>NC_046346.1:7534186-8776024 GCF_000738735.6 Corvus cornix cornix
GAATCGAAGAAAACTGGGGGTGAACACTTCCAGATGCCACCTAATCCATCCCCTTGTCAAACAGTCCCATTTACAGGAGATTCTCCAGCAGGGAGAAATGCCAGGTCCTTTTTATGCTTTGGTGTTGTGTCTGGACTAGAAAAATGCAACGGGCAGAACCTGCTTTCTTTACTGAGTTTACCTCACCCCTGACACCCAGCGTGTCGCAGGATCTCCCAGATGAGCAGGGCAGATCCCAAACTCAGACTTTCCTCATCACCAGCTCTGCCAGTGCGTTTTAGCATCCTCCCCACTGGGTTCAGAATGGGTGGGGAGAGCTGGGAGGGATGATCATGCATGGAGGAGACAGAAATTCAGGCTATTCTAATCTCCTCTACAAAATTTGTGATTTTTTATTTTAACTTGTATTTCATCAAATGACTGCAGGCAGATGAGTGGTGGGGCGGGAGGGTGGAGGACCAGGCAGGGGTAGGTGTGGATGTGAGAATGTGAGAGAGGAAATGAGGAAAATAAGCTTTGGCCACCTCTGAGCTTGTTTCTGAAGCTGGACATAACCGGTGATTAGCAAAATCCGACAGAACCACAATCACCTCTTGCCTGGCTGGGATGTAAATGTCAGAGTCCTGCGGCTGGGAGAGGACCACGAATGTCTGCAGCACAGCCAGGGGGGTGAGGAACCTCCAAACGAGCCTGACATTTGCTCAACCTGAAACAAAGGCCAGGGAAGGGGCCCATCCCAGCGACCAGAGAGCTGTCGATGAAGAGCAAGACCTCACTTAAACACAGCCTTTTGTCGTGGGCTGTGGAGCTGTGACAGAGGGTGAGTTGTGGGAGTTTGCACTGGGAGGGGGTGCCAAGAGGGTGGGTGGAGGAGCAGATGTGTTCACACTCCCTTTTGGCAAAGGGAATAATAACATTTGCCTCCTCTAAAGGGAAGGCTGATGAATAGTTAGTAAGCCTGGGCTGGGCTGCTTTCCATAGGCTCTGTCTTCTCTGAGGGCTTTTCGTACAAGAGGATTTGAGAAGTGGGACCTCTAAGGTAAATAAAGAAAAGCTACGCAGCAGGGATGGTTCCCTTTCTTGCAAAATTCAAGGATATTTTTTGTTTTCTTCAGGGCAAAAATGAGATCTCAAAATTTTATGGGCTGAACCGAGAGGGAAAGCACAAAGAACAGGTTCCCTCAGATGAGTCAATGCATTTGTGATCAGCAGAGTCATCTAACACAAGATAAATGCAGGTTCATGTCTGCCTCCACCTGCTTCAGAGCAAGGCTGGTGTCAATCACACCTCAGTCACTCCTTGGGTGACAGTCCCAGGTCCCACCTCAATCAGTTCTACATCTTTGCCCATTAGATTTGTCCTGCTCCCATTATGAACTCATCTAAGCTGGTTCGTCCCCCATTAGAAAGAATCGATGTCCGCCCATGAGCATTTTCCCACTAAAATCCATTTCAGGCAAATGAAGCCACAATAAAGGATCTGTAGTGCTGTGTCAGACCAAAGGTTCCTTGGCCCCTACCTCACAGAGCAAAGCTTCAGAGAGGTTCTAAGATCAGGATAAATAGGGAATGATTCTCTAGGTCAGGCAGTTTCCAAATCCATTGTGAACTACAGGTGGTTTGTGCCACTGGAAGGACACTTGGGTTCGAGGCACCTCGGTCCTTGGGGTCTCCTGGAACTTTCCTTGAACCAACACACAGCCATCACATCCCTTTTGCTGCACACAAGTATGTGAATGGGTTTGAAAAAGCTGCTTATTACAGTTCAGTGGAGGAGGATAGACCATATTTTATCACAGATCAGTTTGTAAGGTTCATTATTGATTTTAATGTACCTGTGCCAAGAGGCAACGATGGCACAGTTTTTTAAAGAGAAGGAAGGAAGATTAAATATACTCAATCCTTGTCACCTTAGCAAACATTTATCCATCCGGTTGTGTGTGATGAGAAGTCTCTATTCCAAAGGAGGAATTAAATTTTAATAGGACAGAAACAAGTTTCTGGGGCTGTCATGGCCCAGGATTGGAGCAGACTATAGCACTGAAGGGAAACACCAGAGCCTGCTGACAGAAGGAAAGCAGAAGGTGATAACTTATGCCTGAATGACTGATAGTAGGGAAGTAGGTGACGCAGGACAGGACTGATGTGGAGTGTCCTAGCCAGTGACGGGAGAGAAATCCTGCTCAGAAAGGAGGCAGAGAACCCCCAGCATTGCTGTAGCTCACAAATGTGATGCCAAAGTTAGGATGAAAACCAGCAAACCCCAGTAGAGACCCAGAAGGTTCCTCACTGGTGCATGCTCACTGCCACAGGTTCCCCAGCAGCAGCACTCAGCCTGCAGGACTGTGTTTACAATTCAGCTGCTTCTCTCCTGTGCAGGTGGGCTCTGCTCCAGCAGGGGAATGTGCAATCCTTCCAGGCAGTGCCAGCCAGGCTCCGTGCTAATGAGAAGGTTAATGTCCTTCGGCAGGGAAAGGCTGGCACCGCGGGTGAAGCCTTTCTGGGCTCTTCAGGTCACAGCCTGGGGTCTTCAGGGCCAGAGAGCAGCGTGTGGCAGAAGGAGTGCTAATGAACTGGGCCAGTGGAGGCTGGGAAATGGTTTGGGCACCTCCTGTGCCACGCTGGGTACCACGGAGTGGGCACAGCAGAGCTCTCCCACCAAGGTCCCCTCCACACTCCATCGGTGAACTCACTTTACCTTCTGCCCTTTAGTGGCCTTCGCGGCTTCTTACTTCCAGTCATTACCAGCCACCGTCTGGATTTAATGAGGCCAGAGTTCACCAGATGAAATAAATGCAGGTTCCTGAACCCTCTAAACCAAAGCTAATGAAAAATATATGCTCCCGCACTCCTGCTCTCATTTTCACATCCTGCAAATTATCTGTGCTAATGCACGCAAGGCGCTGCTCCTCTGCGGCTTCAGATGCTGAACTTTGAGTCTTTGTCACATCAGCCGGCACCAAGTAATTCTGTACAGAAGTCTGACATTTCCAGTTGAAAAAAATAAATTGATTAAAATTCAACAGGCATGTAGTGTTCAGTTTTTAAAGGTCGGCAAATCTAAGGAACTATCAACTGTAAAATAATTCAGCATTTAGAGGGGAGGGGCAGCTGGGGGGGTCCTGGGAAGAGGGAGGGAGTGCAGAATGTTAGGATCATTTACTGCCTGCATTTCGCTGTCAAGAACATAATTACAGGCAATTTAATTATCGTATAATGGAAAGGGTCCATCTTCCTGAGCAGCACAGCCAGCTCCTCCTTTGCCTCCCTGGGCTCTGTGCAGGGCAGATGTGGGGAGGGGTGTGACTGCGCCCGGGTGTTCCCATGGAGGAGTGCCTGCACAAGGACCTTGGAGAATGAAGATGGAGGCTGGATGAGGCTCAGCTGATGGAGACTTTCCGTTGTCCTTCTGTGTAGAATCACAGAACCATTCAGGTTAGAAGATCACCCAGTCCAACCCCCCTGCCAAGGCAGGGTCACCCAGAGCAGGTGACACAGGAATGAGTCCAGGTGAGTTTGGAATGTCTCCAGAGCGGGAGACTACATGACCTCCCTGGGCAGCTGTTCCAGAGCTCTGCCACCCTCCGTGGAAGGAAATTCTTCCTCAGGTTGCAGTGGAACTTGTATTATAGTTATTGTCCATTACTCCTTGTCCTGTCGCTGGGCACCGCTGAAAAAAGGTGAAAGGATCAGGCTATTTGGAGCAGTAGCCCCATCCCTGGAAGTGTCCGAGGCCAGGTGGAATGGGGCTGTGGAAGGTGTCCCTGCCCAGGGCAGGGGGTAGAATGAGATTATCTTTCAGGTCCCTTCCAATCTAAAACCATTCTGTAATTACAGAATTACTAATTACTAAGAAACCTGGGTGCAGAAGTCTTCAGCTTGAGCCTTCTTTGGCGGGCTGCAAGTTCTAATTAGGACACGCTCCCCTCCCTGGATTGCACTGTACATGTATAAATCATGTTATCTAATGAATGGCTTCTTTTCTTCTCCCTTACCCCACGCTCTTGTTAAACCCTTTCTTCTTCAAACGCTTTTGTGCATGAACTTGAGACCAGTTCCTTCCAGCCTGGAACATGTTTGGTTTCACTGCTCTGTAAACTCAAGGAATATACCCATGGGAAGCCTCTCCTAGAGCTTAGAGGCACAGAGAGCAGAGGAGGGTCTGGGGAGAGGGATATTCTCTGTCACTCAGAATCCCTGAATATCAGGGTGCAGTCAATATGTTTGTGATTTATAATTCCTTGTAATATCAAATTCTCCCCTCACACTGGTGTCAGGCCATTGATTTTACTGGGGACAGGAACACTGTGACTGAAGGGAAGGACATGGCCCATGAAGTTACTGTTGGATTGTGGTATCCAGGCCAAAGACCACCAGAAGGACTCAGCTCCAGGCAGCAAAAATCCACATCAAAGGAGAGCAAGACGACTCCTGCTGCAAGGGGGCTGTAGGAGGATTCTCCAGGGGAAACTGTGACTCAGCAGCAGGCCAAACCAACCTTTAACAGTAGAAAGGAGGAGAAAAGAAAGAGAAAGAAGGACCAGCAGGCACATTGCTGTTGCTCTATCCCCCAAATGCTGCTGTAGTCAGTACAAAGGAGAGGCAGAGGAAAGGGAACATCGTGTTGTCTTCATTTGAAATGCTCCCAGCATAATCTTTGCTAACTCAGCTCCATCCCTGGGCCTCTGTCTTGCCTTGTCTCAACTGGAATCCACTCCAGTGCATCACTGCAAGCTCTTTCTAAGCTTTTGACCTCTCTTATACCACTGGAAAAGTGTCCCTGCCCTTTACCCTGGCTAGCGAGCCCCTTTTGCAATGGGCCACCCACATCCCCACCCATTATATCAGCCAGTGCAGGGATTCAGCTCTTCCATCACCACACACAAGACCTGGACCCCCCTTCTCCAGGGCCACGAGCACACAGCCCGCGTCTCCAGCATGCTGGGTACTTGCTCTGGGTGGATCAAGTACACCACAAGTACCAGCAGGCCACCAGGCTGCAGGGGCATCTCCCTGAGTGGTCAAGACTCTCCAGATCCTACCCCTGTGGATTGAAACCTGTGCCAGGGAAAGAGGAGGAACCCCTGTGGAGCTTGCACAGGGATCTGGGGCGGGTGGGGCATCCCAGCTCCCCACGGAGCGGGGTCTGCTGATGGCAGCATGAGAGCTCGCTCATGAATCAATGTCAGCCAGGCTCTGCACTGCCTCCCTTCCCTCCCACTGGTACCCAGCAGCCAAAAAGCACCATGTTGATTATTCAAGAGTGGGCTCTTAACAGCTCTAATCAGCTGATAATCCAATAACACACTCAGCTGAGCTGCACTCTCAGCTCCCAGGTCCCTGCTGCTGAGAGAACATTTACAGCTGCCTCGTGTTGATAAAAACTGCCCGGCTGGCAGGAGGGGAGCACAGCAGGTGAATCACCCTGCCTGCTTCCCCCTGCTCCTCCCTTCCTGCCAGCCCAGCCCCTCTCTGCTCCCAAACCCTGGCACAGCTGGCTGCTAGCGGGGTCCTGCCTTTGCCATGTGTGCAGCTCCCACAGCCCAGCTCCTGGGATCCTCAGGAAAGTAAGTTGCCTGTTCTCTTGAGCTACGCCCCTAGCAAAACTGCTTTAAATGTAATAAATAAAAGGGGAAGCATCAAATCCATCATTTTGAAGGCATTTGAAATGCAAGATGCCAGGGACCAGCCAGCACAGCCTCAGGCCCTTTCAGTTCTCCAACACTTCAGCACAAACTGTGAGTGTTCAGCCTGGGTGGCCTGGAGCCAGTGCGCAGGGAGAGACATTAAATGCAGAAATGTCTCTTCCTCCGCATCACCCCAGCTTTGCATCCCAACCCCATCCTCAGGCAGGCAGAAAACCAATCACACCTGCTTCT
This sequence comes from Corvus cornix cornix, assembly GCF_000738735.6. NCBI lineage: Eukaryota > Metazoa > Chordata > Aves > Passeriformes > Corvidae > Corvus > Corvus cornix. The sequence continues at coordinate 7,540,066 of NC_046346.1, forward strand.
CACTGCTTTCACAGCTTGATTTCTCAGATAGAGAGTCTGGCTCAGCCTCCTGGCAAAGTCCTCTCTCCTTGTCTCACCTTCCATTTTGCACCATTCCTGTTGTCCACCTGGGTGCCTCCCCGGGGCTTTGTCCCATGATGGGGTCATGCTCAGCCCCTCCTGCCCCACACAGCAGCTACCTGACCCCATCTCATTAATCAATTCCCCTCATTAGCCATGTAATTACAGGCGATTGCTTAATTCCTCCAGGTGTATGACAGGGCTGCAGTAGAAAAAGGTGTGGAAAGCCAGTTCTGGGCCTAAGTACAGATACTCCAGTAAGAAATGAAACCAATATCCCCAAGCACTGAAATGAGTAGTTGCATCTGTGTGTGCATGCGTGCAGGAGTTTGTGCGTTCAGAGCATATCACCCTTTATTTCCTGAAACACTTTAGCTGGCAGATTTACTACTCAGACTAAAGGGTGTGAAACAATCTGTATCCCCTCTGTAGCCCTTTCTTGGGTACCAGAAGAATGGAAGTAAAATGGAATCACCCAGAGCAGGGTGTTTCTTCCTCGCCAGCTCTCCCAGTGCACAAATGTCTCCAAATGGTGATTTTTCCATGGGTGCCCCTCTGGAGCAGGAAAGTGCATTGTTTGGAGTTATATTAAGATGTTCAGGTCTAATAGAAACTAAACTAGGGTGGATGGTCAAGGAGGAGAGCTGGACCAAGTGTCCTCCATGGCCAGGGGACAGTGGGCACCACACAGCCACAGCCCCATGGGGTTTGTGTTGCTCCTTTCTCTCCTGCTACAAAACTCCCTGCTCAAACCCCATGGTGGGACACGCTGGCTTGCTCTTCCTCCCCTTCCTCCTCTTCCTCCTCCTCCTGGGATGCTGCTGGTTGCCATGGCAACCTCACACCCAGCAGGAGCAGCACCAGCTGCCCATCCTCACCACAGCCTCCTGCAGCCACACAGGAGGGCTCCCAGGGGGCTGTGGAGGCAATGGTCACCCCACACAGACCATCATGTGCCTGTCCCACTACCCCACTTCCACCTCTCCCCAAATCCAGCTTGCTCCCCCCCACCCCTTCTCCTGGCTTTCCCTGTCTTCTCCCCTTTCCTGCAGACCCCAATTAATCCTGGATGTCATTTCCCTGGACCTCCATCAGGAATGAACTGTGCCCTCCTGTTCTGGCAGGTCTATTTCCCATCTCCAGCCTTCCCTCACTCCCTGCAAAGTCTTGCCTAACAATTCCCAACCAGCAGCTCCTTCTCTCCCAGTACTGTTGCTCCCTGCCCTCTTTGCAGTCTGTCTCTTCCATGCCCAAGCTGCCAGCCCTGGGTGAACTTTGTCTACAGTTGGACTCAATGTTCTTAAACATCTTTTCCAACCTTACCAATCCTGTTGTCCACAAAAATCAGACATGCAGTGTGCAACAAGCTAATATTCCATGATATCATCAGTGTTCAGGGCCACGGGATGGGACATGCACATCCTGATGCAATCAGAATTCAGGGACCAAAAGAAAAGCCCATTAAAATCCAGAGCCCAAACCTCCTCGCCTCCCCAGCACATGCAGCAAAGTTAGTTCAGTGCTTCCCCTTGTGCTGCTTGTTTTGGGTACAGAGCAGCTCCAAATGGCTTTGATGGGGCTTCTCTGCTCTGCTGTGTGTGTAATCCCCTCTCTTAAAACAACCCTGATTATATTCTTAGGGAAGAGGCTGGAAAATCCCAAGGGACACCAAGATTCTCTACAGAAGAATCCGGGAAGAGCTGGGGTTTTGCAACTGAAAACAAAGTGAAGAAGTATCACTGCCTCGCTTCTCCCTCACTTTGCAAAAATCCTCACAGCAATAATGATGTGTTTGGGGATCTGGGGCCGTGGCAGACGTGTCTGGGAGGGGGACAGGAGGGGTGGCAAGGAGGGGAGCTGGTACAGCACATCTCCAGGGGAGCTCTGTCCTGGTGGAGGCTCTTCAGGGCCGCAGAATGCAGGTGGCAGCCCCCCAGTGCTCCATCTGCACGAGTGAGCTCAGGCCAGATGTGGCCATCCCACCGGCGGTCTCCAGGTCCTGGTTGTTCACTCCCCTCCAGACCTTTCCAATTTCACATTAACTGGGCCAGTGCACAGCAATTTAGCATGATCCCACCGGGCCATGGAAGGTCCACGTAGGTCTTGACCAACCTCATTTCACACTCCAGGCACAGGGATATGATGAACTGCCTTCTCCCTCACCTTTCAGATCCTTTGGGGTCCATAAGGACCTGAGGGAGTGGAAAAGACTTGGGTCTGTGCATCAAGATCAGCCCCTGCCCAGGTGCTTTTCTGTACCAGAGCCTTCGAGTCCTTTTCCTGAGGTGTTTTAGGCAGTGAGGATGAGGGGTGAGGATGAGCAGAGGGTACATGGACAGCACAAGAGCTCCATACATGACCTGATGGGCTGGAGGGAACCATACAACAGGGCACTGAAACATGTCCAGGCCTTCCTCAGCCCCTTCTCCACATTTGGCCCTTGACCCCTTTGGCGCATTCACTCCCCAGCCTTGACGAGGAGGGGCCCAATTAGCAGGAACAGCTTTCCAGTGGAAAGCACTGGGCTGAGACTCCCAGCCCATTTCACAAATGGCTGGCCCAGCAAAGCCATCCGTGGGTAATGGCCCTGTCTGAGCACTCTGGAGGGAGCCAGGAGCCCTGAGCCAGAAGCTGTGTGGTCTGTTCTGGTCTCCTGCACCCCCAGCCCACCCCAAATACCACCCTCTGTGCCAGGGGCATTCCTGCTGGGAAGCAGTGATGGTGCACAGTGGTTTCTCCTGGATCTTTGCAGAGACCCCCCCTCGCACAGGATTTTCCAGTGTGCTGAGGAATAAAATGCATCTCTTCCTGGTGGTCACTTCGACTGAGCACTCTTTTGGGTATACTTGATTTGAACCTGATGTTCAGGTGTACCTGGCAGGCAGCAGCTCTTCCTGAGGAGAGTTTCTGCTGAGAACAGTAAAGGTTGTGCAGGAACCTCCCCAGGGTCCCTGTGCTCACCAGAGCTGGGGCTGGGAAGGGCAGCACTGGCCAGTTTGGGGCAGGAAACTTAGAAAAAGGGAGCACCTGCAGTCAGAGACCTGGCAGCAGTGTGGAGGTTTTGGGATAGTACCCCAAACATTTGGTACCTGGCTCAATAGGGACCCAACCATGCTCTGTGAGCCTTCAGCCCTGTGACAGCAGTGTCCCTGCTGCCACTCCAGCGCTGCTGCAGCGAGGAGCCCCACAGGGACTCCCTGGATGTCACCTGGCAGGATTGAGCCCATGGCTGGCTGGGGTTTGGCACGACCTGGCCCTCTGGCACTGCTGTGGTCCACTCCACCATGGAGCATCCAGGGCTCCCAAACAGAGCTCGGTGTTGCCTCCCCTCCCTGCTCTGCCCCCTCCTTGCTGTCATTCGGTGACATAATGGAATCAAATTAAAGCCCCATTTACCAGTTTTATTGCCTATTATTTATAATACTCCAGCTCCAAAGTGCTGTTTTATAGAGTGCTTAAGCTGCCATTGCTGGATAGAGTTTGCCATAAATGTCTCCACATGCACAGAACATAATGTCCTTGTGTCGTGCAGGAAAAAGGAAGAGATTATTCTCAATTATTTCATATAGTCTGTTTTATTGTCTTATTGTAATAAACTGTCATACCCTACAACACTTTAAAATCAATAGTTTGCATTAAAAGTAATGAAAAGTAGTTATTAATCCCGCTTAGTGCTTCCGCTCTTCCGCTCACCGCGAGGCCCTGGAACAGGGAGCGGGTGATAATTATTCATTTCCGATCAATAGAAACATTTCCCAGCGCTCCTCTGTGTATCTCTGCTCTCGCAGCCGTGCAAGATAATGACACTGGAGGGCAGGGGTGGAGGCTGGGGATTGGCTGTGCCTCAGTTTCCCCCGTCCCCCGTGGCTGCGAGACAGGAGGGTTTTGTTTGAGAAACAAGCCTGGGTTTAAAGCAGACCAGGGGGATTATTTAGTTTTGTTTTGTCTCCCTGAGAACTGACAGATTTATGGCACACGAGGGATTTTTTCAAACACAAATCAGATCTATTGGCTCATGACAGGTTTTTGCTCATCTCTGGCCTAACTCAGTTAGCATCAGGCTCTTCTCATTGACTGAGCTCTGCACCCCAGACATTTGACCAGCCGTGACTGAAGCATTGCTGAGCATTTCACCCAGCAGTGCCAGCTCACAGGCCCCAGTTTGGAGGGATGTGCCCCAAAACGGAGTCCAGTGGCTCTGGGTGTGTGGTGGTGTCAATTCATTTACTTTTCATTCATTACAATTGCCTGCACTCTCAGCATGGTATCAAAGGCCTTGTAGGGATTTCAGAGGATCCTGGAGCCCTCATCCCTATGGATACCTAGGAAGTGCCAGCCTAAAGCACACCCAGCTTCTCTCCAGCACTGAGAAGCATCCAAACAGCCGTCACCAGCTGTTTCCAAACCTAGGCTTTAGGTCTCCCCAGCACCTGGTAATCCCCAAAATCTTGGATTTATGCAGAGCTCTGAGGCATAGAATTTATCTTCTTCAGGAGCAATCCACCAAGCCACATCCTCCATCCAAGGTGTTCCCTTCTCCCATTGCTCTGGGACATGCAGCAGCCAGGGAAGGCAGGGTTAGGCAGACACACATGATTTTGCTGGTACATGTGGGCAAAACACAATGAATATTTAGAAAATATTTGAACTGGCTTCAGGTTTCTTTGAGACCCTGCAGTGAGGCATGCAAATCTCATACTAGCTGGGCCAGAACAAATTTGACCTTATTCACATCCCTCTCTTTGCTTTATGACCTCCCCCATACTGTGTGGGACATGGGAGTTGCTCCTTGGATGTTGTTGGTGTTGCCAAAAGGTGACATGGAGCCACAGTGCAAATTGGTACTTTGGAAAAGCTAGGTGGCCTTTTCCCAAGGACACGATTTTGCGGTCACAGCTCACTGCAGACGTGGCAGAATGAAACAAAATACAAATTATTTGCATTTTCTACAACCTGAGTTTTGTAAAACCGAGGTGTTGAGGTTATGATCACCTTCCCCCAGGGCAGTGTCCTGCTCCAGGCTTGGGCTGTGCTGGTACACGTGGCACAGATGGGAACAGCTGCTGAATTTCAGCTGGGGAAGGATGGAGAGAGCAAACAAAGGATGAAGGAGCACATTGAGCACCAGGGCCATTCCTTTATATTCAGTATTTTTTAATCATATTTCAAAATAATCGTGGTTTTAATATTTTTTTTTCAGTGGGAAGGCCCAGCCGGTTGTTTGGATTGACTCTGTCTCAGATTCAATACAGTTGTAATGAAAAGGGTGCAGTAGCACATTAATTGTCATGATAAACATCAGAATCACCCCTCCACCTGCACACACTCAGCCCCATGGCAGGATTGTTATATCAATATCAGAGCAGCGTTTCTTCACTGCTGCCGCCTGTGATAGCTGAGAAACAGAACAAAATGCTAGCAAAGCCCAGGAGGAGTTATCAGTGCCTGATCAGATATCAAGAGATTTTATTTTTATTTTTAATAAAGTCTATCTTCCCTCTTGTTTGTCAGAAGCACTTGGCTTTAAATGTTGTATGAGCTGAAGCAGGAATTACATGTCTGCGTTCACTTAGGGAAGAAGATATAAGCAGGCACTTCCCCTCCTTCCACACAAACATCTCAAAGCAGTTAAAAACATCCTTACCCCAGGCAAAAGGCTTCATTTTTGCAGCACCCAAACCTGCAAACCTGGAGAGCCACAGGTAGCAGGAGCAGGAGTTGGAGCAAGCTGCTGGATCTCAGCAGAGCTGACTCTGACCCAGCGTGCACAAGGGAGAGGCTGAGGGAGGAATAACATTAAACCACCAAAGAATGACAAAGAAAGGTAGAACACCCTCCATGCACACTGTTTCTCATCATCTGTGAAGTACAGAGAGAGCTGTCTAATTTAGGGGTCTTTTTCATCTCATGGTGCCATTCTAAGTGTTCCTAATTTCTGTATGTCTCTGGCAGAGCCAGGAATAAACCTCTTGAACCAATAACCCTTTCTTACTCTGCAGGCACCTCTGGAAGGGCTCTGGGGAACAGCCAGGCACGATGGGGAGCTCTACAAATGCTGTTTTCACCTTGTTCTTTAGTGGCCAACCCAGTCATTCCTCAGGTCTCATTGCTTTTCTCACATTCTTCTGCACTGGAACCTCATTTTCCCCGTGTCCACAGCTGACATTACATCTCTGCCTCCCAGATCCCTTTCTTATCCCTAGATAAAGCACCCTGACACCACACAAGCATCATTTATGGAGGGTAAGGGGCTCTGGTGTCCAGAGACAGGATCTGGGAGCAGAAGGAGAAGGGAGTCCAACCTCCCATGCAGGAGCCTTCATGGTGTGCCCTGACCCAAGAGTGTTTGAAGGGAGAGGAGGGAGGGACGGCAGTCCCTGTCCTGGCAGCTCAGGGAGGTGAGGGGGAAGGATGGGTGTCTTTTCCTACCTAGACGATGGGGCTTTAATCTGGCTTTGACATTATCTGAAATTAAAATCAAACCTGACACAGGGACAGTGGCAGAAATGAATTACACCTCTCCTGCTGGTAGATAATCCCCTTCTAATACCCCCACTTTATTCAGATGGTTGATGGTTTAAGGGAGGAGCAGGTAAGAAAGAGTTTCCCTCTCCCCCTTTGCAGACGGCAGCTCATCCAAAGCCTCTGCCCAGCACAGCCCTCCCAGGACACATCTGTCAGCTGCCAAAACCACACCACCACATCAGATCACCCAGCAAACTTCTCCCACCGTGAGCAGCACCCTCATCTCTCAAAACTGAGAGACCAAAGCAGAGCAACTGAGAGGGCAGCTTGGGAGGGGCAGTGCCTCGGTGCAGAAGGGAACAAAGACACAGAAACCTGAATGCTGGAACAAAGAATTGCAGAACGAGGACACGAATGTTAACACACAACAGCTCTATGTCCTCTTACCTGCCTTTCCCCACCCCTCAGCTGTGGATCTCTCTTGCACAGCAGCATCTCATAATTTTTTCATTTTCTGAATTACTGTAGCTGTGCTGGCGGGGTGTTTCTCTCTCTCTCTCATCCCTCCCTTCCTCATAATTTCTGAACCTGAATGCCAGTGTCAACCAATTTAAGAGGAGCTAATGCAAAGCTATCACGTTCCTACAGGTTGCATAAGAAATAAGTGGCCAAGTGGAGGAAAGAGATAGGAGCTTTATCAGACATTGGAGAGTCCACAATCAACAGCACCAGGAAACCTGGGATCTTCTGTCCTGCTGCCCATGCAGTGAATTTCTCACACTCCCGCTCTCACTACACCCCTTGGGTGGGGATGCTGTTACCCTTTGGCCCATCACAGGCTCCAGAAGGACATCAGGGTGTGGGAATGAGCAGAGATGGGATTGATGAGCTGTTTGCTCGATTAAACCCATCTCAGAGCAGCCCTGAGTGAAAGCAGGGGGAAGTCAGAGCTTTTAGTGTCTGTACAGCACCTCTGCCTTCCTCAGACAGTCTGTGGTGAGCAATTACCCCTTGAGCCCCTCCACCACGAGTGACCACCTTGGCAGAGAAGATCTGATTAAGGACAGTGAGACGTCCTCACTGTCCCCAAATACCAGTTCGTGGTGAGCACATCGACTCAGTTTGGCTCGATGGGTGTGGAGTAATTTTTAATGTGGTTCTTTGTGTGTCTGATGAAAGCTTCTGCACGGGAAGAAATTACTCACAGAGCCCTCCTTCCCAGCTGGATCCCCTCCTCCATCCACACTTTCCTCTTCCCCGGGTCTAATGCAATCCCTGCCCGTGAGTGAGTGTGGGTACAATCAGTGAGGAATCTGCAGCACAATTCAATTTCAGAGCCATTCCAGCCAATAATAGTTCTAAACAAAATGTAATATGTAATTCACATCGTAATATTACCTTAATTACATTTTTTGGAACAGTCTTTCTCTCTTGGTCTCTCCACCCTCCAGCCCCAATAAGCATATCTAAAACTAGAGAAAGAAAGCCATCCATCTCTTAAAGCATCACAAGGGATGGGAGGGAAATTGCAGGAAGAAGAGATTAGAATTGCAGGGAATTTTGCTCTTTTTGTGAAGCAGTGTTCTCATCGTCACCTTCATGTGCTAGGTAATTGATTATCCATGGAATTCTTAGAGGCTTTTTTTTTTTTTTCCCCTAATTTACTTTTCAAATTTTAAATTAATTTCACACCAGTCAGCTGGACCTGCACATTGAAGTCTCCTGTGTCAGCCTCAGAATAAGCATGGAAAAGAGACAGCAGGGCTGATTCTTAATCCACCTGTCCAACAGCTCTTCCTGAATCCCAGAGGAGAAGCTGTGTAAACATTGGAGATTATTGATTCTCAGGGATCTAGTCCTGGAAATGGTGAGGCCATACTGCCCAACACAGCTCCTTGATGTGATCTTCTCATGGAAACATAGATCCTAAGTCCAGGGGGATGACCTGGTTTGACCTCTGGTGTAAGAAACCATGGGATTTTCCTGCAGTTTTCCTGGAGTATAAACTTTGGGGGGGGAAAAAAGAAAACCAGTCTTGATGGATAAGCATGGAAAAATCAAGGGCTAGAGAGTGTGAAGTCTTCTACTCCTGCACCATGGAAGGAGCCACACTTTGCAGCAGGTATCTACATATTGGTGTCATGACAGCTCCCTCAGCAGGTCCTGAGCAGAGAGCAGGGCCTCAGGGAGGAACTCCAGAGGCAAAACTGCAGCTCTGGATGAAGCACCAAGGGATTGCACTGCAAGTCTCCAGCACCTGAGCTAAAAAATGCAGCTCCCTTAGCAAAACCTGCCTCGGGTTCAGCAGCAGCTCCTTGTGACCCTGGCAGCACAGCGAGGGGGAATGGATTACAAGTGCACCTTCTGTTGGAACAGCTGATCCACCCATGGAGGCAGAAAAACAGCTCCTCACACCTGTTGAGGGAGTGCTGGAAGGAGCAGGGTCTGACAGCAGCTGCTACACACAGGCTATTTTCCTAACACGGACACAAGTCATAATCTTGAGTGAGATTCCCAGCAAGAGGCTAACTGGGAGCCTACAGCTAGCAAAGTTCACAGCTGTGACTTGCCAAGGAAGAGCTGAGCCAAGAGCAAGAAGCCATTAGAAGGTAATAGTGTGAAAACACTAATGGCCTCCAGCCAGATTCGAATTAACAGTCCAAGTCCAGAGAAGCCTATCAACACTTCTTTGTTTTCCCCTTGGTTTCTTATAGGGCTGCAGTGCTGTCAGAAATCTGGGAGACAAAGGTGGCTCATCCTGTCAAGGATGCTGCCCCCAGCACTGCAGTGCATTAACCTCTGCTTGGAAGATCCTCTGCTCACTGGTCTTCCAGGCTGGGAGGGTAATGAGGAGAGGCACTGAACGGTGGACCTGGGAATTAAAGACCATTAGGGCTTCCCATATGGATTTACAGGTGACTTTAAAATGTGTCCCTTTACCTTCCCAGCCCCTACACACCTTTCAGCCGACCTTTACCCTCTGTTCCTAGACCCAGTGCCTTTTCCTCCCGCTTTCCACGGTGGTATCCCAATCCATGTAGCAGCAGGGCAGCCAGGGTGGGAGACCCCAGGCTGAGAACCCCGATGCTCTGGCTGTAGAAACAAAGCACAGTCAGCACCTCCTGTCCTTTCCCAATCCCTGGCACCACCAGCCTGTCCCTGCTGCCCCTCACATCCCGAGCCACGTGCTTCCCACAGCTGCTCTCAGCACCCCTGTTGCACCCTCTCACAGATGCCAGATAAATGCCAGATGCCTCCTAGCTCAGCCCCTCTGGATGTGACCCTCCAAGGCCACATCCTGGCCCGATTCCCTCCCACAGATGGTTTCTCCCCCTCGCCTGCCTCCCCTCCCCACAATAAATAAGAGGTGTCTCTCGATTCCGCGCTCTGGTGTGACCGGCAGCACTGGGGTGAAACCACTCAGCACAGATGGCAAATTATCCTGCCCAGCTGCTCCTGTGTGACGTAGACCTTCTCTGGCTTCATTGCTCTTCAGCCCTGGGCTCCTGTTCCTCCATGCTGCCAGTGGCCTGGACGAAACTGGATTCCAGTCCTGCTGGATCCCAGTAACTCCCAGTGATCTTGGTGGGGGCTGCATTCAGGCCGAAAGGACGGGTCCCACCACAAGCTCTCTTTTGGCAGGAGGAAAGGGAGTTTCCATCCTCTAGCCAATGTTTTCATCTCTTAGTTTTCATCTCTTCAGAAGTTCTTCAACTTCTTTCTTGGATGCACGAAGTTCATAGAGGTTGTCAGGGTGGACTACAGTCTTGTAAATACATGTGTGACATTTTATGTCTCTTCTTTGAAAAATCCTTTCTTTCCCCATCAAAACAAGTCAGTAAAACACACAAAACATCTCCCAGAGATGCCCTCAGGGCCCCCTTTTTCTGCCTAGTCTGAACATTTCATCTCCTGCTGATGCTTTGTCTGCTTTTCTCTGTTCTCCATCTACAGTCAGTCATTCTTCAGCTGTGGTCCCAGCAGAGCAGCACTTTCTGAGAAGATACAACATGGCCTCAAGTGATTTTGCTTGTAGTTCAAACAGTCCTCCTCTCTCCACCCCAGCAATGATACTCTTGTCATCATTCTACTTGGACAAGGTGACAAGGTCTCAAGATGAAGGACTGGTGAGAGGGCAGATTCTGTGCCTCATGAAAGGCAGAGAGGATTGGGATTGTTCAGCCAGGAGTAGTTTTGGAGTGACCTAATTGTGCCCCTCTAGGACCTGGAGGGAGCCTGCAAGAAACATGGCGAGAGACTGTTTACAAGGGTCTGGAGTGACAGGACAAGGGGGAAGGGCTTCACACTCACAGAGGGTAGGCTTAGATTAGATATTAGAAACAAAAATCTTCCCTGTTAGGGCAGTGAAATCCTGGCACAGGGTGCCCAGAGAAGCTGTGGCTGCCCGTGGATCCCTGGAAGTGCCCAAGGCCAGGCTGGATGGGGCTTGGAGCAGCCTGGGATAGTGGGAGGTGTCCCTGCCCTTGGCAGTGACACTGGAATGAGATTATACTTAAGATCCCTTCCAACCCAAACTATTCTATGAGTCTTTAATTCCATGAAGGAATTCATCTGCTGCCTCTGCTAGGCAAGGAAGCCCAGCAGTTCAAAATCCCCCAGGAAGGAAAACTGCCAGTACAGGTGCAGAGGGCTAAGCTCAGGTAGATGAAAAGTGGGGTCTATTCACCCCTGCTGAGGAGCTGGCCCTGGGAGGCTGTGGAGAAGCACCCTGAAACTGGCCTGTCTGTATCCATGAAGTGATGCTCTCTGGCTCTGCTTTCTGTTCACTGGTTCTCCTGGCCCAGGGGCACCCCAAAGAATGTATCATCCGCATTCAGCTCTTCCTTTTCTTTCCTTTCCCAGTGCTGGATGCATTCCAGAGCCCAGGTCTGTGCTGGCTCCCCGTGAACCCACACGTAACCTCTGCAGCACAGAGTGCTGATGGCTCCCTGGTGTGTGCTTGTGCCAAGCATGAGCCAGGCTGCCCTTTGCTCACATTTGCAGCCTCCCAGATGGAGACAACAATGCCCTTGAAAGTCGGCTTCAAATAACTTTGCAAGACACAATGTGTGCGCCATTCCTCCAGGGAGATTCTGCCTCCCATCCTCGTATGGCATGGGTCAAAGTTCCAGTCCACATTTGCTTAGATAAAAGCAAATCTTGGGAAAACAATCAAGAAATGCCATTCATTATTGAGGGGGAACTGGGGAATAGGTGGAAATTACTGGCAAAATGCCTTGAAAGCCCTCCCGTTTTCTGAACATTTCTCTTTGGTTTCTTGCGGATTTGAAAGGTCGCTAGGAGCTAATGAACCTCAGATAGAAAAGCTGTCTCTTGTTTGTTTGTCATTTTGAGTTTTTCTGGTTGATTAAGATCCATGCTGGCAGCAACGTATAAAATAGCAAATTTCTGTGAGTACAGCGAGGTCACGTTTCCTACCCTCACAAACTGATGAATTTACCGGGAAAAACAGTAATTCCCAAGGACTAAGAAGCCAGCTCTCAGCAGAGGAAGCTTCTCAGTGGTTCTGTTGCCCACATTTATTTTTGTTATTCCTGGTTCCATAGGTTTTCAACATCATCCCCCACTACAGTGATGTGCCAGATAATCTGCACCCCAAGACATTGTAGGGCTACCACAGAATCCCAGAATGGTTTGGGTTGGAAGGGGCCTTACAGATCAGCTCGTTCCAACCCCTCCACCATGAGCAGGGACATCTTCTGCTAGACCAGGTTACTCAGAGCTCCATCTGGCCTTGAACACTTCTAGGAATGGAATGTCCACAATTTCTCTGGGCAACCTGTACCGTATATTTGAGAATGGTGAAGGGTGTCTTCTTTCTTCACCTGAGAACTTGATCTGGGGTGAGTTTGAGGACTTATTTTTGTCTGCTTACTTGCTAGGAGTAGCAACAACAGAATTCCAAATGCACAGATGACGTCCACAGCAGAGGTCAGCGAGCCCTGCACATCCGGACAGGTCAGCCCTTTCACATCTGTGCTGCCCAGCTCCCTGGTGAATGCACTGTGGCCATTGCATCCACTTATCCACAGACCCGCTGGAAGTGACAGCCACACCAAGCTGAGAAAGACAGAAAAAGATCCAAAAATGCCCACAACTGTGAAGAAACAGGCTCTGCACAAAAAGTCCAGCCTGCAGAACCAGCTGTGTGCAGGACATCCTGGGCTCCCCGTACTCTGAGCATGAACACAAAACGTGCCCAGCAGAAGTTCTGAGTTCTACGTTCTGGTAGCTGCCCCGAGCACAGGAGGTCGGATAACTCTGGGTTTGTCAGATTCATTCTACTTTGCATTCGTGCTGGCAAATGTTAGTCAAAAGTATGTTAATACCCCCAGTCACCACCATGACTGATGACTCATGTTAGTCCCAGCCCACTGGAGAGCCCTTGAAGGCTGATTCTCCTGCTTTTATCAGTAGAATCATGTCTCTCCTCTTACAGCTGCAGCTCCAGACCCAAGTGACTGTGGTAAAAATGGAAACAAAGAAATTAAAATTCCATTTACCTGCTCCTGCTCCCAGCCTACTCAGAGCTAAAGGACAAACACACCACTGTGCTCCTTCCTCTCCCCTCCCTGTTTGGGAGAGCTCGGGGCTCACAGCACAGCACCGAGCAACACCCGATGTTTCTGCTGAGACTCTGGAGCAGCTGAAGGAGCCTCAGCATTTGCTGAACATCAGACCCCTCCCAAGAGCTGTTGACTGAAGTGGGAACTTGCTGTTTCCACTCATACCACAAGTGAAATAACTCCAGGCAAGGAAACCTGTCTTGATGGAAGCAGGTCTGTCTTTTTTACTCCAAATGCACCAGTTTTTGCAGTTCTCATGGGACCCTTCAGACAGAGCTGTGGGCGTTCGTTGTTTTGTCTGTGTCAGAGCCAGTGCCCTCTGCAGAGCTAAGAGAAGCCTAAAGCAAGTGAAAAGTGACTTTACAGACTCAACTCAAGAGGTTTTAAGGGTTCGGGGCTGTTTCCACCAAACGATTGAGCTCCAGAGCTTGATATGGCCCACATTTCAGAACCATTTCAGTCCCCTACGCAAGGCCCTGTGCTTGTTTCCCTGTGCACCTGCAGAGTTGATGTGCCCATAGATTTCAATGCACCCACAGAGTTACGGAGCTCACCAGTGAAACACAGGGGAGGCTTGGCCAGAGCACAGCCCAAATCTGGGCCAGCACACCATGGCCAGCTCCTCAGCCATGCCTACACAAAACTGCAAAGTTTAATGGGCCCGGATGGGGAGCTTGAAGAGAAATACCATGAGAGTCTGAGTCCCATCAGCATCTGTTCAACCCATCATGGGAAGGCACCACCATCATGGGACTCCCCTCATCTTCCCAGAGAGCATCCCCTAGCCTGAGGGTGTGCTTGTTCTCCAGTCCAGGCTTGGCCGAGGGTGCTGAGGAGCCAAACATTGGTCACACAAAATCTGGAGCTTCTTATGAACTCCTTGCCCAGCCCAACATGGAACTGTGAGCATGACGGAAAGAAAATCCATTCCCGCCTACTCTATCCAGTATGGCCTCAACACTCCTGCTGTGGGCAGACCTCTGTTGAGTGGTGTCACCTCACCAACCCCGACCCTTCCACTGGAACGCATCCCTGCTCCCACAGGGAACGGGCAGCAGATGTTTAATCACACATGGCAGCACCACAGAGCGGCGCAGGCCAGGCAGGGAAGGTGGATTCCACACTCCAGTGGAGCTGCAGGATGGATTTGGGTGGACAGAATGCAATTATCCAGATCATAATTTACTCAAGACATAAATCTTTTTTACTCTTTAGAAACAGCATCTAGCACATATGAAGCCTTATACATGTTCAAAGCACAAATGGTAATGTTTATGCCAAAAATATTTGAACTTGAACTAAATTAATAACAAGCAGAGAAGTTGCATAGTTGAGAGGTGTTTCTCCAGCTTTCATTCGTAGAAGCACCTTTTTTTTTCTTACTGGGAGGATTTTGCTCAGACTTCTCCCTGTCTTCCACAGATCCTAGATTTCCTCCCAAGCTGAGTCAAGAAATAATAATTAAAACAAACCTCATCCTGTAAAGAAAAGACTGCTGAGTCTTAGAAAAAGCAAGGAAAATGAGAGGAAGATGTGATTCTATAAGTGAACCACTTTTTAAAACTGATGTACACAAATTCGTCACATACATAGCCAGACATACATTTTTAATATGCGTGTAAATGTATCCATATGTACAAAAAGCTACTCAAGACTCACACTTTGGATATGAACTTTTGGTCCAGCCAAGGTCAGATAATGGTACGTGGTTCATGGGTGTTTTTTCCTGTTTCCCAAGGTGTGGGATCCAAAAAGGAACAGCTTTCATCACCCCATAACTTAAAAACAACCCTATGGATAAGGTTATAATATGTAAGGCTTGATAAGCTTCTCCTTCTGCCTCCTGCTGCCACCTGTACTTCCAGAAAACACTGGAGGCATTTGAGAAGCCCATGTGGGATCAAGCCTTATTCCTGTGGGGAGTGGAAGAGCCCCAACGCCCCATCAGTGGGTTAGAATGAGCACATTCCTTCAGTTTTAACTCTGCCATGCACTGCTCCTCTACCAGTTCACACCCTTCACATGCAGAATTGGGTAAACAGAATTTGCTTGCCAGAAAACCTGCTCCACATCCAAAGGCACAGGAGCAGTCTGATTTTCTGAGCCTGGCTGGGTTGGGGCTGAACAGCCATCACTCACTGGAGCAGCTGGGGGAGGCTGGCATGGCTCTTCAGGAGAACAGTAGGTATTGTGTTGGAAAAAAAGAAAAGAAGCCATGTCTCTGGACAACTCTTGGAGCCAGAATTCATTTCTCTCCCTCTGATCTCCTAAAGCATCAACAATGGCCGATGTTTGGAGCACTGGTGGCTCATTGGCAAACTCACCAGAGCTCCAGGGCCTCTTTCTCATTTGTGTATTTACATAAATTTCCATATGGCATGGAAAACCAATAAATAGAGGCATGAATGTAATTTTGTACTTTTCCATGGATTTGGGGTTTTTCTCCTGTAAGTGGCCAAGCACTCGCTGCCCAATTCAGCACAAGGGCCTGAGGTTTAAATTAAGGATGTGCTGAGATGCCTGGGGCTGCAGGGCTGGGCCTCCTGCGGCAGCTCAGGATGACAGCACGAGCACAGGCATATTTTAACAGCTGGATACATCTTCTTAGAGATGCTACAGGGATAGGAACCTTGGAAACAGGCTGGGATGGAGAGGGAAACTGCTGGAGGAGTAGCCAGGACCATGTTCTTGTTGAAATGCAGTTCGTGCCTGGTGCTGGACGTGCTCAGCAAGGAGCTGCAGCCTGGCCTTGGTGTGGCAGGGAGTGCACCCACCTCACACACACAGACACCACGGACACATGGCACCACACCAGGCTGGCTCCCTGGGTCATCCTCTTCCCTCAGCATGTTCTTATTAACAGGGAAGCTCAACGGGAAGCCTGTGGTATCCCAAACCCACCTTCCAGATTGGGAAACACATTGATGCTCACCTCCCCCAGCCCGGGATGCAGGAGAAGGAAAGGCAACATGAGGCCTTCTGGGTGTGGGGAGGGAAGAGAGATGCATTAAGTGTCCTGAGACTGTATTTTTTAATTACAATCCAGGGAAACAACCAAAATTTCCACCCTGCCAAGGCACCCTCAAAACAACAACCTCAGCTTAAATACTTTCTCTGGGCAGGATTAAACAGAGCAGACTGCTTGAACCTTCCCTGCAGCAGCGTCCCAGAGGGGTTAAGGCTTTCTGAACTCTCCTGCCCGGCTTTCTCCCCCTCTCCTGCTCAGAGCTGGAGGGGAACCTGACTCATTTGGTTAAAAATAAAAACACTACTATCTAAACTTTAATGGCTTTGTTTCTCATTGCTGCAGGCAGTGGTTCATATGCATTCCAAACAGCACTTTGACTGCAAAAGTAGCATTTTGGAAGCTATTCCACCTGAAAAACAATATCTTCCATCTCTCTGCCTTGCTCTGTTGGGGGCTGGGAGCACACCCGCCCTGGCTCCAGGTTCAGGGAGGTGCTGGTGTGGAAAAGGGAAAAGCTGGCTCTGCTGCAAGGATGGTGCTGGAGAACGCGAGGGCTGGGACGGAGAGCAGGAGTGCTGATGAGGAGGGCTTCAACCTCTGCTGGGAGAGAAAGTGTTTGAAATGCTGGGGCTGGGGGTGATGCCAAACCCTGCCACATTTGGGACTTGTGAGGCGCCACTCCAGTTCTATCCCTTTGACCCCTGCAGACCTCCCACCCACAGATTTCACTGCCCAGAGGCTCCCCTGTGCACCCAGAGCAAAGTTTGAATGTTGCACGCACCGATGTGCACGTACAGTGGAAAATTCCTCACACAGGGGTCCATGGCAAAGAAGAGGGGACAGATGGAGCTGGAGGTGGCTCTGCTGCCCAGCACTCACACACTGTGCCAGCACCAGCTGCACACTGTGGTGACCCCTGTTGAAGCCTCTTCCGTGACACAGAATCATAGAATCGGGACTGGGGTGGGTTGGAAGGGACCTCTAAAGGCCATCTTGTCCAACCCCCTTCAGCATCTTCAACTGGAGCAGCTTGGTCAGAGCCACATCCAACCTGGCCTTGAGTCTCCACTGCTACTTCTCTGGCCAGGAAAGCTGTGACAGGCCATGTGTGACAGGCCATGTGTGACAGGCCACAAGTGCCATCCCCTGCCCAGATGCACACGTATTCCCCTTGGCTGCACAAATCCCACACAGACCACAGCTTACCCTGTGTTTATGGAAGGGAATGGCCACAGTGAGGTCTGGGACGGGTGATTTGTCCAGTCACCATCACTCCAGCCCTGTTCTTTGAGCAGCAGCGTTGCTTGGCTGGGAGCCCCACGTCTAACGTTGAGTTGCTCCATTTGTTCAGGTCTTTTTGTCCAACCTTTGAGTGACAATTCCCTGCATTGCTCCTGTTCCCGTGGAAGTCAGGGATGAGCCTCTCACCTGGTCTTACATCTGTTTGAAAAGGGACAAAGGAATCCAAGTTGGGGGTCACAATGGGATGGCCAGATAACCTGTCCTCAAAGGGGGTAAGGTATTCATCTCATGCCTGTAATGACTTTGTGGGGTTGCCCTGGCAACTGACGCTCAGAGGTGATGCAATCAAATTTGGGCACGATGTGATTAGAAATGACAGGCAAAGGGAAACAAAGGGAGGCAAAGTTGCTGTGGCAGCTGGGGTGCCGCGCTCAGTGCATAATGCACGGATCGGGGCTGCGAGACATTATTCCGAGCAATTACACTGAAGATCATATTCTATTTGCCAGCTAATTACAGAATATCACTCAGTGCCTGCCGTCCAGCCTGTCCCTGCTCTCCCCACTCTGGGAGGCCTGGGAAGGGCCCTCTCATTAACCCACCTGTGTTTGATCTGCTCTTACATTTTCAACTGGCACCTGCCCAG
Source organism: Corvus cornix cornix (assembly GCF_000738735.6). Lineage (NCBI taxonomy): Eukaryota > Metazoa > Chordata > Aves > Passeriformes > Corvidae > Corvus > Corvus cornix. The sequence goes on from NC_046346.1 coordinate 7,558,034, forward strand.
CACAAACTACTATTTGCTTCTTCCCCCCCTTTGCATATTCCCTGTCCCACTTCACAGTCCCTTCTCATCCAGGGAAGTGCTGCTCTCCCTTGGCAGCTGCCCAGCCCTGTCTTTGGCCACCTCCAAGGAAGAAGTGCTGATGAGCATCCTAAAAGAGAGTGCTTTGCTCGGGGCTGCACATGCCTGGCTGCAAGTGCTCAGCCACCCTTTAAGCCCAGGTGGGACAGCCCTGGAAGATGTGTGCACCAGCTGAGGACTCATAACTCCAGAATATAAAGCTTAAATATCATTTAGAAATGTGGTACTTGAGCACAGCTGCCCAGATGTTCTGCCAGCTTCACAGCCCCACATGATTTGGTGTAGGATGCTTTGCTAAGCCACAATCAGCTTTGCTGCACAGCTGAGGGGACATCCTGCCACCCAACGAGGGACACCCTGTTTGCTCTCAGTCTCCTTGTTTGGACCAGGTGGCATGGCCGGGGTGCAGGGTGTCCATGAGCTCTGTCAGACAATTTGGGCTTGGTTTATTTACATACCATGGGGCTCTGCTGTGTGTTCCTGGGAATAATTGCCCTGGAAAGGAGAAGGAACCAAGTGGAAATATAGGGAATAGGGATGTGCACTGTAAATATTACTGGTGATTCATAATCCCTTTTCCGCAGAATTTCAGCTTTCTTAACTATTATCCCTCTCGCAGGAAACCCCGACTGTTCTTTCGACAGTTTTATGTGACCCAGCAGGCACTTTTCATTCATTTTCACTGAAAAAACAGGAGGCTCAATTCCTTGTGGCTGGGTACCTGGTGGTGTCATTAGCCCAGTGCCAAGGATGAGGAGGGGCAATGGGAAGAGAGAAGAATCGCTGCTGCTCTGATGTGACACCTCTTTACAGCCATCCACGCTGTTCTCAGCCATCAGACATCTCTGACAGCTACCAAGTGTCACCTCAAGGGTGCAGAAACCAAATGTTTTCAAAGAAGCACTGAGAAGGACACAAATCCCATGCCATTTCTCTCCCAGGCCCTCCGGCCTTGTCTCTGCTGCCAGAAAAGACAGGGTGGTTTGAAATATGCATAACCTGACATGTTTTAAGATCCCTGTGGTGACAGGGTACCTTGGTGGATGGTCAAGATGAACTTTGATGTTGTCTCCTGTTAGCACATGTGTTCAGGAGAGAGCAGGCAGTGCCTAAATGTGAGTCAGCCACGGGGTAGATATGATAAGGTGCATTTCCCGCCTCCCCTCCCCCCCTCTGGTTTTGGCATCCCAAAAACGATCCCCCCTCTCCTCCTAAATAACTTCTCCCCAGGTGGGAGCTGAGGCCAGAGAGAGGGGAAGGAGGTTCTGATTCACCTTATTTCATATATTTCCAATCTCTAAAGCTAAAGCTCCATTTCCTACCATCCTGTGAGGGCACAGTGACCTTATGCTGGCAGGGAGAATGGACAGACCTCAGCATAACCTGCCACATTCCCCAAAACCTCCTTTCCTTCTGTTCTAATCCAGGTGATCACATCAACAGGGTGTGAGAGGAGACAGTGACAGTGGGGGCCAAGGTTTGGGCTTCAGCTCCCACCTCAGGGTCACTCTCTGGTCCCACCCCTTGTTATCCCCAAGGGGTGACCAGCCCGGCTCTCCTGGGCTGATGCTCTCTACAAGCACCTGACAGGAGACTGTGGCCAAGTGGGGGTCATTCTCCTCTCCCAAGCTCCCAAGTACCAAGCAGTAGAAGATGAAATGGCCTCAAGTTGCACCAGGGAAAGTTTAGATTGGATTTTAGGAAACATTTCTTCACTGAAAATACTGTCAAGCACTGTCACAGTGCCCGGGGCTGTGGTGGAGTTACCATCCTTTGCAGAGATTTAAAAGTTGGTTAGATGTGGCACTTGGGGACATGGTTAATGGCTTTGGCAGAGCTGGGTTAATCGCTGGACTTAGTGATCTTTGAGGGTTTTTCCAATCTAAACAATTCCATGATTCTGGGTCATGGGTTCCACTTCCTTGCAGCACATCAGTGGGGAACCACAGCACCTTCTCTTTTCTGCTCCTGCAAAGCAGCACTTGAACACCAACCTTTCCTCCCCAGCCCTCTCCCGGGAGTCCCCATCCTGCATCCAAGAGCAAGCTGCTTGGAATGACTGGGGCTGGGATGCACCGAGCCCTGGCAGGTGTCTGTGAGCACCCAGGGACTCCAAAATCCAGGCGGATCAAACCACCGTGGGATGAGAGAGAGGGAGAGCAGCTGAGGAGGCAGCAAACCCAAATGGGGGAGCTGCTCTTGCCAGATGGGGCACAGGGAGCAGAACTTCATTTGCATTGCTTGCAGGCTTAGCAGCCAGGCAGAAAGAAATCATCACAAATCCATCTAATGCAAACTAATGCTGGTCATTAGGAAGCAGGCTGGGAGAGCGCTGCCTGATCGGGAAAAAGACATTAGGAAAAAAGTTCCTGAGCAGATTTCTGAGCCAAAATAGATCATCTCTGAACAATTTACTCTTCATTTACTCTTGTTCTCCAACCTGGGGAAGGGAGGGTTGGTATTTCTAATTATTTTTTCCCACAAAGAAAAGTACCCCAGGGTGATCTCATCGCCTCTCATCTCTCATGTATTGAGCCAAGTTTTCAGCAATCATAGAATCAGAGAATCATGGAATGGTTTGGGTTGGAAAGGGACCTTAACGATCATCTAGTTCCAGCCTCACTGCCATGGGCAGGGGCACCTTCCATCCAAACTGGCCTTTTGGGAGGAGGCCAGTGCTTGTGGCTGTCAGCAGAGGGCCGGGCCACTCAAGATTACTTAAAAGCAGAGCAGCCCTTCCCTCCACACGTGGATCAGGGCTCATATCTGTAATTGGGTTGATGCAGATCTGGAATGGAAAACAGAACAGTCCTGACTGTGCCTGGCACTGACCACAGCCCCCACCCCACAAACGTGACCATGCTTTAACAAGAATCAAGTGCTTTTGATGACTGTTTGTGAAAAATAAACAAATCAGTAATTCCCTCTCAGCTGCAGACACTGGATGAGTTCTCCCAACTCTCCAGTCCAAGGCACACTTTACTATTAAAAAAGTGATCTCACAGAAATAACCCATCTTTCCCAAAACAGCCCTTTCAATTATTCAAAGTGACTTCAGTGCCAAGGCTCTTTCCACCCCAGCAAAGGCAACACACTCCAAACCCTGCCCTGCACCCCAGGACGTCCTGTGCAGGCTCTCGGCAGGGAAGGAGTTAATATGTTTGCCTTGAACAAGCCCGATTGAAGCCAGCCTGGGCTCAGCTGGAGAGAATCACTTTATCAGGAGAGGTTATGAGAAAAAGAAACTCTTAAAAGACTCTGGAGCAGAGTGTGGAGCTGGCAGGGAGTTGTGTTGTTCAGAGCCGGGAGCGGGTGCGTGTTGGGAAAGCCTCTGTTGATCCCTTGGCGGGGCAGATTTCGGTGCTCCCTGCTCCCCATTAAAGCTGGGGTTTGGGGGTGGTGGCAGGTGGGGGCATAGAGGGGACTGTGCAGCCAGGCACAACTTTTGATGTAATTCTGATGGGGAACTGCTGAAAGCCTCCTTGTTCTTCACAAAACTATTTCCCAAATCAAAGGCCGGTTGTTTTTTTGGGGGTTTTTTGGTTTTTTTTTTTTTTTGGTTTTGATTTTGTTATTTGATAAAATGTAAAGGGTTTTTTTTCCAAAGAGTTAATGAAATGCTTATGTTTTGGGTCAATCTGAGGGTTTACTTTCAAATCAACCAAACAAAGGAAACGTCTGGGATCATGTAAATACTGTTTTATTTCTTAGACTTTCCTGATGTGATATGCATGAGCAACAGCTCTGCTAAGCAGAAGATTCTTTCTTTGATTTAGAAAACATTAAATGTGTAAATATACATTAAAAAACTACTTGGAATTGAGAGAAAAAGTCACATTGAGTCAGACTTTGTCAGGATCTGTAATGACAGGACATGAGCCAATGGCTTCCCACCGACAGGGTGTAGATTTAGATTAGATATTAGGAAGGAATTGTTCCCTAGGAGGGTGGGCAGGCCCTGGCACAGGGTGCCCAGAGAAGCTGTGGCTGCCCCTGGATCCCTGGCAGTGCCCAAGGCCAGGCTGGACAGTGGAAGGTGTCCCTGCCCATAGCAGGGGTGGGATGAGATGGGATTGAAGATCCCTTCAAACCCAAACCAATATGGGATTCTATGATAACATGGTGATCCCAGCATTTGAAGGCTGTCACCAATCCTCAGCTTCAAACCTCACCCTTTCTGTGTAGGATCAGGCTCACAAGCACTAGGATTTTGGCTGGGTTTTGGTTTAATTTCATGACTGTTAGTTCCTGGCTGTTCTGCCACTGCTATTCACTCCCCCTCCTCCTTTTCCCTGACATGCCAAAAAAAAAGGAAAAAGAAAAAGAAAAGAGCTTAAACATATTTTGCGGTTAAACCACTTTTTTTTCATGTCTGCTGGTTCCCACTGGGCTGAAAAGCAATAAAAAGTCAGGAAGAAGTATGGGCTCCCCTCTCAGCTTTGTCATGTGGATGAATAGCACAGTAAAAAGCACTGAATGCTATCGGTTAAAACGAACTCACTGCTCTTCCAAGTACATTTTTGCAGCGCTCTGATGCAAAGGGGTGGGGGACTGGATGGTGAAAAACCTCTCCCAGAGATGGAGCCTTTGTCAGGGTAGAGGTTTTTGCATTAAAAAAGAAATTCTTTTTATAATCACTTTATCCACAGCAACATTTTCCATCCTCGTTTGCTCTGCCCTCGCCCTCCTCACTTTTCCATGGCGCTGGAATAAACCTCAGGGAGCTGTGACCTGCAGCAAGGCTATCTGTGAGCATCTTGGAGGCTCTGTCAATAAGAGGCTGGGCAGGCACACAGGAGTGCAAAGATTTCCTTACTATCCCCCTTCACAGCCCTTCCTGGGCATTCCTCTTCCTTGTGTTCCTCATCAGGTCCCTGATGATGCTGCTAAGAGGTGGGAAAGAAAAAAATAGAATGGGGGGCTGTGATAGCAAAATTAGGTGACAAGGCCTCGTGCTGTTTACACCTGGCAAATATTCTGGTCTGCACTGTTAATGTGTAATTGCAGATAAAAGCAGATGAGCAATTCCTGGGGACTTTCTCATTAAGATACTCAGATACTTAAAAATCGCTTCTTATTTGGGTTTTGATCTCCTATTGTTGAGAAAGCTGAAAGACTTCACTTCAGGGGAAAGTAGCTCTGTTGTCTCTTTCCAGCAGTGACAGCCAGGCTGGAATTTTCAATAAAATAGGTTTTTAATTTGTCTCTTACTTTCTCCAACTCCCCTACCCTCTCAATCCTGAAACCTTCCCAAAGCACATCTCCATCCTGATGAGATGGTTTAGCCTGGCCAGGAGGGACATGTGGTTAAACCAAAAAGGAGGGATGTAGCAGGAGCCTCAACCACAGCTGGAGGAAGGAAACTAGACAGGAAATGCTGCACTGCAAAACCACAGACTGAAGGAACCTCTGAAGGGTCCAAGTCCTGCCAAAGCAGGTCTAAGTTGGGTCAGGCTGCTCAGGCCTGGCCCAGTTGAGCCATGAACACTTCCAAAGTTGGAGCTTTATCCAAGCTCTATTCAACCACCCTTGTTGTAGAATCCTAGAATAGTTTGGGTTGGAAGGGACCTGGAAGATGATCTCGTTCCAACCCCTGCCATGGGCAGGGACGCCTTCCACTGGATCAGGCTGTCCAAAGCCGCATCCATCCTGGTCTCAAACACTTCCAGGGTTGGAACTTCATCCAAGCTCCATTCAACCACCCTTGGGAAAGATTTTCCTCATATCTTATCAAAATTCCCTTATTGCTACTTGTGACTGATGCCACTCATCCTGTGCTGCTGGCTCTGATTACACAGAAATTCGGGTGTGAGGAAGAGTCTGACTTGTGCAGCTTGGTGCTACAAAAATCCCACGGAGGGCAAGGGCTCCAGAGTGATGGACAGATAATGGACATCCATAGATAAGAGGATAAAATGTTTACAAGGGATATAATCGCTTCTGTTCCTGGTGATAAGCCAGCTGCTGACTGACAGAGGCAAGGAGGAAAACCTTCCTGGGAAGATTATTCCAAACCTGGTGAATTTAAGGCATGGATACTTGCAGAACTGGTTATGGCAATCTCAGAGTCATTAGTGATTATCCCTGGATGCACCAGAAGACTGAAAAGGGACAACAATGCCCAACTTTTAGAAATTATTTGGAATATGGGGAATTATAGACCCATCATTTTATCTTCAGTTCATGAAAAATCCTGATGGAAAGATATGAATGCATTATTTACAGTTATCTGGAAGGTGCCAAGGACAAGAATCTTGGAGACCATGGATTTGCCAAGGACACCCTTCTTTAACCACCTCTGTAACAAACTGAGGAAATAGGCTGAAAAAATAAGAGGTTGGGATTCATGTGGGACAGACAGAAAGCAATATACCCTGGGCTGATGGAGTGCACAGGTGAGTTTAGGCTGCACTTGAGCAGAAAAAGATCTAAGGTTGATTTCTTTCCACAGGACAAGTCTGATATCGCGCTGGTACAGCAATGACAAACATCATCCCAGCTTGTGCAAGAAGGCAGACAATGCAGGAGACATCATTAATCCCAGGGGCTGGGGATGCCACAGCAGAGCTCCATGGCTGCAGGAGTTACCACATGGGAAGGAAGAGGTGGGAGAATGGCAGAGAAATCAGGGGGAAGCAACAGGAATGATGAGAATTAGAAGAAATCATTCACGAGGAAAAGCAGTCTGGAAAAGAAGGAAAGCAGTAAATTTTTGGAGTAATGCAAGGCTTGTTTATAGAGCCAGTTTTGGAGGGAGAAGTTCATTGCAATTTCTTCTGTGGCTGGGGTTTGGATTGGACTGAAAGTTTTAGCCAAAGGCAGAGATGGGAAGGGCAGCTCAGAGGAAACGTGGGAGAAGAGACTGAAGATTTATCTGAGGATGGGCAGGTGGGTGTAAACAGAGCACCCAGGCTCTGCATTGATGTGAACTGCCCCGTGTGGCCCCAGCACGCACTGCTGCACTGCGGACACACTGGGAAAATGTTCCATTTAATGCTTTTCCTTTGGTTAAATGGCTCCTGCAGCTTTTGCAGGCCTGGCAGGAGGGGGAAGTGCCAGAGCCACGGTCACCTGGGAGGTGGCAGAGTGACAACTTTCTGGGGTGGGATGTGAGTCCTCACCCCTGCCAGCATCCCAGCTGCTGCTGGCTGCTCTGCAGCGCCAGACGGAGATTTGAGCAGAGAAGGAAAAGCCTTCACCCTGGGGTTCATCTGCTGGTTTTAGGGGTCTTGTTTTTTAGGAAAGACATCCTCTAGCACCTGCTTTTCTGAGTCAGGAGGTGATGAGGTACAGGAGAAGGCATTCAACAGTCTGGCAGTGAGCCTGAAAGCAGCATCTCCACCAGAGAGCAGCAGACAGCAGGGAAACATCCTGTTGGACCATCCCAAATGGACCCCCAGAGGCTGAACAGAGAAGCCTTCGGGTGCAAGTGGCCTGCATAGGGCTGGTCCAACCTGGAGACCCTCTCTGATGAGTGTCTGCAGGCAATCACTGGATTTTCCTTTGCGGAATCACTGTTTAATGAAGAAACAGGAGCACACAGTAACTGCTGGGAGATGGGCAGAAGCCGAGGAGAGGAGCAGAGAGAGGCCCCAGCCTTCCTCTGCTCCTCAACCCTGTGTCAGGACCAGCGCCAGGCAGCCCGGCACTGCTTCCAAGCGCCAGGCAGAAGAGAATACTCCATGCCAAGCGAGTGTGAAGTGGTGTGCAGACAGTCAGCCTCCCATTGTCTGTGTCCTTGGGAGGCTGCCAAGCCCCGCTGCCGTGGCCAGGGCACGGGAAGGAGCCCAGCTTGGTTGACATCTGCTCTGCTCAGGCCACAGCAGAGCGGGAGGCTCCAGGAGAGCGTGCTGTCCTCCTTCCCTCCCAGCCGGGGTTGTGCCGGAGATGCCAGCTTTGCTAGTCCTGTGAAGCACCTCCTGGTGGCAGTTGGCCACCTCCAGTCACCCAGCAGATTGCTCTGTCCTTAAATCTTGGTCCCTGCTGCTGGCGCTCGCCACCAAACCCACCGTGGGTGTCAACTCCCCTCTGGGCTGGTGACACAAGCACAAAGGCTTTGTGGCTGTGGGGACATGCTCCTCTCACACCTCCAGCTGAGCGAGCATCAGGCAGACCTTGATCTCTCCTGGGGGCATGCTGGAGACCAGGAGAAACCTGTGGCGTGACTCAGAGCCCTGTAAGGGAAAGAGAGAAGAGCATGGGGGCTCCTACAGCAATCAAGGGGATGGTATCTGCACTGAGGAGGGAAATGCCTTGGAGCACTGCTAATGTATGCCATGCTAACATATGCTAAGTCATCAAAAACATGCCATTTTTAAAATATCCGGGATGCTTGCCGTGAATATCAGCCCAGCTTTGCCAAAGAAGACTTTCAGTCTCATTTATGGAAATCCAGAAAAGATTCTGCCTTCTGTCACCCAAGGGCAACCTCAGTATCAAAAGAGATAACATCCGTGGCTAGAAAACACGCTGAATATTTATCCAGGCCCTAAAGGCCATTTTTCTAACTTCAGTCTTGGTTTGCTTTTCAATACTTTTATCTTTTTTTTGGTATATTTTGGAAAATATATAAGGATTGGTTATTGGAACGTGCATCTTTGTGCAAAATATTTAATTGAAGCTCTTAATTGCAAGCTGTAAATGTAGCACTGGTGACAGATTGTAAAGCCAGAAACCATTTGGTCGATGCACAACAGCTAACAAGAGGGAAAAAAAACCAAACCAGCATATAGGACAGTAATTTAGAAGAGATGGGAGTTTTATTGCAAAAAAGTAAACCTTCCAGAAAATTAAGGAAAAATGTAGGAATGTGTTATCAGATCCATGTGATAAAAAAATCGGGCTTTTATTGTTTTTTTTTTTTAGTTAAGGAAAAATATATACAGTCAAAACTATATTTATTCAGTCAAAAGAAGTGAGATATATATTATTCTCACTGAAAGTAATTTTGCCTATAAACACATTCAAGACTTCAAAGTAAACCAAACCGAGGACAGGAAATCAGGCTGTGGAAGGTGTTTGTTACTCCTGTTCAGCTCGTGTTCCCTCTTGTTGCTGTAAAGCTTGGGTGATTCCTTAAAGGTGTGAAATGACAAGTGCTGTGCATCTGTGAGAGACACGCACAGCACCTCCTCCCCCTGCACTGCATCTGTGGCTGGGGAGGTGCTCCAGGTACGACACAGCAAGGTCAGGTGCTGCTGCAGTCAGGCACTGATATGAAGAAAAGAATATTTCTATTAATTGGAGAATTAGTCCTCTGTCAAGAGGCACCTCGGTAAGCGTTGTTAGGAAAGAAAGGACAATAACTTCTTTAATGGCTGCTCAAGTTTCAAGGTGCTCTTTAGGAATTAACTAAATTAAAATCTCTTTGGAGAGCTGGAAGGTTTCTATACATGAAAGTGAGGTCGTCTGGGCTTATTGGAAGCAGAATTTCGGTCGCTATTAAACTCTGGTGAAACTGGAAGAATTACTCAGAAAATTGACTGAATAAATGAAAAACTTAAAATGCTCGGAAAATTTCCCAGACGAGCTGTGGCTGCCCCTGGATCCCTGGAAGTGCCCAAGGCCAGGTCAGACGGGGCTTGCAGCAACCTGGGATAGTGGGAGGTGTCCCTGCCCGTGGCAGGGCTGGAATGAGAGATCTTTCAGATCCCTTCCAACCCAAACCATTCCATGTTTCAGTTTTAAGGGGATATCAGATGCTTTTATAACTCATAATACTGAGAGTTTATCCAGGAAGCACCAAACTGGTTAGAAATTTTTTCTTGCAATTGAGAGACTGCCCAAACTTCAGTCATAGGGCAAGACTGTGATTTTATTCAGATATAAGCATTGTTATACTCTTTGATGTGCCTTTCTTAAGGTCCATCTTCCTATGGCTTCTTCTGAATGAGTAACTTAAGCATTTGCACTGGATTCACAGGGTTTACTTAAGATGATTCATGTTTCTGATTATCAGCTATTTAGGTTATCCTTAAAATACCAAAATAGGATTTACAAGTTTCCCCCTGCTTACAAACAGACAAGCCATGTCTGTGCCTTGTTTTTTATCTACCATTAAAACAAGATTACAACTCATTTTAGGAAAGAGGTACTTAGATCCCCTCCAAGGGTAAATCCACTCTTACCATATATAATCTGTTACAAAGTGTCCTCAGAGAGAAGTGCAGAGGAGACTGTAACTGGAATAATGATCATTTATTGTTTATGATTTCCTCTGGTTCAGAGTTTGCTTTTGCTTTCTTTGGCAATAAAATAGCCACAAATCATTCACTAAAATTGTTGTGTTTGTTCTTTATTGTCTTTATTTTAAAGACAGCTGTTAAGAATGGGGCGAATAGTGGCATCACAGCTTTGTACTTCCCTGAAAGGCAAATTTAGAGATGGTGCCCCCCTGTGCCTCTTGCTTCTAGCTTTTAGCAGTGTCTAAGGCAAAGTCCAGCACCCAGAGACATCACCTCTAGTCCCAGCCTGAAAGGTCCCCTCTCTCTGCTCCTGGGGGAAGGGGACATTCAACACCTACAGCTTAAAAACCTTCCTGTTGCATTGGAGAACCTTCCCCTGCTGATAAAGCGAGTGTCAATGAGCGATGTCACTTATCACATTGGTGGGACCCCCAAATTCAAAAGGCAGTGCTGCCCAGAGCCCCAGGACTCTGCAAAGCCACAGCTGACCCTTCCAAAGCCTGGCCATGCTGTGTTAGGAGAACAATCCTTGGGAATGACTGATCTCCTTCCTCAACAGAGACTGAATTACATCCACTATCTACCAGTGATGCACGTGTGGCTTCTCCAGTGGTGACAGGGCAGGGAGAGTTAATGGGCTCTCACAGCTGGATCAGCTGGATACCCATCACAGGTGGTATCTAAGCCCAGACTGAGTACTTGAACCTCCCTGGGACTGTCTCTACACTTTCTATGGCTATGCTGCTCCTCTGTGCCCCACCGAGTGGCCTCATGGATGGATGTTGGATCTGCCTGTCCCTACAGACCTCTCTGGTGCTGGCCCTGCTCAGGTATAGTGGGATGGGCTGGGAACCCCAGCAGCTCCTCAGCTCCTGGACCTGAGGAAGCACCAGCCCTTGTGGCACCTGGATGTTGGGGCCAGAAGTGCCATTTGCATCACTGTTTATTGACCAGGGCGCCTCAGCAGGGCTGGGTGGGCAGGGAAGGCAAAATCAGTGGTACTGTAAAGCATGGGGGGGGGGCTGAGCCAGGCAGGGGTCCCCTGGTGGGGTCTTTGTCCCAGGTTGATGCTGCACACTGGAACTGAGCCCTCCAGGTCACCTTTTCGTGCCCAGCTTTTCTCCAAGGAAGGATGTGTCCTTCAAGATGTGTCATGGTGACTTCTAGAAGCATCGAGCTGGTTTATTCCAGGGAATGGTCACAGCCCCAAGCCTGGTGAGTTCCAGGAGTGTTTGGACAATGCTTGGGCACAGGGTGGGATTGTGGGGGTGTCCTGTGCAGGGCCAGGATTTGGACTTGATGATTCTTGTGGGTCCCTTCCAAGTCAGGCCATTCCATGATTCTGGGGCCACAAGTTCTCCCTAAAGCAGTTTAATTATCCGGGCTCCTCCTGCTGTGCTCCTCCTCTGCCTTGCTTTTGGGGTGTGTGGGGCAGGGGGAAGCTCCACCACAGCAGAGCAGTTTCCCAACCTGTTGTGCTGTGTGGCAGCAGCAAGAGCCAGGAGAGGCGATGCTGCATGTTTGGGGATTTTTAATACATGTGATTCAAGGGCTTGAGAAGAGAAATGACCGTCTGCAAACTCGGTTTCTGCGTGCTGCGAGCCCCTGCTAGTGCCTCACTGCCTTCCTCCCCTCTGGTGCTCCCTCTGCACCTCTGCAGCTCCGATGCTGCTGACAGCGCGGATCCCTGCGGAAATCTGCTGCTCCGGCAGCCTCTGCCCCTGCAGCCGGCGAGGAGGGCTGGATGTGCCCTGCAAAGCGAGCCGGGAGCATCTCCCACAGCTGCCGGCCAGAGACGGAGCGAGGTGGGAAGGCTCCGCAGCTCCCGCTCCCCGCTGCTCGCGTTGCTGCACCGAGCAGGATGCGCAAATATTCCGCTGGCGCTCAGGGGCAGCGCTGGTGGCTCGGCAGGCGGGTGACCAGGGCACGGGCTGCTCTTTGCTCTGCTCGCAGATCAGCCCCTGCTCTGAGGGTGTTCCGTGCGGGCACGGGATAAACGAGCGGGTAAATTCCAGGGATGTGAGCTGCCAGCCTGTGCGCCGGATCATGTTCCTGAAAGATGCCAACAGAGGGCATCCGCTGCCAGGCACAGCCTGAAAATTCCTGCTGCATCCCCCGCTCCTGGCTCCACATAAAGAGCATCTCAGGGCTTTTTTTTAACCCTCTCCCACTTAGCCTCAGGTTCAGCTTTGTCAGAGGTTTTTAAGTAGATGGGCTTGTTCGGTGAGTGCTTTCATTTTCCTTTGGAGAAGGGAAACAATAATCCACAGCTGCAGTCCTTTGGTCAGGGCAGGGCTTTGATAATTAGTGACTAAGGGCTCCCCACAGCCTGGCAGAGCAACAGCCAGGTTCAAAGTGAAGGTTGATGCTCTGTTGTCCTGTGCAGCTGTAAACAAAATCAGAAGCACTGCTGTGCTGGTGTTGGAGAAGAGCAGGAGATTTCATAATGAATGTCCTAGCTTTGGTGGATTTAAATAGTCAGTTTTATTTATAGGTGCTTATTCCTCGTGTTTAATCTCCTTGTTTCATGTCTCTTGTGGACAGCCAAAAAGAAATGGAACTTCTGAAGCCCACTGCTCCTTCTGGTAAACACATATTGATGTCTGGGCTGTGGGGCAGCTCACTCTGGGCACACTGTCACTCTTATTTTGTGAGGACCTCACACCAAAACATCCGAGATGTCCAAAGGCCAAGGAGCCTGTCTGATGGCAAGATTGTGAATCCAGTTTTGACTGGGACAGCAAAGGTCCTAAGAGGAGAACTGGTGTTAGGCAGGGCTTATGTGAGGGGTGGTGGGAGCCCCACACATGAAACCAGCAGAGGGATGATGGGTGCAGGAGCTGGGAATTGTGCCTCTAAGTGTGCTAGAAACAAGGGTCACTCTGAGCTGGACAAAGGCTTAGTCTAAAGGGATGATTCCAAGTGATAGTTTCTACTGGAAATAAAGTAAGGGTAAGACTGATACTCTGCTGCCCTTAGTTGTGTATTTCTTGTGAATCAGCCCAGATGGAGCAGGACATTTCTGGGATCCAGCTGGATCTCAGCAGTGAAGGGATGCTGATTACTGTGCTCCCAGAAGCACGTTCTGTTCCAGGGTTTCCAGCTGCTTTGCACACAAATTGGGGCAAAACCCTAAAAAGTTAGAATGGTTGGAAGGTCTGGCTAGGATAGCCATCGGTGCTTGGGAAAGACCTGTCTCTGCCTCATGAAACTTAAGCTAACCCAAGCTGTGCCATGTTTAGCCTCATCCAGTAGCTGTTCTGTGTCTGGTTTAACTCTTAGTGTGGGAATATTCACATTTTACCTTCCAAAAAGTGCACGCATTTTCAATAGTGAAGCTTGAAGTACATGAACATGCTCCTTATGGAAAAAGTGTTCACTTGCTTTAATAATTTAACCAGTTTCCCAACTGGCCACCAAAACCAATGCCCTGCTCTGTATGTACAGGTCATCTCTACTTCCTATTATACATTGAGAAAGGGCCAGTAACATCCAGCCAAATTTGATTTATGGACTACCATAGAGATTTAAGAAATTTATGATTTGATTAATCCATCCCATATATCTTTTTCTTTATTACCGGTAATTCATGCCATACATCAAAGCCTCCTGAGCAGGAATTTGGCACGGATCAGGCAGCCAGTGTTTCCAAAGGGTTAAATTCTATGGTGAACCAGCCAGACAATAAACTACTGTGACCTGCTGGTTAAAGATGTAATCAGCAGTCCTGGGGTCTGGCTTACCCAAGCTTTGTTCTGGTTTACCCAGTGAGTGTTTCGGACAGGTGGGATGTGCAGAACAGCATTACTGGGGAATTAGGGGCAGGGGTGTGGAGAAAATATTGTCAAAATTCTCATATGCCAGGGTGATCACTGTAGTAAATTAACAGGCACCTGCAGTGCTCCTAAAAATATATGCTGAGCCAAAAGATGGGCTGACCAGTGGTCTGGATGACCAGTGGGACTGCCTGGAAAAATCTTCTCTTAGCAGGATTGGCTGTTGAGCTGAGCCCTGCTGACAACCCCTGTTTTCCCTCAGAGGGAGGTGGGGGTTTGGCATAGGGCATGGAAAGCAAATCAACTAATTAACTCAATGAGGGAATATGGAATAGCATACCTTGGATTGGATGAAGATGTGACCTGAGACTGTAGATGCTTCTGCTGCTGGTAAACAAGTTTTCTGTTTTTTCCTGTAACACTATTGACATTTTAAAATGATCAGAATATTTCAAGAGCACATTTAACCAGACAGAAGTACTGGATTTCGATACTGTCAACTCCAGAAAGCAAAAGGTGGGTCCTAAATTACTTTCAAAATCATAACAATTTTAAAAGCCGAATCATTTCTCATCTGTGTTTTTCCAGCTACTCCAGGTCACCCAGCTGGCCTCCTTGGAGAAGGAGGAGGCAGAGGGGTGATTCCTGCACTGGGGGAAGCGGCACGCACACACCTGACAGCCCTGGAGCACATTCCCTGTGCAGGAGCCAGGTGTGTGAGCTCCCCCTGCCTGGCCCTACCCCGGAGGCCCGAGGGTTCCTCTCCCCAGCCCCTGCAGTCCTTGATCTCTGCTGATGGGGAGTGGGGATGCCACTTAGCAGGAGCCCCAGCCGCATTTTGCAACCGGGGCTCCTGTTTGCCTGGGATCGGGGACAGTCAGCGTGGTTTCACCCAGAGACATTTAATAATGTTGCAGCTCTGTTAAGCTGCCCACAATTTCATCCAGCCACCTCTTTCAGAAGAGCCCTGCATCTTCATTACCTTCCCCTCGAGCCATCTGGTCTCCCAACCTGACCTTTTTAAGAAAGATTGGTTAAAAAAACTGGAGCAGTCCCTGAACAGAAGACCTTGTGTGTCATGTTTAAGCCCAGAGCAAATTTTTATGTCCAAGCTGTGAAACCTTGAAAATAAAGATTTATAATTGAGATTCTGGCTGAAGCAGAGTGAACAGAGATGGTCTAATTAAATTCTGTGGTGGGTATAATTAACCCATTTATTCATTTATTACCCTTTATGCAGCTAATGCAGGCCCAACCATTGCCATTTGTTTATGGAGAACCTGCTACCTGCCTGCTTGGCTCAGGCTGTGGCAGCCAGGCCCATGGTGATGCTCTGGAAGGGCTGATGGTTCAGTAAAAGCAGGACTGAACTGATGGATTCTTTTTCAGAAGCCAGCGCAACTCCTGAATGAGTCAGCTGGGAAGGAGCGGGGTGGAAAGCAAAGATTCAGGGTTCTGCTTTGGGCTCTTTTGCAGAGCTGCCAGGGGACCTTGATCAAATGTGATGGTTTGGGAGCAAAAGGAGGTTTGGGGTTTTTTTTAAGAGCAGAGTGGCTCTCTGGTGTCAAACACACCTGGTACCGTGGCACAGAATCCCTGCTGTGCACCAGGCAGGGCTGCAGGAATATCCACACTGACGTGTGTGGATTTCTGCCTTCCCTCCTTCAGAGCTCAGCGTGGAAATGGTACTTCCAAACCCCTAACACAGATAACTACTCACACATCCTTTGGGAGAGCCTCATCTGACTAAAAGCCTGTCTGGCTCTTCCAGAACGGAGCTGTTTCTTTTCACCCAAGACTCATTTCACTTCACTTTCTTGCAGCCATCATGAGATAAAAAACAATGAATCAACCAGAGATTATTTTTCATGAAAGTTTAATCAGGCACTGTCCCCTTCCTATGCCTGTGTGAGCAAACCTTGATGAGCATGTAGGGTTTGAATGTGGAGTAAAAACCATCTGCTTGAGAGGCAAGAAGTGCAGGAAAAAGCCTTTGCTGGCTGGCACCTCTCTACCTGGGCAGGCTGTCCTGCTGCAGATGTGCTGTCTGCAGTTCAGCCCCCGGGTCCCTCAGCCCATCCATCTCTCAGGCAGTGAAAGCCAATACCACCCACCTCCTTCCCCTCCCTCGTCTGCTCCTTAATATTTCATGCATCAAAGAAGTTTCACTTGTAATGCAAAAACTGATTAATTAAGTAGAGTGCAAGAGTTACATGCATTGAAGGTTTCTTTCATCTTGGCAAGGAGAGGAGCCACGCTGGAGGCTGTTGCTGCTCATGAAGGTGTGTCAGAGGGTGGGCAGTGATGGAGTGGTTATGGGGTTCTGAAGGAGGGGATGGGATGGGATAGCCTCATTCCTTGGACTTTGGCTCAAGCAACAGGCTGCTTTCCACTTTTCCCTGGGTTTTCCCTTCCTCTGTAAGTGTTCTTGCCAGCCAGCCTGGCCCGTGCCTGGTGATGGGGGTGTTTGGGAGAGGGATTGTAGCAGGTTTGGGAGAGGGATTGTAGCCTGACTCCAGCCTCAGGATGTGCAAGGTCCCTTTCCAGTGTGGCTTGGTCTCGGATGTGCCTAACACCCTGCTGCTACCACACACAAGAAAAGTCTGGCTGAAACCACAGTGAGCCCCAGGGGAGTTGTAGAGACAGGTAGAAAATGCCGTGGCCATGGGCACCTGACCACAGCCTTCCCTGGGTGAGCAAGGCTGCTGGTTGTACCATAACTGTTTAGTTCACCTCAGCCCAAAATGCTGAACAGCCTTTCCTTGCTGTACAGATGCTGCAGCTCCCTGTTCCCACTCCAGGCCCTTCTGAACCGAGTCCAGGGGCTGTTTCCCAGCGCACGGCTGGTGGTTCACAGCTCTCCTGTAAGAGGTAGGAACCAACTTCTTGTATCTGAGGAGGGAGGAGAAAATTCAGCCTCTCCTGGCTGCAAAAGCAGGGAAGCTAAAGCCGGCAGAGTGTCCCCTCAGGGCACTTCTGTGGAAGTGGTCAGGAAGCTCCCGGTTTGATGCCGTGTCAGAAAGCAGCATCTCCTGCAGCTTTGAGCACAGCGAGGGGCCCGCTGGCTCGCTGTTAACCAGAAGCAAGAACCGAATTGCAAAGGGCACTTTGTGCACCCCCTCCTCTCTCAGGAGGTATTCCTTGGAATTGCTGACCCAGCCTGTCTCCTGTGTTGCTTGTGAGAGCTGGCAAAAGCACAGCTTGAGCCCTGTGGTCACCAACCACCGTCAGGTACCATGTGGCTGTGGACCAGCATTTGTACACTGCAGCTTGGAAACAAAATTAATTTTGTGGCATTCACTTCACAGTAAAAAAAAAATAAAAATTCACTCCTTCAGTGGAGTTACTGATGCTGATGTGACCCTGGCGGGGTGAAATATAAACCACTGATTACATCAGAGCTCTAACAGTGGCTTTCTCCTCTGATTGCAAGCAGCAGGATTTGTGACATACAGGCATTACAGACATAAATTGCTCTCTGTATTGTAAATACATAGTGCATTTTAATGATCCCTGCTGTATGTACATGCCTTTAGTAATAGGGCCAATTGAAAACCACTTCAGAAAGCTGCTATTGGTATCTTTGCAATAACCTCCTCATCTATGCCAGCCAATAAAAGATGCATTAGTTCTGGGTGTCCAGAAATACAGCTCATGGGATTGAAAGTCAAAGAATGCTTCATCTGTGACCCTTTAAATGAGAATTACTTTTCTTTTTTCCCCTTCACCATCCATATTAAACTTAGATAATACAGATGCTTTAAGCACTTTCCAGCAAAATGTCTTCACAAAGCTCTCCTCAGAGGCACAAAACCCTGGGTTTGCCTCAATCCCACGTGGGGCGTTGTCACACAGAAGAAAATAACCCTGGGGCTGAACTGCTCTGCTTAGGACTAAGAAATAAATTGAATGTCTCAAAACTCCTGCTAAAAAAATCCACTCAGGTGAAAATTAGGCATGAATGTGGGCAGACAGAGGCATAAGGTTGGCATAGCCAAGGTTCCTGGTTTGCATGACACACAACATATGCTCTGCCTTCTCCTAGAGGCTGCTCCACCCGGGAGCAGCCCACTATTGCCTCTCGGTAGTGGAGAAGCTCCTACTGAGAATGTTCCCGCTTTCTGTGCCGAAACCCCCACGCTTGGGACCCGTACAGATATAATTTCCACAGCCCTCGGTGTCTCTTTTTATCCATTGTGGCACCAACGAATTATTTTCCTTGCATTCCTGTATGTGAGAGAGCATAAAAAAAACCCAGATTGGGGAAAAAAGAAGGGATTTGCCCCCAAGCTGCACACTCAGCAGCCGAGGTGAGAACAGAGCTGGTGCTTCCTGACAACCCGTCAGGTGCCCCCATCTCACCCTGCCCAGATGGGTCTTGTCAGTGCAATGCGTTTTCACTTGTAAGACGATTTCCATTTTCATCCAGCGTTTTTGCTGGGAATGGCAGTTTTTTGCTGGTTTCTTGGCCCCGATGCTATCAAAATCGACGGTCAGGCAGGCGCCAGCATCCCCAAGGAACGGCTGGATCCATGAAGCATAAGAAAAAGATATTAAAAATAGGCCTCATTTAGAAATAGCAATCTGGGTTATGGGCTATGCAATTGGCTTGAATATCCATAGTTTGTTCAGATTTAAAGTATCCCCAAATTAGCAAGTTAGGCAAACTTCTGTAAGTGTTCCTAGAACATTTTTTCAGCAAGTGAAACTCTCAGAATCCTGTTCGTGCCATTTTCTTTCGTGTTGTAAAAGGGGGGATAATAGAAACCTGTTACCTCAGTGGTAAAGCAGGATTAACACATTCCTCTGTGCAAATATTATTGATGCTTTTCAAACAGTGAAGTTCTGCCTTTAGCTCAATTCTTTGGAAGGAAAAAGCAGGTGGAATCCTTTTGTCCCAAAAATGAGAACAGAGATTTGCATTTACACAGGGAAGGATCCAGACTAAATGGAAGCTGAATGTGCCCATTTGCGGGCAGTGGTTTGCAGAACCTTCCCCTTGATCACCGTGCCTGTGCTTGTATGGGAGGACTTGAGAAAACCTCAGGCTGCTGCTCAGCAGAGAGTTGGTAGCAGAACTTTGTGAATCTAAAAAGTAAGGCAAAATAGGACCAAATGACATCCACAGAGCTGCTGGACCTCTGTTTTTTAATATCTCAGGGCTTGCCTGGAGTCAGACAGTCTGTAGCAAAGCAGGTGTCTCAACCTATGTCTCCTGACCTTTGCTTTCCAGCTCTAAGCCCTGGAAAACATTCACGTCGTTGCTCGATGGCACATGCTAGGTCAGGGGAAAGCTGGATGCACCTAAAACATGTCCTGCCCTCCAACTCAGGTGGATCCTCAGCAAACCAAGAGAAGGAAGCACTTGCTCAGAGCTGTGACAGCAGCAGTGGGTATCTCTAGATCCCCTTCCTAACCCAAGGACAGCTCCTTACCAAAATCTCCTTGTACTTGACAGCAAAAAAGTCTCTACTTATGGCAAATGGATGCAGCTGTGCAGCAAGTGGCTACGAGGAGAGAGAAGTAACAGGGCTGGGACCTTAAATAGAAAGAGATGTTTTTCAGGATTTCCAGTTCCAAAACAATATTTAAAATTTGCTTCTTTTGTAGACATATTGGCAGTACTCGTGTATTGGTGCTGCACTGGTTCTTTGCACTCTTTGACTAGAAGAATTCTGAAAAATAAGAAAAAGAAAGGAGTGCATGTACCAATAACAGCCTGAGCCAGTCCAAAAGCTACCCTTTCCTCCTTAAAATAAAAAAAAAAAAAGAAAAAAAGGAGAAAAAAAGAAAAAGGAGAGGAAGGGAAACTTTTTTCCTACTATTACTCTTTTCTCAACAAAGACGTGACAGGGCTGCATAAATAATCAGGGCTGCATTTTTGCCTGATTATTTTTTTCCAGCATGCCTAGAAACTTCACCCCTCCAACTCAGACGGAGCTGGAATCCCACATTTAATGTTTTACAACAAGTTGCCTGTTTGCTGGTGAGCACTTTTTGCTTTCTCTCTATTCTTGTAGCTGGAAACAGTCGCTGTTCTCACACTACGGCGAGGCTGCAGCTTGTTAAGGCTGGAAGCTGGAGCTGGGAATGGCCCCTGGGAATGGGGCTGGAGCTGTTTGTTTGCTGGATTTCATATTCATTGCCATTCTGCCCTTGTTGTGGTTTTAACATTTGATGACCTAGGCATCTCAGAAGGCTGTTTTGCCTCAATAGGCATGTGATGAATTGCTCTTAATTAGCTTGTGGAAATAATATAAGCCTGAGCATTAAGCGTGCTTTGTTAGGGTTTTGACATCTTCTTTTATATGTACATCTACAAATAAAATCAGGTAGATTAGCAGTCACTAGGAAATTGTTGTTGTGAGTCACTGACTCACAGCTACTGTGGGCTGCCTCTCCTCGTCTTTGTTAGTCATGCCCGACGGTGGGCAGGAGTTCACGGGGCGCTGGGGCTGGGGTCAAATGTGTCAACTTTGCCTGTAGGGACAGGGTTTGTCTTCAAATTCACCTCCGTCACTCCAGTTGGAAGAGCCATTTGGCTCCACTGCAGTTCAAGGCAGAGTGTGAGCAAAACCGCGGCAGTGGAGCTCACCTGGTTTTGTCTTCAAGCACAAACTCCAGCCTTCAGGTGGCACCGAGGCACCCATGTGATGGAGGGATATTGGAACGCGAGATCAGACCTCAGGGTCATTTATCCTTCTGGCTCCCACTTAAATGCTGGCTGGTAAAGACCAAATCTAAAATCTTTGCTCTAGGCCACCAGTCTCTCTCCTCCAGCTTTGTCATTGCAAGCCATCCCTGTGTGCCCTGGATGCTGGAGGTGCCTATTCACTTAGGAGAGGGTAATAATTAGTAAAAGCTCTCAAGAAACTAATTTCTGTGCCCTTGCACCCCGGCAGTTGCCCGAAAGGAAGGAAGAATCTGACAAAAGAGTGGCAATGAGCTGAATGGGGGGAGAGGTGGGAGGGACAGCGGGAGTTTCATAAAATCATAGAAGTCTATAATGATTTGGATTGGAAGGGACCTTAAAGACCATCCAGTTCCACCCCTCCACCATGGGCAGCGTCTTCAACTATCCCAGGTTGCTCCAGTCCCCGTCCAACCTGGCCTTGGACACTTGCAGGGATGGGGCATCCACAGCTCCTCCGGGCCACCTGTGCCAGTGCCTCGCCCCCCTCACAGGGAAGAATGTCTCCCTAATACCCCATTTAACCCTTCCCTCTGCCACTTCCAAGCCATCCCCCTTGCCCTGTCACCGCACGCCCTTGCCAGAGCCCCTCTCCATCCCTCCCAGCTGTGCGGGTCAGGAGCGGCGGCAGCGATGCGGGAGCGCTCTGGCCGCGGCAGCAGCGCGCAGCCGGGGCGGGGAAGCCGCGGCGGGGAAGCCGCTGCGGGGCCGGGCCGGTGCCGAGCGCATCTCTCCGCGCGGGGAGCGGCGTCCCCAGCGCGGGGCGGGCGGAGGGTCAGCGGGGAGCAGCGGCGGCGGGGCCGGGGCGGGGCGGGGGGCGGGCCCGGGCGGTGGCGGCGGCGGCGGCGGGGCTGGGGCGGCTCAGAGCGCCCGGCTCCGCTCGCCTCCCGCTCCTGCGCCTGGCTCCGGCCGGCATGGCCGCTCCGCCGCGCCGCCGGGCCGCCGCTCCACCCCCGCTGCCGCCGGTGCCGCCGGTGCTGCCGCCGGTGCTGCTGCTGCTGCTGCTGCTGCCGCCGCCCGCGGTGCTGCTCGGCAGCGGGCCCGGCGCGGCGGCGTCGCGGGAGCCCCCCGGCCCCTGCCGCGTGAAGACGGTGACGGTGTCCACGCTGCCGGTGCTCCGGGAGAACGACATCAGCTGGAGCGGCGCCCCGCCGCCCGCCGCCGCCGCCGAGTCCCGCCTGCTGCTCTTCGTCCGCAGCGAGCTGCCCGGCCGCGTCGCCGTGCAGGACGATCTGGACAACACCGAGCTGCCCTTCTTCACCCTCGGTAGGCGCCCGCGCCGCTTCCTGCCCCGTCCCGTCCCGTCCCGCATCCCGCCCCGCCATCCCGGAGCATCCCCGAAGCATCTGACACCCGCCGTGCCGGCTCTGTGTCCGCCCTCCCCGCTCCGCGGGCAGCTGGATGTGTTTTTGGGGCTTTCTAACCCTGCCCGTGCTGCATTCTGGTTTTTGGGGTTTTTTTTTTTTTTTTTTTTTTTTTTTTGGCCTTTCCTGCCGGGGAGGGATTTTTTAGCAGGGCCTGAGGCTGCCGCCGCTGCCAGCCCCGGGAGGAGGAGAGCATTCCCCGGGAGGAGGAGAGCATCCCCGCGCAGGCTGGAAGTGATGGGGGCTGCCTCGTGTGCTCCAAGTTGAGCTCTGAGCCCCGAGGAGGTGCCGCCGAGCCTGGCAGAGCGGGAGGGGCTGTTTTTCTAGCCAGAGCCTGATTTTATAAATGCTTCGTGTTAATTCTCGAAGCTCGCTCTCGCTTCACGCACAACTCCAGCGCCCGGGTCTGTGCGAACGCTGCAGACTTTCCTCCGCTCTCAGCTTTGTGGGGAGGGGGATGGGAATAGAAATAATTCGGTGGTGGTACTTCGGTGTTGGTGCCGGATCCTGTTGTCTCGGATGGGGTGCCCGAGCTGCCTCTTGTCACTTTTACCCATTTCTGTGCCGTAATCAGCCAGTCCTCCAAGAGAACTGTTCCGAATGTCACCTGGGCAGTGCAGTGTTTACTCTGCCAGGTCACTGAAAGGTTTTTGTTGATCTTTGCTTTATCCATCAGCTTTCCTGTTTTTCGGCATCCAAACCCAGGATAATTTGAGTACCTGCTTAACTCGGGTCTCAGGTATCTCTTGACACACTGGGTTGTGACTTCCAGCGCATCTCTCTGTGTGCCTCAGGTGTGTCAAGGTGTGCCCATACCCAGGCTCACCGGGGGCAGCTGTCCCCAGGTCCCTTCCATACCTCGTGGAGTGATTGCCTTTCACTGGGTGCAATGAGCAGGGGTAAGGAAATGCCTGTCTGTGTCCCCCAGCCCTGTCATTTTACCTTGTGTGAAGCTTTGCTGTAGCAAGCACCCCTAATAAATAAGTTGGTGGTACTTCCTGAGGCTCTCGGGCTCCAGCTTTGCGGTTTCCTTAGACACAGTTGGTCAACTGCAAAAATCCGAAACAAACCAGATACTCTGCTTCCACTAACAAAAGTGACAAATCAAAGGTTTGATGCAGTAGGAATGACGTTTACCGTACAGTGGTTAAAAGTAACAAGAAGTTTCATGGTTCACTGAGTTAATTTTCAGATGAGAGTACAGTTTCTTCAGGGACTGGGTGTGAATTGCGTACTGATCTAAATATATCAGATAGCAAAGAAACCCCTCTGTGTGAGCTTAGATAATAGCTCAAGTTGGAGGAGAGAAATTTGTCTTGATAGATCAGAGGCACGATCTTGTATAGCAAATCCTATTTCTGTGAGTGCCTGCCTGTAAAGAGACCATGTCTTCATCTAAAAATTTCTTTTACTTGCCTGGCATATTGGTTATGTGTGTACTCATGAATATGAAGCATATCTTGTGTAAATCTGTGGGGGTTTTCCTGCCTCTTTATGAACAGAAGACCCCAAAACATCCCCTCCTGTTCCCCTGGACTCTCAGGCATTAGGCAGATTGGAAGATAAATGGAGGCTGTGCCCATGGTGGGATGGCTTCATCATGGTCCTGGAATTAATCAGTCTGTTGCCTCAAGAGAAGGTAAAACACTTGTCCTTCCCCAAGGTCTAGCTCATGAATTGCTGTGGATGTTCTGATATTTAAAATTTGTTGCATTTCTCCCCGTCTCCTGGTGTGGCAACTGAGTCTCGCTCACAGTTAACTCTTCTCTGGGTGAGGGCTGTGGAGGATTTCTGCTGGCTGGTTTTACCAGTGCAGGAATTAAGGCTGTAGTTTTCTGTGGTGATTTTTTTCCCCCTCCATCCTTTTCTAACTTTGTTGATGGTTGGGAACCAGAGAGCAGCTGCTGCCTCGTAATGGGCTCTTGGAGGTGAAAATCACGTTATATGCGGGAGGGCTTGGGAGTGACGTGGGGGCAGAGATTTCTCTTTGGCAGAATCTTTGCTAGTCCGTATCTTTAGCTGGTTTCTGATGACTGTATCTCTTTACGTGTGTTGCTGGACATGTTTAGTGGCTGTCTGGGCATGAGCTCAGGAGGACACGTAAGAGCTGACGTCCTGCCGGCTGCAAATGTGTTGAGGACTCCTGAATGTCTTGGAGTGCAGATCTTGCTGTGAGCAGAGATCACTTTCTGGCCTCAGCAGGGTAAGGATGGGGCAGGATGACCTCCTAAAGCACACAGCTCAGGACAGCCATCCTGACTGGCAGCCTGGAGGGGTTTTTGAAAGGAGAAAAAGATTAAAATAAGAAAAGGAACCATTAAGCTGGCAGAGCTGAGTCCTGGTGCTGATACTACTGACTCTGAAGTGAAGTAAGTTGAGAAAAAATTGAGGCCACTGCATTCTGCAGGGCTCAAAAGTCTCTCCAGGCCAGGAGGCAGGAAAGAAAACATTGCCTTGCTAGGTGGCAATGAGTTTAAGCAGCCAGGGCTGTACTCCTGGGTCTGCTCAGCAGCTCCCAGCTCAGTAAGTCTCCCAGCGTTGCAGTGGTTCCTGTGCATCTCCTCACTCCTTGGCATTTAAAGGAGGGTGGGCGATCTGTAGCTAAAGGCTGGCAGGTGCCAGAGCCTTGTCTGCAGCGGTGTGAAACTTAAAGTCGTGGAATCATGTAGCTTGGAAAAGATCTTTAAGATCCTCAAGTCTAACTGTAAACCTAACGCTGCCAAGTCCACCACTAAACCATGTCCTGAAGTGCCAGAGCCTCCGGATAGATGCTCTGAGTAGGTGCTGGTACAAAGCACATGGAGTGCTCCGTGTCCCTTTTCTTTAAAGGATTCTCCCTTCTAGGGAGGAAACAACTTTATCTGTTCTTGACAATATAAGATTTTATTCTCTTAAGTGCATAAAGCGAGGGCTTCCAGTGTAGCATCCCTGCCTGTGGGGCTGCCTGGTCTGCAGGAGCCACTGCATGGCTGAGATAGGGGAGAAATCAGCACTAGGAAACATCCACACAGCCGGCCCTGGGCCCATGGCATGCTGGCAACATCGGGAGCAGCAGCAACAGGAGCAGCAGCAACAGGAGCAGCAGCAGCAGCAGCCACTCGTGGAAGGCAGGAGCCCACTAGGGGGTGGTGGGTACCCGGGGATGCTCCACAGCAGCTCCTGCTCTCTGGGGGTGCCCGGGGATGCTGGACAGCAGCTCCTGCTCTGTGTGCCCAGGGGGTTCCAGGGATGCTGGACAGCAGCTCCTGCTCTGTGTGCCCAGGGGGTTCCAGGGATGCTGGACAGCAGCTCCTGCTCTGTGTGCCCAGGGGGTTCCAGGGATGCTGGACAGCAGCTCCTGCTGTGTGTGCCTCAGTGGGCACCCGGCACCTGCAGGGAGGTGGGGAGCCCAGGGTGGGGATGGCTTCGTCCTCTCCCAGCAAAGGTAGAAAACTTTGATTCCTTGTGCATCCCTCCGGGACTGCAGTGGGTACCTGCTGCTGAAACACCCCCTGGCAGCTCCCTGTGCTCGGTGTCCCTCCTCCAGTGGGGTGTCACAGCTTCTGTATTTCCTACGCCTCAGTTTATTTTTTGCCTCTTGCGTTGGAGACAAGAAGGATGCTTCTCCCACTACCCCCCAGTTATGTTACTATAAAATTACTCAGCAAAGCCCAGTGGTGGCAGGAAATGACAAATGTAACTGCCACCAGTGCATTATGAATTGCTGTGCCTCCCTTTTCCTGAAAAAGCATCCTGCCCTTTCCATAACCTTGGATACAACTGATGCTTTGTGGCTTTTTTTCCCCCCCCTCTAATTCTCCTAGAGTTACTCTGGCAAACGGTGCAGCCTATCATTGACTTTATCCCTGCACAGCGAGGTCTCTCTAAGGTATGGATCTTGATTCAGTCAGCAGCCATGTGTTCCCTACAGAAGCTGCTCCACCACGGTGTAGCCTGCTCCAAGTGCAGTTCAGGGAATGAGGCAGTTTGCTTCCGAGCTAATTTAGATGAGCTTTGTCTATGTGTGAGCAGATTTATATAGAGGAGAGAGAAGGGAAGAGGCAGACAGATTTTCACCACTGCTCTTACCCTGTAGTGGCTTACATAAGAACAGTTTACTACACACTTCTCATAAATGGCTTTAATGGATGCTGTTTGACGGTGTCTGCAGCGCTTTGCGGTGCTTTGTTTTGGTGGTTGTCACAAAACAGGCTCCTGTGTCTGCATTCCCGGTGTCCCCCTGTGGCCCCTGTGTGTGGCTGATTGATGACTGTCCCCTGCTCTTCCCTCTCCTCAGCAGTTCAGTGCCACTTCTTTTATCTTCTTTCTTAACTTTTCCTGAAGTCATCTTATAACTTGGATTTCTCTTTAGGGTAGGAGTGTTGAGTCTTGAAGGGACGCCTGGACGTGGCACTCAGTGCTCTGGGCTGGGTGACAAGGTGGTGGGGATCGGTCACAGGTTGGACTCAATTATCTTGGAGGCCTTTTCCAATCTTAATCATTCTGAGTTTCTATTAATACATTAAAATAAGGGAAAGCACTCATTTCCCTATGGGCTGATTGTATTTATTGCTGTTCCTAGAAATGCTTGAGCAGGGTTTTGCCACCCTCATTTTGGTCACCAACTCCTGTTTGTGCAGACCGTGTGGGGAGGCTGAAGGGTCACCCGGGGAGTGTGGCTGTGACTGGAGCTTACTGATGCTGCTGTTCAGAGGTGCCATTCCCTGCTCTGAGTTGGCCCATGGGGTCTGGAGCAGTGTGGGTGCAGAGAGTGTGCCCAGTGTGAGGCTCCATCGTCAGGGCTTGGCATCTAAAAATGGGGTCGTCTCTGCAGAACAGCTGATGAGCAAAGTCTGGTTCTGCACCTCCCTTTGCATTAACTGCCTCCTGCCAGGCTTGAGATGCCCAGAGTATCAGCCCAGAGATTTGGTTTATCAGGTGTTGGGGTTTTTATTTTTTGCTATTTATATTGTTTCTGTTCGCCAGCTAACCCAATGGGTAAAGAGTCATCCTTCCACCAGGCGAGTGGAGGGAGTCTGATCTCAGTGAGATGGTGGGGTGAGGGTGAGACAGGCTGGTGGGCTCCCTGGGACAGGGACAGGGGCAGATGTAGACCTGGCAGCGGGGCTGCTTCCCTGCCCCTCCACTCCCATCCACAGCTGTGTGTGGTCCGGGGTCTGGGCCAGGTCCCTGGTGGTGGAGGCTGCCTGGGAAGGGTGTAGGAAAGAGGAAAACCTTCTGGTAGGAATTTCTTCCCCTCCTTGTATTACTGTGTGATTAGTCCAGCTTTCCAAGGTGTTGGATTTTATAGCTGGGAAGAGAAGAAGGGAGAGCCCAGCTCAGGGTAGGGTTGTACTGGTGATGTGGATGCTGAGCTGCTGGTCTGCAAGCACTGTAACCCCCAGAAAGGCTGTAGGCACAAAATGCCCAGGAGAAGGGGTCAGTCCTGGGGCCATCACTTCCCTCCCCAAAGGCGAGGTTGAACATGGCTTGTCCAGCATGGTGGGGTGTGGACTTGACAGGGATTTTGCTTCATCTCAGGTATTTTCTGGGCTGAATATCCTGGTTAAAGTTGAGGATTTGTAGCTGAGTGCACGCTGTGCTCGGGGAGCTGCTGCTTTCCAAGAGTACCCACATTGACCAGCTAGTGGCAACAGAAGATTAACTATGGAGGGAGAGAGGAGCTGCTTGCTGCAGCTGAGCTGCCACGGGAGGAGGCTGGTGGCTGGGGTTCCCTCTGCTCCCCCTTCCTCCCAGCTGATTTTCCGTGATGCCTGGGTGCCAGAGGCTTTTGTTGCTCTTTTTCTGGAAGAAATAATGAGTTTTTTATTCCAAATTATGCAGACAGTGTGCCTTCCTCCGTGGGGAATGGGGTGGTGAGTGACCTCTGAGTGCCACCACGCAGATGGATGTTACCTCCAAAACTTGCTGCCTGTTCCCTCCTAAGCCCTCCAAGTGTGAAACTCAGCTGCATGATGGACAAGCCTTTGTGCTGCCTCGGTGACACGGTGCTGATGTATGGTGTTGGCTGGCTGTGAAATAGGGCTGAGCCCTTGGGCTTTCCTGGTGTGACACGAGCTCAGGCACGGGACTGGCTGGGACAAGGGGAGGGCAGGTTGATGCTGTGTACGGGAATGATGAGGTGTTGATCTTACGCTCCTTTGACATATGTTTGCAGGTGCAGGTGGCTTGAGAAACACCTGCCATCACACCAAAATGCCACGTAGAGTGTGGGGCAGGCTGGGGTTGGAGCTGAAAGAAAAGAAGATGCCTCATTTGATGCCTTTCTTCATCTTTAATGTCCACAGCACAGCCCATGCCCAAGTGTCCTCCCCCTGTAGCAACCATTTGGGATGGGGAATGATGAACCTTGCCCTGTGTTCCCATGCTGCTCCCCAGTCCTGCCCCATCACTACCTGTGGGGTGCGTGATGGCATCGAGCACAGATGGTTTGTGTGCATAACCAGCTTAAGAAATGGGGCCACTTAAAAGAATTGAATGCTTGTGCTGCTGCTCGGGTCTCAGCTAATGCAGTTAAGGTTTCCAGTGTCCAGACAGTATGGAGACACTTAATGGTATTGAAGAAGCAGAATGGCATGCAGAGGGGACGAGCAGTGATCTTGGCTGCCTGCATCTGCACTGGCTGGGTGAGTCTTTCTGGTTGTCTCCTGGGAAGGAGGAAACTGGGGAAAAAAATCGCGGAGTAAATGTTTTGGGCCATTGTTCCCTTTGGGCACCTTCCCTGCTTGCCCTGCAGGAAGCAGTGCTCTTGAATGCTTCCAGAGTCCTGCTGCAGGTCAGGGGGGAAGAAGGGATTCCTTGCAGGGGGAGGTTGGGCTGTGACTGCCTGTGGGAAGGTGGGGCAGACAAGATTTGGAGCCAGAGCTCTGCCTGTGGGTGGAGGTGGCTGGTGGGGAGGGGGAAGAAGCACCAGTTCCCTCTATGTCACGTTACCTGTCCCCCACCAGCCCTGCACTCCGTTCTCTGTGCATCCACCTCTCCTGTCTTAGTGCAAGACAAAGTCTGTAGGAAACCTCGACTGGCTTTGGAAGCAGTAGCAATAGGGGAGAAATTTTCCATTAGCAGCATCAGCAGTATAAGAGATTTTTCCCAGTCACCTGGTAACTGCTGTATTTAGGAAGATTACTGAGCTGATGGTGCTGCTCCCAGGCATATGCACGGGAGTGATCCTGTTAGGAGAGGGAGGCAAGGGCTGGTATGGATGGCCACACACGGGGAGATGGGCTGGTAAAGGTCAGCTGTGCAGGGAGAGAGGCCCCTGGGGCCGGGCACCTCCTGTGCTCCATCATCTGCTCCTCCAGAGCAGGGGAATGGCACAGAAATGGCACTGCCAGCTGCACTCAGGGGTGCAGGGGTGCAGAGAGCAGGGCTCCCCAGGGCTGGGTGCTTGCACATCCTCGAGAGGAGGAGGGAAGGTCTGGCTCCAGCCTGATTTGGGGCCAGGCTGGGCGTTCTGGGGCATGATGGCTCTCTTTCTGTGGGATGGGATGTGCCTGCCAAGGGGCACTGCCCTGCCTCTGCTGTGCACTCGCTACAGAGGTGAGCCCACCCTCCCACAGCCACAGGTCTGTATGATTGGGGTGCAGGTTCTGGGCACCCCAGCTTCGCTCCCAGTCATGACCCTGCTCACCAGAGCTCAGCTGTGCTGGTGTCTTTGAGGCTTTGATTGTTTTTCCTTTTTACCCTCCCTTTTCTCTCTCTAGGGCAGCGGGGTGGCCTCGCCTGTGGCTGGATCGCTGCCCTGGCTGAGCTGTGCCAGCTGGGCTCCCTGGCCAGCCCCAGGGCTCCTGGCTGCCGGGCACTTGCCTAACACGAGCTGGCATTCCCGAGTGTGCCTGTGGCTGAGCAGCCAGGGGTGTGTCTGTCCCAGGGCCGTTCACAGCCTGGATCCTTCCCTTGCTGCTCCCTATGGCTCTCCAGCAACCGGCGTTCCAGGGAGCACAGCACATCCCTAAACTGTGAGATCAAGTGACACGATTTAGGAGCTGGCAACAGTGTAGGAATTTTTTCGTTGCCTCTAGCCAACATCAGCTTCCTGGTGCAGTGCTCCTGTGCTGGGATGGGGAACACGGGGTGGTCTGTGTGTGCGAGCAGGGACGGGGGGCTGGAGCAGAGAGTGTTCCCTGCAGCCCTGGACCAGGCTCTGCTGCTCATCCACCCTGGCCAGAAAAGCCTCTCCCTCAGCTCACTCTTGCTGTGGATGTTGCTTTTGCTACCAGGGGACCTGATGAGGTAAAACTTGGTGCCACTGACCTGATGAATTCCTCGTGCAGGTGCACCCAGAGCGAGATCTGCTCTTCCAGACAGCTCAGATGGGCTTCCCAGGATGATGGGGCTCCCATGGCAGGTGCTGCCAGTTGTTCCCACCTCACTCTGTTACTCAGCCCTGCCTTGCCCAGGCTGCTCCGTGGGGTGGAGGCTGATGGAAACCCTTCACCTTGGCTTGCTGGGCCTGAGCAGTCACCTGTGTGGTGGGTTCAGCTTGGGTTGGGGCCCTGGAGAGCTTTGGGGCTTATTGGGACATCCTGATATGTCCCTTTTCCTTCTACCCCCATCACACTTCTTCCGTGTCCTTTGAACCTCTCATCTGTTTAAATTAGAGGGGTTTAAACTCTTTTTCCCTGCCCTGCCCAGGGAATTCCTCCCAGCCTTCTTGTTGGAATCATGCTCCTTGTAATATCTGTAATATCCTGGGAAATCTGGCCAGAAAGGGGTGCCCAGGCAGAGCAATGTGTTGGGCAGGTGATCCAAAAGGATCTGTATTCCCCACCCTCCCTTCCATGCCATCCAAACTGGACAGCCCACGGTCAAGCTGTGTCCACAGCAAACATCTCCCATTATCTTTGGTCTGGAGCAAATGTTCAGGGTAGGCAGCTCGGGGTCTTTAAGGGGATACCAGTGCTGGGCACCACTTACTTAAGGTTGGCTCAACTGATGGAGCCTCCTGGCCCTTACTGGGGGTGGGTGGGGTGGGACAGGAGGCTGTGAAGAAGGGATGCTGTAGACGAGCCAGTCACAGCAGTGGCATTTTGGGGAGCTGACAGGTATATTTATTTGGGAGTCAGACATGTTGCAGGCTGAAAGCACATGCAGCAGAGGTGACGTCGGCCTTATCTGTGCAGGCAGGTCCTCGCCCGCTGTCGATGGCAGGGTGGTGGCTGCTCTGGCTGCCGTGTTCCCATCAGGGGCTTTGGCATTTTTCCTCCCCCACAGAAGGGAGGCAGGGCTGCAGGGGTGCATTTGTCACCTGAAGAGCCTCCGGGCTTCGGCTGAACTTTGTGTTCCAGCAATAAAGCCATGCTAGGAAATGTGTGCTTTAACAAAGCCCATGGATATAATACATCCGTATCATACTGTACCTTTCATCTTGAAGGATTCCCAAGGAGCTTTACAAACTCGGTGTGCTGCAGCCTGCCAGGGTGACTGAATGTTATCAGGAGCAGCGGAAGTCTAATCTCGGTGGTAGTATTTCCCCCCCTTGCAGGGGGAACTTTATGAAGTCTGGTCTCAGAGTAGCGCTGCCATGGTGTTTTCCTCTAAGCCCGAGCTTCTCAGGAGAAACAGGCAAACCGTGTAGCTGTTTGTTATGCAAAACCACCAAAGAAATATTTTTCCTGGGGCAGTAGGAGTGGGTGGGAATTACTTTCACACAGCTTCAGCAGCTTTGCATCTTGACAGAAGAGGCATTCGCAGGGGAATGTGCCCTCTGTGCAGCCCCAGAGAGGGGATGATAAAGTTTAAATGCTTGAGGAATTGCTTCTGGGCATTAGCAGGGTGGTTAGAGTTCAGCTGGCAGGACAGTTCTTGGGAGGGAGGCTCTAAATGTCTGCCTGAAATACTTGGTGTGTGAGTCTTTTGTCACCTAATGTCCCCTTCTGTCTCTGCAGTCAGTCCCCGAGCCAGCTGATGGCTCAGGTCCACATCCTGCAGCCTTTGCTAACATCTGGGCTTGGTAACATCTGTCTGTGGGGTGCGAGCACGGAAGGGTGATGCCTCCATCACCTTTGCTGGTCTCCACCTCCAGCTGGGTGTATTTTCACTGCTCTTTACTTACCTGGAGCTGTAGGAGGCATCTGAAGGTGCTGTCAGTGGTGACAGAGCCTAAAAATCAAAACTGAACACAGGATCAGGGGCACCAAGCGAAGCTGCTGTCAGAGGCATATGCTTGAAGCACGGCGGGTAGCTGGAATCTAT
The DNA here is from genome assembly GCF_000738735.6 of Corvus cornix cornix. Lineage (NCBI taxonomy): Eukaryota > Metazoa > Chordata > Aves > Passeriformes > Corvidae > Corvus > Corvus cornix. Next base: position 7,590,321 of record NC_046346.1, read on the forward strand.
TTTGGTTTGGAGTGGTACACATTTAGCCTGTTTTGTTTAGCAGTTTGTTTATGGGATGTATTTTCCCATTCTGTGTAGCTCCCCAAATGTGTGCTATAAACAAACTGTAAAATCAAAAGCAGCCTCTACGTGTTCCCATCAAACGCATCACAGGAGAGGCAGGGTGCGTGGTGCCTGCCAGCCTCGGGTCCCCGCTTCAGGAGGAGACAACACACCAGTGAGGGAGGTTATTCCGTCAGGTTTGAGTATGGGAGTTGCTGTGGGCACTGCTGGGATGGAGCAGGGATATCTCAGAAGCACACCAGCCCTTTTCCATTTGCTCTTGCTCCAAACCTTCCCAAGCTCATCCCCGAGGAGTGCAGGTGTTGCCTCCTGCTGCTCCTTTAGCTTTGCTTCCTTCCCTGAGCCCCATGGAGGCGGTTCCTCAGGCCACCAGGAATGGGATGTGCTGTTGCCAGCATCATTCACACATCCTTGACGTTAAGAACCTTCAAAACTGATCAAATTTCAAACAGGCATTAGAGGTTTGTGGCTGTTCTTACTGTAGCCATTGCAGTCGCATGCCTTGTACTGAATCAAAAACTGTGTGTTTCTTGCTTTAATTTTCCTGAGCGTGATCAGAAGGGCTGGAATTGTACTAATGGAACAGCAACAGCCTTGCCTTTCAACGCAATTCCAGAAGCCAGAGCTGCTTGAAGACACAAACTCCACTGCATTGCTTTACATCTTACAGCCCTTGCCGTTTCCTCCTCTCGTGTTCGCCGCTCTCCCAGCCCAGCAGCGCAGTTGTCCTCTCTGTGTTCCTGGCTTCTGCTGCGTCGCAGGAGGAAATCCATTATCTGGGGGAATGGCAGCTGGGAGGGAGGTTGGGGACGCTGCCTGTAGGGGCTGCTCGCAGCCAGCTCGGGGTCTTGCCAGAGCAGCAGTTTGCACGGCAGACACGCCGCTCCTCGTTGTACTCGATTTTATTCTGCTTTTGTAGCAGCTGCCTTTGCTGCTTGGCTGACAAGCTGTTCCTTAACGTGCCGTGGCCCAGCGGTGCTTAGGGACAGGGACAGGAGCTGGGGTTTGGGCAGGATGGGGGCTCCATCCATGAGGTGGGGGGATGCTGCTGACCTCAGGGATTCTGCCAAGCTTGGATTCTGCTCCCCAGGAGTGCTGCCGAAATCCCGTGTGCTGCCCAAAACTGTGTGGGCTCAGGGAAGTTTCCTCTGCTGCCTAGGCTTGCTTTTTAAAGACTGTTGTAAAACCTTTTCCCTCCTTGGTGATAAAGGGTTTTACAGTGTGTTGCAATGAGCCACTTAAAGGCAAAACAGGAGGAAAAAATCCTGTTTGCAACACTCCTCCCAGCTGAGCTGCCGTGGTGTGAGATATGGGGTGTTTGTAGGGGATGCTCCCAGAAAGTTGAGCCTCGTGAGAGCCTGTTCTTTGCTAAACAATCCGTTGGTGTTTCTCCTGTGGCATCGCCCACCTGAATTTCCTCCCCAAAATCGTGTTTCCCACTGCTCAAAGGCTTCTCTGGTTTGAGGACTGGCTTTAAGTCATGTAAACCCGAAATTTTAGTAGACTGCAGTCTCCAAAGCCTCTCTCCAGCAGAAATGGTGCAAATTTATCCATGGATATCTTGCCCACAGCTAAAGCAGGTCTGGATCACCTCCAGGGCAGGGCATTCCAAAGCAGCCCTTGTCCTGCAGCCCTGCTCTCCAGGGCCCTGTTGTGGGACAGCAGCTCCGTGCCCCAGGAAGCAGAGGGGTTTGGGCTGGCAGTGAAGGTGATGTTTTTGCTGTGGTTCAAAAGGCAAGGGCATTTCTGCGGATTCGGGCCGTGGGTTGTAATTGCTGCTTGTTTTGATCATCTCCCTACTAAACTGCTCTGGATGTGCCTACGGGCAAACAAGAAGGTGTTAATGTTGATATTCTGCTCCTTTCGCTGTTGTTGGGTGGGGGAAAGAATTTAGATTGCAGGAGAGCTGCAAGGGGTTGGAACGGTGCTTCTTTCAGCCGTGGCAGCTGGAGGGAGCTGAGGGAGCTGAGAGGAGACCAGCGCTGGACCTGGCCGGGAGCTGCAGCCTCGGGCTGCCTGCTGATGGCTGCGCAGCTTCCCCGCTCTTCTCCACGCTCTCCTTCTTCCAACTCTCTGCAGATATTTGCAGTAGTTAGGGGACTGCCCAGGGACATTTTTATTTGTGGCATGAACTGAATTAGAGGGAAAGGTTGGGCCAGGAGAGTGGTCTCAGAGTGGGCAGCAAGATCTACCTTGTCCGGCAGTCTCTGCTGTGGTGGCAGAAGGTGAGGAACAGGCACAGCTCTCTGGAGCACCCCTGGAGCTGTTCCTTATGCTGTGGCCTCAAGAGCTGGGATTTGGGCAGGGTGGAGGCTCCGTGAGCTGGAGGTGCTGCCGTCCTCAGGGATGCTGCTGGCCTTTGGTTGCTCCTGCATTCCTGCTGCAATAATGCCTGTCCTGACTGAGCTGAAAGGGTCCTGCAGCAGCTCCTGAGGGGCTCCTGCATCTCCCCCCTGCATCTCCCCCCTGCATCTCCCTAGCGCCGGCCTTTCTGGGAAGCCCCTCTGATCCCTGGGGTGCTGCACTGTGCCCACACAGATGGGATGCAGTCAGGGAAGAGGGAGGTTTTCCTTTGAGGTCTGAGGGATGTGCTGAGTGCTGACCAGGGGCCGGCGAAGAGGGAAGGATGCCTCTGTTAATTAGCACGAGATGAAAGGAAAACTTGTCTTTATTCAAAGAGCAGCTTGTTCCAGTTTCATCGCAGTCCCTCAGTTCTGAGCTTTAAAGTTCGGTGAATGTGTGAACAATAAGTTTGGGAAGATTTTGAAGCCAGAATGGCAGCATTGTTATGAAAATGCTGAAGGGGAGTTGTGACACTGTTTTGAAGATGAAAGTGTTTTTACAATCTTAAACTGACACATTTTTATAAGAAAAAGAAAAGAAAAAGAAAGTTCTCGTGAAAGACAGCTCTCAACAAGACTTTCCCTGGCCACAATCAAATGGGACTGAAGGCACTTGGGGGTGGCTGTCACATTGGTGACCCCGTGTCCAGCATGGAGGGGTGGTTTTTATTGGTGTTACTGGTGTGTGTTGGGCAGTGTGGGATCTGCACAGCCCTGATGGAGGGAGCAGTGAGTGTGTCCTGCCCTGCTGGGTGTTGCCTCCCTCCAGGCAGCTGATGGACCAACAGAGCAGCAGGAGGAGGGCACAGAGATGGAGAGTTGTGGATTAAGCAAGGACACATGCCAATCCCATCCTTGCTGCCCCAGCCATGCCCTCACCACTTCTGACCCCACAACACTCACTGCACTTTCGAGTTTGTCTGTGAAAACAGATTTTCAGCAAGCTTCTGTTAATGGCTTCACCAAAAATCACCCTGTCAGTGCAGAGTGAAGGGGAGGCTGGAGCTGCTCATGGCTCACAGCAGCTCTGGGCTGCTTCTGCCCTCGGCTGTGCAACAGGACGTGCCAGTCTGTGCTATTCCAGCTCACCCAGTGGCACTGGAGAAGCTGGGCTGGGGGGTGGAGGCTGGTGTGACACACTGCTGGCACGGGAGGGAACGGCCTGGGGTGTCTGGGGATGTGCAGCAGCTTGGGCTCCATCCAGTGACTGGCTCCCCATGCCACTGTTGCACGTTGCCAGCTGGAGCTGCAGTCCCAGCCTAACCCAGCCTCCCTCTCACTGCTGCCTGAGCTGAGCAACCTCTAGGAAGCATAAAATGGCCTGAGTTGGAAGGGACCTTAGAGATCATCTCTTTCCAGTCCCCCTGCCCATGGAGGTGGCACACCAGAAGGTGCCCAGCGTGCCTGAGGCAGCTGTTCTGAGCCCACCTCCCCTTTGCCAGCTGCCTGCAGTTCCTCTTGTCAGGGTTAGCAAATGGCAGCATTGGTCACACACTGACCACTTTTTCTTGGGATTTTCATGAGCACTTGAATGCAGCAGCTTGTTGCGATGTGTTTTTTTTTTATTCCCATAAAGCTCTGGTTTCCATTACAGTCCCTTGGACACCCAGGGGCCTCTGAGTGGGTGCCCTGTAATTAAAAGCAATCTACTGCCGTGTCTGAGGGGGCTGTGTGAGCTACGGGGCCGTGAGCCGTGGTCTCCTGCAGCAGAGCTGTCAGGCAGTTCCTTCCTTAGAAAAGAGACACCAAAAATTCCTCTTCCGCCCCCAGCTTTGTCTTCCTGCCAGCCCTGAATTCCAGGTTTATTTCAGGGTCTTTTCTTTTGGGCTTGGGTAGGTGCAGAGCATGTATTTTTTGCCATGTGAGTCTGACAAGCCCTTGGGGAGGATGAGTGGGTGTCTTGAAGTGTAAGGGAGAAACTTGGCAAGTGCTTCAGCTCCAGGATCTCTTTGCGTTTTTGGCTGCATCTCATTTTAATCCTGCTGCTCTTAAACTTTTCTGAACCAGCAAAGTCATCCCCAGCAGCGCTGCCATCCAGGAATACCTCTGCTCCCATTCCTCGAAGGTCGGGTCACAGGGACCGCCTGGGTCGGGGCTTCTCTCAACGGTGCCAGCCACTGCGTGCTGCTGGATGGGGCAGTCCTGGACTTCCCCAGCACTCCCAAATCTGTGGATGGGGATGGTCTTCCCTCCTCTACATCATGGAGAGGGCTCCTCTGCTCTTGGAGGTGGGCAGGAAGGTGCTTGGAGCCGGTTGCTGTACATTGGATGTGTGTGCCTTGCTTGTGTGATTCCCCAAAGGAGATGCTCTCCTGAGCCTCTTTGGGTGATGTATTTCTTGCTGTGTGTTGTTCCATGGTCCCAGCTTGGTTCCTGGCCTTGTCTATGGGATTTGGGATCCAGTTTTCAGGAGGTGAAAGCAATCACTTAACTGTGCTGGAGACTGGGGCAAAGAGCTTCCCTCCGAGATCTTTCCTGTGCTGCGGTTAAAGGAAGCACCCGGGAGTGTGCGGATTCATCTGGTGGAAAATCCAGCGCTTCTGGGTCATTCTGGGATTCTCCTCTTGGCTTTGCTATTTACTCATGAAATGACTTTGACCGAGTGAGCACAGCTCCTGTACCTCACTGTTTGCTGGAGCCTGGAGGGGCTCCCATTTTGCATTACTGAGGTGGTGTGAAATTCCCATGTGGAGGTGGGAGGGAGGGACAGACCCTCTTGGCTCCCTTCCTGCCACGCTGCCTGCAGACTGGTGGTGCAGAGGGCTGAGGAGAGGAGATCAGGGGAAGTGCAGAGCCAGAAGTAAAAGAAATGGGTGAGTGGACTCAGTAGACCAGGATCTGCTGCTTCTCTGAGCTGGGGAAGCTCCTTGCCCCATGCACTTCTCCATCCAACAGCTCTTCCCATGGCTCAGCAAGTGGCTGGACAGCAGCACGTGGCTGTGTCTGCCCATGGCTGTCCCGTGAGGAGATGGGGTTTTCTCCCTGCTTTAATGTGCTAGAAATGATCTGTGTGGTTGAAAGCTCCCCCACGTGCTCCCGCATCCCCTGATCTCTGCGAGACAGTGACAGCTCCTCTAATTAGGCAGCTGAGGAGGTAACCTTAGCAACTCCACACTGCTGCTGGGGACCAGCTTGGAAACACCTTGAGATGGTGTGTGTGGTGTTCAGATGGGCTCTCACAGGACAGCAGAGCTCGGGATGCCTGCATGCCATCATCCCTCCCCGGGAGTGCTCCCGTGGCTGCTGGTGCTTGTCACAGAGAGCAGGAGCTGGCACAGGTGGAGGCACTGATGTCCCTTCACTGCTTGCTCTATTCTTGTTGATGCACAGGCCTGGCATTCTACCTGCCACAGCTCCAGGGAGAAGTACTGGTGCAGTACTGGTGCAGTACTGGGAGGGAACTGGTGCAGAAGAAGGTGCTGAGCCTACTGCTGCATTGTTATAACTGCTGCTGCAGGGAGTGGGGTCTTGGAGCTGCATCAGGAGGAGCTCTGGACCTGCAGGAGGGCAGGAGCCTGTGGGGCATGCCCTTGGATAGTCCCTCTCCTTAGTTTGCAGGCGGAGGGAGCTGATGGCGTGGCAGCAGAGCAGTGCTGGGGCTTGGAGGGTGCTTGTGAGTGTCCTGTGCCCTGGGAGCTGAGAGCATGGATGTGCCACAGCATCCCTGTCCCACTGCAGCATCCCCGTCCCGCATCCTGCTCCCCATTCCGCATCCTGCTCCCCATCCTGCATCCTGCTCCCCATCCCGCATCCTCCTCTCCATCCCTCATCCTGCTCCCCATCCCGCATCCTGCTCCCCATCCCGCATCCTGCTCCCCATCCCGCATCCTCCTCTCCATCCCTCATCCTGCTCCCCATCCCGCATCCTGCTCCCCATCCCGCATCCTCCTCTCCATCCCTCATCCTGCTCCCCATCCCACTTCCTGCTCCCCATCCCTCATCCTCCTCCCCTTCCCTCATCCTCCTCCCCATCCCTCATCCTCCTCCCCATCCCGCATCCTCCTCCCCATCCCACATCCTGCTCCCCATCCTGCATCCTGCTCCCCATCCTGCATCCTGCTCCCCATCCTGCATCCTGCTCCCCATCCCACATCCTCCTCCCCATCCCGCATCCTGCTCCCCATCCCGCATCCTCCCCATTTCACCTGACCTGCAGCTGCAGCACTGAGCACTCCCTTAAAGCCTGAACATGCCTCTTGCCCCGTGGGCTCTGGAAGGGGCCTTGGCTGCTCCAAAGAGTGCTCGGAAATACTTCTGTATAGCAGCTGAGAGTGAGCCAGGGCAAAAATGAGCTGAGGCCACTGAAGGGAGATAAGCTGAGACGTAAACTGTGATTTTCTGCCCTGTGAGCCCTATGCATGGATTTCATCTTTTAATGGAAGTGCAGTAAATAAAAGCCATTTTCACAATAAGCCAAGCAACAGGTCATAAGCGTCTGAGCCACTGAAATTGATAGAAGCGAGCTAAGCGTAACAAATCTCCCAAAATTGCACCAGACTCCACTTGTATCTAGTCCCTTCCTGCATCTCACCAATTATAGCAAACGGCAATTATTTCTGAGCCAGAGCTTTCTCTGAATAAAACCTCAGTCCAACTGTAGATGCTTTATCTTCTTTTCAAATAGATTTGTACCAGAGGAAAAAGCCCCAGTGGGGAGAAATCCCATTTGAAGGGGTTTTCCCTAGCAGTGTTTCCACAGACAGTGGATGCTGGACATGCATGGAGGCGTAAATTTGACCAATCCGTAGTTTGCTGGCTGTGGCTGAGAGGGGGATTTGGGGACATGTCAGGCACATTCCCTTTTGGTTGTGTCTCTGTTAGGCTGAAGTGTGGGCTGGGGATGTGGGGCCATCAGGGATTGACACACTTGCTCCTGGGGTGCTCCTGTGGATGGGCCCCTGTGGAGCAGTGACTTTTTCTCCCTCTTCCAGTTAGATCCAGTGCCTGTCTCTTCCCAGCCCCTGCCCCAGGGCTCTGTGCTGGTACCCAGCGGTGCCTCTGGGGTGTAAAGCAGAGTCTCGAGTCCCTGCTCAGACTAAATGCAAATGCTTTTGTCCCGTATAACCTCTGTGCTTTTTTTAGAAGCATCTCTGCCGCAGAGCCTTGGGGATGCACCTGCAGCAAGGAGAGTGCAGGGGGGAAGTTTCCTTGTCTCTGTACCAGTTTGTCCCATTTGAAGGGGTTACTCAGGAATTTGCCTTTATTTGCAAGTGCTTGTAAAGAGATTTTATACATAGGGATGTGGCAGTGCTGGCTTTACCCGCTCAGTCTCCAGTGCACGGCCAAAAGCCTGAGCTCTGTGGCTCTGGGTGTTTGAGCAGGACCTCCCTGGTGCTGTACAGACCATGCAGGTCACCAAGGGCTTGTGGAGGTGGCCTTTGGCATGTATTTGGTCACTCCTTGGCCAAATGGCTGTGCTGGGGCATCAAACATCTCAGCCCCCATGCTTTCCTGTAGGTAGGATTGAAGGGCCTCGCTTGGGATTTGCTGGAGGCATGTTCCTGCTGTCAAATGCTGCTAGAGATGCTGATGAAGAAGTGCCACAGGGTAGTGGGTGTATGAAGCTCAACGGGCTTTCTGATTGATGTCATTAGTATTCCCTACTGAAAAACCCCTGGGAAGCTGGACACTTTCTGTCTCTGGATTTCACCAGAAGTTGTAGCTGAACAGCTTCTCCATAGGTGAGCAGAGGCTGCTAATGTGGCACCCTCCTGGGTGTCTGGAAAAATGGCAAGATCTGAAATTGCCCAGAGACTGATTGGTGTCTCGTGGTGTTGTCAGGGAAGTGCCTCAGGTATTCTGCAATGCCTGGGAGCCTGTGGGATGGGACAGGGAGGTGCATTTCCTGCATGGCCCTAGAGCCACCTCTCAGGACGTCTCTCAGCAACGGGGAGTGATGAGTGTTGCTCAGTGGTGCGTCCTCCCCTGTCATGGGGGAGCAGGGTTTGATTGATTCACTCTGTGGTAGCTTCTTGTGAGCAAAACTGTTGGTTATTTTTTTATCATTTTTACCTGAAACTTGGGAATAACATTCCCCATCTCCCTTGGAGGGTTGTTAACGAAAAGCACTGAACCAGCTTGTCTTCAGCTTAATTTGTCTGAGCTGGCAGCCCCCTCCAAACACCTCCCAAAATGTGTCAGAGAATCCCTGAATGGTTTGGGTTGGAGGGGACCTTAAAGCTTGTCCTGTTCCACCCCCTGCCATGGGCAGGGACAGCTTCCACTGTCGCAGGCTGCTCCAAGCCCCGTCCAACCTGACCTTGGGCACTTCCAGGGATCCAGGGGCAGCCACAGCTTCTCTGTGCCAACATCTCACTACCCTCACAGGGAAAAATTTCTTCCTGATACCCAATCTAACCTTCCCCTCTGTCAGTTTGAAACCATTCCGTCTTGTCCAGGGCTCTTGAGCCATCCCACCACAGGGATGCAGCCTCGTCATCCACCTTCGGAGCCTCCTTTATTGGTAGTATGAGAGGTAAATCAAATAAAACACAGGCTCACCATGGTTATTCAGTACATCCCCCTTCCCTGGTGCGTGGTTCTGCAGGCAGAACATGTTCATTTACTTGCCTAAACAAAATTTCATCCTCCACCTCCCGTGGTGTGTAATGAATCCAGCCGGAGATGCTCGGCCCCTGTAGCCACAGCAAACCCAAGCTCCCCAAGATGCTGTGCAGACTGTGACTTGTTCCCTGCGTCTTGCAGCGTTCCCATAACGCAGATGTCCCCCATGAACCTCTTTTCAATTTGGAAAGTGCTGTCTTTGTTTCCTTTTGCCTCGCCAGCTGTAATCCCTGCCTGGCGTGCCCCTTCCTGGGTAGCCGTTTATTTTCCTTAATCTTTTATGAAGTAGTTTTATCATAAGCTCTCTGAAAATCCGCTGAAATGAGACCCTCTAAATCACCTTCATTTATTTTAAAGGCTCGCTTTTGCTGATAATACCGCCAGGTTGCTTAGCACACCTCTTTTCCACCCTTCCTTAAGGAAGTTGTCTTGACCTTGCTCAGATTCCACTTTGCTGTCTTCTACACTGGCTGACCCCTAATTAGACTCTGAGTGAAGTTCTTGGGCACCTGAAGTTTGGTATTTAGTTCTTTGGTCCTGGAGCCATGGCCTGCTGCTTTTTAAAAGCAAAATAACAATAATTAAAAAAGCCAGTGCTGCAGCTGTTTCACTGTTTGCACAGCTTTTAGGAAAAGCATCCAGGGCTTGGCAGATACTGCAGGAATTATATTAGAGTTTGATACAACTCTGTACCTGAGCTAAGAAGGCTTTTCAGATGTGTAGGAGTGAAATTAGCTTGGCAGCCAGGATGCACAAGTTTGGCTAAGTAGATATAATCCTAGAATGGTTTGAGATGGAAGGGACTTGAAAGCTTATCTCATTTCAACCCTGTGCCATGGGCAGGGACACCTTCCACTATCCCAGGTTGCTCCAAGCCCCATCCAACCTTGCCTGGAGTGCCCAACACCGCTGGTGTATCTTTTGTGGTGGTTCATGCCTCATTTGACTAGGAGGGGCTTTTTTTCCAGGAGATGCTGACCCCTGAAGACAGGGAGAGCTGTGGATGAGCTGTTTGCCCACAGACAGCAGCCTTGGGTCAGTCCTCCTGTGCAGAGGGAGGGTGCAGCATAGCCCAGCACTGCTGTAGGGAATTATTATTTTCTTTCCTGTGTGGTAAAGTAGCCCATTCTCAAGGCACGTGGCTGTGGCCTTTTGCCTGGTGTGAAAGCTTGGGGAAAAAATCACACTGCTTGAGCAGCTTTCTGTATTTGGGAAAATCAGGCTGCTCAGAGCAAAGCCCCCACTCTGCAGGCTCGGGCAGAGCTGTATCCCACTGCTGGAAGCTGCAATTAGATAAATTCAGGCGGAAAACAAAGCTCCAATCCCCAGATGAAATTAAGTGGCCGCCATGGGGCGGGAGGTTGTGCTGTGGGGTTGCTGTGATCGATCCTGTCTTTGGGAACAGCTGGGTTCTGGAAGTGCTGAACTGCTCAGGTGGCTGCTTCCTCCCAGCCTCAGAATGCTGGAGGCTTCAACAGACTGGCATATTGCTCTTTTTTAATGCTTTCTACAAATTAAACAAGATTCTTTCTGGGCTTCTCAGGAAGGGTGGGATGCGGGAGGGATGTCTTTGAATGGAAACATCCATCCTCCCCCGCATCCCTCCTCCTTCTCCCCCATCCTCTGCTCCTCTCTGCAAGGTTAAATGCCACAGCAGAGAAGGAAATTGAGTTTCAGTGTCTGTGCTCCCAAAGGCTGCTCTCAGCTGGGGAAATGCATCATCCCTCTGGGCTCTCCTGCTAATCCCTCCTGGGATTGCTTGGTGCCTTGGGAGGCAATGACACAGACCCAGGGGGTTGCAGCTGGTGCTTCTGGTGTCCTCAGGTCAATGGGATACTGGTCCCATTATGCACTTGTAATGGAGAGGATATCTCTAAAAGCAAGGATTTATTCACTGTGTCTGGCCTGGCAGGGGCAATTTGGGATTGTAAGGAATAAGTAATCAGATTTCCATTTTCCGAGGGCAATGCCAAGTGAAAATGTATGAGTCTATTTCCTTTTTTTATTATTGTTTAGAAATAACAAAACCTTGTGCCCTGCACACAGGGTGGGCTCTACATTAAAAATAGAGGTTAAAGACATGGAGCAGAGCTACAGAATCCTCGTGAGAAAGAATCCAGGACATTTTCCTTGGCAAACCCAGGGTGGAAGAGCTACTGATCCCAAGATGGGCTTGTGGAGAAGGGAAAATCGTCCCACATCCTCCCACCCCCAGTCTTCTTTCCTGTGGGACTCGGGGAATTATTCTGCTCTGATCATACAGGTTGCCATCAGCTGATGGGGGACTTCATCTCCTGCATCCACTTGGCAGCGTGTGGTGCTTCAAAGAAAGATGCTTCCTAGGTCTCAGTTTTCAGGAAGTGGAGGGAAATGGAGCCCATGCTGCCCATCAGTGTGTGTGTGTATGTACACATACATATGTGTGTGTATATAAAAAAAGCATATTTGGGCATGTTAGCTGATACATTAAAAAGAATTATTATTGGTTGCACAAACTACTGGCAATATTGCTGTGGCTGCATTACAGCCTCAGTTTTCACTTGATTGCCACCACATAATTTTTAAGCAAATAACCAAAGCATTCTAACTTAAATATTGTCACAGTATCCTTTTAATAGGCAAATGAGGTAATTATAATCTCCCTGGATAATAGGATAGCTTCTACCTACCAACATGCATGTAATGCATTCTGCTGATTTCAGGAAGATTGGGAGAGCTGCATTTTCTTTAGTGGTAGCTCTGCAAAGCTGGAAAAAGCCTTCAGCTGGGTGAGTAGGGAGAATCCTAGAACCACAGAATATCCTGAGTTGGAAGGGACCCACAAAGTTCAGAGAGTCCAACTTCTGGGCCTGCACAGACAGCCCAACAATCCCACCCTGTGCATTCCTGAGAATGTTTTCCAAACGCTGGAGCTCTGGCAGCCTTGAGGCTGTGCCCATTCCCTGGGGAGCCCTGGGCAGTGCCCAACGGAGCTGGACGTGTGTCCTGGTGCTGAAGCTAATAGGGGTTGCTTTTTTCTGGGAAGAGTTTGTCCATGGCCAGGGGATAAGCTCTGAACAATGTGCACAGTGGTGGCTGGGTTTTGGGATTAGTGGCTGAGTGGAGCTTGTGGCAAAGCAAGAGTTTCTGGTATGGTGCTGCCTTTTTAAAGGGAACTCTGATCTCTTGCAGCCCCAAAACCTGAAACATTCTCCGAGTGGCTTCCCAGCTCTGCATGTTGAATTTTGCTCTTGACCAGCAGTGTTCAACTCCAGCTGCTGGTGCTGCTGGGGGCTGCAGGGAGCTGGTGCACAGGCAGAGGTTGTCATTGTCATTGGCTTTGGTACCCACTAGCTCTGCAGCATCTGCTTTGTCACCTTCCCCTGGAATGCTCCCTGGGAATATTCACTCTCCCTGGGAAGAGCAGGTGTACAGGGAAGAGCAGGGGCCAGGGGGAGGTTTGTCTCTCCCTTGTCTGTGTAAAAGTTTTATTGGCCTCGTCTGAGGTTTGCAGCAAGGTGTTAGAAATGGGTTTTGGCACTTGGATCTGGAATTGGTGGAGGGAAAGCTGGCAGCTGCGAGGCCATTCCTTCTGATTTCCAAGTGAAAGGATGGGTGCTGGGCTTGGAGCTGTTTCCAATGGTCTGCATAGGGAGGGGAGGCTGGGCTGGAATTTTGCCTATTACCTCCATCCAGGGACGGGAATTGGGATGCAGAATGTGCCCCTGAGCAGGATGACTGGCTTCCTTCACTCTGCCTGTGCCCACTGGCAGCCCAGGGGGATGTGGTGCACACAGGGGAGCTCACAGGAGCCAGTGGTCACAAAAGATTCACCCCAAATTCATCCCCTTCAGCATCGCCTACTCCTCCAGTCATGGTTTGGTGACTCCCTGGCCATCCAGCATTCACCAGAGGAGCATTTCATGAACCAGCATCTCCTCTGTCCCCACTCTGTTCCCGCTGCTCCCTTCGATGGAGCTGACTGGGAGGGAAATCACAGCTGCGAATGACCCTCGCTGCTGCACCTAAGCCATCACCTAAGCGATACTTTCCTGCTTTCTCCGCCCTGCCTCCGGTGATTGTAGCCGGGAGAATGCCTTGATTGCCGACAGCTTCTCAGGAGTTGCGGCACAATTGAATCAGTTCCCTTTCAGTGCATAGAAGACCGTCAAATTGTAATCACAGGCCATTCTGCAACTCTGCATTGTGTTCAGCAGCCAGCTGCGAGCCAGCCTCTCCTCCTCCTCCTCCTTCTCCTCCTCCTTCCCTGAGCCCCCCGGGCCGCGCTGGCACCGATCCCCTCGCTCTCACCCCTGTCGGGGTGCGGGTGTTTGCATGGTCTCTGCAGACAGGGCTTGTGATGGAGTGGTCTGGGAGGGCGTGGAAAAGCCAGTGGGAGCAGGTGAGGTGACTTCTGGGGACAGCCAGTGTCACGGGGGACAGAGCTGCAGGTTAGGGATGCTGTGTTTGTGTATCTGCATCCCTCTGTGACGTGGAAGGGGGGAAGGTCCCGGCTGGAGGCAGAACGGGAGTGCTGCCAGGCTCCTGTCCCGCCTGCTGTGCCACCCGAGGCAAATGGGTGCAGCACTCAGAGCTGTAATCCTGGCTTTGAGGTGGGCCCTCTCCTAGGAGCAATCCACTTATTTTGGGGGAAACTCCAGCCGTAAGCAGGGGGCAACCACATCTCTCTGCGCAGCCTGTGGGACTGAGTAGAAGCCAGAAGAGAATGCAGAAACGAGCCTGTGCTGTCCTTGGAGCAAAACCATCTGCATCCTTCCCTGCTGCTCTGCTGGGTGTCCCAGGGAAAACCGTGCCCAGGAGCCGAGCAGGGCTGAACTGGTGGCTCCTGGGGCCGGGAGTGTTCCCAAGGCGGGGCCATGGCAGAGCTGCGGTGCCTCCCTGCTGGTGCCATGCAGCTCTTTTATCACCCATTTATCAAGCGCTGCGCTTCCCACGTCATCATCTGGATTTCTGCTGCTCTTGCTCTTCTTTCTCTTCCCCTGACCCTTCACTTTCTTTGTGCTGCATCATTTTTTATTTCCTTGGCTTTCCTTTTGTTCCCCATCTCCCCCCTCTGTGCCTTTCTGCTCCCTTCAGAAGCTTCCCGGGCGTTTCTGTCCCACAGGGCTGTGTCCGTGCAGATGCCAGCAGGACCAGGAGGTGCCTGTCCTGCCCCTCTATTCCCATTCCATGTGGGCAGGCGAGAGAATGCTGCCTGCTGCCTGCCCAGAGCGAGCAAACGCAGCAGAGGGTCAGTGGAAAATTGAGTGCAGAGAGAATTAGGGCAGCAAGGCAGAATAATAAAACCTATTGCTGTTGAAACCGTGCCAGGAGAAGCTATAAAGGGAGGGCTGGGTGCCAGCTCTAGGGAAAAAGATATGATGGAGTGTGACCCAGAGCTCATCTGTCTGGAAATTAGGATGGGGCTGGGATGAGCTGGTGGGCATGGGGACAGCAGGGAGGTGACACTGGCTGTGGCAGAGCCTTGGGACCACCTCCCTTTGTGACCCTCATGCCTCTCCCCACAGTCTCCCGTGTTCCCTGGTGGTGCTTGCTGGTCTGGGTTTGGTCTGGCTGCTGTCAGGTGTTGCTCTGTTCCTTCCCTGAAGGGCCGGGGAGGTAAATCTAAAGGAAAATAAGTATTTAGTGGGAAAGAAGAGTGTGAGGGAGGGGGGCAGATTTTGTCCTTCTGCTTGTTCTCGCATCTCATACTTTCTCCAAGAGGAAGACCTAAAACTTGTTAAACTTAAAAGGCCTGAAGTCCCCAGAGTGCAGCGTGGCTGGGGGAATGACTGTCCGGTCCTGTGAGTGCGGGACAGGAATTGGTGAGAATTTTCTTGTCCCGGTTCAGCAGCACAGCCCAGGCACGTGCTCAGCTTTCAGCACCGCTGTTGCTGAGGCTTCAGGTTGATGCTCTGCTGAAACAGATCTGACAGACTCGTTTGCTTTGTTTGGATTTTTCTTTTTCTATTTTATTTTTTTCACGTTGGGAAGAGGAACTCTCTCAAGGTGGCAGTCAATTAAAAATAACAAAGCTCAAAAACCTGGCTGCTGTGATCCATCGCTCTCCCTCACTAAGCCCCATCGGTTCCCTCTGAATGCAGAAGCGATGTTAGCAATGTTAACAACATCGTTATCACAGGCGGAGTCTTGAAGGCAGCCGGCTTTGTCTCCAAGGCTTTCAAACTTTCTTTTGTCCCAAGAAGCCACAGTAAATGGTAGGCAGCCAGCTAGAACGTGTGTCCGTGGGGGATCCTTTCCCTGGCGGACAAGCAGGGGTTTTGTTCCTCGTTGAGGTCTCCAGCATTCCTGAGCGCTGCATTGTGCAGCTGTCACCGTTGTGTGCTGCATGAGGGCACGATGGGATGCACTGGGAGAGGGCCGGGGAAGCAGAGGCATCCCCGGTGCATCCCACAGCATCCTTGCTTGACATCACACAGCGCCAGGGCATCTCCAGGCTTCATGGGAGCATCCAAGCCCCTGGGGACCCTTTGCCCCAGGGCCTCTAGTTTTACCCGTGGCCTCTGCTGGCAGGAGCCTGGGTATTCCCAGCAGGATGGCCAAGACCTTGGTTAACCCTGTCCTGGAGCTGGGGAAATGACCAACTTTCTTCCCGTGCCAACGCTGGGAAACAAATGGCCCTGTCTCCAGCTTAAAGATTGTGTCCTCACATCGGCTGGGGCACAGCAGCTCATACATTCTCGTTTCCCTAAATGAAGGATGCACTCAAGCAATCGAAAACAACTTCTGGGACAATCTGGTTCCATTATGTCTAATGGCAGTGGGTGCACGTGGTGCGTGCTGATACCTTAGAGAAACAAAGAGGGATTTTCCCATTATTCAGAGAATGGATGAGACGTGAAATGAACTCCTCAGAGGCGTTTCAGTTTGTCACAATAGAGCAAAGTGAGTCACGTTTGGAGGATTCAGGAACAAAATGTGTGCGGTTTCTTGTACTCCCCTGTTTGTGTGCTCCCTCCCTCTTCTGTCCCACTCCTCCCTTTCCCTGTTCGAATTCGGCAGCACAAACCCAAACTCAAGGCACACTTGGCTACACTTGTTGAGTCATCAGTGGAAGTGAGACTGTAGCACTCTCCTGGAACGGGGCTTCAGGAGCTGATCCTGTCAGCCCAGGCATGAGCAGATGTTCCTGAAATGGGGTTTTATTTGTCATTTTGTCTGTGAGCCCAGAGGAGGCATCACCGTGCGCCTTGAAAGCTGTGTCCATGAGGGGCAGCTAATTAAAGGCAGAGCATCTCAGCTCTTCTGGATGTTGTAGTTGGAGCACTAAAAAATGACCAAACATCCTGTGAACTGGAATAGTTAATCTCATATTGATAAGTAAGCTAATGGATTCAATGGGCTGTGGGATGTTGTATTTGCAGCCCTGGGGCTTCCTGATGTTACACAGCCAGAGAGGAGCATCCAAAACTTTTTTCACAGCTTTCCCATCAGAAAATATAATTTCACTGGAAAAAGGGAGGGAGCATGGGGGGAACATTTAATTTGTACCCTCCAGTTGGCTGAATTAGAATTAAAAATGCCATTTTGCTTTGACATATTGTTTTTCATGGCTGAATTGCAGGAGGTTTAGGATTCTGCTGGGCAGGTGTCCTGCTCCCAGCTCTGCTCCATCAGAAAAGAGGGATGGGGAGGCAGGTTTGCCATCAGCAGAGGCCCAGGGAAGGTGAGTGGCACTTGTTCAGGAGCAATGCCTGCCTGAACCCCTCTGCTTTCATGGCACTGAAAGGTTTCCAGAGGACAAACAGTGCCCCTGAGAAGGTCTGTCCCAGCTCAGGCAGGGGTAGGTTCCAGGGACCTTGTGCCAGACCCAGCAGTGCTGCCAGGGGCAATGAGCTGCCCTACCGGGGTCAGCACTTGCTGGACATCCCTGATTTCGGGTTACTTCTGCTTTTCAAGTGGAGTTTTTCCCAAAGCAAGGCAAGGAGCCGGTGTAGGGATGGCGATGCAGAGGCTGGTGTGGGCAGCAGCTCTCCTTGGTCAGATTGCACACATTTTGGAAGGGCAGCACGAAATGCTGCAGTTTGTTTCTCCTAAGCAGCGTGTCATTTAATTTTCTCCTGCGGAAATGCTGTCCAAAAAGAAATCCTTCCCAGGCGAAACTTAATTAGAAAGCCTTGGACATAAATCTCTTTGTGCCCCCGTATCCCAGCCTGGCCACAGAGATCCCTGATAGCGAGGAGGAGAGAGCTCCTCTTGCCACACTTTCCCCTGGAGTGCTTTCTGCCTCTTGTTGAGTTCCTCTTTGCTGCACCTGGGTTGCTGATTAGAGAATTGCCTTGAAAGGCATCTTGAAACTCTTAAAGGACTGTTTCCCGACTTAACAAATCAATGCATTAAAATCTATAAATATTTAATCACTGTTTGCCCTCCAGTGAGGCTGGCATGGTGCCTCTTCCCCTCCCAACTCCCCCCTGCTCCGCTAAGACCCTTCCCTGCAAAGCCCAAATAATCCATTTATTAATGACCACTGCATGACTGTTCCCATTCTTCTCTGGCAGCACAAGGTCTGTGGAAGGAACAGCCCAAAAGTGCCTGGGAAAACCCTGGCCTGCCCAACCATCCACCTCTTTTCTTTGCAGGCTGTGGTCCTGAATTGCAAAACAAAAACCAATCCCCAAGCAAACTCTAAAATTATTTAGGAAAGAGACACAAATAATGTGGTTTATGAAAGGGGTTCTTTATCACTCTGAGCATTTTTTAATTTTTTCTTTTTCCTCCACTGCAATTAAATTCAAGGTCTTGTATCATCTGCTGTCATCATTCCCAGGGAAAAAGCTGTGGATGTGACAGCAGGAGTGTGTTGGGAGGAGGGGACCAGGCTGCAACCTTGAGATGGGGGCCAGCCTGTGCTGGTGCTGTGCCTGGACCCCTCGGAGGTGGGAAGGCTGCTGTGGGGGCTCTGGGATGAACTGGGAAGTTGTGCCCGAGCTGGGATGGCGCACAGGGAGCAGGGGTGCTTGGCACGATGCTCTGTGGGCACAGCAAGCCCAGTTGCCCTGCAGAACTGGTGAGGCTGACATTTCCAGTGCCCACACGAGCTGGGGTTTTGCTGCACAGAACTCTCTGTGGGAGGGGGAACAGGGCAAGTTTCACAGAGAAAAAAAAAGAAAACCAAAACATTCAGGGAAAAGCTGCTGGCGAGTTGTGTAGCAGAGGAGCAGAACCTCCCATGCCAAGCTGCAGGCCGCAGCTCTGCCTCTCCTCTCTCCAGCTCCCCAGCCCGGTGGCTTTGTGCCACGGTGCTGCTGCCTGCAGCATTTGTGTTCTCCCTGTGACTTGTTAGGAATATTTCTGGGGCTGTTGGCCTGAGTGATGGGAGCAGGCAGGCGCTGGAGCAGCTGTGCTGGGGCTCTTCCTGGGCAATCTCGAGGTTCTCGGTGCTTAGCAGTTCATTAGCCTTTGCCCATCTCCGGAGGTTTGGCTGTTTTTCCCTCTTCTCCTGAAAATGTGGCGTTTGAGGGGCTCCAAGATGACAAAGTGAAGGCTTAAAATGAGCAGGAGTGAGTGGCTTGGTCCTGCTCCAGGCTCTTCCCTAAGGTGCTTCCCTTGCCCAGGGGTTTGTGCAGGGGGAGCCCTGCGGGTACCAGGGCTGGATGTTGCTGGCTCTGGGCTTGTCTGCTGTAGTTTTGAGAAGTCCCGGTGATGTGGGCTGGCTTTTCTGCACGTTTGGGGAAGGTGTGTGTCCCAAAGTTCAGTGCTGGAGTCCTGTTAGTGCTGGGTCCAGCAGGAGGCAGGAGGATGCCTTCCCCTGTAGGAACCTCAACAGGTTGCTCCTTTGTCCTGGACTGTGAGTGCTTCATCTGGAATCTGCTTTATTTTTACTTCTGAAAGTGAAAATGAGAGCGAACCAAGTGTGTGGGGCTGAATGATTCCATTTCGGGGGCTTTTGTGGAGTCCTCCAGGCTGCAAGGAGCCTGGGGAAGCTGGAAGCAGCATCAGGAGCGATCCCATTTTGGAAACGATGATTTCTCCCTCCTCCCTCCCTTGAAACGAGAGGGAAATTCCAAAAAATCTCATCGTGACAACTCTGACAGTTCTGTTTCCATTTGCTCAAAAATTACCTTTCAAATATAGTTCAGTTTTCTCCAGCAGACCTGTCAGAGGAGCTCTTCCAGGACAGCTGAGGAAGAGAGAAAGTACTAAAGCAGCATCCGTCCCTGCTATCTCTAAGGGAACTGAACGTGGCACATTTCAGCTCTGGGTGCCTGTGCTGTGCTCTCTCCTTCTGCAGCACCAATCCCAAAGGGAGACAGTGTTCTGAGTATTATAATTTGATGATAATAATTCAGCATTTACAGAATCTTCTATCTCTGAATAACAAAGCATGTCAGGGAAAAAATATTATCCCTGGTGACAGGTGGGGGGGATGAGAGGTGAAGCTGAGGGAGTTGAACTGAAGATCTGGAAGTGAAACTTGGGGCTTCTGACTCGTGACAGGGGGGGTTTTACATTCCTGATGCTCTCGCTGTAGCCCAGCTGTCTTGCAGGGAATGTCAGCGGAGGATGCTGATGGGATGCTCTGGATGTGGAGGGATTGCTGAGTTTGCAGCCCATCTCCATGGTGGGCTCTGCTGAAGGGGAGATGCCAGCTGTGAGAGAAGGGTGTCGCAGGGCTTTGGAAATGATGAACTTTTTTGTTTGAAAAAATTCTAATTCAAGCTTCCAGCAGGGATCGTGGTGCTGTTCCTGACAACATAAGGAATGGCAAAGCTTCCAAGCGCGGGTGGCTTTGCGGTCCTGCCCTTGGAGCGGTGTCAGGCATCTGTATGAAAGCCATGCCGGAATGATCATTAGCCCTAATTGTTCAAACTCCTCCTTGGCTGCATGATTTCACTTCTGGAATGACCGAATGAGAGCATGGATGGAGAAGAGAAGGGGGGGTCTGCGGCGGTGACTCAAAACCTGGGATTAGAACAGAAATTGTCTTATAATTAAAGTTATGGAGCTGCTGCTGCCGCTGCAGTGTAATTACTAATGGGGATCAGTGAGGCGCAGATGAGGAAACGTGGAGATACCTGGCTGTGGTGAGCCTGGGAGCAGGGCTGAGCAGGCAACACGGTGCTGTTTGGGAAGACAGCTGGGGGTGGATTTAGGGGATGAGCAGGATGACAGGAAGGGGACAAGGGAGCTATCCTGTGCTGCTGCAGCTCCTGGAGGTGTTCCAGGCTGGATGCAGGGTAGGGGACACTCTCTGACCTGGTTTGTGTGTGCTCTCAGGGATGCTGAAACACCTTGCATCCCTGCTGCCACATGCATGTGTTTTCCTCCAAGAGCAGCCAACCTGTTGTTTGTGTGGAGGGAACCTTTTATTTGGTGTACGTTGGCCTCTGCTGCTTCATTTCATGCTCAGTGCTCAGAGATCAAGGGCTGTTCCTTTCCCAAACCTTTATTAAATGCTTCTGGGTTACTGGAGCTGGTTGGTTAGGCCAGGGAGGTGTTTTTTTCCCAGTCCAATGCTTGTGGCTGTTTTCTTGCATTCCTCTGCCCCTTCCAAGCACATGCTGCCTAGTTTTTATTTATTAATATTGGCCAACTATTGTTTTGGGGAGGGTTCTTGCTGGTCACCAATTAGAGCTGCGTGTCCATGAGCACTCAGGAACGAGCAGTTATCCGTGTCTGCTCCCAGCAGAAGCCGTGGCATTGCTGGCCACCAAAATGAGCTTCAGTGACCCCAGTTTGACTCTCGTGCTCCAGGGTCAAAAGGAGTTATTTTCATTTTCGCCTCCTGCACAACTGATACCATCCCTTCTCATTTGGATGCTCTTCCTGCTGGTGCCCGGTTCCTGCCTGGAGGCTGGAGTGGAGCTGGATGTGGCCACGATATTCAGAGGTACCAAGAGGCTCCTGCCTAGGGCAGGAGCGTGGGATGTGCTGTTCCACGGACAGGCATTAAACTGGTGAGAGCAGTGACAGTTGTGTTGTACTTCTTAAAACCACAGAATCACAGAATCATGGAATGGTTTGGGTTGGAAGGGACCTTAAAGATAATCTCATTTGAACCCCTCTGCCATGGGCAGGGACACCTCCCACTATCCCAGGTTGCTCCAAGCCCTGTCCAACCTGGCCTTGGGCACTGCCAGGGATCCAGGGGCAGCCCCAGCTGCTCTGGGCACCCTGTGCCAGGGCCTGCCCACCCTCGCAGGGAAGAATTTCTTCCTGGTACCTCATCTAAACCTACTCTCTGTCAGTGGGAAGCCATTCCCCCTTGTCCTATCACCACATGCCCTTGCAAAAAGCCTCTCCCCACCTTTTTTGTCGTCTCCCTTCAGGTGCTGGTGTGTCCTCTGCATGGGATGGGACTGAGGAGGGTGACTGGGATGGGGGAGTGCCAGGCTGCAGGGACTGGTGCTAATGCACATCCCTGCAATATGCAAAATGCTTACAGGAGCAGTGGGAATTTCTGCCTGACCTCAGCTGGTGTGATCAACTGATGCCCTGAAGCATGAAAATAAATAGCTCTGACTCATAAGAACAAGTGGTGCAATTACTTTAGCTAGGATAAAATATTTGTAAGTATCTAATCCTTCTCTGCACCATGTGCAGGAGCGAGTCCTTATCTCCTCGCTGCTCCCTCTTCCCTCCAGCAGCACAGATCCCTGCAAACCAGGAGCCTCTCCAGCTCCAGGGGCCATGGTACATCCCTGCAGCTCCAAGCTGGGCAGCAGGAGGGATGCACAGCCCCAGGGGTTGCTGTTAGGAGAAGCCACATCTCTTCATTCAGGGTTATTTTGTAGTTTTCCCTTAAAAAACAAGACAGCAGAGAGTGCCCAGGGGGCTGTGAGCAAAAGGGAAGCTCAGAAGGAGCAGGAGCAGTGAGGTGAACCTGGGGAGGGTTCCCTGCTCCCGGCTGGCTGTGCAGGTGCTGAAGCAGCAGCTTTTCCTGTGGTCACTGGTGTGTGGAGAAGGGGCTCGTTCCGCCTCAGAACAGGGAGTTTGGCCCAGCCAAGGGGCTGGCAGCAGCGGGTTTTAATTTGGGTTATGTTTAATTTGGATTGCTGATCACTGCGTCTCAGTGGAGCCCTCTGTGTCAGCTCACAGCTAATCCCCCTGACCCACAGGGGCAGGAGCTTTGGACCAGTGTTAAACCCAGTCCTTGGATGCAGGAACTTGGAAAATCCTTACTAGGCAGGATGATGCTGCCAAATCCATGCTGACACATGGACAGAGGAGCGCTGGCAGGGTGGGAGTTGTGCTCTGGGAAGGGCAAGGGCAGTGCCATTCCCTCCACTGGCCGAGCTTGGATGGGTTTCCATCCTTCTTTCCTTTCTGGTGCCCAGGGGTCATTCCCACTGGGCTGATCCCACAGCAGAACTGAGATTTTTCTGACTCAAGCATTTATTTTTTTTAATAGGTTTGGCCCAACAGTGATTTAATGATCTTTTTCTAAAATTTAGGGGATTTTTGGCTTGGTTTCCAGACATTCAGTGTTTCAGAACTAATTGTCGAATGAAACATTGAGTTCACAGCAAAACATTTTATGTTTCATTTTTTTCCTTAGTGCTTTCAACAACCAGAAAAATGACTAAATCTCAAGGCTGTGCACTGTGCCTTTGGTACTGCTGTAGCTGGACAAGTGTACATGGCAATACATTTCACAGTCAGCAGGAAAATAGTCCTGACTTCAGCTGTACTCTTACAGCATTAGCATCTTGCAAGGACCTGACCTGAGCAGCTGGAGGTGTCGGGTCACTGCTGCAGGCTGCCTGCTGCCTGCGTCTCCCTGTGTTTCCAGGGTTCCCTGTGCCACCAGGGAAAGGAGCAGCTGTGGGAGGATGGCTCTGTAGCCACCGTGTTTAAACCTCTCCAAGGTGATCTGAGCCTAGTTTGGAGTAGAACTGAAACTGAGGTTAAGCAGCGTGGCCAGCGTGTTGAGGGAGGGAGGTTCTCCCACTCTGCCCCTGTGCTCAGGTGAGACCCCACCTGCAGAGCTGCCCCAGCCCTGGGGCTCAGCACAGGAAGGACCTGGAGCTGCTGGAGAGAGGCTGGAGGAGGCCACGGAGATGCTCCAGGGGCTGGAGCCCCTCTGCTCGGGAGCCAGGCTGGAGAGCTGGGGGTGCTCACCTGGAGACGAGGAGGCTGCAGAGAGAGCTCAGAGCCCCTTCCAGGGCCTAAAGGGGCTCCAGGAGAGCTGGAGAGGGACTGGGGACAAGGGATGGAGAGACAGGACACAGGGAATGGCTTCCCAGTGCCAGAGGGCAGGGATAGATGGGATATAACAGGAAGAAATTGTTTGCTGTGAGGGTGGTGAGGCCCTGATGGAGGGTGCCCAGAGCAGCTGTGGCTGCCCCATCCCTGGCAGTGCCCAAGGCCAGGCTGGATGGGGCTGGGAGCAGTCTGGGACAGTGGAAGGTGTCCCTGCCCATGGCAGAGGGCAGAACAAGATGATCTTTAAGGTCCCTTCCAAGTGAAACCTTCCATGATCCTATGATCATTGGTACAATGCCCTCAGTGATGTTTCTCATCCTCCCCTGAGCCCTGGTGCCACTGGGGGCTGGGGCTTTGCCCTCTCCCCAGTGCCCCCAGGCTATTGTGAGCTCGGGGAGGTGGTGCTGGTACCTCAGGCCTGGTCTGAGCATTTCCCTTCCTGCCTGGCAAGGGAAACATCATCTCCTGGGACTGGGGGAGCAGAATGAATCATTCCCCCAATAATAGGATTTGTGTTTTTTTAAGGAGACTAAAATAAGCTATTTCTGATAGCTGTTCCTCTCTGGAAGTTGCTTGTTCATGGGAAAAAAAAAAACCCAAAACAACAGTGCTTTTTGGATAGCAAATGATTTGTGGGACAAAGCCAGTTTTGGGGAACTTGAGGCCAGCATTGTACCAGCTCAGCACCCACTGTCAGCTCTAGGTCTCTTCAGGGCACTTGCTGCCCCAGAGCTTGAGTATTCCTGCCTAGTTCCCTGAAACCCAAAATGCCGCCAAAGTGCACTCAAACCAATTACCATCCCTGCCCCCGGAGAGTGCCTGTGAGGAGAGCTGCGAGCCCACTATCTTGATTGTTCCCTGGGAAAGAAACAAAGCCAGGCTTGTACCCGAGCTCCCTGAGGACTTGGGAAGATGTGTGGCTCAGTCATGATTGCATTTCTCCGTCTGCCACCGTGATAATAAAAACACCTCATGAACACTTCTGGAGCGCAGACTGACGCAGGCGCCTGCGCCGGGCGAGCTTTGGGAGCCCAGTGCTGAAGTTCACTGGGCAAGTTGTTTCTTCCTTTGGCTCCAGCATCCTCTGGACCTGCCCATGAGCTGGGCTGACACTGGGAGTCACCCATTCCCAAGGGAATCATTTCCTGGACCTTAATGCTAAAGTCGGGAGGATATGGGGCTGTCCCATGGCAAACCTCCAGGCTTCAATGCTTCCAAGCCCTTGGGACATACAGGGATATATTTTGTATTTTTCTTTCAGAGTGGGGCTGTGTTGATCTGCCTACATCACAAAGGTTGTGTTTTGCAGTTTGCTGGGTTTCTTTTTTCTGCTCTCTTTCTGATCAGGAGTGACAAAAGCCTCCCAGTGGCACCCGACAGCCTTCCCACTGAAATGCAAACACACTGGGAAGGTTTTGGCTTGAGCAAAGCTGCCCTTCTGATGGAAACCATTAGCTGCTGCTTTTGCTTTCCTCCCTCCTCTCTTCCTTTGCTAGAATAAAGTGGTTTCCATCATTTTTTCCCCTTGTTTCAGCCAACAAACATGTTTGTTTCTCCTTAATTACCTGGGTGTCAATGGGGTGCTTCATCACTGTCTCTCCTCAGCTGGTTCCTTTTCGTTTCAATATGCAGCAGATAATCAGAAGCCTCAATTGCAAATCCTGCAAAACCCTCCAGACTTGAAACTGTAAAATAACCCAAAAATGACCTTGAGATGACTTTCTGTGTCTGTGGAAATGAAAATTAACTGGACTCATTTGACTGGCCTGAGGGGAAGAAGGTATTTAAAAAAATTAAATAAATAAATCTGACAAATGAGCCAGGGAAAGTTTCGAGTGTCTCAGGTGAACAGGAACATTAGAATATGTATTAGTTATAAATGCTCTAGCGCAGGGTGCCTGAAATTGTTCAGGGAAAATAATCTGTGTGTATGCATGAGGAATGCATGTGAGATGTGCCGAGCTGCGCCAGGAATGTGACCCTGGGAGCTGGGAGAGAGCAGGAGCTGGGTGCTGGGAGGGCTGGGAGCTGCCTGGGAGCTGCCTGGGAGCCGGGGTGAGTTAGCTCGTGCTCAGCTGTCTGGATGAAGATTCATTTCGGTGGCGCTGGCAGCTCTGCCCAAGCTCGACCCTCACTTTTGCTGTGTTTTGCGCAAATGCTGAGAACTGCAGGGTCTGAACAGGGCACAGGGACGTGTCCTGTCAGTGTCTGTGCTCTGGTGGGGCACAAAATGGCTCATGCAAGGTCCTCGAGGCTGGACCTCGTGGAGGTCATGGAATCAGAGAATGGCTTGGCTTGGAAGGGACCTTAAGGACCATCTTGTTCCATCCCCCTGCCATGGGCAGGGGTGCTACCCACTAGATCGCGCTTCAGACCAGGCCCCCTGAGCTGCCACAGCTGTACCTCCCCTGTGGGCATCTTGCATGGGGACAAACCAGCTGATGAACATGGGATGGAAGGTGGCTGGAGATATGCACGGGGCTGATCCTCTTGGGATTTCCCAGGCTCTGTGTCTTTTTCCCAGCACAGGTGTCTGTGCTGAGGTCCTTGGAGCTGCCTGTTGGAGGCTTGTCCCAGTCTGAAGCTGCTGGAGAAGAGTCCCCCTTGTGCTGCAGCAGGAAGGGGCTGTGCTCTGTGAAGTCTGTGAAGGTCCAGCCCATTGTTTGGTCTCCACCACTGCTTCCTGTTCACTGATGGACTCGCTCATCATCTGTGAGCTTGGGCAGCAGAATTATCTTGACAAGAGAGAGGGATTTAGAGCTCTGTAATCCATGCTTGTCCATCCTAATTGTTTCCCTTATCAGCCTTCAAGAGAGTAACTGCACAGTGGTAATTAGTCTCTGCAATCCCACCCTATCTTAATAATTAACACAGAGTTAGAATGGGAGGGGAGAATCTGTTTTGAAAAGGTCCTTCTGATGGGGAGAGTGGCACAGATTTCTTGAGCAGTCAAGTGCAGCCTGGAGAGGACAGCAGTGGGGATGGCACCGTGTGCTGAGGACCCGCGGGACGATGACAAGAAGTGGCAAGGAATGCATGCCAGGATTGTGTTTGTACAGTGTGAGTTTGGATGTTTTATTAAAGGAAGTGCTTGGCAGCAGCCCTGGTATTGGAGCACTGAGCATCTGTGGTTTGCGTGGGCTTCACCTGGAGCTGCGAGCATCCAGCTCTGCGGAAAATGAGCCCATTCATCATCTCCAGTGCTTGAGACACAGCACAAAAAGGGCAGTTTGACCTAATACTGCCCTATAGCAGCTGCAATTACTGGAGTATAATTCATTTCAAATAGATCCAGAGATTTCCTTCCCTTAATATCCAGAGTGAAAAAAAGAGCGAGCGGGCAGGATTTGTGAGGCAAGCAGAGATCGGATCGATCGCCGTCACAGGCAGGGGATGAGCTGGGGATCTTGTGGAGGTGAAGGGCAGGATTGGAACTAGCAGAGCTCTGGTGTGCACATCTGGAGACACAAAGGTTTAATTTCTGGGCTTTAAAAGGATCTTAACCCTGAGCACAGGTAGCAGTACAGTGTGATGGTCAATGTTGGCCATAGTGAGGGATCTCTTGCAGGAAAAGTTGATTCTCAGCTTTTTCCAAGTAGAGTTTAGTTGATAAAACTCACATCTTTGGGGCAGCGTGTTCGTTTTGGTTATGTCCTTTTTCAGAAGGAAGCCCACAGAAGAAATTTACAGAAGAGGGGAAAAGTGTGGCCCTGGAAGCTCCTCCATTCTGATCAGTTTTGGGACATGTTTCTGAAGTAGGATGCACAGAAACTGTGGAGTTACTGTGGGCACTCAGCGCTGCCTCAGCTGGAAGATCTGGCTGTGTGTGTTGAATTCGGTGTTGCTTTGAAATTGTTTAAGATTCAATTTGGTGTTGTTACACATTTCCTGGAATGCAGCCATTAACCAGCAAGGTGGGTCTGGGAGCAGGACGTGGTTTGCCTGCTGTTCCTGTGCTGGGATGAAGGCAGCTGTGGCTCCCCTGCTCTGACCCCCCATCTGCGAGGAGCTTGCGAGTAAACGTACACAAAGGGACGGGTGGAATTGAAATCTTTTTTTAGGCTGCTCCTTTAATTTTCAGACATCTATCTAACCTGGGAAAAATACATCTTGGTTTTTATTGCAAGCCCCAAAGGCTCACGCTAACAGGTTGTTTTAGAGCTGCCGGTAATACCTTCCAGAAAGTGTCTGGGAAATTGTCTGGAGGCTGGATTCTGTCACCACCTCCTCAGGACCTCTGTCCTCGCTGGCTTTCTCCATCCCTACCCCCAGTCTGTTCCCTGTGCTGGAGCTCTAAGGAAGACCTGCTGCTGCCAGGTCAGCCTGTCCAGGTTATCCACCAGACATGGCCAGGAGGGTCTCAGGTCCTGGGTTTTCAAGTGGGGTGCAGGGTTATGAACAGGGTGTGAAGAGTTTCCCTCCCTTCCCAGGCCATCACTGTGGAAGGTGTATTTCCCTTGGCTTCCTCCAAGATGAATTTGATCCCCACCGTGCCAGGCAGGTGTCAGGCTCTGATGGATGGGCAGAGACACTGAGGAGCTGGGTAAGGATCCCCCTTGTCTCCCTGTGCCGCTCCCATGCCCACATTTCCCTTCCATCATCATCATCACCCTAAACTGCAGAGACAGCTCCATTCAATGATTCATGACCTCACGGAGTCTTGGTAATATTTACAGGAGGGGGATAACAAACACCCTTTGGGTTGTCCTTCCTGCAGGCTGAAGGTGGACGGGCAGAAGTGGTGAAGGCTGTTGGGTTTTTGGGCAATGCTGTTTGAAGGATGCAGTGATGGACACAAACCCTTCCTTGCAGACCTTCAGCGTGGCAGGGAGGTGGGGCAGGAGAAGCCCTCTGAAGGTGTGAACGTCGTGCTGGGTGGGGAAGGCTTTGCAAGAGACCTGTGTAAGGGCCAGAGAGAAAGCTCCAGCTAAAGTTTTCCTTTTTTGTTTGGTTTTGAGTGTGTCTCAATGATTCTGTTGCTCAAGTCTGGCTTTCAATGGGGATTTGATTATCCAGAAATCAGGATGTTTCTGAAAACCAGCAAAACTGGCTCTTAAGGAATTTTGCAATGAGTTTTGAATGGTTTTCTTGTCATACATGTGACTTATCCTCATGAAATGACTGTATAAACTAATTTTGCTTCCTTTGGCTCTAAGGTGAGGTATGAGTTTGTCTCCTATCCCTACCCAGGCTCATTTTTACTCTTGTACAGACTTTCTGGAATCCAAGTAGAGGGTGCTGTGCTGTTTGATTGCTTAGAAGTCGCTGGAGTATCTCATGTTCGCTATTTTAACAATTGGAGAGAGGCTTTTATTTTCTCCAGAATCATAAACACAATCTTCAGTGTGTTTTTTTGGAAACAATAAAGCTAAACTCTAATAACCACACATTTTCCTTGCTTTATGTGCACACATCCTTGGGGAACAGGGCCTCAAGGACTCTGCTTTTAGCGGGGTTTTAACTTGTTCCAGTTGGAAGGTGGTGGAAATCTGGATTATGAATTTGCTTTGGTACCTAAAGAAATTTTTTTTGCCTTTAAAAATGCTCAAGGTGAGCAAAAAAAGCATCTCTGGAAGAAAAAAGCCATTGACAGAACATGAAAATTTTAGCACCACCATCTGAAAATCAGGCTTCATTTAAATGTCGTATCTTGCAAACTCCTCTGTACAAGGACTAATTAGCTCTATTCCATCTCTTTTCCATCCTGTGAATAATATTGTTTTCTTTTAGAAGAGATCAGAGGCTCTCGGAGGCAATTTATAAAGGAGGATGCTCTGCTACAGACGGAAAACCACAGCAGGGAGATGAAGGGACACAGTTCCTAAAGTACTTAGCCACCTAATGGCTTTTTATTTTTGAGTGCAGAAGTAGGTTAGGGCCTTAGCTCCATCTGTGGTAGTGCTTTTTTGATGGAGGACTCACTTAACAAGGTAGTTTTCATCCAGAAGTGTTGAGAAATCCAAAATGCTATGAGATGCTCCAGTTTTGAAGACTTTTTTGGGGGAGGTGTGGGGAGAAAATCACATCTGCTCAGTGTGACAGGGATGGGCACTGTAAAGCATCTCTAGGCTGCACTTACAGAATCACAGAATGGTTTTTCTTGGAAAGGACCTTCAAGCTCATCCCATCCCACTCCCTGCCATGGGCAGGGACACCTTCCACTGTCCCAGGCTGCTGCAAGCCCCGTCCAACCTGGCCTTGGGCACTGCCAGGGATCCAGGGGCAGCCACAGCTGCTCTGGGCACCCTGTGCCAGGGCCTGCCCACCCTCCCAGGGAAGGATTCCTAATATTTAGTCTAAATCTAAACCTATGGCTCATCCCTGTGAGCCTCACATGGCAGGGAGCAGGAACCCCAGTGCGTGGGACATCGGGGGGACAATCTACAGCTGTAGGTCCTGAACACTCAGCAGCAAAGGGCTGCAGGAGGGTGGGCCTGTACACCCAGGGCTCAGATGATCTCGGTGGGTGGAAAGCTGGCAGGGAGGAAAGAGGAGAGGATGAAAAGTGTTGCTGCTACTGCTTCCAGAGAGAGGACAGTGTGTACATACAGGCAAGTGCCTCTCTTTTTGGGAAGGCAGAGCTTTGATCCAGCACCATGGATGGACAGGCCGTGGGCTCTGTGCTCAGCGTCCCAGGCAGCAGGAGTTAATTATCAGAGCTCTGTCACAGCAGGGATATTTGCCACCGCTGTCTTTGCAAGCTAACATGGAGTTTCCACGTCCCAAGCCCTTTGATGCTTGTCTGAGAGCATCAGGGCTCTCTGCTTTCCAAAAGGAGTGCTCCGCTGAAGAGTGATAAATGTGCTTAATTTTTGCAGAGCTTGTAGCCTGGTTTTATCCCAGGATCCTTCTCTGGAGGTTTTATTAGCTGATGGTGTCTGTAGGAAAAAGTCAAAGCGACTAGACAGGAACAGCCGTGGAATTGATGTCGGAAGCAGGAGCGTGTTTTGGAGATAATGTTTCTCATTCTTGCAGTGCTACGTGCCGAGTTTGGGCAGTGCATTTGCAGTCCTGCCCGAGTTTCACAGCTGCTGCCTGCCAGAAACCCCTCTGGCTGGCTCCCACTGGGGCAGGGTGTGAGCAGGGATGGGTCCCCTGCTCTGGAGCAGGGGAACGGTGACAGGTGACCAACACCCTTCTCGCTGCGTGTGGCTCTGGTGAACCTGGCGCAGAGGGAGCTCGGCCGGCTGTGCCGAGGCTCCAGCTGTCAGGAGGGGCTGGGAGCGCTGGCGTGGGGAAATGATCACCTTTCCTTTGAGCCTGGCAGAGAGACAATTTGCAAACATGTGTTGATGCGTTCCCAGAGGAAGCCAGGCACTAAATCATCACCTTGCATCTTGCATGCAGATTCGTCCAGGGAACCTATTTAATTAGGGGATAAATTTAGAAATCAATTATTTGCAGAAACAGTTTCTTTCCCTCTAATGAGGCTGCAAGGATTCATCCCCCTCTGCCACTTTCCCATGACCTTTGTGTATGCAGATCAAGGGGAAGAGTGCTCCATGTCTCTTCTGTCTTGGTGTAGGTGTCCCTTTTTTGGGCAGCTCCTGTACAGCTTTCACTGAGGCTCTTATTAGGACAGCAAATGAGACCATGCTGCTCTTGGATCTAATGGTGGGGGCACCAGATAATGACATGTTATCTCCTAGTGGGGAAGGAGATGGGAAGCTGCAGGGGAAGGGTTGGAATGGGGTGGCTGGGTGGTGGTGGTGGTGTGTAGTGTCTGCTTCAGGCTTTGGTCTCTGCCACTTTGTTGCTTCCAATCTCTGACAAATTGCTCAGCTTCTCTTATGCCTTACCCACTTTTAAATGGGGAAAAATTGTTTTTCCTCCAGGCTCTGAGAAGCCTTGATAAATTTGGTTGCTTTTATTATTTTGGATTTTAACATCTCCTCATCTTACAGTGCCACTTTCTGAGCCCTCCAGCGACTTTGCTGTGCTCTTACATCAGCTGCTCTGAGTCCAGTTCACCGCAGTGGGAGTCAGTGCAGAGAGAGGTGAGAATTTTCACAGCTCATCTCAGTAAACCTTTTTGCTTCTGGCAGCCTGATGGTTTGCAGCCTCCAAGGGCAGCCCTTGGCTCCAGGACTGAGGCTGCCCGGGTGATTTGTCCTGCTCAGGGGGATCTGGCACCCTGGGATGGCATCTTTGGGAGCAGCAGTCTGCTTTCTCACAGCCCTTGTTGGGCTTCTTTCCTGCAGAGCTCTGGTGGTGCTTGGCCAACGGGAGGCTGTCAGAGCATCCTGGGCTGGGACACTCTGGGGCAGTCCTGTCAGAGTGTCCTGGGAATCTCTCTGGGTGCTGGAGTAGATAAATGTGCAAGGTTGCTCCTGGGTTAAGGTGTAATAGTCTTAGAGAGAAATGAATTTTCTGTGAGGTTGCAAGAACTCATTTCTATGGGTAAGAGCTGAATTTGAGGTTTGTTGAGTAGCCCAGGCAAAACCTGGGTACTTGAGTGGTACCTCGGATACCTGGCAGGCTCTAGGAGCTTTCCAGGGAGCAAGCACTCAAAGCCTGTCCTGGAGAAGAGATAAGATTCTTAATCCTTTGTAACCACTGTGGATGTCTGCCTTGACAGCAGGGAAGGGACACGGTGAGTGTAGGAGCCCCCATCCCGATGCAGGTGGAGAGGCAGCAGCAACTGGTCATTCCTGGTAACTGATATTTTTGCCTTTTTGGGCAAGGGCATACCCAGAATTTTCAGGCTGTTTGGCTTTTGATGCACCCACCTGGTGCTCCAGGTGACACACAGGCAGAAGATCCCAAGTAATCCACTAGCTGATTTTTTTTCCTCCCCTGAAAATGCCTGGCCAGCTCCTTCTCCTTGGAAAAGGACATCCACCTCTCAGGAGATGGAACTGTCTTAGTGTTTGTAGAAGGCGACCAGACCTCCTCTCTCCTGTTTTCTTCTCCTCCTCTGCCCGTTCCACCTCCCCTTTGGGGGGGCAGGTCCATGGAGGAGCCATTGTAGAAAAATTACTTCACAGTCTGAGCAGAGCCGTGAGCTGTCAAACTGCCTTATTTTAAGAGGTCTGTTTCCCAAAGAGAGATTTAAAAATGCAGAGGACTTAGAAAGCTCTTGGCTGGTTCTAATGGAGCCTGGAGCTGTGCTCACCCCCAGGGCTGACGCTGGCTCCTCTGCAGCTGTGAAGCAAATGCACCTCTCTGCTTTGTCCTGGAGCCTGCCTGGCTTGGCCACACTCTTCAAATCACCTGAATAGGTCATCTTGCCCTTCTGCTGCTGTCACAGCTCGCAGGGAAGACAGGCACATTCCCTCTCTGTCCCTTTGTGTCAGTCCTGCTCTGCCCTAATGCCCACCCTGCTGTGCCCGGCTGCCCTTGCCCTGCTCCCAGCTCTCAGCTCCCGCAGAAACTCAGAAACAGACAAAGGGAAAGTTGCTGTTGTTGCTGTTACCTGCACAAGGAAGAGACCATAGGGGTGGCTTTCCAAATGTTCTCCCTTTCCACAAGCCTTGCCTGGTGCCATCCTGACTCCTGGGGCTGCTCTGCTGCCACAGTGTCTGTGTTGGAGGCTGTCCTGGGAAAAGGCATCCCCACGCCAGCCTTACCAGTGCCCGGGAAAAGGAAGCAGGAGCAATGCAGGCAGGTGGGGGCTGACTGGGCTCCTTCCCTCTCATTCTCTGGGATCTGGGTTATAATGGCAGAAGCCATCTGGCCCTGTTTCCATATGCCAGCATTTCCTGTGCACTTGGGACCATGTGCTGCTGCTGCAGGTGATGCATGATGCCCTTCCTTGTGCCCCATCCCTGTGCCCTTCCTGTGCCCTCCTTGTACCTTCCTTGTGCCCACCCTGTGCTCTCCTTGTGCCTTTCTTGTGCCCTCCCTGTGCTCTCCTTGTGCCTTCCTTGTGCCCTCCTTCTGCCCACCCTGTGCCCTCCCTGTGCCTTCCCTGTACCTCTTCCTTGTGTGCCTTCCCTGTGCCCTCCCTGTGCCTTCCCTGTACCTCTTCCTTGTGTCCCTTCCCTGTGCCGTCCCTGTGCCTTGCCCAGCCACCTCCCTGGTGGTCCCTTGGCTGCAGTGAAAATTCAAGTGAGTGGTTATCAGAGGCAGCAGCTCTTCCCTGGTTGTGTCATTGGACACTTCAGATCCATTCAGGCTCCAAGCAAAGCTCCAGTGTAGCCATAGAGGGACTGTGAGATGGCTGAGCTCTGCCTGGCCTTGAGGGTTAAATAGGGGTTTTTCCTTACCCAGGTGCCTAGTGAAGGCTTTCAAAGGCCATTCCTCTGCATGTGTGGTGGGAATAGACCTTCTAAAGCTTGCAGTGGTCCTGCAGGAGCCAAGCTATGTTTTCAGACAGGCTGGAGTCCCACACAGGGCTGGGGCAGTGATGGAGAGATGTCCCATGTGGCAGCAGGGGCAGGCTGGCACCTGGAGTGGGGCAGGCCAGGTCCATGCAGGGCTCGGGCTGGGCGGCTTTGCCTGCCCCGATGCAGCAGATCTGCTCATTCCCTGCCCATCACTGGGTTTTCTGAGCCAGGACATCCCCACGGTCTGCATGCAAACCTGGCTCACTTCATCCACCCTGAACACAGAGCCAGGCCAGTGCTGTGTGCCTGTTACTGCAGAAAAGCTTCAGAATCAAAGGCACGGATTTCTTTAACAGAGATTGAGAGTTGGACCATCAAAAATGATGCTTGTGCCTTTCAGGTAGATTTTTTTCTCCCCATTTATCAGGTCAGTCTGTTGTTGGATTTGAGGATCTGGAGTAACTGGGAACAAGAGGACTGTCCCAGCTTTCCCCATGCACTGCCACAACAGCAGCTTTCATGGACCAGCAGCTCTTTCTCCTGTGACATCTCCCTCTTCCTTGTGCCTTCAAGTGCTGTTTCAAAAGTAAATCCTGCACTTCTCTTGGGTGAGCCAAGAGGCTCCAGAGAAGTAGTAAAGCTTGAGCTTGTTACTAAAACCCTAAAGCACCTCCAAAGAAAACTCCTGTGCCTTAACAGAGGGGTGGGGACTGGGGAAGGAGAGAGGGAAGGAGAGCAAAATCCGTGCATCAAGGCGCCTCCTTCACACCCATCCCTCTGGCACCTGCAGGATGCAGGAAAGAGGGGCTCTGATGCTTGAAGTCACATTTCTTCACCTTATTTTTCCTCATGGCAGCATCAGGACGACACCACGGAGGGGCTGTGGCTGAGCACCCCTGGTGCTGCTCCAAGCCTGGGTGTCTCCTCTATCCGAGAAAGCCTCACCCAGGAGCGCTCTCCCCCTGCTCTCCCATACCCCACGTGCCAGCAATTCCTGCAGGATCGGCAGAACCTGCAGGAGCATTGTCTGCCTACGCCTTTGGCTCCCACCGCTGGCCAGGGGAGCCTCTGCCGACAGGTAAAGATGGGATTGGATGGAAGGGAATTGAAAGTCAAAGGGCCCTGTAATAATTTCAGAGTGCCTGAGGCGCCACACGGAAGCCCTGGCATCATAAATAAGGGTAATGTGCTGGAGCCTGAACTGCAATCAAAGCAGCTGCAGGAGCGCGGAGTGTGCTGAGCTTCTCTGGGCTTTGTGGAGTCAGACTGAGATCTGTGGGCAGCACAGGCAAATCAATATCTGCTCCCTGATGTGTTCAGGGAGCCTAAAGCCTGGGATTAGGGAGGCCGAAGGGATGTGGGGATGGTGCAGAGGGCTCCAGAGCCAAGACCAAGAGAGCTGTGTTGGAGCAGCCCAACCCTCTGGTTGCCTGAAGTGTTTCCAGGGTCTGAGGCCTGGAAGGGGCTGACTCTGTCCTCCCTGCTCACCCTGGCTCATCTCTTGGACCACCTCTGGATGATGCAGTCTACAAGCTCTCCATCCGAACTGAGGAGGTTTTCTTGTTTTTTGTGTTCCTATTGGGCTTGGGATCTGCCCCCACCTTCAGTCACACTGCTCTGGTTGTCAGGAACCCTTTGGTGGCAGCTCAGCTCCTCCCACATCCTTGTGTCTTTGAGGTGACTGGTCCCAGGAGCAACGCCTGAGCCCGGCTGCTTGTTCTTCTCCTTCCAGCAGAGCCTGAAAACAGCCAAACCCACTTGACTGCAAACCCCATTTTGCCTCTCCAAGGTCAGTTGTGTGATGCTGCTGGCAGTGAGATGCAGAGAGTGCTCCAGCCTGCACCCGGTGCCGATGGGACCCCTTGGACCACCCCGAGACCAGGCTGTCTCCAGCCCTCCTCCACCCAGCACCATGCCTGGACAGGCACCATGTCTTGGATTTGGCACTGCTGGGTTAACAGCTGGACTCAGTGATTTCAGAGAGATTTTCTAACTCAAACCATTCCACGATTCTGTGTCCCTGCAGACCCGCACAGTGCCAGAGCCACCCATGAAATGCCCTGCAGGTGCAGCACTGTGTTCTCACAGACAGTGGCTTTGAAAGGAGATGATCAGAGCAAGCTTGTCATCTTTTTTCCCCCCCCTTTCTTAAATTTCTGAGCTTCTCTATTACTTTTTATGATCTGCAGCTGCATTTGTGTGCTGCCCCAGGGAGTACTGTGAGGGAAGAGCAGGGGAGGAGGTGTGTAAGGGAAGGAAAATGTTAAAAAAGAGCGGAGGGGAAGGGAAGAAAAAACCCTGAGTTAATGATCTGGATAAAAAAACTCCACCACATTGCCACCAAAAGACCCAAACTCTTGGAACTCTTAGGGCCTGTTTGACTGCAGAATAGCCCCCCGGGGAGCATGGGGGAAGCCCCATTTCTAGAGTCATTTTGGAACTAGTCTGCACAGAGCGTGATAATCTATTCCTCAGGGAGCAATCCTGCGCTGGCAAGGGCACTGGGGAGAGCTCTCTGTTTATGACTTTCTGCATAAATTTCCTTTATTAGCATAAGTGGTAGCTAGCACCGAAGGATCTCTGAACTAGCACTTTATTGGAGGTTGTTGCCTCTGGAGAATGTTAACTCAGGAGAGCCCCTGGAAGCACAGCAATGGAATGGGGTGGCAGGATGAGGGGTGTGGAAGAAGGGGCCACACACTGCAATTGTGTCTCTGTAAAAGGAAATACAGTCACTAACCAGATCGCCGGCTTTTCCTCTGCCAGATTGAGTTGCTGAACTGTGCAGGTGAGCTGAGGAAGCCTGGCTGCAGGGTGCAGGTCCTGCTGGGATGAAGCAGGTGGGGAGGAAAAAGGCCGGAGGAGCCTGGATCTGTGCACTGGAAATTACTCACTGGCTCCTCAGCCATCACCCCAAGCACTCGGTGCTGACAGGAAAGGTGCCCAGCAGGTCTGAGCAGCGCTGGGGAGCCGGGAGGAGGCACAAGGAGGGTTTGGTTATCCGGGGGCGGGGAACCTTGTGGGGATGAACTGCTCTAAGCAAAAGGGCTTATTTTAATAATGACCTTCAAGAATGAAATAAAAATACAATAATCATGGTAGATTAGCAAGAACAAGCCAATTAAACACAACACAGGCTTTGTACAATGCCATGACAGATAAGGCAGGGCTGCAACTTCCCAGGTGAGTGGTGAATGTTGAGGCATTGCATGAGGTTGGGGTGGGGGCTGGGGAGAGCTGGTGAATATTTCAAGCCTGGCAGGCTGCCTTGGAGAAGGCAGAGGTGAAAAGGCTATCCCTGCCTTCAGTGAGACCGAGGGGGAGCGGGGAGAGAAGGGAGGAGGTGGGTAGGGTGGCCAGGAGCCTGAAGGCACGGAGTAACAACCCTCCAACTTTAATATCTGCTGTTTCATTTTGTATTCATCATGTCAGCATAATCTGCTTTTATGGGAATCGTCTTGGTTCCCAACCAAATGCATTTAGCCCCCCTTGCTTTTAAGTTTGATTGTAATACAAGTTGAAGACTTCAATGAAATGTTTATATGGAAGGTTGTAGGAACAGCAAAGGGAAAAAGGGGATTAGAGAGTTGGTTGGAAGGGATCAGCTGTGGTCACTGCTGTCCCCTGCCTTATCCTGGATGGGTGACCTGCTGATGGACACGAGCTCAGGTCAGTGGCTGAGCCGTGGGAAGGGTTTTGTGTGGATGGCTTGTTTGATTTCCAAGGAAAATGTTGGACTGTAGAAGTTGTACAAGGCACAGAGCTTGAGGAAGAGCAGAAAAGGCAAAAATGCTGTGTGTGCCTTTTTCTTACCTTCAGACCATCCTCAGGTGATAGCAAAGGCCGGTGGGTGCTGCCCCTGGGCTCGGCTGAGCTGTGTGGTGGGAGATGAAGGGCAGGTGTGAAGGTTTGGGGAGGCTGAAAGGGGAGATAGACCCGCTGGTGTGGGGGAGATCAGATTCCTCAGATCCTCTGCTTTGGGATGGAGGTGGTCCTTGCTTGGGGTCTTTGAACAGGGAGAAGGGGAGAAGCCTGGCTGCCTGACGTGGGGAATCCGGATCCTCCTTGTTTCTTTGTTGTCTCCTCTCTGCTGAGCACAGTGAGCAGGTAGGAAGATGGCATGGCAGATGTTTGATGATCTGTTTGGCTGTTTTACTTGGTGTTTTACTCACAAAGGGGTGTTTGAACCCCATCTGATAGCTCCCCATCTGCTGGGTACTGAGATTTTTAACAGCTACAGAGCACAAGTGCTTTTCCATTGCTGCGCATTTAAAACCTTAACCGTATCTCATTCTGTTTGGGTGCAGGAGTGCCCTTAATTTGTTCCAAAAGCATTTGAAAGCTCTGATAACAGGTAATCTTGCTGCGGACGATTACATTCTGTCTGATGGACAGGCTCTCACTGCTGTAACTACAGCAGATCGTGGAGTGACAGTGTGTGTCCAGTGAAACACAGGCAGCGTGATATTCGTGTCAAGTATGTGAGGCCAAAAAACTTCCCTGTGTTTGAGGATTGAGGGATTCTGCAGCTACAGGGCTTGAAAAAGCTTTTTAAGAATTATT
Source organism: Corvus cornix cornix (assembly GCF_000738735.6). Lineage (NCBI taxonomy): Eukaryota > Metazoa > Chordata > Aves > Passeriformes > Corvidae > Corvus > Corvus cornix. The sequence goes on from NC_046346.1 coordinate 7,628,269, forward strand.
TTTATTGTGAGTAGTGAATCTGCTTGGAGGCTCGTGGTGTCCTGGGGGTGCTGGGGTAGTAACCAGGTGCCCTGAAATGAAAGCTCAAGCGCACGAGTGTTTATAGGTATGTGGGAATGGGTACCCAGGTTTGGCAAGTCTGTGTTTGTCACAAACTGCCTGGCTGCTGGGTTTGCTTAAAATTGTGAAATGAATGTTAAATTGAAGTTTCTACTTTTGGAAGAGACCTTTTGAAAATGAAACAGGCTTATCTTCAGTCTAGGCTAAAATCCAAAAAATTGCCTATATTTCAGAACTCCTGAGAAATGTTCTCTGTGATCTTTTAAACATCCCATGGAAAAATGTGTGTGTAAGGGGAAAAACTTGGAGAACGGTTGACCCGGGAGGTTTTTTCCCTGCTTCTCTAATGGGAGGTGGCCTTTGCAAGTGGAGCAGTGGGGTCCTGTGGCATCCCCATCGTCTGAGCTGTGGGCTGGGTGATAGAACCTCCTTCCTGAGCTCCTTAGGAAAGGTCTGCTGCAGGATACGTGTGTGATGAGTGTGTAATTCTGTAAACCATCCCCTCCTGTGGGTGACTGTCCCTCTGGACAGAATTAAGATTATGGCTTTGCATAACTGAGTCTCTCCCTTGGTGCTGCTGTGCTCTCCCATGGCCCGTTTGCCTCTGTGGATGATCTTGGATTTCTGCTGCAAAGCTGAGTGAGTGCTTTTGCTCCTAAAAGTAGCATTTGTTTTGATTTTAATTAGACAAGGAGATGCTTTTCAGTACAGACCTTTGAAGTATTGCTGGGAAGATGACTGCAATTAAGCAGCCTTGATATTTCTCTCATTTTGTTCTTATTTTTACTGCTATAAGAAACCTCTTTCTTTAGCCTTATTCGGAGAGGAGAGACACAGGGTTCATTCCATGAGGTTCCCAGCTGCAGGGCTGCCATGATTTACAGGTTCCAGTGCTCAGGCAACACCCTCCTGCTGCTGATTTGCTCCAGCAAAGAGTTCTTCATGTCAAAGGAGAGAAGGGCCATTAGCAGGATGTCAGGGCAGTGACAGGGATGTGACAGGGAGCTCGTGCATCCCCTCCCAAGCACAAGTGTGGGCTCTTGATGGATCCATGTGTGGTCAGGAGCTGTTGGGTTTTTCTCTGTTGAGTGCTCAGGTGTGCACAGGGTTGGGGATAAGGAAGGTGCTGTGCTGGGGGGGCAGAGGCAATGAGCAAGCCCCTCTGGTGAGATTGAGGTGACACTGTGGTGGCTCGGGGTGTCACCAGTGAGGTGCTGAATCAGGGATCTGGCAGTAATGGGGTGGCCTTGTCCCTGACCCCAGCCCTGCAGGACCTGTGGTGTGATGGGGTCTTCTCCATGAGCAGGTTGCTCGGCTCTGTTTCGATCCATGTTGGGAAGCCAGGAGCTTGCTGCTGGAAAATATATTGATTTCAGGGGTGAGAAAACCTGTTCCTGAAGGATTGAGAGGTGTTTTTGTTGGGCTGGGACATGGGTTTGTAGAAGTGGAAGTGCCTGGTCTTGTAGCCTGAGTGGCTGCTCACCACCCGAACGTTTTGTTGAAGCATCGTGTCCTGCAAGGTGTGGGTGGCTCCTGAGGACAGCCTCAGCTGGGCTTGTTCCTTCCTTCCTCTCCACTGGGAGCTGGAACTGGACGTGCTTTTGCCCAGCTGGGCTCAGGATAATGAAATGCAAAATGCCACCAGCATTCCCTGGCTGCTTTGCCTGCAGGGGAACAGGCGCTGTCCCCCCACTGACCCTCTGCAGACAGGGTGGAGGAGAAGGAGGAGAACCTCATCTCTGTTTCCACTGTGGTGCCAGAAGTACCTGAGCGTGTGCTCTTGACTGTTGTGGGGCACACACAGCTGCAGACAGTGGGGCAGGGGCTGTCAGACCTGGTCTCTCCCCAAATAGGAGGGAATTGAATTTGGGTCTCCCTCAAAGCCGGTGACTGCTGAAGCTGTGGGCCCAGTGACTAAGAAGACCTGTCTTGCTTCCCATTGCTTCTACTGGAAATGGAAAAACAAACACAAAAAAGATGTGTGGAGGGAGAAATATTTTGGCTTATTTTGTACTAGCATTTTTTTTTCCCCGGTTTTGATTCAGCTGCCAAACTGCCAAACCCGTTCTCTGCAGAGGTCTATGTGCAACGTGCTGGGCAGCTGTGGAGCTGTCAGTGCTCCTGGCCCACTCAGGAGCTGCAGCTGAAGCTGGGAGCTGCTGCCTTCACTGGGTCTGCAGGTCTGGGGGAGCCCTTTGGGTTGTCCAAACCCCCAGTTCAATGCAGGTCAGGGAAAGCTGGTGGTGTGGGTATGTGTGCTGGGATGCTGTAATCCCGGCTCCCAGGGCGCCTGTGCTGTAAATCAGGATGGGGTGGGATGTAAAACCAGCAGAAGCTGCAGAAGGTGACTGAGAGATGCAGCCCCAAGGTCAGTAGATATTTGTCAAGCCTGGTGGTCTTCCCTTGCTCCTGGTGCTCACAGTCTGTGCTGAGAGTGTCCCTGTTAAATACAGCTGTGCTGCTGCCCCACAGCTGGAAGAAGGTTTCCATTGCCAATGCCAGCACAGTGTGTACTGGTGTCTGCATCCTGCCTTGTCTGGCACAGTGTCCTCCCTGAGCTATGAAACTCCCTTGGGCTTGGCTGCAGCTCCCTGGGAGCTCCTTCCAGCCTTTTTCCTGGGAGAGCCATGGGAGGTTTAGGGCCTCCTGTGTGATTTACTACTGTTGCCTTCCTGGCCTAGAAATCCCAAGGCACTCTGTAGCCCCTTGCTTTTCATTGGGGAAGACAAACGTTAGTGTTCATGTATCGGGGAAGTAACAGGTAGAGGTTAAAATTAGATAGAAGCAGTTCTGGGGGTAAGACTCCAAAGTCCCAATTTCCTCAATGACTTAGAATAACACCTTTGGGCATCATGGAGAAAACTGACCCTCAGCTGTGCGTTCTGTCCCTGCAGAGATGTCGGGGACCGTGTCGGACATTTCTCAGGTGCACTGGAAGCAGCAGTGGCTGGAGAATGGCACCCTGTACTTCCACGTGTCCATGAGCAGCGCTGAGCAGCTCTCCCGGGCCACCCCCCCCAGCCTCCAGGAGCCCTCGGAGATCGTGGAGGAGCAGATGCACATTCTTCATATCTCAGTCATGGTGAGTCCCAGCTGCCGGTGGCATCGGAGGGGATGGAGGGACCCCTTTGGAGGAGGGGGCTGGCAGCCAGGGGTGTGGTGGGAGGAGGGGGATGAGGAGCAGGGTGGTGAGTCTGGGTTCCAGATGTTTGTCCCTTCTTGGTTGGGTCTCCAGAAAGGGAGAGATGTGTTTGACTGGGCCAGGAAAAAAATAAAAAAAAAGAATGCTTGTTTTCTCAGAAAATGAAACAAAATAAAGCAACAGAGTGTGGGGAAGAAGCTGGTGGGAGGGTAACAAGGATCCTTGTAGTTCCTCCTGTCTCTGCCAAAAAGTGGTGAGGTGTGAAGGGCTGGGAGCCCATGGCACAAGAGCCCTCTTCTCTCCCTTGGAGAAGAGACTTGAGGGCAAGACGATCTTCCCCAGAGATAAGCAACCTTCCTCTGGGTCATGGTGACAAAGTGAGCCACCCCCAGCACGCCTTGTTTCTGTATGGTAATACCCAGTACCCAGCTGGCAGTTGGTTTCCACCCCACCCCCTGCCTACCCCATAGAACCCCTGCCCCCAGCCCTGATTAGGGAGCCTTGTCCCTGCCCTTCCCTTCACAGGGGCTGCTGGACAAGGAAAGCTGCCTCTGTGGAACTGCTGTACGAGGCTCCTGCCTCTCTATCCCCGAGTTCGCCTTGGGTGATTTCACAAAGAACTGGAATCACAAAAGCTGGAATCACTTGTAGCTGAGGAATCGCCTACACTTGCTGAAATCACCTGTTCCCCAGGGAAGCCGGCCACTGCCCCTGCAAGAGCTGTTCCTTGCAGGACACTCTTTCTAGGAAGGTCGTGGCACACCGGGTTGCCCATCCCCTGGCCTCTCTGGAAGCAATAGTGAGATGCCAGTTGAATACTTCTGCTTGTTCTTTGTGTTTTGAGCATTGTGCAAAGGCAAGAATTTGGGCTTGGCCATTTCATTTTGAAGCTGAAGTTTATCTTTGAAGTGAGTAAGGGCTGCAGCATTTCTTGCAAAGGACAAATGTGACCTAAAAGTAAAAAGATGATCCCGTGCTTTGAATGTCTCCATCTGGGGTGTTTGTGACCTTTCATTAACGCACTGTTTATGTGCAGTGTTGCCTTTTAAAGTTTCGGTATCACACGAGGTGGTTGCCTACGTATTTGGATCTGGTCCATGGTTCCTCCGTGGTTTAGAGCTCCATCTGTAAAATGGGATTCAGTGTATTGTCCCTTCAATCCCTTTGGGATAAGATAAAGAAAGAAGTTAGGTTGGTATATGCAGTGTGTATACATGCCATTCCTTTGCCAAAGCAAGTCTTTTATGGGATTGGGGGTCCCAGCACAGCAACCCTCTGCAAAAGGTGAATCTGTTCATCTCTGGGAATCTGTGTCGTCTCCACAACTTCTATCCTTAGGTTTGGAAGGCGGAACAGAGACAATGGCTGCACAAATGCTTTATTTTTTTTTATTTGAACAAGCAGCTATTTGGCTTTTGCAACTTAAATCTGTTTTTTTGGAGTGTCTCCTCAGTGGGGCTTTAGATTGGGCGCTGAGTGCATATGAGAGGGCAGAGAGGCATTCCATTAAGGCTCCTGGGAACAATAAGATGCAGGATGGCAGAAGGGAAAGGAGTTGGGGGCTGCAGCTTACTGAGTTGGATACGGAATGGTTTTACGTCCTGCTAAAATTGTCAATGGGATGGGGGATCGGAGAGGGGGAAGGGGTTAGAAATGTGTACTTGGAAAATGAGCCTGAAAATGTAAGTGAGAGACAGAACAAAGAAAGAAGACAGCACAACTTGTGTCTTTTGGGTGTGCTAAGCTCAGTCCCTGGCAGGAGGTTTGAGTAAGGGATTGTTTGGCTGTTGTGGGCAAACCTGAGCCGTGGAGAATTGCCCTGTGTCTGTGGGGTGACACTGGCTCTGCAGCCTGGTGATTCCTGCTTGAAATGCAGACTTCCTGTAACAGGGGAGATTCAGTCCTGGTCCTCAGTCCTTGCTGAAGGTGCTCTCTGAGATACAGCAGATGATTGTAATGATTTGATGCTTGGGAAGGTCCTTGGAGAAGCTCCTGCCAAAGCCTTGCTTTGCTGCCCCTCGGAAGGTGGGAGCAGCCGTGCCGGTGGGATGGAGCTGACAGCATTGCTGGGAATGCCACAGAAATGTCACAGAAATGGTTTTGCCCTCTAATCCCAGGTTAGCCAGGGAAGATGTGCTTTGCCGATGGTGTGGGAGCACCCATGGCTTTGTGACGAGGGTTAGTTCCTGCTCTGAACCTCTCTTCCCTTCTGCAAAAGCAGCAGGAGGACAGGAGAGAAGGAGCTGTTCCTTCCACACAGAACGAGATGTAATTCCACTGTCTTTATAAATCCTGACATTCCTTGCAGCAGGAGCCAAGGTCCTGGCATGGATGTGTGTCTGGGATGGGGCCTGGGCTGCACATGTGTCCCTGGGGAGGCAGGAGCCCTGCAGATCCCTTTCCTGGGTCAGGATTGCAGCACAGGCTTGAAACTTTGCCCAGAATTTTCAGAAGGTTCATTAACTTTTTGAGTGAACCCGAGCCAAGTTTTGAGTTACCAGCAAAGATGATTCCGTTTTGTTGGTTAGTTGTTATTTTCCTCCTTGAGGCCTCATGGAGTTCTGTAGCTGAAATAAAATGGGCACAGCTTTTGTTTCTTGGGTGGAATATTTCACCCAGGTCCCTGGGCTGCTTTATTTTCCTTCATGATCCCAGCTGGAGCACATCCCAGAGGGCCCCCATCACCTGAGCTCTCTGACCCCAGCAGTGGGGTTCCCTGGCTGTGCTGTTCCCTGGGTACCCCCTCCTGTCCCCACACCCTCTGTGTCCATAGCCCTTTTGCCTTGGGATGCAACTGGACAACCTGTGTCCTCCTCCCCAGCTTCCCAAATGCTTTTCCTTCCTCTTCCTGTCATGAAGCCCAACGTCTCCTGTGTGCTTTCTATAAACTAAAACACTGCCGTGGACAAAATTCCAGCCCACCCCAGTGCTGCCTTGGCATTCAGGCTCTGCATGCCCTGTCCATCAGCCCAGCATCCCTCCCCAGGGGACAGGAGGGGACATGGGAAAGTGCTTCCTTCATCTCCTTTAAGTGGCTGTAGCACTTGCTTTTACCTCTCTCCTCATGCTGCAGGTGATTTATAGGAGCTGGGGAAGGTTTGCCTGGGGGATCTGGTTAATCCATCTCTTACAGAGCACTTGGCACAGCTTTATTGGGCAGTGAGACACCTCCAAGCCAGGAACTGGTTGGATTTCTGTAGGTGTTTATGGCTTGGCTGGGAGCTCCTGCTCTGCCTCTAAAGCCAAGTCCCCCTCAGTGCTGCATGGGGGCCCCAGGGAGGTGCAAATCCTGGGTTTACTCCTCCTTCTGGTGATTCTGGCTGTCAATCTGTGGCTTTCTGGTTTGGGATTGGTTTGCTTCCAGTGCAGCAGCAAAGTGTCCCTGGCCCGTGTCCCTGTGGCCACCATCTACCCCTGCAAAGCACTGACTGTGACCCTCTTCACACCTCCCTTCCCATGCTCAAGGGCGTCTTTGACAGCAAGACAATACTTAATTTTTATTTTTTTTCCTTTCCTAACTGTTTTTCCTTAATCTCTCCCCAATGAGACATAACATTAATTACTGCAGTTAAAGGGAATTCAGTCTCCATTACTCTCTGCCACCCATTTCCTCTTGGCTTGAGTGTCTGAAATTTGTCTCCCAAATGAAAAGAAGGGATAAAGGGAAAAGAAATACAAATATGCAAATGCAAGATTTTATTTATTTACCTTTTTTTTAGCCCAGTGTCAAGTAGAAAGGAATCAATATTTTTGTCATTACGCCTGTTGTGTTTTTTCACCATAATCTCAGCTGTCATTTGGGTTTAATTGTGTTGTTTCCTGTTGTGTGGAAGTAAATCTTATCTGTTTTGGATTAAAATTCAATGAAGGTCACAGCAGCTCGAAAACTTACCAGGCTGCAGCAATTAATGTTCATTTGGCTTTGATAAATTGGAATGTTCCCCACAATGGGACTGGAGTGGATTTCAGAAGCAATAATTCTTCCATTAACTCAATGATTCCCTGCGTGATGGAGCGTCTTGTCACTGCTCTGTTTGTCATCTGTCACTTCAAGGATCTGGGCATATGCCTGATATGATTTATCATGATTATTGGGGCTGCTTGTGTCAAAACATTTTAAACCACTAATTATTCCAGCCTTGTAAATTGCTGAATTTAACAAAACATAAGAGGGATTTATTTTTTTGTTGTTCCCCACCGCCTTGTGTCTTGGTTTAATTATTGCCTTGTGTGATGCTAAATCCAGCCCCGGGGCCGTGTCCAGCAGCTTTGGCCGTAGAGGGGGGTTGTTTGTCAGGCTCTGAGGGGTGGAGGGGTGGGTCTGGGTGGGACAGGCAGGTTGTATCCCTGCATGGACCCCTTTATCAGGCATCAGTAGGACCATTGCAGCCTGTGAGTGCCGGGATGCAGGTTTGGGAAGAGGATGCAAAGCCCCATCCCGTCCTGCTGGTGGAGGGATGGGTTTTCCTCTCTTGAGAGTGATTCCAGTAAAAGTCCTGGCTGTGGGGTACCAGAGCCAGGACCATCCCTACGTGGTGTGAGGGTTGTAAACATGCTCTGCGCTGCCTCTGCTCCAGCTCCAGCAGAAATAAGCTGGGTTTGTTGGAGAGTGGTCACAAGGAAAAGCCTTGGTGCATCTCATGCCATCACCTTGCAAGGGACAATTAAAGTGTCTGGAGTAAAAGGTGATCAGACCTCATCAGGCTGCTTTTTAACAGAATTGCTATTTTTTATTTTTAATGCCCACTTTCTGCTGGCTGTGCTGGCAGCAGAGGAGTTATCTGCTGGCTTCTAGGTCTCCCAGAGGATTTTCTTCAGCTCATATTTGTGGAGTTCCCTTTTTTCTTCTTGTTCCCATACATCCTGATGTTCCCCTAATGATCAGCTGCCAAAGCTGTGCTCCATCAACCCCTGAGCTGGGTATAAATTGTGGTCTTAAACTCTTCCCTCTGCTCTCACATCCTGCTCTGAAGTGGAGCTGGGCAGGAATCCTGTGCCCCAGTGCACCCTGTGCTGTGTCCTGGTGGCCCATCCTTGGGGCTGCCTCAGGCTTGGGCAGCTCTCTGCTTCCTTAAGGAATCTCCAAGAGCAAGAAAGTTTTTAGGAGCTGCTGCTGTCACCTTTTAGGAAAAAAATCTTCCCTGTGAGGGTGGGCAGGCCCTGGCACAGGGTGCCCAGAGAAGCTGTGGCTGCCCCTGGATCCCTGGCAGTGCCCAAGGCCAGGCTGGATGGGGCTTGGAGCAGCCTGGGATAGTGGGAGGTGTCCCTGCCCATGGCAGGGTTGGCACTGGATGAGCTTTAAAGTCCCTTCCAACCCGGGCCATTCAATGATTCTGTGGTTGCTGTCCTTCCCACAGGTGGATATAACATCACACCAGTGCAACTGGGCTTACTGCAGCTTGTATGGGAGGGGAGAGGAGGCTGAAACCCTTTTCAGAGCTGGGCTGATTCCCACTGTGCCCAGCAAACGGCTCTCTGAGGGATCACTCCAGATCCTGTGGGCTTTGGGCCCATCCCCACTGGGGCTCCTTCAGCCCCAGCATTCCCTCAGATTGACCATTCTTTGTGTGGTGCCTCGTTTCCCTATCCAGCAGTATTTAGTCCTCCTTGGTGCAAAACTTCCCATGGATTTAGCTCCCTCCCTCCCTTGTGCTTGCCTGCTGCTGTGTCCTGTGGGATTGCTGGCAGCACCAGTGGACCTGGCTTTTCCAGTGGATGCAAAGCACTGCTTGAGCCTCCCTCTGGCTCTTTGCAGCTTGTCTTGCTGATGGCAGCACTGGAGCTCCTGTCAGGCAGCTCAGTGGGAGAAAAAAACCCTGGTGTGACATGAGTAATGAGGTAGTGAAGATGGCACAACATCTGTGTCATCATTTTTGCACCAGGAGGTCAACCAGATTCATCAAACATGCACTTCCAGCTTGTGATGTGTTTAGAAATTAATTAAGATAGGGAGAGAATTGCTGCTGCAGCAGATTTTCTTATCTGAAAGGTATTAAAAAGCTAAATTGATCTCCAATGAGCTGTTTTTATAAAAAGAAAAACCTAAAAGAAAAGCTCTAAAACCCCTGGGTTCAGCATGTCCCTGTGTGAGAATCGTGTGTGGGGAGAGAAGAAGGAGCTGCCCACCCTGATGGGGTGGACTAAGCATCCCCAAATCCCTGGGATGGGGATGGGAGCTGCAGGCTCTGTGCTGATGGCAGACCAAGCAATCCTCAGACCATCACCAGTGCTCCCCACTCTGCTGAAGGTGGCCCTCAGCTCTTTCCTGAGCTGCTTCGGGGTGGCCAGAGGGACTGGTGGGATCTCTGCTGGATCAGGTGGCTCAGGGCAGAGGGGCTGAGTGCCTGCAGGCTCCGTGGGTCTGGGGCCTAGAGCTCAGCCCAGCTGGAAGCTGAAGTCACCAGCCATGCAGGAGCACTGGAACTGAGGAGTTGTTGCTGGTCCATGCTGGAAGAAGGTCCCACTCCTCTCACCCTGACACTGTCGTGGCATCTGCTCTTTCCCAAGATGGGACATTCTTTGGCTTCAAGTTCCATTTCCGTTTTAATGTTTCATTAACCAACTTCTTGCTGTCTGGGAGAAGGAGCCTCTTTCATTCACCTTCCCCCTCCCCTCCACTCTCCTCTGCAAAGCCAGTATAAAACAGGGACTAAATGTAGTTAATGGTGAGCTCTTGTATTTAGGGAATTCATTTTGGGGGGATTTGTCTTTAAATTGTCACTTCTGTGACAATGGCACCTGTTATGTTAATAATTTTTCACTAATCTCTCAGTTTTCCACCTTAGCTCCAGTGAATACATTAGGTCCTTTATGGCTTTCTCTCCATCAGACTTTTTCCACCCCACTGTGTTAAAATATGTAACTGGAGTGCTTGATTTGCATCTCTGATAAAGGAGGGCTGAATAAATGCTCTCAGTTCATCTGAACTGAGCAGCAAACTAAACTTCCTCATGTCATCCCCAGAGCAACTGAAGTTGCTGCTGGGGGAAAAGCAGCCACGGGAAGCACTGGGAAGGGGTTTGGTTTTGGCAGATGGCATCAAGGCGTGGGAGGGATCTGCAGCCTGAGAAAATTTCCCCAGCCTCGACGTGCTGAGAATCGAGGACGGAAGGGAAAAAGTAAAAAACTCCCGTTGGAAAAGTGGCCGGTGTTGTCAGGGGGTGTGAGAGCTGGAAAGGGGAATGCTGAAGTCGTGAGGAGATGAGGGAAAAAAAGCCAGAGGGAAGGTTTTGGGAGTGGGGCGAGGAGCATCAGAGCAGTGTGAGCTGGTGGCACGGGGTGGGACACGCTCTGTGCCTGCCTTCGCCCCCGGGCCGGGTCCCTCCGATGCCAGCGGCGCTGAGAGGGTATTTTTATCAGTTTGCTGATCTCAGAGGCTTCTCTTGAACTTGTTCCCTTCCTTCCTCCTCCTCACTCTTCCCCTTCCCACCATCTGTCTGGGAGAAGTACTCACATCCACAGCGCTGCAGGGTGTAGCTGGTGGCCTGACCTTTTGGTGGTGGTTTTGTTTCGCAGTGTGGGACAAGCAGATGGAAATCCAGGCTTCAGTGGGGTGGCTCTGCCTCAGCTCCTGGTTTCCACCCCTCTCCCCCACAGGTTGGGTCTCACTGAGCTGCTGGGCTCCTGGAGAGAGTAATTCCACGTGGGAGCCCCGTGCTGATCCTGTGTGTAAAGTGCTGGGAGTACTGGATTGGTACCTCTGAAACATTGACGTAAACACAGAAATGCTTTGCAGCTCCCAGCCTGGGTCTAATTGCTTTAAACTGCCAGGCTCCAAAGCACATACGGCATTAAAATTGTCAGGAAATGTTATTCCAGGAAAACTCCTGTGGATGCTGCCTTCTCCAGTGATGGCTGGGTGTGGGTGGCCCCTGGCTCCGAGGTAGTACCTCACGATGGAGAGCGTTTACTTGGGATGCAGACCTTGCACTGCCTGGCCGGGTGCCGGGAATGCTGGCAGGGTGGAGGGTGTTGTCTCCTCACTGGTGAGGCTGTGCTGTGCTGGGGGGTGCCTGACACTTTATTCCCAGCAGGAATATTGTAATCTCCATCTTTCTGTTGGTACAATATGGGCTCTGACTGAGGGTGAGGAGCCTCACCCAGCTCTCACACCCCCAGGAGGATGCCTGCAGGCTTGAAAGCTGGGCTGGTCTTCAGACAAGCAGTGAAGTGCCTTTTTTTCTCTTTCAAATCTTGTGTTATCTGCGGTTCTCGCTGCTCTCAGTTGTTACTCGTGTTTGAATGTGAGTTGGAAATGTTTGCATCCGTTCAAGTGTTGTCGGTGTCAGGCGCTGGCTCGTGTGAGGGTGAGCTGTGCTCAACCTCATGCAGAACAGCTTCAAGGTGGTGGTGAAAGATGTTACATTGCAGCACCACAAAAGGCTGAGCTCTCATTTGGTCGGTGAATCCCGAAGATGGGAGTAAGTGTTAACGACAGGATGAAATGCAATATCGTATTTGTCCCCAGAAATATATTTGCTCTCAGTTTGGGCTTTCATTTTTTTTCCATTTAAAAATAAATTGGACTTGGTTTCACAAGGCACCGTGATGCCGTGAAAAGGCAGAGCGCTTTTTGTTCAGGGAAGTGTCAGAATGAAATGTTTCTACTCTTCAACACTTTCTATATCCTCCCCAAAACCACTTACACTTTAGTTTCAGCTGATGTGAAACTGTCTGAGCAGATAAACCGTTCCTGGAAAAAACCTTTCCAAGCTCTGTGTGGAGTAACTGTGCCTGGAGCAGAGGAGATGTGGTGCTGTGGGTCTGATCATCACCCTTGGTGTGTCTGCAGCCTCTGCAGTGCCTGGCCCCAGGGCAGGGGCTGCTCAGCTTCCCACCAGCACGAAATAGGGGGAAGAAGCTCACGTATCCATGATTTTCTCTGACCATCGTTAGGCTGCTCATACAGCAGAGCCCTTTTTGTGTGTGTCTGGGTCTGGCTGCTTTGGAAGTTGGGCAGAATTCCCACTGCCTTAATTGGGAGCAACATCAGGCCAAGTATGGTTATTTTTACCTGTTGTGGCTCCCACTCCATCTCCTCCCTCCCTCCTCCATCCCCACGGATGATGGGGAGCGAGCTCTGTTTCAGCTTTCAAAAGGTCTCTGCCTGCTCCGAGCAGGAGCCTCGTCATGAACTCTCAAGATGTGCAGCAAAGGAAAAGGGGAGAGAGAAAAAATGGAATTGTGCTTACTGTTAAAATCCAGTTTTATAAAACTGCAGGAAAATAACTGTTTCTGAGAGGAGCTGGTTGACTGGCTGGGCTTTGCCTCAGGTGGGTGCTTCTGGGGCTGGATTTATGGCAGTGCCTGGAGAGGGAGTGAGTGTGAGCATCGGCCCCAGCCCTGCTGGGATGCACATGGATTTCAGGGGTTGGACATTTTTTCATTGTGTTTCCCTGTTGGTGTTTTTGGTGAGCAAACGGGATGGGGAACCCAGACAGGCGCTCCAGGAGCCTTTTTATTCTTTTATTCCGTTTTCAGTCTCACATACAGAGTTGAGACAGAGATGGTACAGAGCTCACGCCGCCACAGGCATCCAGAGACTTCCTGGTTACAGAGAATTCTTAAAAGCTTCTTAGCCAATTAGCGTGCTTCAAAAATTTGCAGACAACTGTTTTAACCAATCTTCAGTAAAGCACGTGCATCTGTTGTACACAATACTTGCTTGTTATGCCTTAGATCATAATGCACAATATTCCATGATTAGGCTTAAACTTATCTATCTTGCTAAGCGTATTTTTTGCAACTTCAAAACCTATCTCAGCCAAACCTAGAAACTCTAACCATTGTTTTAATGTCCTTGCTTGCTGTATAATTGTATCCTCTTCTATCTTCAAGTTTTCGCAGCTAGAGCTGATTCCTAAATTCTTTTGCTTTATTTCTAAAACCTGCTTCTTTTCCTCACACCTAAGAGCTTTTCCACCTTTTTGTGTTTCCCAGATTTCCTTTTATCCAACAGGAAAACTGGTGGTTTTCCTTTGTAGCTGCCTCCTTTTTAGCTCCTCAGGGGAGAGGAGACCACTTACTTTTTATTCAGGTGGAAGGTGAGGAACCCTGGGTGGCAGCAAAACCGCTGATGCAGTGTCAGGTGTCTCTGCTTCCCTTCCCAGAGCTGTAGCTGGGTAGCAGCTCCTCACCAGCCATTCCTTGGGCAAGCTTGAGCTCTCCTGCTGCCCTGGCCGTGGTTTTCCTCATTGCACCAAGCTCGGGCTCAGGGTGAAACCAGCGGGGTGGGAGCAGCAGTTGTTGGGGGCACAGACAGCAGCCCCAGTGTTGAATCTTACTGCTTCTTCAGCAACTTTGGGCATCATTCTGCAGAGGCTGGGGTGGGTTTGGTAATGCAGAAGTAAAGGGACAGGCAGCCCCATGTGCTGGCAGTGGGAAGTTGCAGTGGGGGAATGTCTGGCTGGAGGGTGCTGGTAGTGCCCCAGAGGGAGTCTCTCTCCATGATTAAGCTGCAGGTTTCACTTGGCCTTTCCCAGAGATCCATCATTACTCAACCCTGTGCTGGGCCTGCCAGCCTCCCTCTGCCTCAGAAATTAATGATTTAAACTCTCCCAGCTCAGGTGCTGGGATGCAGCTTGGCCAGGCAGGTGAAGGCTGGGCTGGGTACCAAGGATCTGATCCCACCCTGCATTCTTGGGGTGTCTGGGACCTCAGGATGGCTCAGGGCAGCTGCTTCTCCCACTGCTCTTCCTCGTGATGGGGATTTGGGGTGTGTAGCTCTTGGACACTGTACCCCACACCCTCCGAGGTGGGTTCAGACACACCTTCATCCCCTTGGACATTGGTCCTTTGTCTCCTCACACAGCTGGGATGTGCTGAGGGATGCATATTGAGGTGCTGGTTTGGGAGAGTGGGGTGAGGATGGAGTGGCGGCTGCCAGCCATCCGTGGTGCGGGCATAGGCGAGGAAGGGGCTTGTTTACAAACTGCAAACAAAAGCAGTGGTTGCTGCGAGTCGTGGGAACAAACAGGAACGAGACAGCAGCTCCAGGGAGAGCCTGAATCAGTGCTGAGGATTCCTCATGCCTGCAGCACCGAGCGGACAAGCTGTGAGATGTCTCTGGGCTGAGGTGAGGATTTGGTTATCAGGTAAGGCTTGTGCCCCTAGGCTGCGGCGGTGGAAAGGATGCGGATGTGGCTGGGGAAGAGTGTAAATTGCTGTGAAAGCTCGTCTGCCCACCTTACCTGAGCTGCAAGGAGGGGCTGGTGCTGTCACTGCCACAGCCAGCTGTTCTCTTCTTTTTTTTTTTTACTTTTTTGTCCTGTTTTGCACCAAACACCTTGACAATCAGTTGCCTGGGCGTGTTGGGACTGGCCGTGCTGGTGGCACTCACAGATTTTAGGTTCCCCTTTGAGGGCTACTTTGATCTTGTCTCGAGGCATCCTTGGTACTGGTTTGGGGCCAGATCCACCTGGGACACTCGTGGCTTGTGCTGGGATGAGTGCTGTGATTCTTCTCTCCCTCTCCGTGTACTGAACTGCCTCTGCCTCACAGCCCAGCTCCTCCTCTGGTGGTCTGGGGGCTGAGGGGAGGAGGAGGAGTCCGAGGTGTTGTTCTAGTAGCTGCTGCTGTGTCCTGGGAACTGGGGAATAGACTTGTCAAACCAGAGAAGTGAAGTGACCTGATTCTTCTCCCCCCTCTGCCCTGTGTGCTGGGAAGGGAGGGATGAGAAGGGCTGTTCAATGCTTGTGTTTCTCCTGTCCCCCCATGACAGGGAGAGAGCGGTTCACGTGAGCATCTCGGCAGCCTCGGTGTGCTCTGCAGGGAGGGCTTAGAGACACAGAGAGATTTTTCAACCCAGCTGCTCCTGCCTTAGGATCCCGCCTGCTTTGGATTTGGCTGCGTCTATCCCTGTATCCCCCACCCGGGAGCTGGCACCTCGTGGGGGAAGCACTGGGTGCGGGTGAGCAGGCTGTGCTCCCAGGGCTGTCTGCAGCATCCCAAGTGTTGCAGGGACAGCTGAACCTGCACAGGTGGCTGGTGCCCAGCTCGCTGATGTGATGCACAGCCAGCAGGTCAATGACAGTCATGTGCTGTGTGTCTCTTTGCCAAAATGATCACATTTCACCCGACCATGCCTTTGCTGATGTCTGTGTCTCTGCTGGCGTCCAGGCTCCCTCCTTTGCAGGCTGGAGTGTTTTCCCATCACCTGTTGGGCTGCAGTGGCTGGGTGGGGCTGTACACCCCTCCTCAGGTGAATGCCCCCTTGCTCGGCTGTCACCCTGACAGGGGGTGTGTGTGTGAGTGCTGCCCTCAGACTGTTCTGGGCTGGATGGCCGGGGTTGTCCCCATGCTCTTCTGATCGGTCTCCTTCCTTCCCTTCCCTTCTCTGAAAAAAAGGTTAATTAAATATTGGCCTCATCCTGTCCTTCCCTGAGATGCTGTGATTCTCCAGCAGCAGGTTCTCACCCTTGGTACCCTCTGGGTGCTGGTGAGCTCCTTTCTGCACAGCATCCTCAGCAGAGGAGCCACCTCCATGGGGTCTGCTGCGTGTGCGGGGGAGGGGAGAGGCTCTCCACCACCCTGCCTTTTTGGGCCGTGAAATTTTGAGGAAAAATCTGTTTCACCCCCATGCACTCAAGGTTGCAAGCACAAGTGTGCACCCAGCAGCATTTATCTCTGTGGGTTTGCTGGGAGTGAGTGCAAGGTTCTGCTTTTGGGGCTCCGTACAGCAGCGTGGGTGCAGGGAGGCTGTGCAGAAGTGCTCCTTCCTGCCTGGGAAGCGGGCACTGGGGGCCCTGCTCTCCCTGTGCTGGCTGGGGGGTGTGGGGAGGGTGATGGCTTTGTCCTGGCCACGGAACAAAGCGATGGCCCCAGGTTGTGTCTGCTCACCTCCTGCCGCAGCTCCATCCCCGCAGCTCGGACACAGCAAAACAAGTAGTGTGGGCTTTTTTCTTTCCTTTTAAAACTTTTTTTTCCCCCATGCTCTTCCTCCTTGGCATGCAGGTCAGCGGGGGGAGGGAACCTTCAGCCAAGCTCTCCATCACATGTCTCTTGTTATTTTTTCCCCACTGCTGCCCTTGCCAAGGGAAGGACATTGTAGAGCTGCTGAGACTGGCAGGGGCTGTAACACTGCCTGCCAGTAGCCTCGGAGTCTGAAAAGACTTTGGAAATCCAAGCTCTAAATTAGCTCCCAAATCATCTTCTTCCCTTTCTCAGGCTGGAGAGCCCTGCAGAGCCAGCCCCAGCTCCCCATCTGTCGCGGGGCTCCCCAGGGAGCAGCCGGCTCTGCCGTGGGGCTGGAGGGGCTTGGCCTGGAGAGCACAGCACGTCGCTCCCGTGGGGACAGCAGGAAGAGGCTCGGCATGGGTGGCTCAAGGCAAGCTGGAACACTCCAGGGACAAATTCCTGGTGTCCCTCCTCCCAACATTGCCATGCTGTCCCCCTGCCCAGCTCCCTCCTGGTATAACCAATTGGGAAGTGTGTTGGGGCTCCTGGCTGTGGTGCTGCAGGGCAGGAGGGGAAGCACAGAGCTGAGGAACATCTGCTGACAGCCTCCCAGGGGAGATGGGAGTCCCATCCCGTGCTTGCCCCAAGGATGCTGCTGAGAGCAGCCAAGGTCATGGCACCGTTGGCAGCACACAGGGCTGGGACATCTGGGGCTGGCAGAAGCTGGAGGAGGGGAGCAGGAGGCGTGCTGGCTGTGTGTCTGCTGGGGAAGGGGACAACCTGTGCCCTGGCCAGCTGTTCCCCTCAAGCACTTCATTTCTGCCCTTGCCAGGTCAGTGGGTGAAGGCAGCAGCTGCAATGAGATGGGAGCAGGAGCAGCTCTGTGTCCCTGTGCTCTACCTGGGCACGATATCCGCAGGGCAAAGCTTCTCCCAGGGCCTTTGGAGAGGGGTGGTTTTGGAGCAGCTGGGCCTGGGGAGCAGCTTTGCTCTCAGTGCTGCTGTTTGGGCACGGCTGTGTCTCAGAACTTTGTCTTTGCTTCTGTTGTCACCTCTTGAGAGAGAAAAGGGAAGGGCTCAGCTTTGCTGTGTCTCCTGGAAACTCAAGCTTCAGCTCCACAGATGCCCTGCAGTTCTGCATCCCCCTGGCACTCTAGCCTTCACACTGAATGCAAATTGCTCTTTAAATGTCTCTGTAGGTGGATTTTAGCACTCAGGTGCTGCGGGCAGAGCACAGGTGTCACAGCTGATCTGCTCTGCTAACCCCAAACCATCCCCGAAAGGGCTCTCGTGCCATGGGGCTCTTTGCATCCCGCCTGGATTTGCCTGTGGGTGAGGATGACGGTGTCTTCCCGGAGGATGGAGCATCACCAGGACATGTTGCTGTGTTGCTGTGGCCCAGGGAGGCCGGGCTGCTGCCGCCAGCATCGCTCCTTCTCCGGGCCCTTGGAGGTGGCACGTGCGTGGGAGAGGGAGCGCGAGCTCCGCAGAGCTGCCTCGGGCACTGAAGTCTGTCCGCTTCGTCCTAACAGCAGGTACCTGGGGAAATAGCAGAGGAAAATTCCACTTCTACAGCAGCGTAACTTGGGTTTTGTATTTTTTTTTTTAAGGCTCTGTCAGGCTCCTGCTCTCTCCCCCTCCCCGTGCTGTGCAGCCAGCTCTGAAGCAGAAGTGATATTTTCTGCCAATGCAATGATTAGCCTTTCTGCTAATGACCCACGAACAGTGTCCAAAATAAATGAGCCCAACCTGCTCATCTTATTAGCCAAATGATTGCATAGAAAGAGGAAATATCTGCAGAAACAGCTTAGGCAGCTGTAATTTGGAAGCGTGGAGGAGTCACTGCTTGAAGTATGGAGAGGAGCCATATGTCTTCAAAAAGCTGGGAGAGCTCCTGTGTTATTGGGGTGCTTCTGCTCACTCCCTGCTCCCCCTTTTGTGAAATAATTGTGCAGGGCTGGAGCTGTGGCTGTGCTCAAATTCTGCTGGCTCCTGGGGCTGGGAAGCTGCAGACAGGTAGATACTTCTCCTCCTGTCTTCCTTGTCTGGTTTTTGGCTTCCCATGTCCTGTAGATGACAGGCAGCAGCGGTGGGATGTTGGTCAGGAGAGCAGCTGATGCAGTGGCCAGTACTGAGCTGTTCTTGTGTCCTTCAGGCTCTTCCCAAAGCACTTGGCAAGGCTGTGGAACATCCTTGTCTGACATGGGGAGGGATGAGGAGCAGAAAAGGGAGAGGTGAAGGCGAAGGGGGTTTCTGCAGAGAAGGGAGGTGAAGGGGGTCTTATGATCCCCCTCATAGATCATGGTGATACTGAAGTAAAACAAGAGTTTGCTTTGGCAGGGATTTCAGGCTTTGTGTAAATGCAAGAGAGAAACAGGGCTGGGTGCAGGAGAGTACAGCATGAGGATGGGGGAATACGTGGAGAAGCTGGAGGGCTGAGTGTGAAACCCCTCCTGATTTTGGGAACAGCTTGACCTTCTCTGGGGCATGTACTCAATTTGAAAGGTGGGTTGTCTCCCCAGTTGCTGCATGTGTGTCTCAGTAGGTGTCTTGCCCGCAAAAAGGCCTGTCCCTGAGTGAGGTGACAGCAGTGCGGCTGTCCTGGAGAAGGGCTCTGGAGCTGAGACAAGCCCTGGAAGCTTGACCGTGTAGCCTTGAAGCTGTATCACATCAGAGGATGCGCACAAGCTCGTGTCTTGTATAATAGCAGAGAAAAACACACTTGATCCTCTTGTCCCCTGGAGGGCAGCTGGAGACCTGGCTAATGATGCACCAGCCCTAAAAAATGCTGAGGAGGGTGAGGTCATCCTCTTCCAGAATCCTGTGTTCAGGCCATGTGCTTCCCTGACCTCTGTGGCACAGCTGAGGTGAGTTCCCATGTGCCTGTTCCCTTGTTCAGCATCTCAGCTCGTGGGGTCCCCTCAGTCCCTCTGAGCGTCCCACCAGGACCCTTCAGCTGCTGACTATGACCAGAGCTCTCCATGAATATTCCGTGTCTCTGTTCATGTGTGTGCATGTATATCCATGAAATATAAACTCCATAAAACTATGTGTATATTTATTTTTTACTGAGCTGGGTTCTGAAGGGTGTCATGCACAGGAATAAGAACCACGACTTTAATTTTCATTTTGATTACATTCATATGTAGCTATTTCATTGCTCTTTTCTGTTTTATGCAGACAAATTCTGCTTTGGACTTCTTTCTTCCTTTCCTAATTAGTGGGGGAATTGCTAATTGTGCATTTTTTTTTTCCTATGAAGTTTCGGGTTTAAATGATTATCTGTGTTTGGAAAACATCCTGACAATGCAAATATTGAAAACTGGAAGATGGAGTGGATGAGCCAATGACCGTGGCTCTCCTTGCACCTCTCCATGTCTTTCAGTGTGCTGAACCTCCAGGAATGCTGCCCTCAGTCCCTGGGGCTGGGAGGCGGCCGAGACAGAGGTGTGGGTGTGGATGGAAGGTTCACCTGCACGCCCCAGGCTGCATGAGTGTATTTGATAACTTTTCCTTGTTGCTCTATTAAACAAGTTTTTCAGGTTAATGCTCAAGGGGTTTGGCTGTGCAAGGCATGACTGCAGAGTGGGTTTTGTTTCTTTGGTTTTTGTGTTGCCATTTTTGGATTGTTTGTTTTTGGGTTGTTTGGTTTTTTTAAGTGGGGGAGTTGCTTCTTCATACCCCAACCCCTCCACACGTGCCAGCCCTGTCAATGGCACTGCCATCCGTTGGGACACTCAGAGGAGCACTTCATTCTCAAGGGTTTTGCGGGATGAACATTTGCTTTTCTCTAGGATCTGTGGAGTGGAAGGGATTTGGAGCGGTCATTGAATCCACCTCTGTGCCCTCGGGCAGGATCAATAACCCTTTGTCACTGGTGATGGATGTTTCTCTGCCCTGTTCTGCAAGAATTCCCGGTCCTTGTGGGCGGTTGTTTCAGCCTGCCCTGTCTGACACGGATCAGGGACGAGCAGCCGCACCAGCGCTCTGCCTCCAGCCCAGCTTTGCCACAGCCGAGCATTTTGGATAACTTTTGCAGTGTTTGGACTGATTTAAATAAGCAGGCAGTTTGAGGTGATGGATGGAAACCCTTTTCCTGTAAATGTTTTGCTCTGAGGATTTCGCTGCAAGTCTCTGGCTCCTGGCAGCACGCAGGGATGCAGGCTGGCATCCCCCCAGGGCTACAGGGGTGGAGGGTGACCAGAGCTGCTGCTTTTGAAGAGGAGGGGTCTAAACACATCTGTTTTCATTTTCAAGCTGCCCTCTGAACATTGGGTAACACCTGTGCTCTGTGATGCCACGTCCATTCCTCTCTGTCCAGCAGCTCCTCCCTGCAGGGACAGGGACATTTGGTGCGTGAGGCAGGGACGTGGATTGCTGAGGCTCTGTGTTCTGGGATTTCATTCCCTGGAGCTCCTGTTTGGTCTGTGCAAGACACATTCAGCCTCTGGTTTTAAAACCCACATCCCTGTCCAGCTTGTGTGAGAGCACCTGCTCTTAGAGCAGTAACAGTGCTGCTCTTCTTTGCTTCCCAGTGCACTCTACTGCATTTATCTTGGGATTTATGGATTTATTCTCATCCCACTCCCATGCAACAGGGCAGGGGCTGCTCCCTGAGGGAACTTTTCCAAGGGCTTGTCCAAGGATCACAGCCATGGACCAGAAGGGCTGAACCGCCAAGTTTCCAGTGCTCTGTCTGTAGCACAAAGTAGAGACTCCATTCTTCTTTTGGCTTCCTTTGTTCTGTGGGAAATTACTCTGGTGTGGTGAAAGCCTGAAAGAAGGTCAGATGCTGAGGACAACAGCTGAGCCCCTGGGGAGCAAGAGGCTTTTTGTTTGAAGCAAGGGGAGGGTTTGAAAAGCGGAGGAGCTTGTGCAGGTCAGTGCTGGCTCTCGAAGGGCGCTGCTCTCCACCCCGGAGCTCCCTCCTCTCCTTGTCAGCCAGGTGAGCCTCTCCAGGAACACACACAGCTGGATCTTCATCTCCCATTCATTCTTCCCTCTCAGGCCAAGCTGTTTCTTTTGCAGGGGTCCTTTGAAGATGGGAGCATTGCCTAAACTGGGCTTAATTTAGATTAGATGTGAGCTCAGGCCAGCCTGCAGGACAGGCACCACATCAAGGAGATGGAGCTGGGTGGAAGTTGTTTTCCTGCCTCCTACAGGCTAAAATCAAACTGCTGGGGGATGCCTGTGCATGGTGGGGGGTGGTTAGCAAAGTAAAGCTTACTACTCAAAAACAAGGAGTGGAGAGGAGCTTTGTAAGCCCAGAGGTATGGGCAGAAGGGTTTTATTAGCTCCATTTGAAACATTTTGTCTTGATTCCCGTTTAGCTGTGGAATCTAACTTCATTTTAGCTTTAAATTTAGATTTTCAAAACAGGCCTGTCAAATCAGTAAAAGGAAATTTGATTAGAAAATGGCAGAAGGATTGAGGTCTTTGTTTTTCTCTGTTCACAATTTGGCTCCATCTTTGCTCTTAACCAAAAATACACCATTGGGAGAGTGGGTTTTAGCTGGTCAACACTTCCCAATTGTGAGGAAAAAAATAGGGAGCAGAGATGGAAAATTCCTGCCACTAGTTCCCCAGTTGCTGCCCCTTGTCTGGGACCTGGGGAGTCAGGCTGTGGGGCCAGGGCTGAGGTGACATTAGTGGTGACACAGGGACTGGAGGGGATGAGGGTCACAGAGGAGCGGGATGGCTGTGTGCCTTCCCCTTCTCTCTCCTGAGGGCTGCCATCCCCACGTCTGGGTTCAGCTGTTTGAACTCCCCGAGGACATCAGGGGCTGAGGCTCTGAGCAGCTTCAGGAGCCTGGGTTAGTGGGGGATGCTTAAACCTGGGGGCTGCTAGGCTGGTTTGGGGTGAGGTGCAGAGCTCTGCCCATTAACCCCAGTGCCTTGGTGTTCCTGTTGTCTGTCCCAGGCTGGGCTGGTGGGAACACATTCCAGAGGGAGGATGAGGAAGGAGGATGAGCAGTGGAGTTAAACACTGGCTAATAAGAGCCAGGGGAGGGCACAGGGCTGGAGAGCCAGGAACTGCAATCCCAGTGCCCAGCAGAGCTTCCAGGGGGATGAGGGAGCTTTTGGGGTTGGAGGAGCAGCTTTGCTTGCTCAGAGCCCTGTTTGAAGCCTGGGAGCAGTAATGGGATGTCAGGCTGGCTCCAAAGTGGCCATCCTCACCTGGTCCCTGCCTGCTGCCAGGGATGGAGCTGGGATCTGCTCCGCAGTTATTCACAGATGCTGCAATTAGGCTGGAGACACAGTGTCAAAACCCTGATGGCAGCCCTGGTATGTGCATAGGGAGGGGGTTATTAGCCTGTTGTTATCCATTTACCCAGGTAGCCTGGCTAATCAGCTTTCAGATGGGGAGAATTAATTGGTTTCGATTGGAGCACCAGGCATATTTAATTGAAATGAATCCTTTCCCACTTCCAAACGGGCACTTTCTCAGCTGCTGCTGGCTGGGGAGGGGGGGCTGCAGCCTTTCCACCACGACCTTCATGGTGTGGTGCAGCTGAGCGGGGTGAAGCAGCTGTAACAGCCATGCCCTGCAGTCCCCGCTCCATCTGGGAAGGAGCCCCTGTTTCTCCATCCGTGCATCCCACTCAGATACACTCCAAACCCTCTGCTTCCAGCTGGGACGGAGAGTGAGAGTCTCAGACTGTCTCAGCCCCTTGCAGCATACCAGGGAGCTTGGGAGGTCATCTTGGTGGCACCCAGGTGGCATTGCTGCCATGCTGCCACCTCTGCTTTCCTCCTGTTGCCTTTGATGTCCTGCATCCATAAAGAAAAAAAAAAAAAAAAAAGGACTTGAATTTCAGGAGTTTGGGGACTGGGGCTGTCGCCAGGGTGTGCAGAGCTCTTCAGAGCTGGGGGTGCAAAGGGTCCTTTGGCAGGTGCAAATTCAGCTTTTCCCAGCCCAGTGGCAGGGTGCCCTGTCCTCCCTTCTCCAGAAAAAAGTTCGTTGGTCTCGTGCCCTTCAAAGAACAAGACAAAACCAAATCTGCTGCATTCCTATACTTCAATATTCCCAATCGATACAGCGAGAGGGCTGCGTGAAAAAGGAGCAGTTCCGTCAAGATGGGCTGCAGAACTAAAAGGTTTCTGTGGGCTCGTGTGTGAGCAATGAGTGTGGGAGCTGTGCAGCAGGAAAACCCATCCCCATGGGTTTGTTTTTCCATTGTGCTGAGCCCCGAGGTGGTTTGGAGGCATCACATGGAGAGCTGGGTGAGCTCCATTCTTGTCAGGGAGAGGAAAAAGCCCTGGGAGATGAAAAAGCCCTGAAACACCGGACAAATTTTATCTGTGTGCGAGGTTCCAGTGAAGTTAATGGGAGTTAAGTGTGTGGTTAAGTGCTGTATTTAACTGGGCTCTTAATAATTCCTGCTGGGAATAGCTGTGGTGTTTTGGGAGAGGAGGCTTGTGGGGTTCCTGAGGTCTTAGATCTTTTCTTTAAATCAAAGTCTTGGATCTCTCTGCTCTGTGCTATTTGGGGGGCAGCACAGTTTTCAAATGTATTATCAAATCAGAAATGAAAATTGATGAAACTTCACATTTGGGTTGTTTTTTCCCTTTGGTGTGTGATGCCCGAGGTACCAGAGGAGGATTCTCTTAGGGTGTGGGGGGCTGTGGGGTGTAACTCCTGTTGTGTGAGCTACGATGCCAGAATTCCGAAGTACCTGCTGATGCCAAATGCCATGTGGGCACGTGCACGGCGGCTTTATCCCTGATATTGTGTTTGAATACCCTCCCTCTCGTTCTGGAAAGCTGTGGTTTCTGTTCATTCAGTTGTTGATGTTCATTATGCTGAAATGTTTGCACTTTAAATACGGCAAGGCATGGTTTGTTTTTTGTGGGTTGTTGTTTTGGTTTTTTTATTCTTTTTTACACAATAAGCTGGATTGTTCCCAAAAAAACCGCTCTGCCAACAAAACAAGCTCTTTTCCTTCATGTCTGTGTGCACAATAGCACCTTCCCATCACCTCCTCTCTCCATAAATTGCTTGAGAAGTCCATAAATAAATGCTAAACCCCTTTTCCAGTCTCTCTCCCATCTTCACTGCGGGTAGAGCAGCAGCACAACCAATGCAGAGGAGACCTGGTCCGTCAGCAGCGTTTGGAGGTGTTTGGCTCTCCAAGAAGTCCCTGTGTTTGTGGTGAATTTTTGCACCTTTGCTACGTTTTCTGGACGAGTGGCCAAGGTCTGGCAGCCCCAAAAGCGGGCTGGTTAATTGAGCAGAACGGGTGTTGTACCGTGTCCCTCTCTGGGGCTTGGGAGCTGGAGGCACGATGTGAATCGTGCTCGTGTTCCCTCACCCGGAGATGTGCATCTCTTATTAGATTATTCTTTTTTCTAATATATGCAGAATATACAGTGGGAACAGCATTAATTCGCACTAATGGTTGTGAGATCCACTGAGAATTAACTGCATTTTTTGCAAATTAGTGAGGAAGCGGATAAACACAATTATTAAAAAAAACAAGCAAAGGTACTTTTGCAACAGCAGTACGTGTTTGTCATTTATCTGACAAGTGTTCTTTACTTTTAATTACATTTCATTACTTGCAAGCAAATGCTGCGCTGGCGGATATTGTAATAATCCTCCTAATTTGAGACCTTGCTTTAGCTTTTGTTAAACCTTTGTTCGGAAGGGGTGAGGAGCAGTTGGGTGGGTCAGGGCTCCTGCAGTGGCTCTGACTTTGGGAGGTCCCATGGCAAGTGCCTTCCATCCCTGGAAGTTACTGGTGATTTTGGTGAAATCAAGCTGAAACTGAACCCTGGAGGACTTTGTTGCTTTGTCACTCTCAGCTGGGAAGGTGTTAGGGCCACACACAGTCAGTGTGTGTGGATTCCCATTCGCCCTTTCCCTGGCAGGAGCTGCCTTTGCTGGGATGTGGCTGTGGCATGGGGATGCTCCCCACCTGAGCTGGGTTCCCGTGGACGATCAGGGTTTGGGCTCTGTGCCGAGGGTGGTGCAGAGAGGGACGTTGTGTCAGGGGTGGTTCTGAGGGACTTTCCTTTAGCTCCGTGTTCCACTGGGAGGTGCTTTTGTGTTGCCACATCCCTGGGCACTCTCAGCCTGCAGCACGTGGTGATCCTGGCCAGTGAAACCTCAGAGACACTTACTGGGGATGAGGTGGCCTCTTTTATTTAAAATCCAGGTTCCTTTTTCTTAATTCAAGTGAATTGAATACGGATGACACACAGTTCAGGCGTGGGGTGGAAATGAGCTGAGTGGGATGAACACGTGCGGGGCTCTCTTGTTGGCTTAGCGTGGAGCAGGGATGGGGCTCTGTAGCTGAAACTCCTTGGGGGGACAGAAAAGCTTTTGTTTTTGTCTGAGCTTTCTGCTCCCAGGCTGCCCACATTAGGAAAACATGAGCGCAAGCGCAGGAGACCTTATGAATTTTAAAATCTTCCCTCTCTGAGGGCAGGCTCTGGGTTAGCAGGTCAGCCCATTTAGGTGAACCGTTTAGCACGCATTAAAATCACAATTTATGCAATCTGCGCCCCGGCTTTAAAAAGAGCCAGCAATCAGGTGCTTAATAAAATCACCTCCAGCCCTCCTCTTTCAGCTCGCTGCAAATAAATGCCTTTTTTTACATAATAAAAATGGATTAGGAGTCATTTTGAGTTGTTATCCTAGCGAGATGTGCAGTTCGGGACACGCAGGCATGTTGGCTGTGATTGAGGGTTGTGTGTTTTGGTGCTTGCACACAGCCGGTGCCTGGGAGACCTTTCAAATAAACATTTACTGGAACATCACATCGCATGTCTGAGCAGCACAGAAAGGCTGATTGGCAGGTTCACTCCTTCTTTTGTTTCCCTTCTTGGATGAAACAGCAAAACAAAACTGAGCATGGCTTAAAAAAAAAAAAATTATATGAAAATGTGACTTGCTGTCTGACTTTTTTTTTTTGTTGTTGTTGTTGTTGTTTTTAACATGGAAGAGTCAGAGATTTTAAAGTTATGGTTCCCACAGCAACTGTAACTCTCATTGCTTGTGTGTTGTACTTTAAAGGACTGTATGTACTGTTAGATTTATGCCCTGTGTGTGGATGCACAGCATGGCAAGAGGATCTGCATGGTGTGGATGGAGCCGTCCTGTGGGAACCCTTCCTCAAACCCCTGGGCCACAGGCTGTGCTCCTTGCACCCATTCAGAGAGGGTGGCTCCGGGTGCTGTCACCTCTGGGCAGGGTTAGGTGACACAGTTGTGATAGCAACACCACCACAAGACAGTGCCCCAGTTGTATCTGTGGCTCAGTGAGGTGGTGAGCTGTGGAAAGAAGGGAAAAAAGAGATGTAACACAGTTCTCTTTGGGCTGCAATTCAAGGAGCTGTCCCTGCTCAGCAAAGCGCTGAGGCGTGTGCTTTAGGCTCATGGACTGTAATGGGAATTAAACACATATTTAAAGTTGAGTGTGTGGTTAAGCACCTTGGTGAAGCTGTGCTTGAATGGGGATTTGAAGTGTACAGGGAGAAAATGTTGTATTTTTAGGAGATTTGCCCTGTGTATCATCATTGTCTCTTATAGAGAGAGGTGGGGTTGAGTGGGCTGGTGATCAGGGCAGGATCCAGATCCCTTTGGAGTCCATATGTGTATATATTTTAATCCTGGTGTTTGTCTGTTCCACTCTAGCCTTCATGCTGGCTTGCTGTCTGTCCCTGGTCCCATCCCCACTGTCTGCCTCAGTTCCCTCAGTTCTGCTCACTCATCCACGGCCTCATTGCTGGCCCCGCTGCATGTGGGGGTTTGAGCTGGCAGGGGGTGGCTGTGATTTGTGCATGGGGGTGGGCTCTGCCTGACCTCTCTTTGCGTCCAAGGTCTGGTGGTGCTTTGTGTGCCTGGGTTATCTAGGAGGGGATGATGTACCCGAGATGAAAGATAAGATGCTGTGGAGCTGAAACGTGGGAAAGCCAAAATTGGGGTGAGTGGAATTCAAGAAGGGACCATGGGATCATCTGCTGTGCCCTCAGAGCTGCACAGGGTGCAAGAATGCCCTGAAGCCTCTACTTCTCGTTTGAAATAAAGTATGACTTTTCAAAAAAGCATCCAGGCTTGATTTAAAAAGAAAATTAAAATTGACAATGATGGATAATCCAGTACACCCCTTGGTAAATTTTCCTAGTGTTTAATTACCTTCACATCCAAAAAGGAAAGAAAGGAAAAGTACACAATGTGAAGAGCCCCGAGGGTTGTGTGGTTATTGCTCATACCTGATTGCTCACCTTAATTCACCTGCTGGGATGATGCAGGGGATGTGGTGCTCGTTCAGCCCAGGAAGTGATGGGGTGTCCTTGAGCTGTCCTGGGGGACTGTTCTCGGAGTGATGTCTGGGGCTGTGAGATCCTGCTTCATCCAGCAGCAGGTTGCTGGCCGTGGGG
This sequence comes from Corvus cornix cornix, assembly GCF_000738735.6. Lineage (NCBI taxonomy): Eukaryota > Metazoa > Chordata > Aves > Passeriformes > Corvidae > Corvus > Corvus cornix. The sequence goes on from NC_046346.1 coordinate 7,655,748, forward strand.
CTGGTTGCCAGCACAATGTTGGACAATAAATGGCTTTGAGGTAGGAAAGGAAGAGGGATATTTTTGCCTCAGGACAAAACCTTGCATTGGTGTTGGGAGGAAGGGGCCCAGGTCAGCACAGACTTGAGGGCTGTGCTGTTTAGCACCAGGTTTGCTTTGGCCTGCAGAAGGGATGCTGTGGTGTCAGAGCTCTGCCCAGCCTAAACTATCCCCTCCAGCCTGGGACTTTCTTCTGTGACTTCAGCCCTTCTGGTGTGGCAGCTGGAAGACTGTCAGGGCTTGATTTCTGAACTGCTGGGCTGTGTCACTGTGACTGCAAGGCTGCAGGGATGGAGGATTCCCACAAGGGATCCCACCGCATCCCCCCACTGTGGGGAGCAGAGTTGGAAAGGCCAGAGGCTGTTGAAAGACAGCTTGTCTGGAGCCCTGAGGAGCGGTGGGACTCCCTTGTCTTTCACTGGTTGGTAGGGCAGGGTGGTGGTTGTGTTCAAAGCAGTGATGCCTCCTCTTGCTGCCCGGAAATTGTTCAGCATCTCAAAGATTCCTAAAGAGTGATGGCCCTCCAATCCAGCAGCTTGGCAGCGTTCAGAATTGTATGAGGGTCCAACCTCTTGGGCTTCAGGGTGGCCTCTCCCATTGATTTTCCTCCTGGGCTTCAAATAAGTCCCAGCCTTGCTGCTCTCACAGCTTCAGCTGTGGCTCTGGTGCCACCAGCCCTGCAGTTCTTTCCACATGTGGCTCGTTCCCACCATCCCTCTTCTCCCCCATCTTCCTTTCCCCATTCCTTCTCCTGCCCTGTGGGTCTTGGCAACACTCTGGTGCTGGTGGCTCCTGCTCGGCCGGCCCAGGGCAGCGGGAGCGTGGCAGGAAGGACATTACGTGGGAGAATATGCATGTTCACAGCTCAGAGGATTAAAGGCCCGTGTTCTTATCACTGCAGAACAGAGTATTATAAATCCAGCCTTAGAATACCAAATCCCCACGCGGCTTGGCCATTGTTTGGGAATATTAAAAAGCTCGGAGACAGAAATAATCAGTTTCCGAATGACACGTTGTCAAATAAAACATTTCTCATATTATCCCTTCTTTCCCCTTTCTCTCTCCCGCTCCCTCAGTTGGATAATTTAACACGAAAAATAGATTAAAATGAGGTTGGCTTGAATGCCTCCTAAGTTTGATTCTTTTTTTTTCCCCCTTTTCCCCAGGAAGCTCTCCCAGCGTGTGTGGTGTGGTTAAACAAGCAGCTGCTGGCGCAGGGTCAGGGACGAAAGGAGCACATTGGAACTGTGCTGCCTGTGATGAGCCCGTGGTGCTTACCCTAGGGGCTGGCACGGGCAGCCCCAGCTTTTCCCAGGCAGAGAGGGGCCGTTGTCTCAGTGACTGGCAGAGCAGAGATCTCTGGCTCATCCCCAAAGGATGTGGGAGTTGTAGCTGGGCTAGGCTGGGAGCCCTTGGCTTCCTTGAGCCAGCCGTGTCAGTCTTGAGTCAGAGAGGGAATGGCACACCAGTAACCTCTGTGCCTCTATGCCTTCTTGTAGGTTCTCCCAAGCAGAGAGATCTTTATTTAATATGTTAACAGATTTATTTTCTCCAGGTCATTTCCCAGGGGCAGATATAAGGTGAGCCCAGCCAGGAAGATCCACAGTCCCAGGCCTGCCACGGGTGTCTGAACCCCTTCCTTGGGTCCAGCTGGCACAGCTGCTCCTCCTGCAAGGCTTTCTCTGTCACCCTGACTTTTTCTGAGCATCTGGGATGTCTCTGGTTTTGCTTTTCCATGGAAAGTGAGTGTCTGTGTGCCCATGGGTGCAGAGTGCTCTTCCCTGCAGCCACTTTCCAGTGGCAGAGTGCACCAAGGTGTGAGTGATGTCTAGCTGGGCAGCTCAGGGATTTGGTGGTGAAGACCTTGGAGGAGATTCTTCTCAGCAATCACATCCGTGAGTGTTGTTCTGAAGCCCTTCTGGACCACGAGAACCCTCTCTTTGCTGTAAGGTCTGGCACATGAGCCAGACCTGGTTTTGCAGCAGGGTTTGTTGTGTTGAAGTTTGTGGCCCTGCTGTGTCCTTCTCACCCAGCCTGGCCTCCCTCCTGGTGTGCCATGATTTCTCTCCTGCAAACTGGATTTCTGAGCAAACGCCAGTGGCTGTGGGTGCCTCAGGCCAGGGAGCTCCTGTGATGCTCTGAGGTCTCCATGCATCAGGCACTGTGCAAATCCAAGGAAACTCGTGTCTGCTCTCCCAGGTTGAGGTGTCCATGCTGGTTCTTGTTTTTGAGCATGGAAGGCCATGATGGGTCCTCATCCCTCTGGTCCTTGAAGTGCCCTGGTACTGCAGGGCATAAACCTGGGCTGCTCACCAAGCCCTGCTCACCAATCCCCTCAGGGATCCCTGAGCCTCTCCTGGACAGTAAAACACCTTTCCTGAAGGTGCATGTCACACAAATTGGGGAACTCAAGCTGAGCAGTGTCCTGAGCCGCCAAGTCCTGCATCTGTTAGAGACATTTTGCAGGAGAGGAGGGGATCCTGGTGTGGGGGGTGCTGGGCTGGGCCCCTCTCCGTGGCAGGTTGTGGGGCAGGGAAACGTCTCTCCTCCGCTCCAGCTCCGGAGGCCTCTCCCGAGGTAACTCATCCTGTGAACTGCACTTTCCAGTGCCGCCTCCTTCCAGCTGCTCCTGTTCAGGAGTCAGAGCCGTGCTCCGGGTGCAGCCTGCTGCTTTGTACCGAATGCAGAGGGAATATTTTCACACCTCTGCTTTGCTGTAGAGCTCGCTGCAGCTCTGGGCTGTGGCATCCCAGGTGTGCACAGAACGCCTGCCCTGCCCTGGCTGTTCCAGTCGTGCTGCAAAGCCCTGGCCGCTCGTGCTGCTCCTGATTTACATGCCCTGCCTTGCTTGTCTGCCACGGGATAGAATTGCTCCGATGCTGCAGAGATTAAGAGGCTCAGAGCTGGCACAGGCGCAGCTCTTGTGTGTGTAGGGATGAATTTGACTTCCAGAGCAGGCAGAGGCAGGGCTGGCTGCCATTGGTACTTCCTAGCCAGGCTCCCTTGAGAAGACATGCTACTTCCATGTACATAAAGATATTTGGAAGTTTATTTTTTTGTAAAAGGTTTTTATTTTTAATGTTAACATTGTTGAGAGCTGTATTGAATAAAATTTGGAGGGGGGAAGGACAAGAGCTTAGTAGAGAAGATCTGGGTCTGGAATATGTTGTGCTGTGCCCCCAGCTCTGCAGCTGATCTTGAAACCACAGGGAAATCAGCCCAGAAATGTTGGAGCTGGGGTAACCATGCCTTGGGAGCATCTCCTGTGAGGGGCCATTTGTTGCACCATCATTTTTGGGAAATATGTGTCTCTGCTAAGGCTTTATTGCTCCTGGGTGATGGCTGGGTTGTTTTAATGAGGTTTTTTCCCCTAAGTGGTGGGATTTGATCATCCCTGTTTCCCATCTCCCTGTGTGTAGGGGGCCTAGGGGTCCCAAGGGGTGAGGTGGAAAGAACAAAGTCCCTGGGAGAACGGGCAGAGTTGAGCCAGGGGTACCACTGTGCTATTCCCAGCTAAAGGCCGCTGCTGGCATCCTGATCTACCTGTCCATGACCTCACACTTGAGAGGTGGCTGCTCCATGAATCCACCTGTGTGTCGTCCAGGGGGTGCGGATGGAAGGGTGCTCTGGGGTGGTGAAGCACTGGAACATGTTGTTCAGAGAAGCTGTGGCTGCTCCATCCCTGGAAGTGTCCAAGGCCAGGCTGGATGAGGCTTTGAGCAACCTGCTCTAGTGGAAGGTGTCCCTGCCCATGGCAGGGGGGGTGGAATGAGATGGGCTTTAAGGTCTCTCCACCCATCGTTCTGTGATCCTATGGACACTGCAGCATCCCATCACCCCTCCCTGCACCCCGTGCCCCCCTGACTGTGCCCTTTGCTCTGTCTGCAGGGTGGGCTGATCGCGCTGCTGCTGCTGCTGCTGGTGTTCATGGTGGCCCTGTACGCCCAGCGGCGCTGGCACAAGCGCCGCCGCATCCCGCAGAAGAGCGCCAGCACCGAGGCCACCCACGAGATCCACTACATCCCCTCGGTGCTGCTGGGCCCCCAGGCCCGCGAGAGCTTCCGCAACTCGCGCCTGCAGGCCCACAACTCGGTGATCGGGGTGCCCATCCGGGAAACCCCCATCCTGGACGACTACGAGGACGAGGAGGAGGAGGAGACCCCGCGGCGGGCGGAGCCCAGCACCAGGGAGGATGAATTTGGCAGCCAGGTGACAAGGACGCTGGAGAGCCTGGGCCGGGGCGGGGAGGAGAAGCCTGACTACGAGAAGAAAGGTTTGTGGCTTTTCTCTCTCTGCTCTGCTGGGGAGCAGCGCATTCCCCAGGATATTTTGGCTAATGCACACTTGATTGCTTGCATTTCTTATGTCTGTCTATCAGAAGCTGCTGCACCCGCCTCTGCTTATTGAAATGTTATTATGAGCCATTTAATATTGTTCACCTGCAGTGCACAGTAAAACGCGTTTGAATAAACAAAAGCAAAGCACGTTAGTGCTGATTGTTAGTGCTGTGAGTGACTCCAGCAGCAGCCAGGAAGGGATGTGCTGGCTCGCTCTGTGCAGGGAAAGGATCTTGGGGTGATGCTGAACCATCCTTCCCTTATTGTGTGGCTTGCCAGAAAGACTGAATAGCCACAGTGGCAGGGATGGGCACAGGGACTCTTTTTGTCTCCACGGAGGAGCCAGGGATAGCCTAGGTGATGCAGTGTGTCTGCAAAGCAGCTCCCTGCCTTTGTGATGGTCATAAGTGGTGGTTGAGGTTGTGTTTCTTCCACCCTTTAAATGCTCTTTACTCTTTCCCCTTTTAAACAAGGTTGTGATGATGGTGATGGTTGTTGTTGCTCAAACAGATTTGGAGGTGCCCAGGGGTCAATCTGCCATCCTCAAGTGCTGCTCTGAGCATGCCTGTTGGCATCCCTTGGTGTGTGTCTGGGGTTACCAGCCCATGGGGTTAAGAGATGTTTTCTCAACCCTCTTCTTAGTGAGAATGAACAAATGAAAACCTTCATACATTGTAACTGAGCTACCTTCTTTCTTCTTTCATATTCTCATCTTTGTTTTGCTTTTCGATAAATTATTTAGAGTTGTGTGAGTGGGGAAGACAGCACTAACTGCGTTTCGGTGCTCTTCAAAACAAAATAGCAAACAAGATCTAGAGCAGAATATTAAACTGTCCAAGGGCTTCAGGAACTGGCAGTAGAGAACTTACACAGGCTGAACCCCTTGCCCTGGGCTGGGGCTGCCTGTATGATTCCTGGTCTGGGAGAGATGTTCCCAAATGCTCCCACCAGCTCTGCTTGTGATGCCGTCACCTTGGATTGAGGCAGGTTTGTGCCTTGCCTAGTCTGATCCTTCCAAACTGTGCCAGTTCACCATATGCTTCCTCCCAGATGGGCACTTCTCCCTCTTGGATGAGGCTCTGCTCAGGGAGCCAAGCTATGGTGTGTGCTACTTACTCCTCTCTGCTGAAGCTGCTTAGAGCCTGGATTGCCCAGGACAAGGTGGCTGCAGTTCAGATCTAGGGTTTTTAGATTGCAGATATAAATATATGTGCTGTGGGCTTTCCACTCTGACCTGGTGACACACACAGGGGAAACGTGGTGGTTCAGACATGCTGCTCACAGGGGCTTTGACCGTACACGAGCAGCAGTCACAGCTGGATTCCTGTGGGGGCGGGGCAGGTGGGGTGGAGGAGCTGCAGCTGGTGTGAGCAGACACCAGGTACCTGGAGATGCCCAGGGACTGGAAGCCAGTTGTGCTCAGGCATGGCTCTGCAGCTGGAATGAAGGTGGATGCATTACAGGACACCCAGCTGGAGCATGGCTGTAGTGCAACAATAAGATCAGCCTTTCTCTGGTGCCCAGCTGGCGCTGCCAGATTTCACTGTGGTCACTGGGGATGGGCGTGGAGCTGTGCCTGCATCCCAGGGAATCCACCAGCTCCCGTGGGAAAGGCTCTCCTCGGTGCTCTTGCTGTGTTGCCTTGTGATAAGACATCAGCTGGGACTTGTCAGCGGGCTCCAAGCGGTATCATCGTCGGGGCTGTCAGCAGAGGCTCTTTCAAGTGTCACTTCCCTGCACTAATTACCAGGGATGGCAAATCCAATGGGATGGAGAAGTTCTGCTCACCCTCCTCTGCCAGTGCTGCAGCTTCCCCCCTGTGCTGGCACCGGTTGATTTGCTGGTGCTGGCTTGTGCTCTTTCCATCGGTGGGGGTTTGCCACCCCACGCTTGGCGGGTGTTGGGTCAGTTATCCTTTCCATGAGGAAGACCGTGGGGTTTTTTTATTCACCACTTCTGGATGTATCCGGTCAGGGAATCAGGCAGGGAATTGCACTGGATGGCTCTGCTCCATCCAGTCCCTGCCCAGGAGGCTTGAGCAGCACAAATGTTTTGCAGATCATGGCTCAGCGAGCCAAACCTTCCTCCCCAGCTCAGGCAGTGATGTGGATGGGAGGAATGCTCCCGTGTGGTGCCGGAGCATCTGAAGTGAATCCCAGCACAAACAAAACACAGGAGTGATGTGCTGAATAATGACGTCTAGCAACAAGCGTGTCTGAGTGATAAAGTTAATGAAATTACAGGTTCTGACCTGATACCAGGCTCTGCTGTGGGGAGATAAACAGCAGGGCAAAGATGAGATGTTTATTTCTCCCTAGCTGCAGTTGTAATCTGGATGCGCTGTGCAGGGCCATTAATGTTATTACTGTTATGCAAAATCATTTTTGACTTGGGGAAAAAAAAAAAGGAGCAAAGAAAGAAAAATCTCCCAACTGCCTAGAAAATGTAAAGCTGACAAAATTAGAATTGCAGCAGGAGCACAAGCTGACCTGGTGACATTGCACAGAGCCCAGATGAATTTAGACAGAAGAAAAATCCAAGGCAGTTTAGGAAGAAAAGTAGAAAAGTAGTCTTTTTTTTTTATTAATAATAAAATGAACTGGAGCGAGGCTGGAGGCGATAGCCAGGCTGTCCTAATTATCCAGAAGGATCCCTGGAGCTGGGATGGAGAGGGGGCTACTCTCTCCTCGTGGGTTTGAGTTCTCTCTGGTAGTTAAAAGGTCTCTAGGGCTTTGTGCTCAGTGGGTGTGCGTGGTGCCAAGTGGGGTCTGCTGGTGTGGGGTGCAGTTTCTGGGGTCTTGGTCTTGGCTGGGGAGACCCTCCCTGTCTGAACTCAGCCCCTGTGTGTACACGAGGTTCAGTGACTATGGGAATTCGGGTCAATTTGTGCAGGTGTTGCCCCTTCCTCACCGCCTCTGTCCTCACTTCACTGTGCAGTTTCCAGCCCATACTCCTCATGAGTTCTGCTCTCCTGCCTTTCCCAAGCAGATGGCCTCAAGCTCCATGCCTTTGGGAATTCCTCACTTGGTTTTCTCTTTTAATATACATGGCTCTCATCCTCACTGACACAGCTTCATCCTACAGCAGCGGGAGCCCTTTGCTTCTGTCCATCATGTCCTCTTTGAGGGACTTTGGGCCCCAGTCCATTGCCTGGCACTGCTGCATCCCTGTCTGGGAGGCACTGGATACACAGTGATGGAGTTGGTAAATGAAGGCAAAATCCAGCAAACCTCAGTATGGGATTACCCACAGGTTCCTCAGAAAGATTTTGCCAAACCAAATCTTCTAAGGATCAGTGAGAAACAGAACCTCTGCCTGGTGAAAACTGAGGAGAAATCAGACTTGAAAATCGACTATCTGCAATTCCACTCCTGCAACAAAGGACCCATCTTTATTTCTCAGTTTCTTTCATGTTCAAAAAAAGAACTTTTCAAGCAGGCCTTTGTGCTGGCTTCACAGGCTCTGCAGTCTGGGTATGGCCTCCAAGTCTAGACAGGAGACAGGACTTATTACTGATGGTTCCAATGATTAATGTCATCGGTATATCAAAGGTGTGGTTCTGCACTCATCTTGAATTCCTCTCCTGGACTTTCTTCTGCCCTGCTGTGTTGGCTCAGGTAAACCTCTGAAGTTTCTCTTACTTAATCCATGGATGCTTTTCACTGTAGCAGTAGTGAGATGCTTTTGGGCATTCCTGAAAGATGGTCTGGCTCTTAGAGTGCACCTGGAGATGTGGATCTAGCTCCACTTTCCCACTGGCTGCTCTGGTAGCCCTGGTCATGTCATTTAATGGTCCAGCCCTCATCTGGGGGTTGGAGAGGGAGCCAAGCCAGACAGCAGGCAGGGCAGCATAAGGAAACAGGGAGAACTGCTGATGTCAGGGCTTGTGGTCCCCTCAGCCTCCCAGCCAAGCTGCTCTGGGTGATGAAGTCCAGGAGAACTGCGGGACAAGGGATTTAGGCAGGGGAGACAAATGGCTCTGAGGTAACAGCAAAAAGCAGGGGAAGGATCCTGATGATGGCAAGAGAGCTCTCCCTATGCCCCCTCCAGCACTGGAGTAGCTGTTCTGGTGGCCACATCTCAGTATTGTTTTTGCCTTCCAGTGGAGACTCCTCTGGGAAGAGGGGTAAGGCAGTGCTCTGGCTGGAAGGCAGGATGTTGGGGCTGTGGAAAGGGATGTTTTGGGGGCTGAGCTGTGCAAGAGGAGGGCAGGTAGTTAAGCTGTTCCCTAGAGCAGCCATTCATTGCAATACCTGAGCTCTGCAGTGTCTTGGAGATGAGATTTAGAGATGGGTGTGAGTCGGGGGCCATGCCCTCACCATGGACAGGTGATGGTGTTGCTCTTCACATTGGAGGAGGGAGAGCACACAGGAAGGAGATGTCTGGCCTGATAATGATGTCCCTGAGCTGCCTGCCTGGTGTCCCTGAGGGGACACTGGTGCCCGTGCTGGGGCTCATGGCTGTGCCAAGGTGTGCCATCCCTGGTGCCCGTGCTGGGGCTGGGAGCCACCGTCTGCCGCTGGCTCGGGGAGTCAGATGCAGTTCCACCCTGATTCCCAGCATTAACCAGAGGCTTTCTGAGCCTTTAATAAATAAAATGATGGCTTAACGTTTGCTGCGGCTGGAGGCTAAAATGGGACAGTGCGTCAGGCCAGCATCTGATGTGTCTTGGGGCTCTTCTTTCCAGTGACCTGATGGGATCATGACCCTCTTTGTACGTGATCAGCTTTTCCCAGCTCTAATCCCCGCCAACTCCTTCTGTAATTTACAGGGACCTTTGAAAATGTATATTCTCATAGCCTGCCAGTGAAAAGTGTTTTCTTGCAGCCCTCTAGTCCTGTCTGTAAAAACAGCTTCAAATTTCAGCTATAAAGAAATTTAAAAAAAAAAAAAAAAAAAAAAAGGGGAGGGGGCTTGACAGGGTAGGAATTGACTCCTAATTCAGAGAAGCACTTCCAGACATGCTTAGGTAGTGTCTCTAGTTAATAGAGACGTTTAAGATGTTTTCAAGTCCAGCAGGCTCAATTGTAACTGATCTGAACGTGTTAATGAAGGGAATGAGGGCCCCAGTTGGAGAGGTTACACCAGGCGTGCCACTGGGTCCTTGGTTCTGTGGTGATGCCAGCTCAGGCTTCAGTGCAGATTTGAAAATGTCCTGACCTGCCAGGGAAAAGCTGTGCTTTGCAGAGATAAACACAGTCGTAATTAATATATTAATATAGTAACTGCCGTTGGAGATCTCAGTGGAGAGGCGCCAGGCTGGAGTTTTAGGTTTGTTTTGATCATCCCATTGAACTGGATACCTCCAACCCAGATCTGGGTTGTCCTCCCCAGTGTGGGGGAGGGAACAGTGGTGCTGTGGGACATGGTCCCCCTCCCTTACACCCCCAAGAAAGTGCATCAAAGCAGCATCACGGATGTGTGGGAGCATGCTCAGGTCATCTCTCCCGCAAGAGCCATATCCAACATACTTCTGCCTCTAAGAGTGGCTCAGAAGGGTCAGGGAAGCTTCTGGGGTCTGGGGCCTTCCTCTGGTCCTGCAGCCCCCTGGCTCATGGGTTTGTGGCCCATGCTTAATGACTAATTAAGGTTTAAACACCTAGGGTCAGCCAGGGCTCTTCTGGCTCTCGGCAACTGTTGCTGTGGAGAACAGGCTGGTGGGGTGGGCTCCTGATGTGTTTTATTGTTTTTCTCCCCTCTCTTTGCTACAGCCCACTCATTAATTTCATGAGACAGAGGAGGGAAGAAACAGTTGGAAAAGCAGCTTTGAGTGGTGCCATGGGGACTGGAACAGAAACAGGGTGGTTTCTTATGCCATCCTGAAGCATCCTGACAGGATGCTGGATTTGTGAAGTCCTGCTGCTTTGCAAGGCGTGTGCTGGTCTCATCCTGACACTCCACAACATCCCATGTTGAAGAAATACCCTTGCTTGCCCCCTCTTCCAGCCACAGCTGGGTGACTTCTAGCTCCTCAAGTCAGCAGCAGCTCTTGACCGAGGAGTTTTGTGGAGTTTGGTGGGGCTGCAGGTGCCCGGTGTGGATGTCGTGGCAGTTTCATGTGCGGTAGTCCTGATTCCCCAGGTGTCCAAAGTGTTTTCCATCCAGATGAAATCACAAGCTCACAGAAGATAAGCTGTGAAGTGTTGGCTGTCCAAGGAAAATAAGCCATCAGGAAGTATATTTATATAAATGCCAGGCGCGCATTGTTCATCCCTTTGTGCATCACTATGAATGTTTGATAAAGCACTACATTATTTAAAGGCGTAGCTGGGCTGTGGGACAGTTGTTGACCAGGATTAGCTTCAAGATGACTTTTTTTATCTTTTTTTTTTTTTTTTTTTGCCTGATGGAAAGTCTAAAAAAATAATATGATGGCTGTTTACTTGCCTTGGGGGATCTCAGGTGTCCTTGCCTCTCCTGAGTTTCTCCTCTGGGTTGTATTTTGCAACCACCTTGTGTGCAGTGCAGAGGACCTGGGAGAGCTTCAGCTCGGGCCAAGGCTGTCACTGAATCCTGGAATGAATGGTTTGGGTTGAAAGGAACCTTAAAGACCATCTGGTTCAAACCCTTGCCGTGGGCAGGGACATCTTCCACTAGACCAGGTTGCTCGTGGCCCTGTCCAACCTGATTTTGAACACTTCCAGGGGTGGTGCTTCCATGGTATCGGCATGGAGTGAAAACCTGCCACTGGTTTCTGAAGTCAGGCTGATCAGAAGAGGATGTGGGATGAAGGAGAACAATCTCACAGTGTTCCCCATTTCTACTGGAAGTGTATAGAGGTTGGTTAGGACTCAGCCCTTGGGATGCAGAGCTCAGAGCTGAGGCTGCTCTGGATCCTGTCACCTGAGCAAGTGATGGGTTTGTCTCAGACCACAATACTCAGCCCTTCTTCTCCTTGGCTCCTCATGGCATTGTGGCTCCACCAGTCGGCATGTGGAGATTTTCCCCCATCATTCCATCCCAGACTTGTGGGTTTTATGGGGAAGGGATCAGGGAGGGCAGCTGCAACACCAACTCTTCACTCTGTTTGTGTGTCCTCTTCCCATCGGTTGTATTTTACCTGGCTACACCACCGAGACGGTTTTGTCAGCTGGCTCCTAAGGAAGATGGATTGAGGCTGGGCACCTGTGCTGATACTGGGTCTGCAGGCACCTTCCAGCCCCATTTATCATTAGGCACTGACCTCCCTGAAGGACCAGTGGGAGAGGAAACTTATTAACAAGGTGCTTCAAATCAATCCTTTCTGATGGCTGAGTTACAGCATTTGCTGCGACTCTCCCACTGGGTCCTGTGAGTGTGGCAGTGCTCAGCCTCACTTCTTTACCTGTGTGGCTTGGAATGGTTTGGTTTTGATATCCTGGGCTTTCTAGGTGTTCCTATTACTCCAGGTCTTCTCCTGAGCCAGCAAACCAGCTCTCAGCTCATTTTCCCCTGCCTGCTGCCTCCACCCATGTGCTGCCCAGTGTGGGAGGTCATTGGTCCTTTTGCTGCTGCTTTTGGAGCTGAAGCTCCTGGCCAGCTTCAGATTTTGGTAGTTTGTCCTTCTCCTCTGGGTTAGCATCTCTCCCTCGTTCATCCTGGCAGGTGGCACGGCATTGTCAGTACTGTGAAAAATGTCACCTTGTCCACTGGGCAGAGGAAATGTATTTTCTAACTAAAAAGTTCATTCTGCTGCTGAGTTCATGCTGCTGAGCGGGGGGTTGGGTAGTGGTGGAGACTGGAGAGGGGCCACTGTGCCACATTTCCCACCCATAGTGGCTGTTCTGGAGCCCTGTCCTGCCCATGCCCATCCTTTGGGCTCACACTCACTTGACACATGCCAAAGTGCTGCTGCATCCAGGCTCATCCCCCAGCAGCGGCTCCTCAGCCATGTGGGGATGGGACTTTCCTGCCCTCGGTGTGTCCCTGCCCCAGCTGGCTCCGTGGGGCAGCGTCTCCTCTGGCTCTGAGGAGCTGCAGGAGCTGTGTGGGGGAGAGAGGGAGCTGGAGGTCAGCGCTGTGCTCTCGAGCCTGTGTCTCTCCTCCATGCAACATTAGCCCAGACTGTTCCGTGTGCCCATTAGCACCAAATCGAGAAGCTTTCTCCAGAGTGTTCTTATTTAACTTTTCAATTATTTGATAACTTGAGGAGCATTAGCTGATACCGAGGGTCTGCCCATCTTGCCTCATCCTCTCTGCTCGCTGTTTAGGCAAGAAAGTTATGATATCTCATAAAAAACCTGAGTTAAGGGTTTTATTAGAGCCGAGAAAATGGGAAATGGAGTCTCCATTGGACTGGACCTCCTCAGTGCTGGGGCAGGGGGAGATAGGGCAGCACCCCACGGCCAAAGGTTTTTCCTTGCAGGAGAAATGGGATAAAAAAATAAATGCCCTGTACATGTTAGGGGAGGGGTGTGCTAGAAAGTCTTTGCCCCGTGGAGGAGCTGAGGGTTTCCTGGACAGAAACAGCTCTTGGGAAGGTCAAACCCAGCTGGAGCAGCCCCAGGAGAGCAGGGACCCATCAGCTTTTGGGAGGTGCTCTCCAGGCAGAGCTGTGAGGTGGAGGCGGGACTGTTGGGCTGCGGCTCTTCAGCGTTTGATCTTTCCTAATATGTTTATAATTACATTGCATTATCTTAATTACCAACAGGAGAAGTGGGGGGAGTGGTGGGGTGGGGAGGGAAGGGAGGAAGGTGAAGAGGCAGGGAAGGCGCAGGGTGACGAGTAACGCGCAGCCTCCATCCGCAGGGCCGCGACTGCGGTTGGAGTTGGAAATTATGCTATTAATACAATGCTTATTCATTTCCCATCATAAAAAAATGGGAGCACATTCCGAATGAAATTAACATTCCATGACATTTTCCGGTAATCGGTGAGTTTGCACACATGAGTGGAGGCAATTAGCTGGGAAGCGACTGAGCGCCGTGACTGGAGGGAGGATGAAGGAGGATCAGGGCAGCTGGTGCTGGGTGGGTGCTGCCGTGGGCTCTGCCCGTCCCTTTCCAGTGGGATGGGGTCCTGCCAGTTCCTGCTCACCCAGCTGCAGTGAGGATGGGAGCTGCAGATGTTCTCTCCTGCTCTCTGCAGGTGGGGGGAATGGCAAAGCTTGGCAATAAAGGAGAAAAGCAAAGAGTGGGTGCGTGTCCAGAAGGGTTTTGGGGTGCCCTGGAATCCCTGTCCCCACTGCAGGATGCTGCTCTCCATCCCCCTCCCACTGCACACCATCCTTTCCCGGCATCCCCTTTCCCGTCACGCTCCTAAAGCTTTATTAGAACCCAATGGAGACTTTTTCCCCGATTTGTTAAACTACTGAAAACTTCTGATCCTATCAGGACTTTTTTTTCCCTGCCTCGTACCAGATAAGGGCTGTGCTGGCTCCGAGCCCGGAGCTGAGGGTGGCGGAGAACGGGGTAGGGAAGCAGTCATCTCATGAATATATGAAGGAGGAAAGTACATTTGTTCAGTTTCCTTCAAAGGAGACATCTTGAATAAAACTTTATCTCTTCTTCTGCTTCCCTCCCCCTCCAATTTGCAATTGAAATCAGACTTTTGCGTACAAAGATCTATTTTTACAGTGAGAGATTTATTAATGTATATAATAATCTATTAATGTATTAATAGCAGTGTATTAATAGCTATGTATTAATAGCTGTGCTAAAAAAATGTATACAGACTCTATTTTAAAACTCAACAAAAAGAGCCAGGAGAGAGAAAAAGGAAAAAAGCCGACATGGAATACAAGGCTGTTTTCAAAATGTGCCTGGGCTCCTCTCTCCCTCTGTTGCTGTGTGTGAGAACCCCACTTCCAAAAGGGCTTTTTGGAGATGGATTGGTCCTCCCTCGTGCTGTGGTGGCAGGGCAGGGCTGGGGGCCAGCTGTGACAGAGCACACAGTGCCATGGGTGGCATTTCCCTGAGGGGTCCATCCAAGTATGGTTTGGATATGGAGGCATTGCAGGAAGTGCTTCGCCCCCCAGCGTGTTGTTATGTGTGGTAATCTGCGCTTCCTTTTGATGTTTTTATATATATCCGTATATAGAGAGAGATACACATTTAAATAAAAGCATATCTATGGAGATATATATATATATGTATATATGTATTTAAATAAAAGAGATATATATATATGTCCTGAGTTGGTTGTGTAATGCAACCAGCAGCTTTCCCGTGTTTCTTGGACACAGTGGCTGCACGTGGCATTTGCCATGGACTGCTGGAGGTCAGGGGACCAAAGGGGGACAGGCTGTCCTGCTCCAGAGAGGTTTGGTGGCTGGAGAAACACACGGAGAAGTGAAGTTCCCAGTGTTCCTCCTGCCTTTGCCATACTCCCTGTGCTCTGTGGCAGGATGTCGCTCTCCAGTTGTGTTTTCCTCTGAGTACCTGCGAAGCTGTTGTACAAATCTCTCCCACTGTCATCACATCAGCATCAGTGTAATTACCTAATTTTATGCTGCTAAAGCTCTGTGCTTTGTGGAGCTCGGTACCTTCAGGGTGGCACTGTAAAATCAGTCCACATCCCAGTCTCAGAACAAACACCCTTAGTTATTTCATGCTTCAAAAAGCAACAAACACCCATTATTTAGAGCTGGTGAGAAATCAGGGTTTCCACCATGTGGAAAACTTCCAGTATTGTGAAATGTATGCTCGTTCCAAACAGGATCGGAAAGTCAATTTCTTGAAATACTTTGTAGAACAGAAATTTCTGAAATATTGATCTAGAAACATCAAAATGAGCTTGCTGAATATCAGGGGGTTGATTTGGAGGAAACAATTATAGCGTTATTAAACTGTGTTGCACGTGCCTGGTGTTCCCCTGGCGTGCTGGGGATGTGATGATGTATTAGACCTTTAGAGCCCATGTCAGGGGTTCCCAGGAGAGTCCCCTGGCCTGTACCTAGAAAAAGCAGATTATTTGAAAGATACTGGAAGAAGTCAGTGAAAGGGCAGGAGAATCTTTGAGAAGAGCCAGTGTCTGAGGTGAGGGGGCTGCATCCTACTCATGGCCATGCAGGTCAGGAGGTAAAAACTCCCCTGACCCTGACTTCTAATTGCACCCAAACTTTTCCCATTTAATCCTTGATTGAGTTTGTCTTGTTGCAGAAAGCTCAGTCGAGCAGCTCTTGAGATGCTGTGGAGTTATTCCTCTCCCTAAAACTCTGGGAGCGTTGTGGCCACTGTTAATACTGAGGGATCGATAACTTGCCTTCTGACAGCCAGAAATCAGAGAGAAGGATGGGAAAGCCAGATACTTAAAAAGCTGTATTTTATAGAAATATGTTTTAGTCCATCCCTCACATGGGAAGCTCTGATAGAAGCTGCTGTTGCCTTGCCAGTTGTCTTCCTGCAGCTGCGGGAGTGCAAGTGTTGTGTGAAGAGAGCAGGGATGGTTGTGGCTCCAGGAAAAGAACCTTTAAGCCAAAGACTTCGAGGCTCAGGAAGCTGGCACCTTTGCAGACCTTAAACGTCACCATTCTGTTTTAATAAGATGCAAACCCCAAGCTGTAGGACTACTCAGCTCTCCCACCACCCAATGGCAGCACCGGGTTTGAGCCTGGTTTGGGGAGAAGCTGCTCCACCGGGGTCCTCAAGGCCATGTCTGAAGACTAAAACACCTCAGCAAAGCTGAGAGCTTTTTTCCAAGAGCTGTGGGGTATTTCCATCACTGCCTGACTTTGCTGGCTGGGAACGGGTTGCATAGTCAAAGGGGTTTTGTAGTGCCTTGAGAATGTCTTGGAGACAACATCCAAGGGCAACTGGTGGGGGCTCACAAATAATTCATCTCTCAAAGAGGATTTGTGGGTGGTTGCACTGATCCAGGTCTGGGACTCTGATATGGGGAATCCCTCTGGGGATGGGGAGATCCTTGTTGTGGCATCTCCCCAGAACAGCCCCCCGCACCCATCCTGTGTGTCTGGGAGGCTGCAGCTCACCTGGCTGTGCTGGGAGCCCTGCAAAGGCTGGAAAGAATGCTGCTGCTTCCCATCGCCATTGCAATGTATTTTTACCCAAACATTGCTCATATTGTTCAGTTGATGACTACTTTTTTTGTTGTTGTTGTTGTTGTAATTTTTAAGCCAAACAACATATTTTCCCACTGCAATTTGTGCCAGCAGAAAGGAAGGAGGAGAGAACGGCTCGGGGTAGGAATTGTTTTGTGGGAGATGCACACATGAATAGGGGAGCCATAAGGAGAGCAAATGGCTTTTCAAATAGAATATGGGGGTGGACAGGAGGGAGGTGTTCGTCAGGAATGTGTGCTGTGCTTTGCAAAGGTAGGGTGACCTTCAGCTGTGTCCTCAAAGAGCTGCTGGAGAGGGAAGCTGACTTTGTGGAGGCCGGAGAGCCTCGTGATTCCCCTGCTCCAGCCTGCTCCTGGCGTGGTTGTGCTGCTGAAGGCTTGACTGTGGAACAGGGGGAGATGGAGATGGTAGCGTTGTGCCAAATCTCGGGGTGGATCTCACCACCTCTGCCAGGCTGGAGAATCTCTCAGCTCAGTGACGAAGATGTGAGCTCAGTAGCCCGGGGGGATTTATCCTGGAAACCGAGGAGGGGAGAGAAGGCGTTTGGCAAGCTCTGCTCGAAGGGAGGACAGTCCTGTCGCCTCTGAGATGTGTCACGTTCGACCAGCGCTGGGAGGAGCTGGTGCCTGGGCACTGCTGATGTGGCTGTGTCGTGCCGGGGAGGGGAGCAGCGTGTGGGTGCTGTGGAGGTGCCAGGAGCAGCTGGCTGAGCCCGTGTGTGACACAGGCAGCCCACGGGGGCTTGCAGGGGTGTGTAGATTAGAATAGTTCAGTTGGACGTGATCTACAAGGATCATCTAATCTGACCGCCTGACCGATTCACGGCTGGCCTGTAGTTAAAGCAAGTTATTAAGGCCACTGTCTACCCCACAGTAGTGCTTCTTCTCATCCTTTTCTGACCACTTAAAACCTCCGAGGGCTGCTGTGGGAAGGCCCAGATGGCAGTTTTGTTTGCAGTGGACTGTCTCTCGTGGATGCGCTGAACAGCCCAGCAAGTGCTGTCTCATTCTGTTATGGTGCAGTGGTCTCTTCTCTCTCCCTTTTGGCACTGCTGGCAGTGCATGAAGGGCTCTCTCTTCATCCTTCACCCCTCATGCTCACACAGTTGAAGCTCTGCTATCTTTCATTTGTCACTGAGGGTTTTCTCTGTGCTGTCCACCCATGCCAAACTCTGCCTGCTGAGATCATGTCAACAAGGGTCTTTTCTCATTTCTCATTTTCCCCGCTTTCTCTTTTTTTTTTCTTTCCCCTTCCCTTCCCTTCCCTTCCCTTCCCTTCCCTTCCCTTCCCTTCCCTTCCCTTCCCTTCCCTTCCCTTCCCTTCCCTTCCCTTCCCTTCCCTTCCCTTCCCTTCCCTTCCCTTTCCCTTCCCTTCCCTTCCCTTCCCTTCCCTTCCCTTCCCTTCCCTTCCCTTCCCTTCCCTTCCCTTCCCTTCCCTTCCCTTCCCTTCCCTTCCCTTCCCTTCCCTTCCCTTCCCTTCCCTTCCC
Source organism: Corvus cornix cornix (assembly GCF_000738735.6). Classification (NCBI taxonomy): domain Eukaryota; kingdom Metazoa; phylum Chordata; class Aves; order Passeriformes; family Corvidae; genus Corvus; species Corvus cornix. The sequence goes on from NC_046346.1 coordinate 7,673,608, forward strand.
TTCCCTTCCCTTCCCTTCCCTTCCCTTCCCTTTTTTTTTTCTTTTTTCCCCCTGCTTTACTTTTCTCTCATCCCTCCTGCTTCCCTTTCCCATTTCCTCTCTCCAAACCCCTGAGCTCAGGGGCACAGAGAAGCCAACGATGTGCTGGCACACCTGAGCTGTGCAGAGCAGTGAGATGCACCAGCTCCTTGCTCCCAATTCCTGCAGTATTTGCAGCATCATCCCAAACAGCCTGTGGCCAAGGGACCCCCCTTCCTCCCCACTGCCCCCCTCTTGGCACTTGCTCCACTGACAGGCGCGGGAGCAGCTGCCGTGGGATGGCTGTGCCAGCGTGGTGGCCAGATGGGTACAATCACCACGGTCCCATCAGCCAAGCAGGGGCCATGAGCCTGCTGTGACCTCGCTGCTCGCTGCAGGCATGGTCCCCTCCTCCTCCTCCTCCTCCTCCCTCTGTGTTCTCCTCCTGGCCTCCTTTCGGTAAATAAGCCTCAGCCATGCGAGCCACTCCAGAGCTCCCTGCTCCACCTCCACGAGTCCTGTATCACACAGCCCCGAGGTCTGGATAACTCTCCATCTGTTCAGGGGAGGCCCTGCCACACGTGCTCCCGGGCGAGGGAGCTGCGGGGTTGGGCTTCCCCCTGCGAACACGGCAGCAGGAGGCTGAACCACCCTGGTGCTGCCACAGCATCCTTCCCTGGCACCTCGGGTGCGATGTGTGCTGTGGGGATGGGACTGGATGCTCTTTGGAGACCTTTCCCTGCTCTGGATATATTTTTTCTTCACATGATGCTGCCTGCTGGGGCATCTGACACTGCAGGATTCAGCTGCACCTGCTGTAAACGTCGGGGGCTTTGGAGAGCTCTGTCTTTGATCTGTGGTTCCAGGGGGAGCCTGGTACTGGAAAATTCAAAGGCGTAACACAGCTGGTCCCTTAGCTCCCTCCCTTTCTGGAGCTTTCCTGAAATGGTTCCCACTGTTGGTGCTGAGCTCAGGCAGTGGGTTTGACCCTTGTTTCTCTGTTGCCTGGTGTGGCTGGATGGATGGATGCTCTCCCTCTGTCTCGCAGTACGGCAGTGCTGGGTTGTGGGATCCTTTCCTGAGCCCTCCTGATCTGCTCTCTGGTTCTCCCTCTCCCAATGGCCCCGGCAGATTTCAGATCCATCTCTGGAGCCCAGAGGGGTAGGAAAGCACCCTGGGGAGGCTGAGGACATCACCTCATCACCTGTGGGATTTAGGGAGAAGGGAGGGGACCTGCTCCATGGCCTGGTGTGGCACTGGGTGCTGAGGGCTCTCTGCTGCCTGCAGCATGGCTGGATGTTGGGCAGTCTGCTGCAGACTCCGTGTTTAGGTGAAATCCTTGCCTAGAATTGCAAATCCTCATCCTGCACGGCCAGCTTCTGTTCCAGCTGAACTCTAAATTCCCTGCACCACACTGGGAAGGGAATTGGTGTCTGTGGTGCAGAGCAGTTCTGTACCCTGAGCTTGCTGGGTGCCTGAGGAGCATTGTGCACGTCTGATGTCTCTGGATCCAGGAGCTGTGGGGTGCTATACCAGCCCGTAGTTCCTGGCAGCCTGGGAGCTCCAGGGTGCTCACTTATCCCTTCTGCAAGTGGGTATGGGGTGGCTGTAGGACCTGGGATCCCTGCCATCTCCACACAGCCATGCTGCAGGCAGGGAGAGCTTCTGTAGCACCTTGAGGAGACTTTGTGACTCCGGAAATGGACATAGGACAGAGGTTATGTTCTGCTAATGGGTTTATTTAAGGAGCTGACAGAGGCCGAACCAGTGTTGCACCTGGGAGACCTCCATGTCCTGCAGGACGGGCCTTTTGATCCCAAATCTCATCTTTGCTTTTTGTGGGTGGTTTCATGGTTTCCTGGTACTGCCCCTTGTGCAGGTGGGTAGGGAGCTTCATCGGAAGTTCTGGGGGAATTTTGTGGCGTTACAGAATTGAGGGTGTGTGAGAGCAAGGAGAGGAGTGCTTAAATATCAGCATGATGTGGCACATGCCGTGGGGCATTGCAGGAAGTTGTTTCCTGACCTCAGGTGCTGCATCCAAGCACGTGAGTGCAGCCTCTGGGAGACCCCAAGGAATCCTGCTGCTGCTCAGAGCATTCCTGGGCCAGCTGCACTTTGCCTGACTCCCACCCCAGCCTTCCCATCCTTCCATAAGCCCAAACTCACCTGTTGGGGAGTTCCTGTTGCCCTAAAAGACTGCCAAGGTTTGGGTTCAATTCTGAGCTTCTGGTGTAGAGTTAAACCCGACCCAAAGCCAGCTCGGTGCCCTGTTGTATGATTTGAACCTTTCAGGCTGTAACTTGGGTAAGGACATGATGCTTTCAGGAGCACATGGGGGAGAGGCAAGGAATAATCCAAAATGCTGGAAAGCAGGGTAGAAAAGGCAATTTCTGTAAACTCGTAATTTTCTAGTTTCTGTGGCTTTGGTACGATCAGAAAAGTGCTGGATGGGTCCCTGGGTGACCCCGGAGGGTGTTAGCAGAGCTCCTGCCCCAGGACTCGACTCCGGCTTACACAAGGAAAGGATTTTATGGGCAGCGGGGACACGGTGGCCCAGCTCTTTTCTAACCACAGCCCCTCTGCTGGTGTTGCAGCTCCCGAGGTGACGCAGGAGACGGTGGAGTCCCTGATGCAGAAGTTCAAGGAGAGCTTCCGCACCAACACGCCCATCGAGATCGGGCAGCTGCAGCCCGCGCTGCGCAGCACCTCCGTGGGCAGACGGAAACGCCGCAGCCGGCCCCGAGGTAGGTGGCCATGGCCAGAGGAGCTTGGCTGGGGAGGAAGGTGGGAGCCTCCTCACCCTCGCTGCTGGGCGTGGGGACACCAGAGCTCCTCTGTGGTGGGGTGAGAGAGGGACAAACCCCATGCAGCATCCTCTGGGTGGTCTGGTGGAGGTGCCCGTGAGTTGTGTCACATCGCGTCCATTCCAAGGGATTCTGCTGCAAGCCCAGAGTCCCTGTCAGCTGCCCCAGCTAGCTGAGGTGGGAGTGAATCACAGTTTCGTGTCAAGTTTTCATTTCATGAAGGGGTGAAATTCGTTTTGGCTGTAACTCACATCACTGGAACCTCTCTTCTTTCCGCTTTCCCAGTGCTTAGGGGCTTTAGGAACTACACAGAGGGTGGGAGCAGCATTCATGGATCTAAAGGCTGTACCACACTAAAGGCTGTGCCAAGGGTTTGGGTCCAGATTTCCATCTGTGGAGGAGGCGGAGACATCAGATCCCTTCAGGGATGATGGGGATGAAGGTCCCTTGGCCATGATCTGCCCAGTGCACTGAGGGTCTTTGTGTCAGCTCTGGGAGCTGGGAAGGAAATGCTTTTCTTTCTGTTTACTGTTGGGTTTTGTTTTTCATTTATTTATGAGTCTGAAATGTGATCTTTTATTCCTGATACATTTTCCTGTGATACAGGCCTGGAGAGGACTTTTTTTTATTATAGCTCTGCCCATAAATTATTTACTCAGTGTGAAGGAAATGTTCTGACTCTTTAACTGGTTTAAATTATTTGGTTTGTTTTCTAGTAGTTATTCAAATATATGTCTCTGGATTTTAGTGTGGGTGTGGGTGCTCTGGGGTCCATGGGGACTGTCAGGGAAAGTTTCCCTGATTCCCTGCTCCAGCCTAATTTTTTTTGGGCTTGTTTTTATTTCATTTTTGAACTGCCTGAAGGTAAGAGGCTTTTTGGTCACTAATGGAACAAGTCAGTTAATCCTTGCAGCTGAGCTTCGGAGGAGACACAGTGCCCAGCTGCAGGCAGAGCCTCTGGCTGTGTGGGAGCACAGCATGGCCCCGAGCCAGCCCAGCCTGTCCCCAGTCTCTGGAGACACCCCCACCCCATTTCCCACCTCCCCAGGATTCCTCTGCATGTTAGTGACCACGGGAACAGTCAGTGAATATCAGGACAAGAGCACCCTTGGTCTCTCTCCATCTCTCCCCACTGGTTTCCTCAGTACGAGAACATGAGATTGCTTTGTACCCAGTGAGCAATGAGGAGCCCGAGGTAGAATGTACCCTGAGGGCTTCAGGAGGGGGACTCTGACTCTCAGTGTCCCCAGCCACAGGCATCCCTCACCAGCACACCCTAAAAAAGAGATTTCAAGCTCTCAGTGGTCAGAAATCCCCAAAAAGCCAGGCAGTCCCAACATCTCCAGTGGAGACCTCGCTCCCCACAGCCCCATCCCACCCATCCTCTTTTCCTCTTAATTTGTCTTTTTTGCTTGTAGAGGTGGTGGCTGGGCGCTGCTGCTGAGCTGATCCATGCCTTTCCCTGCCCATTCCCTGGCCTCTCCTGTGCCAGAGGTTTTGTTTTCACAGCCTGTGGTTACCTGTGCCGCTGGCAGGCGAGTGGCTGGAGTGCGAACAGCCCTCCAGGGTAAAGAATGATACCACAACTCAGGATGTTTACATTTTCCATCCAATTGCAAACATAAACTCTTTGCCTCATTAATCCATTGCAATCCACAAGACTTTTTTTTCCTCCCCCTAAATGAAATTGTCCATTTGGGATACATTCATTTCCTCCTAACAGCCGCGTGACAGTTCCACTGATGGCGTTTGCATCCAACTTTGTTTCTGGGTAGTGACAAGTCAGCCTGATGGATGCATGTGTGTAATTATTTTCTTGTGGTTTGATTTAATTAATGTTTAACCTCATCAAAGCCCTACAGCTGGAGTGCTGTCCCTGCAGGAACTGCACACAGCAGAAGGATTTCCTCCTCTTCGGAAAGGCTCCGAAAGGGTTTCCGAGTGCTACTCCTTCAGAAGGGTGGGATAAACCATCCAAGCCAGAGAACAACCCAACCCCCAGTCCAAGGGAAACAAATCTGGGATAAACTTTGCCTTGCTTCGCTTCCCTGCTCTGAGTGTGCTTAAGCTGCTGCCCATTGCTCCTCATTAAATCTGATTCTGCCCTGAGTGTTTCCAGCAGCGCTGGGAAAGGTGCTGTTCTCCCAAGTAGATTGACTTTAAAAAAACCCACCAAACCACAGCACCCTCTCTATTTACTGTGCCATATAACTTTATTTCGTCTAATGCCTCTTTCATACAACCTTTCTCCCTAAGCACTTCTATGGAGTGAAGCACATTCAGAGCTTATAAATAATTGAGGGAGAGCGAGGATGGAGAGAGCCGAGTGTGGGAGGGGTGGGCTGGAAGGAAGAGGTCTCTGCTGGGGGCTGGCAGCACCGGAGGGAAGGATGCTGCATTCCAGAGTGTTTATTGATCCTGAAATGCAGCCCCGGAGCATCCCAAACTGGCTTCCCCAGAACCGGGCAGCGATGCCTCGGGGAGAGGCAGCGGAGCAGGGACTGAGGGTGTGGCTTTGGCTGATGGACCATCCTGTGTGCCCAGCCCTGGGGCTGGGAGGTGGCCTCGGGGGTGGCCGGTGTGCGCAGAGAGGGGGTCTGGTGCCCTCTCCTGGGGCAGGGCTTTAAAAACACTCTGGATTTGGGAAGAAATAACCCATAATGGTCCTTCCCCTGAGACAGGATGTGCTGTTCATCGGGCTGTGCTGCTTACTGGGGCTGCGGTTCCCGTGGTTTGGAGGTCTTGGCTGTGCCCTGAGTTACCCAAATCTCCCTGAGGGAGGAGAGCTGAGGCTCAGCTGGGCTCATCCATGGTCCCTGCTTTTGCCAGGACACCTCTGCTTCCACCTTGCCCTGTCTGACTCTCCTGTGGTACCTGTGGAGCATTTTGCTGGTGAGGCTTTTCTGGGGTTCACCTGGGACCTTTCACTGCACCCAAGTCAAAACATCACGTCCAGCTCTTTGAGTTGGTCCTTGGTGAAATAAAACCCTTCAGGCTGTGCAAGGGCTGCTGTCTGGGATCAGCATGGTCCCAGTTTTTCACAGTGGTGCTGTCACCTGGTTGTGGCACCGCCTGCACTGGTGGGGTGTTCTGGGTAGAGACAGAAGGAAAAGGGAGATCACTGAGGAGGAAGAGTTTTCCTCAGGTGAAGCCAGTATGTGTGAACATACCCCTGCCACAAGGCACTTAGTTTTAAAGGGCATTTTATCTTTATTCTGTTTGTTTCTTGTTGGCTTGGTTTTTTTTGGGGAGGGGGAGGTTGACTGGGTAAGTTTCAGAAGAAAATGTTTGTGTATTGTTTTTCTTCCTCCTTAAATCTGCATCTAATTTACCTTTCTCTGACCACATTTGGGTTGGTTTTTTTTCAGTTGTCTGGTGCTCTTCTTGGGGTTAAATTAATTAAACTGAAAATTTCCACTTAGCTAATTGCATTGCCCTGCCAGCTCTTAGTGCATGGACCTCGCTGCTGTGCTGGGGAGGGCATTCCTCATCCAGTTTTTACTGGGAAGCCTGGGAGCAGAGGGGCTTGCTGAACACCCAGCAGGCAGCATTGCCTGGGGTGAGTGAGCATGGAGTAGGGTGAACCCAACATGGTCGATGAGGGAAATGGTGGGTCTTGAATTCTGTGATATGTACAGGTGTTTGCCTTTTTCTGGAGGAAAAAGATGCAGAAAATCCTTTTTCCATTGATAGTGGCTGCAGGGCAGAGGGATGCACAAAGATGTCACCCAAGGTGGCACTGCTGGGGACAAAACCAAGCTCCCACTTCTATTATAACATCCAACTTGGAGGGATTAAGTGTCTGAGGTCAGCTTGGCCTCAGATAGGAGTTATCCAAATAGCTGCTGTCACTTATTTCTTTATTTTAACTCTGTTTTGATTCCTTTTACATCTATAGTTCTTTCCTTGAGATATTCTGTGACCTTCTGGCTTCGGGGAAAGGATTAAAAATGTCATGTTTGCTTTTTATTTCCTCTGTAATGACAAAAACCTCACTTTTAAAAACATACACATGGCTTCAGCTGACAAAAAGTCTTTGGGGATAAATCTGATTCCTGAATTTTATTTCTTTATCCCCACTCAGCATTAGCGGGACCATCTTTAATTGCACAATAACGAGGTGTTTGCCTTGGCACCCCGCCTTGCTCCCCACTAAATTAATGCTGCACTCGGAACAAGCGCCCTACCCTGGCGCCTGGCTGAGCTGAGATCTATTTGAAGGGATTAACGAGCTTGTAAATCTGCAAACAGGATTAGAAACAAGAGCATCTTCCTTGAGCTCCCCTTCCCTGCCTGCCTCCTGCCCCACTGCCTGGCGAACGAGCTGGGCAGAAGATGGGGGGTGAGGAAGAGGAGCTCTGTTTTTCTCCAGTCTCAAAAGCAGGAGTAAACTGGGTGTAAAGAGGGTGTACGTCCCCGTGGGAGCTGCTGGAGAGAGTTGCCAGTGCATTACAGGTACCCAGCTCTGAGAGGCTGCTGTTCCCCTGTTCTCTGCCTTTTAAGCATCTTATTCCAATTTGTAACCGATTGCAGTGATTAGGATCTTTTTGTTTTCTGATACTTGGTGGTTTTCTCCCTGTTTCTGGAGAAGAGGGAATGCCGACCAGGCAGGACTGCTTGGCTTTATCTGGGTGCTGTCCTTGTTCATCAGTAATTGCACATGGGTGCTCTCTGCCGTGAGTGTCCTTGGCCCCATCGTGATTATCGTCAGCCCCATGCCCTGGTGAGCAGCCTGTGACCAAGACTGGTTATGGATCCGGAAGAGGAGGCGTCTCCCCACTTGTAAATGTCTCACTGGGCTGATTTGATCAGATTTTGGGGCCAGTTAAACATGAGATCAGGTTCATGGCAGGATTACTTGAGGATTAGTGTCCCTGCGTCCTCCAGGTTGCTTCAGCTGGGCCCTAAGATCCTCAGCACCACCACCAAGATGTGCTCCAGCATCCTGGATGGCACGAAGGTATAAAAGCACATCCCTGGCAGCTGTGTGTGTGCCCCAGGCTGGTGTTTCCCGGCCAACCTCTGGCACTGCATGTTGGGTCAGAGGAGACGTTTCCGCTGCGGGCGGGGGACCTGCGCTGGGTCTCACAACTCCTGTATTTATACATCCTGCTCAGTGCTGGGTAATCAGAAAATGCAATATCGCTGTCACCAGCTCTCTGAAGACATCCAGCCTGAGTAATTTAACATGTCAGCTCCATCCATCACGGAGACGCAGCCGGCACACAAACGCGGAGCGGCCGGAGGGGGCTGGGCCGTGGCTGGCGGAGCAGCTGCTGCCTGTGCCAGCTGCCTGGTCACCTCAGTGGGCTCTGACAGCACAGAGAGAGCCACATCGCTGCCTCTGTCCACCCCAGCCATCTGCCTGTGCAAAAGCGGCCAGCTCTGGTGCGTGGGAAGGTGACAGAGGGACGTGCCGTGTCCTACCTGCACAGGCAGCGTCCAGGTCCCTCTGCCGGGCAGGGGCGAGGGCTGTGCTGGGCTCTCAGGAGTGGGGGGACCCTCCCACAGCTGGTGTCTGTCCCCCAGCCCCGGGCACTGCGGCAGCCCCTGCTCAGTGAGAAGGGGATGTGCAGCAGGGCTGCAGCCCTGGCTGGTTGCCCAAGGGCCTGCCTTAGAAGCCCAGGTTAATTAAGATTTTCCTCACTCTTGCAAATAAGCCTTACTGGCCTTACCACTCTGCTGTGCCTTTCAAACCCCTTGGTGTGGGTGCATCATGGCATTGGATGTTTTTTGTGGTGTTTGTGACTGAGGAGGGGCTGATGGTGGGTTATGGTTTGGGGTCTTTAAACCCTCCGGCCCCGCTGTCCAAGCACTGAATGCTGCTGTGTGCAAGCACTGACCCTTCCTGCTGCTTCCAGGAGCAAAGGAGCCGGCAGGGCCTCTTCCTGCCCCGCTGCTGAGACTGCCCTGGAGGACACTGCTCGGCCAGGTCAGGGCATGGCCAGGGCAGGAGCCACGTGCCGAGCTCCTGGCGTCCCGCTGGCTCCTGCCAGCCACCTCTCATCACTGTGATTAAGGATTTCAGAGGGCAGAAGGCACCGCTCATTTTCTGTTCTTCTGCCAAGAAATGGGGAAATTGTGCTTCTGCCTAGAATAAAAGATTTTTTAAAAACAGTAAAATATTTTAATGGCAGTTTAAAGGGCCACTGTCAACCCCCAGAGGCCTCTTTGCTTTAAGCTCTGCAAAGATTGAAGGACTTCTGCCAATTAGAGTCTGTGGTGCCTTTTAAGCATCCATCGCTCCTTGGTGGGTCTGGAGAGGAAGCCAGCTGGGTTCCTGCTGCATCCCACACCGTATCCGGAGAGGAGGAGGCCGGGTGAGCCACGGGCCAGCCCTGCTCCTGTCGGTCCTGACCGCTGCAGGGTTGTGCTGCTGGCTGTCACAGCAAGCTGGGGGAGCAGATGGGCCAAACTGGGTGCTGAGGGGCAGCAAAGACCCTCAGGTAGGTCCTGGGTGCCTCCCAAGTGCTGTATTCCCCCTGTACCACTTGTCCTTGCTGGGTTTGCTTTGAAGCAAATGCCTAAAATTCACTGCATTTCACCGTGTAGGTGTCCTTGGGAAGAGCAGCTGCCATGCTCGGGAGTTTTCTTTGTAAGTCCCTTGAAATACATTTGTGTTTTTATTTCTGAGGGTAAGAAAGCGTTTTCTTACATCCACATCACTATAGGCACTGTAGGGTCTTGATTTTTGATGAAACCATGAATGGTAAAAGTTCCTGCTCACTACTGGTGACCCCAAGCAAAGAACCTTAGCAAGGAGTGGGGGTTGCTGGCCCTGATCCTGAGCTCTGCTGAGGAGCTCCTGGCTCCACCTGCTCCTGAGCATCCCAGCTGCCAGGGCTGATTTTTTCCTCTCTATTGCCTGCAGGTGGGATCGGGTTTGGACGTGCCAAAGGCAACTCTGGCTCCGAGGCAGACGATGAAACCCAGCTCACCTTCTACACGGAGCAGTATCGGAGCCGGAGGCGAAGCAAAGGTACGAAAGGACGCTGTGGCTGCACACTGGTGTCGGAGGAAAGGAAATGGTTGAGCGCCTTGACTGTCCCCATGGGTGGTGGTGTCCAATACTGCCCAGGTCTAAAGGACAGCCACACCAGTCTGTGGCGGTAAGGACATCCCAAGATGTGCTCTTTGTGTCCTGCAGCACCTTGCAGGAGCCATAAATCCCATTTCCCAGCGTTGTTGCTGAGGTTCTGGGTTTCTTTGATGGTTTCTAATATCAGTTAGCCTCCACATGCCCTGGCACTTCCCCAAAGCTGCACCAGCAGGGAGTGATTGTGTCTGTCATCGTCCTGGCACCAGCGCAGCTGTCAGGGATGGTTACCTTGGCAATTCCTTGCTCCAGACTCCTGTTTTCTGCCCTTTATTTCCCATGCAAAGCATCCGTTGGATGAAAATTTCCCGGCCTTCCTCTTGGCACAAAGGCAATTAAAAGGAACAAATTCAAAATGAGGGTTGGGGCAGGGATTTGTAGACCCAAGCCCCTTCAGGCTCTTTTGTGAGTTAGAGAAGCTGAGAAACTGAAATATCATCTGCAGTTTGAAATGAGTGTCCTCATTTCCTCTGGTCACATCACGCCGGATCGGTTTTGTTTGGGACTCTCAGCCCGAGCTGTTTGGTGGAGGAGAGGACGAGTTTTGCTGCTGCTGCTGCTGCTACTGGGTTTGAAAAATCACTGTCGGGAAATAACTCCGTTGGGAAGCAATTTAAAAATTGCACAGTGGGTCTGCTCCCTCCATTTGTTTTGTGCACGAAGCCGGGCCTCGGCAGAGCGCAGCAGCCAGATAGATGCTGGTGCCCACCGCAGCAGCACACAGCCCCATTTGTTTCCATGATGAGCCATTCCCATAAATGCTTCCAGTGCGTTTATTTGAATGTGAAATCACCTCAACACCTCTGATCAGCTCGGTGGTTGCACATGGGAATAAACTCACGCATGCACAGGGGTGTGCTGCAGTTGTTCCTGCCCAAAGGCTGGGCCTTCAATTTTACATGTTTGGGTGGGGTTTTTTTTCTTTCCTTTTTTGGTTTTAGAACCAAAAAAAATCATCTCTGTGTTTAAAATGAGCTTTTGATGAACAGGATGAGAGGATTCATGACTTACTTACCTGTTGCAGTACAAACGTTCAGGGGAAAATGATAGAATCAGAATCCCAGAACGGTTTGGGTTTGAAGGGACCTTAAGGCTCGCCTCGTTCCACCCCCTGCCATGGGCAGGGACACCTTCCACTATCCCAGGTTGCTCCAAGCCCTGTCCAACCTGGCCTTGGACTCTTCCAGGGATGGGGCAGCCGCAGCTTCTCTGGGCAACCTGAGCCAGGGCCTGCCCACCCTCACAGCCGAGAATTTCTTCCCAATATTCTTCCTAACCCTGCCCTCTGTCAGTTTGAAGCCATTCCGCCTTGTCCTGTCATTCCATGCCCTTCTCCAAAGTCCCTCTCCAGCTCTGTTCAGGTACTGGAAGGCTGCAGTTTGGTCACCCCTAAGCCTTCTCCAGGCTGAGCAATCCCAACTCTCTGAGCTTTTCCTCATAGGAAAGGCGTTCCATCCCTCTGATCATCTTCGCGCCTGTGTGACAGAAGGAAGGAATTGGTTGTGTTGCAAACAGGGACAAAAGAAACTGTCCCAAAACACTGCTGGTGCAGGGATCAAATGTCCCAAGTGCTGGAGCAGCTTTTTCAGTGACTTATTCAGGGATACTGGGCAGGGTGTGACAGCACTTGGGTACTTTGGAAAAGTCACTGAAGTTTGGGGGTTTTCAGCTTTCACCAGGGAGAGGGGTGATAGGGCACAGGGAAGGTATGGAAAACTGTGTTTTAATGAGAGGCAGATAAATCTTTGCAAGGCTGCCTTGATGCCATTCCCCTTGAGGTCAAGTGCTCTGTCAGTCTCTTGAAAAAAGCTCGTACTGGATGCCGGGTACAAAGATATTTTTATTGACATCTGTGTTGGTTTTTGGTTGTTGGTTTAAGCTTCCTTGTAGGGCAAGTATAAAGGAACAGATGAATGGGAAGAATTCCTTTCTTTCCCTGTGAATAAGCTGTTGTTCACCTGGGCAGCTTTGATGGCTGGGTTTGAAGGGAACACAGGAGGCAGAGCTGCCTCGCGCCATCGCACAGGGCTGGCTGTTAGATCTGCCTCAGTGTTTGAGCAATGCTGTGAGAACCTGGTTTGTTCGTGTTCACTGGGGGCTAACTGAGGGAATTGTCTTGCATAAAGTCCCCATTGTACTTCCCCTCCTGTCTAGATAAATTTGGCCATCGCTGCATCCTTGAAAGGAATTTTCCATTATCCTTTCATTGACTCTCCTCTCCCTCATGGAAGCAAAGCAGTAGCGTAGTGGGAAGTCGTAGTTCCAAACTCATAATTACAAGTTCAGCCAAGATCCATAATTGGACAGGATCGTAACTCTAATAGAGAAGGATGTGTCGTCAGATACAGTTAATTCTTACAGAGATGTTCCCCTATCGATTGCACCAGGCTTGCGTGTCGTTGCAGGTGCCTTCAGATAGTTATCAGGTCCAAGGAGAGGGATTCCTTGGGGTTTCTCTCCTCAGATAAGATTTTGCAGGATTGAGCCTAATTATTTGTACTGTCAAGGCATTGATCCCAGACGATGCGATGGGAAGTTTCCACTTAGGAGGTGTGCAGGTCTGCTTTCCTCTGAGCTTGGTTAGTGGCCTCCTGTGTCTCCTGGAGAAGGAGGACAGCAGGTTCTGCAGTGCTTTGGCAAGGTATGTTAGAGAGACATTTGCACAGGACAGTACTGAGCAAGGGAGAGCTTGTTCTGCTTGCTCAGGAGCAGCAGACCCACTGGTACCTGGTTTTCAGGGCAGGAATACATGGAAAAGTAAGAGACAGCACCTTTCGTGGTCCCAGCACGCTGCACCACTCACATTCCCAGCTTCTAGGTCTGTGGGATGCCCTTACGCTGATGTTACTGTGTCTTTGGAAAGTCTCCAGAGAAATTATAGGGGAGTAGAGTGTGAGGAATAAAGCAGAGATCTTCCTGTGGAATCTTGGTCCTTGCTGTTGGGCTCAGCCCCATCTCTGGGATTTGAGCTGGGAGAGGCACTGCTGGCTTATGCCAAGAAGTACTCTGTTCATACCCAAATCTTCAGTGAGACATCCCTTCTCTTCGCCACAGTCCCCTGCCTGTGCTCACACCCTCCACTTCTCTTTGATGGATCAGTGTGAGCTCTGCTCCAGTGGCATGCAGTCTCAAGGGAGCTGGAATCGGGACTGCTTTTCCAAGCAAAACAAGTCCTGAGAGAGGCTGTCAGGCTGTGCACAACTCTGTGCTCAGAGGCTGGAGGGACCCTCAGCTGGGGCCAGGGATGGCTGGTTTGCTCCTTCCTGCTCACCCTCAGCACTGACTCGAGGATTTCCAGAAATCAGAATTTCTTGCAACCTGTTTGCGACAGGTTTGCGCACTCCAAGGCTCTGCTTGCTGTGGGGGCTGGCTCTCCCCTTTCCCATTCCCCTGGGAGTACCAGGAAATGTGGGCAGCTCCTTGCATGCTGCCTGTGGTGCACAGATGGCTCTTGTCTCCAGGGCTGTCGGTCATCACACCTTCCACCAGCGCTGAAGTCTCTGTGAGAGAGAACCTGTCAGTGTTGTAAAGATGTGAATCCACATCCCCCGCTGGCCATCAGGGCGATATCAAAGCTTTGATGCTTAGTTCCTGTCTCTGGAGCAGGGTGGGATGTGTTCAGTTGGATCCTACTCTGAGTTTGAGAGGAAAATATTAGTAGCAAAAATCCCCCTAAACCAAGGAGGCAGAGCCCTGTGCACAAACCCCACTCCTGCTCCATCCCTCTTGCTCTGGGGTGAGGTTTGCCTTGTGCCCAGCAAAATACATTCAGCTCCAGGTCTGACTGTGCAGCCCCGAGTTCCCCTGGTCACTGGCAGCACCTGCCTTATGGTGAGATCAAACAGTGAAAGATGTGGGGGGAAGAAGCAGCACTTTAACTCCAAGGCTGTATCAGGCTCCCTGCCCGTCTCATTAAGGATTCCATGAGTATAATGAGCCCCTCCTTGCTGGAGGGAAGGCACAAGCGAGGCTCCTGCACCTCCCTGTGCTTTCTCAGACCACAGAGCAGCTGCTCTGTAACATAGAAATGTGCAGCAGATGCTGTTCAGCTTCCTGGGTTGGGGGAAACTGAGGCAGGGAAAGTGATGGTGTCATATGGGGACCCTCCGAGGGGCTGAGCTTTGCCAAGCCCATTTGTCTTGGAGACCCACAGACCCTCTGCCCTCCCTTGCACCCTAGTCATTGTCTGAGCCTCTGGGACCTACTGGGAGCCCCTGTATCTGAGCCCCTGGGACCTGCCAGGAGGTCCCCATGAGTGCTGACAAACCCCAGAGTGTGGGGCTGGTGTCGCTCCCCCATCAAGCAGAGATCAGGTACCAAGCTGCTGGAAACCCAGACACAAAGCAGAGCAGGGGCTGCAAAGGCAGAGGGCTGCTTTTGTTCTTGTGATGGTTGAGATGTGCTGGAGGGCACCCTGTGCAGTGTCCACCCACCCAGGGTGTCCCATGGACTGTCCTCAGCTGCCTGCTGCTCCTCAAGCTGTCTCTGGTATCTGCTTTAGCTCGAGCTGCACCACCCTGAGCCTGCTGCCCCACACTTGGGTCTGGGATCGCTTCACCCCTCCTGGCATCACCTGTTAAAAGAGGAAGGGGGGAAATACCCCACTCTATTTTCATGCACAGCTGTTGTTCAAGCTCCCCAGCACCCCAGGGAAGGGAGGGCATGGCTTTGGGATGTTCCTCGGCTGAGGTCTCTGTGAACAAGGCACCTGGCTGTTTCCATAGCACGCGGTGATGGGTTTGACAAATTAGCAGAGTTCAATTATGTACCTTGGATTGGTGTCAGCCCCGTGTGCGTGTGTGCTGGGCTGGCTGGCGGAGCCTTCTGAGGGCTGTTAGAGAAATGAGAAGCTGAGCTTTGATCTGCCTCTGTATTTGGTGTTTAAAACAAGGCCTTTTATAAGGCAATATTAGGTATTCGGAGTCTGCTACATATGAGGAAGCTTTGCTTTGATCCTCTCCCATCTCCAGAGGCATCTGGCGCTTATTATTTCATGGGCAACTAAATGAAGTGCAGAATGAAATTTGGATACTGCTTTCTTTGCTGGTGCCTCTGGCCTCGCTGGAGCTGAGTGAATGCTGCAGGCAGGGCATCCCCCCCAACTCTTCCATACTCCTCAGGGAATTGCCCCCCTGCTCTGCCTTAGGCTTGATTCGCCTTCAGAATGGGGGAGATGCAGTTGGGAATCAAGTGGGAAACAAAAGGTGATAAAGCAAACATGTCAATTTGGGCTGCTTCCAGTGGCAGGAAGGAAGAATGGGTCTGTCTGTGTCTGGTGCTGTCTGTCTGTACTTGGGGTGCTGCTCCTTTCCTGACAGCCCTGTGTCCATCCCCTCCTTGTGTGGTCAGCCCACGGCACAGACAGGTTGGGATTCCTTAAGAGGGGACACAGAGCCCTTAGGATTCCTCAGGATGGGACACAGAGCCATCAGAATTCCTCAGGAAAGGACAGAGAGTCATTAGGATTCCTCAGGATGGGACACAGAGCTGCTCCCTGTGGGGACAGACGGACAAGTCAGTCTGGGTGGTGCACACCCAGCTGCTTCATGGCACGTGGAGCTGTGCTGCTCTTTGTGAGGCCAGGAAAGAACAGCCCAGAGGGGACACCCCGGCTCCCATGCGACCTGCAGATCCCCACATCTCAGGGATGAGGTGCCTTCACGATACAAATGTTGTCTTTACGCCCCAGAGCACCAAGGTGCCTCCCTCCAGGGTGCACCCCAGCAGCACAGCCATGCTCACACTGTGATGCCCAGGGCAGTGTGGCAGTGGGGGATGCTGCTAATTCCCAACCATTCCCTGCTCTCTGTCATGGATGCTGCTTTTCCAGAGAGCAAACAAACGTGGTGCTTTTGCCTGATGTCTTGTTTTGCCTGCAGAGCAATGAGGCACTGCAACAGCACATGAAACCCATTCGGAGTCCCTCTCCGTCCCTGCTGGACTCCGGCTGTGCAGGGAAGCTGGGCTGGGGTTGCTCCAGCTGCCTCTTTGCTCCCTGAGTCGCTGGTGGCTGTAGGTGGGGGGTGCACTCATGCTCCTGCCTGTGCCAGGGGTACTGAGCTGCTGGAAGCTGGAGCTGGGCAGCACAAGGGTCTGCAGGGAAAGTGGTGGTGGAGCTGCGGTGGCCGCAAGCTCTTTAAGTTCCCCGGACTGCGCTGGAGATAAAAGCTTTTACATCTGTTCCTGGAGGCAGTGCGGGTCTTCCTATTTATTTATTTATTTTCCGATTGTATCTGATACAGCCTCAGCGAGTAATTGAGTGTTTGAGAGTGAAAAATTATCTCTCCGGCTTGGCCCTTATCTTGACAGCAAAGCAGCACTTTTAATTTAATTTTGTTCAGAGCATGTGGGTAACAAATTTCACTAATCGCTCTGCTGTCGCCCTCCGCATGGTAACGAGCCTCTTGTTTCCCAGGAAGCAGAACATAAACACGGAGCTGGATGCAGGCAGGAGGAGGGCGAGGGTTGGTGCCGGTTGGAAAATGAAGATGTGTTTCGTTGTGGATTCCTGTGGCACGATGGATTTGTCTCCTGGCTGGAGCAGGAAAGGAGGCAGAGGGTGGTGGATGTCACATTTGTTCCTGTGTGATGCTTGGCTGGGGGGGAAACTGAGGCACGGAGGGATGTGCTCCAAGCCTGGGGAGCTGTTGCAGAGCAGAGATTTGTATTCTCATCCTGTTCTGTCAGTTTGCATCTGTTCCAAAAATAATGGATGGAGGGAAAAGATGGTTTGGGACTTTTTTTTTTGGTTTTTTTTTGATACAGCAGCCCAATTCCTCAATCCCAGCTCTGCCTGCAGGGAGACAGTGTGACAATGGGCAGTGTGGTGAAGGTCCAGCCAGGATGAGCAACTTGAGTCCTTGGGCATCTCTTGCCACCAGCCCCTGGGACATCTCCTGCCAGGTCCTGAGCCCTCCCCGGCAGCCTGGCCTCTGTCACTGCTCTCTGCTGGTTTCTAAAATCAATTCATCTGTCTGACCAGCCCTCCAGTTGCTGAGCACAATCCTCCCTGGGCTGTGACTCAACACAAACTATTTCATAGATAATGATTACTTTTTTTTTCCTTTTTCCTGTAGGAATAATGTTTTTGCTACACTGTATTGAAAATTGCTTCTCTTCTCCTTAAAAGGAAGCCTTCCACTCAGATTTGCCTTTGTGCTTGTATATTGTAAAATTGGGACTCATTGGGAGTGTAGAACAAAAAAAGATCAGGACTTAATTCCAGGAGAAGTGCTTTCATTGATTTTCATGAAAGAAAATTCCAGTGCAGGCAATATCTACCTTTAAATATGTTACTGTTTCTTTAATGTGATTTTATCTCAACCAATTCAGCACCGAGAACATGAAAGCAAAACTGACTTCATTGATTTTAATTGTCCCTGCCCAGAGAAATGCAAAAAAATGTGACAGTGCCCGGAGAGCAAATTGGGTTTGCACAAATTCTTCTCCCCTTTTGCTGTGCCAGGGGAGGTCTAAGATACGTGGGCAGGAGAATCTGCCTGGTGGTGATGGGGCTGGTGGATCAGCATCTCAGCCTGTGCCACTTTGGTCATTTTCCCCCCTCTCCTCAGCTCCTCATTCCTTGCCCAGCCTTCAAGGCTTTACCTTTCCCCCCTTCCTCCTCTTGGTTGGAATTTGCCTGCCGCAGGCAC
The DNA here is from genome assembly GCF_000738735.6 of Corvus cornix cornix. NCBI lineage: Eukaryota > Metazoa > Chordata > Aves > Passeriformes > Corvidae > Corvus > Corvus cornix. The sequence continues at coordinate 7,691,178 of NC_046346.1, forward strand.
AATGTCTCAGAGCGAAGGGGGAGCACCAGCAGCAGCTGTATAATTAGGCAGCAAATACATTTATTCAGTACATAAGGCTTTATAACTCCAGGAGCACCTTAAGAGCCGAGGCTCGGGCTGCTGGAGGAGCACAAGAGCTCACTGGGACACACAGGAGCTCAGCCAATGAGCCCTTGACCTTGCTATGGGGTCCAGCAGCCCAACCCCAACCTGCCCACAGTGCCCATGCCACCCCTTGGCATCCTCCTCCCCCCGACCCCCACCCCAGGGCTGCCTTTTCTGCAGCTCCCTGTGCTGTACTGGAGGATGTCTCGGCTAATTGCTAGAGGATAATTCATAAATGTTAATAGTATTAATCTGATTCAGCATGTGCTTAGCAAGGTCTAATCCTCTATAAATCCAGAAGTGACTGATCGCACCCTTCTGCTGCACAGCGTGGCTGCCTTTCCTCCTCCTTTCCCCCATCCCTTCCTCTGTGCACCCTCTGCCTCCTTGGAGCGTCTCCTCGGGAGTCTCCCCCAACACAGGGGAAGCAGAGCTGCCACTTCATGGCTGATCCACACCCTGCTGACTCTGGGATGAGGCTGGAGCCTGCCCCGTGCACAAGCCCTGACTCAGATCTGGGCTGTAGCTGTGGGCACCTTCATTTGGGATTTGTCCAGGACTGCAATGGAGAAGATGCCTCAGGAAGAGGCTGGGGCCAGGTGTGGTGTAGAGCGTGTGTGATGAAACACCTGCCTGTGCTCTCACCCCCTGCTGGGGGGCTGATTGCACCCACATCCATCCCCTTTAGAAGGAGCTGGCTCTGGGGCTGGCTACTGCATGAAGGCTTCATGGGGTCATGGTGCGGGAGAGCTGTGTCTGGCTCGAAGGAGGATCTGCCATCCCATCCCATCCCATCCCATCCCATCCCATCCCATCCCATCCCATCCCATCCCATCCCATCCCATCCCGCTGAGGAAGGGGAGGCTGCAGGGCAGAGGGGACACAGGCAGTGCTGCTCCCCGTGCAGGGGTGCTCCATGTCCAGAGCCGCCTGCCAACACCGCTGCTCATCTTAATTGGCATTTGCTTTGATTGGACATGATCTGCTCCTCGTAAAACACCTTGAGATGTGTCTGTGTGTGAGGCTGTCCTGGAAACGCTGCTCTATGCTGTTAATGAACCTCTGCTGGAACATAACGACGGATCATTAGGAGCCCGATTCCTCTGACACGGCAGCAACACCGGCGTGCTCCGGGAGCATCCCGGGGATGTGAGCTGGGCTGGGGTGGGCTGGCTGTCCCGGGGGTGCTGCTGTCCCCCATGGTGCTGCTGTCCCCGGGTGCTGCTGTGCCCGGGGGTGCTGCTGTGCCCGGGGTGCTGCTGTCCTGGGGATGGGCTGGCTGTGCCGGGGGTGCTGCTGTCCCCAGGTGCTGCTGTCCCCTGGTGCTGCTGTCCCCAGGGTGCTGCTGTCCCCAGGGTGGGCTGGATGTCCCCGGGTGCTGCTGTCCCCGGGTGCTGCTGTCCCGAGGGTGGGCTGGCTGTGCCCGGGTGCTGCTGTCCCAGGGTGGGCTGGCTGTCCCCAGGATGAGCTGGCTGTCCCCGGGTGCTGCTGTCCCAGGGTGGGCTGGCTGTCCCCAGGATGAGCTGGCTGTCCCCGGGTGCTGCTGTCCCCAGGGTGAGCTGGCTGTCCCCGGGTGCTGCTGTCCCCAGGGTGGGCTGGCTGTGCCCGGGTGCTGCTGTCCCCAGGGTGAGCTGGCTGTCCCCGGGTGCTGCTGTCCCCAGGGTGGGCTGGCTGTCCCCGGGTGCTGCTGTCCCCAGGATGAGCTGGCTGTCCCCGGGTGCTGGGCGCTCCGCACGCCGCTCAGCACGGCGGGGGTTGCTAAGCACTTGCAGCACTCGCTGTTCTCCCGCTCGCCTTCCCCAGCCCTGTCTTCCCCGGGTGCTGGGAATACATTTCCATATCCGAGTGGCCACGGAACGTTCCATGTGATGCTATTATCTCCCGGGGGGCGGGGAAGATTGCAAAGCACTTGGCGTTTAACACCCACATATGGTTAACACCACGGGCTGTGTGCTGATAAAGAGGGGGTAATTAAAGTTTATTTTTTTTTATAGACTAATCTCCCAAGCATGTATTTATGAGCCTGATTTAGAAACAGCATATTACCGAGAACACGGGATATTTGTGTTGCTCGTAAATCCATACGTGTTCTGAACACACCTTTTTTTTTTTTTCTTCTTCTCCCCCCCTAAATTTAGGGACTACTGCCAGTATTAAAAAGAATTGAGCCCAGAGTTTTGTTGGGCTTCTCCCCCCCTCCTTGTCTTTTGGGCAGGCAAAGGAAAGTGTACAAAGCAGTGAGTAATTAAATGCACAAGGAAATGATATTTCAAAGGAGACACGGTGCGTTTGGAGGGGCTGTTTGCTGAGTGTTTCCACCAGTGGCTTTGAATTTATCTTCATCTTGCAGCAGGTGCAAAATCTTTAGGGGAATGTGGTGCTTTGCAAGTGGTTTCTGAGCTGTCTGCACAAGGACCCACATCCTCACCATGATAATTTGCACTGGGGTTTGAGGAGAGACAAAAAAATCCTGGGTGGGGAAGGTGGTGGTGGCCAGAGTCCTTCTGAGCACAGTGCTGGGCACTCCTCTTCTTTTCCAGCCTAATTAAGCCACCCTTGGATCACTAGCAGGGGGTATCTCAGGTGTGGTTCTGCCCTGAAATGGAGCAGTTTGTCTTTCCTTTCTGCCTCTCTCTCCTGGGATTCTGTGGGCTGTGGGGAGAAGTTACTTCTCTCTGTTTGGATAGAAGTAATTTATTCTCACTTTTCATCCTGGTGGTGTGCCCAGCCCAGTCCTTGGGTGCAGAGGTGGGAATCCCCATGGTCCATGTTTTTCCCTCCAAAACTGCCTGGGTGAGCACTCGGACCTCCACTCACTTTGTTGTAACCACTCAAAACACTACAGAAACGTCTTTGATTAAAAATATAGAGAGGTCATAGTAATGTATGATGCATTTATTAGGGGAGCGAGATCTGGGGAGTGAGTTTGGTCTTAGTCATGCCTGGTCACCATCTGGGCTTTTTGGACCCCACAAGACCCATACCAGGGCTTCTGTTGGGTGCTGGGGCTCTCAGCCATCCATAAATGTCTTGTATTCCCCACCCAGCTTCCTCCTCTTGGTAAAGGACGTTGATAGCTTGTTTGGTGCACCTGGATTTTCAAATATGCTCTTCAAACACTTCCTGAAAGCCTGGAGATGACAAGAAGAGGAGGGAAAGCACAGGCTTAGCCAGGTCAAGCTCTCATGTGTGGCACTGGGTTTGTTTGGGGCTGCCTGAGCTACCGAGCTGGGTTTGGATCCCGTCCCTGTGCTGAAGAAGGAAGGGATCAGTTTGTCTCACCTCTGGACCAGGGGTCAGCCCTGGTGAACCTGCTGAGGTGAGTTTGGTTAGCAGGGCCTTGCTGAAAATACATTTGCTTGTGGTTTTAAAGGCTTGGAGTGAAGCTGATTATCTCCAGACAGGTGTTTAAATGCAGCACAGAGTGCTGGAGCATCAGTGGTCTGAAGAGCAGGGAAAGAGATGGAAAACAAAAGCCCTGTCCCTCTCTTTAAATGCTTTTCCAGCAGTCTCCCTTTAAACCTGGCAGCAAACTGGTCGTGAGCAATAAAGAGCTGAGCTGGAAATCCAATTTCTGCTCAAGCAGAAGCCCCCTTGTTTTGGTTCAGTTGGTCAGAACCAAACGTCAGGCGCTTCTAGAGGTCAGTGATTAGCAGTGATGGAAATGAGAGAGTGCAGGAGGGAAGGGAGTTACAGGAGACTTGGAGCAATTGTCCCTTTCCTTGAGCAGCCAAGCTCAGACTCGTGGAACTGTAAAAGGCTTTTTGCTGTTCCAAGCCCCTGTGCTGCTCTCCTCTGAGTCACGGGGAGAGAAGAAGCCACGTAGACCAATGGGGATGTGAAATCCTAATTCCTCCAGCTCCACTCTGGCTGCAGTTTGGTGAAAGCTGCCATCATACCTGGGATTCAGGCTCTTTGTGAAAAGGGGATAATACTTGTCTCACTCATAAGGGATTTATGATTTAATGTTTGCAAAGCACTTTAAGACTCTGTATTGAAAGGTGATTTATAATGGTGAAATCCAGCGTTGTCTGGTCCATTGTATACTTGATTTCGTCCACTTATCCTGATGGGGGCTTTCTTCCTTGCTTTTTTTCCCCCTTTTTTCTCTTTTTTGCATTCGTGTCATAACTTCAAGCCAAGCAGGGGTTGTGGCAGGCACAATATGCCCAGCAAGAGGAGGATTTTGCCTCCCTTGGAGGTGCTAACTTATGCTGATGATATGAATAAAGATTGGAAAGGAAAAAAAGAGGATTGCGAGGTGAGGGGCACAGGGGATTGGCAAAAAATCTGTGAAATAGGAGTGGGAAGGCTGTTTAGATGATCCATGCATAAGGAAAGGAGAAGATGCTTTATTAATCAGTTTACTTGTTCCTGTTGGTCTCAGTGATGGGGGTATTTTCCAGCAGATCAGCCACTTCAGATCCTGGTTGGAGCATCCCCTGTGCAGGCTCCAACCTGGGGATGCTCTGGTGGGGCTTGGTGCCCTGCCTGGCAAGGACAGGTTGTGCTGAGCAGGAGGCACATCATCCCTGCCCCGGCACCAGCACCTCCAGCAGCAGCTTTAGGCAACTTGCAGGGTGTGCAAGTGCTAACTTGGATCCATTTCCCATCCAGTTTTCAAACTGATGCTTTTTAAATCTCACTTTGCTGATGAAGTCTGGGGGGCAAGCAGGGAGAGGCTGCATTGGCTTCCAAAAATCGAGATGTCCTCACCTGAATCCTGGGCAGGGCTGTGGTCAGCTCTGCTGGCAGCTGGGTCATCTCAGCCTGCACCAGAATGGGCTGTACAGCTTCTGGGTTCATTGCTGGGCTGTGCCCTCTCCTTGTCATGGACACTCTCCAAGAGGTGCATCCCAAACCCTGGAGGAGGAACCCGCTGCCTTGCGGGGTGTCTGTTGCTGTCTCGGAGCAAAGCGGGGTGCTGGCACCAGGTGTTGGGTGAGGGGGCCGTGGGGGACGCAGTGCAGTCAGAGCAGCAGCGGGGCAGCCCCCAGCTCCCGTGGGATCAGCGGTGCCTCAAGGATGCAGGCTCCAGGGCTGCTCCTTGCTTGGGCAGCGGAGACCTGTTGATGGGGTTGTGGTGGCCTGGGACAGTTCTTGGTCATCTCCATCAGTAGAGGGGGACTCATTTGGACACCTGATATTCCCCGTCTGTACCCAGCAAGAGCAGGCGAGTCTTCTGGGGCAGCCAGGCCTCTCTGGATGACTCTGCGTTGCACAGCTTCACTCCATTCCCTATGAAACTTGGGGATGCTGTCCCACCCAGCTGCAGCTGATGGTGATTCAGCCATCCCAACGCTGTCCTGCTCCACGAGGGTTTCACAGGGGGTTGCCAAGCCAACCAGTGTTGACAAGAAGTGATGGTGGTTTCAGCAGGGGAGTACAGCAGGTGTGGTGAGTGGTTCCAGGGAGGAGAAGTTCCCAGGGAGAGGGTCTGTACAGGGCTTTGAGCAGGTTTTCTCCCTCCTCTAGCAAAATGAAGCCCCGTGCCCAGCAAGCTGTGATGGGAGTCATGGGGTGTGCAGACTCCTGCTGAGCTGCCATCCCTGTTTCCAGTGCCTTCCTTCCCCGTGCTGGGGCTCTCCCACCTCTGCTGAGAAAGCCCTGGGTGCAGCTTTACCTTTTGGCCACCCACCTGCCCCTCTGTGTGCCTTGCAGGTTCCATGAAGAGCCCCGTGAACAAGACAGCGCTGACCCTGATCGCGGTCAGCTCCTGCGTCCTGGCTGTGGTCTGCGGCTCCCAGCTGTCCTGCCCTCTGACCGTCAAGGTGACGCTCCACGTCCCCGAGCACTTCATTGCTGATGGTAAGAGCCTCCTGCTGCCCCTCCGGGTGTGTTTGGGACATCCCTCTCTTTGGGAATGCTCCAGCTGTGTTTGACTGCGGGGATCTCCCTTTCCAGAAGCACAGCTGCGAGCCTGAGGCCAAAATCTCAATCATGTCAATTAATATTATCGTTGTTGTCATTGGTGCTAATTGTGTCTGATGGATATTTCTGTTCTCCTCCAAGCTCGTCAAGGAGCCCTGGGAGCTGCACAGACAGGCCTCCTGCTGTCCTGCAGCAGCAGAGCTGCTCATCCCAGCCCTTGCAGCAGCACAGAGGGAAATTGCTGGGGTTTGAGCAAAGGCAGAGATGCTTTGAAAAATTAGATGAGTGCTGCTGTCACTATTTATTGCTTTCTCCAACTGGGCTCCTTGCATTTGTTGTGTTTCACTGACCTTTTCTTTATAATGTGCAGTGAGCGTCGAGTGCAAGTTTTCAGTAACATGAGGGCAAATTTCATTTTCTTCCAGCAGACAGGACCCATTACTCAGTCAGTTCCAATTCTTCAGCTCCTGTGCTCGTCTCACTGCTTGGGGCATGCAGAGGGGCACTTCCTCTCTGCCAGAAACATGCTGCATGCAGCCAGTGCATCACCAGCTGCTGGGGTGTCCTGGTGCAGCCAACTCTGGGGCAGCCCCTGCTTTGGGAGCTTTGGAAGCTTTGGAGTGAAGGGCAGCTCTTGGGGGATTAATATTTTGGGGAGGGGGAGATGGTTAAAGAGACACAGCGGGATGAGAGCTGCAGGAGGTGGTGGAGAGGGGCTGAAATCATCACCCCACAGAAGAGTCACCAGTGTGTTTGAAGAAGGATTAGCCGTGCTAAGAGTGATCTCTGGGTAGCTGGGCTATACCAGGGATCACAGCTTGGCCCTTGTAGGAAAGAGGAGGAGAGCATCTACTTTGTGTTTACACATTGGAGGAACTGAACATCGGTGGAGACATGAAGATAACATCAAGGTGTGGATGCCACATCACTGGAAGTGTTCAAGGCCAGTTTGGATGGAGCTCTGAGCAGCCTGGGCTGGTGGAAGGTGTCCCTGCCCGTGGCAGACGGATGGAACAAGAGGTTGTTTAAGGTCCCTTCCAAGCCAAACCATTCTGTGATTTAAGGATTTGAAACAAGGGACTTGTCTACACCTTGACCTGTTTCTAAAAGGCTTTAATGATTGTCCAAGCCACACATGAATGTTTGAAATCTTCACAGATCATTCCAAGTAGCTGGAGAACAGAAACTCTTGCATTTGGGGCATGAGGTTGCTCCAGTGCTAACTCGTGTCCAATGGGGATGGGAACTGGCCAGTTCAGCACTTGGGCTGGGAGTTCACACTGGTTCTGGTACTTGCTGAAGGTCAGCCAGGAAGGCAGTGATGGAGACAGGACCTCGGCATCCTGCTCCCAGCTTGTGGTTCTGGCCCAGGGAAGACAGTGTATCCTGAATGAGAAAATAAACAAAATGGAATGAGACTCCATAGAATGAAAGTGAAAAGCTGAGCCTGTGCTTGCCACCAAGAAAGGGGTGGCAATGCAAATTATGCAAATGCAGAGAACACTCGAATGAAAATGACAATGAAATGCCAATAAAACAGATTAATATCCTTGAAACTGGGGGAAATGGGATGATCTCCAGTCCCGACTTAATGACTTTTCTGAAGAGAAAGTGGCAAGAGGACTGGTAACAACAGTTTGGAGAAGAATTAAAATGAGCTTTGTAATGAAACTGTAAAATATAATTACAAACTGTGAAAACTTTTTTAATATTTTTTATGAGAAACAGTCAAATTCTTTCCATAGAAGCAGCCAAGACATTTTGCAGTGGCTATCACTTTCCCTGAAATCTCATCATTTTATGCGATGACAGCCCCTTGCCTGGGAAGAGAAAAAGCTCTTAAAGTTGTCCCTTCTTTCTGAATAACAACAAATCCCAAGGCACCACCCAAGAGGCAGCAAAATATTACAAAGCTTTTAAAGACATCGCAGAGCTGAGCTGGGTTGGGAAATTTCAGTGATACCCAGGAAAAATGTGGCTGGATGTGTTCGCCAGGGCTCGGCACCTGGAGTTTGATGCTGATGGAGAAGAGAGGCCCTGCTTCCCCCTGGAGATCTCCTGTGGGGGATTAAATCGGCTTTCTACAGGGTGCTGAAGAGGGTTGGCATGAGCATCCCTGTGGCATCGAGGTGACAACAGAGATGATGTGTTTGGCCTGGCAGAGTCTGGGAGCTTTGATCAGTCTTGAAGCAGCTTCTGGTGTGGCACCCGCCGGTGGCACCGTGTCTGGCGAGTGTCGCCGTGCGCTGAAATCGTCTGGTTCCTGAAGCTGTTCCCTTTGGTGTTGCGCAGGAGGATAAGGCAGGCTCTGCGAGAAGGCAGGGACGGTGCATTCACGGGAGATGTTCCCATGCGAGGGAGCGGTGCCCTCTCGTTCCCTTTTGAAATGTGGGATTTCAATAGGCGTCAGGAGCCAAGGAGAATCTGAAAGCGGAGCTGCTACCGGCACCTCTGCAGGAGAAGCCAAACAAAGGCAGAGGCTGAAAGAAATCCCTCTCCTAGACGATGAGAACTCGGCTTTGAAGGAAACTTTAAATAGATGCCAGCCAGTTCTGGCGTGCCAGCAGCCAGAGCCAAGAAAAGAAAGAGGGGGGGAACCTCCCCAAATATCTCCAGCCTTGGAGAAGAGCAGCTTTCCCTGCTGCAGCAAGAATGGCGTTAGAGAAAGCAGCTCCAGAGCCTGCTGGAGTGGCAGGGTGGAAAAGGGGAGGGGAAGGACTGGGACCAGAAGCCAACTGGCAGCCAGGCTCGGAGGATATATTCCAAGCAGCAGTTCTGTAATAACCAGCCTGTCTCTGTTGCCCTTATTTCTCCCTCGGTTTGTTTTCTTCCTTTTGTTCATTTGATGGGGTCCCCCTGCCTCGCTCCCCGCTGAGCAGTTATTGCCTGGTTTGTACAGCTGCTGTGCCTTCACTTCTTGGAGCAGCTGGATCAAGGAGAGCCTGGCAGGAGCTGCCGTGGTTGGCAGGGAGGGCTAGGACCTCCTGCTTCCCAGAAATGGGTTGGTGCCTCTAAATCCTCCCTTCGAATGCAGTGGTTGGAGCATCCTGTCCTCCCTTCTGCTGCTCCAGGGCTTTGTGTTTCGAGGCAGCCCCTGCCCGTGCTGAGCAGAAGGAATTGTTCTGATTTCAGAGGTGGCTCAGATTTATGGAAAGAACCGTAGTGGCTTTTATGAGGATATGGAAATGCAAGGCATTATTTAGAGGACCCTTTAGCCGTGTCAAAGGGGGGAAGGAAGGAAAGAGAACCCCTCCATCTGAGTAATAAAACCTCTCATGAATATGTGAGCCACTCAGCTCTACATTCAATAGTTGTTTTTTTGGTTTTGTTTCTTTTTCTTGTAAGTAGTAATTCAAAAAGTAGAGCTGGAGCAATGGGAATGGCTTACAGGGAAGGCAGGGCTGGAGAAAGATACTCCGGAGGGCTCAGCCTGGAGTACCTCCTTGCTGCACAACAGTATGAAATATAGTATCAATTAAAGCTTCCCATTTTTACAGCCTGTGAGAGGTTATATATGGTGTGGGTGGATGTTTGTACTTTAGTGGGAGAGGTGGGTGAGATCTTCCAGCAGTGCAGAGGGAAGCAAGAGCTGCATTTAGTGAGGGGCTCGTAGGGCTTTGTTTTATAAGTGGAAATAAAGCAAAGGGCATAAAGCAGGTTTCTGTCAAATCTCTGGGCATTTACAGCCTTCTTCCCTCCTCTTCTGAGGTGTGTGCCTGGGGAGATGTGGTGATCCCTCTGCACCTCGCTGGGCTGTGGGATGGGTGTGCAGAGCGGTGCACAGAGCTTGGTGTGGGCAGGCAGGGTCTCACCATGGGCTTGGAGCTCAGTGTGGGCAGGGAGGGTCCTGATTGTGGGGTCAGAGCTCAGTGTGGGCAGGGAGGGTCCTCACCATGGGCTTGGAGCTCAGTGTGGGCAGGGAGGGTCCTCACTGTGGGGTCAGAGCTCAGTGTGGGCAGGGAGGGTCCTGACTGTGGGGTCGGAGCTTGGCATGGACAGTGTCCCCACCCTGATGAGCTGCCTGTGTGATGGCTCTGTCTCTGCTGCAAGTGTGGGTGAACTCTCCCAGGATGAACACTGCCCTGAGAGCAAGCCCAGGTTCCCCCTTGCAAAGCCAAGAGACTGTCAGAAGTGGAATTTCCACTCGAGGCCGTGTTTTGGGTTGGAGCATCTGACAAGACGGCAGAGGTGGAGGGAGCTTCTTTTTTGTTTATTCTTTTAATCTCCGTGCATCTGCGCCTGCCTGCCTGAACGATGCCGTGCTGTCCTTGCCATGCAGCTGATCAGTAATTGTTTCATCTGCAGATTATTTCCTACCTTCCCCCACCACAGTTTCCTCCAAGATGCCGGTGAATTGGATGCTGTGATTAGCAGCCTGTGTTAATTTTCCCTGAAGATTGCTCTGCAGACTGCAATTGTTGGGACTCGCAACAACTTCTCATTTTGGTTTTAATTAAATGTGTTGCTTTAAATTGTTTGTTTTTGACATTTCCTGCTCAATCTTCTGCATCTCTCAGAGGTGACCAGATATTACCTCGTGCCCTCAGGGCACTCAGGATGTGCTGCACACGTGGCCACACAGAGATGAGCCACAGGAGGTGGGGACTGGCTGTGTCCCCATCCCGTTTGGCAGCAAGGAGGAGCTGGAGACACTCTCTGATTTACAGGTGAAGCTCCCCAGGTTTGTACCAGAAGGATGGAGAAAGAGATCTGATCTCAAAGCGATCTCAGGTCAGACTGGATGGAGCTCGGTGTCCCTGCCCACGGGACAGGGGTGGAACAAGATGATCTTTAAGGTCCCTTCCAACCCAAAGCATTCTGTGATTCTGTGATCTTTCCAGGCTTTCAAAAAGATTCTGCCATTGGCGTCTCCCGTGTTCTCCCACTGTTCCCAGATCCACAAGTCCCCCCTGAAATCAGCAGAAGGAATTGGTTTAAAGTTTTTTCTTGTCTGTGACCCTCCCAGGGTTTTTGCAGTATGGAGACCTGGGTCAGGGCTTTGACAGAAGCAACACTTTCCTGTTGCAGACTCGGTGTCACGTCTGGCTGCCCCAGGCCCCGTGCGTTTCATGTAAGGTGGCCGTGTTTGGGGGCAGCTTTACAAATTGCATTTTATTTCACCAGCTCGTAATCACCAGGGTCACCTCCGTGCCTGTGTTACAGCTCACTCCCGCTCCCGTGGCTGCCTGCCTGGCAAGAAAATGTGAGCAAATGGCTGCAGTGTAACCAGACATGAACTCTAAATATTAACATCAATTTATGAACTGTATCAGCGTGGATCAAAGGGATTCCAAGACGGTTTTACGGCGTGAACGCTCGTTGCATGAAGAACTAATAAGATTCTGGAGGCTGAAGTACATCATGTTTTTATCGTGGCTTTGACAGGCTTGTGAACCTGCTCAGTGGCTGCCCGGCTCCCCAGCCCCGTGCCTGCCAGAGGCATTCCCAGCTTCTGGGGTAGCTCCATTTGCAAGGGAAGCCAAATACTTCTTCCCCTTTGCAGGATTCACTGGGGCAAAGCCAGCGGGATTGGTGTTGGCGTTTGGATGGTGTCAGCAGTAGCTGCCTCAGAGCCGGGAGCATCCTGAGAGAGGCAGGGGGTGCCCAGCCCCGTGGGGAGGGGGCATCTCCTGGCACCTGCTGAGCTTTACCAACACCCCTTACCCTCTGATTTGGGAGGGATGGCACGGCTTTGGCCTGCTGACCTGCTCTCCCTGCCGTGGATGGAGAGATGCAAACATTGACTTCTGCATTCATACAACAAGCTTATCATAGCTCCTCTGTGCTTTGTGATGTGATTAGATTTAGGCTGGATTTCCCTGAACCCTTTTCTGATATCTGGAGAGCATCACTGCTAAAGAGCCCCGGGCTGCAGCGTGGGAGTTGGGAGATACGGAGCATTAAGGAGAAGCTTTTTTTTTTGCAGGAGTCTCATTTCTGTCTCAGCCACTGCTGGCCCAGATGCCTTCTGAGAACAGAGGTGTGCTCTTACCAACAGCTCCACAACTACGTTGTCTAATGTTGCCATGGGAGATCTCGTTGCAGCATGAGCTTGACCACAAGGCAGGGTGGGCAGATTCCTTCTTGCTTAATTTCAGGAAAAGTTGGCTGAGCCATCGCCTGCCTTCCAAAGTGAAGTATGTGTGTTGTTTGTCAGAAGCTCAGCCCTGGAGAAATCGAGACTGACTGACAAGAAAACCCAAAGAAAGAGTCTGACAGAATGATCAAGAAAGTGCAATTTAACACTTTAATTGTAACCCTGCTCCTCCTGCAGGAGAGGTGGTTCCAGTGTGAGCTGTAATTACACACAGGCTTGTATCGCTAATTGACTTCTGCTTTGCCCGGGTGGGAAAGCTCTGGCAGGATTGGTGGTGTTTCGAGGGGATGGGGGTCTGCAGGTTTGATCATCGTTGGGTTGGGGATGTGAGAGCCCATGGGTGCAGTTCCTATGCTCAAAATACACCCTGGAGTCAAGCCCTGTGAGGTAAAAACTGTGTGTCCTTCAGCTGAGGGAGGACTGAGTGAAAGATGTGTTTATAGGCTTGGGCTGTTTTCAAATCTTTCTATCTTAACTTTCTGTTTAAGCATTTCAGCTTGTTCAAAGAGAGAAATAATTGAAAAAAAAAAGTAAAGAGGGTTGGCTTGGATTTTAACCTGGTGTGATGCTATCCCTGGATTCAAACTAGACTATAGAACTTAGAGTTTGACTTAAAAGTATTTAAATTATTCCCAAATCACCTGGTTTTGTGCTGAGCAGGATGGGGATGGTAAAGCTGAGCACTGTGTTAGTCTGTGGGTGCAGTCCTGCCCTAAGCCCCGTTTCCTTGCTCAGGTCAGTACATGTGTGTCCTGGGCATCCAAAGTCTGTCCGGTTCTTTGGCATTTTCTGGGAGAAATTTCAGAAGCAGAAATTTTCGTGCCCTGGGACTGGGGCAGGAGAGGGAGAGTTGATCAAGGGGAAGAGCTGATAGGGGAGGAGTTGTCTCTTTGGGCAATGTTCTTTCAAGTTTAACAAGGGTAAGAAAAGGGTCTCTAAAGAAATCAAATAGGGTTATTCTTTGTACCTATAGAATGAAGCAAGAGGGATCATCTTTCCTCTAGTGTTTATAAAAAATATCTCTTAACAGGATTAGAGCTGTGTGGTAGTATAGGGCTGGATACATTAATAGCAACCTGTAGTATGACCTCCCATTGCTTCCCAACACAAAATGCTAATTTTAGATGAAAAGGAATTTTGTTGGCCAAGAAACACTGAATGGACCAAAGATGACAAAGAGAGCAGAGGGAGGGAGAAATAGATGTTCTTCAAAAAAAATTATGTTTTGATCTTTTCTCTTGAAAAGAAGGAGAAAGGAAAAGCCAAACCCTTTTGGCTGCCTTTTGGGTGCTTTGTTCTTTTCCCTTGTTAGATATCTCTTCTGAGCTGTTTTATCCTGTTGTGTTCTTGAAAATGATTTTTGAAATGTCAAAACTTCAAGCCTCTTTTGTCAGGGCTTAAGCAATTGCACTGAACTTTGAAGGAGACCCCAGCATGAGAGACATGAACTTCTGACGCTGCCTTAACTCATCCAGCTTTGATCAGTGCTGGGGAAGGAACGGGGGAGCGGAAAACACACGCACAGAGAAAAACAAACAAATCAATCCCCTGAGGGGCTGCTGGACCTCATGGAGCTGGGAGAGAGTTGTAGCTGTGTCCTGGTGTTCTCCACGCTGCTCCATGGCATTGGCTGGCTCGTAAAGCCAGCAGCATTTGAGGGATATGTCCTGCTACGGGGTTCTGGGAGGTGGTGCTGGGTGGATTTGTTGCTGTATTCTCATGTTTGGTTGATGGTTGCTTTACCCTGAGACCTAAATGGCTCTGTTCAAGGGGAATTTCAGCAAACTTCTGAGTGGGAAGCTCCAAATTTGTATCTAGGAGGACACCTGGGAGGTTGGCAGCAGAGGAGAGCAGGATGGACAGTCCCTCCAGGTGTCTTCAGAGTGTCTGTGCTGGGACTGCTCTGGGGACTGCGGGCAGCAGCTGAAGGTGCGCTCCAAACTGGGCGTGGGGGTGATTTAGTAGGGCCTGAGGTCCTCGAGGAAGGTTTTAGGAGTGTGGTTTGTAGTGGGTTCTACCCCCCTCAAGTCCCCCATCACTCCCCTTCCCTCTATCCAGAGACTGTGTGTTGGGGAAAACACACCCAGTTGTTGTTCCCAACAAGCTGAAGGTGTTTGAAACAGCTCTTGCTTAGAAGATGTTTGTTGTTGGTAGTTTCTAAAAGGATTTGTTCCTCAACCTGCCCTTTCTGAACTTTTCAAGGTGGTTTTGATATGTACATGATGGTGACTTTTGAAAACTGTTTTCTACACATGGATTCTTGGAAAGTGAAGAGAAAAATTTTGTGAAAAGGCTTTGAAATCATCACGATTTTAGCTTTCAAAATATTTGTAGGATGCCTTTTCCTGTTTATTTCCCAGGCAAGCTATAAAGGGATCGAGATTGGGGCGTTTGTTTGTTTGTGTTTTCAGTGGGAGTGAAGGTGATGAGGGCGTCTGTGAACATCTCTCAAAATCTTGCCACGCACTCAGCTTTTTCCTTGCTGGAAGTTGTCCCCTCCTCCTCTGGGGAAGGGAAGGGAAGGGAAGGGAAGGGAAGGGAAGGGAAGGGAAGGGAAGGGAAGGGAAGGGAAGGGAAGGGAAGGGAAGGGAGGACCTTTAATTTCCCAAGGTGTGGGTTTGTTTCAGACTGAGGTAGAAAAGCCTCTATTTTACACTGAGCCTGAATTCAGGACTCTTGGATTCAAATGTTTCCACTTGTGCTTTTCAAGCAAACAAACACACAAAACCCCTGAAAAACCTGATAATGAGGATGATTTCTCAATCAGGCTTACTAAAATCAAAATAAGTAATTAATCTTCAAAATACCTGGAGCTGGGGAAGGGGCTGGAGCACAAGTCTGATGAGGAGCAGCTGAGGGAGCTGGAGAAAAGGGGGCTCAGGGGGAACCGTCTCACTCTCTACAACTCCCTGACAGGAGGGTGGAACCAGCTGGGGTTTGGCCTCTCCTCCCAAGTAACAAGCAATAGGAGAGGAGGAAATGGCCTCAAGTTCCACCAGGGGAGGTTTTGGTTGGATATAAAGAAAAGTTTCTTCACAGAAAGGATTGTCCAGCCCTGGCACAGCGTCCCAGGGCAGTGATGGAGTCCCCATCGCTGGAGGGATTTAAAAGGCACTTGTGGATGTGGCACTTGGGGACATGGTCTGGTTGCCTTGGCAGTGCTGGGGGAACGGTTGGATTTGATGATCTGAGAGGTCTTTTCCAACCTAAATAATTCTGTGGTGGGGAGCTCCAGAAGTCACCCCTCCATCACCCACCTGACCACAGGCTCTTCCCCTCTGTGCAGCAGCTCCTGGGCCAAGATGCTCTGCCAGCTCCAGCCACCTTCACCTTTCTGAATGCTAATGATGCGTCTGGTTCGTGTCGGGTTTGCTGCTGTTACTTGCAGGCTGTAGTTTAACCAGAAGTGGGGTTCGTTAAGGAGGGATTTAATCAAGAGCTGCTGGTTTCGCTCTTCTGTCCTTGGGTGCAGAGGGAGTTGTCTGTAGCCGAGTCTCAAAACAACTTTACGTGCTTCCCAAGCCTTGCTCTTTATTAGGGAGCTGCGGAAACCTGGAGGAAAACAAAATTGACAGGTTACTACAGAGACACCTACATGTAAATAGTAAACACTCCCAAAGGGTTCACGCTGCATTTCTGCTTGGTAAAAAGAAACCAGCAATTGTTGTTATTGGTGTGTAAGGCTATCTTTAAAAATTCATTGAGAAGAATAATTAGAGATAAAACCACGTGGCTCTAAGAAACTTCTTTGTGCTCAGTGTTTCTCTGCTTTCCAGTGGTGCTGGGGGGCTTTACGCAGTGATTTACTGCTGCCTCGTGTCTGATTGAGATGTATCCTGCAGCCTTGGCAGGGCAGCTCCTGCCTTGCTGTTTCTCCAGAGCTGCTGGATCCTGATGTCTAATTCTCATTTGCTTGAGCAGTCAGTAGCTTGGCAGCCTCCATTGGCTTTGAGTGTAGAGATGCGCCTGTGAATATGTTTATGGTATGTAAACACTCTGCGACAAAGACTTGTGTTTATGGGAAATTCGGGCTAGGATTTGGATGGTGCTGAGATCTTGGGATGCCTGAAAATGAGGTCACTCACTGGGATGCTTGACTTGAGGCTCTGCTTGTTTTATCCTTTGCATGGATAATGTGGTGCAGGATGAGGGTGAGAAGGGCTCCCTCTTGCTAAGCATCAGGGATCCTCTTCAAAAGGAGATCCAGAGTTTGTATTCAAGCAGGTTCATGTGGGGTGGCTGCTGCTGCAGGTTTATTGGCTTGCTTTTTTTGTCTCTTGGCTTTCATCAAAGTAGTTGGTGCTTAAAACAATGATGTCCTAGTCCTTTACTAAGGGTCATAAGCCTCAGAGTTTCATGATGATAGGCCCTGGATCTATAGATTTGCTATCCCTGGGTAATCTCTGAGAAGGATTTCAATCTTCAGACAGTGGTTGCAAATTTTGTCCCCGTTGCAACTCCTCAGACTTAGTGGAAAGGTGGCTGTGGGTTCCTGGACTACCTGACAGTTCCCCTTGCTCACTCCTCCTTGCAGGTTTCTTCTCCCCTCTTTCTGAGGCTTTTACCCTGGTAAGTTTTGCAAAACACCACTTAATGGCAGAGGTTTTTTGGCTCCCCTCTGATCTGTGCAGCACTGTTATGGAGGCAGTCTTATAATCAATGTAATTGAAGATCAGAGTTAATGAGGACCTCTGTGCCTACAAAATCCCCCAAGCAATGCTGGGCCTCAGATGTTAGATAAGGAAATGATTGGGCTGAACTGAAAATCTATTTGGCTAATTAGATGATGCATATTCCCAGATGCCAGTGGGGAAAAATACATTTTGCAAAATAAAGAAGCGTAAGATTTTGTAAGAAAATATTTTTGGCAGGAATTCACTTCTAACTCCGAGGAGGGAGAGAGTGGGGGAGTGTCTGGTACAAGACAACTCATACAAGAAGTTGTGTGTTAGGCCAGTTCACTCAGCTTCAGCTAAAGGGGTGAAGTGGGAACGGCCTCTGCTGCCACTGCCCATCCGTGCCCTGAGCTCCTGGTGCCTCCTGGACAACACCTCCACGAGCTGGGGTAGTGATGCTCTGATTACAGATCAGAATAATTACAGTGGTCCACGTTTCTGTAGAGACCTGGGAATCCAACCCCAGTAATGTAAGGGCAGGGAAGTGTCTGGGCAGAGGAGCAGGTGGACCATTTGCTGGAGCAGGTTCCTCTGGAGAGGAAAGGTCAAATGAAGTTCTTTGGGACCAGCTGTCAGTGAACTCGTTATTATTTTGCAGATATTGTCATCACAGCAGCTCCTGAAGAATGCAGTGCTCTGATGTTGGGCCAAAATGCATGTTTGGTGTTTTTCTTTTAGATTTCCACACTCACCTAACCCGCTTTTTTCCCACTTCCCCCAGGCAGCAGCTTCGTTGTGAGCGAGGGGAGCTACTTGGACATCTCTGACTGGCTTAACCCAGCCAAGCTGTCCCTGTACTACCAGATCAATGCCACGTCCCCCTGGGTGAGAGACCTCTGTGGACAGAGGACCACCGACGCCTGTGAGCAGCTGTGTGACCAAGACACAGGTAAGGGAGGCCAGAGGAGAGTGCAGACCCTGGAAAGGTCAGAGATGTGGGGGAGAAGGTTTGTCAGTGGGTATTTTGATGCCGTCTTGGCTCATCTCTGCTCTAGCCTGGTGGCAGGCACGGGGGACTGAGAGGTGCTGGCAGGGTCACACAGTGGTGACTCCCATCAGAGACTGTAAAGAAGATGGGCACAAGATGGGGATTTGAAATGGTGGATCTACCAGTTCTTTGGTGTGGCAGCTGCAGGCACATGGAGTTTATCTGCTTCTAAGCTGAGTTGTTTTGCTGTCCAGTATGGAAAACCTACTCGTGAGTTTACCCCATCTCCACCCCTTTTCTGTTCTGGCCATTCCACTGCAGAGCACCACGATTCCCATTAGTGCTCCTGCCTGGTGGTTATCTACGTTGGATCTGTCCCCCAGCCCTTCCTGGTGGAGTTGTGAACTCTGCCATCCTTCCTCATCTCTAAATGAGCCTTCTGCTGAACGTGTTCTGCTTGTGTGCAGCAACTGCCCTTGTGGAGCAGCAGCCAGCCCTGCTGGGACTCAGGTGTGGGGCTGGGCAAAGGAGAAGTGTCACCTTCCCTTCTGTCTTTCCTGGATGACACATGGAAGTCCTGGAGTCTGTTGTGAGGCAAGAACAGAGAACACAGGAAACAGGGTGACAGGACCTGCCATAGGAAGGTGGCCTGGGGACTGTGCTGGGTTTTTGTGCTAGGGTGTGCTGTGGCTCACAGTTGCTCACCAGCCTTGGTGCCTTCCTGGTGGTGTGGAGACAAGTGTCCCTGGTGGTCCTGGCTTGCTGAGCTTCCGAAGAGCACCCAAACCCCGTCTCCTCACAGAGTGGTGCCATCCCAGTTTAGTCCAGGCTCTCCATGTGGGAGCTGCTTCCCCCTCAGCAATGAGCTTCCTCACCTCCTGTGTGTATGAGATTCCTGGCTGCAGGTGAGGGTGTTGGTGTCTGGTTCTGCCAGAGGGTTTAAAGGATGGCTCACTGTGGAGAAGGCTTTCCCTAAGCCTCCCAAAGCCCCCGGCTGTCGTTAATACACGGATTAGAATAAGAAATCCTTCAGAGTCATGAACGCCTCATGGGGTGGTGGGGTTGACCCTGTTCTCATCCCTCCCTGCTCAGCTGAGATGCAAATACTGAACTTGGTCTTACAAACTCATTTTCCTGGTCAAGACAGGTCTTTTCTGCTTAGTATTCCTGTTCCTCAAGGCTTGTCTGCCTCAAGGCTGTCTGGAGGCATGGGCAGGCACGGCTGCAGCAGAATGGTGACGCTGGATGAATTCCCTGTGTAGACAGCCCTGGGCATCATCTGAAGTCCCAAGGAGGGCTGGGAGGTGATGACAGACATCTGACAGCCATGCTGACAGATGGAGATGGTGCAGGAGGAGGCTCTTCTCATCCAGATGTTGCAGAGCAGAAGGATTTTTGTTTCAGGCATTGGCAAAACGCAGCCACCTCAGTGGGAGAGGGAAGATGCATTCAGCTGTCCCCTGGTTCAGAGGAGGAGAGAAACAACTCTGCCTCCAGCAGAAACCGTGGGGAGACCGTATGGAGCCAGATCACGACTTCCCTGTTGGAAGAGCCCTGTGGCTCCCCTGGCCAGTCCCATCCTTGGCTGCTTGGATCCTGGCGTGGCCTCTGGTGTGAGGAGCGGTGCTGTCCCGTGCCGGCCCAGCTGCCCCTCCCGCTGTGTCCCCAGCTCCCAGAGCAGCTTGTGGCTCTTGCTGAGTGCCCCACGCTTGAGCAGGATGTGTCAGATCTTGTTTGCAGGGAAGGGAGCGATGCTCGTTATCCCAGGAGTTGCTCTGTCCTGGCACTGGGCTGGAGCTGAATCTTGGCAGCTGCTCTGCGGCTCCCAGCCCTGGTGCCCATGGTCCCTGCTGGCCCATGGTGAGGGCAGAGTAGCCTGGATCTCAGCTTTCAGGTCCCTCACCTGAAATGTGTCCATGGGCTTCTTCCCCCTCTCTTCAGCCTGGGAGAGTGCACATGGATAAAACAGAATTTTTGTCCTGTCTGCGCCAGTTATACCTACATGGATCGAGCAGGACTGGCTGATGGGGCTGCTGATCTCCATAGCCTAAATCTAAGACTCCTTAAGAGGTCCAGGCTTCACAAGAACTGAAATTAAGCCTTTGGAATTACTTGCTTGACCCTCTACCCCAGGACATAACCCTGGGCACCATGTCTGTTCATCACCATTGGCCAGCCTTGAACTGGTGAGAAGTTTCTCCAGCAGGCTGAGGCAGACTGTAACCCCATGATACACTGCATGTACTTTTAGATTTATTTTTATTAATGTCATTCTATTTTTAAGGGTGATTTATTTTTATCACCATGAGGGAGGAAGGCCTGTGGTTTTACTGTGGCACATAAATCCTGTCTGGATTTCAACCTTTTCGGGTCAGGGATTTTATCCTCTGTGAGCATCCCAAGTGATGGGTGCCAGGGATTCCCCTGTTCTCTGCCTTCTCAGGCTGGGCAGAGCATCCATGAGAATGATGGACTGAAGTTTGTCCTCTCTGGAGGCTGAAAGCCTTCTAAGTTGCCCCTGTGAAGAGCAGCAGCGCCAGCACTGAGGTCCTCCAGCACATTTATGGCTAATCTAACTTCAGCCTTACCCTTGGAGCTGCTCTCCATGACAGTGTGGATCCAGCCTTGTCCCAAGCTTCCTTGCTCCAAGGTGTAGACAGACCTTTGTGGGCAGGACCTGTCCGTGGGGCAGTGCCACGGGCTCCTGGCACACCTTTGGACAGAGAGCCCCAGGTCACATGTGCACTCTCTGGTGAGACTCAAGCTCTTACCTTTCCCAGCACTGAACACGTCTGTGGGTTGGAGTTTTGGATGGGATTTTTCTGTACAACATACTGACTTGTGACTCTGGACACCGAGTACTCCTTCAGTGTGAAGAATAATTCCCGGTGAAAACAGAGGCTCTGGAACAGTAGGAAATGCCAAAATCCACTTTGTTGCCTGCCCTTAATTTGCCTTCCCTCGTGTCTCTGTCGTGTGACTCACTCTTTAATTAAATGATTGCTGCCCCCCTGACACATTTGAAACCTGTGTTGCAAAGCCCCAGCTCATCAGAGCGTTTCGGAGGGAGCACTGACATCTGCACACGAGCAAAATGTCATCTCCCTCATCCCTCCTGCCTTGGAAACGGCCAAGCTGGTTGATCTGACTGCAAATCCAGAGACAAATGGATGCTGCTGAGGGGCTCCTCCCTGCAGAGGTGACACGGTGACCATGCCCAGCTGCCACATTGGAGGGGACAGGCACCTCTCCAGGGCAGGATGTGCTCCTTGGCTGGAGATGTTCAGCCAAAATGCCCCATCCTCCTGGCAGATGCTGCCTGTGCTGCTTGAGATGAGAACAGGGAGGGTTTGTTGTCTTGTGGGACTGGCTGTCAGCTCTCCTCACTCTCTGTATTTTGAAGAGATGTGGGAGCACTGCTGGTGCCGCCACTCGTGCCACACACTGGGATACCCCTGGGTAAAATCCAGGAGTGCTTGCCGCCTCGCTGGCCTCCCTTACCAGCCTCAGTGAGAGCATCCCATCCAGCAGCATATGCAAATCCTGATTTGTGAGCACAATTACCTGCTTTGTATGCACAAAACTAATTCACTTGCACATTCTGTGGGCATTGCTGAAGAGATCTGCTGGAGAATCAGTCCCTCAGGGCCAAATGCTGGAAGAAACAGCGTCTGATTTTGTGCTGTCAGGCTTGCTGGAGCAGTGGCATAAATGAGATGGATAGCTACCTTGATTAGCAGGTGCAAAAGTGTTGAAATTTTTTTTCCCCATCTATAAATCAGGCGTTTCTTCATCAAAATTCTCTCATTGCATCCACAATTGGTAGCCCCCCCAAAAAAAAAATCAGCAGTAAGCACGAGCTTGAAAGAACCAGATGAAATGTAGTAGCAAAGGTTCTTTTCTGGAAATTGGCAGGAGGAGATAAAAAAAAAAAGGTTTCCATCATCGTCCAAATGGGCCAGTTTGTCACCAGAGCCACAGATGGTGCTGCTGTCTGGGTAGGACAGGGGTGTGTTGTGGGCACGAGGCAGATGAAAGTCATTTTTCACAGAGCTATTTTTTTAAAGGCAACGTGTTAAGGGGATTTGGAGGTTGCAGAGCCGAGCATGTAAATCAGGAGATGACCAACCCTGGCAGGGGGGCATTTGTGTTTAGGAAAAGAGCCATTCCTTCCTATAGTTCAATTTAATGCCATGCAGGTTCTGTGCACATCAAGTGATATTTGTTTGTTCTTGTGCACTTCTGCTATTTCACTGCTGGAGGATCCCGGTGCCTTTATTGACTTAGACTTTTATAGGATGAGGCTCTGTCTCTCTAAGGTATGGAGTTTAATAACTTGGTCAAAACCCATGTAATATCCCATTCCTTTTCCTGTGGTGGCACAGCTTGCCTCGTGCACCAAGCAGGGCAGGAGGCAGTTAACTCCCAAGCTAATTTAGCTCCAGGCTGAAGTGTTATACATAAACAGCAATCAAAACTCGTGCCTGCAAGGGGCCGAGTTAAGGTTATCTGTGCTGTCTTTGCACTCTCATTTTCTGCCATTAGAGTGTTTAATCCTGGAGCTGCTAATGTTCTTGTAATGGCATTTCTGTGCTTGTCTAAAGAGCACGGGGAGGAGGGAAGAGGGATGGGTTTTGCTGTACGGACCCACTCCTGAACCCATCCCCCTGAACCCATCCAACCAGCACTGCAGGGGCTTCTCACCCCGCCATGGGCAGCTCTGGGGCACTGCCCAGCCTGGAAGGTGACAGCCATGGCACACAGGCCTCCCTCGGGACCACTCTCTGCTTCCTTGCATCAGCTCGTGTGTTCCTTGGAGGTGTGGTGTAGGAGCTGAGCAGATGATAATGAGAATTAAATCTGTGCAGAGCTTAAACTCAGCACAGATCCTTGGAGGTTAAGCTTGCACTTAAGTGCTGTGATGGATGAGGGTGAGGAGGGTGCCTTGCAGCAGGGGGAGAGGAGGGATAACTGTCAAAGTGACTCCAGGTTTTCCCTCCATGCTCTGTGCCAGGTTGGCAGGGCAGGAGCCACTTTCTTTGTCTTCCTCCTCGAGCACTAAACTGCTTCTAGAAAAGTTGCATTTCTGATCAGGATGAAGCCGAGGCCCAGGTTTGGAAAGTGTCATCCCTGAAGAGCAAGAACAGCAGACACCAGGGGTAGAAGAGGAGCTTTTCAGAGAGCTTTACTGGGAGGCTGGGAATGTGGTGCTGCAGCTTTGTGGCCCAGTGGCACTGAGGATGCTCTGCTGGGGCCGGTGGGTTCCCTGCAGGGTGTGTGTGTATGTCCAGAGAGGAGTGAATACAAAAACTGTGGCTGAACTCTGTATCCCTTTGGGTGGGAGAGGCAGCCCTGAGACAGGTGTGAGCGTGTTTGTGCAGTGCTCACACAGGTGGAAAGGTGTGTGCTTACAGCCCCACAGCCTCTGGGATCAGGCTGCCACCCCAGCTGGGGTCAGGACTTGTCCCCAGGATGTACCTGTGCAGCTGGGGCACAGCCCTGGCACAGAAGGCTGACAAGCAACAGCTCTGCTCCACCACTGCCAAAGCTCCTCCAGCTCCTTAAATAAAAGTGCCAGTGACAGCACAGAGCAGCTTCCCTGGGAGCACAGGGACTCTGGGAGCCTCCACTTCCTGCTGTGCACTGGGTGGGTGGATTAGGGGGATTCTTGCAGCATTAGCAGATCGGCTCTCTCCATAATGAGGCGAACAGGCTTATCCTGGCGTGCTGATGGCTCGTCCTGCAGCCCTGCAGCCCTGCTCTGCTGCTCCCAGGCACTGTCAGGATGGGCAGGGAGGGTGTGGGTGCAGTGTGAGACCCCATTCCTTTTCCAGCAGAAGCAGCAGGACAGCATGGAGAGCATAATGAAGGAATAGTTCAGCAACTTCCAGCTCTTCTTTCAAAAAGAGAGCTAAAGCCTCTACTTGTTTAATAACACGCTGGAAATACAGTGTTGGATCTCCAGAGCTGGGCACCTGCCCTCATTTACACTGAGTGAGCAGTGATCCTTCCTTCCTTTGGCTGTAACAGCTGAAAAATTGCCGTGGATTATCCAGCCTGGTTTGTGGTTTCTGAATCCAAAGGCAGAGGAAGGACCGTGCATGCTGGTGCCATGGGCAGGGCGCAGGGTGGTGGCAGTGGGAGCAGGATTCTTGTCCCGGGGGTGGGTAGATGCTGATTCATTTGTGCTCCTGCAGCAGCTGGAGGCTGTGCAGAGGCGTGTGCGGGACCTGTGGAAATTGCATCCAGCTCCAGGTGCAGTTAGTTGTCAAACTTGGTTACTTTGGTTGACTTTGACTTCAAGCTCAGCTTGAATCCTAACTTAGCTGCAGCAGGATAACTGTGTCTGTCTCGGATGCAGTTGCTTTGAACAAAGACACTTCAGTTTGGCCTTTTGATGGTTTGATTTATTTTAGCAGCATGTTGAAAAACACACCCTAAAGAGGGCTTAGAGGTGTGGCAACCCCTGTTCCTCCCCCTCCAGGCACTCTACCACGTGTTTCTCATGCCATGGGGGCTAGCCAGGCTCAGCATCCTTCCTGGCTCAGCACTGTCTTTGGGAAGGATGGGGACAGACTGAAAATAACAGAGTAGTTTGGGGGGCCAAAGAAGGAAGGTGGATGCTGTTGGGGAGAGGGCAAAAGCTCCTGAGAACCTGTAAGAGCACAGCAGGTTCTGCTGAGATTTTTTGGAAGCCCCACGAGTTGTCTGTTCATGGTTCTTGATAGAGGAATAGCTCCTCAACCATCTGTCCTGAGGCAACAGACTGCAGCTGTCAGCTGATCCCATGATGGGAGCCTTCCTATCCAATTTCCCTAACTCTCCTGAAGGGGTGTAGATCGCCCTGGGAAACCTGTGGAAAGCTGATCCCCACTCTCTCCTGCCCTGGATCTCCTCCCCAGCTGGTGCCACCACTTGCCCTCTCAGTTACTGAAATAAACCTCCCAATAAACCTCCCAATAAAGCCTCAAGCACTGGCTGTAGCTGCTGAAACTCCAGGATTGGAGTCGATAAAATCAATATTTCTGCAGGTTGATAGAGTTCCTCCTTCCGACGCCAAACTGACGGAGCAGTAAACAAGCCAGCAGACAAAATAAACCCTCCTGCACCATGGGAAGGGCCTTCACCCCCCGGCACCCCCAGCCATCGATACAGGGGGAGGCATTTGGGCCACGGGATGCCAACCTCTGTTGGTGTTTTTTCCTTACTTGCTCTAATTTCTGTGGCAGGAGCCGAGCGTGAGCTGGTGCCCCAAGACTCCCAGCTCTGCTTCGCAAGCACTTCGAGATGTCTCTCATTTGCAGAGCATATATTTGTTATGTAATAAGCGCCAGGAATTAATGATCCACAGCACGGCTGGGGAAACTTGCGTACTAAGCACCCAAGGAAAAAATAACTTTTCTTTTTATAAAATCACTGATGGAGCCATTAGGACCTGTGTTTCCTTGCACCGAGACTGCCCCAGCCCCCAGGCACGGCAGAGCCTGAGCAGGGCCGGGCGCCGCCATCTCTCTCCCAACTCTTTCCCTTTGGAGCAGCAATGTTCCTGCCGCTCCTGTTATGAATCATGAGGTTAGCAGCTTTTGACAGATCATAAATCAGTGCTTCGAAGTCGCTAGGACAAATCCCAGGACATTTAATCTTTAATATTAGACGCGTTTGAGGCAGTGAATATTTCATGAAGGTGCTGTTGCATTTTAGCACATCATTAGCCGTCTCTTTTTTCCCCCCACTCTTTCCTTTTTTTGCTGCCTCTCCCTTCCCAGGCGTCTCTTCCTCAAAAATCTCAGCGGCTGAATCCCCATCTCTCTCCCTCCTGGCAATAAAGCTCTTTACTGTAATCCTTGTGAGGCATTTTAAGAACTTGTTTAGGATCCCGAGGGGCAGGCAGGTAGCTGCTAGTCTGCATTGCCACTGTGAGGGGGATACCCACCTCCCCAGCACCCTCCCCAGGTCCCCACCTCACCAGTGTTTACAGCTCAGCTTTGCTGCACCGTCAGGCATGATGGGGAGAGGAGCGGAGGGGAGGGGGGAAACACTGGCGGCAGCTTGTAGCAGAAACTCCACGTGCAAATCCAATTAATCTTTTGATTTTGCTGTTTCTTGCTCTGGGTTATGTATTTCTACCAAACACTGAATCAATTCGGGCCAAGTGTGGTTGGGTTTCTGGTGCGGGAAATGTCTTCTCCCGCTGTCAAAATAGAGGAGTAGGGTGAGGCAGCACCCAGAGAGTGGAGAGGAGCAGGGCTGAGAGCCCCTTCACTGTGGGATGGGGGTGCAGCATGGGAACTGTGTGTGGAGGATGGAAGTTGGGGGGTTCTGCATCTTTCAGTGGGAGTTTGGGCTGCAGGAGACTCTGCTCGCTTGTCCTGGTGCCAGATGGCAGAGCAGAGGTGGGAGGGGGATGTGGGATGGGATTGTGGTGTCCACCTCGGGGATTGCACAGGGTGGACACTGCTCTGATCAAGCGAGGTCAAGATCCCTGCTGAGGCGTGAGCCCCTGGCTGCAGGACTGCACAGGAGCACTGGTTAAGGACAGACCTTTGCATCATGAAACCCCATCCCCAGCTGCTGTGGGTGCTGCATCATGCAATCCCCTCCCCGAGAATAACTACAGGTTTCTTACAGCTTCACATCTCCTTCTCCACTCCTCCTGACTGTTTCTGGGCTCCAAAGTGCTCCAGAGGCACAGGAGGGACCAGAGTGGCTGTGACAAAGCAGAGATGGCAGCTGGCACAGAAGTCACTGGCACGCCTGTGGGCCAGAGGCATCTCATCCTTCCCTGTTCTCTTTAGGAGAGTGCAGCTGCCATGAAGGGTACGCCCCGGACCCCGTCCATCGCCACCTGTGCGTGCGCAGCGACTGGGGACACAGCGAAGGGTGAGTGGGGACGCGGTGCTGGGGTTGATCTGCCCCGGCTGCCACAGTGCTGAGGAGCCCAGTTCTCCTCCCCTTGGGTGATCACTGTGCTCCTTGCCCTGCCCAGTGATGTGCTCAGCTGCTTTCCCCTCTCTCCTCCCAGGCCCTGGCCCTACACGACGCTGGAGCGGGGATATGACTTGGTCACAGGAGAGCAGGCACCAGAGAAGATACTCAGGTGAGTCAGAGGAGGGTTCAGCTGGGACATTTGGGAAGGGAGAGCTGTGAGGACATCCCAATGGATGCAACCTCTTGGTCACTCCCAGCTCATTCTTGTGCTGGCGAGGGGACAAGTGTCATTTGTCTGTGTCAGACCTGAAAGATTTGTCCATATTGGGCAGGCAGGGAAGGGTTGACTTCTTGTCCTGTCAGCAAATGTGAGGACAGCATTCACAGAAACTCCTCCTGGAATAAAAACAAGAGTTTTCCCGTCCCCATGTTCTCCTGTCACATCTCAAGTCACTCCTCTCCCATGTGGCTTTCAGGCCAAGAGCAAATCACTGACTTATCTCGTGGTGCCACCACTGCTCTGACTTCCGAGTGGACAGTGGAGGGCCACCATTCCCTGTGGACACTCTGTTCCTGTGTGACATGTTTGTCCTTTTCCCAGGTCCACCTACAGCTTGGGTCAAGGGCTGTGGCTGCCAGTCAGTAAGAGCTTCGTGGTGCCCCCTGTGGAGCTTTCCATCAATCCCCTTGCCAGCTGCAAGACAGATGTTCTGGTGACAGAAGATCCAGCAGATGTCAGGTAGGAAGCAGATTTCTCGTTTTCTCCATGCTTGAGTGCCTACACTGCTCTTCAAATTGTTATTGAGGATGCAGTAATTTCTATGATGATAGGTTTGATTAATTTCCTTCCAATAAGAAATCTGATGTGATTGCTCTCCAGGCTCTTTGGGCTGATGGGTCTAGGGCAGGCCTGAATGTGTAACTCTGAAGTCTGTCAGTACAGGCAGGTGAATTGATAGGAACCTGTGGCAAGGCAATTTGGAAGTGGCTTAAACGTAATGTTAGATTGCAGTGCTTAAATGGATGCATTTACTGGGATGGAGGTGCTGTCATCTGTCTGAAACTCATACCTATATCACACCCACCTGGCCACTGACATCTGCTGGGATGCTCATGAAGGGTGAAAGGCCATGTTGGTCATCCAATAATTACACAATTAGAGGGTATTTTTTTTCCTTTTTGGAGGACAAATGCCTGGACATATCGCTGATCACCTTGGTGGTGGTTGTCCTCCTTGGTCTGGTTTACGAGGGTTTAACTGTAAACTGTAAGGGTTTAATTCTGAAGGTATTTAGTGTGTATTCCCCTCTCTCCCATTAAATTAAGACTGAACATGTCACTGTTGGGTGCCAGGGAGACTCTATGTTCCCTCCCTCCCTGTTGGGTGCCAGGGAGACTCTATGTTCCCTCCCTCCCTCCCTCCCTTCCTTTTTGCTGCTTTCTCCTGTTGACTCCAGACACAGTTGCCTGACTTGAAAATTCTTGGTTGTGTTATGAATCATCTTCCTGGGCACCAGCAGGATCCTTGTGTCCCCCAGCCCCTTCTGTCTTGTTTTTTCCCAAAGTGATGAGGTGGTGGATTTCCTTTCTTCTGTCCCATCATCTTGGCAGGGCCGTAGTTGAAGCAAGTGCCTACAAAAGCTATGGCAGAGCCAGGACTGGCATCCAAGATGTCCTCACTTCCAAGTGTGTGTTTTTGTTGCTAATTAGCGCTTGTTCCCTTTCCTGTGAAAAGAGGCCAGTGGTACACATCTATCACAGTTTGGCTCTTTAAGGAGAGTTGTTTTTCTTGTCTGCAACAACTTTGGCTTTCATTTGAGAAAGGGAAGCACTGCCTTGGTTTATGCTAACATTTTCCAAGCCAAAGTGCCAAGAGAACATTATCTCTTTCTTTCCTCCTCACATCTTCATTAAAAGTACCTCAGTGAAGGTAGGGGCTCAGAAGCTTGTTTTCTGCTCCAGTGCAGTAATTGTCTCTGGGCACTGCTCCTTGTGGAAAAGTCTGTGTCAGGATGGATGAATGCCAGGCAGGAGGAGGGGAGGTTCTGGCACAAGGCTGTTGCCTGCTCCCCTCATAAATGGAACCTGAACTGAGAATTCCAGGTGTAAATATTGGAGTGGCTCAGGTAGAAAAAGGGAGGTGTGAGTTCACGGCACTTGTATCTTACACGCAGGAGTTGGTGAATTATTAAAACTTTAATAAACGCAATAATAAATATTTGATGTTGCATTATGGGAGGTTTCACAGATACAGTGAGAAGCCAAAAGCAATCCATTATTTCTGCATTAGGACTGAAACACTTCTCAAAAGCGAGGAGCTGCAAGCTCAGGATCCTCAGCACCCCGGGGTGGGTGGAACCTTCTTCTGAGGTTCTTGGTACTTGGGTACTTTCATGTAATGAGAAAGGTACTTTCAGAGCTGCTTATCTTGCAGCCTCTTTGCTTTATCCTTCTGGACTGACATAAGCAGCTTCTCAGGGGAGCAGTTTTGGTGGTTCAGATGTTCAGGTGGTGATCTAGCACATCAGACCAACATCAGAGGTGAGCACGTGCTGTCCATGGTGTAGGTGTTCAAACACAGTCATCTATCCCTCTTCCTGGAGGGGTCCTGTCTCCTGCCTTTGGGACTGTGGTAGCACTGCTGTCCCTCCGTGCTGGGAGCTCCTGCAGGTGAATCACAGAATCATCTGGGTTGGAAAAGACCTCAAGGATTGAATCCCACCTGTGACCAATCCGCACCTTGTCAACCAGACCAGTGCACTGAGTGTCATGTCCAGTTATTCCTTGAATATTTCCAGGGACAGGAACGCCACCACCTCCCTGGGCAGCCCTTTCCAATGCTTGACAACCCTTCTTCAGTGAAGAAATTCTTCCTGAACCTGCAGTGCTTGGGCTTTAATAGAGTCCCATCTCCATGGCACAGGGCAGGCCCTGGGCTGTGTTACAGCAGCTGCAGCACAGCCGTGCCTCAGCACCCGGCGTGCCCTGTTTGCTGTCCTGTAACACCGTGATGGTGGCTCGGTGCTGTGTTTCTTCTGTGTCTGTAATAACGAGCGTGCTGCATTCCTGCAGACCTTTCATTAGTCTGACACCTTTGGCTCTGGGGTCACTTGTCTTGAAGAGTTTAATGGAGGGAAATTGCAGAAAGACTGGTTTGGAGAAAACAAGTGGTGAAGTCTTTACAACTCAGAGGGTTAAAGGTTCAATGTGGTCTTGCGTTTTTACGAAGATGTTTGAGATGTAGAGGGACAGGTGGGACTCGGCCTTTCAGCAGCTCTCTGGGGAAATGCTGACTCCAATGCTGTTCTCTGGGTTTCATCACTGGGCAGTGCAACAAGCTGTACTTTGGTGGATGGGGATGAAGGGCCCAAATCTTCCCCTGCTGCAGCCAAGTCATTACAGAAACTTCCTGCAGACCGGAGCCAACGGGCTTCGTGCAAACATCCCACTGGGGATGCTCCAGGGGCTTCAGGGCACAGGAGTGTGCAAAACTTGGTGCTGGAGGTTTTAGGGCTGTGCATCATAAATTAAGAATGAGAGTGCTTAGAGTTAATGAAACTTGCATATATAATTTATCAGTGACCATATGGAGCATCCCTTCCTCGACCCCAGAGTCTGATCCTCCGCACAACGATCGCTTCAGTCGCACGCCTGGGACTGTGACAGCCACGCTCACGGTGACGTCTTTGTTCAGATGAGGTTGGCCAGCAGTGCTGCAGGGCTCTCCCCACACTGGGCAGCCTCTGCCTTGCGTCCCAGGCTGGGCAGACTGTCCTTGCAGGACATCCCCTGCCAGGGCAAGAAATACATCCCAGTCCCACCTTGTCTTGCTGGTTTTCAAGACCCCTCTTTGTTTCCACTCCCATCCCTCTCTCTTACCTGTATTTCTCCCATAACCTGGTGTTAAAGGCAGTAGTCTATAAAATTTTGTTAAACAAATTACTGTTAGGTGTTCAGTCCTTCTGCTGGCCTTCCCTGGACACCTTGCCATCTCTGTCTGACCCTTTGGAAGGTGCAGCTTGTCCTGTGGGTCCAGGAATTGCTCTAATTGTGGCAGTGTATGGGAAGGACCCACAGCCACAGCCCCCAGGTCCTACTGCCCCAGCACCGAGCATCCCTGCAGGGATAATAAAAGCATCCCTGTAGGGGATAATAAAAGCATCCCTTGGGGCACACACAGCAGTGGGGGACCAAGAGGAGAACTAACCCTGGGGGCAGAGCATGGCACTGGCAGACGCCCGGTGGTCACGGTTCACTGTGCCACCCGCTCTGCAGAAAAGTTGGTAATTTCTGTTGAGCAGCTATAAATCAGGCACGAGCCTCAGCTGCTGCCTGACATGACATATAGCTCTATCGTTATGGCAACCATAGAAACAAATAAAAGCCTTGCCTTCACTTGACAAGCCTTTGAGATGTCCTGATGGAGAGACAAGTGTTCAGCAGCAGAATGAATTCTCTTGAACTCGCTGTCGATTCATCTTCGTTTTGCTCCCAAGTGAGCCCCTTTGCTCTCGGAATTCTTTGCCAAAGTACAATCAACTGGATTTTTTATTTCTAATTTTTCTTTATTTGTTTGTTATTTTTATTTTCAATTCTCTCAGAGGCAGAACACTCTGCTCCCCCGCTCTGTGCTCTCATGAGCCCCATTTTTTGTCAAGGATGGGAGTGAGGGTTTTTCTCCCTGCCCATGGCATTCACCAGCTGTGCTCTTGCAGCCTCGCTGCTGCCTCAGCCTTACAGGGGTTTTGTGGAGATATTTTGAAGGGGTTTTGCGGTGATTTGGGCACTTGCGATTTTGCAAGTCAGTGGTGATCACTGTGGTGTGAGGCTCCTTGGGAGTGGAGGAGGATGAAAAGTGAAGTGGATAAGAAAGGCAAAGGGAATCTGGGCCAGGAGAGTGGAAACAGCTTTGCTGTCCCTGCTGTTGCAGCAGAAAAGCTCATCTTTTTGTGCCTTAACTTCCTGCCTGATCTGCAGGAGCACAGATGAATGGGGGCAGCTGCAGGTGAGCATCCCTCAAGGTCAGGAGGTGGGCTGGGCTGGTCCGTGCAGGATGGGATATGGCATGCAGGCAGAGGGCACCCTGCCAGCTCTTCTTGCCATTTGTGTAGGGTGTGCCATGGCAACTTGATCTTTTTTCCCCTCTTTTCTTTCTGCTGCTCCCCTGCAGCAGAGCAGGCTGTGATTTCTGGGTGCTCGGTGCCACGGGGACCCTCGGCCGGGAGGTCGGGGGAGAGGGAAGCCCCTTTGTGAGGCTGTTTCTGGGCAGGGGCCCGTGGAGCTCCTGCAGAGCCTCCTGCTCCGTTGGGGCCAATAAAAAGGTGTGAGTGGCTGCAGTCGATGGCCGTGATGAATGGACAGCTTTGCATGATGGAGCAAATTGATCATTGCATCAGCAGGCACAACTTACTCATTTCTGCAGAGAGGGCAATTCATTACTGTGCACATCACAGTGACACCGTCATCCCCACTGATAACGTCCCCGTGCTCTGGCCTGGGCTTCTTATCACCCTGAGATGCTGTTGTCTCTCAGAAAGTGGTGGAGAGGCAGCTTTTGGTGCTTAACACCAGGACAGAGGCAGCCTTTGGCCTCATCCTCTGGAGAGCAGGGACAGATGCTTTACAGAGAGGCAGCCACCAGCCCCTGCCCTGCAGCTGTCAACTGAGCTTTGTCCTGGCTTCTTACCAGGATTTTTCCTCCTCCCTGCCTCCCACTGTGATTTATGAGAGCAGGTTAGAAGAGTCAGGTGCGTCTCACTTTGCTACAGGGTGACTAAATGGAGATGTAATCTTGCGGCAGCCACTGAAGGGTGTGAGCAGCAAAATAAGAGAATTAGGGGAGCAGTGTGATGGGGAAAGAAGGGAAAAGCCCCCCAAAAAACTGGAGCTGAAATCATCCAGGAAGGTCAGAATTGAAATGTGGCTCACCCAGCACCTCTTGGACAGGGCAGAGGTGCACTCAGCCTGTCTCTTCCTGGTCCATCAGCAGCCATGGCATCTTTCATGCCCCGAATCCAGGGAACATTTCAGCCTTCCCTCATCCCAGGCTTTTAATAACTCCTGCTGCAGTAATGCTGAGCTTCACTCTCTGTGCTCTGCTGTGTGAACCCACTGCGTTTTTGAGGTCTTAATGCTGCGCTGTAAAACTGCACAGAAAATGATCAAACCTCTTAGGGACAGGGGATGTAAATTCGGGCCTGGCTCATAGGCAAACCCATCGCAGGGAGCACCAGCAGCCACTACAAGTTTGGCAGCTGAGCGATTGCAGTTCCTCTCGTCCACGGTGCTGCAGAGCCCAAGAGGGAAAAAAACCCCAGCGAGTGAACAGATTTTGTTTATATGTTTATTGAGACAATTAAAAATACCCAGCACTTGCCAAATATGCAAACGCTGTCTCACACCCAGAATGATTCCCTTTGATGTCTCTGGGATCTCTCGTCACAGAGTAGGGTTTGGCACTGGACGCTGTAGCTTCTCCACATTCTGGATCTGCTGTTGTAGCTGTGTGTCCATCCACCCGTCCGTGTGGGATCTGTGTGGAGCAGGATCCTGCCAGCACTGAGACAAGCAGTGGTGCTGAGGGTTTGGAGGGGGAGGCAGGGCTCTAACACACTGTGAATGCTTAGCAGAAAGGGTGATGCAAGGCAGCAAAATCAGACCTTGGGTTCCTGTGTTGAAAGGTGTTTTTCCCTCCCTGTTTGATGTTATTTGTTTCTGTGTCGCTGCCTTTGCTTTCTGTTAACCAGCGGCTGGGGTGTGCTTTGTAGCTGCCTGTTCAAAGCACAGCCCCTTGGCCTCTCTGTTTATACAGCCTCTCTGTACTATTTTTCCTGAATTACAATTTTTTACCCCTATTTGAGTTTTATTACCTTTGCTTTTGTGTGTATCTCCTGCCTGAGAAAGGGTCTAGAAGGTCCTCTTGCAGGAGGAAGGACTGGGTGGTTCATACCCTGGCCCAGACAGAGTGCTGGGGTGATGCCCGGGTGGGGCAGTGACACTGGGAAATGCCTTTTCTTCAGTTATTTCTTAACATAACTCAATGGAAAGAACTGGCACTATCCAAAAACCAGTTCTGATGAGATGTCGGTTGCCTAAAGCTTGCCTGATGTGCATGGGATCTGCTCCTCCTTTCCTGTTTTCATCTCCTGCAACTACTGCTGGATCACTTCAGCCAAAGGACAAAACTAATAAAATTCAG
This sequence comes from Corvus cornix cornix, assembly GCF_000738735.6. NCBI lineage: Eukaryota > Metazoa > Chordata > Aves > Passeriformes > Corvidae > Corvus > Corvus cornix. Next base: position 7,724,981 of record NC_046346.1, read on the forward strand.
CAGAGCCAAAATATTCCTGGGAGTGTGCCAGGGACCTGCGACAGGCTCCACAGCCAGGGAGGAAAAACCGCCTCTGTGGAGACGACAGGAATGGAGACAGACACAAACAGGGCAGCTTTGTCCTTCTGCTTCTAGGGCACTGCGAGAAGACACTGTCCATTGCGGGCTTTAAAAGGCCTCTGGGAAAGGGCATCTCCCTGGGAGCTCAGGGAGAGTCCCAGACTCCCTTTTCCCTGGTAAAGCCAGGATATGCTGCACCATGGAAGACAGACCTCTAGGTTGATTTTTGTGGGGATTTATTAATTGCTAAAGGGAAAGGGAGGATGCACGTGTTGCTGCAGACGAACATGGTCTCGCTGTGGAGGGATGAGGGACGGCAGCTCAGGCCAAGGGGCAAAGCTCCCGTTTGATTTTCACCCCAGGGCAGCCAGGGCTGGGCACAACCAGTGACCCAGGATGGCTGTGCTCTGTGAAGACAAGTGAAGTTAATTAGTTTCAGCTCCTGCTCCTCAGCAGCACTCCTTGATACAGTGTCCCGCTGCTCTGGCTGCTGCCCTCGAGAGATTTTCTCCACTCCAGGATGTCACCCTGGCTCTTGGGGTGATTTATTAGGAAGAAAATGCCCTTTGTGCCTTTAGTGCAGCACTTTCCAGGCAGCTCAGAGTAACTTTGTTCATGCAATGCTGGTCCTTCTCATTGCACAGTTTCCAGATGCAGGAGAGATGCTCTGCAGACCCTCCCTGGCCCTCTCACTTCCAGGCAAAGGAGCAAAAGCAGTTCAAAATGAATTTAGAAGCACCAAAAAGTTCAGTGCATGATTTACAGGCAATGCCAGCATTGCACAGAGCAGGGATGGTGTGTCCTGTGTGGCCTTGCCCACTGGCTCAGAAAACCTTTCCATGCTGGATCAAGGCTGGATCAGACTGTGAAAGTCCACTGCCCTTTGCCTCCACTCTGCACAGGTTTTGTATCATTCCCCTTTTGGTCTGTGTATTTGGTCTCCTTTTCTGATTTAGATGTCTTGAGTTCCTGTCAGGGCTTTTTCTAGTCTCCCCAAAGTGGGTTGCTGACTACAGAGCCAAAAGCAAAATCTTCCTTGACTTTTTCCTGCTGCACATGTTCCAGTCCCGGCGATCTGGGTGGTGGTGATGCTTTCCCGGGCACTTTGCTGGGAAACTTAACTCTGTTAAGCAAAATATTGTTTTCAGGGACTAAATCAAAGAGCAGCGCAAAGCTGGAGAGGTTTGGAAGGAGGGCTGGGGACTGAGCAGGGGGAAAATAACATCAAGAAAATTAGGTGAAGCCTTGCAAAAAAATAATCCCATCTTGGGAATTGCCCTGCTTTCACTGCCTGAAGAATTACTGTGCCGTAATCAATTCAGCTCTTGATGTTTCCTGTGGTGTTTTTGATATTATGAGATGCTATTGACTGCAACCAAGTGCCTTTTATCAAAAAGTTAGATGGGTGCAGTTGGGGACCCACTGCTGCAGGCTGTGCCGTGCTCAGGGCTGGACTCCAGCAGTGGTGACGCGAGCGCAGGCGAGGATGGCAGTGCTGGGAAGGAGGGGTGGGGATGGACCACAGTCTGTGTGTGATCTATCCAGTGCCTGTTTCCCCTCCAGCAGAGGGAACAGACGGGGCTCGTACGGAGCACACTGGAGAGGAGGCATGCAGTGGAGGAAGAGCCCCCAGCTGCACTGGGACACCTTTCAGGAGTGTTGGCTCAGCAGCTGGATGAGTTTTGGGGGAGAGTCTCCTCCCGTCACCTGCAGACAGGAGGTGTGGGCAGGGCACAGCAGAGTTCATCCCAGATGCCACAGGGCTGGGTAGCTCCGTGCAAACTGATGTTGTTTCACCTTATGTGTAAGGCGGAGCTGTCCTCCATCTGTCCCAGGCTGGGGGAGTGTCCCCTGCTGCTGCTCTCCCTCCTGGCTAGTGGCTGTCCCCCTGTCTCAACCATCCCTGCCGTGCCATGGGGCTCTCTCCCAGCAGCAGCTCGTGGGGAGCCGTGCAGAACCCAGCAGCACACAATTAAACCCCAGCTAATACTTCCCTGCTTCTGCCGAGGGCTTAAAGTGACACAAATGAAGCAGCTGAGCATTAAGGCAGGATGCTGTGTAAATATGCTCTGAGCTTTCGCAGGGAGAACTCTCTTCATTCACTTCAGTCCACATTTCCTTTCTTTTAATTTTTTTAATCAGTGTGTATCAAACACAGACAGGCCAGAGCTGGAGGTGTTAGTTCTGGACTGTGGGTTCCCTGGATTTGGACCCAGCTTGGGGCCATAGCTGAGGAGTTTTAAAAGGTTTATGATAAAAGTTGTGGCTGGATAAAGAAATGGCTCCTCAGCTGATGGAATCATAGAATCACAGAATGGTTTGGGTTGGAAGGAACCTTAAAGATCATCTTGTCCAACCCCCTGCCCACATTCCTGCTGGTGGTGGCTCCAGGTACCATCCTGCATCTCCCTGAGGGAAGGGAGAGCTCTGGGGGCAGGGATGGCCTCTGCTTATTTGAGCCAAGGATTCAGCGCTGGGCGTGTTGGGAGGCCTGGCTGCTTCTCTTCCTTACAGGAACTTCTCAAGGACTTCAGGTAGGAGCAGATCATTCCTACCTGATGTGGCCGTGGGCAAATCCACCCAACCCCTCCCACTCTCCTGCCTGGGTGGTGGGAGCTGGGTCCAAGGGGAAGGAGCGCTCCTGGGTTTGTGTTGATTTGCCTCAGTAGCAGACCAGAGGGGTGAAATGGCTTTTTTGGGGGGGTAAAAGCCATAAATTGTGCCTGAGCACGGCTGATAAGTGATACTGATAGAGGAATAGCGTTGGCAATGCTGTTGACCTGAAGGGCTTTTCATGGCATCTCACTGGGAGCTCAGGGACAGTTACAGAATCCCTTTTTCCTGGTAAAATTGGGATACGCTGCATCACAGGCAATTCATTATAAGTGGAAACCTCCTCTTTTTACAGAATCATAGAATGCCAGGTTGGAAGGGGACCCCGAGGAATTATTGAAGCCTGCTTTATATAAAGGGAAAAGAAAAGGAGCTTTTAGTACGGAAAACTTGACTGCATTAAAAATAGCACCTGGCTTGCTTAAAAAGCACAAGTGGGCAGCAGAAGGACTTGGAAGCAGCAGGGGTGGCTGGGTGGGGGGACACCACCTGTATTTGGGGAGCACCCATGCAAATCTGCTGCTTCACAGGGTGGAAAAGAAACTACAGAAATTCCTGCCATGGAATAAGAGGGATGGAAACATGTTCCTGTGGAGGCTGGGCACTGTCCTCCATCTGTCCCTGTCTCTTGGTGTCATTCCAGCTGTGCAGCTGTGGGTGACAGGGCATGCAGAGAGTTGGGAGCATCCCCACAGGTGCTCCAACCACCCCTCCTACACACACACATCTTTCCCTGAATCACCTGGTCAGGCAGAGTATTCCCAGAACAGCCCCAAATGATCTCATTTTTGGGGAGGGTGTGGGTTTGGCTGCGCAAAGCCCAGCAGGATTAGCTGGAGTGAAGTCCCTGAGCTCTGGCCTCTTGGCAGCAGCTGTGACAGTACGACCTGTGTCAGCATGTCACCTGCTATAATGGGTTATGAGTTTTGCAAGGTTCATCCAGTCTGTCCTGGCTTTCCCAGGGGGAGCAGGGCTGGGAGAGGTTTGGGCTGGGAAGGCTGGAGCAGCTCAGAGGGAGCTGAGCTGGTTTGCAGGGCCAGCACAGTGTCTGCATTCAGCATCAGTCCTGCAGGTCTCTGGGTCAAGTGCTCACACAGGCGCTTCCTCAGAGCGAAGCCACAGACATAAAACCCAGCAGCAAGTGCTGGGCGACCTGTTTGGGAAATCCAGGGCTCCGCTTGGACTTGGCCCTGCACAGTCCTGGCAAAGTCAGCCCCACATTTCCCAGGTTGATGAGCTCAGGGGTGATGTGGTCACTAGAGGCAGAGGAGGCCGCATCTGTGTGTGGGCTCTGCCCCATGGACAGCCTCCACAGCCCGAGGGAAACAGGCTCTGTGGTGCTCATCCCATCTTTGGATGCAGGAGCAGGATACATGTGACATCTTTCAATGGCACGTGTGTGGCAGGGAACTCAGGGAATTGTAGATCCCTGCCCACCCAGGGGGGTGGAATTAATGACACAGCCAGGACATTGGTCACAGACACGTGTAGCTCTGGGGTGGCTGTTGTCTCACTCTGTCTCAGCTGTCCTGTGATAAAACCTTTTCTGGTGGGATTCCCTCTGCCTTGGCCAAGATGCTGTGAGTAGGGAGATGGCTTTGGCACTGGGGATGGCACTGGGCACAGCCCCACACTGCTCTTGCTCTCCGAGCTGGGCAGTGGGAGCCTGGGGGGAGAGAAATTCCTGTGACTTCAACACAGGCAGACTTTGCTGCCAGACTCTTCCATTCTCCGGTGAGAACATTAGTGTGAAAATCAAACAGGATCAGGGCCCAAAGGGCTTGAGAAATGGTACCAAAAGCTCCCTGTCACATCTCCCAGCACAGCTCAAAGGCTGTTTTTGTACAGTCTCTGGGCTACCTCGTGGTTTCATGTTGATCCTTATCCATGGCTGCTTTACTCATAATTTCCGTGCATCGCTCTGTCAAGTTATCTGCGGAGGTCCAGACAGATCAGGTATTTCTCTTTCCTTAAAAAAAGAAAAAAAAGATAAAAGTTGTCTTATCACAGAAAGATAAGGGGTGAATCTGATATTCTTCAGAATCAAGAGGTAGACTCAGAGGGAGGGGACAGGGACCAGCGTGTCTGGCAGGAAGTGTCACCCCTCTGTCACCTGTCCTGCCTGGGTGCGCCTGGGGATGGGATTGATCCCTGTGGGAATGTGCCAACCCCGCCACTGGGTCCATGGGCTGCACAAGCTGCCATTGGCACATCCAAGAGCTACCTGAGCTTCCACCAGCTTCAAGCCCTCCTGCCTCACCCCATCCCAAGGTCTCTGGTCCCCTCAGTGTCCCCTCCCAGTGCAGATCCCCCCCTGCCCTCCCCAAGTAGGAGGAGTTCCTACCTTTTCCTGGTGGCAAAATCAATACCAACGGCTTCCATTAATATTCTAGGAATGGCAGAGAAGATTGACTGCCTCATTAGCAGGCATCGTGTGAAACTCTGACAATAATTAACAACTCAACGGTCTTATTTGCTGGCCTATCACAGAAGTATTCAATCAAAAATGTAATTTGCTTGACGCTCCCATTTACCATAAAGAGAATATTCCTTCAAAGTTTTAAATAGACTAATTAAGAGGGAAGAAATACAGGGGAAAAAATTATTAACAGTATAGTTTTAATGGGAAATTACTGGAGCGTATTAATAATGCAATAACCATTTTTAACAGCTGTCTGTCAGTTTGTGGGCCGGGGTAATTAAATTAGTCACTAAAGGGTCACTCAAATTAGGTGTCAGAGAGTGGCACCGGGGCTAATGAAGGCCGTCAGGAGAAATGCTGTGGCACCAGGAGGAGGGTGAGATGCTGATGTTGATGTCAGAAATGCCCAGGGGCCCTGCAGAGGTGGGAATCCCTGGTCACACGAGGCACCAGCATCTCCTTGGTTTAGGTGTGCCAGGAGATGCGAGGAGCGGGGCAGAGCTTTGCGCTGGCAAAGGCTGGGCTGTCTCTGGGAAAATAATAAGGAGAAAGAGTCTTATCTGAGCATGAGCATGGCCCGGGGTGGCCTCCGTGACGTCTGCTTCAGCCTGATGCTGCTCAGGTTTTTAATCTCTTTCCCAGAGCCAGAAGGCAGCGATGCGGGGGATTTTTGGCAATTTCTTTCAAGGCTTTTATATTCTGTGGGTTTCAGGCTTGCGTTCCCCCTTCCTCCACCCCTTCGCCCCTTCTGAAATGAATTGCAGTTAATTTTGGATGTTGTTGAGCCTGGAAACGCATCTTTCTTGCCGCCAGCCCATTAAAAAAATATATTTACAGTTCCATAAAGCAAAGCCAGCTGCCAAGGTAATGTCCTGCTGTCTCCCTCGTGTTCCGGGCACAGAGTGAGGATTTGGAGAGGTGCTTGCTTCTGTGAGCACGGGGAAGATTTTAAACCCAACAGAGAGGTTTCTACCTGAGAAGATCATTGTGTCCAGCCTGGGCAGGTCTTGCAGGGAAGCAGGGTGCCCAAGGGACCTGGGGTGCTCGGGTTCAGGGCCAGGGGATGCTGCTGCAATTCCCTTTCCTTCTCCCCTCCATCAATCAGGATGTGGATGCTTCTGGGTCTGAGTGGGAAGGGATTACACCTTCCAGTGGGATTTTTTGAGATTTCATCCATTTTCTCAATTTTGTGTTGAAGTAGGACCTTTTCCGTGGGTATGACTGTGTGGAAAAACAATTGGCCACAAGGCAGTAACCAAATCCTAGGGGAAAACCCTCACCCATCAAGAGGAACCAAGCAAGGTGGTGGCTGGGGTGTTTGGAGGGCACAGAGATCTCTGAAACCATAACCTACATCATACAGAACAAGGACATACATTTCCATATACTGGCTGTATGTTTGGGCTTTTTTGGACAACTTTCCTACTCTGATTTTACGTTTTCTCACTTTCGGGATCTGTAGGTGACAGAGGGGATGGCAAAGCCTGTGTGTGCTCCCCTGAGAGATTTCAATTTTCATGAATTAACAGGAGCGTTTTTCCATAATTCTTTCTTGCATCATCCCCATTGGAAATTTGACTGCAGAGATGCCCTGATCTCTCTGAAGTGCTTGGGGCTTTCTGCTGCTCTTTTCCTATCGTTAAGATATGTATAAAGCTAGAAGCTGCTTTAACTGGGTGGTATGGGCAGAAAATGTGCTCCACATGGCACATGGCAGTTAAATACCACCCAGTGGAAGAGGCTCTGGTGCAGCTGTTGGCTCCTCAAATCACTTCAAGAGGAGCACGAGGAGCATCCCAGGGGAAAGGAAACAGTAAAACCCATCAAAACCCACCAAAATATCATAACAACAGAAAAAAACCCCAAACCTGTGCCCACCCTTCCTGCAGCCTGGGTGGGCACTCGGGCAGGGGCAGGCCCTCCTCTTTCTCCACATGAGGGGGAATTACAAGCCGTATAGATTATTTTAATGGCCGTATTACTTCCAACTGTGCCTCCACCATCTGTTCTTCCCCAATTACAGATGCAAAAACCCAGCATGTTTCCCCATTCGGGCTGTAGAGGATGAAATACAAGCCTTGTAAAAGGGTGTATATCCTCCCAACAATGCAGTTGGCACCTGTGAAGTTTTCATGGCACTTCTTCCAGCTCGGGATGCTCATCCTGGTCCCTCTGCTCCACATCCCAGCCCATGCCCAGATCCATGGTGGCAGAGGGAGCTGTTAATAAAGGGAAGAGGCTGTTTTGCTACATGATTTGTCTAAGCTGTGCGGGGCAGCTGAATTATTAACACTGACCAAGCGTCTCAAGTGCTACAAAACTCGACAAGAACCTCTTACCTCCAGCACAGTGATAAACAGGATTGAGGCATGGTGGGAGGGAGGGAATTAAGGTAGGACATCAAAGACTGGATTCCATCAAGTAAATCATGCCATTGCTCCAGTGAAAGAGCCCCTAAATGTTTTATTAGGGATTTTCAACAACTACCAAAATTAAGATGGAAGGGATGAATTATTAAAAAATAGATTAACTAAACCAGCTGCTGAATTAAACATGAAAGGTGTGTGTCAGGAGCAGCACGGCCACCGTGTGCTGCAGGCATCGGAGTCCTTCAGCCAGGCATGCTGGAGGGGTCTGGAGAGGGGGAATGGCAGTGCTGGGGGATGGAGAGCCACAAGCTGCTCTGCCAGGTCAGGTTTGCAGTGCCAGGGCACAGAGGGACTGGCTGCAGGGTCGGGAAAGCAGAAAGCAGTGCTGCAGAGGCGTCAAAGGAGGGGGTTCTACCTCGGGGAGATGCAGGCTGAAGATGTGTAAGGGGCAGCCAAGGAAATAATGCTGGTCCTCTGTGAAATAGTGCAGGAAACGTAGGTGCAAAAAGGAGACTTGCCTGAAGTGCTTGAGCCAGGATCTGAACTTCCTTTTCCTGTGTGTTTATCTGGTTTTACCAACTCCAAACCACCTGTGGCAGGACAGGGACTGAGAACGGGACTGGGACAGGGGCTGGGGATTGGCTCAGGGGTTGTGATGGGCCCTGGGCAGCTGCTCCTCCGGGTGTGATGCTTATGGCATTGGGTAAGGGTAAACGAGGGTTTGTAGGGGCCAGAGAGCCCCCAAGGTGAGAGGATGAGTGAAGAGGGCTCCTGTGGCCCCTCCTGCCAGTGCACCTGGGAGGACAGGACATGATTTGGGTGGTGCCAACATCTGGGAACAGCTGGAACAAGGGGTCTGTCCATGCCCATCCTGCATAATTAGGCCACATTGTTCTGCCCCTGGTTTGCTTCCAGCGCTAAACCTCTCTCACCTGTTAAAGAGAGAGACAATATCTTAAACTCTTCCAAGGCAGCCGCGTGATCCCAATTTGGTGTTTCTGTGCCCTCGCAGTACAGCCTGTCCTGACATTCCCCATGCCAGGATATGGCAGCCTGTGAAGGTGAAGCACAGGTGAGAACAGGAGGTGAAGAGGTGCTGCTGTCTGTGGTTTGTTTTGTTCCAGCCCCCGGGAGGGTGGGAGCATTGTGGGAGCATCATCTCCAAGTGCGAAGCACAAAATATGGTGGAAATTTCCGTCTGTTCTCTCTCTCCTTCTTCTTCCCCAGTGTGTTCAAAGCCTTTACTTGGAAGTCTACAGTCAAAGCCCTGCGAATGCCAGCAGTATTCACTGCTGGGAGCAATTCACAGTGCCTGCAGCAGCACTGCTTTAAGGGGCACTGATGGAACGAGTGGAGGCTTCATTCATAACAATAATAAACCGCTATTTTGCGCTTTTACGCCGCTTTTAATCTTCACAACTCAAAGGAACATTAATTAACTGTGTGGCACAGTGGGAGGCAGGTAGCTGCTGTTGTCCCTGTTTTACAGATGAGGAGGCTGGAGCACTGGCACATCCTGCAGCCTGCCCACAGTCAGACTGTATTTCACCCTCCGAGTCTGCAGACGATCCCAAAATGCCAGCTCCTGCTCGGAGCTTTATTCCTGGGAATGCTCTCCTATGGCAGGGTGGACCCTCAGGAGTTTCAATGTCATTTGCATTTCTTTACACCCAGTTTGGTTTTGGATAGATGGAGGTGAATATTGCTGAAGTCAAATGAGAATCTTCTAATATAAATTAGTCCAAATGCCAAAAGCAAGTTCCTTGCCCTCGGGCCAGCGACCGGGCAGCGTTCCAGCTCCACAGTGCTCCTTCCATCGGGAGAAAAACTTGGAGAAACATGTAAAGCTCAGTCTTTGCTATGATCCCCACTTTTTGGTAATATTCCTGGACAAACCTGTTTAGGTGAAATGGTAAAAATACAACCACTGACTGTTTTCCTGCTCAGAAATCCCCAGGTTTGCCTCTCCAGTGAGCTCTGCCTCCAAAAACCTCCAGCTTGACTCTTTTTCCAAGGGTCACATTTGCAGAGGTTTGCTTCTGTTGCTGCTTATTGGCTGAAAAATCGGTGCTTTGGCCCTTGTGTGTGTAATCAAAGGGGAATCTTGGCTTGTATTTTGGGAGAGGCTTTGGGAATCCTCGCCTCCCCTCACGCACAGCACCGGGCTGGCATCGCTCTCTCGCCGCTGCAGGGTGAAGTGAGTCAGGCTGAGGGATCCCCCCTCGACGAGCAGTGGGGTGCATCCTGCTGTGGATATTGGGGGCAATCCCCCCTCCCCTGCCCCCTGCCTACTCCGAGAGCCCTCCTGATGCTCACAGCTCCCCTCTCTACCTGGAGGCTGCCCGGGCTCTGAGGGATGCTCCCAGCACCCATCAGATCTCCATCCATTGCTCCCCGGTGGTTTGCAGGATTTGTTGTTGGACCATGTGTCTGCGTGGCTGTTTCTAGCAAGTTTTAAAGGAAGCAAATTGCATTTTGGGCATCCTCCTCAGCCCCTCGAGGCAGACGTTGGATCAGCACAGAGGCTTTTCCGTTTAGTCTTCTTAATTAAGACAGACACTGAAATAAAGGTGGTGAGTGAAGTATGATGAGCAGGAGAAGGAGGGTGGTCCTGCATTGTGCAAACGCTGCTCTTGTCTTTCTCTTTTACCTTTTTTTTTTAATCTCCTGTCATCAATCTCCTGTTGCTAAATGTGCAGCTGGAGAGAGGGTTCCTAGGCAAAGTTCCTGCTGATGGATTCTGACAGATCTAATCAGGCAGGGATGGTGACGACCACGTCCTGCACCGCTGTGAATTGTGGTTCAAACCTAATATCCTTCACCACGACACACTGTGGCAGCTGAAACGAACCTGATGGCTGAGATCTGGTTGGCCTGAGGGGAGGAATGTTCCCATCACATGCACACCTGCCTGTGCCATCACTGACTGTGGGACTGGGTCCCTGATGGATCCCTTGCAACCTCTGCCATCACACAGCCCTACTGCAGGCGTTTAATGTCTCTCCCAAGTGGTGTTTTACCTGTCTAATGCTGTGGGTGATATCAAGGCCTTACTCCTCCTCAGCAAGACCAGCTCCCTGGCATCTGTTACAGGTAGTTCCAGGAGCTCTAGTCTGGGACTGATTTGACTGTGCTCAGGAGTAGCTTAGAGCATCCCTAGGTCTGTATCTAAGCTAATCCCCAAGGCTGACTGTTGGAGATCTGGTCTATGGGGCTCAGGGCATGGATCAGCACTTTTGCACTGCCTTAGGGCAGGGGGATCATCCACAAATGAGCCAATTTCTCCCTGTGAGTTTGGAGGAGCCCAAAGCAACCAGTCCTATGCATATCTGCGGGGTAGATGAGCTGAATCCCATCTTTGGCCTCTCAGATCTGGGGCAGGGTTGGTCTGGCCACCCCAGGAACAGCAGCAGTCAGGTCTCAGCCCTGCACAGGCTGTGCACCCGTTCTGGACAAAGGCCCTGGCACCAGCAGATGCTCAGTTGCAGGAATGCAATCCCCCATCTCAGGATTTGGGTCTGGGATCATGTTTTAAACACATCAGAGCCAGTCCCATGGCACAGTCCCAGGCCTTGGCAGAGCCAGCACAGTTCCCGCCTCCCAGTGCTGAGCTCCCAGGTGAAATGCCCTTGCATGAGATACAACCATGCCCTGCTTCAGCCCCTCTGCCTTTAACCCTCTCTCCTCCTCAGGCAAATGATGATGTTCCCTGTTCCACGTCCAACTCCCCACTCAATTTATCTTGTTTATTGACCCAAGCAGAAAGTCAATGTTTTCTTCATCTGCCATTTGCTTCAATGGCAGCCAATTTGGTTCATCCAGAACAAAAAACGGATGCAACAGAGTTTAGTGTCAGATTTTTCTCCTTTTTTTTTTCTCTCCTTTTTTTAGATGCTGATTATTCTTTTTTTTCTGAGCACACCTGGCCCTGGACACAGCTTGGCAGCCTTTGCTGTACGATATGGCTGCAGGCAAGGCTAAAAATGTGCAGCAATTACCCCACGAGCTGCAGAGCCAGGAGGGAGCCTGCGAGTCAGCTCATTACAGGCAGGCGATGCTGCAGCCAGGGCTGCCCATGCCCTCCTGGTGTGGGAGCTGTTTGTTTGGGAAACGTTGGCCTCTGGGGCCTTCCTGTGCATTTGGAGCTCTGTCTCTTCCTCAGAAGTCCAAAGGTGATGCTTTGCAGCCATTGCCTGGATCAGAGCTTTCCAGGCTGTGGGCTCCAGGGCCTTGTTTGTGCTGGGGGTGGGACGTGGGGTGTGTCTCTGATGGGATATTCATGGCACTACAGATCAGCAAAGGCTCGATGAAGAGGAGTGGAGAGGTGCCCCAAGCGCAGGGCTAAACACAGCCTCTGCCCCAAGGAGTTTGCAGGGTGGGATCAGTGTGTGGCAGCTTTGAGCTCTGTCCAGGCAGTGCCCAAGGCCACAGTGGCACAGCTTTGCAGGGGAGGTGGAAGAGGAACCCTCCTGGCAGTGTGGGTGCAGTTTTAGGTAATAACCAATGTGATTTTATGAGATGTGGCTACTGCTCAGGGTGGTGCAGACCTTGCCCAGCCACCAATGCCCATCACCTCCCCTGAGCCAACAGTGGTGTTCCTCTGATCCTGGGCTGAGCTTGCTCAGGGGTTTAAACCAGCACAAACCCCTCTTTTTCTCCAGGGTAGGAAATTCTTTGCTCTGAGGTGCCCACATCTCCAGGCAAGGGTGGGATGGGTGCCTACTAAAAGCAGCAGCAGCAGATAAGGATGCTCCTCACCTCTGGAGACCAGACCCCTGGAGGTGGTGTCCTCAGAAGGGCTCAGTGACCAGTGGCTTCCAGAGCAGAGTGCTGCCCTTGTGACAAATGCACCTGTGCTCCACGGAGCTGCTCCTGGATGCTGGGCACCTTGGAAAACTCCGTCTGCTTCGGGTGCCTAGATAAGAGCCAAGCCCTTTTGAAAAACCTGCCCAGACGGACGGAAAACCCAATGCAAATCTCTCCCCAGGTACAAAATTAATTGGATTCTAACTTCAAAGAGTGCTTCTGGAAATGAGCTGTAAATAATCTGGTTTTGCCTCAGTTCCTCTGTCTGTGGACATTCATCTGGCTTTTTTGAGCCAGTGAGTGTTGCTGATGGAAGGTGCTATATATAGCAGCAAAGCTGTGCATATATGGATACATATGCATAAATGTATCCCTAGTAACTGACCCAGGTGTGTGATGTTTTCTATAATACAGCTGACAGGTTTGTTTCCCAAAAAAAGCTCCAGTTTTGCTTCCCATGGGCTCTCACTCCTCTCTTTGTGCAGCCGTGTGCAGTCCTCTGACGTGGGCTGCTTGCTCATCCCATGCCATGGCTGGGATGAGCAGGTTGGGATCTGGTGACCCCTGGGATGCAGAGGGGTTGGTGGAGGTCACCCAGGTGTGTGGGTCTCAGCAGGGCTCAGCTGGATGGAGCTTTATGGCAGAGCTTGGTGTTGCTCCTGGAGCTGCACGGGGTGCTCAGAGCCCGCTCCTCCAGGGCTGTCCTGCCTGCAGCCAGAATTCCACAGGGATCTGCATTCCCAACACTCATCCCTGCCTGTGTGGGGATGGCTGGTCCCTGGCACCCAGTTTCTGAGGAGCTCGGCGCTGTCTGTTCCCAGCGGATCGATAGGAACATCTGTGAAAAATCAGGACATGGATATCTGATCCAGCAGCCCTGGCTGTTTCCTATTTGTCTGATCTAATTCTATCAGCATTTCTGAAGTGCTTATCAGCACCACATCTTGGTACTTCATATGTGTATTGGAAACCCCCTCAGTCACTGGGCAATGAGAGGGGTTGAGTCTGGGCTGTGGCCCCTCCCTCTCCCAGCTTCCCTGCAAAATCCAACTTTTCCTTGTGACCCTCATGAATTGTTCCAAAATCAGACCCAGAAGAGCCCACTAGGACAAAAAAACTTGTCCAAAATACCCCGGAAGGGTGTAAAAGGGAAGGAAAACCCCAGTGAGTCGTTCATGCCTAAGCTGAGGCTGAAGTCTGAGTCCCAGGCTGGCATTTTCCAGCTTGGCATTGCCAAATGCTTGGGCTGGCCAAAGCCCCCGTATTGGATCTGTCCTGTGGGGCAGTGTAGGACATCTCTGCTTCTGTGGGGCTGGGGGACTGTGCAGCCATGGGGCACAGGAGCAGGGCATGGAGCCTGCGCATGGGCTGGGGTCCTTCCACCTCCTCGCTTGTCTTTCTGGCCTCACCAGCAAGCAGATTCCCAATTTCTAGGCCAGGGAAGCAGGGTGAAGAGATGGAAACTGGCACAGCCAAGCTCTTGTTTGGGCCAGAATGTATGTCTGGTTTAAATGGGAAAATCCTTTAGCTCATGCCTTGGGAATGCTGAACGAGCCAGGACCTGAAATCTTGGTTTGCTGATGGCTTGGAAGGGCAGAGACAGGGAGAGGGAGGCTGGATGTTCCTGCCTTCTCCAGCATGGGGCTTCCCATGCTGGGAGTGGATACAGGTGAGGTGGTCAGGAGATGCCCAGAGCTCATCACAGCACTGAGTTTAAATGGCAATTTTGCCATTAATGACATTTTCTTTTGCCATGTCACGTAGAATCCATGTGAAGCTGTGTTGTATTCGAACCAGCCTAGCCAGGGCTGCAATCACTGCCTGGTGCTGGGGTGGCCTGACCCAGCTCATGATGTTTTCAGCCTTTAATAATTTAGGGCGAGAGATCTCAGGCCCTCTGTCTCGGCTTTTGCTTGATTGCTTGTTTTTCTAAGATTTCTGTTTCTCCCCCCAGGCAACACTGTTGCAGAGGATTGAGGCAGGCGTTTTGTGGAGGGTCCTTTTTTAAGAGGCGAAGAACAGCCCTAATTTGTCCAGCTCAAAAGTGCTTTTGAAAACCTTGAATTGCTGCACACAGCGTGAAGCCTTGTTTGGTTTTAGCAGTGAGAGCCGGCAGCGATCGTCCGTGCCCGAGTACAGAGACAGCAGCTGGCCAAAAACACCAAGTTTGGGGCTGGTGGGGAAGGGGAACCAGGAGAATGGGGGAGAGGAATGGGCTATACTGGGACAAAACAGGGAGGGAGCAGGGAGCCGTCAGGGAGGAGCGGGCCCAGGTGATTTTGCCCCAGAGAGAGCTCTGCCCACCGAAGGCTGAGTGATGCTGTGTCCTGCAGCTGCTGCTGGAAAATGTCCTCTTTTTCCAGGCTGAACACCTTCCTCCCTGCCCAGAATAAAACCCCCAACAGGCTCCCCTTCAGCAAACCTTACCAAGTTTTCAGAATGCCAGAGCTGGGAGGTTCCAGGGTCGGTTTGCTGTGCAGCCTTCAGGCAGCCCCTCTGTGCATTTGCATTATGGAATCATCTTTAATGGCATGATCATATCCTAGTTTTTCACCTTTGCCTCGCTCAGCACAGCTGATGAACCTGCTCTGGGAATGATCTGCATTAATGTGAAGCTGTAAAAACTTCAGCTGAAGTCAATGAGAGCTGTACTTTGAGCAGGGAAAGTGTCATTTAATGCTAAGCACTCTGAAAAATCACATCTAAATGTCTCAGATTTGGTGCACGTAACGGAGTGGATGTTTTTTACATCACTGTGCCTGTGCTTTGGCTCCCTGTCTGTAAAATGGGGATGATAACAGGGAGATTGGGAACTTAATCACTTTATTTGTTGTGAAATACTGCTGCTTCTCCGTGTTGAGTAAAGCATAAGCAAGCCATGAGGAGCTAAGTAATTGTGCATGCAGAACAGTGCCTGCATAGAGTACAATAAAGTAGGAGCTATGTGTCCTCCAAGGAAGAGAAAACGAGATCCTGGGAAGCTGCAGATGAAGTCATTTGCAGGGGCTGAGAAGCTGTGGATGTTCGTAGGTACCCAGGGGTGGGTTTTAGGATGCCTAAACTGAGTTCTGGACTGTTCCAGGGGCTCCTGGCTGCATCTTGGCACCATCACCTTTGGCATTTGGGGTGAGATAGGTCCTTAGGATAACCCTCCTGTATGTGGTCTTGGAGTCAACACCCTCATCAAAGGCAAAATTACCAGAGACTGCATTAAGGTTGTCCTGACAACCTTAATTCTTAATTTCCTTAACTTTTGGGTATGTGACCTCACAACCTTTCTAACTTCATGCATTTTTCCTGTGTGCCCAGGCCAGTGTGTACCCACATGGCATGGCCATGGCTCCGTTCTTGGCATGCCTGATGGACCTTGGTGTCTCCCTGGCAGTGCCCATCGTATCTGCTGGGGTGGTCAGGGGGGACATAAGGCTTGGCAGTGCTGGGTTTCCTCCTGCCTGGTGTCCCCAGCTGCTTGCTGTGGCATTTCTGTCCCACTGAGAGCACCTGCTGTGCTCCAAACCCCTGTCCCATCCCATCCCATCCCATCCCATCCCATCCCATCCCATCCCATCCCATCCCATCCCATCCCACGTTTTGCTGCTGAGGTTCCTGACACACAGGAGCATCCAGCACACTGGAAGCGCATCCTGCTGAGTTTGGGATGGATTACAGACCGCAGCAAAGCAGGTACCAACGCATGGAATTCCCAGCACACTTCCCGACCGTGCTTTGCCATCCCTCTTGAGGCTCACGTGCCTTTTCTTAACCCTCCCAGCACTGACATTGCCTGGCAGAATGAGCCAGCACCTCCTGCATTTCCTTTGGGTCATGCAGGGCTGAAACCTCAGCCACAACTTTCCCTGAAACAAGAAAAACACGCAGAATTAAAACGATCTTGTTTATTTCATCTGTGATACCCTGGTCCTTCATATGGCAGAGCTGTGCTGGCTCTGGAGGGCTGCAGCAGGATGCAGGGTCCTTGTGAACCCAACATCCCCTGGGATGAGCTTTCCGAGCTCGCTTTTATCCCGGTGTGTTTGTTTTCGCTTTGCTTCGCTGTAATTAAATTCCTGGCCCTTCTGCTTGCAGAAGTGAGCTTCAAAACGCTCCAGCAGAGGAGTGGTTTTATTGAATCTCCAGCAAATTATTGAAGCTTGGTGGGGAATTTTTCACACTTTCAACCTCAAGGTTTTTGGGAGAGCGTTTCTGCAAGTGTTTATTATAGTATTGCCACAAGAAGTGAGAGTACCCGGAAAATTTATAGCAAGCAGCTCATCAGCTGTGGAATGTCAGCACAGCACCGTTGAAATGCCTTCTCCAGCGTCACTCAAGTGAGGATGATTTCTCCCAGTTGAGGACCTGGATAGTGGCTTTTCTTCAAACCTTCCAGCACTATTACAGTGGCTAAAAACTGGTTGTCAGTGTAGTGGGCAGAAGATCACTTTTTTCCTACAAAAAATAATAAATCTGATGCAGACACAGCTGGGACACCTGGTTAAAGACAGGAGCTTCAGCTTGCCAAAGTTTCAGGCTGGGAAGTCCCCAGGTAAGAAGTTGCCACCACCTCATGAGTGCCTTCAGTGCTGGGGATGGAGATTAACTTTTCCAGAGCATTCCAGCTTGGTCTGTGTGTGGATGGACTTGCTTGGCTCGTGGTTCAGCGCTGTAGGAGATGGTTGCTGCATTCTCCAGAGAAGCAGATATCTGGAAGAAATCCTTCCCTGTGAGGGTGGGCAGGCCCTGGCACAGGGTGCCCAGAGAAGCTGTGGCTGCCCCTGGATCCCTGGAAGTGTCCAAGGCCAGGCTGGATGGGGCTTGGAGCAGCCTGGGACAGTGGAAGGTGTCCCTGTGCATGGCAGGGGTGTAATGAGGTGAATTTTAAGGTTCCTTCCAACCCAAACTGTTCTGTGACTCCATGATTAAATGTAGGGATGCAGGAAAGGGCTGTAGAGAGAATGGTCTCTTGCTGCAGGCAGAATAAAAATTAAAAGGCTTGAAATCCCAGAAAAAACACATTCTGTTGCATTTAAATTGGAGACCACTTTTCTCAGGTGATCATTTATTGTATGTTCATTATAATTTGGGTGTTTAACTGGATGGCTCTCAGCACAGAAGAGCTGAGCCTGTAGTGCAGCAGACCCAGCTGGAATTGTAGTGTGAGTGTGGGAAGTGCGAAAAGTACTAAAAATAACTTGGAAAACATCTTCAGTTGGCCATCCAGCAGCAGTGAGCACTTTTCATCCTCTGCTCTTGTTGCCTTGGCTGCCTGTCTTAAATGAGAAGAAAATCACCCCCAGTGTACAGAAGCTGGGAGCAAAAATGAATGTTTGTGACACACAGGGGGTCCTGGGGGGGGACTCCCCTGGGCAAGGGGTGGCTCTGCCTTCGCTGAGGGCAGGAATGCCACGTGCTGAGGCTGCAGGTCCTAAGGCATCACAGGTGGTGGCAGCAAGGGGTCCCCAGGGCTCTACTTGCAGCCAAGGTCCCAGTCCCATGTGCTGATCAATTCTTTGCTTCTGAATCTGGGCTTTGCAGCTGCAGCTTGGGGTTTTATTGGTTACATATAATTATAAAAAATGTGATTTTGAGTTTTACAGTGCATCCCCGGCTGGGATCCGTGTGTCGATCACCCTTCATGCCCATTTCTGTGATGAATTTTGCAGGGCATCATGGGAGAGCTGCTCAGAATTGCTCAGGCAAGCAGCAGCTGAGCTGAAAAGTGCAGAATCTGGGTGTAAATTGCTCTGTCCTGGTTTGCAGGTGCAGCAGCTCTGAAGTTCCCTGTTCAATGGAAGTAGAAGCAGTGCAAAGTGCTGGGCATGAGCCCTCCTGGCTGGGCTGTGCTGGGTGGCTCTGGGTGAAGCTGCAGGTGGCACAGCATCACAGCCTGTGCTGCTGGTGGGCCCTGTCTCTAGAAACTCTGGAACCTCAAGCTCCCACCCTGATCCCTCTCCAAACCCAGCTCAGGGAGCAGATGGCACTGGCTTAGTCCCCGGCTCCCATTCTTTTCTTTATTTTTCTCAGCGATGGTGAACTTTTGTAAGGCACTGAAGTCTTTAACCATTAGCAGGCAATAAAAAGGGGCAGCAGAGTTGGATAACACCCACTAATCCCCTTCAGGATGAGCTGGAAAGAACAGCCACTGCAAAGCTCTGGAGCTTATTCTGGGATGAGTGCTTTGGAGGCTTTGAGAATTGTATGGTGTTGGTATTTCATGAATAAATAACCCCCAGCGGTATTTGTCAGTGAATCTGCTTCATTAATGGGACCTGGAACAAAGCGGGAGGGTGGAGGAAAGTGTTTTTGAGGGAATCCAGGCGAGTGCAGGTGGTGGGAAGTGGGATGGGGCCGTGGGAGGATGAGTGCCATGGTCTGCACCATGGGAGCAGAGTCAGGAGAGGAGCCCTGCTGTGCTGCACCACTCTGGGCATTTGTGGCATGAGGTGTTGATAGAAAATTGGGTTTTACTGCTCCTGGGTGTGTGTTCAGTGGGTCCTGGCAGGGAGGGGAGTGTGTTTCATTAAGAACTATAACATTTGGGTGTCTGCAGGTGTCCTTGGAGAGCTGGAGAGTTAAAGAAAGTGTGTGTGTGTGTGTGTGTGTGTGTGTTCATGATGTTCATGTGCTTGGGGAGAGGATCTGGCATTAGAAATTAGGTTGCTCTCTCCAAAATGCCCTTTTTGACAAGACCTGGCTTTGGGTCAGTGATGGATTGCCCTGTCTTCCCAGTACACCAGGTGCTGAGCCGTGCCTGCTCCCTGGGGTTTTGGCAGCTGGGTCCCGCCAGGGCCACCGGCAGCTTCCCTGGGCTCTTCGATGTGCTCGGGGCACGGCACAACTGCGGAGCCTGTCCTTCTCCATCCCGCCCTGTCAGAACGGATCGGGGGCTTAGTCACTGAAATTCAACTCAGAGAGGTGGAGAACAAGAGCTGTTCTTTTGCAGGCAGCTTGTTACTGCAGGGAAAGTGATTCATCCATCAGGGCTGGTCTGATCTGGCACCCGGGTGGTGGTGGGGATGGCTGTCCCCCGTGGGCTCCCTGCAGTGGTGGCCAGATGCCTCCATCGCTCCTCAAGTGTCCCCTGCCTTGTCAGCACCGCGTTCTCTCAGGGCTGCCTCTGGAATCTGAGAAGAGGAGCCCCACACAGTGGGCAGGGAAGGACAGGCAGGGGTCACTGCCAGAGCTGTGTGGGTGGAAAGTCATCTGCTCCGTGTCACGTGTCGCCGCAGAAGGCAGGTAATTAATGACTGCTCTTCGCTCCCAAAGTGAAATGGAGCCGCTGAGGCTGGCAGTGCCAGGGACTCGGCAGCACCTGCCTGCACCGAGCCGGGCTCCTCCAGCCCCTCCAGAGGCAGATGAAAGTGAAGTTTGCTCCCAGCTCGCTCCGAGCAGCACGTCCGCCTCTCATGAGCTGCCACCCGCTGCCAGGGCTCTGTGTCAAAGGGAAGCTCCTCTCCCGAAGGTAACGACGGTGGAACTGATCCAGCCGAGCAGCCTCCCTGCGCCTGCCCTCACCCACCCCTCTCACAGGTGACACCTGAACACTTCCCTGCGGCTCCGCTGCCAACCTCCCAGCGAGGTTAATATTTTAATACCCTTAATGGCTCATTCCAGCTCGCCAGCCCTGCCCGGGCTTTGGCAGGGGTCATCCATTATGCCAGGCCTTTGGAGAGTGAGTTTCCCGTTCCCATCCTCAGCCATCCTGAGGGCAGGAGGTCGGTTTGTGCTTCCAAGTTTTAATTAAAGCATGACGAGCTGCTTGTGCCAGCCCCAGCCTGGTGCCATGTGGGATGAGCCGGTGTCTCCTGACAGAATTCTGTCTCTCTGGAGCAATCCTGTGCAAGGACCCAGCCCCACGATCTCCTTTCCAGCACCCAAAGCAGCTGCAGCTCCTCACCTTCTCCTTCCAGGGACGTGGGAGCTGCAGGAAGGTTGTTTGGTGGCTCAATGGAAAAGCCAGGAGGGAGGATGGGAGCATGGTTCTCCTTGCTGTCTACCCACGATGAGAAACCCCCTGGGAGGACCAGATGGGGCTGAGCTTTTGGGGTGGGTGGTGGAGGAGCTGTCATAGTTTGTTGGTTTTGGCTTTTTAAAAATACTTCTTCCCTACATGAATAAACAGTGGTTTTAGTTAGTAAATAATATCCCCTTCCTCCCCCCATCTCTCCAGGAGAAATACGTGCCCTGATCTAATATATCCTGCCTTTCTCACTCCCTCATTTCAGAGGAGCTGCAGATCCTGGTGGGAACAGAGTGCTAATAGAAAACGGCCTCTAAAGATATTTGAAACATGACCAAGAAAGGACAGAGGCAGATTCATCTCCTAATATGCTGGAAAATCTAGGAGGTGGGCCAAGAAAGGGAGAATATCAGGAGCTTGATTCCTAAGAGTGAAAAGTTAATTGGGAAGCATTAATTGGGGTGAGAGCGGGCAGCACAGACGTGAATTTGCTCTGTCCACCACGGTGGACACGGAGCTGCCCCAGGGCTGGGATAACTCATCCACCCCGGCCCATGGGGGTGTGCCAATTTACTATTTCTTGCAGCTTTTGATGGTGTTTTCCTTGTTGAAAGTCCCAACTTCTGGAATCCTGTGATTCCCTTGAAATCCGGAATCTAAAAAATCATGATGTCAATACTGCATAAGGCTGTATTTGGGTTTGGTCTCTGAGGAGTTTCTAGCCCTCGAGTTTGCAGGGAAAAGCTTGGTTATATAGCCTAAAGGCTCAGAAAGCAGAAAGCAAATTCAGGGGAGGAAAATATATTAAAAAAAACCTCCCAAAACAGCACAGCAATTGATTTATTTTTAAAATCTCATCATTTTGGTGCCAGTTTCATTATATTCTTTTTTAATTCCTGACTCATGGTTTTCTTGAGCGCTCGGTGTTGGCAGGGCTGTGTGCGTGAGTGTGACGGCGTGTGAGCTCAGGGGCCCTCTGCTGATAGAGAACGCAGGGCTCCTTCCAGACAGCGCTGCCTCGGCCCTCCAGGACTGGTGAATATTCCTTCACTGCTGTTTCATTGCCAAGCAGACTGTTTCCACATCAGTGTCCCCCAAAAAAGGGACACTAGCGCTGGGCATTGAGTCATTGCACTGATGGCCGAGCAGGGGAGAGGCTCAAGGAGAATAAACCGTGCTGTGACTCCCAGCATTGCCTCGGGGGTATTGAGGCCAGAGGGGTCAGGGTTAATTCGCAGCCTCCTGTGTGTGAAGATGTAATAAACAGCCTGTGGAGGTCATGTCTGTCACTATCAGTGACTTGTTCCGTGACCTTTCTCTCTCTCTGATCACTTTGTCTCTCTCCTGTCAGTAAGAGGGTGATGGGTTCTGTTGCCCAGGATGGGCTGTGGGTATTGGTTAACATATAAACTGTGCTTTGAAGATGAAAAATATCTTGGAGATGCTTAAAGCTCTTGACAAGCATCTGTGTTCCTTTTGCAGGAGCCCAGCAGAAGGCAGAGTGCCTGAATGCTTTGTCACAGGCAAAATCTGCTGCGTGCACAGCTCCGAGAGGCAGGGCTGGGAGCTTCCCAAGGCTTCACATGGCCTTGGAAGTATTCCTAGGTGCTCGTGCTTCTTGCTTGCTTAGGAGAGGGGTGTTGAAGCACAGCACTGCCTGGGGCAGTGCACATCATGGGCTGGAGCAGAGCAGCAGAGCCGTGCCTGCACCCATCCCTGCATTATCTGCTCAGGGTCCCTTCCCTGCATTATCTGCTCCACATCCCCATCCCAGCAAGCATGAAGCCAAGTTTCATGCGTCTTTCCAGCTTTGGCAGTGTCTGTGGGGTGGATGTGGGTGATGGTGATGGACGGGGTGTGGATGCTCAGGGAGGCTTGGCCCAGCTGTGAAACATTCAGGAAGAGTTTTATGGCTTTGGATTTGCTGTTGTCTAGTGTAGGGCTGGATTCATGCCCAGCTCCGGGCTAGTAATGAAGCATCTCCTGGTTCCTAGTTTGCATAAAACTGGTGGATAGTATCTTTGAAACCCCATGACTGGTTGATTCTATGAAAGATGCCAGAATTATGCAGCAAATTTATTACATAGCATAATCACAAAGCCCTCATTTTCTTGGGAAGCTTCCTTTGGCTTGGTATTGCTAATCAGGATGCAGGGATTTTGCCAGAGCAGCTCTCTGTGGATTGCCCTGCCTGTGCCCATGCTCTGCCAGCTCCCTGCCAGCCCTAACGGTGCCTTTTCTCTCCAAGGGAAGAAGCGATGCTGTCCACCTACTTCGAAACCATCAATGACTTGCTCTCCTCCTTCGGGCCCGTCCGGGACTGCTCCCGCAACAACGGTGGCTGCACCCGCAACTTCAAGTGTGTTTCGGATCGCAAGGTGGACTCCACGGGCTGTGTGGTAGGTGCTGGGGCTGTGGGGTGGGTGCTGGGCTGTGGGGTGGGTGCTGGGGCTGTGGGGTCCCCAGGACTGGCCTCTGGTTTGCAGACAAGCCAGAGGGAGATGTGACCTGCTTCTTCTGGCCAAGGGGGTGTGTGTGCTGGAGGTGGACTTCCCCCACTGCTGGGGCCTTCACAGCAAGTCACAAATGCCTGAAGGACTCCAGGGAAGCAGCCCAGGTGCTCAGATGAGCAAAAGAAAAAATGCTTGAGGCTGGTGGTCATTTTCCTGCTTGGCAAGAAGCAGGGGTGGAAAGCTGCCTCTCTTTTTCTCCTGCTTTGTGCTTCCCAGTGCAGAAGAAAGATGAAGCATCCCCCCATCCTATCTACCTTTGGGCATCTCTGACACCCTCAGAGTCTTGATTTGTTTCTGAACATGCTCATGTCTTGCCAAACCATCTACTTGTCCCAGGTTTTGCAGAGTCCAGAAGGTCTTCTAGACCCTAGACCATTATTTTTGGTCAGAGGCTCTGAATCAGAGAATCATAGAAGGGTTTGGATTGGAAAGGACCTTAAAGGTCATCTTGTCCTCACCCCCTGCCATGGGCAGGGACACCTTCCACTAGAGCAGGTTGCTCAGAGCCTGGTCCAAGCCCCTGTGAAGTGTTCCACAGAGGTGTTCCCAGCCACTGCTGCCCAGAGGGGTTTTGCTGTGCTTCCAGGTGGGAGCAGCAGAGCTCAGCACCTCACCCAGCTCTAACCCATCTCACCTTGACCTCAAAGTCTTCCTTTCCCTTTGTGAGGAGCCTGTGGGAATCCAGTAGGACACAAGTGGGGGAAACCTGGAGCATCCCTCTTTGTCTGTTGTTGAAGCCCCCTGCCTGCCAGGAAGCCATGATGACCCCGAGGGGGTCCAGAGCTGTCACCCACTCCACCAGCCCCTCAACCACGCACTCACTGCTCCTAAACCCCTGAAAGCCCTCATCTGGCTGCCGCAGAGCCCCCTCGCCCCATCCCTCCCATCTCAGCAGACAGGAGATAAGTGTCTCTTTATTTATTGAAGATGTTTGTACATGGCAGCTGGGAAAGGTCAGGCTGGAGCCGCGCTGTCCCGGGGGGAGGCGTTTTCATTATCCCCTTCTCAGGTTGCTTGTTAAGGCCATTTAGCACAACAGCCTTGATGTGTCACCAGCAAGCCTGCTGCCATCTCCCCCTTGCAGCTCCTCTCCCGTTCCTCCTTTCTTTTCCCATTGCCATTTTTTGTTCTGTACCCCTTTCCAGGGATCAACTGCCTTTCTAGTCTTTTGGGGTGTTTTCTCCCTTTTTTGGGTGTTACTTTGCTCTGAATGCCAACGTGCTTGCCCAGGCACTGTCAGAAGCCATCAGGGCGCTGATCACCTCACGCCTCTGGGAAGTGATGCCTCTTTTTAAAGTCAGGTTATACTAACATAGGAATTGTCAATAAATTACAGACCTAGTGCTGGCATGTGGAGAGGCAGAAAAGGAAAACTGTGTCGCTTGGGGAAGATACTCCCAACTTCTGTGATACCCAACTGAGGCTGTGTGTAAAGAGAACGGACCACGTACAGTGTGGGGAGAAGGGAGGAGCAGCAGGAGCATTCTCCTGGAGTGCATCCCCTCCCCGAGAGCCATGGGTGGGAGGTGACGCATGGGGACCACAGGAACCCCATCCTGCACATCACACCAGGCTCCTGGGGCTGTGCATCCCCTGGGGACAGGAGACCATCTCTCCCCACTCTGCTCTTCACCCCTTCTTCTTCCCACTGCAGGAGCATGAGGCTGCTCTGTCCTTCTCCACAGCTCCCAGTCTTGGGATGAAGCTCTCCAGTCGCAGCCTGAAGACAGCAGAGCTGAGCTGCCCCAGGGGAGTGTGGGGACAGCCACTGTGTCCCACCCTCAGTCCCTGTCTCCCTGCTTCCTTTTGGGCTGACACCAGCCAGTGCTGCTTCCCTGCTCTCCCAACCCTGTGCAGTGTTTTATTCTCATCATCTGCTGTAGGTCCCTGGCAAAGGCGGGGTGTGAGGAGAGGTGTGGAATGAACTGTCCCTTCATTTCTGACCACTCTCTGTGGCCACTGTCCAGGGAAAAGCCTATTGGGTGGGCTGGCAGCACTGCCCCCAGCCCCAGGTGGTGCTCATGGTACTGAGTGGGATCGAAGGGGCTGGGAGTGGAGTCTCAGAGCTCACACAGCCCCGGTTTGAGACATTCTGGTACTTTCTTCGCCCGTCCTTGTGCTGCCCCTTCTCATCCCACTCCTGCTCCTGGAGCCTGCTGGGTGTGAGCTGGGCTTCCAGTGCAAGCAGGGATGGGGTCGTGTGCTGCAAATTTTCAGGGATGTCAGTTAGTTTTGAAGCTGAACTGCTGTGAACTCAATTTGCCAATTTGGTAAGTGCTATGGGCAATATCGGGATGTAATTTAATTAAGCTATCCCCTTTTTATAGAGTTCAGGGAGCATTTGCCTACTAATTTTAGCACTAGGTTTGCTCCAGCTTTACTCTGGACACAGATTCACAAATCATGACATGTTGTTAATCTCTACCAGTCAACAGTTTATTAATTTGCTGAGGACCACAGAAGTATATAATCAGTGGTTCATCAATCAAGGCTAAATCCAACAAATGTTCCAGGCAGGTACTGAGCATAAAATATACATGCAGCCTTGTAAGCAATTAATACACCACAGAGCTGGAGCCGAGCGGCTCAACCAGGGAGCAACACAAATCTCAAAGATTTCTTATTCCTTTTATATATAATCATCATCTGTTACCAGTTCCTTCGTGCCCTTAATACGGCTTCCAGTAATTCTGTGAGGACTGGGATGCGTTTATCTCCGGGTTTTTAGCGGTGTGGGCTCTGCCATTTCCTAATTGTTTGGCCTTAAAAGGTCTCTGTTAAAAAGTCGAGGGTGGATTGCTTGCAGCTGGTGCTGGTGTCTGGCTGAGTCTCCTTGGGCTGATGTTGGAGAGAAAAGAGGGCGTTGCCTGTCTCAGTTAAAATCCTGCTTTTTAGGCATCTCCTGGAGATCCTAAAGCAGAGTCCCCACCCACAGGGGTGGCAGTTCCCCACCTGCCATCCCCCACTTCCCCTGGGATCCCTTTTTCCCCCTCATCTCATGGCTTTCTGTTTGTTTTATGTGTACCCAGTAGATGGCATGAGTGCATAAAGGGTTTCTGCAGTTCTTTTCTTATCGGAGGCCTCTTTTTATTCAGGTAATGTTAAGAACTATCAGCTGCAGCCTTGCCAAGACCTTGACATTGCTAACTGGAGCCTTGTTTTTGAGGCCTAGCATAACCAAACAGCCCCCAAGCTCTAGAACACCTGCTTCCATGCTGCTTTTTCTTGTTGCACCCTTGAACAGATGATGGATCTGGTCAAGCTGTGGGAATTTCCCAAGAAAACAAAATCCCAGTGAATTTCTCTGAATCCAGTGACTCTGCACGTTGAGTCCAGTGTGTGTTTTGTACCTTCTTGCAGGGATCACAGCAAACCAGGAGAAAGTGTGCTGGAGGAATAATTCAGACTACAGCCTGTAAAGGAAAGATCACTGATCTTTGGTTCTGGCACAGTGGTAGCTGCCCAGCCTGGAGGGACAATGCTGAAGGAGGGAAGATGCTTAACCCTCATGTGTTGGTGATTTATAATTTGAGATGAAAACCTGTGAATTGGTCCTGAGAGACTGAAGGAAACACCTGCATCATGGCTTAAATTCAGGTTTCCCCAGCTGTCTCTCAGATTGGCTTCGCTCACTGTTGCCAGTCTTCTCACCCACCTGAGGAGAAGGGGGGTGGCTTCCATGTGCATTTTCGAGCCTAGAAAGGCAGGATTGCAGCCCCAGGGAAATAAGAGGGGTGAGGTTGTTTTCCCAAAGGAATGGGAGCTTTGGTCTTAGCACATGAGCTGGGCAAGGAGATGCTCTGTTCTCTTCCAGTGCATGTTGGGCATCCTTGGCATCGCTGTGGGAGGAGGCAGCAGCAGTACAGGTGTGCAGTGAAGGTGTCTGAGCCCCGTGGTGCCTCCCAGGACAGGATCTCCTCGCTGTGAGGACCACCTGGAGAAGCAGAAGGGCATGAGCTGCCTCACTGTGGGTGAGGAAGGCAGCTCGGGGTCTTGGGGCAAGAATTATCAGAATTAGCCCCTTGTTTGTTTAAGGTGTGAGAGGCCTGCCTGCAGCAAGGGGGGGCAGGTGGTGTGGTCTGATGGCTCTGTGATGTCTGTGTGCCTGCAGGTGATGGGCAGTTAGTTCTTTAAGGCACATTAGAGTGTTACAGGGGCCAAGGATGTTGCAGGTGGATGTGGAAGGGCTAAAGCGTGTCTGTGCTCCAGGAGCCATCCCATCTTGGGAGAGGTGTTGGCAAGAGCTGGGAGGGCCTTGCCCAGCCTGGGCACTGGGTGCTGCTGTTCTGCACAGACGCGAAACCCTGCTGATCCTCACTGGCTCCCCTCTCACAGGCTCAGGTCTCTGGCAGAGATTTCCTTCTAGTCTGAGCAAGAAAAGAGTGCAGTTTGCCTACAAGGATGATCTGAGCTGTTCCTCCCTGCTACAGCAGGGTCAGCCCGTCAGGAAGGAGAGACTTTTCCTGGCTCAGCAGGATGCAGGAGAGAGAGCATCCACCAGAGAGTCACTTAATGAAGCTGTGGCCCGCGGTGACACTGGTGTGGTGTTGGTCGCAGCCCCTTCAGACACAGAAGGAGGAGAAATTTGGCATGGTCCACACAGGCATATAAGCCTTAGCACAGCTTGTCTGGGGCTAATCCTTCCCTTGCTCTCTCCCACTCAGAAGGATGGGCTGTTCCTCACTGCTGCAGAGAAATGGCTTAATTTAGGAGTGTAACCGTTTCGGGGAGAAATGGGATTAGAAATGAAGGAGCAGGGCAGTGGCTACTGCTTTGGTCTCCTCCTTCCAGCACAAGTCACCCAGAGGTGACCATGGGGAGATGCTTTGAAATTATGTGGGTGATGCTGAGAACTTATTTTCCTGAGGGGAAATGGGGTGTTTGGGAGTTTCAGCCCCAACCAAAATGCTGTGCAGAAACGCCTCGCATATGTGAAAATTCCAAAATACTTTGGTTCAAAACATTTCCTTTCTGTAAAGGGGAGGGAAATGTTTAATTCCACCGCTGTCATCTGGAGCTTTGTTTTACATTGCTTTATCCCAGTGTACAGCCTGAAATAAAAACAAAATTAGGTGGTGGAAACCAAAACATTTCAACCTTGTCAAAATTAAATGCTCTCCTAATTTCCCAATGAGTTTTGAGATGTAATTGATGGAATCCCACAAAGCACTTAAGCTTCATCAAATCTGCATTTTTCTGACAGACAATTGTTCATTGAAAAATAAAAACTTACCCATCCCTGCCTTGAGAGGCACCTAGCTAATTATGGGAGAGATGCACACACCAGGGAGGGAGATGAGGAAACCAGTCTCTCCTAATCCCTTTAAAGTCTCGCTGGCTCCCTGGAGCAGGAGCTGACTCCTTTTGCACATTGTGGTTGGAAGCAGAAGCCCCCTGAGCTCAACAGCAAGCCCCCCTCCAAGAAGCCTGTGGTTTTGGATTTTAACCCATTAATCCAGGTAAATACCTGTGTTGAAAATGGGATTTGAGGACGAGAGAGGAGGAAAGGGTGGCAAAGGCTGTTGGGGTCAGTGTTGGTGGTGGGTGGGAGCAAACCACCCACCTGCCTTTGCTTTCAGAGGGGGTTTGCACCTCGTGGGCAAGAGGCAGCTGGTTTAAAAGCAGGTGAGATAGTTCAGGAAGCACTGAGGTGAGCTGGAGGTCTCTGCCTGCACAGGGAAGGAGTGGTTTGGGTGATAAAAGCCCTGTTTTCTCCAGTATTGGCTTTTTCAGCAGCGTTCTTTGAGGGCTTGGCCGGTGCCCCTCTGCTCCTCACCAGGCTGGGATGCTTCGTGTGTTGTGGTCACAGCTGGCCTGGGGCTTTGGGACTGGAGTGGGATATAGGATTTGGTGTGTAGTGATGTGGCTGGAGGGTGACTCACCTGGAGGGTGAGTCAGGTGGGGCAGGTGTTGATTTTCTGTTTTCCTGAAGGTTTTTGGAGGTGCCAGCTTCTGCTGTGACTGAAAATGCCCCGCCAGGCAGGAGATGCCAGCATGCCCCAAAATAGGCTGTTGGTGACTTCTGGAAGGGAAGCAGATTTCCTTCCTCCAGGAGCTTTGAACACTTCTTTCTATGTGCAAGGCATCCCACCAGCTGCTTGAAACAAATCCTGCCCTCTTGGAGTTGAGATGCAGACGTACACAGAGTGGCTTGCCTGAGAGGGTTCACTGGAGTGGTGGCCAGAGGTGAGGAGAGGCTGCCTCATCTCCTGGAGCTTCCATCTCCTCCATGGATCCCCCATCCCAGAGGGACCAGGCTGAGAAGCACAAGCAGCATGTTCTCAGGAGCCTGCAAGACAGATGGGTTTGATTTTCTAAGGCTAAAATAGTGATTGATGATCTTTAAAGGGAAAAGGAAGCAGGGGAAAAGGAGGGAGGGGGGAAAGAGTGGGAAGATAATGAGTGTTATTTCAGAAAGCAGTTGTAATGTTCCCCTCTGGGAAGAGTGTCCCCCGCAGTGGGGTGTCAGGAAGGGCTCTGCCACAGCTGGGGTTGGTGAGGACATCCCTGCCCTGAGGAGGCGAAGCAGAGGTGGCTCTGGGGAGCCCTTTAGCAACCAGCATTTTGGTCCTGTTTTATCAAAATACTGGGAGAAGAGGGATAAATCTCACAGAGACTGGGCTGCGTGCAGCCAGGCTCTGTCCTGCTGCTGCTGAGGAGCTTTGCTCACCGGGGGCCTTCTGGGTCAAGAAAATGAAGGCAGAATAAGCTAGAATTGTCCAAATATATATATATATATATATGGACACAGAGGGGTTTACTGCATTTGTATCATTTCTGAGCTCCAACAAGCAAATAAATACATGCCAGTGCATAGACAGGAGCTCATTAAAATGCTGGCGCTTGCTTGTACCTCAGCAGTGCCTCGGATTAATGTTTTTGTCTCACGCTGAGGAGGTTCCTCGGTGAGGAGCGAGGATGCCTCGGCACAAAGGGGGGTCATTAGGACCTTTGGAAATGATTCTCGATGCTCTGTGGCGCTGAGCCACCAGCTGATTGTGCTGCCTTGGGCCAGCAGTGCTGGGGATGCAGCTTGGGGTCCTGGGTCTCGCCTCTGGAGGCATCCAGACATGGGAACGGTACCTGGAGCAGCACTGGGAGCACTGGTGGCAACTTCCCTCTGTGGTTTTCAGAGCTGAGGGGATTCAGACTCATCTGTACCCAGAGCATCACTGCCAGCACCTGACACAGAAGTGTCTGACTAGAAGGCTGCTGTTGTTGAGAAAACAGAGTGGAATAACAAAAAGAGCAGTTTACTCTCTACAGAAACACTTTATTAAGTATTCTGGTTTTTTAAACTTAATAATGGAAGAGAAGAGCTGAGCTGAGCAGCTCTGGCAGGCAGCTCAGATGGAGGAGAGCGGGTGTGCTCCTGTCTGGGGGATTCGTGTCAGTAATGATTTGCCTTCCAGTGACCCCTCGCCCATCTCGCTGCTAATGAGCTTTGCAAACGAGAAAGTGAGCAAAGGCCCCTTTTTTACCTTACAAGAGCAGGGACTTGTCCAGGTATTTATTTTCCTAAGGCACAATCTCGCACAGCTTCTGTTGTGTGCTTGTGTTCTTTGCCCCTGAAGATGATCCTCCCCCCATGGCATTTGCTGGGGATGGGGGTGCTGGTGGGCAGAGGAGCTGTGCCCAGCCCTGGTGGCAGGAGGCCACCTGGTGCCACACGCTGTGCTGGGGTGACAGCAGCAGGCACAGGCGTCCCATTTTGTCCCAAACCACAGCCCCTGTGTATCAGTGAGGCTGGACCTGGTGTATCCCCAGGGGTGGCAGTGTGCATGTGGCACCAGGCCCTGCCAAATCTGCCACTCCGTGTCACCTTGGAGACGTCATTTAAAAGGGGAAAAAAGCCTATTTCGCAAAACAACAGATAAAAATAGCACTTCCTATTCAGCACATCCGTTCCCCATGTGTACTCAAAATTCATTTGCTGACTGCAAGCACAGGAATAAGGACCTGGGTGCTCTGGGATGGGAGGGGATGGGCTGGTGTCCAACTGTGCTGTCAGCCAAACCATGTGGAGCTGCTGGTGGTTCCTTCTCCTCAGACCCCTTGGCAGCAGCAGGGTCGGAGCATGGGAGCTGAGGGTCGTGTTTAGCCTCCAGGACCTGTGTTATCAGTGCTAACACGTGACAAGGCAAGAAAGTTTTCTTATCCAGTGCCAAGGGCGATTTTCAGGGTTGTCTGTCGGCACGGAGAAATCAGTTCACTTCTGCATAGATGGAGTGGATTTGCAAGACCATGGAATTATATTTGTATGGTAACAGCTTCTCCTTGGATTTTGAGCACACTGTGAGCTGGAGTCTCCCCCTCCATCTCCTTTTCCTCTCCATAGCATGGATTAAGCACCAGACCCTTTTCCCAAGCTCTGAGCTATATTTCCTGGTCAGATCCATGGATAAAAGATGGGCTGGGAATTGGAAGGGAACGCATGTGACGCGAGTCTAACGTGGTAAACCACAAATAGCTTTGTCTTTTGAATTGCTGGGGAACAGTGTGGGGATCCCTTTGCTCCCATGGCTAAATAAATCCGTGCTGTGTGTGCATGAGGGGTGTGCAGAGGTGTTTGACCAGGGCCTGCTGGGGCACCACGTCTCACCAGCTTTCCTCCCACCAGGGTGGGACACCAGGGTGCTCACCCAGACAGAGTTATTGAGCGAGTTGCTTATTGATTTTGTAATCATTTTCCAACAGAGCCCCCCGTCCTGTGTCACTGCCAAGGCAGATTGCAAATTGAACTGCACCTAAATTGATGGGGCATTGATTAAAACTCACCATAATTATTGGTTCTCTGCTGCCCGAGCCAGGCAAATCAATGTCAGCAAGAACAGATCTGCTCCTTTATAAAAGCCCAGTGAGCACAGGGTGAGGGCTGGCTTTCCAAGCCCATCCAGAAGCCCAAACTGACCCATCAGGAGTCAGGATTAGCACAAACTGGCTTTTTCCATGGTCATTTCTGACTCCTGTGGGCAAGAACCTAGTTGTACCCAAATGGACTTCAGTTTTCTCCCTGAAAACTCTGATCTACTGGTGGGACATCCTGGTGGGAAATCCTCTGCTCCGGGGCAGGGAGGTGTCTTACAAAGATTTATAAGCCCAGGGAAGCTGTGGATTCCCCAGGAAGTGTCCAAGGCCAGGTTGGACAGGGCTTGGAGCAACCTGGGACAGTGGGAGGATCCCTGCCCACAGCAGGGGAATTGAGCTGATTTTTTAAGGTCTCCTCCAACCCAAACCATTCTGTGATTTATTGTGCTTAGTAATTCCTTCATCCACCTATTCATCCCTGCAAAACCCTCCATGCAGAGGCTGGTGTTGCCTGGCCAGTACTAATTGCCAAGTTTGCTGATTCCCCTGGCTCTCCTGAGCAGGGACACAGCCCGTGTTTCCACGCTGGATCCCAAAGCTTTCTGTCCCTGGAGAGCTCCGTGCTGCAGCGCAGCAGCTGACTGGAGAGGCGGCTCTGCTCCGAGCAGGGATGGATGTGGAGAGACAGGAGTGCTTTCCTTTGCAAATGCTGTGCTGAGCTACTTGCCTGCTGTAATTAATGAGTATTAGGATGCATAATTATGAACTGAAAGGAAACACGTTTCGTGGTGGTTAAGAGCCAAAACTGGAGGAATATCCCAAGGGTGGCCTCAAGCAGAGTAGGACGAAGGGAGGGAGGGCTTTGGTGACCCACTAACCCAGTCACGGAGAGAGGACCGTCTTCTTCCTCTGTGGGCTGGGGAAGGTGCTGAGCTCAGCTCATGGATCTGTGCCAAGGCAAGAATTCCAAGTGACAGCGCAGAAGAGCTGTGACTGATCCTCTGGCTGTGGTCCCGCAGCTCCTGCTGCCTTACTGTCCCATCCAGTTGCCTTCAGCACCCTGGAAGATCCCTCAGGATCTCTGGAGGGAACCTGAGCAGAGCCCTGGGCTACCCTATCGCCGTGGATGTGGGGAGAGCAGCAGAGAGGCAGATGTGGTGCCACGAAGCAGAGATCCTGTTTGCAGCCAGCCCTCCCCGTGTCCTCCAGGGAGATCCTCTCTGCCAATTTGCACAGCTCTGCTCTTACAGTGGGGCTGGCAGACAGGGAGGAGACCACGGGAGATAAGAGCTGTATCTGCAGATTCACAGCCACTCTCATCCTGGTGCTGTTTCCCAGGCAGCTCCGGGGCGGTGAAAGCACAGATTGTTCTCAGTGTCCTCTCCTCCTTCATTATTCTGTACATGCACCTGGAAAGCCTCCTGCTCCCATGTCTTCTGCTGCTTCCTGCTGCTAATTCCAGAGCTGTGTCTCTGGGACCCTGCCTGCTCTGCAAAGATGGACAGCATCCTATTCCAGAGCCCTTTGCTGCCAAGATCCTTTGGATGGAAAAGCCTTGTGCCTTCCCTTCTCACCTTAACAGGTGTCCCCGAGGATGGTGCTGAGGTTTGCAAGCTTCAGAGCTGAGGGCATGGGAGGCAGTGAGGGATCTGAGGGACAACTGGCACAGAGATCAGCACATCCCAGCTGCTGCAGACAGGGCAGAAGCAGTTTTGATGCTGCTGCTGTAGGGAAGAGTCATGGGGTTTCTAGGAGGTGGAGAGAAAGATGGGGACAAACCTTACAGCAGTGTGATGGTTTTAAACTGAAGGAAGGGAGGTTTAGATTATATATCTGGAAGAAATTCTTCCCTGTGAGGGTGGGCAGGCCCTGGCACAGGGTGCCCAGAGAAGCTGTGGCTGCCCCTGGATCCCTGGCAGTGTCCAAGGCCAGGCTGGGTGGGACTTGGAACACCCTGGGACAGTGGGAGGTGTCCCTGCCCATGGCAGTAGGGTTGGAACTGGATGGTCTTGAGAGCTCTCTTCCAACCCAAAAATTCTAGGATTCTGTGATGGCTCAGTGTGGGCCAGGACTCCCTAAAGCCCCTTTCTGCTGTCCCTGTTTCCTTTTTAAGTAGCCAAGATTGAGTGAGGCTTGGCAGCCCATCTCCCATCAGGACCCTGACGGTGTCAGTGAGCTGGGGTCCAGGGTCTCCTGGACTTTTATTAGTATGTGCAGCATTTTGCTCACATGGAAAATTGATTTTCTTTTTCAAGCACAAAGCATACTGGTTTTATAACCTTTCTTCTGCTCGACAGAGGCCATTTATAACCTGCCTTCATCACTACCTGTGCCGTCTCCAGTCTAACTCATCTTCAAAAAATTCCATAATGCATTTTTAATTGTAAGCTGCTCCTAGACAAGATTTATTTATTTTTTCAAGGCCTGACCTTTTTGTTGTTGTTTGTGTGCGTGTGTGTTTGGTGAAAAGGGATAAATAACCAAAGTGGAAGTGTGCTTTAATCTGGGTGACAGTTTATCTATGGCATTTGCTGCCTGCTGCTTTTATCTTTTGGGGCAAGGAAAACAAGCTGGGGAACTGGAATTAGAAATTAGAGCCATGCTTCCCTCGGCCATGGACAACTGATGAGCCTGGGCTGCCCCCAGACCTGCCTCGTGTGGGCTGCATCAAGCAGGCATCAAGATCCTTTTGGACATGATGCCAAGGCCATGCTTGCTGGCCTGCCTGGCATGGGTTGAGATGGATTTCTGGGTCATTCCCAAGCACTGAGATGGTTCTCTGGGCTGGTTCCAGGTGTTGAGGTGTTTATTTCTGGGTTGCAGAGGAATTTTCTGCATTTTGGAGGAACAGGTAGCAAACACGCTACAGGTTGTCACGCTTTGCCCCACACTGGCTTGAGGCTTTATTGCCATGTAGTTTTAAAGCTGCCTCAAGGGTTTCACCCTCTTCCAGAGGGAGGATGAGGGGGGAAGCTTTGGCAGCAGCCCACATCCTTGCCAATGGCCCTTGCCCCTTTCCCAAGGGCTGTGCGAGGTGGCGCAGGGTGACCCCATCCATCACTCAGGGCAAACTCATCTCCTGCAGATGGAAAACGAGTTCAGCAGCACTGGCTCTGGGATGGGATGTGTCCTGGGAGGGCACCCACTGGGCAGTGGCTCCAGCGCAGGGGAGGACGCCCAGGTGACCTTTCCATGTGTCCTCTGTCGCTGCAGTGCCCCGAGGACCTGCGGCCCATGAAGGACGGCACCGGTTGCTACGACTTCTCCAAAGGGATCGACTGCTCCGACGGCTTCAACGGCGGCTGTGAGCAGCTGTGCCTGCAGCAGACCCTCCCTCTGCCCCACGACCCCTCGTCCAGCACCATCTTCATGTTCTGTGGGTGAGTCCCCTCCAGTGCTCCTCAACGGGCAGATAAACAGCCCCTGCCCTTCTCCACCCCTGCCACCTCCTGTGCCACCCAGCCTGGAGCTGGGTGTCCAAGAAAAAGGAGGCTGTTGATGGAGCTGACTTCCAGCAGGGAACAGGGGCACCTGGTTTGCCTGAGGGAAGTGTGAGGTGCAGTGTGAGCAGATGCACCTTCCTCCTCTCCCCCACTGTGTGACAGTACAGTTTGATCTGTGACTCACTGTGAAGGGACCCAAAAATTGCTCATTGTGTGTTGGAGGGGAAGGTGTAGGACTTGTTTAAAAAATACTACTTTTAAAATTTACTTCTTTTCCTCCCCTGTGCGCCTCTTAAAAATAGAGTTTCATCCCTAAATTTTGGCCGGGATCTTATAATCCTACACAATTTAGCATTTTCTCTCAGGAAAATCTCCCTGGCTGCAGTGTGGTCTAAAAGGAGCTCAGTGATTATCTGGCTTTATGCTGCACAGCTGCAGCCATCCATTGCCTACCCCAGCCCCACGGCTGGTTCACACTCTCACACTCTCAGGGACCTACTCTGTGTCCCAGTGTGACAGATTAGGATGAAGAACAAGAAAAAAAGCCCTTTTTGGAAAGCAAATGCCCACAAGCAAGCAGGGGAGTGAATTCCTAGCAGTAACTCCAAGGAGCATCCATCAAGTCCCGATGCTGCAGGTGCAGCGAAGACCTCATGCAGCTCTGGCTGCTGGTGGTCCCTGGGAAGAGCAGCCCAGGGAGCTCAGCCTGTGTCAGCTTCTCCTTTATTTATCCCTTTTTTGCTGGTTTGTTGTTTTTTTCCCCCCCCACTACCTTATTTTTTTATTATTGTTTAGCAGCACGGAGTGCCTGAGTCACCAAAACAGAGCACATT
Organism: Corvus cornix cornix; assembly: GCF_000738735.6. Lineage (NCBI taxonomy): Eukaryota > Metazoa > Chordata > Aves > Passeriformes > Corvidae > Corvus > Corvus cornix. The sequence goes on from NC_046346.1 coordinate 7,760,805, forward strand.
TTCTGCTCCGTGCCTGCAGCAGGGGTTGCAGGGAAATTCATGTGGGCACAGCAACCTTTGTGGGGAGGGTCTAGAAAGTCTTGGGCCATTCCATGCTCTCCGCCCACACCCACATGAATCTGCATTTCAGCCTTGCATCCCCAAGGACAGAAACTGTTTCCCTTTTTGTTTTTTTTTTCCCTTCTTTTTTCATAATCCCTTTTCAAGGCTGAGCTGTGCTTTGAGAACAGGCAAGGAAAAGCGTGACAGACAGGTGGGAGTTCTGCTTGCAGTAAAATGCAGTAGAGGAAGGGGAGAGGGAAGCAAGCCTGGAGATGGGGTTGGTGTTAGCAGAGCACTGGGGCTGTGGGGAGGAAGGAGCGGGCAGGGAACAGAGGTTTCCCAGTAAGGTGGGAGCTGAGGAGAAGGCTGGTGGAAGAGGAGGAGAGGCAGGATGGCACGTTTACAAAAGATTCCACCGAGGTCACCGAGGTCTCCAGTGTCTGTAGTTAAATCACATCCCAGCTGCCTGCCTCAGTTTCCCTTCCTGTCTGTTGAAGATGAGCATGTGAATCTTACCCAGAGTAGGCTTGGAAGTGGGATCAAAGAGCAGAAGAGCAGCCAGGGTGGAGCTGCTTCCTTTCAGGGGGGTATTTCTGGGCGGAAGAAGAGGCAGGAGCTTGATTTTGCTTTGCTGTGGCCTGGGGAATGTTTGTACCTGAGCAGCAGACACGCAGTGGGCTCAGCTCTGCTCTCCAGCATGGGGGCAGCTCCAGGCAGGACAGCATGGAATCATGGAATGGTTTAGGTTGGCAAGGGCCCGAAAGCTCCTCTTGTTCCACCCCCCTGCCATGGGCAGGGACCCCTTCCACCAGAGCAGGGTGCTTCAAGCCCCACCCAACCTCACTGCAGGCAGATGGGCTGTGCTGCTACAGGAGCGAGGGGAGTTGGGAGCCAAGCCCCCATTCACTGGTCACCCAACCCAGCCAGGGCAGAGGCTTTGGGCTCTGTGACCCTTCACGTGTCCAAACGACTGCTGCGGGTGTTGGTGGTGCTTGGCTGGGCTCAGCAGAGGCTTGTGGGGTGGGCTGCTCTGTGCCTGGCTCATCTCACGTGGCCTGTGGTGCCCCACAGGTGTGTGGAGGAGTACAAGCTGGCCCCGGATGGGAAGTCGTGCCTGATGCTGTCTGACATCTGCGAGGGCCCCAAGTGCCTGAAGTCGGATGCCAAGTTCAATGAGACCCTTTTTGGGGAGATGCTGCGTGGCTACAACAACAGGAGCCAGCACGTCAACCAAGGGCAGGTGTTCCAGATGACTTTCAGGTATGTCCTGGTTCTGCTCCTTGTTTTGGGAATATCAGGGAGGTGAGATGGCACCAAGGTCCGGTGGTACAGAGCCAGCATCTCTGATTTGCTCATGATGGGAAGGGAGCAAGAGGGCAACAAGCACCCACGGCTCTCCTACCTGCTCATCCTTCCCTCGGGCAGCAGCACAGGACCCTCCTGGGCCAGTGTGTGCCTTGTCAGATGAGACACATCTGGCTGTGCTCCATGGGCCTTTCTCAGGAGCGTTGCCTCATCTCTTTCTGGGCGCTGATGTGTTTCATCTCCGTGATATCCTGCAACAATGAGTCGTTTGATTGTGTGCAGTGTGAAAGAGCATTTCCTTTAGTTTTCAGCCTATGCCAGCTGTTTTTACTCAGTGCCCCCATTACAGCACTGGGAGGAGCTGTGGGTATAGCATGATAAATAATGTAAATGAGCTGAAGGTAAGTGCCTTCACCTTGCAGAGCTCACAGAGGAGCACTTGCTGAATTCAGGGCTGGCAAATGAGTTATTTAGTTAGTTTTCTTCAGGTCTTCTGAATGCAGCTGTGTTTTGATCAGGTGTAAGCCAGGGTGGGTGTGTGAGTTTTGAAGCAGCAGCACTAAGCACAGTCAGGAGAGGATCCAGCCCACATCCCATCCAGGCACAGCTCTTCCCTGCCCAGCACCTGTTTCTCTCCTGTTCAGGCACCAAGACCTCATTGCTGCCTCTGATTTTAGCTGGAGCTGTGGGTCCTCATCCCTTCTGCCCACAGAGTTTTTCCAGGTGTTTTTGCCCAGCTGAGTGCAAAGCTTCCCTGGCTGTGGACTCAAGCTGAGCTCTGGCCTTCTGCTCTCTTGGTGACAGAGGCTTTACAGGCTCCATCAGCACAGAGGTGCTGGCAAAGCCGCAGCCAGCAGAGTGCTTGGAGCCAGCAGAGCTGCAGCTTTTGCTGGAGGCTGCTGGAGAACTGGCAGGACAGAAAGGCAATTTTCCCAGTAGACTCCTCTTTGCCTTCTCTCCCTCATGTTACAGTTGTCAGTGGGTCCATTGGAGCAGAGCGAGGGCTGCAGAGATGAAGTTTTCCATGAGCTGGTGGGTCTAAGGGATGCTTTGTTGCTTTCAGGTAGCAAATGTATCCCCTGGCTAAATTCCATCTGGAAAGCACATCTGGAAAACAGTGGGGCTGGTTTATCCTGGGACACGTGGCTTCTTCAGGTCTTCCCCTCTGAGGGCATGCTCAGGATGGCAGGCTTGGGCAGTCCAGAGCTGGACCAGGAGCAGGTCCTGCTGGGGTTGCTCTTGGAATAAAACACCTGAGGTGTGGGGATGGCATCTTCCAGGGGCCAAAAAGCACTCCTTGGGGCTCTGCCTGACAGGTTTTGTGCTTAAAAAAAGGGCTGTTAGTCCTCCTTCCCAGGGCTGGCACTGCTCCTGCCGTGCTGGCTGGGGTGCACAGTGCGGAGAAGCTTTTCCCAGTGAGGGGCTGTGCAGTGACAGCCAAGTTCTTCGCACACCCTGCTGTCACAAACAGGGATTTCAGTCTCTTTAGTCCCAGGTGTAACAGCTGTGAGGGGCAGGAGAAAGGTCTGAAACAAGAGCAACCTGCAAAACTGCCCACATGGTGCAGGCTGTAGCGTGCGATGAAGTGGCTCCGCAGAGCTCGGAGCCTGGAGGGAGGCAGCACATCTTGCTCCAAAAATGCCTCCAGCAGCCTGGAAGGTCAGCACAGCTGCCCTTTTCCCATCTGAGTGTAGGCTGTTGGCTCCAAAAGCACCAGGCAGTGATGAGAAGGGCTCAGCTCCCTGCGTGGCCAGGCTACCAGGGATGTCAGCGGGTTACGGTGTGGAAGCACCGTTACATCATCTCTTAACAAGGGAAGAGAAGGAGGTTAATGGAGAAGAAATTATTAACTAAAAGATGTAATTTTCCTCTGATTTTCATAGATATTCAAGAACCTCTCTGAGCATTAAGACACCAGCTGTTAGAGAAGCCCTTAATTTGGTGCATTTGAAACATAGCAGGAAGCTGCCTAATACTAGGGATTAAAAGCCTGTTTCTGTGAAGCAGGAGCAAGAACCTGCTATCAGAACAAGGGGCTGAGTATTTTAGAGGGATTTATAACTGCTGGGATCCTTTAGCTATGCAGATGTGACAATCTTTTGAATGGCGTCTGCTTCCCATGTCGCCGCATCTTCAGCGTCTTTAATAAATAGGATATTCTCAATCTGCCAGGCATGTCAGTGTGGGGCTGGGAGGGAACCTTTGTGCTGGGAAAAGCTGCCTCGCACACCCTGGCCTGGGCAACACTTCTCAGTTACTGCAGAATTTCCATCTCCTGGGGGTCAGGGAGGTGCCTTTGCCACCTAAGGGGCTGCAGCACTGATTAATTAGAGTTTCTGCCCTTCTGGTGGCTGCAGAATGGGCCAGGTTGGAAGGAACCGCTCTGAGTCATCTGGTCCGATTGGAGCACATGGCACAGGATTGCATCCAGTCAGTTCTTGAATAATCCAGTGAGGGAGACTCCACACCCGCTCTGGGCAATCTGTTCCAGTGCTTGGTCACTGGACAGTGAAGAAGTTCTTCCTCACGTTCAGATGGAACTTGCTGGACATCAGTTTCTGCCTGTTGCCTCTTGTCCCATTGCTGGGCACCACTGAGTAGAGCCTGGTCCATCCTCTTGGCACCCTCCTGGCCGTGCTCAGCACATCACTGGGATGTAGCCGGTGTAGCAGTGATGGCTTTACTGTATCTGACCAGCTGGAAAGGCTGGGGATGTGCAGGGGGTACCTTCAGGATGCAGAGCACAAATGGATGTGAAGATGCAGCACAGCTGCACAGCCTGGGAGGTCCCAGACCTCAGACCAACGCATGGTCCTGGTCAGTGCTGCTTCAGATTTTGGTTTTCCCCTTTAGTAGAGTCATTTTATCCAATGGGCCCAGGCTTTTATCCAAGGACTTCAGTTGTGTGGCTGAGGAGATGGTAACACCCAGGGGATGAAGCAGATATTGGCTGCTCAGACCAGTGTACCCCAGCAGGGCTGGGCAGCAGCCAGACTGGTTCCTGCTGTGTGCTCCATACGTGCTCCGCATACTCCCCAGCACTGATGGAACACCTTGTTCTGTTGCCTGGAGCCTCTCCCTGCTCACGTGGCCCTCGTGCTGGTGCCAAGGTCCCTTTTCCCCATCCATCAGTGACAGTGAAGCCACAGCCCAGCAGGATGTGAGCACCACAGCATCCCTGCAGCTCTGCTCCAGCCATCAGGAGTTTGGAGCTCTGTGGGCAGCTTCTTCTGTGCTGAGGTGGCTTAATAACCACTGATTATTTCTGTGGAGGTTGGGGTGCTCGACTGCTCTGTTGGACATGGCAGCATCAAGGTTCCTGCTCAGAGGAGCGTGCCATGGCATCGCTGCTGCTGCTGCCTTATTGCAAGTCCCTCGTGGGCACTTTGGGAGGGGACTGAAGAGGGATCTTCCATCACTCACCAGAAGCCTCCCTTGGTCCTTCCACTGCTGAGCCAAAAGCACATTTAGAGCTGTCTTCTTCTGGGCACCCCTCTCCTTTCTTTAGAAAAGGTTCTTCCCGTTGACAAAATGCTCTGTGGGGTTAGTAAGTAGATGGGATTGGAGCTGATGTATTCCAGTCACACCTCCTGGTCTAGCTAGGAGGCTCAGCAATGGATGCAGCTCACTAAAGACTAGATTAGAGTGATTTTCCCCCTGTTGCCTCACGGTGGGGCAGAGCCTGAACTCTGTGCTGTTCCCAAATCACTGAGGAATTATTTTCCAAATGGATTGTTTGTTCGTTCTTTATCTGGTTTTGTGCCGTCTCTTTGCCATGAGGGAATAGATATTTTTGTTTAAAAGCTGTTTGCAGTTTCAGACTGTTGCTTTTATGCCATTAATATGGAGAAATCCCAAAATACTGCCCGTGGAGCCAGCTTTACTTGCTGGATTATTGCTGCATGGCAAACGGGATGTCAGGGCAATGCATGGCAGAGCATTCCCTGGGAGAAGCTGTCTGCCCTTACCAGAGTCCCTTCCCATCCCTACCTCCAGCTCTGCCTCTCATCCTGGCTCTTGCTCCAGCTTGGCAAAGCCCCAGGACACAGGAACAGCCACACAGCTCCAGTTTGATTCCTCCCAGCAGAGAAGCAGTGAGTCCAGAGAGTTCCGAGGTGTTGAGGGCACGTGAGGAGCCAGAATGGTTTCGTGGCTGGAGGCAGGGAGAGCATTCATGTTGATGCTCCCTCCCTGCTAAGCACCAAGTGGTTTCCCTTCTCCACACCCAGGGAGGATGGCTTTGGAGGATCCAGGGCTGCTGTGCTGTGCCGAGCACCTTCCTGCAAATTGGAATCACCCTTCCCCCTGCAACTCACTGCTTGGAGGATGCTCTTCTCCCCATTCCCACTTATGAAACAGGGCTGCTGCTTCTTTCCAGCCTTGGGGAAGGAAAGGGGCAGGTTGGAGGTGGTGCTGAGCACAGCCCGAGGTGCTGGGGGTGCTGCAGGGAGGGATGGGCACTGCCCCAGCTGCTTTCAGTAGGCTCTGCCTCCACACAGCTCCGTTCGTGCTGTCAGGTCACTGAGCTGATGGGGGGAATTGTCATCACAGTGATGGGGAGTTTGGCAAGTTAACTTTAAATCTGTCTCTTCTTCCCCTCGATGTTTCTCAGCCCTTAATAAACCAGCGTGGTGGCAGTGGGGTGAGCTGGCAGCTCAGTGCTATCCCTTCCAGGGCTGCTTTGGAAAACATCTCCACCCATCCATTGTCCACGTGGGTGCTGCCAGGATCTGGGCTGGGGGCTCAGCTGCGTGCAGCATCACATCTGGGTGTGAAGCTGGAGGGCCTTTGCTTGTGTCCCTGGCTTGGGGCTCACGGGCAGCCCTGGCAGGGACATCCTGCTTCCCCCACAGCAACACAAATGTACTGTCTGTAGGTGGTTAAATTAATGCCGTTGTTTTTCCACCTATTTTTCTCCCTCTCTTTGAAACCTCCAAGCACAGGAGTTATAATTGTGCTGTTTATTATTCCCGTGCCGGCGAGCTCGGTGCCAGCCAGTGCACCAGTGCCTTGTTTACCTATTACCCTTCAGGCCGGGATAATGGATGGATCTCTTTTCCAGTGGCTGCCTTCCATTTCATTCATCTTTTTATTGTTTGTTGCTGCAGTTCTATTACCTGTTCACAACTTTGAAGCCTCAGACATGCTAGTTGGAAGCAATGATGTCTTTCCAAGCTGGGCTAATGCCTCATGCTGTGGTCCTGAGTAGCAGCTAAGGGGTTGTTAGGAGTTTAGCAGCTCTGTGGAGGTGGGATCTGCTGTGGGATGTGTGGGATATTTCAGAGCCCGCAGCAGGCTGCACACAGGCACACACTGTGTATTTTGAGCACATCTTCACTGGCCAGGCTCAGCAGTGAGGTTTTTTCCAATCTGGTGTATAAATGACTAATGCAATTAGCGCAGCATTCCATCAGTTAGGTCTCTGCTACATCCCATTCCGTTTCAAAGTTCTCATCCCACCAAAAAGGATGACAGATTGTGTGGCTTTGAGCTGGTGTTGCCCAGTCTGCAGCCACATGCTTCTGCAGCAGGTTGGAAGCATGTTTTATTCTAGAAAAACAAGAGCAGGTGTAGTGTCCAAAAATGCAGGGGTCCAGGGTGGAAGAGATGCTCTGTAACAGAGGTTGTTCAAATACTAGAGGTTCTCAGAGTGGTTCTGCAGCAGCTGAACGTAGGATTTAGGGAATGAGCCATCACATCCTTGGTGAACGTGGACATGGCCATCGAAGCCACCTCCTGCTCCTGCTGCCCCATCCCAGCTCCGGATGCACCTCTGAGCTGCTCCATTTCATTCCTGTCTGTGCAGGTGGTGGGATAACCTCATACAGAGTCAGTCTCTGCTGTTTGGTCATTGTCTGTGAGAACCCCACTGCTCCCAGAATGTGCCTCAGCCCTAGGGAGAAGGATGAGGAGGAAGAGGGATGGCCATGGTGGAAGCTGCCACTGCAGCCAGAGCCCAAAACCAATTGTACATCCATGATCATGAGATTTACATTAGCAGGAAGTTCCTCAGTCAGAGGGTGGTGAGGCCCTGGCACAGGGTGCCCAGAGAAGCTGCGGCTGCCCCATCCCTGGAAGTGTCCAAGGCCAGGTTGGATGGGGCTTGGAGCAACCTGGGACAGTGGAAGGTGTCCCTGCCCCTGGCAGGGGGTGGAAGGCTCTTGCAGACACCAGCACAGTCCAGAGCCACTGGCACTGCTGTCAGACGGTGCCAGCACCCACTGGAGCAGGTGGAATGTCAGCCATGGCCTTCTGCTGGCTCAGGGACCAGAACTTTCCTTTCCCTGGCAGCAGAGCCGCTGCCCTCGCAGTGAGGGATGCCGGGGAGCTGTTCCTCCCCCCGCACCCCTGCTCCCCGCTCCCCCAGCCCCGGCAGTGCCGGTGCCTGCGCAGATGTTTGTATTCTCTGCAGCTGATGAAAATATTCATTATCTTGTTAGCGGCTGCTGCGGCGGGGGAGGTGCAGATTTGCATTCCCACAGCTGATCCCGCAGCGCACACGGAGCTGCCACGCACGGCACTAACTGGGCAGCACAGGGCCGTGCCCAGGCTGGGAGCTGTCCCTCCTGCCCTGCCCACTGCCACACTGCCAGGCCCATGGGGACAGCAGGGAGCCGTGCCAGGACCGTGCAGGGGCAGCATGGAGGACAGGAGGAAGGTTGGAGAGGGATGTGGAGGAAGGCAGAGGGCACTGGGGCTTGGTCTGTGTGTTAGCTGGGTATGGAGGCAGTGAGGAGCAGTGCTGGTCCCTGCACAGGTGGGAGCAGGCAGGGGGATCCCAGTCTGGGAATGCTGCTGAGGTGTCTGTGTCTACGGGAGGGTTGTGTCTCCTGGCTCTGGAAGCTTCTTGTGGGACGGGAGGTGCAGGGTCTGGGGGAATGGTGGGCTGGGACATGGGCTCTTCCTGCAAAGAGCCTGCCCTGGCATGGTCAGCCTGTGGCCCTCAGGAACACTCATATCCCCTGACCCATGTCCCCATACAGCTGTCAGAGGGTTCCCCGAGGTCTTCTGAGTGTCCCTTGTGAAAAGTTGATGGTGACACCCGTAAGGGTTTGGGAGAGAGGCCAGCAGCGTGCCCAGGTGACCCAGAAGACCAGTGGCACCTTGGCTTGTACCAGCAATAGTGTGGTGAGCAGACCAGGGCAGTGATTGTCTCTCTGTACTGGCGAGGGGCACCTCAAATCCTGGGGTCAGTTCTGGGCCCCTCACAACAAGAGGGACATTGAGGGGCTGGAGTGTGTCTGGAGAAGGGAATGGAACTGGGGAAGGTTGTGGAGCACAAGTCCATGAGGAGCAGCTGAGGAAGCTGGGGGTGTTTAGCCTGGAGGAAAGGAGGTTCAAGGGGAGACACTGAGAGGTTGGTCTCTTCTCCTGAGTGACAAGCAATAGGACAAGATGAAACAGTCTCAGGTTGCCCAAGGTGATGTTTATATTTGATATTTGAAAAACTTGTTCACCAAAAGTGGTGTCAAACCCTGGCATGGACTGCGCAGGTCAGTGACAAAGTTATACCATCCTTGGAGGGATTCAAAAGGTGTGTGGGTGCCGCACCTGGGGACATGGTTTAGTGGTGGCCTTGGCAGTGCTAGGTCAATGGTTTGACTCAGTCATCTTAAAGGTCTTCTCCAACCTAAATAATTCCATGATTCTATGGACAGGAGAAGAGGGATGAGAGGTTGGCACTGGGTACTTGCAGAACCAAGAGCTGGGCTCTGCTCCCCTCCTGGGTTTGGCAGAGATGTGGTGATCCATGTGCCACCCCCTCCTTGTCACTGCTCCCTTCATGGTGCCTGGCACTGTCTTCACTCTCCCAAGCTCCTGTGGCACCCAGGAGTTTTCCTCTTTCCCTGTGCTATGGGGAGCAATCCATGGGATGGCCTTGCTGACCTGCTGGCCTTTCCCATCTCTGACTTTTATGATAGTAATTATAGCTGGTGTTACTGCAGAGTTAATTTTTGTTATTAAGAGATGCGGTGAAGATTGGTTTTATAATAACAGCTCAGATTTATGGAGTACCTTTCATCCCAGGGGGTCCTTATTGGCTTTATAGCCTTGCAGAGAGGAATTGCTGCTTCTTCCTTCCTCATCTCACAAGGGCTGCAGCTGCTCCTGGGCCATGGGAGCTCTGCACCCCCTCGGGACACATGAAAATAAGGGTTATGTTCAGCTGGAAAGCAAGAGGAGAGTGAGACAGGAGGGTTTGAGGCAGTAAATTGTGATCACACGACTTCAGGACTTGAAAGCAGCATTTTTCCATCATTGTAAGGACACTGTGCTGGTCCCCATTAGCTGGGCTGTGGGTTTGTGCTGCTCACACCATGGGGCCGCTTCAGTGTCACCTCCAGGGACAAGGCTGACATTTAGCAGCCCGTCACTGCTCTTCCTTGCTAGTGCAAGCACTGGTTGATGGAGATTCCCCATCCAAGGACTAAATCAGCTTGACATTGACTTAGCAGTGCGAATCCTTGCTCCAGGCAATGCAGTCAGGAACAGTCACCAGCGTGGGGATATCTGAGCACTCCACAGCTACGCCAGCTGTCGAGCCATACCTGCTTCCGAGGTAGCAGCAGGGCTTGGATGCAGTCCTCAGTGCAACAGAAAATCTTGTCTTCCTCTTTCCCATCCCAAGCATTCTCTCCAGAGGTGGAGGATTTGCTGTTCTGCCTGTTGCAGTGTAGCCTGTGCCTGCATAAACCTGAAAGCAAGTGCTGGGTTTGGGCTTGGGCCCCATCAGTTGTACCCAGCGTCCCAAAAGTGCTGGACAAGCTATGCTGGGAGCCCTCCTGTCCCCTGTGGCATAATCCAGTTCCCCATAATCTTCCACTGCACCTCATTCCTGGGCAGCAGGACCTGGTTGGGATGCTGGTGGCTCTGTGCAGAGGAAAGCTGGAGCAGGTGGTGGGGACAGGCTGAGCATCCCTCACCCTCCTCCCTGTGCTCTTTGCTCTCCCCCTGCCTGGGCTGCAGGAGGAGTCTCCCGTGGGCTGCTGCCTTCCATAACAATTCCCTGGAGATGAAACTCGAGGTGTTTGTGTCAGTTCATTTCTCCCCCAGCACGGGCTGAAGGAGCCCAGCACACCAGAACAGCCTGCGTGCCTGGCCCCGGCTTTCCAGGGAATGCTGCCGCTCGCCATCTGTGCCCGTGCCCGTGGGCAGCAGGCAAACATCTGGAAGGTGTGCCAGCACTGCCACTTGTCATCAGGCAACCGGGGTGCGACAGCCACAGAGCTGGGAGGAGGGAAGGAACGTGGGAAGTGCTCCGGGCACCTCGCTGAGCCCAGGACTGGGGCTTGGCTCGTGGCACCACAGTTCCCTGGGAGGGTGGCAGGGGTGAGGTCGCTGCGGGTGCTGTCACCCTGCCCCGTGCATCGTTTTGTAGTTCTGTAATTAACTTCACACACAGAAACACAACTCTGCAGCTGCAGTCACAAATCCCAGCTAATTCTCCATATGCTCTGGCTGCCTTTCAGTGCTGCTGCTTATGGAAGCGTCCCCTGCCTGGGCCCTGCCTGTCCCTGTCCCCTGGGGACACTCGGCGGGCAGTGGTCTGTGCTGGTAGAGCCATGGGCTGGCCAAACACCCTGCATGGACACCTCAGGCAGGCACTGGGGTCACCCTGGGCTCGGGATGGTGGCACAGGGATGCTGGCACAGCTGGAGCCCACACTGGCGTACGGGAGGTCTGGCGTGGAGGGGAAGTGGGAGCATTAGAACTGCACTGAAATGACATTGTCGGAGTGCCAGCATATGAAATGTGTGGTGGTATTGCAGCCCTGCCATTGCCTGTGGCTGTTTTTCTTCTGCTTCTAATGACTAATAGAGAGAAGACAAAACAATTTCTATTAGTTTCTCCCACGCCGCAGTGGGTTTCTTATTTTCCAAACCTCATTAGAGTTTGTAATACCATGGTGGTAGTCAAGAGCAGTCCGAGTCACCCTGGGGGGAGAGAAGAACCGAAGAGATATGATGTGCAGCCCAGTATTAACACTGCTCCTGGCTCATTTCCAAGGTCCCTCCGGACTCCTTTCCAAACCCTAACGCCTTATCTTCATCTTAAAGGTTAACAATGAAGCTTAGGAGAGGGGAAAAAAAGAAATGTTTAAGATCTCAAATTGTTAAAGAGAATGGATGTGTGTGCTGAGTGGAGAGCTGGGTCTGCATTTACATTGGAAAGGCAAATATTAATATTAAAAGGCTGTGCTTGTGCTTCCCAGGGCACCACAGCTGGGGTGTGGGTTCCCCTGGAACGCTGGGGCTGCTGGTGCACAGAGAAGCCATTGGCTGCAGGATGCCGTGCCCAAATCCCAGAGGAACTGGATGCCAGTCAGGCACCAGCATCCTTGGGAAGCCCCAGCGGGTAGTCCTGGCTCCTCTGGAGTCAGTGGGAGTTGTGCATTTGTTGCCTCGTTATAAACAATGCCAAGGAAAGTGCCAGGCATGGAACTGCTGGAGCAGCACTTGGGAAGGGATCGGAAACAGCACCCAAACAATCTGTGGGAGAGGATCCACAGCCTTGGCTCAGCTCAGCGCTGGAATCAGCACCCATAGGACGTGTCCAGCCTGGCTCTGGCTCTCCCAGCATGGACAAATCATTCCCAGAGGGAAACTGTGCCCAGGTCATGTCGCAGTGGGCACAGCCTGGTGGGCCCGAGCTCCATGAGCTGCTCCAGGAGGTCTGTCTGTTGTCTTCTCCATCACATTGTAAAAGAGCTGGAAGTTGCTGAACTTATGGAAGCTGACAAGGTCAGAGCCTTTGGCTGTCAGAGATGGCAAAGCTAATGGAGGCAGGCACCTTTAAGCAAATACTTGGAGCAGGACATGGATCCTCCTGGCAGCCACTGAGCAGCTCCAGCCCTTTGCAGATGGGCCGATTTCTCTCCATCCACAGGTGCTGGGCATTCCCCAGACCTTCCACTCAGGATGGATGGCACATGGCCCAGATGCGTCATGATGGCCTTGCCACCAGGTTCTAGGCTCAGGACAAGGCTGCTGAACCACTGTGAGGCCCTGGCACAGGGTGCCCAGAGAAGCTGTGGCTGCCCCATCCCTGGAAGTGTCCAAGGCCAGGTTGGACGGGGCTTGGAGCAACCTGGGATAGTGGAAGGTGTCCCTGCCCATGGCAGGGGGTGGAATGAGATGACCTTTAAAGTCCATTCCAACCCTGTTGGAATCACAAATCTGTGATCCTATGGTTCTTTACCTTTTTTCTGGCCACGGCCGTTTCTGATTGTTGCTCACAGCTTCTCCATCTCTCCCCTCAGAGCAAATTCCTTTGTGTTTCCTTTAGGAATGGTTTTGGGAGAGGATGTGCTTTTTCTCCACGATGATGAATCGTGAGCCTCATGTTCGCTCTCAGTGCCACAGTGGTGGGCACCACTGGCTGAGTTTCCTTCGGTGCTCGGCGGCGTTGCTGGGACTGTGTGGCCCAGAGGAGGGCTGTGGTGTTTGGGGGATGTTTGGAGATGGTCTGTGGGAAAATCAGGTTCAGTGTTGGCAGAGCACAGTGCTGATGGCGATGGGCACAGGAGCTCCCAGCCCTGCAGAGGGTTTTGGGGCTCAGTCTGGGGGTGCATGGAGGGGGTGGTGCTGAGCAGCAGCCATGCAGACACCTCACATAGCCCAGGAGCACCAGGGCTTCCGTAGGCACTGCGGCCCCAGTGCTGGCTGGTGTGATTTACCTCCTGAAACACCTCAATTTAAATGCTAATTCTCCCTGAACCGGGGGGGTGAGGCAGCTACTGGATATTGTCAGGCTGTTTATTGGTGGCACTGAAGTGGGACACGCTGGGGACATGGAGGGATGAGCAGCACAGGGACAGGTCCTACCCACAGCGTCGGGGGCTGGTGGAGGGATGCTGGTGGTGCTCGCCTTTTTCCCCGCAGCCTGGCCCAACCACACTTCATTGCAAACAGTGGTTAAGGCTGAGAGCTGGGAAGCTGAAGGGGCTCCAGAACTTGGCAAAACCCGACTGGTCTCTGCTCTTTTATCCTGCCTTGTTCTACAGGAGTGAGGCCTTGCTGAAATTAATACTCAGTAAATTTGGAGTAAGTAACTGCTGCTTCAGAGGGTTTGCATTAAACCTTTATAATTCACCAGTGCCTGAGGTCATGAAGACATGCTGGGGGAGATTTACAGTGTGCTTACCTTCTCCTAAGTGGCTGTGGCAACAGGACACCCTCTTTTCTGCTTCCAAGTGACTCCAGATCAATTTTTTTTTTTGGTGATGACAAGCTAAAAGGAAGCCATTTCTCAATGTCCCTGTGTCAGGCTGGGCTCTGCTGATCTTGCAGCCACCCCAGCAGGCAGCTTCTCCAAGGGAAATTTGGGTGAAAAGCTGGTACTAAATAACCTCAAATCCATCATGTTCTCCCTGAGCCATTGTGGGACAGAAAGAAGTAAGATTAATAACTAATTCTTTGCCAGAGCAGGCGTCCTCTCCGACGTCCCCTCTTGCATAGCAGAAAGGGCGGCCCTGGCACAGGCACTTTGCTGAACATAAGCTTGCTGGATGATAATGTGATTAACATTTGTAGCTGTGCTGGCTCAGATAAGGGTAATTAAATCTCATGCTTCAGGGCATAAGCTAATCACTTGTGGGGTCATTTTATATATTTTATATATATATATATTTACCCCCCATGAATATATTTGCGCGGGTGCTGTGGTGCAGGGTGTGCATCCACTGTCAGTGATGGGTATCAGCCCATGCTTGGAATGTGCAGTGGGAGTTTTACAGCTGTGAGGAGGTCTCCAGAAGGGTTGGTTTGCAGAGTCCATCCTCAAGGCCGTGTCCTGTGGGAGCAGAGTGCCAAGGGAGGAAGCCACAGCTGACTGAGCTAAGGAGGAGAAGCTGCCCCTTCACCCAGCGGTGTTGCTAACAGGAAAATGAAATGCATGTCAGCCACCAGCTGATCTTTCCCTGCTGCAGGCCAGAATCCCACTGCCAGCTTAGCTCTCTGGCTTTGAGTGTCTCAGCAAGGAGACACGGTGCCCCAGGGTGAGCAGAATCGTGCCATGAAGCAGGATCCAGCAGCTGTGGCCCAGCCCTGGGAGACCACAGCACTCCAGCTCCTCCCCAGTGCCTGCACTGGGCTCTCCTGCTCCCCCCAAACCCCGTTTTGCCATGGCATACTGGTCCTTTCTGGAGGCTTCCCATGGGCTGTGTGAGCTGCTGCCAGCACTGTGGAGCACAGCAATGCAGCCCAGCGCTGCATCACGGCTCTGCTGCATGACCTTGAGTGTGTTATTAAAGGTCACAGTTCCCAAAAACAGGGCTGGTTTGTGTCTGGTTTCAGGAGGACAGGAGAGCAGTGGCACAGCAAGCTCTTGCTGCCTGAGCCCTGCTCCTGGTACCTAAGCAGCTGCTAATTGCTGTCACCCCAGCAGCACCCTGAGATGTGGGAGCTGCTGATGGTTGTCGGTGTCACCCCAGGCAATGGGTGCGCTGTAGGACTCGCTGAGGATACACCAAATGTCCGTCAAAGCCAGGATTTTGAACTCAGTTTAATCCAGGCAACTGCCTTCCTCCTCAGCCCACCCTGCCAGTATCTGCTAAAGCCTTTGGCCATTTGACCTTTCCCAGCATCAGGCTTGTTCGTATGGAATCAGTTCCCTCCAAGGCAGGCATGTGCTCGGGTCAGATGCTGCTGGGAGAAGCTGCATTTCCTCGCGTAATGATTCAGTATCTGCAAAATGCCTCGGGAGATGCTCAGATCCCCAGCAGGAGAGCGCCGTGCCGGGGAGTGGATTCCGTGTGCGTCAATGCTAGAGAGAGCAGCAACTCACTGCTCCAGTGAGTCCTGGGCAGCTGTTCCACTGGGGAGATGCCAGGGGCAGAACAAGAGGCACAGGAGGATGTTGTGGGGCTGGCAGGTTTGTCTGGCTCCCGCCTGATCCCACTGGAGTAGCCCTGTGAACCCCACACCTGGCCCTGTGCCCGTGCAGAGGTGCCGGTGGCTCAGCTGTGCCCCAGTTGGAGGCACGTGTGGCAACACGTGCACAGGGATGCTGTCACATCCCTCCCCTCATCCGTGTCCCTGCCCTTTGCACAGAGCCCGATGGCTTTGATCAGAGCTTCCAGAGAGCAGAAGAGTGTGGCAGGAACTCTTTTTTGTGCCTCCACAGTGAGCAGCAGTGCAATCCACAGGGTTATTAGAAAGGCCCCGTGGAAGAGGAGCTGCAGCCCTCTGCCGGCTCGGAGCCATGGAATGCTGTGCCCTGGGCACACCCCAGCAGCAGTGTGCCCTGCCTGGCATGTCCCCATCACCATCCTGCCCCTGCAGAGGCAGTGAGGACTCTACAGAGGGACTGAGCCATGCCCAGACCTTCTGCTGTGGCTCATCCCTGCCTTGGGATGGCAGGGAGCAGGGGGCTGGAGGTGGGGAGAGCTGCAAGAGATGCAGGAAGGGTTCGGGAGCAAGAATGCATCTTGGAAGTGCTCCTGAAGTCCTGCCTTGCACTGCTGCTCCCTCCCCTTATGGAAGCACACTGTGGGCACGTGCTGATGCATGAGCCCTCTCCTTGGCTCCCACTTGCCCCCGGCTTTTCCCTGGCCTTTCGAGTGTGGAACAGTTGAACAATTGGATTACAGGAGTGGTCCTGCAAAGCGTGGCTGTTCAGTAAATACCTTCTCATAGAGGCAGCAGCTCTGAGCAGCAGCTGCTGTGTGCAGTCCCCTCATGCCTCAGCTTCTCCCTCCTGAGCTGCCCAAGCATGGACCACCAGCCCCTGGGGCTGTCCTGCCTCACAGATGAGCCAGGATATGCCCAGGGACATGGCATGGGTGGGTGTTGCTGAGATGGCCCAGGTGGGATAACAGGGGGCAGGAGGAGATGCTGCCTCTTTCTATCTCCTCTGCCCCGTGTCAGGGTGCAGGGCGCTGGATGAACATGAGCTGCTGGTGCTGTCATGCCACGTCTCTGTGTCCCCTGGGGCATACCAGGTCCATCCCCTCATGTGCGACAGCACTTGGGAAGGTTCCACCAGCCTCCTCCTGGGCATCCCCTCCTGGTTGTCTTAGAGGTGGGATATGGGGCTGGGCAGGCAGTGACCCTCCTGGCCCCTGTGCTCACCCCTGGTGCAGGAGGTGGGGCTGACCTGCCAGGAAAGGGACAGTCCCCACACTCCAGGATGGCAGGCAGGCTCCGTGCAGCTGCATCCCACTTTCCCAGCGCACCATCACGCTTCTCCACGGCTTTGGGATTCTGCAGCGTTGATGTTTTCCCTTTTCTGCTGAGGCAGAGCAGCAGAGACACCAACATGCTTCTTCCCCTGTTCTCTACCCACTTGCCTAATTTTGCAGCCCTGTTTCCCACCACCCACACGGCTCCCAGCTCCGGCAGTAATTGCAGTTCCCCATTTGGAGTTGCTGTGACAGCAAAGGGCTCAGAGCAGCAGAACGCTCCACCATGGGGATCCCGTGCCCAGCAGGATCAGTCGGGGATTTGTGAGCTCGCTGTGAGTGAGAGGCTTTTTCCCTCAGACAAATAAAGTAGTTTTTCTTTTTTGCACTGAGGCAGTGCAGAAAGTGAAGCTCCTGAGATGCAGTCAGGTGGCTCTGACATGGGGGTGCAGCATGAGGCAGGCTGCCTGTGCAGCCAGGGAATCATGGCATGGTTTGGGTTGGAAGGGACCTTAAAGATCATCTTGTTTCAGCCTTCCTGCCATGGGCAAGGACACCTCTCACTAGACCACATTGCTTAAAGACCCATCCAGTCTGGCCTTGAACACTTCCTGCGCCCCACCCGTGTGTCCCCGCCTGCAGATGCTCATCCCTGTGCTCCTCTCCTGCCTTGCGGCTGGGAGCATCCCCAGGCTGGCTGCACAGGGCTATGGCTTCCTGCTCACCTCTGGTGCGGGTTGCAGTGGCCACATCTTGGCCCCAGAGCAACGGGAGGACCCCAGGGGAGTGTTCCCCCAACTCAGCATCTCGCTGTGCTGGGACCCATGGAGGTGGCCAGGGTGTCCCAATTGGGAGATAACGACAGGATGACGGATCATCCCCCCAGGGACAGGCTGTGGGGGGTAAAACCAGGGAAGGTGAGCCAAATCAGCAGCTGTTTAAAGGAAAATCTATTCCAAAAAATGCAGCTGGGGCAGGCGGTGCCAGTCTGAACCTCCCCCAAGCTCCTGGGGCTGACCTGATTTTGCAGGAACCTCCCTTTCTTCTGCTCTGCTGCCCTTTTGTCTCCACGCCTGGAGGCTGCGAAGCCTCCTGGCCTATATTTTGGCTCTAAGATCAATATTTAAAATGCCCCCTCCTGTTTCCTCAGCGCAGGCGCGAGGCATTTCACTTACCGGGGGAGGCTCGTCTCCCAGAGACCTGTCTGTTCACCATTTCAAATAATTTCCCTGGTACCGTTGTTCTAGAAACAATTCATTAGGGGCCTATTATACAATGTTATACTTGCCAAGGTTAGAAAAGATCCGGCATGTGTGGTAAAATTGCACTGTGAGCTGTACACGAGAGTGGGGTTTTCTGTGTCTGTCTGTAAAATGTACTTTTTCTGCCTTTTGGAGAGCGAGTCACTGGGGGTGAAAACTGTGGGGGTGATGATGCTGCCTGGGATGGGGAGCCCCAGCAGGGCTTGGTCGCTGTCCATACAAAGATGCTGCAGGTGTGGAAAGGGGCAGTTTTGGGGTGTAGCAGCCATTCCTCTTTCCTTGCCCCCTCTCCAGTGGCCCACTTTTAAAATCTGGGTCAAACGCAGTGGCTGGGTCCCCAGGCTGAGAGCAGTTCCATATTTCCCGAGCGCTAATGGAGCTGCGCTCCCTGGGGAGCTCATTAAGCATCACCTCAGAGGGCTGCCCAGCCAGGGCTGGCTGGTGGGGAGGCTGCAAACCCCATCCTCTGGCAGGGCTCCTGCTTGAGGAGATGTCCCCCGCCCAACTGAGCCGCCTGTCCCCATGCCACCAGGGCGGCTCGGCCCTGCTGCCCGGCTGTGCCCTGCATCGTTGCTTTGCAGTTGTCTTTTTCTCTCTGCAGGGAGAATAACTTCATCAAGGACTTCCCTCAGCTGGCTGATGGTCTCCTGGTGATCCCGCTGCCCGTGGAGGAGCAGTGCCGTGGTGTCCTCTCGGAGCCCCTTCCTGATCTCCAGCTTCTCACGGGTACGAGCTGCCCCGGGGTTCAGTGTCCCTGGGGAGAGCACAGGAGGAACAAGAGGGTCCCAGTGTGGTTCCTGAGGGGCATCATCACCCTCTTTGTGCCATCCTTCCTGTGTGCCTGGGGCAGAAATACTCTGAGGGGTGTGTGAGCCCATCCCAGCAGCATCTCCATCCTTGTGAGCTCCTGGCAGCCACAGCCATCCCAGTGCTGGTCCTGCCAGCAGTGCGGGGACCCCACGGCATCACCACTGAGCTTTCAGCCCTCCCCGCACCCTGTTTCTCACCCCTGCAGCACGTAGCAAGGTGGGAGCATTAGGCATCCCCCAGAGCATGGTCAGCAGGGTCACCCGCCCGCTCTTTCTTCGCAGGGGACATCAAGTATGACGAGGCCATGGGGTACCCCATGGTGCAGCACTGGCGGGTCCGGAGCAACCTCTACAGGGTGAAGCTCAGCTCCATCACCCTCTCTGCAGGTGAGGGATTCCAGGGGCAGGGAGATGTGTGTCTGCATGGGTGGGTGGTGGTTTTCTGCCCCAAGCATCCCACTGACATTTCCCACCTCTGTGCCCTGTTCCCAGCACTGCTGCAGAGGCAGGCAGGGAGATTTGCCTCCTTTTTTTGCAAGGGGGAAACTGAGGCAGGGAGTTTGTGCAGCAAGAGGTGAGGTCAAAGCCAGGAGGAAGCCAGTAAGCAACACTGGCAGGGAGGAATTGTTTTGGGGTGGCTGTGTATGTGAGTGTGTACAAAAACCAGTCAGTGCCTTAAAAAAGGTGGTTTCAAAAGGAACCAAAGCACTTGGAAAAGCAGGTCATGTAAAGCACAGATGAAGAAGGGGTGGGTGGGAGGATCCTGCAAATGTCAAAACATTTCACTGCCACGTTTTTATAGCTACACATTTTGTTTCAGAAATGCTGAAACATTTTGTTGCGACCTGAAATGTTTTGCCTTTTCGTTTCAAAATAGCATTTTTTATTTAAAAATCAACGAGGTTTTAAATGGAGAAAGAAAAAAAAGATTTAGTGCTAACAGGCGGCACAGCCCCAAAATGAAATAACCTTCTTGGAGCTGAATAAAGTATGTGGGTTCAGCTTAAAATGAATTCTTCTGGCTTTTTTATTAAACCAGCCTTCTCTTTCAATAAACCAACCAACCAACGAGCCAGATAATCTCATTTTGGTGGCAGTTATGACGTATTTTCTTGCAGTATGTTTTCCGTTCCACCACTGAACCAAAACAGGGCTTTCAGCCAGCTCTCAGCGATGCTGAGGTGCTGTGAAGTCACCACTCTCTCCAGGATATTTCACCTCCATAGAGCAGCAAGGGTCCATGTCCTTGTCCCATGCCAGAGATCCCTGCTGTCTGTATGGCTGTTGCTCAAGGGATGCCCTGACCTTTGCACACCCAAGGAGCTGCCACCAGCCTGGCCCTATATGTCCCTCTGAGCTGTCTCCAGCTTCCCTAAAAATAGTCACCAGTTGTGCTGAGTGCTTGCAGTAGGGATGGAACATCTCTGGTTGTGGATACAGCCAAGCAAAGGCCAAGCACATCCTCTGGGAAGAATGTTCATGATGTGCCAGCAGCCTGAAGAACACACTGGAGCTGGCAGGGACTGTGTGTGTGTGTGTGTGCACGTTCACATGCACATCCCTGTAAAAGCATCTGAGAAATCTCTTAGGGAGAGGAATCATAGAAGGAAGTCAGAGCCACAGCCGGTTGTGGATTCCAAAGGATCAGGTGGAGGCAAAAGAGAAGGAACTGCACCCACGTGGGGCCTTGTATGACCTGAGCAGGGAACCTCTGGGGCTCCTTCCCCTGGGCTGTGGCTGCCAGCCCTGCCTGGCCGACCTGCCCAGCCCTTGCCTCCCTCCCACAGGCTTTGCAAACATCCTGAAGATCCTGAACAAGGACAGCAGCCGGGAGGAGCTGCTCTCCTTCATCCAGCAGTTTGGCTCCCACTACATTGCGGAGGCGCTGTACGGCTCCGAGTTCAGCTGCACCATCCACTTCCCCAGCAAGAAGGTCCAGCAGCAGCTCTGGCTCCAGTACCAGAAAGGTGAGGAGGGCGACGGGAAGGGCAGGGGCACAGACACCAAGGTGTCACGTGCTGGTTTCCATCCATCACTCCTGTCCCACGCGTGCACCATCACCACGCTGGGGAGCAGGCTCAGGCAGGAGGCTTGTCCCAAACTGAGTGCCCAGTGACAGGCGGCACATGTCATTGGCAGCGTCCCTGAGCCACCCTGCCTGCTCCTGCCCTTCAGCTTCCACACTCTGGCTCCATCCTTCCCCTGGGTGATCCCTGTCGGCGATTGAATCTCAGACCCAGACGGGCAGGGAACCTGAATCGTTTATTCAAAGGAGTGAGTTGGTTTTATACACTTTTCCAAGGCACAGTATTTCCTTACATGGTGTTACCTATCCCGTGTTGACACATCAGCAACACGATTCCTAAATGTCCTGTTATGGGGTGGTCACTCACTGTTCACCCGTCTGTCAGCTCCTGGCAGGCTCCTCTCCATAGGGGTCTGCTGTGTGACACCTCCTCCCCCCAGGGTCTGATGGAGACAAGCCTCTCTGTGCCCCCATGTGCTCCTCTGCAGGCAGGTTTTACAGCTCACAACCCAATTCTACCTTACTTATAATTCTCCGTAATTCCCCCTTTTCTGTTCTCTACAAATAAGAATTATGATAGTGATTGAACTGATACAACGTTGAGAAACAATGTAAAGTTGTCTAAAGCTTTTACCATCACTCAGAGTCTGCAACTGCTGGAAGGTCCTGTTTCATAGTGAGGACTTAGAAAGTCTTTCCTAGGCAAGACTTTCAAGTTTACTTTGGAAGAGGGTCCAGCTTTTTTAAGATCAGATTAGCAAGTCAAAATGACTTGATTACACTTTTAGGGCAGAAACACAAGCCTCTCTGTGCCGCCATGTGCTCCTTTGTGCTGCCATGTGCCTCTGCAGGCAGGTTTTACAGCTCACAACCCAATTCTACCTTATAATTCCCCATAACCCCCTTCCCCACGGTGGCCCTCACGCGCTGGGGGTCAGCTGATGGAGATGTGACATAAATGAGCTGTCTCAGAATGCCTTTGTTTTATTGCTTGTGACAATGACAGTCTTTAAGGAAGTGCATTAAATCAATAGCAGCCTCATTGTGCTACATCATAAATAATGAGACACATCATTAAACAGGGCAATAAACTTCAGGACTTTGAAGTAATACAATTAGGTTATGTTTATAAAAACTGCCTTATCGCTGTAGCCTTCCATTTGCCAATTCATCTCTCTCCTCCAGGGAGTTGGGGATATTCCCTGGATCTGCTATCTTTCTATTCAAAAAACATCTGTGGTGTATCGTAGAGCCCACCTTAGGACTGATGATGACAGAGGTCATCAGGGCACTTGCCTCCTGTCCTGGTGGCACTGCCAAGAGCAGCCTCGCTCCCTGGAACCAGGCAGAGAGAGGTGTTCTCCCACACGCCGCCTCCCTTGCTCTTGGCTCATTTACTTCTCCGTTTTCCCAGCGCAGCTCGTCTTGTAAGCGTCTTTATAACACCCTGTACTCGTTTGTTTGGGTTTTAAATAGTGATAAATGAAGTTTGCCATAGCAATGCCCCTATTTAGCAGGAGAAGGCACGTGCAGGTGGGTTGTTTATGTACTCATGATGTTATTAATCACTTGGGAGCACTCCCTGCAATCCAGGGACAAATGTGTTGGTGGGGAGCAGACCCTGAGTGCCCCATGGTCCCAGCACCATCCCCTCAGACAGGGCTTTCCCAGGAGAACGAGAGGTGGGAATGAGAGGCAGCTGCTGCAGTCCAAGCCTGGCACAAGCATTGCTGCTGTTCCACAATGCTGGGGCCAGGGAGGACACGAACAGCGCTTGATCTGGTGGTGAAATATCTCCCCTCACTCCCACCTCCCCCATGTCAGGGGCAGAGGTGGCTCAGGGCTCAGCCACAAAGCCCCGTGGTGGCACAGGGCCTGAAGCACAGCAGTGTCTCACTGACAGAATAATTTCCTTTTTAGTCCATGGTATGCAGCTGGCCGAGGTGGATCCCTCGCTCCCCACCCAGGTCCTGCCCCCATTCCTGGAGCTGTGCCTGGCTGCCCAGGCATTTGTGGGGCATCCAGAGCATCCTTTCCCACTGCCTGTGAAGCACCAAAGCACTCATGGGCCTCCAGGGATCCCCTGGGGGGTCGGATGTAATGCCTGGACATAAACCTTTGACTCCTGGCTGTGCAGCATTTGGGCAGCAGGTGCTGGCCCAGTCTTCTGCTCTGTGCGTGGCACCGTCTGTGGCTTCGGTGGCTGGTGGGGTCAGTGAGGCTGAACTTCGAGGCTGTGGGCAATGCAGAGGTGACCAGTGTTGTATTTAGCTCTCTGATGGCCAGAAAATGCTCTTGGGAGGACATTAAGGATGTTCAGGGTTCTTCAGGAGATCAGCTTGTGGACAGAGAAAGTGTCATGGGAAACCCAGGGCATTGTCCCAGAGAGCTCCCAGTTAGCCAAGAGAAAGAGCTTGCTGTTCATGGTAGATGGATTTTATTCCCAGCTTCTCTACTGATTTACCCTCATTTTGCCAGTGACATAAGGCAGATCGGAATAAATAGCTCCAGCTAGACAGTTCTGGATGCCTTCTCCACTCAGAACAGCTCTGGCCTGCCGGGCTCCCCGCTGCTCACCAGCCCGTTCTGAACTGCTCAGTGAGCTCACATATGCATCAGCTCTAATAAATATAAAAGTAGGGCCAGAATAACTGTAATTTGTTAGTGGACAAAACAGGTCACAAGAGGAGGGATAGAGGAGAGTCTCAAGCTAATTGGAACAACACCAGCTCTGAGAAAAATGCACATTACGGGGTGTTTGCAGCACCGCACAAAATTATTTTAATATTTTAATCAACTTCATAAATCAATCGCCAGGCCTCAGGAGGAGGCCTGCAACAATAAAGGCACAATCTGCGTGTCGAGCCCTAATTGAAAACGTGGTTTTGAAGAGAAGCTCACGCCGCTGGTGCCAGGGCAGGCGCTGGCTCCGTGCCAGGGCTGGAGCCGCCCCAGTGCCGGCACAGAGCCTGTGACATGGGTCAGTATCTGCAGAGCTCTTCCTTCTGCCAAGGGCAGGGAAAGGGATCCGCCTGTGGCCAGGGACAGCACAGAGCGGGCAGCCTGCTCTGCCTGGAGGAGTGAGAAGTGTTCATTCCCCTTCCTCCTGCAGGTGGATGAGGGGTATGTGTGGGGAAAGGAGGTGACAGAGCAGCCTGCCCTTGTTCCTAAGGATTGGCCGGAGTGAATCCTGCACGAGAGAGTCAGACAGGCACGGTGGCACAGCTGTGGCACACCGAGCACTGCGCTCCTTCAGCATGGGAGCATCCCCCAGGCTTCCTCACAGGAACAGCCTCAGTCCGTGAGCACACCAAAGCAAACTCCAATTTTACTTCATGCAGAGTGATTAAAAGCCCATTTTTTGGGCTGCTTGCTCTGGCTCTGTGCAGCCAAGCAATGCTTTAACACACTGAATGTCCTCCAAGCGGGAACCTTGAGATCGACCCAGCCATTGATCTGTGCCACGGGAGCCCACATCGGTTTTCTTCCCCGTTGGAGCCAGCATTTAACGCTGACGGTGCCTCATTAAGTTGGTAGCAGTTGTGTGAGCACCTTCATTTGGCAGCTGGGACAAACGTGATGTCCCCAGCCAGCTCCTGCTGTGTGAAAGAATGTGCTGGGCCTGGCAGGATGGAGCAAACTGGCTTTGTCACAGTGGTGCTGAGCTTTGGATTTGTGGAGAAACCAGTGTGGATAACACCCCGAAGTGCTGGCTGCTGCTGAGCAGTGTCTCCATGGCATCCAGGCTTCCTCTTCATTCTGTCCCCACAGTCACTAGTTTGGGGTGGACAAGTTGTTGGGAGATGACGCAGCCAGGACAGCTGACCCAAACTGGGCTATTCCTCACCACACAGTGCCATAATAATAAAACTGGAGGTGGAGGCTGGGAGTCACCCCACCTCGGAGACTCAGAAAATGTCCAGCAGGGAAGAGAGTGATACCCCATCCAGCAAATCCACCTGCTGGGAGCCACTTCACTGATAAAAGTTCATCAGAGAGCTGGCTGCTCTGTGGTTCGTCGTCCTGGCTGGTGAGGAGGAGGAGAGCTTGCTTAGGGAAGGGGGAGAGCTGCTCTGGTTGCAAAATCTGACAGCCATGGTCTGCAAGAGCTGTTCCAGCTTGCTTATTCCCACTGGAGAAGCCCAGCTGGGAAGCAGGAAGGGATGCTGATGGGCTTAGGATGTGTGTGCATGGGTGGGGGAGATCCAGAGGGTTTCACTGCCCAGCTGGGAGGTTACTTTAGGTCTGCAGTGAGGCAAATGTTTGTTTTTCTTGAATTTCCTATGATCTCTAGATAGAGTTTCCTTGGCTGAGGTTCCCTGGCCACGCTGAGTGCTCAGCAAGCTCAGCCTGTGGCTGCTGCAGATTGGAAAGATGTTCATGTTCCCTCTCAGTAATCGATCATTTATGGGAACAGTCCGTGGAGGGGCTGTGTTCTGGCAGGTCCTGTCACATTCCCAAAGCCTTTCTGCTCCCTGTCCTCCCCAGTCCTTGCTTCTCTTCTCTTGGACCACACTCCATGAATGGCATTTACCTGTAGCAGGTGACAGCCTTCACGCTTTCTTGTGAGCTCAGCAGTATTGACAGAAGATCTTCATGAATATCCTTCATAAAATTCAGGATAGAGCCTGGAGCTCTGCTAAAATAGCAGTCTGTGTTACTCTGAGTAGGGCCTGTGGCTCCCTCCTGTCCTTTCAAGGCTCCTTTTGTCTCCCTTCAGGTCTGATACTGCCATTAACACAATTAAGATTGAACTAGTCCGCAGGAACCTTTAGTTTTCCTTTCCTAGATGCAATCAGGTGCATTAAGAAAGCTGTAAGGCTGCTTTTTCATCTGTTAAAGGACATAATGGGTTTCCCTTATATGTGCTTGGTCAGAAGCAGAACACAAAGAATTTCCGTTTTTGAGATCTGTCCCTATGTACAACCACTCTATTACCTTTCTAACACTCTTACTTGGTTTATGTCATTACATTTATTTCAAAACCTCAGATTTCAACATTTTGTTCGGAGGAGGTAAGAACAATCTAGCTGGTTGCCATGAAATTTAGTTTAGACTAAAACATGTGCTGTGACTCAGTCTGCTAAATGACCTTATGCACTGCTCATTGTAATCCAGAATTGCCAGGCAAGTCGAGTAATTAGTTGTGCAAAATGAAATAACTTTAAATCCTCGCATTGAGTAATGATCCAGAAAAATCACTTAAGCTGTACAATAGAAATGACTCAAAGCATCTGGCTTTATTTTTACTTTTGTAGCTTTGCCCCCTTTGATGAGGAACAGGCTCTCCTCCTCATCCCTTCATTCCCTGGCTCCTGGTTTTGCCCAGAACAATGTCCATGGCTTAGCTGTTTTACCCTAAGAAATCAAAACCTGTGATAAAGCTGCAGGGGAGGTGTAACAGCACCACACGGCAGCTGTTCTGCAAGGGTTGAATAATGTTTGATAAACCAGAAATACATACCTGTTTGAAGAGCTGAGATGAGCCCAAGTGATGACATCCTTCACCCAGCTCAGCCAGGTGGCTGAACAAGGGGAGATCCTGCACGTGCTGTGGATGTACCTGTTGAGGAAATGTCCCTGCTGGCCATGCAGGAGCCCCTCTGGCAGCCACACTGGCACCACCCGAGCCGGGGTCGAGGCACCTTCACAGCTACACCCCCCACACTCAGTCACACCAGGTTTCCTCACCAGCTCAGCTCCCATGGCAGTCTTGATCCTTAAAATAATTTAATCATGGTGCAACAACAAAAGAACAGCCCGAGCTGGTGCCTCCAAGGAGGGGGACTACAGATGAAGGAAACCCAGGGGTTTTATGCCCTCACAGTGTAAGTGCACCAAAGTCTGAGATCTTCTAGGTGAGCCCGTGGCTCCTGATGTGTCCAGTCCCCTGGCTGCACCACGGGTCCCTGCTGGCAGACCATGGATGAGCCAGGGACACAGGGGATGGAGTTTTCAGCCAGGCTCCCACGTTCTGTTGAGCTTCCAGGGCCAGTGAACTCGAACCAGACTTTTGAAACGTCAGGTTACAAGGAAGATATTGCCCTTGTGGCAGTGTGAGTTAAGGTACAAAACCACAGCATTTATTTATAAGGTGGGTAGGGAAGTGTCAGGAAAAGTTCCACGAGCCTGCTGAGATCAGATTAATTCTTGGCAACCTGACACACAAAAAGGGTCTCGTAGCCACTGTGTTCCCAATCTAATCCCCACTGGCTGTAAAATCCAATCTGCCACCGAGGGGAGAAGATGAAGTGTTTTAATAAGAAAATGAGCCGTTTGCAATGCACTTTTAATTGGATCAATTTTTCCTTTATTACACGATCTTTAAAAACCAAACACATACATATGACCAGACAAGCTCTTCCTCCAGGTACAGAGCAGGAGCCAAACTATTTCAACATAATCCTTAATTACTCCATTTCACCTCATTTGGCAGATGATCATGGCACTGTGTGGGAGCACCACAGCAAAAAGAGCTCTGTATGATCATCTCACAGTCGAGATTTGTCAGGGGATGTGCAGACCCTGGGTGAGGGACAGGAGGTTTTCTTTTCTCCTTGAAACCCCAGACTTCAAGAGTTGCAGGCAAGACAGAGCCCCAGGTGCTGATTGCAGTGTCCTGGCCCACCAGTGCCTCCCAGGGTGGTGTTATTTTTCTTAATTCTCTGAGTGAGAAACAGATGACAGACGTTTTGTTTGAACTCTGTAACCAGGAACAGGCTGGAGTAACCAACTGCTCAGTTTACTGGACCAGCATTTATTTTTTTTCCTTTTTTATTTTTTTTCAAGCACTCCAGGAAATGTTATTGCTAGTAGTTGTGCTGTTTATTGCAAAAAAAAAAAAAAAAATCCATGGGAACAGAAAATTTACAGAGGTACATATTATCATAGATAATATTGCTTTAATTCTTCAGGTCCACGGTAGCATCCCATGTGGAGCAGTTCTTGGAAGCAGGAGAAATGTTTAAAAGAAACCAGAAGGAGAGGAACTGCCATTGCCATAAAACTGCAAAAATGCCTTCAGTTACAATGTCATGAACTGCAGCACAGCCCAGTAATCCTCATCACCTCCCCAAAACACATACTCAGGATGAGAAAGGCTCCTCAGATTGCTGTCACATGCCTTGGGCAACTGCCCCCTCCCACCCAAAAAAGAGAAGCAGAGAATGTGAATAGTGAGTAGAAGCTGGTAGCCTTGGCAAACACACAGAGCAGCTCAGGAGGGAGGGGGAGTTGAGTCCCCTGGGCTCCCTCAGCACCATCGACCACCTCGTGTCTTAGCTCCCTTCTCCCCAAGCTTTTCCCAGCACATTATAGCAGGAGAAATTGGAAGTTGCCATGAAGGAAGCTTCATCACACAGCTGTGTTTGCATGCTCACTCCTTTAGCACTGTCTGAGCACAACAAAAAGAGGGAAAAAAACCCCAAATCCCACCAAAATCTGCTTCCAGTGCTTTTTCTGCAATCCCTTTAACTGCCAAACATCCAGCTAGAGCAGCAGCAGCTCGCCAGCCTGTTTCTCTTTGCTGTTTCAGTAGGGAAAAGTATATGGGCTTCAAAAAAAAAAAAATCAAATCACCTGTTGCAAACATGCTGTAGGACAAGTAGCAAACAATTTGCTGGAGCACGGCAGCCACCATAAAATCAGCTTTTATATTGTCTGTCGTGGCCCCAAATTTGCAACTACGTTCTTGATGGCAACAAATAAATGCACTGCAGTGTAACTATTATCTGTGGCAGATTAACATGCTACCACTGTGCCCTATTTAAATGCGTCCTTCCTTTCAATAAACTATTCTGGTCGAGCAGCACCACACTGAGGTACGCATTTATCAGCCAGGAGAGCAGCACTGTGGGGGCCTTGGTTCACACAGCTGCAGTTTTGTGCTTCGTTTGGCCCAAAGCCGTGATGAGCAGCAACTCTGGTGCCTGCTGGTGTCGTGGAAAAAAGAATTACAAGGAAAAAAAAAATCTGAGGAATGTAGTGTTTTGCTGTGCAAGGGAAAAAAAAGGCAGTGCACCAATGGATGTGCTTCCAAGTCTTAAAAAGCCAGAAGTGAAATAGTCCCCCCTGCCCATCCCTATCTCCTTGCACAGAGGAGGTGCAGATGAGTGGAAAGCTATTGCTAAATGCAGTGGTCTGGAATGCAGAGTAGTGAAGTGCAGGTGAACATACAATGCATTGCATTTTATCTCATTTCCTACAATCTTTCAGTCTTATTCCCCCAGCTCTTCCCTCCCTCCCCAGGAAGTTTTAGATCCCAGATAGACCTTCCAAAGACAGTTTCCAGGATACATTTAATAATAAAACTACAGTAAATAGCAATCCTAGGTTTCCCCTCTTTATTTTTTTCCTCCAGCCCCCTCCCTTTTTACCCCCTTCTACCTAGCAGAGCTCTGATTAGGAATAAAACCTCCGTCTTCTTACAACTCAGGAATAAAGAGGTTAATTCTCTGGCTCAGCTCCGTCTCCCACAATTGCACAGTACTCACTTCACATGAACAGACACAATTCACAAATGGCACGACGGGGCAATCTCTTGAACACCAGAAAAATGGGAGAGACAACCCTGCCTCGTCAGGGTGGAAGCAAAGCTCCATCTCTGTGCGGTTGAAGAGGCCATTTCGTTTTATGCAGTGCTGCAAGCACAAATTGCTCTCTCTAGGAGTTGCCCAGACAACTGCTACCCAGTTCCTTGCAAGTACCACAGGATTGCCTCTGCTAGTTCTCTGAGGGAAGGTGATTTAGAGCAGTCAGTCAGCGCTTATGGCACAAAGGAAGACACAATGGTTGAAGCTGGAAGTGTAGGAGCTGTGGCATAAGGAGGTGAGGAGGTTTATGGAGTGACCAGTCACAAGAACCAAGACTGCAGAGGATGGATCCTTTCCCTCGTGCTTGTTCTTATTTGTACAGGTTTTATATAAAAAAGAAGAAAAAGCAGACCACCACCACCACCACAAAAGCTATTTTGTTTCTAAACACAGAACATGATGGCCTCTATGCCAAATCCCCTTCAGTTATGGCACAGTCTTCCTGAAGGCTTGACACTGGTTCTCGTCAGATTGCAAGGAGACTGGAAGAATCTCCACTGCCAAGACAGGCTTTGCTTGCAACCGAGCCTTTTAAGGGGTGGAGTATCTTCTCAGGTGGTAACTGTAGATCTTAATGCAATGATCCCAACAGTCCAGCACCAGCAGCTGCCCTTTGGGAGTAATGGCAATGCCCACCGGGCAGGTGAGTCCCTCCCGGATTAAGATGTTGTAGCCGCCTCCTTTAGGAAAATGCAGGATTTCCTTGCGACTGCTGTCAGCAACGATCAGGTCTCCCCTGGCATCAACGCACATCCCAGCAATGCACCTGAAATCCTCATTCTCGGAGAAGAAGTGGCTGATCTGGCGTCCCAGCTGCCCATCTGGGCCGACGGAGCCGATGGAGAAGCCTCCTTCTAAGTGGTGCTCGTACTGCCGGTTCTCCAGGTTGAGCCCCAGCCCCTGAGTGAAGTAAATGGTCCCTTCAGCGTCGCAGGTGACAAACTTGGGGCGCACGGCACTGCACAGGCAGCTGTACTTCACCACCCCCATGCCACGGTCCACAGTGAAGCACCAGAGCTTCCCCCCTTCCACGTCGGTGACAACGAACTGGCCCGAGGGCAGCGCGGTGATGCCCCAGGGCTTGCTCAGCTGGCTCCGGTGACACGCCACGCAGTGGCCATCCATGGTGTACACCTTGACAGAGTTGTCGTAGCTGTCTGTCACACCGATCAGCCCGTGGCAGTTCATGGTGACAGAAAGGGGGGTCAAGTTGGGCAAGTCTGCTCCAAGGAAACTCAGCACGAAGCTGTCGATGCCGCTGGGGCTCCGGCGGATCTCCTTCAGGAAGCCTTTGCGGGTAAAAACCTGGATTCGGAAGTTGCCCCGGTCTGCCACGAGGACCTCGCCTTGGCTGGTGACGTGCAGGCTGACGGGGAGGTTGAACATCCCTGGCAGGCTGCCCTTGGAGCCCATCTTCTTGATGAAGGAACACTGCTGGATGCTCGTGGCTGCTTCAGGCATCCTTGGCTTGGCTGGCGAGGAATGGGGGGTGCAGCTGGGCTCCTCCTGCACCAAGTCAGGCTCCCGAAATGGTACAAAGGAGGATGCTGCGGTTTCCATGAGCGATTCCTCCACGTTAACTGTCCGGGGTTTCTTCACCACCTGCCCGATCTGCAGTGGTCCCACATGGCTCACCTTAAGGAGTTCCACCTCTTGGAGAGTCAGCTCCCTCGGGAGACTGTTTGTCAGTTCTGGTTCTTCCTCATCTGCTGCCTCCTCCAGGAGAGCTATATCTCCCTGCTTTATTTTGGCAAGGAAATAGTCACAGCGAGACATTATCTGCACTTCTGCTAAGTTCAGTAGGTAAGCTTGCTCCTCCATCACCTGGTTATTTATCTTCTCCACTTCAGACAAAGAGGTGGTGAAGAACTTGCGTGACCTGGCCAGCTCTTCCTGGATCTTGCGCTCCTCTTTGCTGTACTCCTGCAGAACCGCTTTGTATCTGGATTGCAGGTCTCTTGAAACATCCTCTAGAGCAGCTTTCCTTTTCTGAAGATCACCCATGAGCTCTCGAAGCCTGGCAAGCCTGGTCCCAAATTCCCTCCTACGCTCCTCAGCAGCCTCTTTGATAGCAATGACTCTGTGTCCTTGGGGCATGTGCGAAGCCTCCTTGCATGGCTCACACAAAACCAAGCTACAGCTCTTGCAAAAGTGTCTTGGCAGCCTCCTCCCGCAGACCTTGCACATGAGAAGTCCCACCACTTCCCCCAGGCCGGCTGTGTCGATGATCTTCAGCACGGTGAGGTTGTCGGTGAGCTGGGCCAAGCTGGTGATCCGCGTGATCTTGCTGCAGAAGGGGCACCGGATCCCGTTGATGCTGTTGGCCAGGAGCTTCTCCAGGCACTGCTTGCAGATGGTGTGCCCACAGTGCAGGAGCTTGGGCCTCAGGTGCTCCTCGGTGAAGGACTCCATGCAGATGGGGCACTCCAGGACCTCTCGGAGCGCGTCCGAGTTGAGATGAGGGGCGGCAGCCATGGTGCACCAAGGCAGCTTTATCCGCCGCAGTGCCTTGTGCTCACATCTATTCCAAGGTGCTCCGATTCTGTCCAGGAAGAAAAAAGGGAAATGTGATTTATGTCACCACCAGCAGCTATGTATACATGCAATTTATTTCTGACTTATCGCCTAACCCTGCAGAAAAAGAAACCCAGTTAGCTTTTCTGTGTTGGGAAGGATGGATTAGTCATAGCTAATCTCAGGGTGGGCAAATTTCAAACCTAACTTGCAGCTCCCAGTGCGATGAATTATTCACTTGCAAAATTTGTAAAGTAGCATTGAAAGAAGTGTAATGGCAGCAATATGGAAGCCCAGTAGATATTGATGACTGAATCACCTCCTCATGGTGCCCATCTCCTGCTGCCAAGCCTCGGAGTTTACAGAATTTACTGAAACCCAGGGAGATTAAACCAGGCATTCAAAATGTTGCGCATCAAAGGAGGAACCAGATGGTGTGATGCTTTAGGACATTAATAGATCACCTCTGGAGACCTGCATTCAGATGTGACATCAGACACCAACGAAATAAATGTGCTTGGTTCGCTCTGCTTTGCTAGAGAGCCAAAACACATTTTCAAGGTTTCATACATTTGCCAGGAAGTGAAAGTAGCAGGAATGCTCTGTCAGCTTCCACTCGTTCTGGGGTGACTGTGCACACTGAAAACAGACAGAGAAGCTCTGATGCCGGTGCATCTCATTAACCTCTGCCATGCTGCACCATGCTTCATGCCAATTAAACACAGCTCAGGCAGGCATTAGCAATAATGGAGTTAACAGACAACTCCAAACATCCAAACTCCAAACACACTCCCAATGTTCGCTATTAGCTCCTGAACTCAGCTTAACTGCATTTAATTTCTCCTCATTTAACAATCTTGCAGCGTTGACCTCGTTCTCGTCTCCTGGTTCAGTTTTACACCACTCTGGTTGCTGTTCAGCTTCAATCCAGGCTTCTCCACCCTCACATCCCTCCCAGCAGGGAGCAGGTCCCAGCAGCTCTCCTGCCAAAGCAGCCATCCATTCAAAAGGAACAGCACAGGGCTCACATCATTAAGTTATTATTCACTAGACTGGGTTTCAAATCCTTTGCTATTGTACTGCTTAGCCACTAAAAAATAGGGAAGAAAACCTTTCTTCTAGGGGAGAGGAGGAGGAGAAGGAAGTAGTTAGTCTTTGAAATGAAGAGAGGGTGGCAGAGGGATGTGAACAGACAGCTCTCTCTGAGAAATGGCTGCATGCACACAGCATTCTCACTTCCCTGCTGCGTCTGCCTCTTCCCTCCTTGGGAAAGATTCTGTGTATCTCAGTTTGCCGTGTGTTCCTGTGCAGGAAAACAACTGCAAGGAGGAAAAGTTCTTTATGCTCATACGGAAAAGAAAAAAAAAGAACCCTAATTTTAATTTGTCAGCTGCAGTTCGGAGTCCTTTAAAGCACATATTTCAGGAGGGGATTCAGTGCTGTGGCAGAATCTCCAGGCACCATGCTGGGATCAGCTTGACAGTGGCAGTTAGAGTACCACAGCCCTGGCCCTGGGGAAGCAGGAACCTGGGCACTGCCATGGAGAACAGAAACCTTCCTCTGAGGGAGGAAAAAATCTGTGATTTAAGATGATTTTTAAAAATGAAACACAGGATACCAGGTTCATTATTCTTTCTTTCCGTGGAAACACATCAAAAGACTCGCTCAGGGAAGGACGAGGGAGCAGCACAGGCACCAGGTACTGAGAGTTACATTAAAAGCTGCCTTTAAAACAAGTATTTTCATTAAAGAACAATGGTGGATGGGATTTTAAGTCAGGTTGGGCTTTTAGAGAGCTGATTTGTATGCCATTCTTTTCATATATAACCCCCTTTATTGGAATATCAGCATGCCCTCAGTAATGGGACATTATTTTTTCCTTTTATCTCCCTCTCACACTCGGCTGTGCCTCCACGGAAGTTTCCTTAACAGTGAGTTGTTCTTGCGTGTCGGTCCCTCCCGGGACAGTTCCTCTGACGCAGAGCAGGGTGTTACAGAAAGCCTCAGCTGAGGATCAAGCCATAAAACTGTGAATTATGCGAGTTTGGTTTCCTTACATTCGAAAGAAATTTCCTGCCGTGGTTTCTCTTGTCACCCGGTAGCTTTTAGCGAGTGTCTGTGGTGAGACAACCGGCTTCACTTGTAATTCAGAGCTCGTGTCATTAACGAGGGAAAATAATGGGGTAATGCTGCAAAATAAACGCCGCTGACAGGAGTTGTCACAACAACAAAACCGGCAGGACAACCCCTGGGTTTTGGGGGGGGGGTTTCACTGAAAAAATCCAAGGGGTTGGGTTGGAAGGCCCTTAACGATGACCTAATTCCACTCCCTGCCACGGACGGGGGGACACCTTCCACCAGCTCAGGCTGCTCCCGTCCAGCCTGGCCTCGGACATGGCAGGGATGGGGCAGCCATGGAGTGACCTGTGCCGGTGTCTGAGCGCCGTGTCCGCTCAGAGCACACGCCCAGGGTCCGTCCGGCCGCAGCGCCGGGGCCACGCCGTGGGGTCAATGGCAGCGGGGCGCGGTCCGAGCCCGCTCTGCCTCGGCCGCCGCGCCGGTGCCGGGGGGGGACGAAGCGAGGCGGACCCCTCGCTCCTGCCCCTCAGCGCGGCGGGGAGCGCCCACCCCGCGGGGCGCGGCCCGGCCGCCCCGTTCCCAAGCCATCCCCTCCGTGCCGTGCCGTGCCGTGCCGTGCCGTGCCGTGCCGAGCCGTGCCGTGCCGAGCCGTGCCGTGCCGAGCCGTGCCCTTCCCTCCATCCCCTCCCGCCCGTCCCCTCACGCCGCCCGCCCGGGGGTCCCGCCCTGCCCGCCCCGCCCTGCAGGGGGCGCCGCCGCCGCGCCCCGCGCGCGCGCTCCTCACCTGCCGCCGCTCCGGGCCGCGCCGCTCCCGGCGTGCGCCGCGCGCCGCGCGTCACGTGGGCGCGCCCGCGGGGCCTGCCGGGAGATGTAGTCCGGGGCTGGCGGGGGAGGGGGGACACCGGGGGGACGGGGCGGCTGTGGCGGGGGGGAGGGGCCGCGGGATGCACCTCGGTCTGCCGGGCTTGTGCTGCGGCTCGTTGTGAAGGGAACGGTTAAAAGAAGCAAAGGGGAAGCAGGAACGTCTTTGCGTTTTGTTTGGTTGTTTTTTTTTTTGTTTTTGTTGTTCGGTTTTTGTTTTTTTTCCTTTTTAATCGGGTTGTAGATGTAATTTCGGCACGCGCGGGTTGTTCACTGCCCCTTTCCCTGACCAGGCAGTGCTGCTGTGGGAGCAGCCCTTTCCCATTCTCTTTCATCTTCCCTTTACCTTTTCCCTTCCCTTCTCCTTTCTCTACTCTTTTCCTTTCCCTTCCTCTTTCATTTCCCTTGCCTTGTCTTGCATTCCCTTCTCGTCTTTCCTTTCCTTTCCTTTCCTTTCCTTTCCTTTCCTTTCCTTTCCTTTCCTTTCCTTTCCTTTCCTTTCCTTTCTCCTTTCTCCTTTCTCCTTTCTCCTTTCTCCTTTCTCCTTTCTCCTTTCTCCTTTCTCCTTTCTCCTTTCTCCTTTCTCCTTTCTCCTTTCTCCTTTCCCCTTTCCCCTTTCCCCTTTCCCTATCCCTTCCCCCAGCAGGTTCCTGAGCATTTGATGGGTTTTGCATCACCTATTGAAAACGTGTGTTCCTCATTTCATGCTCTGCATTGGAGCAGCCTGTGGTCTCCAGGACAAAAAGGACTATTTTGGGGTACAGCTGCAGCTGTGAGCAGACACTGCAGGCTGGCAGTAGTAGCCAGAGGCAGGGATTTGGCCACTGGACTATGGCTGGGCTTTGCCCAGTGTTTCCTGAAGCCAGTAACACCATGAGGAGCACTGACCCCATTCCAGCCCCATTTTTGGAAGTCATGAACCTGCTTGGGAGACGGCAGAGAGACCCCTTCTCCTGTGACCCCGTGGGGCTGCACAGCAGACTGGGGAATGTCAGGGCTTGGGGCTTGCTCTGGGAGCAGGGAGAAGCCAAGGGAACCGTGTCCTTCACACACCAGCGGTGCCACGGCTCCAGTGCCACGGGCAGCATCCGGGCAGCATCTCATGGTCAGCCCAGGGCTGACGTGCAGCTGGAGGTCTGGAGGCTCAGGCTCGAAGGAATTCACTGCCTGGGGAAGAGGCAAGTCCCCGGTTTAACCATTTCCCGAAATCCCTCCGTGTGGCCTCTCTGCCTGCAGCGCTTTTCCACTGCTCACCTGCCCCAGCCGCCACCAACCTGCGCTGAAGGAAGCACTTGCATAATGCAGCAAGTCTTGCCGCCTTCTGCTCTTGGTGCTTTTCCCACTTTGTTTAGAAAAGAATCGTTCATTTGGAAGGGATCTGCATCCCAGGAGCAGCAGGGATCAGCAGTGTGGGCAGTGGATGCACTCACAGGCAGCGAGAGCAGACGCAAAGCCTCACCAGGGTTGCAAAACAGAACGAGTGAGAGTTACAGTCCGCTGTTTGGAGCCCCACTGGGTCCCTGGGGGCCTTGCTGTGCCCAGGAAGGGGACACAGGGTTCACTCCCAGTTCCTGGCCTTTCCAGGGAAATGCTCTTTCAGTCCCTGATATATGGGGAAGAAAAATGCTTGTAAACATTGAAACCAGGGTGGCCTGGCAGATCTTGCGAAGCCACCCACACCTGAAAATGAACAGTGTGAGGAAAAAACAATGGTAGAAATAGGAAATAATCTTCCAGTGCATCATGGGGAGAAAACAAAGGACTCTCTGGAATTAATTAGAGGTGACAATGACAAGCTGATGATGTTATCCATCATGTGTGAGTATGGGGACCCTACATGACAAGGAAGGATGGAGAGGTTTTCCAGCCTGGGACCCCGCTCACCCTGACCCATGGGCAAGGTGGCGTGTCCCAAGGAGCTGCCCCATGCTGGTAGTGAGGCATCCAGCTGGCAGGGTTGGGAAGATCTCAGCCATCCCATGGGAAAGGGGGGTGTGGGGGTGTTGGAGCAGAGAGGGAGCCAGCTGCCATGGGAGGTGGGTGTGATCTGGGGGGTTGTGGAGCCACCCTTGTGGGGCCAAAGTGTTCTGGAGGCAGGGGAGTGAGCACTGAGATGCTGCCAGGGGTTGGATGAACAGGGAAGGGCTCTGGGTGCTCTTTGTGGGACCCAGTGCAGGCACTGGGGGGGACACTGGGGGCTGTGCAGGGTCTGCAGAGCCACTTCCTTTGACAAAGCAAAGTCACAGGGAGTATCTTCAGAGTCCCCTTTTATAGAGCGTTATCAGAGGTCTCTAAGAACTCTTTTTTTCTTAATACCTCAGGCTTGCAAGTGTGTAAATACCTCATCTGAAGCTGAGGTGAGATCCTGCCTGTCCAACCTGCGGGCAGCAGAGGTGATCTGCCTCCAGATTCTGCCTGCTGGTACCTTTGGGATCATGCCCAGGGCAGAGGGGCTGTGGCAGGCCAGAGATCACACGTGCCGCCAGTCAGTCACGAGTGCTGTGGTGCAGCTCTCTGGTCACACCTTGATGTTGGATGTCAGGCTTGTGTTTAATTGTTTGGTTAATCAGCTGGGAGCAGCGGGCACAACGTCATCAGGGAGAGGGGGGTGTGAAGAGGGGCAGTGGCACTGTGGACATAAAGGGACTCTTCTCCAGGAGCTGTGATGACAGGACAAGGAGTAATGAGTACAGATTGAAACTGGGGAAATTTAGATTAGACATTGAGAATAGATTTTTTACTGTGAGGGTGTGAGGCACTGGCACAGGTTGCCCAGGGAGGCTGTGGCTGCTCCATCCCTGGACATGTTCAAAGCAAGGTTGGATGGGGCTTGGAGCAACCTAATGGGTCTGATGGGAGACACCCCTGCCCGTGGCAGGGGGTTGGAATGGGATGATCTGTAAGGTCCCTTCCAGC
Organism: Corvus cornix cornix; assembly: GCF_000738735.6. Taxonomy (NCBI): domain Eukaryota; kingdom Metazoa; phylum Chordata; class Aves; order Passeriformes; family Corvidae; genus Corvus; species Corvus cornix. Next base: position 7,798,331 of record NC_046346.1, read on the forward strand.
CCCTTCACATGCTACAAACAGGAGATTAAAAGGGCTCACGGAGCCTCGCGCTCGGGAGTTTATCAAGCCCTGGCACCCAGGGGATGTTACACATCCTCGCTGCCGCGCTCCCTCCCGTCCTCGAGGCGCGCGTGGCCGGGATGAGGACGGACGGACGGACGGACGGACGGGCGGACGGGCGAGAGCCCGCGGGTGGCGCGGAGGGGCCGCGGGGCGGGGGCGGCGGGATGTGCCGCATCCCGGGATGTGCCGGCATCCAGCGCCGTCCTGCCGCGGTGCCACGAGAGGGCAGCAGGGCCCCACGGACCGGCGCGGCCACAACTGCCCCGCCGAGCCGGGACCCGCCCCGCAGCGCCCATCCCGAGCTCCGCGCCCGCAGCCTGCATCCCCGGCCGCGCTGAGCACCTGCCTTCGCCCAGGGGATGGCGTTCCCACGCGGGATTCGGGCCGCGGGATGGCTGCGTGTCCCAAAAGTCGCGTAGCGGTTCCTCGGGAGCTGTCAGTCCCTTGCCCAGCCGACGCGGAGCTCCGGGACTCGGGTGTTGGTGGTTGGTTGATGGTTTGGCTGGGGCGGTGTTTCCCCCTCAGCCAGGGCTGGAGTCACAGAGTGGTTTGGGTTGGAAGGGACCTTAAAGATCATCTCGTTCCAGCCCCTGCCATGGGCAGGGACAGCTTCCACCATCTCAGGCTGCTCCAAGCCCTGTCCCACCTGGCCTTGGGCACTGCCAGGGATGGGGCAGCCACAGCTTCTCTGGGCACCCTGTGCCAGGGCCTCCCCACCCTCACAGGGAAGAATTTCTTCCTAATGTCCCATCTGACCCTACTCTCTGCCAGCCATTCCCTCTTGTCCTGTCCTATCCTTCCTGCACACATGGATGGATGTGCCAGACTGACTCCCCTGGATGCTACCCACGCCTTCCTCGCAGCCCCAGCAGGGTTTGCCCATCACTAACAGTGGGCAGCATTAAATCTGTCCAAGCTCTTCACAGAGACCTGGTGGCTACTGCACTGACAATGTCTCAGTGCAGGAGAAATTCCCAGGCAGACACATCCATTGATTTCCTTCCTAACTCCCTCTGGATGGATTTGCCAGCAAAAAGGGTATTATTCCACCAGGTGATAAACGGGCAGCCTGTGTCAGCAGATGTGTCCTGGCCACAAGTCCCCACTGTCCTGTGTGTGGTGGCACTAGGTGTGTCCACTGAAGGGTGGTGTACAGGGAAGGAGGACCAGAATTCCCTCTTCTGTGCACAAAATGCAAATCCCAGGACCTAAATCACGCTCTGCTGAGCAGCCTGTTGGTTTTGGTGGGGTTAACCTGGTGAGCCTGTAGGAATCCCTACCTGGGTCTGTTCCTGCTGTGCCCTCTGGAGAACCTTCTCCTCTCCTTGTTCCAAGCATTTCTGCTCCTCAGGAGATATCACATCCTACCCCGATATGGCTGCATTCTTGTGGCAAGTGGAGTGATTCCCAGTTTTGGGATGACTTGGGAATCTTTTGGAAGGGGTGCTGTATGAAATGCTGGTCCAGTAGGAAACCCATCTTCTCCTGGGAGCTCTCAAGGCAGGACAGCACTCCAGTACAAAGCAATTAGGCATTGTACTGTTGTTTTTGTCATAGTGGTGGTGTTGTTACCCTGCTCCCTCATGTCCAGGCACCAGGAGGTGCTGCTGGTAGTGCTGGAAGCATTTCCCCACACCAGCAACTGCTGCATCCCGAGCAGGGACCGCTTTGTGCAGGCACTCACCTCGTGCTGTGGGATTGTAAAATCCCAATGGAGCCCAGAAACAGAGCCAGGCACCCCAGCAGGCAAACGGTCCCTCTGCACACCCTGTGCTGCTCATCCTCCCTTTCTCACACAAGGCCTGATGCCTGGTGTGAGGCTGTTATTTTATTTGTTTTGTGGTGGTGTTGGGTTTTCTTTTTTGTTTAAATCCATATTTCAGACAAACAAACTAATAACTCCCACGAGTTTCCATGATGCGTCCAACTGCACCCGAGGCTCTCTGCTCCCAAACAGATGTTGCCAGGGTTCAGCTGTGTTGCCAGCAGTGTTAGTGACAGCATGTTCAGATTCAGGGGCTGATAAGGGTTCCCTGTGTCCTCACTGCTGCATCTGAGTCTCCTCCTCTTCCCAGAAAGGACTTTGGAAGCACCCTGGCAGTGGCCACCTGTAAAGCCCTTTCCCAGGAGTGAAGCAGAGGCTTTGCAGGAGTGCCCTGGGATGTTACCGTGTTCTGTATAGGTAATAAAAGCCAGGCTGAACCTACAAGAAGTTACGGGGCTTCTCCAGTTCACTGCTGAGCCCTCTCCTTGCATGCAGGGAGCTGAAGAGATAACCAAAATCCATGTCAGATGTAGGGCAGGGGGAAATTGAGGGACCCCAATCCATCCCCCCAGGCTACAGTTGCAATGGCAGCTACAGGAATGTGTTTTAGAGGGAAAATATCTCTCAGATCTGAAAACCTCCTCTGTGAGATGCCCTGAGTGGTGGGTGGGGGATGTGGGTGGGATGAGAAGGAAGCACCGTGTCCAGCCAGGTAATCTCCAGCTTTCTAGGGATGAGGCACCTGAGCAAGCAGATGAGGAGCAGCATCTCCTCCTCACTGCCTGTCTCTGGCTCTGGAGGAGCTGGTTCACAAGCAGGGTGTGCTGCTGGTGCTCCCACATGGGTTCCAATAGCAGAAACTGAGGGATTATTTTGTTAGGGCTGTACTTAAGCACCCCAAGCCCATTCCACAAAAGCTACCAGGAACTGCTACCCAGTGCTGATGACTTCCAAGTGTTTGTCTGGATGAGAGCTGGCAATTTGACAATGAAGCCAGTTCTCCTCTGCTGAGCCATGTCCTATTTCATTTTTGTCCTTTGGAGCTGTAACCCAGAGCCCTCGTACAAGGGAACACCATGGATCCCTTGCCAGTCTGCAAAGGAATCCTTTTCCCCAGTGCAGCTGGGATCTGTTCTAAAGAGGATTAACTGCAGACAGCCACTTCCCCCTCAGCCATGAAGTCTGCTCTGCTCACAGGTCTGCCATGAGTCACCCGGCTCCGTGGTTAATCTGTCACTGAGCCCGTGGCTGCTGGGGAACGGGAGCTGTTCTGCTCAGTTTTCTACCTTACCTCATTTTCAGAACTCTGGGCTTTCTCCTGTGCAGCTCCACCTGGACACTGCTGCTCCTGAAATGGCTTTGCTCCTGCTGGTTGGATTATAGTGGTCTATAATTCTTAGCTATAAAGCCAATAATTCAGAAGGAAGGTTTGATATCCTGTTGCCAGTCACGAGATAAGTGATTCCACTGTCTTTTCAGCCCTTTGTTCATGTCCTCCCTTAAAGCACGGCTCCAAAACTTCCTTTCCCATGGCGAATCTCTAAAGCTGTTTCAGCTCTGGTGAAGAAGCTTTGCAGCCCAGAACCGTAATTTTCTCCTTTCCCTTCTACATGTACTTTAGTAGTGATGGTAAAAGATGTTACCCTTATTCACAAGTGAGAAGGGACTCATGGTATCCCCCTATAAATCCCTTCTTTATCTGCCACTCTATTTTTCAAGGCTTCATGGTTTTCCCTTATGAGATTTGAAGTTGCCTGGAGCTGATCTTCTAGAAAATAATCTCTCCAAGAAGCAGCTCCAACTCCTGTTTCCCATGTTTGTGTACACCAGTGTCTCCCTAGATGTTGAAACATCTCCCTACAGCCTTGCTTTAATTTATCTTAGCAACTGTCCCCCTTCTATTGCACTAAAACATGGGTTGGTTGGAATTTGCTCATTCTTCCTGTGACAGTTTTGATCCTGTGCACAGAAGTGTTCCCTGACAGCCAGACAGCAGAGAAGGGCTATCCCTACCCTCAAGGGCTCTGGGAATCATGAATGAATACTGTTTACTTGTATTTCCAAATGGCTTGTGCCTTGCCAGATCAGCTGCATGTCACTGCAAGCCGAGCGTGTTGAGACAACCCTCACTCCTCTTCAGCTCCTTCTCGGGACTGGGAATTTGTTGCTGGAGGCCACAGCCATAAGATGGAGAAAGCCTTTTCTTCTGTAGGTCTGTCACCGGGTTATAAAAGTTGGGCCTTCTTGGATGAACCCAGCTACAGACAAAGAATTTAAGTGGAAGTGTACAGGACAGACACTGGGGTTGTGTCTGCTTTGCTCAAGTGTGACACTTCCCTTGGCCTTAGCAAGTGTTTGGATGAACACAGAACAAAGCAAAGGCTCTGCAGGTTTATTGCCTTGTGCTTAAGACCACCAGGAGGTTTCCCAGCAGGTTTCAAAGGCTTGAATGTTTCCTGAAAGCAGTGTTGGCAGTTTGGCTTTGGTAGTGCCTCTGTCTATTCTCCATGCAGTGAGTTTGTTCTCATACCTGCTTTCCCCCACTGCCAAGGGCCTCCATCCCTCCACGTAGTCTTTTTGAAGCCTCTTTGGATCCATTTCAGTGCTCTGGATAATGTGTCACCCGCAAGAGTGACCTGACGACCACAAGGACTAGAGGGGGCTGGTGTTAGGGTGGGGATAAAGGCACTCAGCTCCTTGGCCTGGTCCTTTTGGGGATGTTTCTCTTTGGCAGGGAAGATACAATGAGGTGATTTTGTCTCATTTTGGAGCACAGAAAGTGGATATGCAAGTTAGGAAAAAGAAGAATATGAGTTAGAAAAGAGAAGAACAACAATCAGTTTTGTCAGTTCAGACATGCTTGTCTGGAAATGCTCACACTTCCAAGCAGTGACCTGCAGGCCCTGTTTTCCTCCTTTTCTCCTTGACCTTTCTGTTTTCCTGCTCCCACCTGGCCTACACCTTCAGCAGCTGCATTTCTCCTGGCTGCAGCACAGTTTGGCTTTGGGAAGAGGCCTGTGCTGAGATTTGTTTAATACTGTTTGGTTTCTTCCCTCTCCCTAACCCAGAAACAACGGAGCTTGGGAACAAGAAGGAGCTGAAATCCATGCCCTTCATCACGTACCTGTCAGGCCTGCTGACAGCACAGATGCTGTCAGATGACCACCTCATCTCAGGTGTGGAGATTCACTGCGAGGAGAAAGGGCGCTGCCCGTCCACCTGCCATCTGTGCCGGCGGCCCGGCAAGGAGCAGCTCAGCCCGACCCCGGTTCTGCTGGAGATCAACAGGGTGGTGCCTCTGTACGCTCTGATCCAGGACAACGACACCAGGGAGGTGAGTGAGCCTGTGACGGGCCAGCCCCACCTCAGTGACCTCGCTCAGTCCCCTCTCAGATCCCCTCCGCAGTCGCTGCAGGTTCCCTGGAGCCAGGCGGTGTTTTCATGGGTGTTTGGAGCAGAGTGCTGTGGGATGGTGCCAGAGGTGGAGCGGGCAGGTCCCACCAGCCACAGCCCTCTCAGACCTGCATCTCCTGCCTTCAGCATGGTCAAGGCAATGCCGTAAGCAGCCAAGGCCACGGTCACTCCCAGTGTCCATGCTGGTGCGCAGGATGTGTCCTGTGGAGAGGTCTCAGGAGCCGAGCATCAGCTCGGTCCTTCACTCCTGGCTCCAAGATCTCGGACATACCTGTGTGGGGGTGGCCAAAGCCCTCCAGGGCTCCAGCGTGGCTTTGCAAAGGTGCAGAGGGAGGGAAGAGCCATCCCCTTGGGACAGTCCCACAGCCACAGGAGGTCACTGTTACTCCAGGAGGGACCAAGCAGGCTGGAGGTCACCCGTCCCTGGGGCTGGGCTCCTGCAAGAGCTTCAGTGTAAATCCTGTGGAGATTGAGTTCCCACCTTCTCGGTTCGCTGCCACTCCCACCGCCCTCCGCAGCCCTCTGACCCCAACCTCAAGTCCAAAAATGACAGACCTGCTTAAAGTCACTTATTAGCACTGAGCCTGCACTTGATTAGGATGTCTGGAGTGAGCCAGCACGCAGCAGCTGCGGGTGGGACGCAGAGGGCTGCAGGTCAGGAAGCGATCCTGGCACGTGGAGGTGTGACCACCAGGAATGATGCTTCATCCCCTTCCCACGTCCATGGGGAGAAGAGCCCTCATGCTTCTCCCAGTACTGTCACTCCTTACCTCTTGATCTGGTTCCTGCCTTCCCATCTATCAACCCTGTCGGTTCTTGCATGAAACCATGCCTGACTTTCACTTCTCAGTTCCCCTCTCTTTCCAGGTCTTTTCCTTTCTCCCACTATGTTTTCTTCCTGCATTCTTTCCCCACCCCCGCCTGCTCTTCCCGCTGGGCAATTCTTGTGTAGAGGCTGACCTGCTGCTGCCCAGGGCAGTGCTGGGATGAGGCATAACAGGTACAGAGAGAGCAGTGGGAAAGCTGCTTTCCTTCAAGCAAGGAAGATGTGCTTCCCAGCAGCAATCTGCAAGAAGACATTCTTTTTGGGATACAAGAGGTAGGTTAGCCAGCGAGGAGGGGTAACAGTGAAGAGCCCATCAGGATCTGAAGGATCTCCATGGACCCTGGTCACCACCAGGTCCGCGGCAATGCCACCCTGCCTCACTGGGCCTGGCTGCAAACTCTCCCCTTCTTGCTCCTCCTCCTTCTCCTCCTCCTCCTTGTCCTCCTCCTCCTCACCTGTCCCCCCCAGTCATGTCGACACTGCTGGGCTCGCTTGGGGTGCCTCCTTGTCTTGGGGAGCTGTAGTCTGTTCCACCAGCAGCCTCCCTTCCTCCCTCCTTCCCTCCCTTCCCTGCTCCCCTGGCTCCAGCGAGGGCTGGCCCCATCAGCTGCAGCTGGAGCTCGGCCCGCATTGTGCTTTCTGCTGAGGCGCTGGGAAAACCGGCAAACAAACAAAACTCCAACAAAGCAACCAAACCAGAGACACCCCAGCAATCTTCCAGGGGGCTGTGCTCCCTGCACCTCTCCTCCTCTTCCTCCTCCACCTTCCACCTGCTCACCCAGGGCTGGAGGGGCATCCCCTGGGAGCCGGTCCCTGTGTGAGAGGGCTGTGTGTGAGCCTGCTCCCCCCTCACCCCAGGGAGCTGCCCATGGGCCGGGCTGGGATTAGAGGTGACAGGGCAGCTGCAGGGTGGGGGATGCTGCCAGAGCAGGCATTAAGGGAGCTGGCAGTGAGCAGCACATGCCAGGACAGGTGACTTTGTGCCATCCGCAGTGAAGGTCCTGGGGTGGGCAGCAGGTGGGGTCACGCTGTCTTCTCTGACCACCCCCTCCTTAGCTGGGTGTGATTGTTTTGGCTGTGGGCTTCTCTTGACAGCAGGCCCTCTCATCCCCTTCCTCTCTACAGCCCATCCGAGACCATCCCCATCCTTGCTGCAGCAGGACACAGGGAGTGCTTTCTGCCTTCCCTGCCCCTACTTCTCTTTCCGAGTCATTCCCATTCTCTCAGTATGAATCCCTTGTGTTGCATCAGCTCCATCACTTTCCTTTCCCCTTCTTGCTCACTTCTGATGGGCTGTCCTGCTCCCTCCACCCCTTTGCCCCAGCTTGTTTCTCCCCCTTCTCTCCACCAGCCTCTCTCCTGCAGGATTTTTATTCTCTCCCTCTCCTTCTCTTGCTGTCCTTGGCACCACAGGGAGGGACAAGTCCTGGTTCCTGAAGGCTGAAACCCACCACTGCTGAGGAACTTGCTGCCGCCTCGGCACAAACCGTGGCTCTCCACACTGGAGGTTTTTTGGAGCAGAGCTGTACTTGCCTCTCTGGGGGCAGTGGAGCTCGTGGGAGCCGTGTCCCTGCCCTGGAGGGGAGGCTTTGGTGTGGGGTTGGTGCTGCCTGTGTGAGAAGGTGTCACCAGCCTCTTGTGGCATCATGAACTCGAGCACAAGGGATGCTCATGGGGGGCAGGGACATCGTCTTTCCCTCGCCTTCCCCTGTGGGCAGGGAGGGTTACCATGAAAGGGAAAGGGATTTAGGGGTGGTAAGGAGCTGCCACCACCTCGGGGACATCAGCCTGTCACCAAGACCCAGCAGAGAGCCGGAATGCCACCAGTTTAAATTGTGACCATGCTTTGTGCACTGAGAGAGGCTCCCACAAGGCATGTGCCACCAGGAGCATCTCATGTACCATCTGGATGATGAAATACCCATTTTCAGCACCAAACAGGAGGCCGGGGTGTCCCAGGCACTGCAGAGTGGTGTTCTCCTGTGCTATAAAGAGGATTTTCACATGCCTGGGCTGAACCAAGTCCAGCATCTCCAATCCTGAGTGCTCCATCGCCTGCTTTTCTCCCTTCATCTAGATGAACCTCAATCAATACAGCAAGTACCTTAGAGGAACTGCAGGCACATCCCAATTCTCCTGTAGTGTTAAAGAAACAATAATTGTAAACACGGTTCTCTTTGCATATGTGTCCACAAAGATAATGCTGTGGTCGTTAGCAAGGTGGATATTGACTTCTATAAACTTGGCTGAAAGTTTTCCTGTATAAGCTGAGCAGCAAAGATGAAGCACAACACAGGTAAAGACATTTTGCCCTCTTCAGGATGTGTATTTTTTTAAATAGGTTAGTCCTTTCATCTGCCTTAGTGCAGTGAGTTATGCACTTTTTAAAATTTACAGCTACTGCCTGGTCCAAGGCCGTGTTCTCGGTTGCTGATGACCTTGCCAGACTCTTAAGTGCTGGGGTTTCAGTTTCCATGCTGGGTGTCTGCTGTGGGCTGATTTGTGATTTTTCTTTGTGTGTATGTTTCACTTCAGCTAAAACTGACCATTTCCAAGCGGGAGATGAGGTGAAAATATACTACTTTGCCCACATGAAATGAGTTAGAAAACTCTTTATTTCCATGTCAGTGGGAATTGCTGTTTTCTTCTTGCTTTGAAGCAAGGGCCTGAAATGTAAAGGGCTCCAGGAGTTTTGCCTTTTGCTGTCCAGGGAGCATTTGTCCAGAGGAAATGTCCTCAAGGAAGCTCTCAGCTGTGTGTGTTCTGTCCTCCCAGCCCAGCTCCAGCACAGCTCCAGCTCCCAGCAGTGGGGAGAAACAATCTCAGTATCAGGAAAAGTATCAGGCCCCTCTTTTCCTTCTTGTATGCGATGAGAGCTATGGATTGAGCTCCTGCTAGGAGTTTCTTTGTTTCCCCCTGGGGTTTAATAGTGTTGGCCAGAGAACTTGCACAGTCACAGGTCACTGCAGCTTGTCTGGGGACTGTGGCAGTGCTGGAGCTTGCCAGGGTGAAGGAGGTGTGTTTGGAGGTCCAAGCAGTTTTTGAAGGGCTTTGTAGAACGTCTTTTCCATAGCTGTCACAGCTGGTGTGGCTGTGGGTGGCAGGTTTTACAGGAAGGACTGCTTGCTGGAGCAGAGGCAGTGCTGGAGTCCCCTCTGCACCAGTCCCAGTCACCTGGTGAGATCCAACTAATCCAAGTATTTTATAGGACCACTGCTGTTGTAGCTCCAGTGCTCCTCAGTTGGAATGTTCACACTGGGAGTTCTAAAGGTGTAAAGAGACAGAAAAGCTGTGACCTTGTCTGTCACCTTCCAGGGACTTCTCTGGATCTCTCTGGATCCTGCATCAGTTTTTATCGATGCCAACATCTATCTTCTCCTTCCTTTGTGCTTTGCAGCAGGGTAGATACCACAGTGGTCCCTCCATATGAAGCTGGAGGAGATTCTCCACTGCAGGGCTGTGGAGGAAACCTTTGCCAGTGTCAGTGGCTGGCCAGGCCCAACAGCAAACAGCTTCTATCTGTGGTGGGGTCTTCTGCTGGCAACACCTCGAGGGCTGGATGCATGTGGTGGGAGAGAAGAGAGATGTGGTGACCCCAGGTGCTTTGTCTCTAGGGAATATCCTGGAGTCAGAGAAGAGAAGAGCTGCTCCTCACCCCAATTAGAGTCCCTCAGGTGACTTTCTTCTTCCACCTTAAACGTACTTGTGCCTTCCCTCTCCCCATGGGATGGGGAACATCTTTTTCACTGCCCAGCACAGCTCTGGACTTCACCCAGAGGCACAGGCTGAGAGTGAGAGCACAGGCCTGTATGATCTGTGGGATCTGCAAACCATCTTGTCCCTTGCAGGAAGGCAGGGAATGCCCAGCTTCCCCCATCCCCTCCCAGGAGCATCTGCGACAGGGATGCAGGTGCGCATGTCCGGAGCCACAGGGCAGGCTGGCCCGTGGAGGGGAGAAAAGGGAAGGCGTGTTGGGCAGTGTGGTCCCTCCTGCTCGTGGTCTGTTCAGTTTTCCCCCAAAAAACCCTGAAACAAGCTTCTGTGGAGCAGCTCAGCCAGCTGCAGAAGTGCTTAGAGGGTGGCGTGGTGAGGGGGGTGTGGAGAAGGGAGGCAGGAGAGATCAGTCTCAGTCCTACTGGGAAATGGACTCAAACTCCTGCTGTGTGTATTTAAGGAGACAAATGAATGTGGAGCCTGGATTTTTAGAAGAACCCTAGGACCTTGCTTTGATTTGAAAATTGAGTAATCTCAGCATTTGCTGCAGCCATGGCCTCCTCCTCATCGCGCACATGGCCCACCCCATGGTGTGGGGGCTTGCTGGGGGGCACGTCCCTGTGCTGCTGGTCCCATTGGCCTCAGCAGGAGCCCAGAGCATGGCTGGGACCCTGGCAGGGCCCTTGGAGAGAGCTTCTTCCCATGCTGGAGGTCACCAGCTCAGATGACAGCTGAGGTTGGAGCAAAATTCCCCGTCTTTTCTCCCCACCCCTTGCCAAGGAGCCATCTCCTCCAGAGCAGAGCACGGCCACCGCTGTCCCCTTCAGTGTCCCCAGGCTGGCAGGGTGTTTTTAGCCAGGGTGAAAGGTGTCCCCGAGGCCATGGGCTCAGTTTGACCCTGATCTAGCACCGATGGCAGAGCTGCTGGAGGACAACAACCCTCCCTGCACACACACAGCCTCCCCAAAGCAGCCCCTGAAGGCTTGGGGAGCCAGAGCCAGGGATTTCTTCTTCCACTGCCAAAGCCGACAGGGAGCCTGAACCAACGGGGACAGCGTTTTTGTGGCTGAGATGAGATTTTGGTTTGGTCTGGGGTGTGTTTCTTTGTATTTGTTGTTGCTTTGTTTTAATACCTGCTAATTGGCCCTTGTCCTCCTCCTCTGGCCCTGGAGCATCGTGCAGCAGCTCCAGCCCACGTCCAGCTCGTGTTTCCAGGGGAAGAATGGCTGCATTGTCGCGCCTGGCTCGGGCTGTAACGGGGAGCTTTGTGCCGAGGTGTGAAAGCGGAGCCGGCTCCCCGGGACGGGGCTCGCTGCAGCGCAGAGGGCTTTGATTTCCCCTGCTGCCAGCTCTTACAGTGTCCTCTGCCACTCCCTCGGATCCCATAAATAACAGACACCAGGATGCTGCCCACCCTGGGTCCCGTCCAGCACCCTGACCTTTCCAGCAGACCATTGATGTCCCTTGCCAGGATGAAGTGCTGGTGATGCTGCTCCTGGGGGGGAGGCAGCCGGAGGCAGGGAGGGTGTGAACACCACAGGAGGAGATCCCCTGCCAACAGCAGGAGGGAAACTTCTTCCTCCTTTGCTGTGAACCTGGAGCAGCCTTTTGGACACGAACTGCGTGATCCTGGACAGAGTCTCTGGCCTGGGAAATCCTTAGCTTTCCTCCCCTTTTTTGTTCCCCCCCACCCCCTTCCAGAGATGTCTAGACTAAGGAGCAGCATTTATCTCCTGTGAACAGCACTGAGCATTGCTGGAAGGGTGTGGAAGGCCTTTTCTCCAGCCACCCTGCCACCATGGTAGTATCCTGTTCAGGCTGTGAAATCCCTTCTTGAACCTACATCCTCCTCCGGTGGCCCCTGCCTGTGCCTGAGGGTGGCGTGCAGGCCCCATCTCCATCCTGCAGGCAGGAAGGGACAGGATGTCTCCCTTTTCTGCTGTGTCCCTGGACATGGGATGGTGCCTGTCTGCTGCATGGCTCAGCCTGCTTCCACTCTTCCTTCTCTCCTTCTGCATTAAGAAGAACACAAAAGCAAACAAGGACTGGGAAATCAGTGCAAAATCCAAAATGAACCAAAGTTCCAGCTTCCAGATCATCTCCTTTATCCACAGCACATCTCTGTCCAGCCTACATGTTCACCTGTGGTTGTTTTTTTATCTCCCTGTATTTCCTTTTCAATTTTTCCGGAAACAGAGATGTGCATCCTAGACTCAATGAGCCAGATCTTCGTATCACTGTCAGCCATGGAGAAGACCAGATATTCACAGATGAGCACCCAGTATCCCATCTGCAAACACCAGCCTCGTGGTGTGTGGGGAGTCCTGCAAATGCTGATCTGAAAGGTTCCTTCATGTCTTATCCCTATCCTCTCCTGGGATGGCAACAGAAAACCCACGGTCAGAAATAACTTAATGCTTCTCCTTCCATCAGCCAGGTCTAGCAGAGGACAAAGGAAGTGTTCTTCTCTATTCTGTTGCAGAGTGTCTCAGCTATAAAATGGGGCCAAATGGCCTCCCCCTGAGCACAAATAACAACAGGAGAAAGATCCATATGCAATCGAGTGTAGGATAAATGTGCTTAGCTGATCGTTCGTTTCCCTAATATTTTTTTTATGAATAGGCTTAGCTTATGGTAAGATGGGACTTTATGGTCCTGTAAGTCTTGCTTGTGTCAAAACAAATGAACTAGCCATCCTAGGGGGGAACTATCAATCCAATATATGTGTGTGCATGGGTGTGGGGAATCAGACCTATTATACCTTTAAGAGCAAATTAGATGCTGTTCCTATGATTCATAAAGCTATATATCTAATGGCATGACTCGTCATCTAGAAAATAAACGTTTCCAGCCAGTTTCTCATCTCATAAATTTCCCCTCTGGCACTGAAGGACATAAACTAAATGGGCTGACTCACAGGGAAACAATACAATTTGGATACTTTTAAATGAAAGATAAAATTGCCTTAGGGCACAGAGGAGTGTTGGGGTCCTGGGGAGTGGTTGGCAAGCGCAGGACGGTGCATTGGGGGCCACTGCCATTCCCAGCAGGTCCAGCTGCTCCTGGGAAGCCCTCCATGATTCCAGACCCTCTTGGGCCTGTGAAAACATGACCACCATGATGAAGCATCCAAAATGGAAGGGGTCATGTTTGAGATGGACTTGTGCAGGTGCTGTCTCCTGGCAGGGAGGAGAGCATTCACTGAGCATTTCTGAGCATGGCAGGGAAGGACAGGAGATGCGGAGAGCCCGGCCCAAGGCAGGAGGAGAAGGTGGTCCTCAGCCACTAGCAATCAGGAAGGTCCCTGTGCATTCACTCCCGCCTGAAGCTCTCCCAAAGGCTGCAGCTTCCCATGGGACGGATCTCAGCACCTTCACTGCATCCTTATCCATCGCTCCCTGTCTTCCTGTGCCATTGGGCTCCTTGTTTGGGTGGCAGCTGCCATTCCCTTCTTTCTGTGTGATCTTACCCATTTCTGCTCCCCATTAATTTGCTCTTGATGCTTCCCCACCCTTCAACGTGCACTCCCCAGCACCAATGGGAAAATTCCAGAAGCCACTGGCTTGAAATTCCACTGGAAAGAAAGAGAAGTCACAGAATCATTTAGGTTGGAAAAGACCTCCAAGACTGAGTGCAACCTTTAACCAGTCACACTCTTGTCACACCACAGCACTAGTGACACATTCAGTTGTTTCTTGAACACCTCCGGGGATGGGGACTCCACCACCTACCTGAGCAGCCCCTTCCAAGGCCTGACCACCCTTTCAGTGAAGAAATTCCTCCCGATGCCCAATCTGAGCCTCTCCTGGCCCAGCCTGAGGCCGTTCCCTCTCCTCCTGTCCCTGTTCCCTGGGAGCAGAGCCCGACCCCCCCGGCTGCCCCCTCCTGTCAGGGACTTGTGCAGAGCCACAAGGTCCCCCCTGAGCCTCCTTTGCTCCAGGCTGAGCCCCTTTCCCAGCTCCCTCAGCCTCTCCTCACATGACTGACACTCCAGCCCCTTCCCCAGCTCCGTTCCTTTCTCTGGACACACTCCAGCCCTCAATGTCCTTCTTGTCATGAGAGGCCCAGAACTGGACACAGCACCCGAGGTGTGGTCCCACCAGTGCCCAGCACCAAGGGACAAACCAGGGCCAAGCCCTGGCTGCCTGACTCTCCCAGCCTGGCCTTGACATGAGTCAGGATGGAGGCAGGAGCTGGCTCAGGCGGCCGTGCTCCCAGTAACCTGGTGAGGGGGTGGAGGTGTGCTCGCCGTAATGAACGCAGCATCCATCCCCTAACCTCGTTTGTGTGAAGGGTGACACAAGGCAGATGACAGCTGGGTACCTGCAGGATCTAATTAAAACGTATGCGAGGCTGGGCAGGCGGAGCAGAGGGGATTGCTCATGCAGCTCATGCTTAACAGCAGGAAAAAGAAAAACAAGGAATTGACTACTGGATTTACTAAAGGGCACGGATGGGGTGGGTGGGGTTTCTTCCCCAGGTTGGGGATGTGCAGGGAAGAGCTGGGTTAGGGGACAGGGAGAGGGTGTGCAGAGAGACAGGGGTTGGGGCTGAGGGACAGTGGAGCAGTGTGACAGTGCAGCTCTTCCCGTGATCACCCGCATCTGTCTTCGCCCCCAGCGCCTGTCTGTGCACACAGGTACCCTCAGCAGAGGGTATTTATCTTGCTTCCCAGGGAGAGCACATGCTTCCCCATCCATCTGCACACATCCTTTGCTGTTCCTCTCCCGCACGGACCCGCCGCTCTCTCTCTGCAGACGTGTGCCTGCATCCATTTATCTGGGTGTCAGATAAACTCCTCTCTTCGTCCCTCTCTCCGATTACTTTGGATGCCCTTTCCAGCCAAGCACTTCAATTACATTCTAAAGAACAGAATAAAAGAACATCACATTTTCTCTCTTTCACGTGTTCGTTCCTTTCTTGGGGTTTTTTTGGGGGTTTTTTTTTCCATTTTTTCCATCTGGAGCAGTCCCATTTTGTTAATGCCTGGAAGCAGAAAATTTTGCAGACGCAAGAGCCTTGAGGCGCCTTGTTAAAGGTGCTGGGGGTGTTTGGGGAGAGCGACAAAACCCTGGACAATGGGAGCCCTGACGTCAGGCTCTATTTATACCTCCTCCTTTCAGAAACCTCCCTGGGATGGCGCTTTTCCTAGAGCTTTCTGCTAAATTCTGCAGCCTGAGCTGTCCCTGTCTTCCTCAAAGGGCACAGTTTTATTTCTAGGCGTACCCTGGCAGCACAGGCCATATCACCAGGGCCAGGCTTCCGTAGGCAACTTTTCATGGGAGGAACAGTGTTGCCACAAGCAAGGCTGCTCCATGCAGTTGAGGACCTGTGAAGGTGTTTCAGCTCCAAAATGTGCCTCTTGAAAGGTCAAAAGCATTACAGAGCTTTGTTTTAGTGGCTGGTGTTTTGGTGTTCTGATTATTCTAGATGGGCGTTGTGGCTTTGCAGGGTTGGGTTGGACGTTGGCTCTGTGTGTGTGAAGGAGAGATGTTTTTGAAGCTGGAAGTTTAATTACAGGCAAAGGGTAGTGAGAGGAAACCACCATAAATCCACATGGTCCAAACGACAGGAGGGTATGGAGTGAGGGATGCCCCATCCTGCAGTGTGGGGACTGACACCGAGCACGCTGAGCTGCGGGATGAGCATGGCAGAGACACTGAGGGGTTAGACCTGTGGGGCTTTGGGAATTCTGACCACAGTTATTATTCCAGGGATTCATTGGTGTTATTTGGAGCAGTCAGGGTGGCTACTGGGGACATCCTGCAAGTATTTTCCAGGTTTTATTTTTTCCTTCCAGATGCTGCTGTTTAGCTTGTGAGTGTTCCTTAGGCAAGTGAATAAAGCAGCAGTTTGCTTGCAGGAGGGCACTTTGTGTGAATAACAAACCCGTGAGAAGGATGGAAGTGGTCTGTGTTGTTGGGAATGTAGGAATTACTTTATTCTCAGGGGGACAGAAACAGCTGGGCAGAAGAGCACAGGGAAGAGTGGAAGAGTTTCATTGTGCACAGCAGCAGTGTGCAGGTACTGTGTGTATTCTGTTCACTGTCCCAGAGGGACTTAGGTTTGTGCTTCTTCAGGCTGCTCAGTCCTCCCCCACAGGAGATCCCCATTCCCACTCCAAAAGCATTCAGGGATGAACCAGCATCACTCAATACGTGGGAGTTAAACCCAGCGGGGTGAAGGGCCATGCCCAGGGCCGTGCAGAGAGGCCATGGCAATGCTGGGGAGGACACACTCCCCCATCCCATCCCATCCCATCCCATCCCATCCCATCCCATCCCATCCCATCCCATCCCGTATTTCCTGATCCCAGGGCTGTGCACGCTCCCCCTGAAGCTCAGCACCGCGGCCGAGCTGCTGGCCAGATTTCACCGAGTCTTTAGCACACATGTTCACGCTTTTTGTTCTCACATCAGGCCTTCAAGGGAGCCCTGATGAGCTCATACTGGTGCTCTGGGAAAGGTGATGTTATCGAAGACTGGTGCAGGTGCGACCTCAACGCCTTCGATGAGAACGGACTCCCAAACTGCAGCCCTCTCCCTCCGCCTGTGTACGTATCCCTGTGAGCCCTCCACGGGTCACCAGCCCCTTTCCCGTGGGTCACAGCCCCCCAGAACCACCCCATTTCCCAGGGGGTCAGCCCATGGGCACCTCCTTCTGCACCCTCAGGCCTGGGGCCTGCAGTCCAGCCCTTCTCACTGTGTGACTGATGCCTTTAGGATATCCTGGCTCCAGCTGTGGCCCTGGAAGGTTTCCTTATAGATTTTCATCACCTGATTAGCGGGGCTTGTAGAATGGGATTTCAAATGCTGAAAGAAATGGAATTACAGTGCAATTCATTGTGGCTTGTCAGAGCAAGAGCAAATCAGGAGCAAACTGATGGGGAATTAGCTGAGAAAGCAGGAAGACTGGCTCCAGCGAGCCACAAGGAGCAGAACACCTTCTTGTGAGCCAATATCCTCGGAGGGGATTCATTTCCCATCCCGAGTCCAGCAAACATGCTGTGTGTTTGGAGCCAGACTCTCTGTAGCCCTGTACTTGGTGTTGTCATCTGCCCCGGCGCAGAGGGAGTGCACGCCTCTGCACTAGCAGGGCCAGGAGCACAGAGCTCCTCTGCCTTCATCCCAGCCCACGTTGTTCCTGCTCTGGGCAGGAGCTCCTGCACAGCTGCCCCGCTCTGGCTCTCGCCCACACACCTCAGAGGTTTGCAGCTGGGTGAATTCACGCCACAGCTGCCCCTTCCTTCTCTTCCTCCTGCCCTCCCTCACCTTTGCTCACTGGTGATGCAGACCTGACCCTCCCCTCCTGTGGACTCAGCCCTGCTGGGTTTCAAGAACTCGGATCCTCTCCTGTTTTGCTCCTGGGGTGCTGGTCCTTGCTTCTCTTGCTGAAGTTCAGCAGCTCTCCCAGACAATGAAGGCCCCTTTAGATGAGATATTTGGGGTTGCATGAGCTTACCTTTTCCAGGAGCAGGGGGAGGCTCCCAAGGGCACACACTGCAGTAAGCTGGACTCAACTGACCTTCAGCTGGAAGTCCATTGATGCTCACGAGCCTGCTCTGCCCTTGTGGCTTTGTGGGCACATCCACATGTGTGGCTGTGAGTCCTTTTGGGGATTGTGCTGCTTGGAGATGTGGATTCCTCCCCAGAAAGGGAGCTCATGTCTTACTTGTTCTCTTTCCTTTCTCCCGCCCAGCCTGCGGCTCTCCCCCAACGTGGAGCCCTCCAGCACCGTGGTGTCCCTGGAGTGGCTGGATGTGCAGCCTGCCATTGGGACCAAGGTGTCTGACTATGTCCTGCAGCACAAGAAGGTGGATGAGTACACGGACACAGACCTCTACACAGGTGGGTGTGAGGGAGGGCAACCTCCTCGTGCTGCAGAGGGCTCCTGGCAATGCTTCCTGTGCCCTCCTGGCTGGGAGCTGCTGCTTTGGTGGAGAGCAGTGCATAGAGCCAAGGTGTTACATGAGGTATCAGACCCGCTCCATTTAGGAGAGGTTTCTGGAATCTTCTGCAGACATGGCTATTTGAGGGGAAGGGGAATTACAAAAATGCAGTGCGGCAGAAGGAAATTATTTGCCCTTTTTTGGGCAGGAGAGCTGTGAGTTGGAGTTTCTGAAGTGGGTGTTGATGTGATCACTCTGAAATGCCACAGGATGGTGGTTGTAGGGGGAAGGTCATCCCTCAGCAGCTCAAGGGCTTTACTGGTCTGTTCCAGTGAGTGACCAGTGACCCGCCTTTGAAAGGACATTTTCAGTTGTCTTGCACACCTATCAGAGGAACTCCAAACCTGCAGTATTGAGGGAGATCATTTGAAGAGCACAAAACTTTTCCAGGAGAACCTGAAACTTCCCTGGGTTGGCGTTTAGTTCTCAGGCTTGTTACTGAGTGCTCTATGTCTTACAAAGGCTTTGTCAGCAACTCAGTCCATGCTCCAGGGACTGCTGGACAAGGCAGAGGGCTGTGAAGGATGGGACTTGATTTGGGTGAGTCAATGATGGATTTCAGAAAATAGGACTTGAGACCGTGAGTGATGGCAGTGCTGCAGGGAAAGCCAGGCAGAACCTACTGCTTTTTGCTTGAGGATTTTGGATGTAGTTCGAAGGCAGGAATGTTGTTTGGTTATAAACAACACAGAAAAGAAGGGAGAGATTTAGAAGCTCACAAGAGTTGTCAGGGGCAGCTGGTGTTGTTGACCAAAGCAGAGATTTACCTGGGACAGGGCTGGTGTTGGAGTGCAGAACCTCGCTGTCCACATGCAGAGTTGCATGGGCTCCCAGGGCACCCAGGTAAGATGTTTAGCTGTGTTTCCCTGTTGGGAAGACAGGCTCAGGGAGATCATTGAGACCTCACAGCCACAGGGAAGTTTCCACCCTCTCTGTTCACCTCAAGCCCATCTATTCTGCTTCTGCAGTGTAGATGCCACCATATCCAAAAACCGTGTGCTACAAGAGCTGGCCTGTCTCTGCTGGAGAGAGCCATATCCCCACCTCCTGGGGGGCTCTGGCTGTTTGTTGTGACCCCTGCAAGAAGGAGCTCTGATTCCTGGCTCATACACCAGTCCCATCCTACAGGACCTTTCTCCTACAGCTTGCAATCATCCCCTCCCAAAGCTGCCCGATGTGGCCATGGACCCTGGGTCATGTCTCTGGTTTCATGGCATGGAAGAAGGTTTATTCTTTATCTTGGAGGGGCACCTTGCAGTAATGGAGAAAGAAAACAAGCCACCAAAGGAGGGGCTTTGTTTTGGATGGGGATTCCAGATTGCTCACACATCAGTCAGATGAGGCCAGACCAGAGAAACATGGAGTTTCTCCTTTGAAGTGGCTGGATCTTTGCCTGGTAGCCAGAGTAGGAAATACACATTATTATTATTATTATTATTATTATTATTATTATTATTATTATTATTATTATTATTTTCCTTTTATGACTGCCATGTGTTTGACAGGCAATTGAATTCATTGTGGGGAGCTTCCCTCCCCTCTACCTGTTCTGGGGAACTGTTTGGGACACAATGACCCTATTAACAATTAAAGAAAAAAGCCAATCTCATATCCCTCCCTTTTTTTCTGTGTTTATAACCAAACAACATTCCTGCCTTCATTCCTTTCTTACCCTACAGGCCTCTAATGTCAGATGACTTGATTCCTTCAAATACCTTGTGCAGGTTTGCAGAGGTGCTGACTGCTACAGCTCTCTACAGCCAAAAATCCTGCCCTGGATATCCCCTGACCACCATCACCCACCCATCCTGCTGCACCACAGCTCCTCCCGTCTGAGCAGCATCCACAAAAACAACAACTCAGCCTCAGAGGGAGAATCTTTGGGATGGGGGTGTGGGACATGAAATTTGGATGGCTTTTGGTGGATATAGGCAGATCTTCCTTCCCCGTCAGTCTCCCAGCTGCTGGCAGGGAGGAGCAGGTTGTTCCCATGGCTGGGAGGTGCATCACAGGTATTTGCAGAGCAGGCCAGCTCTGTGCTGCGAGGATCTGGCAAGGCTGTAGGGCTCTTGAGGCTGCTGCCACTCATCTGCTGGAAATCTTAAATGAGTGGGTTATTTGTGCTTGGATAGTGGTTTTGTTTGCTTTATTGCAGTTGTAGCCATTTCTTTTTGGGATTCCTGGCACTGACAAGGGCTAGAGCTCTGCCAACCTGTTCTTCATCCCCGTGGCAAACTAGGGGGTACCTGGCCCCAGCCTCACCTGCCTTCTGCCTTCCTCCTGCCCCTCAAAAGCCTCCAGTCTCTCACCCTTGCAGAACTCCTTGGCCTCCCCCTTGTTCTGCAACTGGAAGATGTAACCATTCCCTTGAGCCAGCAAACATTTGTTCCTCTTCCTCTTGGAGCAGAGTCAGGAGGGAGTTTTGAGACGGGTCTAACGTGGGTCCCCTGTGCTCCCTGCTGGGCTCCCCCTGAGACAGGGATGCTGCAGGACAGCGTGAAGGGAGCCAGTAGCCTGCATGGGTCAGCTGCCCTCGGCTTCACGAGGTTTTTTAAGAGGCTTGTTAGTGGTGCTTAGAAAAACACAGCCCTTGGCCCATCTGAGGCGGAGGGGAGGTGAACTTGTGTGTGAAACAAACCACGCTTTCAACACCAGCGCGCGGGGAGCGAGCGGCTCCGTGCTCGGGAGCCAGCCGAGAAGACGGAGAGCAATTACATCCCAAACTGTTTATTAAAACTTGTGGAAATTACTCATAACTCCATGTACGCGACAGCTTTGTAGTTGAGTGATGCTCTTTGTTTGAACGTGGGGCTCTCGGAGAGGGCGCGAGCGTGTGTGTGTGTGTGTGTGTGTGCGCGCGGCCGAGCCCGCCAGCGCATTATGTCATGGACCAAGCAGGCGCTGCACTTGAGAGAGGGAGAGGGAGAAATGTGTTTTACAGGGTGAGGTACAAACTGAAATGGCTGTGAACATCTGGAACTGATATTAGGCTTGGAAAATGTTTTCTGTCACTCCAACACTCCTCTGGAGGAAGGTTTCTGAAGTTAAGAAGCTCCAAAGGGGATGAGGGGGAGGGATGAGGGGATAACATGGCTGTGGTGCAAAGTGCTTTTCATGTCTCCGTTCTCCAAGCTGGGCCGTGTCCCTGCATCTGCTGGACGTGGCACCTGGGCTATCACCACTTCTCGTTGTTGTGGCCCTGGCTTAGGAGGTCCCCTGGACCAGCTGAGCCCCTCTTGCCTGGGGAGTGCAGCATCTTCCAGCCTGTGCTGGAAGACAGAAGGATCCTTGCCCTTGGTTTTAGGGCTGGGAGCTGAGGAGCTGAGCTGGGAGGCCTTGTCTGAAAGCTGAAGGGTGAAATCCTCAGGAGGCAGCGGGCAGACCTGTGCCTGGTTTAACACCACCTGGACCTTCTCTGGGGCCCACCTGGGAGGTCAGACCCACCTGGATTTGGGGAGGCTGCTGTGAGCTTGTGTAATGCAAGGTTTAGAAGTAAAAAAGTGCTTTGAATGTGCTTTTAGAACGTTTTGGGGGATGGCTGGGGGAGGATGAAGGGCTGGGCTTGGCTGTGTGATGGATTGGGGTCTGTGGGCTGGGCTGTGTTTCTCCTGGGGTGGTGGCTGTGTTGCTGCTGTGATGTTTTGTGGCTCTGGGAGCTCCTCAGTCCCTTTCTCTAAGTTCTCTCCCTGGTGCAGTTTTCTCCCCTCCTGCCCACATCTCTGTTGCTGCTGGGTTTCTGAACACGCATCTTTGGGGGCCTGGGGGAGCTGCCATGTGCCTGCACAGGGCATGGTGAGGAGGCTGGGGAGGGGGTGGTTTGAGGGTATCTCAAAGAACTTTGCTGGTGGTAAGTCAGACCTTGCACGCTCTGAGGTAGGAATGGACTCTCCCTTAATCTGAAAATGGAGGGGACAAAACAAGACAGACAAGGAGATAAAATTCCTTCCCTGAAGTCACAATTAATCTCAGCATGAGGCCCTCAGCATGGGGCAGTACTCACCTCTGAGGGCAGAGACAGGTGCAGGTCCTGGATCCCCCAGCTTTGTGTCCTGTCCTGTGCTCACTCCTGTGTCAGGACCCTCAGGCTGAACCAATCTGCACCTCCCAGTCTTTCCCCACCACTGTGAGCGGCCCTGGATCTGAGCACAGCACATGCAAGAGCTGTGTCCTTGAGCATGAATCCACCTCCTCCTGCTGTGCTTCCGTATCAAAGTGGGTAGAACTGGGGAGATGCAGAGGAAGGGAGCATCACCTGCTGTCCCCGTGGTTAAGGGTGGCAGAGAGTCCAAATGAGGTGTTGTTCCAGTGCATTGCTGGCTCTGTGCTGCTGATGGTGAATCACAGAAGGATTGTGAGGCTCTGCCCCTCTCCCAGCCCTTCATCTTCTGTCCTGCTCTGTGTAGGCTCCCATGCTGTGTTTTTGCCCATTTTCTGTGGTACTTCACAGCTTGGTGTGTGCTGACAGCTGAGTCAGGATAGCTGGGGACGTTGTGGGGTGTTGGCTGAACAAAGCGTACAACAAACAGGTAAACAGCTCACCTGCTTCAGTACAGCACCTGGTTTGGGATGCCACGTCCCAGCAGGACAGGTGAGGTCTCAGCAGAGACTCCCAGGCTTTATTATCTCAGGTGACATCAAGGGATCCTGGCTGCTCTGGGGTCTTCTTGCCAGGGCAGTGACCACGTTCATAAGAAGTAGCTCTCATCCAGAACAGCTTGTAATCCTCAAAGAAAGGAGGAGAACAGGAACACAGCCTGCTGAGTGAGCCTGTTGGAGACCTCAGAGCAGGAGAATGCGGAGTCTGGCAGCTTGCTCAGAGCCCTCTGCTGTACTGGGACCCTCGATACACGGGGCTGTGGTGTGGAGGAGAGCCAGCAGGTAACCTGGGACGGTGTCTGTGATGCCTTTTCCTGGTCTTAAAATCAAGAGTCAAACACAGTTAGAAGGGAAAAAGGGATTTTACCTCTGTATTTATTTTAAGGATCCTTAGGTGCACTCCATCCAGGTTGAATGCACAGTGCAATGCCCACCCCCAAAAGATCTGGTATAACATTATAGGTCTTACTAATTATCAAAGATTCCCCAATGAGAGGCTCGAGTGAGCCCCCCTCCCCAAGGAACCTTCTCTTGGATGGTTCTATCTTGGTTTACAGAATGTGTTCTGGAGAGCACGTTGGGGTCTGGGGCACACTGATCCCTACCCACGAAGCTTCTAAAATGTTGAGTCTCTCAGCTTGAAAAACAAGTCCAAGAATGCAGGCAAAAAGCACTAAGAATACAGAAGTTGTAAAAAGCTGTAACAGGGGTATAAAAGAAAAGGCAAAAAATCTTCATGGCGTCATCTGGACAACAGACAGGGCAGGAAGATGTGCAGGAGTGGAGGGTATGGTTATATAAAACCTGTGCACGTCACCACGCTGGCGTTAGAGACTGCTCTGGAGCAGAGCTGCTCTGCAGAGGAGCCTGTGCACAGCATCGTGTCTGTAAAAGAAAGCAAAAGAGGTCAACCCAGAAGGCTGAGTGTTTTGTACACTTGCAAGTTGTGCTCTGAATTGAGGCTCGGGAGTGTCTTATTTATAACTTCACTCTGCGGTGTGGAGCAGGGCTGTGACGTGTCTGGATGGCTGGGGATGTATGGATATAGCTATGGCAACCAGCCCTTCCAGACACCCTCCTGTGTGCAAGCTGTGCTGCTACTGCTGTGTGAAAACCAGGGGTAGGCTGGGAGAAGAGGAGAAAAAACTGCCTGGCCAGAGCAAATACAGTTCCTGTCAGAAGGGAGTCAGTGCAATCTCCGTGCAACCACGTTGCACTCCTATTACAAGCCTTAACAATCATCTTTAAGAGTGCTGACTGACAAACTGGGCACCACAGAGCGCAGCAGGAGGAGTTGACTCTGCCCTTAGGAAGCTGTAGAAGCTTGAGGTCCAGCCAGGAGCTGGACATGAACATTGCCCCTGCCTCTTCTGCAGCTAACACATGGCTAAAGATGTTTTCAATACCCAGAGTGCCCTTCTGGAGTGCTGAATCCACTTCACTTGTTAGCAGAAGGAAAGATGATTCAAAAAGGAGCCTTTGAAGTGAAGGTCAAGTTTTTGGATGCTGCTTCCTGGGATGTGTTGTGTAATAGCACCAAGCAAGTGCTTCATTTTGGCCATTACCCTCACTGCGAAGCTCCGATTTCTCTCTCCCTGGGACAGCTGTAGTTATTTCCACCTACCAGTGTCATTTTTGTATCCTGGAAAGCAGAAGGGAGGTGGAGGGTTCTCAACTCTCAGTTAGGGTTGAGTCAGTTGCTGAAAAATTTCATTAATTCACATTTCCATATGGTTGTTCCAGGGTTTTTTATTTTTATCTGCCCAGACACCTTTTGGCCAGAACTGGGCATTATCTTTGCTTTCTCCCAAATCACTTTATAGGTGGAGACCTGGGACCGTCTGCCCTTTTCCTGCTGTCTGCAGAGGATGGAGCAGCCTGGCTGGTGCCACGAGTGTGTCATGCACTTCAGAAGCACCGTGTTTGCCAAGGGCTTTGTGCTGTCTGCTCAGAGCTGCCTCTCCCTCAAGGACAGCTGTAGATGCTGCCTTCTAGCTAAGAAGGCTCTGAACTTCTTACATGGCAGTTAATGAGGCCGGTCGTGGAGTTTTTTTACTCGTCTGTAATTTTATCCTCTGGGATTAAGTTTCTCCTGATCTGGAAAAGTCAAGGCCACAAATCCATCTTGTCAAAAAGCATCAAAAGCCAAGGCTGCTAACACAGCCAGACGGATCACGGCATGTGAGTGCAGAGCAGTGGAACTTTTTCATAGGAGCCTCTATTGACTAGACAGGCTTTTTTAATCAATAAATTGTGGCTGGAATCTGGAGGGAAGATCAGTCTGTGTTTGCAAAGCTGGTGCTTGGCAATGCAGCCCTGAGCTATGTGGAAAACACAGGCTCTGGGGCATCTGTGGATGCAACACAACCTGCTCTGGGAGGAAACTTGAGCAAAGAATCTGGGTCTTCCCTTTTGCTCTGAATGACGCCCAGGCGGGGATCCTCTGCCAGGAGAGGATCTTCCTGGAGATTTTGTGTGTTGCTGTCATTCTAGCCAAAGGCTGGGATGATATCCTGAATGGGATGGGGAATCTGCTTTCCAGTCCTGTGGCTTCAGTTGAGGTTTCCCATGCATTCAGCATTGTCAGGTGGCTGAAATACAATCCAAAAAGTTAGCCAGTGTCCCTCCACGCTTCTCTGGAAGGAAATAAGGATAGAAAAGAGTTCCAAAGAGGCACAAAGACTGCCTTGGGACAGCCTATTCTGTCCTGTTTGAAACCTCTCATCCCCAGCACAGGAGGTGCTCTGGGGACATTGCTGTTGTCCTGGGCTGTGATGGTGTCCAGTGCCTGCTCTGTCCTGCCAGCATCAACTCTGCTCTAGCCCTCACCATTCCTCAGGCCCTGCTCAATGGCACGTGGTGGCACCAGCCCTTCCCCTGTGCCTCTCCCAGGCTGGGCTGGGTGCACTGTGTGTGCTGAGAACCATCATCCCCTGCTCACCAAAATGATGGGGCCTCCTCTTGTTGGCCAGTGGCTCAAGGTGGGGCCTGTCATCTGTTCCCCATGTTGCTCCAGTGTGAGGGAAGTTCAGTAAAAATGAAGAGGGATTAAACCTGAGTCAGGGGATTTGCCAATTAAAATATCTGCTCCTCCTGCAGGTTTCATATGATACAAGAGAGACCCTCCCCATCTCCCCCGTGACCCCTTCCCAGTTTGTTCAGCTTGCCAGGGATTGAGATCTGGCTCTTAGAAGTGAGGTGGCAGCTGGGTCTAGGTTACATTTCATGCTGTTTGGATAGGATAAAGCTTTCCTCCCTGTAATTGGGTGATTGGACTTGTGAGGTTTCCCAGATATTAATCTGGAGACCCTAGAGGGGGTCAGATTAGGTTATGGAGACATAATAGGAAATACTGCTC
This sequence comes from Corvus cornix cornix, assembly GCF_000738735.6. Taxonomy (NCBI): domain Eukaryota; kingdom Metazoa; phylum Chordata; class Aves; order Passeriformes; family Corvidae; genus Corvus; species Corvus cornix. Next base: position 7,824,015 of record NC_046346.1, read on the forward strand.
TGGCTAGTTTGGGTTATGGGGGATAGGGTGGATATTCTGCAGCATTCCCCTGCTGGGTTCCCACTCATGGGGCCTGCATGGTGGGGTCAAGGAGCATTCTTATCTCGGCATTGCCTTGACTTGGTCTTTGCTGGGAGTGACTCTTTGTGAACTCTGTCCACCCCTATAATCCTGCTCTTCCAGAGGACTGGACCATGACCCCTCCTTTGGTGCAGGGAGGGGTGGGTGGTGCTGATCTGCTGCTGGGGCTCGATCACAGGGGAGAGGGCATCTTTTTTCAAATGGGTGTCGTGTCCCCAGAATCCTTGGGATAGAAAAACCTTTGTATTCTGAAGTGGTGTTGTTTGGACCAAGTAAGATCTTCCTCGTTACTCACATGGTGCCAATAGTGGGGAAGGGGTTGGTGCACTCCAGAGGGGATCATTTAGTGAGCATTTAAGTGCATGTGCCCCTCTGTCCCACGGGAGGGATGTATTTGAGGAAGGGCGTCACATTAATCCAGTGAGATGAGCTTGTCCCTGTGGCCAAAGAAGTGTTTTGGAGCTGTACTGGTGAGGGACCCTGCACTGAAGCAGCATCCCGAGGTGTCCTGGAGAAGGCAGCCCCACCACCTCTGTGCTGCAGAGCCATTTGTTATGTGGGTTAAAACCCCCTCCCGTTCCTGCTGTGTTCTCCTCCCGTGCTTGGGAGCAGCTCTGCAGAGCTGCTGGACACAAGTTCTGCTGAGACAAGCCTGGCTCCAGGCACCAGTCTGCAGCACTCCTTCCAGCCCTCGTTTCTTTTTATTAACAGTGAGATGACAGATAGGGGATGGTCATTAATTTAATAAAGGATGTTTCTGATCACGACTACAGAAGCAAGATCCTGAGATTTTCCACGGTGGTCTGATGACTCACCCTGATGAAACAGGGTGAGGCTGGGATAGGAAATACCTCACTGGAGCTTGGAGTATGGCAACGGCTCTTCCCACAGAGCAGCCAGGCTCCCACAGTCATTCTGCCATCCTTGGCTGGGCTGTCCTAGGGACTGGTCTTCCCAATATGATGATTACCCACTGGGAGGAGCTGGATTTCAACTCCAGAGATACCCCTGGACCCAGTGCAGCTGGATGAGCATCACTCCCTGCTTCCCTGGTGCCAGCCCTGAACACCTGCCTGGGGTGATGGTGGAGTCAGGGAATGTTGAGCTGTGGCTGGGGGACCCCATTCCCCACCACCCCCTTCGTGGCACAGTCAGGAGGGCAGCCAGGCTGTGCTGTGAGAGGAGAGCTTGTACAGTATCACAGATAATACCTGGCTTTCCTTTATCCTGTTCTGTCATCTGTGGCAATCAATAAATCTCACCAACTCCATTGTTCAGATGGGGAAAGTGAGGTACTCAGCAGTAATGGCCAAAGATCACGTGAGAACTTTAAATCCTGAAGAGCCAGTTAAGAGCAAGGGCTCTAAATTTGTGCACAGTTAACAGTTACTGTGCTGGCTGACTCTCTCATGCCCCAGAAGTTCACACTTTGGCTGCAGATTATTTTCAGATCTCAGTTGCCAGTTCCTGTAGGAAGCCTTGGAGCTGTCGTGGTAGACGGAGAGTGTCAAACACAGGTGGATGTGCCCGTCCTGCTGGGACGCAGTGAGCAGGAGTGATAGCCACCCCCAGGCACCAAAGAAACCATCGTGTCTACCCCATCCTGGTGCTGAGCTTTCATGAATGGGACGTGGCCACCCCATCTGCCTGCCCTGGGGTGTGCCAGACCCTCTGGGGACAACATGCAGTGGCTGCAGGGACTGTTCCTGACTTGGTTGTGGGTCTTCCCACAGCCTTGTAGCTGATGGAGCTTCCTCTGATGGATACCCCCAGGATGGTGGGATGGTGCCTGTAAGCACAACCCCATCTCAGCACGCTCCCCTCTGAGGGTAAAGGCGTGGGACCATTGTCCACTTCTTTAAGTTAAGGGGCTTTCTTTGATATCTCCCAGACCTTTTCCAGTCCTCACAGATGAGCTCAGAGAAGCAGCAGTAGATGCTTCAAATTGGGTGCTGCAGCCCTCAGACTTCAAGAGTGGCTGTGCATTCCCTTCCCAGGGAAGCCGGCAGGATTTTTGGTGCCTGCTCTGCCTGGCCCCACCTCCCAGCCTCCCTGCTCCCTCCTGTCCACAGAGCGGGTGAGGCTTGTCAGGGTTTCTTGGGAACTGGAGAGAGGAGTGTGTGAGCCAGAGAGATGGCCTGTGATGGGAGGGAAAGGGGAAAGCCACCAGTTGCTGGAATAGTGCCAGAGGTGGGTAGCTGGACACAGCTACAATGTGTGAGGGTCAGCTGCTCGGCATCTGCCGCGTCCTCCAGCTGCAAACAGCTGGAATGTCCATGGGAACACTGCACTGGGACCAGCCCCACTCCAGGTCAGCCAGCTCCCCTCACCTCCCAGCCCTGGGCTCTTCCTGCACCCTGCGTGTGGCAGGGAGGGTGCTCTGCCCTGGGGTTCCCCACACAGCTGAGATCTGAAAATAATCTGCAGCCAAAGTGTGAACTTCTGTGGCTTGAGAGCAGCCAGCACAGTAACTGTTAACTGTGCACAGATTTAGACCCCTTGCTCTTAACTGGCTCTTCTGGATTTAGAGTCCTCACGTGATTTTTGGCCATTACTGCTGAGCAGCTCAATTTCCCAACCTGAACAATGGAGCTGGTGAGATTTATCAATGTTCCTTCTCTGAACGGTCGGTGGTGGGCACACGTTGCAGTGGGCACAATAGCTGGGCAGCAGGGTTGGGGATGGGAAATGCCTTCTTCCCTGTGCCTGTGCTCGTCCTCAAGCACGCAATAGGTTCCCTTTACCTGCCAACACAGTCATAAAACGATCCAGATCTGTCCATAATCCTGTTAGAGCCTTTCACTCTTGCTCCTGTGACTCCCAGCAGCTCTAATTACGGATACTCAAGCTGGTAATTAATGACTTTGTTCATCCTCAGTGGCACCAGTTTTACATGTGCAGCCCGATTTGTGCGAGGGAGAAATAATCTCTATTACAAACCAACAGCACAGAAGTGCGGTGCTGGCATTGTGCCTCCATCTGGCCCTTCTGCATCCTGTCCATCCCTTCACTCATCTCCCCTCAGCCTTTCATCTCCAAGAGAATGACCCTAATTGCCGCACGCTCTAATTTTGCTGCACTGTATCCCATAAATCACTTGGACACGCGGAGCATTTTCCTGCTCCTTAACAAAAGGAATGGGATTTTCTCCTCTGCTGCATGTTTTACAGGTGACTAATTGCATCAAGGCACCTTTGAAGCAATGACTTCATCAATTGCTCATCCAGCAGACACATTGCTGGTTTCGTATGCCTGATCAGAATCCTGCATTTATTAGGATTAATTTATTCTCCGGTGATTTTTCATCCACCACAAGGACAGGAAAGTTGAGTGATGTTACTTGCTCAGCTACGTAAGCACGATTTCTTGCCTCATTACTGAGCCTGAGATATTTTTGCTACACACTGAGACTTCTCCAATTGAAAATGAGTAATGTTACATCTCGGAGAGAAGTGCTCCCAGAACACTGGAGAAATCAAGTTATTTCAGGGTGCCTACAAATTGGCTTTGGGTATTCATCATCCTCCTTTCTCATTTTGCCTCCCCCCCCCATTTGTCATGGGGCTTCAGACAGAGGGAGCCAGGGGTGGGTAAGAGGATTTGCTCTTTTTCTCTAGTTTCTCCCAACTAGAGAGCCTCCAAAATGAGGGGTTCTTGCTGTCCTATGGAAACAGGCTCAGAGAGCTGGGCTTGTTCAGCCTGGAGAAGAGAAAGTTCCAGGGAGCCCTTCCAGTACCTAAAGGGGCTCCAAGAGAGCTGCAGAGGGACTTTGGACATGGGCTGGGAATAACAGGACAAGGGGGAATGGATTCAAAGTGCCAGAGGGCAGGGTTAGATGGGATATTGAGAAGAAATTCTTTATGATGAGGGTGGTGAGGCCCTGGCACAGGGTGCCCAGAGAAGCTGTGGTTGCCCCTGGATCCCTGGAAGTGGCCAAGGCCAGGCTGGACGGGGCTTGGAGCCAACTGGGATAGCGGAAGGTGTCCCTGCCCATGGCTAGGGGTTGGAAATAGATTATTTTTATGGTCCATTCCGATGCATACCATTCCATGATTCCATAATTCTGTAGGTTAGCAAATCCTTACAACGCTGCAGGAAACACTCCGGGTGTATGGCTGAGTGTGGGGTGTGTCAGGGCTGGAAGTGTGGGAGGGGATGCGGTGAACACAGGCTGAGCTTCTCCAGGGAGGATGATCTGTAACTGCTGGGGACAGAGAGTAGTAAACGCAGGCAAATTCACACCTTTCCTAAAGGCTGTGGTCAAGTTTTTGTGGGAGTAGTGGCTGATAACAACTGCCAGAAGACCTTGACTCGGCAGCTCAACTCCCACCCCTACAAAGGCTCCTCTTTTGGGAAGAACCGAGCTTGTTTGCATCCAGGCAGGATTTTTGCCTCTTCTACTTCCAGTCTGGTGTTCATCTGCCCTTAACTCACTGCTGGCCCCAGCAAGTGTCTGGGGGTGGATTTTGCAGCATAGTTTATGGACCAAATGGGGTTGTTTTGAACCAAAGCTGGGTTTAAGACTGGTTTGGGGCAGGTGTGGCAATGCTGGGGAGCTTCGCCTGGGCAATGTGCTGTGCTAGGATGAGGAGGTGCAGGAGAGAGAAGCACTAGAAGTGGATAACTTCCTTCTGTTGTACTGGGAAGAAGTGCATCAAGGTACCAAGGGGCTGGGAAAGGGCTTGTGCAGTGCTGGGGAGCTGGGTTTGGCAAGAGACCAGAGAAGGGTTGGTGGTGGTTTTGGAGAGGATGGAGAGAGGACCTGGGAGTCACACCAAAGCCTGGAGCTGTACAGGGACATGCTTATTTAATTTTGCCACAGCAAGCTGGCAAGGTCTCAGATGTTTTGATGGCAAACCTGCTGTCCTGTGGGATGCCCAGCCTTGGTGCATGTCACGTGTAATGGGACTGGCTAGAGAGCCCTGATCCCCAGCTGGTGCCGATCTCTGCAACCCCACTCTCCCCCTGGCCCGGTGTTGGCGCTTGGGTTGGGGTGGATGAAGAGGGGTCGGGGTGGACAAAGAGGGGGTGAAAGAATATGTCAGGGAGCAGAAGGAGCTGGTAACTGTGGGTCTTTGCCTACAGAGGGGGCTCCTGCACTGCCCAAGGCCATGCGGGCTGGGAAGGCAGGAGAAGGGAGGCAGCGGCTGCCAGCTGACCTTTCTCAAACAGTTCATGGGTTTCCAGAGCAGCCGAGGTGTCAGCGGTGTAGAGCAGTCACAGCTTCCCAGTCGCTGGAGGAGGAAGGCAGGGGGCACTCGAAAGGGGAGGAAAAGGCTCCGTCCTGGAAGGGTGGAAACCTCCCAGCCCATTAACTGTTTCTCCACGGAGAGCCATGGAAAGCAAACAAGGGGCTGCTTTTCTCCTGCACCAGCTCGCCCACTCCCATCCTTTCTGCCTTCCTCTCTTCTGCCCCTGCCTCCCTTTCCCTTCCTTTTGTAAAGGCAGGGCCTGGGGTAGTGAGGGTTTGGGTGGAGGATCAGCTCAAGCCCAGCAGGCCAGCCCAGAGCAGCGTGCTGGGAAGCAAATTCTGCCTCGGCACCCGGAGCCCTGGCATCTCCAGCGTTGTGTCTGTGTGCAGAGCCCTCTGCTTTGACGAACTGTCTGCAATCCGACTTAATTAGTAGGCAGGGACCCACAGAAAAACCTCTCCCAGCCCTTTCTAAGCAGCGTGTAGCGGGGTGCTCTGTGCTGTCAGATCTGCCTGAAAGCACATTTGCCTCAAGCCAGCGAAGGGGCCGAGTTGTTCTGCGACAGCCTAAAACAGAGACACTTTCCCTCGCAGATGACAAAGCTCGGGAGTAAATTAGCAGGCAGAGTCTGTGAAAGGAAATGTTGCCTTAAACGTTTCCATAAAAGCTAATTGGCCTGTAAGAGCAGCATACCTGTGGGCCGCTGCCTCCCGGGGTTCAGGGCTTGGGGAATCTATTCCTGGCTCGACTAATAATTTTCATTGTGACTTTGAGCAGGTCATTTCAGTTCTTTGTGCCTTGGTTTCCCTCTCTGCGAAAGGAGGAGAATACTCCCTTCCAGAGCGCTGATAAGGTTTAAGTGCTAAAATTTTATTGCACCGTTGAAGATCCTTGGCAAAGGGATATTATGCAGATAGAAGGTTAATGATGATGATAGGGAGAGAATAAAAGAAGAAATTGCTGTTTTATTTTTATTTTGTTCTTTAAATGATGTTTAATTGCCAGTTTTCGATTGAGGAATAAAACCCAGTCCCCTGTGACCACCAAATTATCTTGCAAATGCTTTTTTTTGCCTGCTCTTAAAGCTTGCAGAGAGAATGAGGAGCCATACCCCTTCTCTCTGCTCGTAGGAGCAATCAGCAAGAGATTTCCTTTTCTCAATTAGGAAGCTTGTCTGGATTCCTGGATAATTGGGGGAGCTTCCCGAGAGTCCTCCACGCAGTGTCGTGGGTCTGTTAGGGGCTGATGGTCCCTGCTGGGGCCAAGCATGGTGTGTGGTGGGGCAGCTCCTTGCCCATGGCCTGAGGGGATGGAGGGACCTGCCTGAGGTTATTTAGTAGGTCAGGCAGGCCAGGCAAACCGGGCTTTACCTCTGCCAGAGGAAATTAAAGGCTGAACTGAGCCATTACCCCCACAAATTCACCCCACGCCTTTCCAGAAGAATTTCTGGGCACTCCCACCACTGTGATGACCCCGAGAGCCCATTGCAGAGCCCGTGAGTGTCTGCAGCGATGCTGAGGGCTGGGAGGGATCCCTGCAGGGTAGGTGCCCACCAGTTGCTCTCTGACCCCACAGCCCTGCCCACGGTGCCCTGCCTGGCAGCACCACTGGCCACCCCAGTTTGTCATCCTCACCACAGCCACTGTAGGCTGCAAATGTCAACCACAGCGGAACCCGGCGCAGTCTGTGGCCGGGCCTTTGCTTATTTATTCCTTTTTTCATTTGTTTCTTTCACAAACATCAGCATCACAAACATCAAGAATGGCATGTTCGTCACCCCAGACTGTTACAAAACTTAAGGTCAAATTCATGGTATAATTGTGGCTGGAGAAAAGGATAATATAGATGTGTTGGTCCCTGGTGGGTGAAGGGTCGGGGCTGGAGGATGCTGTCTCCTATTTTTCTGCTGGGTGAGGGTTTCCTGTCCTGTCCAGCCATGGGGTGGAAACTGCATCTGAAGATGCACTCGTGGTGCCTGTGCTCGCTTTTTCCTGCTGAGTTCCATTCTGGAGAAATGCTCAGTGAGATGTGGTTTGTTAGGGAAGATAATAGCTGTTGTTTGGCCAGCTGATCTACCTGGAGAAGAAAACGGGGAAAAAAGGACCAGGTTTTGGACACACAGTCCTCTGTTAGTCAGCAGCTAATCCCAAACACCATTCTCCTACCCCTCCTCATGCTCCAGTGGCTCATTTGGAAGGTGTGAGACCTCTGCCCACTTTGCCTATCTCCTCAGACATGATCAGACCCCTCTGGCTGCCTACACAACCCAGTGCTGTCTCCCCATGGAGGCTCTCACTGCCAGAGCTCTGGTGCCTGTTCACCATCTGCCCATGCCAGGAGCTGAGGAACTGAGAAACAGGAGAGCTTGGGGCTTTGTACTGGCTCTTTGCTGGGGGAAGAATCTCACCCCAGAGCCTGTATTAGGATCATGGAATAGTTTGAGTTGTAGGGGACCTTCACAGACCATGTAGCCCAATTCCCCTGCAGTGAGCAGGGACATCTTCAACTAGACCAGGCTGATAAGAGCTCCATCATTCAACGCTAAAGAGCTGGTCCATCCCTTTTCCTCTTTGATATTGACCTTTTTAACATCCCTGAGTTTCTTCCCAGTACTTTCGATTTGATCACGTACACAACAGGCTCCTCAACAAGGATGCTCTCACAGTCCCCATCTCCTCACATGTTCTCTCAAGGCTTTCCCCCAAAGCTTCCATGTGTACATACAGCCAGTTTTCTCTTCATCCTTGTGCCCTTCTCCCTCCTTCCTCCATCTCTCTCTGGATTCTCCAGGCTGTGTCTGGGAGGGGTTCAGCTCAAGGTGCAGGGTCTGTGCTGGGGAAAGGGACCATGTTCCCCTTAACCCTCCCACCTCAATAAATACTGTTGTGGTAAATTTGTTGAAGACATGGGTTGATTGTTTTGCTTTGCTTTGCTTTGCTTTGCTTTGCTTTGTTTTGTTTTTTCCATCTGTGTCTGAACTGTGATGGTGACAGTATTTCGCAGAATATTTCAAGTTGGAAGGGACCCATAAGGATCATTGAGTCCAACTCCCTGAAGCAGGAGTTGCCTGCTCATATCTATGCATAAAAAATCTCTCCCAACAAGACCCTGGTCTCTCTTGGGACCTTCAGGATGAAATAATCAATACCATTACCCATAGAAAGGTCACGCTGCATTTTACAAAATAAAACTCCTCTTTGTAAAGAACAGGAGCTCGGTCTGTCTCTCTGGGTAAGAGCCAGGCTGCAGATTGTTGCCAGAGGAGCTCTTTGGGTGCTTGGTTTGTGTGATGGATGATGGGGAGAGGCTGAAGAGGGAAGATTCCACAAGGTGTGGGTTTGCCTTCTGCCCCCCCTGCACCCTTCCTGCCCTGCTCTGGGTCCTGGTGCTTATTCATATCAGCGATAAACCCAGCCTTTTTTTGACCTTAAGTGATGTTTTAGGATTTATTTTATTTGTGGACCTTGCCTTGGCCTTCTGTCACTATTTGTCTCTCCAAAAAAAGGATTCTGCTCTTTCAATTCCTGCGTCCAATTTGGAGGGGAAGATATTACCAATGGGGGTCAGTAAATAGCTCATCTGACTTCATAACACTTAGCATTTAGATAGTGCTTTCCACTGCCAGAGCCCTCTGCAAACTCCCAGTAATCCTCCCTGCACTCCTCCAGTTAGGTAAGTATAACTAATCCCAAACAAATAGCTTCAGTGTGGAACTAATGCAGAGAATGCATAAGAGTAATCTAAGGTTTAAAAGAAAACTAGTGGGTAATCTCACAGCAAAATTAGAAAAAAAGGGCAGAGAGAAGGGAAAAAAAAAGCCCAAGTTATTGAATGTGAAAGCTAAATCAGACTGGAATATGTTGTTAATTTGCATTTCAAGTAGCCATGAGAGGCTGTAGATACTACAACTACTTAGTGGAGGCTGTTTGGAAGTATGAAGTACATCAAAGCTTCTGTAATATGTAAAATAATAAAATGTAAAATGCCCTCAGGTTTAGCCTTTTTGTGCCTGTTGGCTCTTACCAGGTTTTTCATATATATTTTTTTAATCCTGCAAGCATTACTAAATTCCATATTTTCTGTGTGTTTATATCTAATAAACTGTAGACTTCAGATTCCAGGAAGTGCTCAAGGCCAGGCTGGCTGGGACTCTGAGCTTCCTGGTCTAGTGGAAGGTGTCCCTGCCTATGGCAGGGGGTTGGAACAAGATGATCTCTAAGGTCTCTTCCATTCCATGGTTCTATTTTCTTACTAGAATCCAAATTTCATCCTCCTGCTGCCTCTCATCTCTGATGACTGGGAACTGCAGAAGCTCTGCGCACCCTCATTAGTTATTTTGTCAAAGTTTCTTGAAATTTGTGTTCCTTGCTTCACATTTTTCCAGGTTCAATTGACCAGTTGCATTTGGCACCAACAGAACTGATCAATCCATGTTCCATTTGGGATAAATTTCTGACAGGGTTCAAAATCAGACGTCCTTTGGAAACGGAGCACCTGATCTTGGCTCTCCATAATGACCTGCCTCCTTGTGCTTGCTGCAGGAAATCACATCTGAAGGCCTTGTGAGCAATCAGAGAATCATGGAATGGTTTGGGTTGGAAGAGACCTCAGAGATCATCTTTTCCAACCCTCACCCATGTGCTGGGGCACCTTCCACTAGACCAGGTTGCTCAGAGTCCCAGCTGCAATCAGAGGCTGAGCTTTCCAGCCTGATGGCTCAACAGGCCACTTCCCATCTGCTTTCCAGTGTCAGCCCTGGTGCTGGGCCAGACCCAGGGCTCCAGACCAAATCTCCTGTGCAAATGGTTTTTTTACAATTATTTGCCCACCCAGGAAATCTCCTGGCAGCCTCAGGAACGCGGAGCCAGCAGTTTCCCTGTGTGTATTCTCTGAATGGTCTTGTATGGACTTTAAAAGATCATCTCTAGGTAAAGGCACCTTTTTGGGTTTCTTCCACCCAGACCCTGTGCTGTGTCAGGTGTCACACGATCCATCAGAGTTTTGCAGAGCCATTTAGCTGCAGATGCTGTTGCAGGTGCAAAAACATCTGCTATTGCAGATGCAAACCCAAGGAGCTCTCAAGGAGATCCAGAAGATCATAAGGACTTTTTTTTAGCATGTTTTTGCTTCCAAGCATTGCCCTTATCCAGGTCCCTGCCACAGTGAGCACTCACAGCACTGGTGTGTGCCAAAGCCACAGGTGTCCCTACTGAGGGGGGATTAGATTAGATCTTTGGAAAAATTCTTCCCTGGGGTGGGGAAGCCCTGACACAGGGTGCCCAGAGAAGCTGTGGCTGCCCCTGGATCCCTGGAAGTGTCCAAGGCCAGGTTGGACGGGGCCTGGAACAACCTGGTGATGCCTTAAGAGGCCTCCTAGAAACAGAGACTAGACAGGAGTAAGGGAATAAAGGGAGGTATTTATCTGAAAGGCCTTCAAAGGTACCCCTGGGGAGCCAGAGGCCACTGCCAAGATGGATCCCAGGGTGGACCCCAGGTCACGAGTTCTTCACTCTTTTAAAGGTTTGGTTCATTGGCATAGCAGGGTTAGTTCTCCAATTAAAGCTTCAGTTTAATGATGTTTAATCTCCACTTGCCCTCCTTAGAGGCTCCTTGGTTTATACTTTTGGGCCTAGGACAGTCTGGGTGTCCTTGGAGAGCAGGGCCAGAGAGGCTTTGTTATGTCTGCCCAGCACGAGAGAGCAGAAGTGAACAGGCTCCAAGAAACTTCAGAGTGACACACCAGGCAGTGCAGGATTTGAAAAATATAAAAGTTAAAACCTAAGGCATCACTGGGACAGTGGAAGGTGTCCCAAGAAGGGGGTGGGAACGAGTGGAGATTTAAAGTCCCTTCCAACCCAAACCGTTCCATGATTCTTTGATATGATGCTGATCTGCAACCCTGGATAAACGCTGACAAGGTCCTGCAGGGCAGGACCAAGGTGTGCTGGGGAAGTCCTGGCATGGGAGAGGGCACCAGCAGGGTGTGGTGGGGCGGAGAGTCCCAACTGGGGCATCTCAGAAGGGGAGACTAATGGTGAGACAAGCTGTGGTCCATGCCAGGCTAAGCTATGATAGCAGAACTGCAGTGGATGCTCCTCAGAGGCTTTTATCCCTTACACTCACCTAAATCCAACATCCACTGCTTCCTGCCCCTGGCATTTCCAAGCAATTACGTATTTCCTCCTCTTCCCCTTCATACCCAGCCACGTGTTTTGAAAGGAGAGTAATGAACCATGCCTGAAGAGGACCAAGCATGACCATTTACAGCAGAAATCAGGTTCAGGAGAGGCGGGAGAGAGCCCACCCCTCCCTTGTGCCCCCTGCCCTCCCCTCTGCCCGCTGTACCCCTCTGCTGCAAACTTCTCAAGAAGAAAGAAAAACAAAGGTTTGGCAGGTCTATTCACACAGTGTAAAATTGAATTAGTGGAGGTATGTGAGGAGCATGGCTCAATTTCCATGGGGATGAGGAGATTTTTATCACCACCCCCTCCCCCCCCAGGATTATCCTGTACAGCCCAAAGCTGCTTTTGGCGCTGGCGGGTGGGCATCCCCCCATGAGCCTCCTTGGGGTAAAAGGAGGCTCAAGGTGATGAGTCAGGCTGGCCTTGCTGGGCTGGGGGCTTAGCCAGGGTGGGGAAGTGAAAGGGGAGAATGGAGCTCAGGGTAAGCTGGGATGAATGTCCACAAAGGTGAAGGCTTGAGACCGGGTGAGCAAAAGAAGCTGGGAATCCCCAGTTGTTTTCTGCCCCCTCTCCTTTTGATGCTCAGTGGGGTTTGAGGAACTCCTGAACCATAGCCAGGGCAGGAGGCACTGTGACAGGGGCAGGCAATTGAGGAGATCGCATCCTAATCCCCAAAATAACAGGACTGCTTTCCCTATCCGCTGCTGATGAGCTCCACCTCCTCCTGCATTCAAGAAAACATCCTGGACCTAACCTGTAAAGGTGCCAGCCCAGCCCTGTTGCACGGGGTTTCTCATCTGTCTGTCCCAGAAAGGTCCCTGCAACCCATCCTGGGCTTGTCCAGCCCAGCACGTGCCCATCAAACCTCAGGGAAGGGCTGAGGCTTCCGCCTGAGCGTGGGTGGCAGTGCCACAGGACAGATGTGACGGTGTGAATGACGGGGGAGCAGTGGGAAAGCAATCCCACCTTTCTGGGCTGATGGGCTCCACGTTCACTGCCCTGGACAGCGAAGTGCAGAATGGAAAGGAAAAGGAGAGGGAAGAGCCCTGTCTGCACACCCGCCCCAGCGCAGGCAAGCCAAGCCTGGGGCCAGCCAGCCGGGAGCGAGCGGCCTCTGTGCTTCCTCCCTCCCCACCCTGGAGGGACGTGGCTGGGTGGAGATCTGGCCAAAGCTCCTGTCCTCTCTCTCTCTCTCGCCAGCACAACTGAACTGGGGCAACTGGTATCCAGCCCTGGCATGGTTCCATCACTGCCAGCAGGGAGAAGAGCTGTGCATCCCTGTAGTAAAGTGGGGACAGAGGAAAAGTCCTTGAGTGGGGTGGGAGAGCGTGTGGGATGGGTTGCTGTGGCTTTAGGGTGTGCAGGGCAGGGTTTGAAGAAGAGGTCCCACAGTGCCAGGTGGGGAATTATCTCCTCACTCCATGGACAGCATGGGAAAAGGTGCAGGGCCAAGGGAAGGAGCTGCTCAGGGCACAAGGACACCCAGAAAGAGGAAACCATGCAGAATTCCCCAGGAGAACAAACCCATAGAGGGGGTGGGAAGCAGGGGGGTGCAGCATGGCTCCAGATGGAACAGGAAGGCTGGAGAAGCTGCCCAGCCCTTTGGTCCTCCCCCCTCCATCAGCTGGATCTGCCACTCACAGTGTCTTTTTCCCACCTCAGAGCGATTTTTCCTCCACTTCCTGCAGAAGGGCAGCAGCCCAGTTCTCATGAGGAGCCCTTCCAAATCTGCTCATCAGGATCTGTCCTTCCCAGGCTGGGAAAATCAAGCCCAAGATAACATGGGTTGAGCAAATATTCCCCCTAGGCCGTTGCCCACCCTGGATGTCCCAGGCTCCTTCAGCACCGTCCAATGTGGTGCTGCACACCAACAAGCCTCATCTTCATAATTTGGAAAAGGCTGTTTCATTTAGGTGTGACCCTTCACCATCTTAAAACTTAAATACCTTATTTTCCAGAGACTTGGGCACAATCTCTATGGCTGGGATGGTTCCTGACTCAGCCTGGCCCCTTAGGGCCTCATTCACACCTCTGTCATCCCCAAAATGGTAACCAAGGGTTCTGATGCTTTATTTTTCTAATGAGGAGCTGCTGATAACCCTACAATACTCCTGTACAGAACCCGTGTGCAAGGATCATGCAAACCGTGACATCCAAACATTCTCCAAAATGGGTGGGAAGTCTGCAAGGGGCATTTGGAGAGCTGCTGCAGGACTTCACCCATGGAGCGGCTTCAGCAAGATGGGGTTACAGGAATTCAGTTTGGCCCTGCACGCTGGGGCAAGGCAGAGCAGCATTTCACCCTGGTTTCTGTCACTGTGGCTGTGTCAGCAGCCAGGCCAGGAACAAAACCCATCCCTGCCTGTGGGTGCCACTGGCTGCTCCCACTCCCCTTCCAATGTAGCTGTCCCTGTATCCCACAGCATCACAGGACCCCTTTCTGATACCAACACACTGGCTCAGGTGGTGAAATGTTCAGTTCCCAGACTAGCAAAGGGTTAAAAGCAACCCTGTTTGTGGGCACAGTGCTGCTGCCCAGGGGCTCCTGGGTGCTGAGCCACGGGGCTGCCCAGCTGCAGTGCCAGCTCAAGCCCTTGGCATTTGCCACCACGAACCTTCCCTTGTCCCCAGGCAGCAAAACACACGACCCTTTTGCTTGTTTGGTTTTGTCCTGTAACCAGTCTGTTTATTGTTCTGAAAAGGTTAAATTGGTCAGGGGAAAAAAAAAAGGATAGGGGTTTTTTTTCTTCCCCTTTCTAATGAGAGTCTGGGGACCTTTTCCCTGCTGACGTCAGAGTCATATCCAATAGCCTTTGCAGTGAGGCCTGATTTGCAAAGGACACCCTGGGGAAAAGCAAAAATCTTGGTGAAACCTTTAAAAAGAAAAAGCACCCTTTGAGACGATTTTCTGCTTCTTTTATGTCCTGATTTCACCTTCTAATTACTTATTCCTTATTCCCTTTTTCCCCCCCCCCCAAAGCTGAGGGAATGTGGGAGGGGAGGGGTGTTTGCAGCCCCCCGTGCACGCACATGCTCCCCGTCTCTCCCTGCGTTTGGCTCTCCCCCCCAGCTGCCATGCAAGGAGAAGCCAAGCCTGAGCAGCTGGGCTGCTCCGTCCTGCCTTGGCCGGGAAGCCGAGGGGGCCCCGTCTGGGTCGCTCTGCACTCAGCCAGCCCCGGCCCTGCCATTCACTGTGTGCTCCTTGCCTTGCCTTGCCTTGCCTTGCCCTGCCTTGCCTTGCCCTGCCTTGCCCTGCCTTGCCTTTCCCTGTCCTGGCATCCCAAGGGACACGTGGCACCTTCGCTTCCTCCCGCCCTCCCAAGGCAGGTGGGCAGGAGCAGGCAGGGCCCAGGTGGAGTTACAGCTCTGCCTATGTTCCTGCCCATCCAGGCCTTCCAAGCAAGACTGGCATCTTGGGCATCGTGTCCAGGCCATGTCCTGCAGACAGCACCTCCCCACAGCTGTGCCCTGTCCCTGCAGCAGCACCAGTGAGGGTGTCAGTGGCAGGGACATCACTTTAGCTCACCGAGTGCCACTCTGTGTAAAGATACCAGAACATCCCAGCTGGAAACCAATGTCCTGTGTCCGTGGTGAGGCTGTGGGAGATGCCCACACTGATGAGGGCTCAGGGGCAGCTCCTGGCCGGAGGTGGCATTTCTGAGATGCTGCTGTGGTCACCATGGCTCACTCATAGGCACAGCCCACGGGTGGCTGTGGCTGTGGTTGTGGTCAGGAATTTGACTCAGTGCTCTTAATTACACCCAGCACAATTGGTGACTTGTGATCCCATATGCCCAGGATCCCCAGAGATGAGGGGCTCCTTTGCACAGCTGAGTCATTCTATACCCTTTGGGCAGAGGTTCTGATCTGTAGAAATGTTTTACATTCATCATGAATCGTTCAGCTGCCTCTTCCCCCGCTGCCTGTGCTTCCCAGGGATGGGAACTTCCCTGCAGTTGAGAGACGGCCTTCGAGTGCTCTTCTCCCCTCCTGCCTCACTGCAGGAGCCTGGGATGTGCAGGCACACCCTGGCCTCCCAGATGTGCTTCTTTGGTGGCTTTCTGGGTAACTTTTTGCTGGTTTTGAGGATGTTCAGGGGAAGATGTGTCTCATCCTTGTTATATCCGACCGTGATGAGGTTTGTTGGGCTCAGAGGTTCCTTGTTCACAGAACACAAGGTAATGCTGGCCATGGGGTGAGGGCATTTGGTTACTGTCCCATGTCCTGAGCATGAAGTGTGTTGAAGTGGTGCAATTTGGGCGGGCTGCAGTGTGGGTGTGGAGGTCCCACCTGCCAGCAGCAATGGGTGCTTCCTCACAGGATGGGTCCCAACAAAAAACCTGGAATTCCAGCAGTACAAACTCAGTAGAAGTTTAGTTCTGGGTCCGAACTTCATGGCCATTCTCTTCCTGAGGAGCTGAATCTTTTCCCAGTTGAATACATCCAAACTTTGAGTGAACTCAGCTCCTGGTCTGGCTCTTAAGCCAAGCTTTGCAGATTCAATCTCTCCTTTCTCCTGCTTTGCTCTGGACATGTTTCAACACTAAGCAGAAGATCTGGGTCCAATAGCCATGCTTTTCTCATCCTCCCCAAACCGTTTCCTGTCTGGCCGCAGTGGAACAGCTTGGGTTTTGTGTGCTGAGCCTGGTATAACTCCTTTACAGAATCACAGAGTGGGTCAGGTTGAAAGAGACCACATTGAATCATCTGGTCCCACCTCCCTGCTCACACATGGCCTTCCCAGATCACATGGCACAGGATTGTGTCCAAATGGTTCTGGAATATCTCGAGTGAGGGAGACTCCAGAGCCTCAACCTTTGCTCTGCTCTGGTGTGCAGGGTCTGGGCACACCAGGGAGAATGGACAAGTCTGGGTGTCCTCACAGGCACTGGAGTATGGGACATGTGCACCTCACTGATGCAATTAGCAGGACTTGCTATGAACCTCCCTAATTAACGTCTCATTGCTTCCTGAGTGCAGGCTGTGGCCATGCACTCAACTGGCTACAAACATCCTTGGTTGGACAAACCTGCTTGCTCCTCTGCTGAGTGTTCCCAGCTAGGAAATCCTGCTGGCAAAAGGTGTCTCCTAAAAAATGTCTCTCTGTGCCCTGCTACCAGGACTGTCTGTATATGGGGGCTCTGCATGTGGTGCTCTGATGATATTCAGGGCTCTTTGTACTGCAGATACTTCTGCAAAAAAGCAGCTACCCATGAGGGTGGCAAGAGGCTTCCTAAGACGCAGAGGACAGGGTTTTACTATGATGGAACTAAGCTCAGCATCTCACGTGTCTATTCTAGGGCAAGATTTATGTCATCGTGTTTGTATCAGAACACCACTCTTTGAGGTGAATGAAACAAGTGGGGAGTGCTTGGGAATGCGGGGAGCATCTGCCTCCAAGAAAAAACACCCTGGCTGCTGTGGTCGAGCAAGAGGCTGGAGGGGATGAGCGTGATGGTGTGACACAGGTGGTGAGGAGGTCCTGGTGACAGCTCATCCAGCCCCGCTGCCCTCTCACTGCACTCCTTGCTGCAAACCAGCTGCCCAGCCAAGTTTGTCTTGAACAGCCTCAATACACTGGGAAGGTTGGGAGCACCCTCTGTCTGCCCCTCCTCCTTGTTTTCCCTTGTCTCTCTTGTTTTCTTCCTCCCCTGCTGCCCCACCATCACTTTTCTGCCGCTGCCTCTCACTTTGTTACCCTCAGCAAACCCCTCCACGTCCTGCCTGAGCCAGCACAAAAGCAGCTCCGGCCCCGTGGCCAAGTGCAGGCTTAGAGGCAGAGCACAGACACAGCTCCATTAAGCCAGGCTGAGCCTTACGGGAATCGTTCCTGGCCAGGGCTTGAAAAACAAATATAGCACGTTGGTTTGCTTTGGCTGCGCCAGGAAGGTCACGCAGGGACGCAGGTTTTCTGCTCGGATGGGAGGCAAGGTCCAGAGAGCAGCGTAATAGGCTGGAGAGCCGTGGAAATGGTATGTCATTATTTACATGTCAGGGACGGAGCCAGCAGCAAAGGCTGAGGATGTGCTCGGAGGGACGGCCCGGGTTTGTGCTCGTGCTCGTCACGTGCGGGGAATTGTGGAGGCTGGAGGGCTCTCAGCCACGTCTTCAGCCAGAGCAAGTCCTGCAGGGCAGGGCTGGGTGGCAGCCGGACCCCATGCTGCCAAGGGAAGGCAGTGTCCCATCCATTGGCGCTCGCTCTCGCCTCTGCACCCGCCTGGGTGTCCCAAAGCACGACAGCTCTGCTCCAGAGCAAAGCACCCGAAGGTTTCCTGGGGTTTAGCAGAGGTTTGTCCACCATGAGCGTGTCCCAGGTGCTTCTCCTGCCTTGGGTCCAGCAAGGGCAGATGTGGAGGTGCTGGCAGAGATAGTTCAGGCCTGGAGGCTTTCCTTGAGCACAGGATTTACTCTGCCCCTGGCCCCACAACCTGGGCAATGCAACTTTTCTCCCAGTTTTGCTGCATCTAAACTGTTTAAATTGCCAGTTCTTTGGGGTAAGAATTATTCATCCATAAAGCATCCAGCATGTGTTGGTTATTATTTGGATATGTTATTATGAGTCAAATAGGCAGCAATAATTTATGCTGGAGCTGGAGCTGACCTTTGTACACCAGGGAAACCAACCTGAAGAGGGAAAACAGTGACGACATCCACTGTGTTTACTGACATTTTGGCTTTTTACTGGCATGTTTTCAAGCACCAAAAACAGTCAGTAAGTGAATTCACTATAAGTACACTTAGATGTAGTGTATAAACATGATGTATAAGCATGGGGTTTGGTTCTATATCTTTTTTGTGTGTGTGAATATATATTTATATACACATAAAAATGCAGGCGTCAGGTTTGCAATATTAATATCTAAATGATTTTCTGTTTGCGTGTTTTCTATTTATTACCAAAACATGACTTCTTTTTCTTTCATAACCCTGCATTTAAATGAAAAACAAAAAAGCCATAAATCTAGATTATATATAAAACATTTTCATATCATCTTAGAGAAGACTAAGAGGAAAAAAAATGCCTTAAAGTTAATTTACCATTTTTATTGTTTGGGGTGAGGGGAGGAGGAATATGGACTAGTACCAAGTTCAGCCCTCGATTTTCTTTCTTTTCTTTACACCTCCTCTGGGTGATTTCGGAGGTGGTTGCTGGCCCCACGCAGGAGGTGGGCACGGACGTGCCTGTGGGTACGCACACATGCACAGCCCATCTCTCTCCTCTCTTCCATGCTCACATCCAACCCAGCCCATGTTCAGCTGTTCAGTCATCACCTTATAAATAGCTTTTCCTCCACGCACTTGGCCAAGTGCATAATGCACTGAGTGATACCCAGAGCTCCTTGGATTCTGCTTGCAGGTTTGCTGCTGAGCCTTTTGAGGGGGTTTAAGCTGTTGCTTTGCCCCTTAGATCCTAATTCATCCTTTGGTTTGTTCTTTTGGGATCAGGAACTGTCCAGGACAGGGATCTTGTCTACATGCCCGGCACAAGCAGGTATTAATTAAACCTGGAGAGGGCCTGGATGTTGAGTCTGGGAAGAGGTGTGTGTGGATATATACATGCGTATATATGCACAACGTGCGTGTATTTAATTATGACCTAAAGGAACAGTTCCCCTTCTTTGCCTTCTAAAGTAACTTGAAATATTCCATCAAATAAAATCTGCCCTTTACAGCCCCTACCTCCCATCCTTGCCTACTCATAAAACCCACTTAGGGCTAATTTAGAGGTTTTGTTGTGCGAAAGTGAAAAGTTTTTTCTCTTCCTGACCTTTTAAAAACTTAGTATTTTTAACCATTGGTGATTGTCTTAAAAAAAGTAATGTTGAAAGCTAGAATAGCGTTGTTCCATTCCAAAAATGTCATAATGGGGCAATTTCAATGCTACCAGAGGCATTGCCTCACTTTGTTTCCCGCATCCCAAAATTTCTTTCACCTGTACATCTGTTTCTAAACCTGTTACTTTTAATAGAAGGACTTCTTTTGCTGTACAGCTGGTTTTGACCTCAAATTCCTAACTAGTCCTGCTCATAACTGCTGCCTGGTCTCTTGGGAGATCATGGAGTTCCTTGGGGATGATGCTGGAGGTGGGACATCAATTTTGGGATTGTTTGAGTTCCCCACCAAAGCTGCAGAGCAGGGGAGGCTCCCAAGCTTGGACATGGCCACGTCTCTGCCCAGGTCCCACCACCCCCCAGCCCAGGCACTCAGAGCTGCCCTGAGCTGAGCTGTGCCAGCTCGAGGCAGAGGTGACTCAAACGCCACTGAGAACTGGTGGCCCCCCAGGCGTAAACTGGGAGCCCCTACACTGTGCCAGGCGTGAGCGCTGGTGTGCAGGCACATGGCTGGAGCCTTGGTTTGTTGTCGTGTGTTGTAAGAGCCTCCCCGGCCTAGCCAAGAACGTGTCCTTCTCCTCCTGTGCCACAGCTCTCTGTTGTCGTCCCTCACCCCAGGGTTTTCATGTTTGCTCCTGTGATCTCTCCAGACAAAAGGGCTGGGCTTTCTCCAAGCCTGAGATGTTTTTGTATTCTTTTGCTGTCATTTTTTCTTGTTGTTTTGCCTCATCTTTGCAAGGTGAGCTGCTCCAGCTGACAGGCCATGCCTTCAGGCTTCTCCTCCTTCCCTTGCCCACTCCTCATGTGGACACCTTGACATCCCTCCCTGGGTGTCTGAGAGCCGCAGGAGCCCCTCTTGGCTGTTGCCAGCCCCGTGTTGTGAACGTGCTCGGAAATAGCTCCAGCAGCACCTTTCTTAAATCATGTGCATTACATCCAGCCTGGATGTTCGCTGGGAGGCCACTGGAATGGCTGGGAGGGATTTACCAGGTCCAAATTCACTTGACAGAAAAACAAAATTCCAGCGTAATTTTAACCAGCTGTGGTGGGAGAGTGAAAGAGAGAGAGAGAGGGAAGGGAAAGGAGAGCTGGGAGTGGGGGGAGAGCAGGAAGGGAGGTGGGAGAAGGGTGGTTGGTGCTGCGAGGGGGCTGCTCTGGAGGAGCCCTGGGAGGTCACCGTGGTGTGGGCTGGTGACAGTGGGGACTCCGTGTCTGCCTTCCCCATGGTGGCCATGGCCTCTTTGCTGTCACAGGGGGTGGCTTTGTCCAGCTGAGCCATCACAGCTGTTTTCGTGGAGGGGTGATGGGCTTCCCCCTCTGGACAGAGCAGATCCACACCGTGCTCACGTCATCTTCAGTGCCACAGTGGAGAGTGTGCATATGGTGTTAAATAGATTGTCTAAAAAGTCCACTGATGTTTAAAAAAAAAACAAA
Organism: Corvus cornix cornix; assembly: GCF_000738735.6. Lineage (NCBI taxonomy): Eukaryota > Metazoa > Chordata > Aves > Passeriformes > Corvidae > Corvus > Corvus cornix. Next base: position 7,844,736 of record NC_046346.1, read on the forward strand.
AAAGAGCTAAAAGAGAAAAGAGAGCTCCATGAGTCCAATATTTAGCTTTATTTTTATATTCTTTGGTAGTACAGGATGAGGATGGCATGTCCCCCAAATACATATGGCAAACAAATCCATTTAGTTTCAGTATGATTTCAATTTTATATTTAATTTAAATTACATAAAAATATAGTTTACAATGTAATAATGTATTTTATACATGTAAATGTCATGTGTATTTTGTAGGTGTAATTGGAACAATGCAAATTTAAATTAAATATGAGCTATTTCTCAGTCTAGCTTTGTGAGAATACATGTTCATGATTTCAAAAGTTAGGGAACTTACAAAGAGAGATTCTTTTCAATAACCTGAAATGTTTATAGACATTTTTATTACATTTTATTATGTTTCCCATCCCGTTTCCATTTTAGACTGCATGTACCAGGCAAGTCAAACATCTGATGGATCTGGGGACTCCTGTTTGAACCCTATTGCTATGTAATAATTTTTCCAGATCCATAAAACATAAGCACAGCCTCTTCAGCAAGCTGCTGCTGAAAGGCTCATTGGAACCAGGAAGATCTCAGGCATACACAAAGCTGTGCCCGTGTTGAGAATTTGCAGCATGAGGGCAATGTGTTACGATGCATAAACATTGGTAAAAACGAGTTCTTGTAGGACATACATTAAGGAGAATGTTCACACCATTTACAAGGAAAAGCTGTGCTGTTCATGCTGGTAAAAGTACCCAACTGAGCACTGTCCTGTGGGGAGGGACATCCTGCTCAATTGAGGTGAAATTCATTGGAGATAAATGAACTGAGCATCCCGAGCATCCTGCTGATAATTTCCATGGAAGTAGAACAAGCATTCTTCTTTTATTTTGTTTTACTTTTTTAAGAGGAGCAGCCCAGCACCGTGTCACCATGCTTGTCTTGGTGAGGCCTCCTGTGGGCAGTGAATTTGATGGAGGCAAGAAATGGGGTGTGAGGGGCTGGCCTGGAGCAGGAGGGCAGAAGGTTGGAGAAATCTGCTTAATCTGTGCTGCACAAGGGGCTGTTGCTGGGGCAGTTGTCCAGGATGTGCTGCAGCATGTTGAGGTGGCTGGGAGTCCTTGTTCCTCCCATCTCGCCACAGCTGTGCTCCCCTGCTTCCCCAGTGCTGTTGGGGAGGTGTGGTTTGAGGCAGCTCCATGTACCCATCTCTAAGTGTGGTAGTTGTGTCTGGAACCTCCTGAAGACCCCAGCAGACACTGCTTGTCCCACGGACTGTGTCCCCATAGAGCCCTGGATTGTGTGCCTGTCCCTCTTTCTCTCTCACTTCTCTTCCCTGTGTGTCACACGGTTCCTGTCAGACCAAATGGCCCAACCAGGCTTCATACAACCATTTTTTACCCCAGTACACATGGCTGACCTTGTTTCTATCTGCTCCTTCATGGCTGGGGATGACATGAGAGAACTTGGGGAGGTCAGTTTTGTGGTACACAGGACTGTTTTACCTGCAGCAACATCTGTTCAACTCAGTCCTTTTCAGTACCCAACAGGGCAGGAGCAGGGAGACTGAGACATGGCAGCAAACAAGTTGGGATGTGAATTTCCCATGGATTTCTGAGGTGCCCCTTTCCTCCAGCTGTTCTGGGGATGTTGACATCACCGTTCCTGGAGATGCTGCTGTCTTAAGTATGATTTAATGTGAAAAAACTGAGCTTAGATGTAATACGTCTAAAAGGATCTGCCTTCCCCTGGGAGCACGGAGGTGTTGACTCTCTCTGATCACTGAGTCCTGGGCTCTCACCCACGGATAATTACGTTCTTCCATGCGTGATCCTGAAGGCCAAGTTCTGCTGGAGCAGGAGGACGTGCAGGTGGGCAGTGGTCAGCTCTTCACCTCGTGCTTTGTACAGCTGCTGCTGCAGCCACTCTGGTTTTCTGTCTAGGGAGGGTCAGAGGAGGGAAAAGAAAACCTTGATGTAACTGTCCCTCTTTTCCCTGTTCGGTAGCAGCAGTGAAATTCATGATCCATTCCCATTGGCGCTGAGCTACCCTTGATGGCTTCTCACAGGAACACTCAGGACTTTGGCTCAGCCCAAGGGGTGACACAAAGCAAAACACTTTGTACCTCAGCCCATGGTGATCTCTGGACTTGGAGCTGGGCTGCTGTTGTGACCACCTCCCTCGAGATGCTTAAATCAGTTAGGCAGGGACACATCATCTCTGGTCTCTCAACTTTTTCCCAGTTGCCCTCCCCCATCCCATCTCGCTGCATGTTCTGTGCGGATACCTACCACTCCCAGCCGGTAATGACTTCCACATGGGGCTGGACCTTGTGGACAAATCCCCTGTAACAATAGGAAATGTTCCTTGGTCTCTCATTGTGTCTGTCTTTGGGAAGGAGGAGAAGGCGTTGACGACAAGCCGAAGAGCTCTAATATTCCTCCCGGACAGCTGATTAATTCCATCCTCTGCATCCGCTCTGGACCATCCCGCCCCACCCCGCGCCTTCTGCTTTTTATTGTTCTCTCCACCTGGCTCCCTCTGGCAAGGAAACCGATGGGAGTTCGTGCCACGTGGAGCTCCAAATGGAAAACCCGAACTGCAGGAGCCTCCGCTCCCCCCGCAGACCAGGCCCAGTGGCTCTTGCTGGAGGAGGAGAGGCTGCACCTTCCTCACAGCCAAGTCAGAGCGCTGGAACAGACACGCAGCATTCCTCCCCGGCACGTCTGCTCCCGCCTGGGAGAGACGAGACCCTGCCTTTTCCCACCCCTTCCCCCACCATCAGGGCAGCTCCTCTCTTTGCAGATAGCTACAGACTCACGCTCACATTCAGACCATCTTCCTACACGTATGGGTGCATTCCTCCTTAGAAATGTCCAGGATCCTGCCAGGATTGCCCGCCCTTGCTGGCTGTAGAGCCCCCTGTGCTCATTCCTTCCCCTGCTGATGGCATTTGTTCACTCAGAGGTGACATGGTCAGTGCTGTGGTGGCTCACACGTGCACGGGGGTTTGCACACTCCCTTGCCACAGCTGGGTATCACTTCCAGTCCTTGCCATTCCCTCGCTCCAGCCTCACTGCTCAGCTGTGATCCATGGAAGAGGGGGGAAAAAAGAGAGACACGGGCATTTTGATTATGGAGCTGATTTATTAGAATCATTTAAAACACAAAGCCATCTGTGTGCCTCTTCCCCATCCAAGATTTATAAAAGACGAAACCATCCATCTGACCCCCAGCTCTCCCTCCCTTCCTCTTCCCCCGCCTCATCCTCTCCTTCCATTCTCCTTTGTGGCTCTCTTGCCAAAACACTTGCCCATACTTAATTCTTGTCCCAGAGAGACAACGCTTTGCATTCTTGTGTTGGAAGCCAAAAGAAAAGACAATTCTATTCTGTCTCTGCTCTGCTGAGTTACTTTCCCAAGAGTCTGTGTTTAAAAAAAAGAAGATAAAGGAAAAGACAAGTTGGTGCTGAAAGGTGCTGGAATATCGTTGCGTGGGGGTAACTTTTTAATTCACTCCACATATCAAACAGCCACTGGCAGGCCGTCCCCAGGCGGAGCGCGTGGGACTGCAGACTCTTCCAAAGGGCTCACCTTTAGGGCGGAAAGACACTTTTGGACTCTGTCTCCCATCCTTCCTTTGCTCCCCTTTGAGGGCCTTGGCTCAGGCCCCAGATTTTGAGGGTTGAGGTGTGCTGACAGATTCTCCAAGTCAGAGAAGCCAGTGGCTGAAGTCCAGAGCAGGAGGAGAGCTAAGGTCCGAGTTTCCTGGACTCGCCTTGTGACAAGCAGGAAGAGCCTCAGCCCTCCTCTTCCTCACTGCTCTGCTTGATGTCAGTCCAGCCTCCCTGGGGCACTGGCATCAGAAGAGCTGTGTTGAGACCCATCTTGTCCAGGCCCCACCGTGACCAAGTCTTTTCTCCTCTCTGTGCCTCCATGTGGTCCAGATCTGCGATGCTTTAGGCATTTCTGTGGTCACCAGGAAAGCTCAACCAGCGTCATCCACTGGCAGTTGAGGACTTTTATGTCATCCTTCTCACAAGGTTGGAAGGTTGGGAGCAGATCTAGGGCTCTGGAGCTCCTGGAGCTAAAGGGAGTATTAACATGCAGTTGAAGGAAGTTGAAATGACCTAATGCATGTTTTCTTATTTACACATCAGGGAAGCATTTTCCTCAGTTTCAGCAAATTAATTTGCAGCCAAAGTCCAGCATTCAAAATCACAGTGATGGTGGGAAAAGGTCATGGGTGATGGTGATCGCAATTCTGAACAGCACTGTTTTGACTTTGATTTTGTTTGTGCGTGCTTGGGTACAAACAAAACCTTTCTGGGGTTTGTAACTATTCTTTTGAACTTCATCTTTCCATATAAATCTCATTTTTATGTTGTTAGTGATTCCCATATGAGATCTGACATTTGTTATTTGATACTGGCAGAGGAGAATGAAACCTATTAGTGGAGGCTCATGGGTTCAACAGGATCCTAGGGAATAAGAGCAGGGCTTGTGAAAAGACCTGAGGATTTAGTGTCACTGTCATCTGCTCGAGCTTTTGAATCTCTTTCCTGACCCCTTTCTATCCACAGAATTGTCTGTCTTCAGTTTTCCTGGTTCCAGGTGTATATTCATTGAAGCTGATGACTTACCCACTTCGTTGGACACTAAATCACCCAGGTGCTGAGTGTCCTCCAGGACCTCTTCACAATTCCTTTATGCCTGCTTAGAAAAAAATAGGCAAAACCTCATGCATTTCTTTAGGACAGAAGCAAAAAAAGGAGTTTTACTAAGAGCACAAAACTACCGCGGTTTGTGTGGCACCTCTTTGCACCAAGGTCCCTCTCAGTCCTCTTCAGGAAGGATGTCTTGTACAGGCAAGACATTACTCAGCTGGCCTACAATCTATCAGAAATGCTAGGAAAGAGCTGGAAGTGATGGTCTCCCAGGCCTGGAGCCAAATAACCCTGCTTAGACCAGCCATGACGAGGGTCCAACCAGCAGCTTTCCCAGAGCATCCACATCTACATTGAAATACCTGGACACGAGGAGGCCTCCAATCTATAGATCCCAAAAGAAGTGAGGACATGAACCATATTCTAGGATCAGAGTGCAAAAATCCCTGGTTGTTCCATGGATGCAGACTGAAGGAAGGGAATTTCCAGGCCGTATTCCCGACATTCTCAGCTTGTCCCTTTTGATATCTCTTGAACGCGCCCTTCATCTCTGCGTCCGGTCCAGCGCTGCTGTCTCATGGATTAAACAGCTGCCACGTCCCACCCTCAAAGCAGCTGTGTCTTGGGGCTGCCTCAGAAGCACAGGGCTCTGTGCCCCGATGCTGGTCCCGCTGATCCAGTGGGATGCTGCCCTGCCATGGGCGCAGTCTGGCTGGAGGGACAGGGCAGGACCATGCCAGTCCATCCTCTGGTCGTTGTTCACACTTTGCAGTCTGGTACAGAGATGTCTTTTCTCTTCATTTTTTTCCTTCCCTTTTTTTTCTTTATTTTTCTCTTTTTTTTTTTTTCCCTTTTTTTTTTTTTTTTCCCTTTCCATTGGTTGTTTGGATTAAGGGGCCTTAAAGGGGCCAGACATTTTTCGTGTTCTCTCATACCCTATAAATAACCGGCACCTCTCCAGTGCTCCAACTCCACCCTTCAGTTGCAGATTCCACTGTCTAGCTGCCACCGCTCCGCATGGCTTTTCACACTCTTCCTTTCTATTTAATATGGAAATATTAGTAAAAAAAAAACCCTTGCTGTCACCAATTCTCCAAGAGGAGGAGGGGGGAAGGGGAGAGAGAGGTGGGAGCTGGGAGGAAAGGACACAACCAGCCAAAAAGAGTATCCGAAGGAATGTTCTTCTCCCTCCCAGGTTTACAGCAATGCCTTTCCATCCAGAGTCATCTGTTTTGTTTTCCTTCTCCCTCAGCCTGAGAGTGCTGCTGCATTATCATGTAATGTTGCTTAATGGGACCAAAGGCTTCGGAGTTGCCTCACGGACCGCAAGCATAGCCCGAATTCCAGGCCAGCAATGTCTTGATGCCTGTGGTGTGTCTCATGAAAGCAGAGGACTTGCAGCCCTCTGTCTGCCCCATGAATGGTTGGTTGGGGTTTTGTTTTTTCCTTTTCTCCTTTTTTTCTCCCCAAGGGCATGCCGCCACCCTATCCGGGCAGGGATTTTGTAACCGCCGGCATATCTGGGAGGTATGTGTGGAATCTTCCAAGTGCTTGGTCAGTCCTCTGTGGTTTCCTTTGAGCAACTGCCCACCCTGCCAGCTCCCACCACCCTTTCTCAAGCCCCCTGACATGCAACCAGTTGCGCCATTTGTGCCAGAGTTTCACATGACAGTTGTCTCCTTAGGATTTCTCTGTTCCTTCCTCCTGGCATGTTTCCTGATGCTGGTGAAGGATCAGAGGGTAGGAGCCCTGAAGACAGAAGCTGTCTTGAAGACCACAGAGCAGACACAAATAAAGAACAAGCTCTTACTTACCAAGTGTCCTAATTTAGGGAGTGAGGTGTAAGCCCCACTCGGTTCCAGGTGGCATCAAGAATTTGAGGGAGGGAAGTGGGATACTCCCGCAGATGAATTTCTGACTTCTTGCTCTGAGGTGTTATTCCATCAGTATTTCAGTTCTTGTGATTTTTGGTTTTTTCTGAGCAGCCATCCCTGGGACAGGGAACTTTTGTATTCCCATTTAGGGAAGGGAGAGTTGGAACACACAGCCCTGGAGAGAAGGGCTGGCTGGAGCATTGCTCTTTGCCTGGGCTTTCCAGGTGCCCAGGGGCCAGGGCAGGGGGCTCCAAGCCTGTGGGTGCCAGCTCTCATGGAGCAGTGCCCACGTGGCTCTGCAAATGTGCTGCTGGGTTGTGCTGGCTGTGATTTTGATCAGGGTACTTGAGACTAAGTGGGTGGCACGTGGACCTGTGGGATGGCACCTCATAGTCCTCCATCCCCCTGCCATGGGCAGGGACACCTCCCACTATCCCAGGTGGTTCCAAGCCCCAATGTCCAGCCTGGCCTTGGACTCTGCCAGGGATCCAGGGGTAGCCACAGCTGCTCTGGGCACCCTGTGCCAGGGCCTGCCCACCCTCCCAGGGAACAATTCCTTCCCAATATCCCATCCATCCCTGCCCTCTGGCAGTGGGAAGCCATTCCCTGTGTCCTGTCACTCCAGGCCCTTGTCACAAGTCCCTCTCCAGCTCTCTTGGAGCCCCCTCAGGCTCTGGAAGGCCACATCCAGGTACAAATGCCAAGTCCACGCTTTGAACCCTGTGGCTTTATAACAAAAGATGTAAGTCGGTTTTAGTTTTTCACCTTTTTTTTTTTTTTAACATGAAGAAAACAATATTTTCTCCCAACTGCTTTGCTGGATTTGGCTGGACTTCTTTTAATCTAAAACTTTCCCAAAAAATTCAGCCAGAGGCAGATACCCAGTGTGGAAAATTTCAACCCAAACAGTTGAAGCTTGGCAGTGTTGTGGGAGCTGAGCACAAGGAAAGTGCTTGAGCAGAGGACTGAGGCCACAGTACCTGCTCAGCTCCAGGGGTGTCCTCATGGGGACCCCCTTCACAGACAGCTGAGTGTGGATCTGGCCTCATGCAGAGGCACAGTAAGGGATGGAAACATCTATATGGGGCTGTGGGAGGCTGACCATAAAGCAGGGATTTCATGCTGGGATCCTGCTGGGTCACCTTCACAGAGGTGCTGCAGTGAGATGAGCCAGGTGGGCTGGATCACACCTGGCTGCCATCAGGGCAGGATGGGTGACTGGAATGAGGAGAGGAACTCTCTCTGCTCCTGGTCCTTCTAACAAACTGAGGTTGGCACCAGGTGCTGGCTGGTGGCATTAACCTGTCAGAGCTCGTGTGCCACACATCTCCTCACATCCCAGTGGCACCCAAATGTGTCTACTGTGCTGGGGAGAGGTTTCCAGCATGGGCACCAGCCCGCCCAGAAGGGAGCAGTGGTTTTATGTTCCCTCCATGGCATCAGAATCAAACAGGGCCATGATTTTGGCCTGGTACTCGAGCAGGATGGGCACTGCTGAGTGCCGAGGGGTCCAGCTTCTGTAAAAGCTCTTTCCCAAAACCCTGCAAGGCCCAAGATTCCTGTCACTCCATTCTTGCTCTTGAGTTCAAAAAGGAGTCTGTGAACCTAGGGCTGGGGTTCTGTGATTGTTGTGTTTTTACTGAAGCCTGCAACCTCTTTGAGAGAGTGGCTAATCCTCTTCAGAGCCTGTTTGGGTTTCTCAGTGGGGCAGAATGCTTTGGGCATTTATTTTCCCCAGGTTGTGGGGCAGGAAGAGGGGATCTGCTCTCCTCTCTGCCTTTTCTCTCAATGCCCCTGTCTCAAAAGCCCCAGCCCTAAGCTGTGTTGAGCTTTTCTCTTCCCTGCCCACCACATCCACGTGCAGGTGCACACTGTCCCCATCACCTTCCTGAGAGCCAGCAGCCGTCCTGTCACCCATCCCTGCCGGCTGCACGGGGACAGCCACCGGCACAGGAAGATGTGTTACCACCAGACAACCTGAGTGATGACTTTTGTTGGTTAATCTGACTTTCCTCCCCTCCTTCTCTTCTATTTCCATCCCCAAAGCATGGCAGAAAGCACCAGTTGCTGTCAGATGGTTTGCATAGGCAGGGTGACATCAACTCCTTTTCTTTGGGATGGTGCTCTCCAGCCATTTTTTTAGGGCCTGTTTTCATTAGAAGTAGCTTTCGAAGTAATAATTTGCTGAATCAGGCCCTGAGCTGCTCAGTTTAACAAATTATTATTTATTTTTTATGAAGAATACATGGAAAGGGAATGGAAAATGGCCAGGTTGGAGCAGGCTGGGTGTTAATTCCAGTTCAGTGTCACCACCATCTTTGTGGTCATGGTTTAGTCATGTCCTCCTTTGCATATTAATTAAACTGGTGGGTCAGTAAGTGTTGTAAGTGCAGATTTGGATACTGTTTGTTTTTATGCTTCTGCAGTGTTGCTTTTGCAACATTTGTTTAGTTTTCATTCAATGCATAAAATATGGAGGGAACAAAAGGCTCATGCACATTGTATCGTGTAATTAGACGAGTAGCCAGATGTTAATTAATATATGAATATCGTTTTTATTTCCAATCGTCTGGCTGTGGTTTGAGCAAACCTATGTCCCCCAGCTGTTGCTACATGAGACACAGCCAGAGCAAAAACAGAGCTCGAGTTCAGCTGCTCTGTTCCCAGAACACAGACCATTACCCCAGCTGAAAGAGGAGCTGCTTCGGGGATGTGCTGTCCCCAGGCATGACACAGCAGTGTGACATTCTCCTGCTATCCAGTGGAGGGCAACAGGGGACACGCTCCCCGCTGTCTCCTCCAGCCAGTTTGGGCACCCAGTGGTGCCCTGGACTTTGTTCCCGGACACCACAGTGCAGTGGGATTTCAGCTCCAGAGCAGTGGTGGTTTAAACATCAGCTGTGTGGCTCATGGTTGAGTCCCTGGAGCTTTCCAAAATTCAGCTCTGAGCAGCCATGCCCTGTCCCCACATTTGGCCCCACTTTGAAGAGGTTGGACTGGAGACTTTGTGATCTTCTGGCGAGGCAGGTAGTGGGCCACCACATTCAGCCTTTTGCTGTCAAAGGATTTTATTCTTCCTATTTCACCTGGAAGATCCTTTTAAAGAGATCCAGGAACTTCCTTTCCTTTTCTCCAGTTCCCATGTGGTTTTGCTGAGACCAGTCAGTGCATCCAGGTGTTCCTCCTTCTCCTCCTTTGTTTCTGCCTGGAGAAGTTCCTGCTAACAAAAGAACTATTTTATCTCCATCTTTAACTTAATTTGCATTATTAAATATTAAAATGCACTCAATTTCATTGCTATAGCCCTCAAGTTATTTCAATTTCTGTTGACTGATCCTCTGGTGCCCTAATAATGCACCCTTCATCGGTGCTGAAACCACTGCTGTATTTCCAGTGAGAAATAAGATTGATTACAGGGCTGAGCATTGAGGAGCTCTGATAGTGATAACTCAGTTCCCATCACTCTCTCCTCAGCATTGCCTGTTTTCATCCGTCCAAACTCAGTCCCTTATCTGCCGTATAATTCTGATAATTCCCATCTTTTCAAGCTTCCCTAATAATTACCTGTGTCGCATCATGGTGCCTCTGGATACCCAGATAAATTAGATTGTACCACAGTTCTCCTGTCTAGGGAATGAACTGTCTCACTGAAGAAATGCATCAGGCTCATCTCACACAATTTACTAAACCTGGAGCTGTGGTTCATTCTCCTTCTCTTCATCTCATTAAAAGAAGAAAAAAAAAGAAAAGGGGGGGGGTCTATAGTGCCATAAATTTCTCTCCCAAAGCTACACCTGTGCCTTGAATATCAGCAGTGAAAGCTGGGCTGTCCAACCTCTTTGCCCGTCACGTGTCCATGGATGCATTGACTTTCTCCAGGCATCCCACCTCCTGCTAAGCCAAGATGAAAGCCCGTGACTTTCTCAAAATTGTCTGCAAACTCCCTGACACTCTTCCAGTTTTCTGCTTTTCCTTCCCTCCCCCCCCTCTGCCTCCCAGTAGCTGGCACGAGGAGAATAACAGTGGAATCACCCACATTGCTGTGGTATGAGCAGGTTTCTCTCATATTATGTCTAAATAAATATTAATAAGAAAAATGGAATAAGAGCTCATTGACAAATTCAGCAAATATTTGCCTTTGCCATCCCTTTCCAGCCACCTGGCTCCCGCAGGAAAGTTTTGCCCTTTCTCAGACCAGCGTATTCAGGACATAAACACTCGGTTTATTTTCTTGGGAGGAGGAGGAAAATGAAAATAGCATTATGGGCCCTGAAGCCCACCTGTCACATTTTGGGTGTCTGCTACCTTGAGCCATGGCTTTTGTCTGTGCCTTCCAGTGATAAGTTATCACAGAAGTGGCCAGGATGGCCTTGAATGGTGCCCATGGGCCCATCCTGATAACCTGGAGTGCTTTTCCACACCCATGGAGGACCTGTGTGCCTAAAAAGCTCCCAGAATTAAGAGACTGAGTCTTCAAGATGATCGCTGCACTTGAAAAATTGAAACAGCAGCAATGGGCAGAAGGATTGAAGAGAAGGAAAACCAAGGATGTAACGGTGCCTGCTCAGTGGTGCTCAGTTCTCTGGTGCAGTTGACAAGGTGAGGATTGGTCAAAGCTTGGATTCAATGATCTTGGAAGTCTTTTCCAATCCTAATGATTCCATGTTTCTGTGATCCTTGCCTGGCACCCGGCCATGGCCACATGCAGCTCCCTGCAGCTCCTCCAGCCCAGCCTTGGCTGCTCCCTGCCATGGCTTTCACTCTGGGTGCTTGCTGGGCAGAGAGTGGGCAAAAATTGTTCCTGGGGCACCACATGGTGGCATTCCTCAGTCCTCCAAGGATGGAACAGTGCATCCCACCGTTGTCTTAACAAGACTGACTAGTCATTTATTACAAAGGAGGTTGCAGGAATCTGGGGTGGAAGCTACTCCCCAGACCACCTAATTCACAGTCAGCACCCCAGGCTGTTTTCAAGGCACAGCACATGCTGGAGAGATCAGACCTGCTGCTGGGAGGCTCCAGAAGTGGGACTAAGGCTGGTTTATCCATGTGTGTCAGTGGTTCTGTGTATATATATATCTGTATGTGTATAAAAGTGCATGTGTGTCTGTGTGTGTGTGTATTTTACTATGTTAAGCTATAAACTGTATGGGTTAGGTATGAATTAGAACCTTATAAAATGTGTTTACTCATTCTGTGTAACTCAAAGCAGGGATTAAACAGTAGGAAAAACTGACCGGGAGAATTTTCCAAGCAGAAAAAGTTTTACAGCTCTCATTGTGAAGTGCAGAGGAAGGACTTTTTTTTTCTCTTTTTTTTATTTTTTTGTATTTAGGTTTTTTTCAGGGCAAGTATTTTCTGTTTGAATTTTTATGGTTATTAGATAAAAGGAGGGAGAGGGGGGCAGCTGAAGAGGAAGGAGGAATGGAAGAATAGCAGGAGAGCATTTGGGCAGGCAGAATTCGCCCCAGGCACCTGAGCCCCATATTCTTCTCTCCATCTCTTGTGGCAATGTACTTTCTGTGCCAGTGGCATCCAGGAGGGCCTCCCCATGGCATACAGTGCTCCTAAACAGGCCCTGCTTTTCTCATCTCCTTGAAGGCATCTTTTACAGGGAAAACAGGGTCACATAATGCTGCCGAATTTAAAGGGAATGGGTGTGGGAAAGGAGCAGTGGAAGCAGAAGCAGCAGGGAGATGAGGCTCTCAGTGACTGAGCATCTCAGAAAGGGGGAGAAGAGAGAGAGGAGCAGGAAATGGGGATGGATTGAAGTCTTACAGACTGTTGGCCCTCCTTCTCATAAAGAAAGTCTGGACAAAGCACACAGGGAATAACCTCACCATTATCAAGTGAGTCATCCTAGGTCACTTGAGTGATGTTTGATAAAGAGCAAGGTGTCTTGCAACATGGAACCATTTCATTTCTTATTTCCTTCTCGTCTTTGATACAACTTTGGTTCTGCACCCTCTCTTTAGTCTCTTCTACCTTGCAGTTCTTGCTGCCTTGGTGAATCATCCCTGTCTGCAGGACCGGTGATCCTTGCATAGTTAACGGAGCCTGACTCACTCTCCTCTACATGTTATTTCCACAGAAGGTTGGGTTTGGGTTGTTGGGGTTTGGGTTAGGTTTTTTTTTTCCACTTCACTTTATGAACATTTTCCAGGGGACTGGGGAAAGGGAGGGGAGAAGAGAGACCTGAGAGGGTTCATTGTTTTGGTAATTTTCCCTACTGCTAAATGTCAGCATCCTATGCTTGATGCTTCGGATATGGAGTAACAGGGCTTCTATTTCAGGCTTTGCAAGGGATGGGAGAGACTCATCTTATCTCTCTAACATGGCCCAAGTGATGTTTGGGTTCTATTTAGGGATTTGAAGAAAAGAGGGAAGTGATAACCTCACTGTATGAGCTCCGGGTTGGGTACCTGGCCCTGGCTTCCCTCGTCAGCACAGATCCTGGAACAGCCCTGGAATCAATTTACCACTTGGCTTAATCCTGCTCTGCTCATTCTGGGAATCTGTCTTTTGTCATCTGAGTGGTCAGATGTTGCACAGTTTCTGGTGATGACACGTCTCCAACGAGCCATCCAAAAGGGATCAGTGATCCTGGGGGTGGGAAGTGTGCCCAGATACCTCACTTTGCCAAGGACATCTAGGAGTCAAAGGGCTGTTCCCACCAGAATGGGCTCCCAGGTCACACTGTCCATCGGATCCGACTACAGACATCTCCCCTTCCCTGTGGATGACAGGATTGATTTGCTGTGGTTTCTAGGATGACTTAAAATTGGGAGCAGAAGGCATTGCCTTGCCGACATCCTGCTGTGTGCCAATGGCAGGTGTCCTCAGTGCCTGGAGTTTGCACGCTTGTAAGAAAGGGTTAATAGTCCTTTAGGGATGAAAATCAGCTATCAGTGGGGAGAGAGCTGGATTGGGGCTCTGGTTATAGCCTCAGATTTGCTTTTTCCCTGCTACTTTGGAAAAGCAGTTTCCTTTCTCTTCACCCATGTTCCTTTGCCTGCGGTCTGTCACGACACTGCAGCCGCTGCGACACCGTGTGTCACGACAGAGCTCGTGTCCTGGTGTAAATGACACTGTCAGTGGTATTAATGGCCTACATGGAGTCTCTGCATGTCACACACCTCATTGGCATGGGTTTGGTCCTCGAGATCACCTCATTTTACGAAATTACAGATTATAGTCTGTAATTATAAGCTGTCCTCATGAGCAGCGGGCCTGTGCAGGGGGACAGGAGATCCTGTCTGACCTTGCAGTCTTAGTGGAAAAGGTGGAAGGATTGCTGAGATGGTGATGGGTGCTGAGGTAGACTCCTCACAAGTGAGAGATTCCCAGCTCTTCCCTCTTTTCTTGTGCCTTCTAATGGATCAAAACTGTGAAGAAAAATGTTAACTTCATTTTTGGAAAACCAATTAATGAATTACTCATGAGCTGTGCTAAGAAAGCTGTTGTGAATGTACTTCAGTAATTCAGGTAATTCCTTGTTCAAGAGCTGATGTCAACTCTTGCATATGTTAGTCCTTACCAAGTGGGTCTTTTCTAGCTTCTGAGTTGGGTCAGATAATTGCTTATTTTTTCAGTTTTGTCTTGGTATCACCTCTGGCTTCTCTTGTGATGCCTGTTTGGGTAAATGGAGAGTTATTGGAAGAGGCACAGCCAAATGAGAGGCTTTGTCCTCTGAGTCTGAGGTAACAACATATCTACAAAAATATTTAGAACTCGCTGTGTTTGCACAAGTTTTAACCTTGGTCCTGCAAGCATGTACATTAGTTTATCTGGCACACGAGTGTAATGGAACAACTCACATGAGTAAAGCTAAACATGTGTAAATGTTTGCAAGATACGGGTCAATAATTCTTTGGAAATCATAGCAAACCAACCGTCTATTTTCTTACACAGTGCTGTTCTCCAGCCCGCCTCAGACAAGTGATCAAGAATATCTGTAATAATCATTATGGTGTTGTTGTTCCAGAGAGCTCACAGCCAGGATGCAGAAACTCAACAAGTGTAAATTGTTATTGTTCCATTGACTTCAAGGGAGCTACAGGAGGTTTTATGAGCTGAGGATCTATCCCCCCACTCTCAAATGTCCAAAACTGCAGAGTAGGGCCAAATAAGAGATCTGCTTCCATGCAGGTTCCTCCATAAGGACCAATTTTTTAAGTCTTCGTTGGATAACAGCCTGCAGGTTTGGCTGCAGTTGGGCTTGCTGAGTGCTTAGGAATGTACTGGTCCAAAGTCTGATCACTAATTCATCAGCATCTCTGCACATGACCTCTGTTTAGAATAAATAGGACCAAAAATATTTAAATATTTGAAATATTTAAAGAAGATTTTTTTTAAATCTGTTGCCATTGTAGATAGTGGTTTGGTCCACTTTCCAGGCTGTGAAGTCTAAGAAGGGACTGGGAACAGGGTCAGGCAACAGTGGCAATACAGAAGCCCAGAAATTACACTTTCCCAGTAAGTGCAAGGATATGTGAAGCACAGACTAGTTGATGGCTTCTCACCATAGGTTTACATGAATCTGATTTGAAAAATTACCCAAGATAATTATGTTTTTAGCAATTAATTGCATGCTGATTTTCATTCTAGGAATTGCTCCTTTCTCTTCCTGCTGGTTTGTCATTTCAGTATTTGTTACCTTTCTTTAGGAAGCTTCCCAGGATTTGTCCTCAGACATAGCTCGTGGTGAAAGCTGCTCCCCTTCAAATTTAGCCCTCTTAATCCCAGCAGAAGATGAAATCTCACAACCCTCTGGACTGGTGGAGCTCAGGTCCCTGGTGCAGTGTTCACATCCAAAATTTGGGAGTCATTTTTGGATAGTAGCTCAGTCCCCCAGGAACGACAAGAGTGTGCTGGTCATTTAAGGAGAGCGAGGTTATGATTGATTCAGGTTTTGTTGCCATCTCTGTAGTGTCTGACACATCAGTTCATGCTGGAGAAGAGTGGCTCTGGGGCTGGAGCAGGGCTGGTGGGATTCCTGGTGAGCGTAAGGCTCCGTGCAGACCCTGGATCTGCTACAGGCTGCCAGCTACGGGCCTTGGGGACCACCAAGTGGTCTGCACCATTGGTCCAGTGTTAGAAATCTCCAGTTTAAAAGAAGCTAAATATGAAAGGAAAGTAAGAATGAGGGTGGGAGCGAGATCTGTGGTGATGAGAGTGAGAACTCGCTCTATGGTGATGGACAAAATCTGCCAGACAAGAGGTATCTGAGGACAAAGCTTTGCTTCGTGCCTGCACAACTCCCAGTACAAATGGGTTCCCACCTTGAGCTGAAATCAAGTAACTATTTTGACATGCTGCAGAGCCCGAGACAACCTCCAGGGAATAGAGACATTCACTTGGACTCTCCACCGTGCTAATGTGAATACGTGGCTTTGAGATTGGAACTGGCTCATGCCTGGATGTCTCTGAGCGTAGCAGAGTCAGCTCGTGTCTGGCTGGGGCTGACCCTTAGCAACCCAGTGAACCTTGAGAAATCCTGGAGGGCTCACAGCACAGAACGAAATGCTTTAATTCTCCCTCTCCTCCAGCAGCACACTGCCTTGGGGATGCATTTTTACATGAGTTGAAGCATTTTTGAAGCATGTCTGAGGTCTTAGATATTGACTGTGAAAGACCTGTGATAAGCAGTCTGTGGAGAGCTCAGGTGAAGGAGCGGGGAGTCCTACTGATGACCCTGAGAGAAGAATACACCCATGATTAACCTTGTGTATCATAGAACATTGCAGCTCATCCAAATTAAGACCATTTCCTTCTGTTTGACTGGCTCTCTTGATAAAGAACAGCTCATCCTTCAGCTCCATGTGGTAACTCCATGCTAGTTCCAGCCCTGAAGAGCACCAGTGAAGGCATTTAAGAGACTTCTGTGACACTGGAATGCAACTTCTGCTCTTAGCTCAGCTAAAGCCTTGCTCCTTAAATTTAGCCATCTGCAAATGCTGTCTTCTATCTGCAGAGGACCTGGTGATGGAAACCTAGAGGAGATGGGGGCCCAGAGGAGATGGAAGCCTGGAGGAAAGCTCTTCATCATTATTAATATGGCTGGTAGCATACACACAGGAATCAAATTCCCTAAAATCATTAACTTAAAAAAGGTGGAGCTGTTCAGGGAACTGCAATTTGCACCTTTGTACAGGTTGGGAAGTGAAGCACAAGCTGTGCCCAAAGTTGCAGCATAATCACTGGCTTTTCTGCCTCAGCCTAGACAACCTGTGCCCAGCCAGAGGGATTCCTGATGGATGTGTCTTTGAGAAAAGCCATGACAAAGAAATTATTCCTGAGGCTACAGGGTTTGGGGGCATGGGATTTAGGCTCCCGTCTAACATGAGAGGCTGGCATGCATGGATGCTCCCAGAATGTGGGCAGAAATTTTTTAGTAATAACTGGGCCTTTTTATTTCTTTTATCATCTGGCAAGCCATGTAGGGAAGGAGGTTTTGACATCATTCCTCTAGGATCAGTAGGGGTGGTTTGCTTTTAATGATCTAGGCAGCGAGACAGACCATCTGCTGATGTAAATCGGAACAGCTCCGTCGCCTGAAGTTATGTTACACTAATTTAAATCAGCCCATCATTTCCAAGACAAACCAACCACCTTTCACTGCCTTCCCCTGCCGAGTGCCAGATCCAAAGCACATTAAACCCAGGTACAACCCCATGGTGGGGGAGCCACCGTGCAAACCTGTGCTCCACATCCACTCATCCAAAAACCCGGTCCCAGCCTTCTGCTCACAGCCCTCCTCTGAACCTCCCCTCCTTGGAGGGAAAGCCCCAGGGGAAGAAGAGGGTGAGGCAAGGACCCCCAAAAGGTGACAGACTTGGAGGGCTGAGCATGCCATTTGGTTCCTCATTTCAGGAACCAAAACCTGGCAAGGGGAAGTGGAGTAAGGTCTCTTTTTCCATCTGCTGCGCTGGCGTTGCTCTGGAGGTCACTGCTGGGGATGGAGGTCCTCGCTGGGCCCCATCTGCCCTCTCTGGGCTCCCTCATTTATGCCCACTTGGGCCTCTGACATTCTACTCTGTTTTTCTTTCCTTGAAAATGGATCGGGAATTGGGAGCCGCTGCGCAGGAACGCGCCTGTTCCCCATTACAGCTCCACCGGGGCTGTAACACGATCGTGCCTGCTCCATACCCACACAGATATTTATTTATCCATACAGCCTTTCTCCTTGTTTTCATTAAGTTAGGCAGAAAAGGTTAATCTTTCTTCTGCTAAAGCTTCAAAACCAACCAAACTAAATAAAATATGATTTCTTTCATTTCTTTTTTAAAGGACACTCTCTCTCTTTTTTTTTTCCCCCCTTAAGTACCAGAATGAGGTCACAGTCAGAGATGCCACAAGAGTAAATTGAAAACAGGTTGAAAAAAAGCAAAGGGGAGAAAGACAGGGAGAGAAAACCACAACCAGGAGAAAGCGCCTGGTAACGTTGCAGGGTTGGTTTCATCCAACCCAGTAAAGAAGCTGTCAAGACAGAGACATTGATGCCTTCCTACTTTCCCCTTCATGCTCTTTCTAGGAATCTTGAAGGTGAATGGCAGCAGGGAGGCCTCCTCTCGTCTTAATTTCCACTTTGGTTCGCAGCGCCTGGGTTTTCTCCATGCTGCTCTTGGCACAGGGATGTGGGCTGAAGGTGTGGGAACGCCTGCGAGGGTCCCAGAGCTTCCTTTTGCTCCTCGAGCCTCCTGGAGGCTCCTGGCCTCGCTTTCTTGTTTAGTCTGGTTGAACTCAGCGCTGTAGCTCGGGTTGTCCTTGGTGGGATGGTTGATAGGTGATTCATCCAGCCTGCTGTCCGCAACTGCTGGGCGCTGGCATGGCCGCAGTGGAAGGACTGAGGCAGACTGAGGCTGTTGGATGCTGTGTGTGAGCCTGCTCCCAGCCATTTTCATTCCTCAGCCCCTGTTCCTGCCCGTCTGAGCCTCCTGCCACGAGAAATGTGCTCTCTGGAGAGCATATTGCCAGCTCAGCCTTGCAGACAGGCAGTGGAGCTGGGGATGTCCTCTTCCTCCTTCTCCTCCAGGGATGGAGTTGAGTTCCTAGGTGGTTATTCCAGAGTGTCACCAGTGGGTTGAGCCCCAGCTATGCCTGCTGTGGCCAGAAGAAGCTTGCAAACCTTCCCAGAATGGGAATGACCCCTCTGCAAGCTCCAAGTGTGCTTTTTGTTATTTCCCTCTGTTTTAAGGAGAGCCACACCACCAGAGTCAGTGTAGAAGATGCTTAGAAAACCAAAAAGAGGAGATTTGCCAAACTCCACAGCCATGCCTGTGGATGAGGATGAGGCAGTAGCAAGGGGTTGCACTGGAGAGAGAAGGGAAATGCCACCTGCTGCATCTTCCTGACAGTTATTAGTAGAGCGGAGATGGATTTTCAAAAGCTGCCTGGGGAAGTGGATGGTTTGGGGCAGATCAGCCCGGAGAAGGCAAGGAAATGAGGGGGAAGAGAGTCTTGCAGGGATATTAACTCCTTGCTCTTCAGAGTGTCAGCATCCCATAGCTGAGCACCATTGCCCCATAACCTGTCATCAGTGAGCAGCAAGTGACATTTTTTGCTCTGTGCACAACATTTTCCATGGTGATATTGAGCTCTGCTCTGGGTTTTTTTTTTACTACTGAGAAGTGAACACAGGTGAGGCATTCTCAGAGGAGCCAGTTATTTGTCCTTGATATCTGTAACAGCTTATTGCTTTATTTAGTGTGACATCAATTATTTATTACTATTAATGAAGGACACAGATGTCTGTCTGGTCAATAAAATATCTCCTACTCCACAGAGATGATCTACTTAGCTATCATTTACTCTGCAGAGAACCTTTGGATTCTTTCTGAAATTTAATAACGTGAGCAAAGATACTCAGGCAATCTAGAAGGTTTGTGCTTCAGGGCTGCTTTGGGAGGCTGAAATCCTTCTTTATATTTGCTGGCGGGGTGTGTGAGAACACAAGACCAGACGGGAAAAAGAAGCCCCTTTGCTTTCCATCACAAGCTACTTATCCATGTAATCCCTTTTATAAAGTGATCAAACTCCTTCTTAAAAGATGGTTGGGTTATTTGCCCTGTGCAGGGGTAGACCAACCATTTATCCATGTCCAATTTACTTCCTCTTGCCATTACTGCCCATTAGCCTAACTATTCCTTTTCCATCTGAGTGCCTGCCCTGTTGATGTGTTCACAGTCGTGTGTCTCTATTTGGCCTTTTTTTCCTGTCCTTCTTAGTAAATTTGGGCTTTTTGTTGTTTCCCCGTGAAATCTTCTCTCCTCTTTTCCTGTGCCTTGGTCTTGAGCACAGTTGAGGAACGCTGTGCACTGAGCTCTTACGTGGCCTCGTGCAGTTGGGTCAGTGCTCTCCTGCTGCTACATCATCCCATGATCACTTTTTCTTGGCAGGGCAACATTACTAGTCAATTAAGTGGCCCAAGCGTCCAAAGCCAGGTTGGACAAGGCTTGGAGAAACCTGGTCTAGTGGAAGGTCCCTGCCTGTGTTGGAGGGGGCAGGGGGAAGGTGGGGTGAAAGGAGATGACCTTTCATGTCCCTTCCAGTTCAAACCACTCTCTGATTCTATGATAATCCTCTCATCATTCCAGCAAAAGCAGCTGTTGCCTTAGCTCTGTTCCACTGACAAGGTTCCAGTCTAAATCTAGGGAATACCTTGTTGTCTGCTCCTAGAGAAGGCTCAGGAAATTTCATTCCGCTGCTCGCAGAGCACTGAGGACTGAATGATCTCTGCCTTCTCTTGTGTGAGATGAACAAACGCAGTCTCCGTGTGCTCTGCTTTGCCCAGGGGAGAGCACGGAATAGCAGCTCCCTGTGCTGGCTGCAGACTGACAGCTCTGGGTAGCTGGCTTGTCCCCAGGGTGTCCCTTCCCTGTCTTTGCTCCATGGTCTGTGCAGTCTGGCGCCACCAGTGATCTCACTGCTCCTTATACCGGTACAGAAAAATCCCAGCTTTAGGGCTGACGTTCCAGCATCTTTGTTAGCATCTATTTTGCTGTTTTCATAATAACCTCTTTGCTTTGCAGAGCCAACAAGAGGGGAGAGTTCCCCAGAGGTTCAGGATTGAGCAAAAAGCACCCTCTTGCTTTGTGGATTTTGTTGCAAGGGTTTTGGCTCAATCCAAGTGGAGACACATGGCAGACCCTGAAAGCTTCATTTCCTCCCGTGCAGGGGGACAGAAATGCACTCCACTGCCTGGGCAGGTCTGATCCATGGCAAACCAGACCACTGTGGGAGGCAGCTGCTCCCTGCCAGCCTGTTCCCTCAAAACTACCCAGAAAGACCAATGAGGATGAGCTTTCGGAAGCTAGTGGGTGTCTTAGAGAGAGTTAGCTGTGCAATTTTAATCACAGAATGGTCTGTGTTGGAGAGGACCTGAAAGATCATCTCATTCCAACTGCCCTGCCATGGCCTGCCCTGCCCTTCCACTAGACCAGGTTTCTCCAAGCCCTGTCCAACCTGGCCTTAATACAGTCTTTGAGTCAGTGGCTGCACATGACATTTTCCTTCTCATTTCCAGTCTCCTGCAAGTCTGGTTCCACCCTCTCCCTGTCTCAGCCCATCCCATCTCTTGTGCTCCCTGGCACAGATGTCCTGGCTGATGCTCCTACCCGGGGACTGCCCAGTCCAAATTTCCCCTTGGCCTTGCCCCAGCTCTCATTGCAATCTCTGCCCAGCTATTTTCTTCCCTAGCCCTCATCAACTGCTTAGAGAAAGGTGTGAGATCCCATAGCATTCATCCATGGGATGATCTGTCCCGCCATGAAGCTTCTTCCTGGTCAGAAGGGAAGTTTCTTGAGGCTGGAAGAGCCTTAAAACCCCTTGCTCTACTTCAACAACACATTCTGGTCCTGATTCTTTGTTGGTGATTCATCAGGTTTGTAAGTCACAGCAGAGTCTGTTCCCAGTGACTCCTGGTGACAGGGAGTTCCCCAATCCAGCCCAACGTCGTAGGAAAAGGGGTGGAAATGAAAGTTGGAAATGAGCAATAGGGGTTTGTTTGCTTAAACCGTAAACCCAGAGCTGAGGGACTTGCTCAAGGCCGGGCAGCGCTCGTGACTTCCAGGCAGGGATTTTCCTGCTGCCAACCCAACCTGCCTGTTGAGTTGTCTTGGGATTTGGGACAGACCTGGGGCCAGGAGCTGGGTTGAGCTACAGAGACTGGTGACAGAGCTGCCTGAAAAAGTCTGGAAAGAACAAGTCGTGCTGGGAGCATTAAAATGAATAATTAAGGCTTGGATTCCTTCAGGGAGGAAAAGAATTTATTGCTGCTCTTTTCTCTAGCCAAGGGGGACATTTGTTACTGAGTTGTGTATTTTGAGACAGGACGCAAATGCGGTTTGGGGGGCTGGGGATGAGGGGATTTTTTTCTTCTACCTGGATAATCCAGCTTCACAGTGGGATGTTCTGGGCTGGTTATACCACTGGCTTGTTCCTTAGGGTCTGTACCAAGAACCTGGACTGGTGCTTTGTTTCAGTACTCCTCAGTCACTTTTGCCTTTAAAAAAATAAAGTGCTGAGAGGGGAATTCTCCTCCTCCCTCTGCTGCGATGTCTTGACATTTCCACAAGCACGAGGTACCCGGCACAGCAATCTGGGCCCAGGCTGGCTTACACCAGCATAATTCTGTCATCTACAGCAGCCCTTGCTCCGATTCCCATCACTGGGAATAGGGCACAGCCTGGGCAGCTGCTCTGTCTTAGTTTCCTCCATGGTACCTCGGGCTTTCAGTTACACCAGTGTGAAATGGGAATTAAATGCAATGAGCTCTAACCAATAGACAGGCTGCCCACTGCGAGGAGACAGGTTGCACAGCAGTGGATAGTCATGCCCAAAAACCTTAATAAATGGAGCGTTTTCAGTTTCAGCTGGGTCATGATCTAAGTGTTTAATAGGCTTTATAAACCAGAAGACCAAAAAGAAAGGTTTTTCAGTATTTTTAATTAGCGGCTCTTTTCTTCGAATGCTTATAAAGAAGAAAGTGTTCTTCAGCACAACTGAAGGAGCTCCAGTCAGAGCTCCAGGAGCTGGCAGAGTGCAGATGAAAGGGAACGCAAAGCTACTGACTGTCATTGAATTTAAAAAAAATAAATCCATCACATTGAGAGCAATTCCGCCCAAGCACCAAAAAAGTCTTTTTGGCTGTTAGTACAACATAGCAGAAACACATTTTGCTGTGGCACGTAATTTTTGGAAAAGGCCATGCCCTGTTCAAGAGCTGGACATGCAGCAAGGGCAGGAGATCCCTGTTTAGCCAGGCTTACACATCATCCGGGGCCCATCCCTGGATGGTGATTCTTCCTGCAGTGTCTGCAGTGAGGCCCCACGTCCCCTCTGTGCTGTGATTGTACCTGGCCAAGCAGTGACTTAGCCCTGGCCCCCGTTCCCACCAAGGGTCCCTGCTACAGCTGATGGCCCAGGTGTGTTTCCTACTTGCTGTGTCCACAGGGGACATTGTCCACACAGACTTGGGGCATTCCACAGCCACAGCCAGCTTGAGTTTGTTGATTGCCTGTCCTGTATAGAGATGTTTCTACAGTGATTTTTAAGCGGTCAGCAGTAGTTCTACGCCTGTATTGATGTTCTGGTCTCGCTCCTCTCTTTGCTTTGCAGGAGAATCCTTGAGCTTTGCGGATGATTTGCTCTCTGGCCTCGCGACCTCCTGTGTGGCAGCGGGTCGGAGCCACGGAGATGTCCCTGAAACCAGCCTCTATTCAGTCATTTTCAAGTGCCTGGAACCAGATGGTCTGTACAAGTAAGGAGAGATGTGTGGGGAGCTGCTGGGGGCAAGGAGGGATCTCCAATGCTGTTACTGAGTTGTTATTGACCTTTTTGGTCAGCAGTGTGTTACACCAGACAAATGGTCAGACTCTTCCTGTTGCTCTGGGTGTTACACTCAGCTGGTGAAATGGGAAATCAGTGTCTGCCAGTACAGTGCTGGAGGCACTGGGAGTCAGTGGGAGACTCCAGGATAACACCTGCGTTCAGTGTTCTGGGTTTCCAGGTCCATGCCTGTGGACAGGGTTGTCTCTCGTGGGTGAACTGAGCTGATGTCAGTTTGGAGCAAGTTGCCAAGTGCCTGGTGGGATGAAATAGATGGCAAAAGTGTGACAGGGGTTTCTATAAGTTGCTGTTTCTCTTAGTAGGACGTACAGCAGATCAGAGACACCAAATCCTTCTGCCCACCACCCAGATACTGTGGACATTTCACTCTTCTGAGATATTTTTTGGGGGTTGAATTTTCTATTTTAATCTCATGGATTAATTAGTTTCCAGAGCAAAGGGATAATGTGAACATCTGAATTTTAACTTCTCCTTTGGTATCATTTGGGCAGGGTCTGGGCTTTCCAACCTGGCTCGTTAGCCAGGGCATCCTGTGTATTGAGAGGGATATCAGGAGTCAGATCAGTAAGAGAGGAAAATTAGAGCAAAGAGGCCAGGAGACAGAGGAGAGACAGAGTAAGTAAGAGAGAAACACCCAGGGCTTAATGTCAGAGCGACTGCAATAATTAAAACACATTTTGTAGTGAGTAATGAAACTTTTTATGGGACCACAAAAGCATTTAAAGCAAGAGCTGGCAAATAGTCTGTCAGCGAGAACTTTTTAAGACCTTGATTAATACTTTCCCTCCACCACCCCCCAGTTAAGTATGTTGACAGCCTCCAAAGCCTTTATTGCACATCCCTGGAGCAGGGCTGTCTCCAGGAGTGGGCTCCAAGTGATACCTCTTGCCATTTAATAATATCAGACATTTTCTTGTTAAATATCTATAATGCATAAATATAATTATTAATATCTCTGGAAACTGAGCTGCTCTGAAAAGGTGCCAGGGAGAGGCTGGAGCAACCACAGAGCTCGCTAATAACCCTACGCCCATAAAACTGGCCCGTTGTGAGCTCTCAGCTCCCAGCTGCCAGGGGCACTGGGAGAGAGAAGAGCCACTGGGTTTGATGGAGTTGCTGCCGTGGTGAACACACGGAGCTGGGAGCCAGCAGGTCTGGCTCTTGGGCAGCCCGGGCTGCCAAGTAATCTTCCCCATCTGCCAGGCAGGGGTATTTGCACTCACCCGTCACTTTAGGGGCTCTGTGATCTAATTCCTGTTGTCTGCAAGGGGCTGGGAGAGCCTTGGGTGGAAGATGGAGGGCTTTGTCCAGGGTTTTGTCATCCCTGTGGTCAAAGCCAGGCTTCTGCTTCCCAGTCCCAAGGCACATTGCCATGGAGGTGGTCGGCAGAGTTGGCCCTGAGCCCTGGGGGTGGCTCCTGCTCTGTGGGTGCCCCTGGGCAAGGGACAGCAGCTTTTGTGGTGAGCCATGGCTGCAGGCAGCCAGCAGGCAGCAGTCCCCTGGCACCAGGGAGTTCTGGAGCTCATCCTGTGTGGGGACAGGCCCCGGGGTGACGCACAGTGCTGGCTCTGTCCCACAGCTCATGCTCAGCAGGGCTTGGCTCTGCGCTCCCAGGGCGGTGCACATGGACGGACACATGCTGGTGTGGGCACCTCTGGGGCATGGACCCACCTTCCTGGGCATCCAGAAAGAATGCATGTGGGCACACCACAGCACCCCCTCGTCACTGGCTGCAGCTGCCTGCCCCAGCACGTGGCACGGACTGGCAACCCCTGCTCCACCTTGGCATGAGCTGCCGTGGGTGCTGTCTGCCCAACACACACCCGCTTGCTCCAACCTGGGCCCTACCCAGCGTTTTTACGGAGCATTTTCGGATCCTCAGGCACCCCCATTAAATATTCCTCTGCTCAGACATCCACACGGTTGCAACACAGCGTAAAGGAAGCCAGGGCAGTGAAATGTGAGGCTAACGCTGCTCTGCGCCCGCACAGACAGAACAACAGCACAAACACGGGCACGGGGTCATTTCTTAAATTGAATTTCTTCTGCTTGTTCCATTTGTTTCTGTGGAAAAATAGCTATCTGTAATAGCTCTGGGCTGGGTATAATCCTGATTATAGCCACTCGCAGGGCCCTGTGCTGTTCTCTAGGCTGGGAGGTGAGAACACAGTCTGCAGCGTCAGAGCTCCTCAAAAACAAATTATTTGCTTCTGCAGTAGTCTGAGGGTATCACATAACCCTAGCAAGGGGACTGTCAGATCGTGGAAGTCTCTTCTGCCCTGTAAATGTGTTGAACATCCTGTCCCTTTTCTTCTGTAGTACCTACAGCAATTACACTCTGCTGTGGACCATTCATTTGGAGTACTACCAGCCTGAGATCAAAGCTGGGCCGGGCTATGTAAACAAACCCAAAAAATGTTCTACAAGCAAACAAATAAACAAAGTCTGATTGATTCCTCTGCTTTTGAGACTCCTGTAATTCCAAAACATAAATGAACAAAAGGAGAACTAATTTCTTTGTGCTTTGCAGTTTCAGTCTGACAAAAATATGTTGCCTGTCAGGCCTTTTCTTCCCCTTGCCTGTAACACATTGGGGTTGAGATGCCAGTCCCTGCATAGAGGGTTTTCCAGGGAAAGCAGATCATGTCAACAAAGACATGTGCTCCAAAGGCTCATGTACACGTGTGGACACTCCTGCCAGTCTGTCACACCTGGGTGCCCATCCATGGGGATCCATGCTGCATTCGTGGGAATGCACTCCCATGGACCTGCACAGGGATACTGAGGGTGGTCCCTGAAGACTGTTGAGTTTGACTTCAGTTCTTAAAAAGCAAAAATCTTATATTCTTGTGAAGTGGAGAAGGGATTGCTCTCCCCTGAGGTCAGCTAGACCACAGCAGTCTGTCAAGCTTCCTCCCAGGTGGCTCTGGAAGAGGATGAGGTGAGGAGGGCAGAGGCAGAGATGTCGATGTGTCTGTGAAGTGCTCACCTTGCATGGACCAGCCAGGCTGGACAGCAGCCAGTGCCACTCAGATGGGTGGTTTGGGAGCCTTGGGAGCGCCAGGCTGTGACAGGCAGCTTGTGATGCGCCGAGCACCAAACGCCAGTGAGGAGAAAGAGCTCTGGCTTGTCTCAGAGGTCAAACTCATCTTGGAGGACTGAGCACTGCACAAACCCATCCAATCTCTTCACTGAGGAGGCAGGAGTTTCCCCTGGGCACCCCACAGCCTCCCTGAGCCTTCAGCCCAGCTCATCCATCTCAGCTCTCACCCCGTTGCTCGGGGAGTGCCTGGGGATGCCTTGTGGCTGAGCTGTACCTGCTTGGCTTACCAGAAGGCAGCTTTGCCAGCCCAGCACATTCATTTCAGATACTTGGGGAGACACCAAGTATCCCTCAGCCCAAAAGGGAAATTCTGGAAAGGGAAATGAAAACCCCCTCCAGCTCCTCAATGGATCTGCAGTGCAAACACACCAGCCTCTTCCCTGCGCCACAGATACTATAATTATAGATTAGATTAAATCCCAGTGTTTCGCTTTATTTACATTCCTGACCTAGCCTATTCATTTCCAGTGTTTGTGCCAAGAATCAGCACAAAATTTACTGGAAATAATATGGAAGTCATCAGGATTCCTTCCAGAGCCTTTCCTTGGAGTGTGTTCCTATGCTGTGAAGAAACCTTGACTTTACATTGCCTTTGCTGCCTCAGATGGGGTTTCCCCAGGGTGGTCATGAACCAGCCCAAAGGCTCTGAGTGAGCACGTTTCAGGGGTGTTGGAAAGGTGGAAACCTCTTCCTAGGGGGTGCAGGTTCAGGACTGCTGTTGGATGGAAGGGGATTCAGTCAGCGTTCAGAATGACAACACAAGGCTCCCGTCTGCAGCCAGGGCCCACCAGGTCCTGCCCAGCCAGCGTCATCCTCTGTAGGGTCTGCAGGCCATCGACAGCGTGGCCAGGCTCAGCTTGGGATAACATGGAACATCCCATTTTTTTGGTGAGCTTAAGGAAAGAGGCAAAGGTGTGGAGCAGGGAGAGCCCATGAGAGCATGGAGAGGCAGCAGCTGCAATCCCACGGGCTGAATGTGCTGAAGGAGCTGGCCCAGAGCAAGGCTGACTAATGCAGAGTGACCTCTGCCGTGTGCATAGCTGGGATAAAAAGTGGAACGGAAAACCCTTGGTGCTCAAGAGTGTGTTAATACTGGCAGCAGTCCCCTGCTCCTTATATGATGCTAATTGTTATTGTTGGTCTTTGGTCAGGGAGACACGTGAGTGAGCGCTGGAGCAATCGGAGACAGATCCCAAGCAGCTCAGTGGCATGGGTTAAAACACATCTGTTACAGCCCTTGGCCGGGTCCCCTGTGTGCACAGGAGCTGTGCTGCTTCATTGAATCCACCTCTCCCATTCCACATGCTCTCCAGCTTCCCAAAGCCGAGCGGTGCACGGCTGTCATTTCCGCTCAGGCATTCCTGGCTTGCGGAAGCTCAAACAAGGCAAGTCAGGAGCTGAACAAGTGTTTGCTAAATCCTAGGCCTGTCCTAGGATGAAGGCTCATCCTCTCTCAGCACTTTGGGGTTGTGGCAGAGCCAGGCTGCCCAAAGGCTGGCTCAGGTGTCTCCTTGTTTTTGCTGCAGTGAGTCCAGCAGGGAACCCTCTGGGCTCACCTGGGCTGTGTGTGGATCACTGGCTTGCAGGGGGATTGGCCCCATGACAGATGGTCTGTACAGGGAGGTCAGGGGCTCAGCAGAAGGGTACAATCTCTCTCTCTGCTCTGATTTTCATGAAGTCCCAGTTATGGAGGTAGGTTAGGCTCCTGCTGAGTTTCCAGCATCAGGAGGATGCACATCTAAAAACCACAGAGAAGACATTCATGACTTTTTCGTGGCCAGTCTGGGGGCTCTTCCCAACTTCACCGTTCGCTCTGCTGAGTGATTTAAGGAGATCATTTTGTCTTGCTTCCATCATCACCTGTTTACCTGATCCCTTTAAAAACTCGGGTTTTAATCTCTCTCATGCTGTCTTTGTGTCCAGCCTGGCCTGGGTGACTCAGACCAGGGCCACCAGGTGCTGCTGCAGTGCTGCTACACTGGCTATTTGCCAACACCCATCTAAATGTTGTGTTTGTACCTGAATCTTCCTTCTGATCTGTCTCTGCCACCAGTACCCAACCACCTGAGACAGATCTGAAGTCAGATGCCTTTCCCTGACCTCAGGAGAAGCTTCTTCTTTAGTATCTGCCAAGTTTATGGGTATCTCCCACCTTTTTCCTGAAAGACCAGGTTTTCCTCCCCAGATTCTCTGCTTCTGCTCATACCTCATGCCACAGAGAGCAACAGAACAGCTTTTGTTGCCTCCCATGGCAGTCTCCTCCCTGCTCCTTCCTCTGGACAATCAAATTGAAACAACATTCTTGGTTTTGTCCCTAAAGTCTGCCAACATCTAAATCCCAAACCTGTCTGGGTCCAGGCCCATTCACATTGCCCCTCTGGAGGAAGGCTGGCAGTGGTGGAGTGAGGAAAAGGAAGGAGGAGGAGGCACAGAGGGGTTATTGTGTGGGGTAATTGCAGCTGGGGGAGTGTGCCAATATAGGATTCTTCCTGCGAATGGTAATGGGGTGGAGAGGAAGATTTTGGCCACTTTTCCTGTTGGTAGACAAATGGACCTTTGCAATTCCACCTTTTTCCCATCAGCAATCCCGTATCACCAACCCCTTTTAGTCACAGACTTGGAGAGTGTTCTTATCCCTGACTGTGTAGAAACCTAATGCCACTACACATCCAAGTCTTATCTCATGGACTAATGGGAGAGGGAGTACAAGAGCTGTGATATAAATATCAACACGGGCGTTGCTGGCTTGGATTTGCTCTAAGCCAGCCAAACCTGCATCGTGCTACTGCCTTGGAGCCATTTGTTTTGTTCATCAGGTCTCCATGGTACACAGCACCCTCCTCGTGAAAGCTGGAAAGCTGAGGGCCATGCTGGTTTGATTCTTACAGCACAGTTTGAACACACTCCCGTTCCTTCTTTTTTATCTTGTAGAGAAGAAGGGAGTGAGAAGAAGGGCAGATGTCCTTGTTGGCCATGGCCTAGCGAGGGAAACTGGAAGGGAGAGGTGTGACGTGCCTGAAGCTCCTCAGTGAGCTAGAGCTGAGCAGAGGTGAGGGATGTCCGTGCTCACACTTCGCATGAGCCCCACTTCAGGAGAACAGTTGTGAGAATTGCTTTTTTGGTCAAGTGATTAAGAGATGCTCCCTGCAAAAAATTCTGTTCTCTTCCTAATTTCCTCATGCAGTCTGGGACCCAGGTACCCGAGAGTGGGAAGTTGGACAGCTGCCCAGCACCTATAGCAGCTCCACCTGATATTTCCAGACAGCTCAAGATTCTGGCTTATTCAGGCTTTAAGGAGTGGCCAAAAGCAGCGCAATTCTGCCCATAAACATGCCTGAGGAAGGATGTGACCAGCTCCTGTGGTGCCCAGGTGTTCAGTCACTACTGAATCCACAGGTCTTATCTGAACCCAGAGCCATCCCCACAGTCCAGGGGGATCAATCAGCTCAGACAGACTCTGCATGGGACCCCAGGTCCCCAAAGGTGGAGATATGATGCTTCTCCAAACGAAAGATAAGTCACAAGCTAATCCCACCTGCCCATCTTTTTGTCCACTCTCAAAAGCAAAGTTTGGATGCCATGAGCTACAAGTTCTGTCCCAGCTCAGGCCAGCAATGTGCATTTATCTCACATATGGCTGCAGGTCCATAAAACTGGTTAAACTTTTTTTAGTTTCATTTTTCCAAAGGACACCTCCAGCACATCCCAACCCATCCTTTTCTTGTAATGACAACAGCACAGAGAGTCCTTCACCAGCCTTGTCTCCCAGAGAACACTTTGTTATTTTCATTTTCCTTTTTGGTGTGTGTGCATTAAAAAAAAATAAATCTGTTTTAATCTCTGACTTGTGCAGAACATTACATCAGTAAGCACCCGTCTCCTGGTCTTGCCAAACTGGAGTTTATCAGCACAAAGTGACCTCTCCAGCTCTGCCACCCCTTCTCCCCCTCAGGGCCATGGTTCTTTCCCAGAGAAACAGGGAGTTTCTGCAGGGAGTTTGTCATGGGGGAGCTGTGCAGGCAATGGAGCCCTGCCCTTGTGGTTGCTGCACTCAGCTGTAGATCTCAAATAGCCTTTAACTTACTCTTTGGGGTTTGGGGTTGTTTTCCCCTTGCCTGTGTTGTCAAAAGTAGCCAGTGAATTGAGGCATCTCCATTTTGGGGGCATCATCTTCAAGGCTTCACCATCAGAGCCACAGCTCCTGCTGGCTTCAGCTGAATTTGTGACAGAGTAAAACAGACATCAAAAAAGTAACCTCAAACTAGCTGCTTCTTCCTGAGTTTTCCCACCTGTAAAATGGATATATTAAAACTGAGCCACACCCTTTGCTGGGTTTCCAACACAGTGAGGAGATCAATAATAAAATGGGAGAGAAAGCTGAGGAGCAGCTGCTGGGTTGCAGAGATGGCATCCCTGTGGTGAGGTGGGGCTTGATGTGGGTGATGCTCCGTGCTGAGCTGTGGCCCATTGGTCCCTGTGTGGTCACCCCCATCTGATGCCCCTCCCAAGGATATTTCCTTGGCTACCTTCAGAGCAATTGCTCCCACCCCACGCACCCTCATTGCTCCTGGTCACCTCACACACACACTCGCTTCCCTCATCAGGAATGAGATAAATTTGATTATACAGCAATATGGTTTCTGTTATGAGAAGGGGAAAAAAAATACCCTGGCTTTCACTGAAAACCCTCAGAGCCAAAGCTTATGTCATGATGTAAAAGTTTCTGAAAACAAAAAAGAAGTAGGGTCTGAGGGATGCTGATTTTTCAAGGGGTGGTGGATGGAGGGGTCAGCGGGGTCTTGTTTTCGCTGGATGTGCTGATGGAGTTGGGTGTGGAGATGCTGCCCTGGCAGGGTGGGTGTGAAGGGAGCTCAAGGCTGGGTCACTGGGACATGCTTGTCCAAACAGCTGAGCAGTGAGCTGGGCTTGGGCACACCTTGTCACAGTTCTGGGCTGTCATATCCCTGGATTGGGGTCTGTTCCTTGTCTCTTCCATCTTTCCTCCTCTCAGTTTCCGCCGGGGAAACCATAGGGCAGCCCATGGCAGCAGCAACCTGAGCTGGGTCTGGAGCATGCCAGTTTTCTCCTCCCTTCCGAGCATCTCCCACTGCCCTGCAGCTGCAGGAGTGGCCTCCCCTCCTAATCTCATTGCACAACCCCAAGCAGAAGGCCCTGCCACAGGGCGGGGATACTTCTGTGTTTTCCTTCCCTCTGGTTTGCATCATTGCAGCATCCCAGTCTCCCAGCCTTTCTGGACAGGGGCTGTGGGGATGTGTCCTGCACACAGGAGGCTTTGCACACCCCAGTTTCTCACATGGAGTGGGGGATGTTGGCAAGGGCTGGTTGGTCTCTGGGAGACCCACCCCAGGCTGCTGGGGGAACCTCTCAGACAAAGCAACCGAAACCAAAATACTTCTTTGGGGTTTTTGACATGTCACCGCTGATGTAAGGGGAAGGATTTCAAGCCATTTCAGCTGCCACAAGTTGTACTCTTGGTGGTCTTTGCCTCTTGTGCTCCTCCCCTCTGTTAGATTGGTGGATGTTTTGTGGTGTTGCATCCCATGGGTGCTGCCCTCCTGAGGGCACGGGGATGGATGGATGAGGACCAGGGTGCATTTCTGTCCATGTTTTTTATGGCTTTGGACCTGGGTCTGGGGCATCTCACTTTGCTGAGGGTCTGTCCTGTACCACAGCAGGTACTTCAGTGGTACCCAATAGCCCCATAAACACACCAATCGTCCCGTAACCCTTACTCCATAGCCCACAGGTAAATCGTGGCCAGATCCTGGTGTAAGCAGCCTCTGGGCGTGCAGGTGTGTTTGGAGGTGTTTGGTGGAGCAGTGTGGGATCATGTGGCTGCTTAGTCCCACACTGGCAGGTGAAGCAAACAGATAAACTCTGGGCTTTCCACGTTGTTGCAGCCAAGGGCGCTGCAGAGAACAGGATGTCCCGAACAGTGCTGAAGCCCAGCAAAGTGCTGCCCCCAGAGTCCCCCTTGGCAGTGCCCCCTCTTCCTTGCTCCCCAGGCAGCAGTTTGCAGTGACACCCCTGTGGCTTTTCCATCACCTATCCAAACCCTCCTCTTCGCTGCTCCAGCAGAGCCACCCCAGTGAAGGAGAGCTCCAGCAGAGCCACTCCACCCCATAGCATGAGGCCCACCCCATAGAATGAAGCCCATGGAATGAAGCCCACCCCGCAGCGTGAAGCCCGCCTGCATCACCCCACACACGGCTCCCGAGCTCTCCCAGGCCATCTCCAGCTCTCGGCTCTGTCCCTGCCTCGTACCTGCTGCCCTGCTACAAGCTGAACTGTTTTCCAAGTGGAAACATGAGTTGAAGGATTAACTCCACAAGGGCCTTTCCGTGCAATGCACCGGGATTAAATATTTATGTTGGCAAAAAGCATGTAATAGGCAGCTCCAGATCAGAGATAATGAAATTGAGGTGTGTGGAGAAAGCAGGGGAGGCAGGGGGCTTGCAAGAGCAGATGGAAGAGGGACCCAAGTGGGTTGTAGTATGTGTGCCTGGGTGATTACTTCTGGTTTTATTAATACCCACCTGTTTGTGGGGGGACCCCAGCCCCATCGCTGAGAGCTCTGCAGCGCGCAAGGGAGTGCAGAAATCAGCCATCCCAGTTCCTTGTGTGCACACCAGCAGCAGGCAGGAGCAATTGTCACCCCGGTGGCTTTCACTTAGAGCCACCTGAAGTGAGGGAAGGCAGGCACTGTTGTGGGGGAGGTGGCTGGGTGGGGAGTAGGGATGAGACCCTCTCTGTGTCATCTGCAAATGATGCACAATCCTAAATCATTCATAGCAGTGATATAGGATCCCTGGCTCTTCCAGACCACTGCAGTCAAGGTTATTTACTGGTGACTGTATCGGATCAGGCAGCAATGTGGTTTGGATTATACGGAAGGTTCCTGATCAGGTCAGGAGAAGGCTCATGGCAGCAACCACAGCATGAGCAGGAAGGCCCATGAGAGACTCCCTGGTGGGTGTTAGTGAGGAGCCCTGCCAGGATGGGCAGCAGGCGAGCACAAGGAGCGTGGCAAAGGAGAGGTGGGAAGGATGGAAGACCTTCCTCTGCTGCAGAAGGAAAACAAGGAGTACATGCAATGGCAAAAGCTGCTGCTCTTTCTCAACTTGTTATTTTTATGAGACAACAACATCTCCCTCTTTCCACCCAACAACAAACATCGCAGAAGGCAGCGCACGGGGGGTGCGAGTCCCGCGCAGGGCCGTGGGACCCCGGCCAGTCTTGGGCCCTCCAGGGAGGTATGAAATGAGGCATGAATGGAGTGTTAGGAGAGAATGGAAATCCACTGGCTCCCAGGCCGGCTCTCCTGCGGGGGGTCCCTTGCTCACGATGACAGCGCTGCCTCTCATAAACACGCATTTCCTCATCCCCGTTTGTTTCTCTCTCTTGTGCAATCTCTTGTACCAGACGGGAATGGGAGTGAGTCCCACTGGTACGTGAATGTGTTACAAAAAACCTTCCCACCCTGCCACCAACGAAGTACTGAGAAAGAACAACAGGGTTTAAAAGGAAAAAAAAAAGAGAATGAGAAGAAAGATGGGGCAGCTGGATGGATTTGCTACTGGCCATGACTTATTGTTTTGAGTGTAAACTCAAGGGCATGGCTGTGCTCGTAGTTTGCAGCATCAACCAGCACTCAGAAGCCCCACTGCACTTGGTGCTCTGCATCCCTCTGGGAAATGGATGTTCCTTCCCCAAATGATTTTCCTGGGTGGAAAACATGGGACAAAAGTAGAGGCAAAGTAACTTGACTGAGATCACATAATGCTCAAATCAAGAGATAGCCCAGCTCCATCCTGCCCAACACCATTCCTTGTGCTGGGTTGTTTCACTTGGGGTGTGTGAGTAATGCTGCTGCTGGCAGTCCCTGGGCATGGACCAGGCTGCCCTTCCCAATCCACACTGCTGGGACAGAGCACAACTGGAGCGAGGTGTGACACTAAGGTGTGGGAACAAGGGCAACTCCCACCGTCAAACACATCTCCTGGACTGGGGGTGGAGGTTACAAAGTCTCCTAGACCTGGGCTGGTGGAGCAGGGATGGAGGATCAGCTGTAGCTGCAGAGGAAGAAAAGCTGCAGGGAGTTGCAATCCTTCCCTGCAGAGTGAAAAACAAGAGAAGAAACCTGCAGGGAGCGGTGCCTCTGCAGCAGCATTTGCAGGAGAGCAGGGCTGGCTCCACACCTCTGGAAGCTCCCAAGCACAGTCACTGCAGTGACATGGGGCTCTCCCATGGTGCGGGACAGCGGATCTCCAGTCCTGGCTTCTGGGGTAGCAGGGCTCTGGCTCTGGGCTGGTTGGCTGTATAGCCACCATTTCAATAAAGAAATGATTAAAAGAGGGTGGGGAGGGGGGAAAAGAAAACCCCAAAACATCTGTTTTACTTCAAATCAGGGAAGATTCCTTTGCTTGCAAGGAATGTGTAAATCACGCCGGGCTGGGAGATGTGCATAACCCTGCCTGAAAGCTGCTCTGCACTTCAAACGAATTCTAGCGTGCTTACTGGGATTTTGTTTTTATTATTTGTTTCAGACCCCCCCCCCACCCCCATCCTACCCTCCCCCCTCCCTGTCTGCCTGCTGGAGCTGTGAGAATCTCCTGCCCACTGCCAGTCCCTTGCCCTGTGCCCCTGAATTTGGGGGCCTCAGGGCACAGGGACAGTGGGCACTACAGACCTGGCTGGCATCCTTCTGGCTGGCATCCCTGCCTGCCACCATCCCCATGCCAACACTGAGGCCATTGCAGGGCCCTGTTGGCTGCCCTGGAGCTCCCAGAGCCCAGCTGGAGTTTCTTACAGGGGTCCTGCCTGGGATGCCTGGTCCCCGTCTCTCAGCTGTTCCCGTGTGCATTATTGCTGGGCTTTGTTTTGCACTGCAGCCTGCTGAAGGTGAAGCCAGGGCTGCCCAGCAGTGCTGGGGACAAACCCAATGGAGACAGATCAAGAGCTCTGCTCGCAGGGGTGCACAGCCACGTCCTTGTGCCAGCTCACTAAGGTGACTGTCCCTCGGGCCAAGGACAAGCTCTGCTCCCTGTGGTCAGCACAGCCCTTGCCTGTCTTCTGAAAGCAGGAGGCCCTACTGTGGTGGCTTTTATAAGAACAGCCAGCCATCGACTTGCTTGCCGTGGACCACCCACTGCTCCTCAGATGACACTGCCTTTTGAAGTCACTACCAGCCCGGGCTGGATTTCAACCAGCAGCCCAGATGGAAGCCAAGCCCCCAGGAGAATGAGAACAAACCCTACCAAGGGGATCTCCAGGGGTAGCAAGCTGTGGAGTGTCTGGTTCTTGTTTAGAGGGACTGTGAGGTTGGGAGGGGCAAAGATTTCCCAGTTTGGCAGGGGTCACAGCCTTCCTCTCACCCATGTCCCCAGGGCCGGTGATGGCCAAGCTCTGCAGAGTGTTGGTAGGTTGAGCAGCAGGGATGGTTAGCTGTGAACATTCCCATTGTGGAGCTCCCTGCAGGGGTCCAGGGCTTTGCTTGTCTCTCCTTTCTCCTTGGCACATCTGGAGGAAGAGTATTTATTCTCTCTCTCCTGAATATTTATTCCCTCTCTCCTGCTCATCCCCTGCAGCTACAGCCACCCGGAGCACTGCTGTCCCTTCATGGGGGAGGGTGGCAGCTGTCCCACGAGTGGCCCAAGGAAGGTCCTGAAGGGGTGTGTCCCTCGTGGGATAACCCACCTGGCACACAGGACTAACGCCTTGAGATGAGGCTGAACTCCACCCACCCACAGATCAGCGCAAAGACAAGCAAACCTCCCCTAAAAGTAAAACTTAACCTCAAAGTCCCAACCTCAGCAGAGCTGGGCCCGGGGGCTGTGGGGTGTCTGTGGCTGAGGGAACAGTGTTGGGGACAGCAGCAGGTGTTGCACAGGGGGGAGAGGGGATGCAGGTGCTGCCAGGGGATACCCTGCCCTGGGGAGCTGGAGGGATTGATGGGCATCACAGTGCCTTTGCAAAGGCTGTGGCCGGGCCTCAGGCACATGTGGGATGCAGAGCCTGAGGAAAGCCCTCCTTTGCTGCTCCCAGGACAGCTCGATCCGTCACCAGCTCTTGCTGATGCTCTGCAGCCTGAGCAGGACCAGCCCCCTCAGTTGGCAGCCTCGGGCATCAACCCGAGCTGTCGCACAGTGGGAGTTGTTCCAGCAGCACAGGGAGTCAGAGGCAACTCCTCTGACCTCTGTCCAAGGGCTTTGTTGGGCATCCCAGCAGAGCAGGGACTCTGGCACTTCACAGACTGTAATGAGCTGCTGTTGCTTCACTGGAGACAAAAGCCCCAGCCTGCAGCGGCTTATTATCACCTCCTCCTGGTTCTTCACTCCACCAAAGGATGCTACAATTCACATTCTGGGTAACATGGGACCTTCCGTGGCCTTTCCAGGCGCTGGGGGAACACCTTGCCTCAAGCCCTGAGGCAGACAGGGAAGACTGTGAATAGCTGGGCCAGTTCTTACTGCGTTGCCTTTAGAAGCACATCTGCAAGTCTTCATCCTCACAGCCAGCAGGACGAAAGCAAGGACATAATGACTGCCAAGAAATACGGACCTCAAACACCCTCTATCCATCCTCTCCAAAGCTGGTAATTCCATGGTGATCCTGCTTTTTCTGCCATCGTTCTGCCTTCACAGCTGGGAACCATCTCTGTGGGGCACCGTAGAGTTCTGCTGGGGCATCTCCGAGCTAATTGAATCCTCCTTGCTCCTTGGAGAGTGCCTAGGAGCTAAAGCCCCAGTGTTGCAACATCAGCTGTGTTAATGTTATCTCGTGTCAGGGTGGATGTTTTGGGTGTGTTGTCCTGCTGCTATGCCAAGGAGCTGCTCTCTCATTCACATCCCATCTCCGTCAGAAGCTCCAAGGTTCTCTCCAGAGAAGATTGCTCTGCTCTTCCTTGCTCAGTGGGGTAAAGCTGCTCCTGAAAGGATGTACTCCGAGAGCGAAGGATGAGGGAGTCATTATCTGCTTCTTGAAACAGCTGGCAAGGATCAATGGGGACAAAGGAGGGAATCAAGGCAGAGAAAAAGGCGAGGGGGGACAGTGGCACTGCTGGAGCTCTCAGCCCTGGGGTGGTGATGAAGACACTCTGGGGATGCAGCAGCCAGGAGGGTGGCAGTGACCTTCCTGCACCTTCTGGACGAAGCCATGGCCTGGCTGGCATTTTCCCCTCATTTCCAGTGAAACACATTTTCACCTAAGGCAGTCTTGGCACTGCTGCTCACGCAGTGTCCGGCTGGCAGAGGGGCTCCAGTGGAATCTTGGCCGTCCAACACAGGTATCATTCAGGAGCAGGGTTCTTGGGGAACAGAAGGTGGCCTGTGTATCAAGGCCTTCTTTCACAGCCATGGCAGTAATGGGAATCACTACTCTGGTGGGTTATTGACAGGGTTTTGAAGGAAATCTTGGGAAATTGAGATGCTGCAGTTGAGGCTGCGAAGGTGAGTGTCCTGCTGGGCATTTCTTTGTCAGGGAGACAAAAGATCCAGGCATTAGCAAGAAGTGCTTAGGATTTTTAATTAATTTCTTTCTTTCTTTCCCCTTCATCCTTTGTTTGGATCTTGTTCAACGGGGATCTGAAACAAAAGAAGTTGATGAAGTTCTCAAAGGAGGGAGAGCTGAGCGAATCTGCATCATAGCTTGGCTCAGGCACAGGGCAGATGCTGCTGAGGGGTTGAGGGGACCAGCACTCAAACCTGCCCACTCCAGGTTTTGTCTCTCTGTGGCCTCACAGCTCAGAGGGCAAGCCCAGGAGACTTGGGGGCAGCACAGTGTGGGACGCTGTGACACCAAAGTGACGCTGTCCCACACTGCACCCCTGTAATTCAGCAGCAATGAGTGGCCCTGCCCTCCTCCCTGTGAGAAGCACCATGTTCTCCAGTCACTGTTTTTGAGCATGGCCATGGCATCAGCTGCAATTCAGGTAACCTTGCAGCGTGAATAACCCTGGGTGACTTCCCCAGGGTTGACACAAAGCAAAGATGGACCCATGGCTGTGCAAGCCTGTCTCCAGCCCCACGACAGCTCCACCTGCCCTCAGTGTCTCAGAAATCGAGCCTCCTCTGCCTCTCCTCAAGCTTCTTACAGTGCAGAGCAGCCTGTGCCTTCTTCCTGCCTCCTTCCTCCAGTATTTGATGGGCACTGTTTTATCCACTTCCAAAAGGCATCAGACACCTGAAGCATGTCCTGGCAGGTACATCTGACAACTGTGGTCTGGTTTTGTTGGGAGGCATCTGTTGAAGGATAACGATTAGTCTCACAGCATTTGCTGTCCTGGGAAAAAAAAGAAGTGTGAATTGTGAGAACAGTTTACTGACAGCCCCATGTATTGGTGTAATGGCAAGGCTTCAATACTCCAGTGTGGCACCAGTTCCTGCTAACCTGTTCCTCCATCACACTGATGGGAGCAGGTCAGTTGTCACAGATGGTTAAAAAAAGCTCAGTTATAAAAGGTGCTTTTCTTGGATGGTAGAACAGTGAGGAGAGCATTCTAAAAGATGGGGTATTTTTTCAAGATCGCCCTGTCCACTGTTTCCTTACTGTGGGAAAGCAGAGCCAGAACCAAAGACAATGAAGAACAGAAGACACTTGTGGCCGTGCCAGCCCCAGGGAGATGGCACAAGGGTGACCACTGCCCAAGGTCAAAGCTTTGCCCAAATCCCAAGGCTCCAGCAGGGCCCTTGGCAGGGATGCAGTGTGGTCAGTCCCCTGCCAGGACACCAGCCCTCCCCTGGCACCATGGACATGGGCATGGCATGAGTGAGCCCAAAGCCAGGGCCCAACAAATAGACCAAGAAATCCTCTCCTTCCCAAAACCACCCCCTGCTAATTGTCTGCTCAGCATTTGCTGCAGAGACTGAGGGGTTGCTCTCATTTACCTCTCTTAATTACCGCGAATCACAGAGTCGTCAATAAGCTCAGCTGCATTCCTGTGGCTTGTGTGGACTGGCCGCTTTTTATTTGATCTGATTTATTTTTAAATTGTAATGGTTTCTGAATTGGGAATCCTTGCACTAAACACACACACCCCTTTCCATGCCTGCCCAGGCAGCTGCTGGCAGGCAAGCCCCACTCCTGCTCCATGTTCCTCAATGGATGTGGCTGGGGCGCTCTGCAGGGGAGGTACAAGCCCATGGTCGGGGAACAGGAGTGGGTGGATGGCTCCTGGACCACGCACAGCCCGTGGCACGTGGCCGGGGGTGAAACACCCATAGCTCTGCTCCACCCTGCAGCACCCCTGGGCTCCCACACTGCTCAAGAAGAGTCTTTTAGGGAAACTGTGTGTGTAATTTATGGATGCTTTTAGCTCCGGGAGATGCTGGGATGAAGGTCTGATGCTGCTCACCTGTGGGTATCAGGACAAAGAAACACACTCCCCCCTCAAGCCTCCCTGTCTCCCCCCAGCGAGCCCTTCACCTTGATGTCTGGGAGCCAAGGACACTCTGAGACTGAAAGAATGGGAGAGAACAGTTTGTTTGGGTCCCATGAGCACGAGGCTGTGCACAGTGCTGGGTCTGATGGGTGTGCTCACACCCATGTGTGTTTGGGGCACTGTTCCTGGCAGCTCCGCTCTGCACGTGCCCGAGTCCTGGCATAGCCCAAGCCCGGCCCCATCCCTCGTGCCCAGTCTCCGTGCTGAGATCACTGGGCAGCAGGGAAGTGTGGAATGCCAAGAGCTGCTCCACTGAGGGCTTTTAAAGGGAGGCCTCAGCATTGTTTTTGAGCTGGAACGGGAAGCGAGGAGGGCTGGCAAGGCAGGGTGTGATGTGTGCGTGTCAGCACGCTGGAGCAGCCTCGGCGGCATGGGGCCGGCTGCGTGCGAGCCCCGCGAGCCTGGGCTGTGCAGGAGGCACGGACAAGCTGTGACCAAGCGGGGAGTGACAGCAGGACGTGCGTGTAACACCTCAGCCAAGTCAGGATTTATGTTTGCAGGCTCGGCATGACGGGTGGTGGTAGCCACGCTGCCGGGGAGGGAGAATCCATCGCACTGTGTGTGGGACGCCAGCCAGGGTTGCCCTCGCTGAGCTGCTGGAGTTAACAGCAAGAGGCTGCAGGAACACGGCACCAAGGCCAGGCAGATCAGCCAAGCTCAAGCCAAGCCCTACTGGCAGGAGCGTGCTGTGGTTGCACCACTTCGGAAAGCTTGAGGCCGTGTTTTTGCGTGACGCTGGGCTCTGGAGCAGCATCTCTGCCCTGTCCTTCATTCACACAGGCCAGGGGGCTCCTCTCAGAGCCTGGGTTGGCCACACAGCAGCTAGCTCCCAGTAGGCACACACTTAATTAGCGTGGGGGTTTGGCATCCATGGGAGTGCTAATTGAGCTCCTTATCAGAGCCTTTCTCTGCAGCCCAGGCAGCCCGTTTGTGGTACAGCATCTCACCGAGCAGCTGCACCAGCCCAGAGGCCTCAGGAAGAGCAGACAAGGCAGACCAGAAATGCCTATGGTATCTCTGTAGGATATAAAGAAATCAACAGCCAAGCTAAGGAAGGTCAGACTCAGAAGTCCTTATCTTGCTTCCCGCAAATAAGGATCATGAGTAAAGCACTCAAACATCATGAGCATCATGAGAGGGAGTTAAAAAAACATGCTGCCTATGAATAAGTAACATGTTTTGAGCTTTCATTCTCAGTCTTAAAGAGTTTTGTGCCTTTATAAATTTGTATTTTGGGTTATTTTCTCTGCATTGAGAAAGGATAGAAACATACTTTTCTGGTTTTCAAATCCCTTGAAACACAATGGACAATCCCAACAGTAACCAAAGCTTTAACTTTTGCTTTCTCTTCCTCCCCCAAGAAGCATCTTGAGCCTAGTGATAAAACCCAGCCTTCAGCCAACACTGGGCGGGGAATCTACAGGGAAGGTATTGACATTTCATGAGGCCAAATGTTGATTGGTTTCTGTCTCTCCCTGAATGTTCCTTCAGGTCCCAATAGGTTTGAATTCAGCAGTAAACATTTAAGCGGCATTACTTTACAGGACTTAGTGTGCTGTGATTTGCTGCAGAGGTGGCAGCATTTCCAGGCGTGGAGGGCTGGATCCCTGCCAAGAGCATTTGTGTTTGGACCTCTTTGGAACCTCTTCAGGTAAAATATATTCTAGTATTTCTAGAAATACAGGGCTTTGTGTAGAATCTTACTGAAGGGATGGTTGGAAAAGAGGATCAGCTGTGAGCTGAATAGCAGGGAGCCCGGAGCTCCTTTGGAAAACACAGGGAGAAGATGAGGAAATGTCATGAAGAAAGTTTATCAGTAAACAGAACACCTCCACATTATAAAGGAGCCTCTGCCAGATCGTAGCTACCATATGGCATTCCAGGTTGTCTGACGTGGTTTCGTGCAATGGCTCTAGGTCTGAGACCTTTTAGTTTCTGGCTTTGACTTCACCCCTGAGATCTCTGCCTTGGGCAAAGCACTCAGAACCACTCTTTGGCCACATTTATTTACAAATTATCGGGGTTGGCTTATTCAAGTGCAGCTCCATCCTCATCAGTGGGGATGATGCCTGGCTTGGTCCTTGGCCCACGATGCTGTAATAGATTTAATTGGGGCAGGAGGATCTCCCTGGAGTGGTGCAAAATCCCGCCATGTCCTCGGCTTAGCTCCCTCCCTCAGAGCCATCGCTTTGGCTTTGCCCTGGTTTGTCATGCAGATGCAGAATCATGGAATGGTTTGGGCTAGAAGGGACCTTAAAGCTCATCTCATTCCACCCCTCTACCATGGGCAGGGACACCCTCCACTGTCCCAGGTTGCTCCAAGCCCCATCCAACCCAGTCTTGAACACTTCCAGGCATGTGGAGTCCACAATTTCTTTTGGTAACCTCATCACCCTTATTGTAATGAATTTCTTCCTAATACCTAATCCAAACCTACCCTCCTTCAGCTTGAAGCCACATCCCCATCTCTCCCAGGCAGTGGTGGTCTCTCCTCCCACTGGCCACCCCTGTGATGTCCTGTTGGGTCCCAGGCTGCTCCTTGCCTGCATCTGCTGAAGGTTTCCAGCAAGATGGGAATGCTGGGTTTGCACAGAGACACAGAGACACAGGTCTTTGCACTCCCTTCTCTTAATTGTCTGTTTCCGGGAATAAAAGAAAAAAACTAAA
This sequence comes from Corvus cornix cornix, assembly GCF_000738735.6. Taxonomy (NCBI): domain Eukaryota; kingdom Metazoa; phylum Chordata; class Aves; order Passeriformes; family Corvidae; genus Corvus; species Corvus cornix. The sequence continues at coordinate 7,887,329 of NC_046346.1, forward strand.
CCCCAGCACTCTGCACAGTGCCATTAACTGGCCATAAAAGTGTTTTGCTGCAGAGGCTGGGTGGTCAAGTGGTTTGAGAACAAGATTGGAAGCCATCATCTCCCGAGTTTCCAAACTGTTCATGTCGCTGAGCCTCGCCGGGGCACGATGCTTCACCCCATATGTCTCTGTTTACCGTCGATAAAACAGAGCTATTAATACTGCTGTGCTTCGGGGTGATCTTCTGGACTGTAATTAATGTTAAAACCCTCTGAGGTCACTGGCTGGAAGGAGCTGGAGAGGTGCAGAGGCTGTGTGCTGCTGGGCTGCCAGCCTCCACCACGGCTGGGCTGATTGGTGCTGAGTCCAAAACATCTCATTCACAAGGAATGGAGATGAAAGAGTTTCCTCTAAGGTTCTTGAAAGAGGACTGGCTCCAGGTGAGGCAAAGCAATTGGGTTTCTTCTCAAAAAAATAATTTTTGACAAGATCAAAATCACTTTGATTCTGATGTTTTTCCATTTACATTGTTGGTTTTTTTTCCTTACATCATCCAAAAAATGATGAAAAGAGGGCTTGTTTTTTGACTTTTTTTTTTTTTAACCCAGGCCTGACCAGGAGAGATGCTCTTGCTCTTGGCAGCTGAGTGACTTTGTTCCTGTGTGAGCTGGGCAGAGGGGAGAAGTGCAGTCAAAAGGCTCATGCAGGTCTTCAGCATCACCCAAAGGGGTGGATGTGCTTCAACACCCAACCAATCCTCCTGACCCCACTGGCGATGGAATAGGTGAAATGGGCACTAATTGCTGAATATTACAATTGTGTTTTGATAAGTCTTCTGTTTTTCAGGGAAAGTGCTCTGGCACTGATTGCCTCAGAGCTAATGGAGGCAGCCTGAGCTGCTGCAGGCAGAGCAGAGGTTACACATTAGCTCTGCTCACCCTTTTACAAAAGCAAACACAGCAGCACAGCCACTGTGGCTCAGCAGGTGACCCCAGGATGGGGATGGGGAGCAGCTCCCAGCAGTACCCTGATGTTGAGCCCTCTTACTGCTTGTTGTGCTTCTGCTGATGAGCAAGAAGAGCCCTGCACTGGGTGGGCAGCAGGACCCCTGGGCTCTCTGCCCTGTTCTCCCACTGCAGCTCCTCATCTCCTGGGGCTGGAGTCCCCCTGCCCAACACTGGGTGCCCTGTTGGTGTTGCTGAGACACAAACCTTCCCTGCTCCCAGCAAGAGACTCCTCACTCCCCCTGAATGTCCCATCTGCTGAAGGGAGGGAAAGGAATGGTGGCACCTTCAGGATGGGATGCAAAGCCCTGCAGTCAGACTCCTGCATGGAATTCGCTGTTGCCCTATTGCTCTGTCTGTCCCTCAGTGAGAACAGCCTGTGTGTGGTACTTGTGTGGTGACACAGTGTGGATGTCCTTCCTGAGATGCTCCCACTCCGAGCAGTGCTCCTGGGAAACTAAGGAATGTCATGCCAGAAGGATTAAATAGCATCTCCTTGGGCGAGCCGAGCGTGTGCGTCCCCTGCGTGCCCTAGCTTGGTGAAAACGGGAGTGCTCCCTGCGCACAAGTGTGTTCCTTGGCAGTCTGCTGGCATCCTTGCACACAGCAAGTATTGTTAGGGACATAATGCTAATTGCTTGGAGGGAATATGTCCTGCGCTGGGAATTGCTACTGTGCAAATGTCAGCTCTTATCAGCCACATGTGGGACGTGCAGGGCCTGCAGGGAGGAGAGAGGGGGCTCGCAGTGCTCGTGTGTGGGGTAAGGAAAAGGGAGGCATTGCTTCTGTCACCCCCCAAGGATGCTAAGGACTTAGGACCATTCCTTAAATAAACATACGTCAGGGTCTCAATCCCATTTAAGCTTCAGCTGCTTTTATGGTACTCCTTGCACTCACTTGCAAGAACTGCTCACTTTTACCTTAGGCTAAGGAGGGGTGGTGTGTTATTTCTCAGGCTGGGTACCCCACCACCAGGCATCTCAGACCTCTGAGAGGCTCAAACCAGCCCCTGCACTTTGTCAAAGCCAGCTTGAGTTGCCATGCCCAGCTCAGAGTGAATAAATATGAACTGATGCCCTTTGGGAGAGCGGACAGAAGATTGTCACCCCTGCTGCGAAGAAGCATTCTCATTTTGGAGCTTTGATGCTCTGAGCAGGACTCTGAGCTCAGCATCCCAGGACGTTCCATGCAGCCACAGCCTGTTTACTCAATGCTCCATCCGGCACAAAAGCCATATTTTACTGTCAGATGCTCTCCATTAGCTTCAAGTGTGAAATTATCATTCCCACCCTTTTACCAACCCCACCCTTGTGAGGAAATGAGGGAGCAAACAACTCAAGGGCCATCCACAGGATGAGTACGAGCTGTCACTTGTCAGCAGAGCCCACTTACGGCAAGAATTACTGCCCTGCTCCCAGAAAGGCCAGAGGGAGCCCAGCTCACAGACACCACCGTGTTATAATGCTCACATCAGTGCATGGCAAAGCAGCCCTGAGGTGTTTGCATCCCTCTGCAGTCGGGAGGATTCAGGGTGCAGCCCCACAGGGGTCTCTGGGATGGGGAGAGAGGAAACAGAGGCCTGCAGATGCCAGAAAGGGCTGAAGTGACCTGTCCCCTCAGCCCTGCCTGCTGTCCCTGGGTTCTCCTGTGTTCCAAGACATCTCACATCTCCTTGAGATGCCAAAACTGACTGATAGTGCCTGGACCACATTTTTCCTTTCTCTTCTGAAGGCCGGTTCCCATAACAACCTGGTGGTGTGGGACTGAGGGATCAAGGCATTGTTTTCCTTTTGCTTCCTGCCTTCCAGATTTACCCTGTACGCGGTGGATACACGGGGCAGACACTCAGAGCTGAGCACAGTCACCCTGAGGACAGCCTGCCCGCTGGTAGACGACAGCAAGGCAGAAGGTCAGTGCTCAGGCACCTCCTGTTCCACACCAGGAGACATTTCCTTCTGATTTTGATTTTCCTTTCTTCACACTGCTCCCACAAAGCTGCCCAGGCCCTTCTCTCCCAGGCCCTTCTCTCCCAGGCCCTTCTCTCCCAGTGGGAAGGCTCCTTTAAATCCACCCGTGGGCACAGGGATGTTCATCTGGGGAGGGGTGACAAATTGCAGGAGTGTCCAGGGGCAAAGTCTCCTTGGCTGGGCAGCTGATGACTCCGTGATGCCACACTGGCATCCTTGCCAAGCACAGCTGTGGGAGCTGGTGCTGTGTCTGGAAAAAGAGCAGTCCCTTCTCACAAACCTGAGAGAGGCAGCCCTGGCCGTGCCATGCAGGGCACCATTGGCTCTGGGTGCTTGAAGGGATGCTGGGGGCAGCTGGCTCAGTTTGGAAACAGAAATGTTGATAAAAGCCCAGCTACTTTTGCACATTTGCATTGTTCAGTTTTGAAGCTGGTCCCACTTGTCCTTACCCCCAACCCAGAGCACCTGGCTGCTTTCAGATTTAAAAGGATTCCTCTAAGTGACCACCATATTACCTGTTCTCTTTCTTGCTTGCTTTCCCTTGGGAATATCACACAGAAGAAAGTTTTGGTTAGTGCTTAGCTGCACATTCAATAAGAAAAGCATTCCCATGAAAAAGCAGCAAACAGGAGACTAAGGAGAAGGAAGGAGATGCAGTTTTGTGCATTTCTCTTCTCCAAATTGAGATGTTTTTTCTCCAGCATAGAGTTAATGCTCTTGTTTAACACATCTGAGCTGCTCCAGCCAATGCCCACAATGATGAGGTGCTGCATTTCTGGCTGAAGGACCACCCTGGGATCAATAGTGTTGATTTCTTCTTTAGCACCATAGCTGTGAATGGCTTTTGGTTTGGTGAATTTGGGAGCAGCTTGCCTGCCCTTCCTGGGAGGAGAAGGCTGTGCCTGCCTCTCCTCCTCCTGCTCCTTCACGGAGTATTGCTGGAGTGTTAGGGACAGCTCTGCTCATGCAGGGCACCCACTGCAGGATCAGCCTGAGGAATTGTTCAATGCTCTCCAGTCACTGAGCCCTGCTGCAGGCAGCCCCAAGGGACTGGCAGCCATTCCAGCTGCCTGCCCCTGCTGCTGGCCCTGCCAAGGGCTCTTCTCCTCCTCTTCCCATGTTAGCACCTTCAGCTGGTCATTAATCCCGTGCCCTGATCCTTTCCAGAGATAGCTGACAAAATCTACAACCTCTACAACGGCTACACGAGTGGGAAGGAGCAGCAGACAGCCTACAACACCCTGATGGAGGTCTCTGCTTCCATGCTCTTCCGAGTCCAGCACCACTACAACTCCCACTACGAGAAGTTTGGGGACTTCGTCTGGCGCAGTGAGGACGAGCTGGGGCCCAGGTACCTGTCCCTTCCCTGTGTCCTGCCCTGCCCCATGCCCAGAGCATGCCTCTGCTCAGCACTGTGGATGTGACCCCGTTGCCTTCTCCTTGTAGCTAAGAGAAGTCCCCGTTTGGTGTTCACCAAGCTGTCCTGCATCCCCTTGGACCACCAGGTCCTGCTCGGTCCTTGGATGAATACTGGTGGGACACCTGGCAGCTGGGGGGATCTTTGCGTGAATGTTTGTGTCATCCAGTGATACAAACAAGTGGGTGATGCTTTGAATGAGTGGGAGCTTGGAAACACTGGGAAGTGGGGGGCAAAGGATGTAATATAGGCCTGGAAAAGTTTTTCCTTCTCCTATCTGCTGGTTGGATGCCACTGAGGATCTCTCCATAGTACCAGGATGGCAGCTCACAACTGTTGACACCCCTCCTGGACATAGATCCAAGCTGGCCTGGGGATCATCCTCCTCCAGAGATGACCTTGGTAGTTCATTGGCCTCTCACACAGAGCCATTCTCATCCTTCCCACTGCCTTCCCTCTCCTTTGATGACACTGCAGGCTTGTTTGTGCTTTGCAATTGTTCCTTTACCTCTGAATCCCTGGGAACCATCAGCTGCTTCTTACACATCCTTATTTCCCCTGTTACTTGAGATCCAACCACTGAAGGTTGCTGTCCAACCCAATACCTGCATCAAGCCATGGGACAGCAGGGTGACATTTAAACTGCCAGACTCAGGACCCAGCTACATCTGGAGCCCACGGTCAATTTGGCTGCTGGCTGTTGTCCTCACCGAGCCAGGGGAGCTCCTCACATCACTCCTCTGCCCCTGGTCTGTACTTGAGAAATATGTGACTTGCAGCCAAGGGGATGAATCTATAAAAGCCAAGGCAGCCAGTGCCAGGCTCGTGACAAGAGAGAAGCTCTGCCATCCAGCCTGGCTTCTCAGGGAGCTTGGACAGAAGCAGAGGCATTGACATAGCAGGAAGCAACGAGGATTCTTTTTTGCGAAGGGAGGCCATCTCGTAATAGGATTTTAATTGACAGACTGTTCTCCTTCCCAGGGGGACGTTCATTTTTGTACCTTGAAATGTTTATCAGATGAGCCTCGGCTTCACAGTAAATGTTCACTCGTAAAACGGAGTGACAAGAGGGGAGTCGATTGCCTCTGTGTAATAAATACATCACACTGAGGTTCCTCGTGAGCCCAGTTTCCATGAAAGCCACAGGTTACTGCAAACAGCTGCTGGCAGGAAGACACACTGACAGCCAGATGTCCCAGCCAGACCGTTTACATTAAGGAGACATTAAAAACTTAGCTCATAGGTGGCCCTAAACCAGGACTTTCCATGGTCATCTCAGCACCTGGCTTGCCTCATCCTGCTCATCTCCTCTAGCAACAACAGCCCCTTTCCTGCTCCCCCCATTCCTCTCACAGGCACCGAGTGAATCTCACACAGTTAATTTGTTCCAACAAGACAGAAGAATCTGTCTAAATCAGTGAATTTTAATGCTACTGTGCATCCAGACCTCTGGATCCGTGCAGCCAGTGTGCTTCCTAACACAGCCATGGGGAGATTTCACTATTATTTTCTCTTACTGTGTTTGCAGGCCGATTCTTATGACCACTGCAAGCAGGGTATGGCTTTTAGGAGGAGGCAGAACAAATAATTAAGTTAATTTTTTTTTTTTCCCGAGCCCCTACTTGTGGCTACCAGCAACACTGGGGTCACTATGTGGCATCAGCCCAGGGCTGACAACCTGTCCCCTGCTCCAGCCAGTCACCCAGGCAGGCAGCCAGGCTGGCCAAGGGACATGAAGTGCATCTCCAGAGCAGCTGACTTCTGGTACAAGGGGGAATGCAATGTTCTGATGGGAGGCTGTGATAAGAGGCCATCAAGTCCTGGACTCACTGTCCTTGCACACGAGGATCTGAAAGACCCAGGTCAGTTCTCAGTAGAGTGGAAAATCTGAATTTATGACAAAAGCACCTCATACAGCAACACAGCAGCCAGGCAACCACCCTCTCCCTGCAGTCTCAGGAATCTCATCCTTCCTTCAGGCAGGTATCATATTTTATTGGCCTCTTCATGCTGCTTCACCCTCTTTTAGTACCTCCCTCCGAGGTGAGGCAGGGCAGGGTTTGGCTGGCTCTGGATATGTTTTTATCCCACATCAGCCCTCAAGGTGAGTGTTGGCTGTCCCCTGTGCAGCAGGGGGACGAGCATCCCGGCAGGAGCACCCCTGGCACTGGGCAGAACAGGAGGCTCCTACTCTCAGGCATATCCTTGCAGAGCCGGGGCTGGCAGCAGGGACCTCAGTGCCCCGTCCCCTGTGCAGTGGGAACACTGGTTCATGCAGGAGCCCTTGGAAAGTGCCCCGGCAGCAGACACCCATCCTCTACCTTTTCCTGTCCCCCACCATGCCACGGGGCACTGCAGAGGGAAGTGGCTGCTTAGAGCTGTCAGGATTTTTAAACCCCCCCTCTTCATCATTTGTGACTGTACTGTGACCTCATAAATCCGCCACCTAAGTGCAGTCCAGAATCAGTCCCTGGCTGCTGTGGTGGGTGTGTGGTGGGAGGGAGAGCACCACTGGCCCACACCAGCATGGGGGCATCCCCATCTGGGGCATGGGCTGAGGGGGAAGGGGGTCACTTCTTCCCTTTGGGGACTGGCCACAGGCAGACAGGAGAGTGACTCCCCTCTCGCTCCCCTGCTGTCCCCTCCCAATTCCTGCCCTTTAATAAGGCAATAAATTGCCATTGCTGGCAGGGATGAGGTTGGTCAGCATTTAGGAAGATTTCATTTCCAGTATTTGAAAAGGTGGTCGTTCTGACCCGACAGCCCTCCGTAGGGAGCACTTGGGTAATACCCAGGCCTTGATTTATGGTGTTAAATTGGCAGCCCAAGAACTGTTCCTGTAATTTATTACCCAGTCTTCACCAGAAAGCCTCTCTCTCTTTCTCACCCCTCCCCTCACCCGCTCTTGTCTCTCTTCCTCCTTATTTTTTTTTAAGAGGGAACAGCTGACAGCCAAAAGCTAAATCTAACATTTACACATGACTTCATTACCCCGCTGAAGCAAATGACTCAAAGTGGTGAAACCCATCAAAACTGGAGCTTTGGCACTGGACATCAAAAGCGAGGGGCCTGATTCCCTCTCCCCCATCACCCTGTCTCCTCTGTGACCACAGTTCAGTGTGTTTTCAGTATTATCATAGAGCCAACCCATCATGTGCCACATTCCATCCTTAAACAAGGGTTTTTCCTGGGGTTGACCACACCGAGAGAGCTGTGGATGCAGCAGGTGTGTGGAGACAGCTCCAGAAGGAGCACAGCCTCTGGCACAGCTGGCACCAGCAGGTTGGGGTGGTTTGACCCCTGAATTTCTTGCCATCCTTGAGCTGCTTCTCACACATAGGAATATTTGCCTGGATAAGAGCCCTGAGTATGTATCAGGAAGCAAGGATAATGTGGTGAGTTCTAGCAATATCCAGGAGATCATTGAAGCGTGGTGGAGCAAGGAATGAAAATGGGAAGGTAGAGAAGGCCAAGGCAAAGGCAGGTTGTGTGGGAAAAAAATGAGAGATGGGTGAGGAAAGCGGTGGAGGGTAGGATAGGGGAAGTGGTGAGAAGAATAGAGGAAGGCAGAGCGTGGCCAGCAGACAGCCACTGACCAGCTGAGACATCCATTCCTTGTGGTGTTGTTGGTTACCCACCACCAGGGTTTGCCTCAAGGGCTGGTCATGGGCCCTCCTCATTGCTCCCCCTTGCTGTGGCTGGGAGAGGCCTTGTGGTGAGCTGGAATAGTAACCAGTTTGGGGGGAAAATCCAATCATTGCTTGTTTGGCCTTTGAATAAACAACTTCCCCATGTTGGCACAGAGTTCAGGTCCATGGACACCAGCATGAGCACAAGCTAAAGGGCTGGGGAAGGGCCAGTACCCCATTTTGGAGCTGCTTTATGACAAATCTGGGTCATCGTGGAGCTGTGGCCTTAGAGAGATGAGAGTTTTCCTTCGTGAGATCCTTCTGGCTGATTGATCTCCTCCTGAGCATGGTCAGCTCACATAAAAGTCCATCCTTTGAGGTGATGTGGGTACTGTGCTTGTTCAGCCTTTCCTGAAAGGGAGAATCAGTGCAGATGTTAAGAAACAATTTATCAGCGTTAGGATGGGGAGCACTGGAAGGATCACCAGCTCCTGACTCTAGGAACAGGTCAGAAATTCATCCAGGCAGGTTGATCCCAGCAGGAAGTGGCACAGGTGATGACTTTTGGTCCCTTCAAGCTGCAGTGACTGTGATTTGTTGAAGTTTGCCAACTGTAGTGACAATCACTACAGACTTTGGTCTGCAGCTGAGCTGAGCTTGAATCAATCAGTCTTCACCAAAAGCACCTAACGCCATCATGGAATTGGTGACTCCAAGAGGTGCACATGCAGCAGCACAGGACCTGTTCGTGGCAGTGTGTCAGGTCTTGGTGAGTGGTGGGAGCACCATATGCTGTAGAAGGTCAAGTGGCTGCCACGGAGAGTAACATGAGTAGAGGTGTTGTGTCAGAGCTGGGCACAGCTCAGTCCATGGCATCATTATTATAGATGTGACTGTAGCTAACAGGGCTCAAATTGCCCAGTCTGGGTTGTTTTTGTGGATGAAATCCATAAATGGATACCATGGAGTGTTGTCTAAGAAGGGCCAATTTCCTTTGCTCTTCCTTTGCTCTTCCTTTGCCCTCCAAGCTGACCCACAGCACATCACCCTGGGGAGGAGTGGGACAGTTTTCCATGTGCAGCCCTGGAGGAGCAGTGGTTTCCTACAGCCTTTCATCCAGTGTTCCCACTCCCAAGGGAGAGGCCCGAGCTGGCTGGGGATGCCAGGAGGCCCTCCCGCTTCCTTCTGCCACCCCTGCCCTCTGCTGGTGCTGAGGTGACCCTGACCAGCCCTTCCCTGGCATCCCATCCCTGGACATCAGGCTCACAACGCTTCCCCCGGGCTGGGAGCTCACAGCCTGAGCTGCAACACCACTCAGCTTTCATAATCAAATAATCCCCATGTTTATGCCTTGCTGACTGACAGTGCTGCCCCTGACATACCATTATCGGGAATTTACATTCCTGCAGGAACTGTGAAATCCCCGACTCCTGAATCCAGAGCTTTCCTGTGGCACCAGAGGGAGAGGAAATAATCTGTGATCTTGAGACTTTCAGACCACTGAAGTAAACCCTCTTCCCTCCCTTTGTTTGATTTAGCACTTTGCAGACTCCCACAAGGGGATTCTTGGTTTCTTACGGGTTTATTTTGTTTTGTCTTAATGTGTTGTGCTTTTTTTTCCTCACTCTTCTAGTGTCAGTCCTTTTGGGCCGTTTGCCTCCTGCAGACTTGGGAAATCAGAAAGGGGAGGGCTGGGCTCATCAGTCAGGAGCAGGAAGGTTCTGGGGGTCTCACCAGGGTGGCAGGTGGGGCCAGCACATGTGCTGGAACTGGCCAGGATCATGTGGTGGTGGTGACAATCTAGCTGGGGCAGACTGTCCCCAGGGCACACAAGCTGCTCCAGTGGATCCTGGTGGTGTGAAATGGTAGATATAACCAGAACTTTGGGAAAGACAGGGTGTCTCTCCACTTGAAATAGGAAAGACAATGTCTTAGGCACTGGGTCTCGCCCATTCTTGTCACAAGACAGAGCTGGTGGCAGAAAGCAGAAGTTTGGACTCCTGTTCTCCCCTGTGCTTTTCCCGCACTGCTCTGTTCCCACCTCTGTCCCCTCCAGGAAGGCTCATCTGATCCTGAGGAGGCTGGAGAAGGTCAGCAGCCACTGCTCGACGCTGCTGCGCAGTGCCTACATCCAGAGCCGCACTGAGACCATGCCCTACCTGTTCTGCCGCAGCGAGGAGGTCCGGCCGCCCGGCATGGTCTGGTACAGCATCCTAAAGGACACCAAAGTCACCTGCGAGGAGAAGATGGTCTCCATGCTGCGCAACACCTACGGGGAGTCCAAGGGGCGGTGAGGGAAGGAGCGGGCCTGGAGCTGTGGGAGGCAAAGGGACTCCGAGGAGTAGAGGACTTGTGATGTGCTGAGTGGCTGGTGGGGTTTGGGGTCGGGCGATGTTCAGAGGGGGTGGAAGGGGACAGCGAAGCCAAACAGGACTTTCTCACACAGATGGCAGAGAAACAAGAAATGAGCAAGTTGGACTTTATTTCTTTTCCCTTTTTTTTTTTTTTTAATTTTTCAAGAGTGAAAAAAAAAAAAAGAAATTACCTAATTTGACTCAGCATAAAAGCCTCTCCTTTTTAATCTTTTCTTACTGAATTTCCTGGACTACACGCTCCAAAACCCTGGGAGGAGGAGATACCCACTCGAGGCCAGGGCCGGGCAGAGGGGAGCTGCTGGGTGCAGGGTGACCCCCTCCCTGCCTGCCCTGCCTGCGCTGCCACCGGGCAGGAGCTGTGGGGCGAGAGACCCCGGTGCTGTGGTGGCCGAGGACGCCAGGAGAAGGTGGCGTGGGTGGCCGGTGACACCGCGCTGCCAGCGAGGGTCCCGGAGGGGGAAGGCAGGCAGGTGCCCGGGACACTGCAGGCAAGCTGGGCTTTTGCAGCGCTCCGAGTGGACGGGGCGGCTCCGCGCGCAGCCTTCGTTCGCAAGGCTCCCGGCAGCTTGTTCTGTGCATTAAAGATTCATATTAAGTCCATCTTGGCTGTCTCACTGGTGTTTCTTCCTGGCACGGTCTCACCTCTGCTTGGGCATTCGTGGGGTTTCGGTTCTGGGGAGGACATCGCTGATGGCCACTCCTGGGATGTGGCTGAGATGAGGGACCCCAAGAGCTGCGTGCATAGAAAGGAGGGAAAAGTGCGGCCTTTTGCCCAGAGTCCTTCTCTCCTCAACACCCAGCAGAGCCACTGGTCCCAGTGGGAGCTGGGAGCGTGTGGGAAAGCCCATGAAGAAAGCCAGGGGCTAAAAAGACATGGAGAATCTGGTTTCTTTTACTGTCAGATGTGGGTTAGGCTGGCCTGGGCTCCCTGTGGGTAATGGATTTCTCAGCCTGGTAGCCAAACCAGAAAGTGTGGGAGGGTGAGAGGGGAAAAAATACAAAAATCAGATCAGCTCAAAGCTATTGCTTTTTCCTTTTTGAAGCAAAACAACGAACCTGGAGAGAGAAGAGGGAAGAGTGTAGGTTGAATGAATCAGTTTAGTCAGCCCAAAGCAAATAGTTTTGTTTAGTTTTTCAGGTTAGTTAACCCTTTAACATCGAAGCAAACAGGAGGTGAGTTTCAAAACAAAAATGTTTTGAAACCAAACAAAGGTGCAGGATTTGATGTGGAGAAGGTTCAGCCAGAGACCTTTTTCTTCTTGAGCTAAACCTATTTGCCCGACTTGCACCCACTCAAATAATTCTGGTTGTTCCTTCCAAACTCCTCTATTTTTTTCCCCTCTTTGGTTATGTCTCTTCATTTGAGCCACATTCATGTGCATTGGGAATGATGCCAGTACCTGGTCAAAGTCCTGCTGGAGTTCACAGAAAACTTCTGTGACATTGCTGCCTGTGAGACAAACCCCAAAGCATTGCAGGTTGCCTGAGGTTCTTAATTTTTAATCTAAATCCCTTTTTCTGATGGAGAGAGAGAGGAGGATGACACTGAGGGCTCTGGGCTATGGCCTCTGTGTCACTGAGGCTCGTACCACACTGAAAACGAAGACCAAGGAGGGGCCATGACATCACCATGTGTTAAAATCTGAGTGCCCAGCACTGCTGCTGCCCCTTCACCATCCCTTTGCCCTTTGAGGGTGACTGGTGGCCTTGGAGTTTGCTTGTGGGGATGAAGGAGATGACCGTGATTTGTTGCAGTCAAATGAAGACTTTGCATTTGTGGTTGGAGCTGCCTCAACACCCAGCAAAAGCCTCAAAATGCCAACGTGGTGGTGCCTGGCCAGTGCCCAGACTGGTGTCAGAGTGAGCTGCCCATTTCACATGCTGCCAGGATACAGTGTGTGCACTTCTGGGGGGTGAAAACCTTCAAATCTCTCACTGGAGCCACTGATGCAGAGTGACTGGGACTGCTGTGCAGTTTTGAGTGCCACAGTATAAGAAGGATCTAAAGCCATTGGAGAACGTCCAAAGCAGGAACATGAAGATGGTGAAGAAGGGCAGAAGCCATATGAGGAGTGGCTGAGATCACTTCATTTGTTCAGCCTAGGGAAGAGGAGACTGAGGGGAAATGATACCACATTTTGCAGCTTCCTCACAAGGGCCGATGGAGAGGCAGGCACTGATCTCTCCTCTCTGGTGACCAGTGACAATTCCTGAGGCAATGGCTGGAGCTGTGTCAGGGGAGGTTTAGGCTGAGAGCAGGGAAAGGTGCTTCCCCCAGAGGGTGCTGGGCACTGCCCAGGCTCCCCAGGGAATGGGCACGGCCCCGAGGCTGCCAGAGCTGCAGGAGCGTTTGGACAGCGCTGCCAGGGATGCCCAGGGTGGGGCTGTTGGGGGGTCTGTGCAGGGCCAGGAGCTGGACTCTGGTCCTTTTGGGTCCCTTCCCACTCAGGATATTCCATGATTCTGTGGCTCTATGATCCTCCCCTCCTGCCACTGGCAGAGCAGAGAGTGGCTCCACTGCCTGTAGGACAGGTCCCCCTGGACGCTCGGCAGGACACAGCGCAGGCCAAGGCTGTCAGGACCAGCAGCAGCCGCAGGGAGCTTGGCCGGTCCGTGCTGTCCCTGCTGCTCACCGGGTGCAGCTCCAGGTGCTTTGAAGCTGTCTTGTTTTCTCAAGGCTCTGGCCCACAGCTGTGCCTTTCCCTGTACTTTATAAACACAGGGTTTTATTTTGTTTTTGTTTGCTTGGCTGGGAGATGATTCATTTCTCTTGGAAGGCCCATGCAGCACACGGCGATGGGGAGCAGCTCTGTGGTCTCGCTTCAGGCGAGAGCCAGTGTTGATCAACCTAAGGAACAAATTGCCTGTGTTTTCTGACTGGAGTGGAGGTGTGACAGGGATAATGCTGCCCCTGGGATTCCTCTCCATTGTGAGTGTGGTGCTAGGTGTTAGGAACAGGAGATGCCAGCCAAAATACAAGGCAGCTGGCTGGCTGGCTGGCTGGCTGGCCCTCAGCGTGTTTTTCTCCACTCTGACACTGTGAGCTCCCCCACAGTGACACTACGATGTTTTTTGCACCTGGGATGCCCGTCCCTCGCAGAGCTGCAGCATGGGGATGTTTTGTTGCAGATGGTGATGGAAAGGAGACCTTCAGCTCTGGTAGCCCTGACTGGGAACATAGCAGGAGCAGCACAGGGACAGGCTAGTTGTCCCCTGGATCCACATGGCAGCTGTGTCCATTGCAGAGGCTTGGTTTGCTTACCTTGGAAGGCTGCTGAGGAGCTTTGCTTTGCATCCATGGTGAGACCGGCTGTTCGTGCGGGTACATGTACAGAGTGAGTTGTGTGTGAGCCCGTGTTAATATGTACAGAGCAGGTGGAAGAGTCCAGACTCTGGGCTGCGGAGTTTGATGGCCATTAACCTGTCGTGAAGCACACCTAGCTCCCAGATCAAAGCCAGGAGAGCCTCTGGCTGGTGATGCTACCTGGCACAGCGCACCCAAGCCAAACAAAACCGAGGAATTCGTCGAGGTTACACATCCTCCAGCACACAGCTGAAAGGAAGGGTCTGTATTTTCTCCCTGGAAACTTTGGAGAATGTAACCCTCTGGCTTTCAAGATAAACAGTTGTAGTCATAGCCCAGCAATGCTGGCAGATGGACCTGTGCCCCATAGTGTACACGCACACAGACCCCTGCCACTCCTCTGGCTCCCTCGGGGAAAAGGGATCCCAGCTCCAAAGGAAGTTGCTGCTGCCCTAGGAGCTGGTTCCTTTTGCCAGCCGATACCCTGACTTTGCTGTGCCACTGCCTGGGCTTTGGCAGACCAGGGGTGATGCTGTCCTGGGTGGGAGAGCACCAAGGGGTGGATGAAACATGAGAAGCAAGTGGGGAGAGTGGAAAAATGATGCCATCATCCAGGTTTAATAGATAAACTGCCCACATCCATTTGGAAAGCTGAAATTATTTCCCTAGTGGCATGGCTGGGATGGGTAGCTTGGCTTCAATGGCTCCTGGACGGAGTGATCAGCTTTAGGAAGAGTTAAGGTCAAAAGGAGAAACCTTCTCCATGTGTCTTTGCAGTGAGTGTGCGTGCAGGTAACAGCGCTGATAGAGCAGCCATGGGTGCATCCTGCACAGCCTGGCCCTCCTTCCCCCATCCATACACCCCAGCACCCCATAAACTCCAGCTCAGCATGGGGAGAGGGTTTTTCTGCAGAGAAACCTTTAACAAGCATTCACTGCCCCTTCCAGCATCCTATGAGCATCCCACCAGGCACACGCCCTTCTTGAGGGCACCCGAAATCTGCCACTTGTCTGGCAGCTCAGAGCTGGTGACAGCTGCAGGTCCCCAGGGCTACGTGGGGCTGTTCCCTCCGGAGGAGCCTGAACAATCCCCATTGTCCCCATGGCCATTGTTCCCCCCGCCCTGGTCCCGGCTGGGCTGCAGCTGGCACGGGGCACAGAGCGGCCGATTGTTTGGGTTTTTGTGCTGCTGATGACACACCACTTTGGGATGGCTTCTTCCCACGGCAGAGGCCTCTGGAGTCAAGTGCTGCGTTTGCTCCTTTATTTATTTGTTTGGTTTCTGCTTTTCCTTTTTTCTTTCTTTTCTTTTCTTTTTTTTTTTTTTTAAGTTTTTCGTTGGTTGGATGGGACTCTGCTGAGGCTGGGGAAGAAGCCAAGGGAGAGCCAGTGGCTGTGCTGTGTGGGCAGCCCAGGTCCTCACCATTCCTGGGGGGAAAAAGCCTTGCAGTGGCACTAATGCTTAGCCGTGGCAGTGCCCTGTGGTGCCACGGATGGCTCAGTAGCCTGTGAGCTCATACCTTGTTGCCCTGGGAGGATGTAAACCATACATTGTACCTGCTGGGCCAGAGGCAGGATTAGCTGTCCAGAAGCTGAGCATCATGACGTGAATTGATTTGTGCACTGGGAGACACAAAGGAAAAGGTTTCTGGTTTACTTGCCTAAGGACACATGGCCTGACTGCCTCCCTGAGTGTTGGTGGTGATGATGTTAAACCAGGACCATGGCTCACAGTGCCACCATGGCGGGGGGACCTGCCCTGGGCAGCTCTGGCCTTGCCAGTGCCCCTCACAGCACTGGGCTGGGGGGCACAAAAATCTGCCAACAGGCTCTTGATCCTGGGCACCAGGAGCTGCCAGGGCTTCAAGGATTGGTTTGAACCACTATGACGTGCTTCAGCTTGGGCATTTCCTATGGTGCTATGAGGGTCAGGAGGTTTTAAGTGCTTGGGTGGAAAGTTTGAGCATTGCAGTATTAATAAAGAGTGCAATAAAAAGAATTCCCTTTCCCTTCCCTGCACCTGCCCACCCTCCCATCTCTCCAAGCCTGTTTGGCTGGCACTGTGGTGTGGAGCCTTATGGAAACACAGCAGCACCAGGACTTGGGAAAACCCACGTTATTAGGGTGACATTTGGAAAAGAACAGGTCTGTGTTACAAAGGTGAGTGCCTGAAGACAGAGGTGGGTTTTGACTTTCAGCCAGAACCATCCCCGTATCTCAACTCTTTCATCAAAAATGCCAATGGATATGAAGCACAAGTTGGGTTGGATGGGCTGGATGAGGATAAAGGGGAGCAGCAGCGAGCTTAGGTATGGGGCTCTTAGGCTTTAAAAGAAGATATGACTGGGGAAGTGATTTATAAATAAATAAACTGGCAGATAACATCTTAAAAGCAGGGCAAGGAGGGTGGCTACAAAGGAGGATGTTTCTGTTTGGATTAGTTCTTCATTCACCATAAGCAAAATGATCAAAAAGTTGTGAATAACCTTTTATCTGAAAAAAAGAAAAAAATAGAAATTTCATGGAAGTTGTTTTTAATCACTAACAATCCTCCCCAGGCCCAAGAGAAGTCAGCCAAAAGATTGTCAAGACCTTTAAAACTATTTTTACACTGTATTGCCTCACTTGTACTTAAAAAAAATGAAGACCCTGGCCCTTTGGCTGCATTTTATCAGGGAACTTAGGCCAGTTGTTGACTTGAATGATGTAGGCAGCTGTTATTCCAACTCAGGGCAGAGGGAAAAATTTGGGGCCACTGCAGCGATGTGCTAGTTAATGAGCAGCAAAAAGAAGAATTCTGGCCTCAGAACCGCTCACTTTTCTTCACCTTCCAGGTGTGTGTGCCTTAGAAACTAGAAAACTGAGGAGATGGAATGAACAAGTCCAGGAAAAGGTAGTGCTGGAACAGAAAGGGTGTGCTGGGTTTTTGTGTCTCGATGTGTGCAGGCAAGTGAACCCATGGGCACACATCTGCCAGCCTGGACTTTCATTTGATTTTCAGATGTCCTTGTTTACATGGAAAGGAGGTTTTTTCACACTTGTGAGTAGTTATCTCTATATTCCAGTCCTCCTATGGAAGCTTTTTTAAGCCTCCATGTCTTTTTGACATGACATTTTTCTGCTGCTAACAGCTTCATTTTCCCATTACAGGATGATCTTTAAGGTCCCTTCCAACCCAAGCCATTCTATGATTCTGTGATTGCCACAGTCACCAATGCCATGCCTGTCTGAGAAGCTGTGACTTTGAGCCAGGAGAGGGTTTTGCCATAAGAGTTCAGAGCAATTTCCCCAGGTTTCTTTAGTGATTGATCTCCAGACAAGACACGTAACCTGGAAGTAGAAACTGTTGTTCTGACTGTGCATTCCAATTGATCCTGGGGTAGTTGTGCACGTGCAGGAGGAGTGGAGCTGAGCAGAGCCCAGCAGGGGTGAGCTGCCCGCTGTTCCCTGCCTTCATGGCTGCTCCCACCTTCAGGTCTTTATTAATGCCTAATAGATAGTTCAACACACAGCCAATTGATCTGTGCATTGCCATAGACACAACCCATTTAATCCCTCGTTCCTGGGCCTTTTTACCTACAGTATGTGCTGTGCGTGACGCACTTATACTCCATTAATAATGCACTGACCAAGATTAGGATGGTATAGAAAACACGGTGCATTCTTGCTCATGAGATTTCTGTCTCTCGTTGCTCAATATGTTGCAGTGGTTTTTCACGGGTAAAATGCAAAACATTTTTTTACTGACTTATTTATGCCAAAGTAAAAAAATAAACCCCAAAATAAATGATTTATTCTCATCCCTCAGTCTATTGCCCTCACCACACACGAATTGTTCGTGTACACCTTACAAGGCTTTGATCTGGTGGGGGGACAGCAAGCCCAGCTCTCTCTAGACCACTGGAGACTGATGCATCTCTATCTGTCTGTTTTCTCATGTGTCCAAAGGCTCTGTGCATTGGGATGTTCAGCTCTCTGGCTGCACACAGTTTGCTTTCAGCCTTGCTTCCCTCCTAGGTAATACCCCTGAGCCAAGGCACACTCCCACTGGGACTGCTTTTCTGGATGAATATGTTCTGCATGTGATGAAGAAGACAAGCAGAATATGGACAACTTGATTTTCAAACCTCTCTCGCACCAAAATCTCCACCAGCCTACCTGGGGGGAAGCAGGACCTGAATCACCTTGGCAGAGCCAAATCCACTGGAGGCAAAATTGGCTCCCAGGGCCCTGACCAGTGCTGCCTCCCTCCACCCACTGCAGCCCTCTGGAAAAACACGGTGGTGCTCAACCCCCCCTGCCCCAAAAGCAAAGAGCTGGAGCACATGGACAGGGCGCTGTGCAGCTGTGCAGCCAGATGTGGGACCCCACAGCCTTCACTGACCACGCTGGGTACCCCCATGGGCGTTGCTCGGGACCGGCTCGACCGAAAGCAAAGGAGACATGGCAAGAGCGAGAGGTCCAGTTCAGAACTCTTTAATACAAGCTTATATTGTTTGTGTTTCTGATTCTCTGTTCTCCCAGCATCTGGGGACATTAACCCTCATATGTGTGTGAGCATGTGTATGAAGATATATACAAAATCACACAGTTAAATATTTAAGCATACAAGGTATTATATATTTATATAATATAGAACTTTAGGGTATAGGAATCAACAATGGCAAAATATTTCTGATGAATCTGACATAACTTTTTTTTTTTTGAGTGAAACATGACCTGTTTTTGAAAGACCAGAGGAAGTTGTTGCTTATTCAAAGAAAGAGAAAAAGCTGTATAAAGAAATTCTGTGAAAATGATTTTAAAAACATCATGAACCAAAAAAAGGACAACTGTTAAAAACTGTATTGAAAAAAAAATAAATTAGATGAACAATTGTGTAAATATAAATTAAAAAAGATGACAATCTTAATAAATAAGCTTTACTATTTACATCTTTATATATTGCTTGGAGACTTAAATTAGATCCGTTAAAAACAAACGAACGCAAAATAAAACCCAAAATTGGAGCAGCAAACGTACAGGCGTGAGGTACAGAATTAAGGGTTGAACTGTATCTTGCTTGTTTCTTTTTTTTTTTTTTTCTTTTCTCTTTTATACAGTAGACCAGTAGAATTCTTGTGAAAATAGATCCTCAGCACTTCATTGGAGTATTGGTTGACGTGGCTTCCAAAAGGTGCCAAGAAAGATTCCATAATAATAATAACAATAATAATAACCATAATAATCATAATAATTATAATAAAAAGATACAATATGATACATAAATATGGAAGAGCAGTTGGTAATATGAATACATTTTTCTCTAGACGAGATCACAGTTTTATTTGTAAATATTACACTGATATATATATAATATTACACATGTAATATTATATATATATCATATATATATTTATATATATATTTATATATATATAGTACGGCTCAATCCTGCTCCCAGTGAAGTCAACAATTAAAACCTGTGTTGACTCGATGGGAGCAAAATTCAGCCTCTCATCTGCAGACAGGTACGTAATTACAGAGGCCGTACAATGCAAACTCCGCAACGGTTCCAATTCCCTCTTGAATTGCTGGTGAAATGTTTCATTAAAGCCCTGGTTCTTTGCACTCAGAAGATGGAAACTGGTGGCTGAAGGTGGCCTCACCAAAAGAAGGAAAAACCAAAAGACTAAAAACTAAGCCAGAATGGGAACCAAAGAAATCTTGGACTCATTAGCTCCGCATCTCGACCCAACAGGACTAAAACCACCAACTAGTAGCACCATACTCCTCATCAAACGCCTGAAGCCAACCCAAGCTCTTGAGTGTGGCCTCAGAGGAAGTGATTCTCATTCTCAATGAATCTTGGATGTGTAGATCCGGTGAAAAGCGGAAAACTCAGTTTGCCAAACGAAGACAGAAACAAAACATTAAGCCTCACTTTTCTCCTGCTGAAAGGAACATGGGGGTTTGAACCCCCCAGGTGGCAGGAACAGCCCAACACCAAATCCCTGTTGCCCAAATTGACTGTAGCTCCAAGGAAATGTATCTTGGGCCACCTGGACCTGCTCCTGCTGATGTTCTGCTCATGCTCCCACTGAACTCAGTGGTCAAGGTCTTGCAGGGAAATGGGACAGTTCTGGGGGCTTCAGTGTGCCCAGCATATAAGGTCACCTGGAGGCAGGAGTGCTGCTGCACCCTCAGCAGGGAGATGGCCTTCCCCAGAGGATGGGGTAACATGTAAAAAATGTAAAACAAATCGGCTCAGCTGCACCACTGAGACCAAAACAGGGCCCACAACCATGAAGATATCTAGAGATACCTAGAGTGTATCTCTGCCGGTCATGTGGTCCTCTCCCAGTGATACCAACATGCCCATCAACTCTCACTGGAGCCTCCAGGGATTGGGCAGGGGAGGGCAAAATGCTGCCGAAAGGCTGGGAATTTCCATGGCATCCAAAACAGTTCAAAGGCCAAACTTCCAGCTCTGAAACCCCCCTGAGCATCCCAGCCTCGGCTGACTTCACCCCATCCCCTCCTGTCTTCTAGCTCGGCCTTGAATGGGCACAACGGGCTGGAGTGTGGGAAGGGGGTGGTCAGCACCCCGCTTCCCCAAAATGGGAATCACCTGTCTGCTCAGGTAGCAGCTTTATCCTTCCCCCTTCACTCCCAGTCTCTCGCAGCTCTCCGGGATTCAGACTGTGCAGTGCTTCTGAGTGCAGTAATTAGAGCACAGTGAAATACTGGTTAAATGTGTATGTACAGTTGGATAACGTAAAAATAAGCACAAATACACACTTAAAAAAATAATCTGGAAAAAAAAAAAAGCCAAACTCTGCCCCCTCCCTCCCCCCACAAACAACAATATACCAGGGGATAACCCCTTAGCCTTAGTTCCTGGACCTATCACAACGCACGAGGAAAACAAAACCAGACAATGTTATAAAACCTCACGGTACTTCTAGGGAAATCTACACTCAGTATCTAGCTCTCTACTCAGCTGGCAGAATCGGTGTTTTCCTTTCAAACACACAAAAATAGGCTTTGCTCTTCTTGGATTTGGAATATGCGGGTTTTCTTTTCTTTTTCTTTTCTCCATTTTTTATGGGGTTTTGTTGTTTTCTTTTTTTCTCTCCTATTCCTCTCTGTAAAGCCTCACATGTTATTTCTTTTTTTCCCCCACTTGAATCACTTGCAGCAAGAAACTTTTGTTGGCTATGGGGCTTTCTTTTATCTCTCTCTTTTTTTTTTCCCTTTTTTTTTTTTTTCTTAGACACAGGTAAAACCTAGAACAAACCGACAGTTACAACCAAGTGAAACCGAAACCGGAAGGGAGGTAGCTGGAACCCGATTCCAAGAATCCTCTGGTGCCATCCTCCTTTCTCAGCCTGGGGGTGACAGAGGAAGATGCAAGAAAAGCAGGAGGACACCAGCTCAGCCTGTCTGCTAGAGGGTGGGGAGGGAGAGGGGTAGCAGCTGATTGGAGTTTCCCACCCCACCGTGCACCATTCACCGCTTTCTGCTCCAGCTTTCCCTCCTGCTGGCCATGGACATCCCCCACAGCCTGGTGGCCCCACATAAGGTGCAGCCCTGGCTCACTATCTGTGACAGAGAAGATCTTGGCACTAATGTGAACTGGACTTCATGAGCAGCTAAATTTCACCAGCATGAGCACCCTCTTCTCCTCCCCCAAACTTGTGGTTTGATGTTGTCCTACGCTGCCAGCTCAGTGGGTGGAGGTGGTGGGTGGTGTCCCTCTCACCTTCCACCCAACAGCCACCACAGTCAGGGAGGGTCTTTCCTAGGACTCCACTGGGCAGTTGAGGCCCATACAGTGATAGATGACCCAAGGATTCAGCTGGCCTTGCCCAAGGTTGGGAGCACAGGGGACAAGAGCTGAGCAGGTGGCCATTCCCCATGGCTCCCCTCTCAGCATCCCTCTGGGTGCTTGGTAAAGCACCTGGAATGTAGAGGGGATTTGCCCCAATGGAAAAAAAAAAAAAGCCATTGGATTTAACATGACTCAGGGCAGAACTTTTTCTACTCCTGATCCTGTCAGCCCTTCTGGAGGAGATGGACAGTGCCAATGTGGCAGTTAGAAAAAAAAAAATCAAATAGCAGCATGGAAAGCCTTCCCGTGGGAAAGGGAGTTGGGGCACACCAGGACTGCAGGAGGGAAGCTGAGGAGTGAGGCTGTGCTGGTGAGAAGCCACCGTCTCCCTTGAGCTGAGGTCTCTAGCTCAGTAAGCAGGGGCAGGTCCTGGCTGGCCAGAGGGGCTCAGCTGGCCTTGAGCTCCTGCGAGCCCACAGCAGCAAGTGGCAATAATGTCTGTACAGACCTGTCTCTCCTGGGCACTGTCCAAGTGGGAAAAGCAGATGGGAAATCTCCTCCATGCTGAGCTCCACACTGGGAAGGGCATTTTCAGGATGCACTCAGGAGCTGAACTGAGTTTCACCCTGCTGGGATGAAACCCGGGTGCGATGGAGAGGGGGAATCATGCCGAGATGCCTCAGGCACTGAGGACATGATGTGTTGTCAGTCTGAAAGGCTTTTGGGTTTGTGAGCTTTTCTGGAAGGATGGGTGGCACATAAACAAACTGCCAACAGAACAGGGGAGGGCAAAGGGAGCAGAAGGAAGCAGCAACCTTTGCACAGTTATTTACTTCCCATATTAGTTAGAAGGCAAGGGGCAAAAGTGGAAGCTTATGCCACTGCTCTCTAAGCTGAAGGATGCTCAGTCTAACTCCATGGAAGGAACCCTGATCCCACTGCACCTCCCTTTCCACTACATCTCTGCACAGAGAGGACAGAGCCATCCACACATCTCCCATGGCCAGGCCTTCTCTAGGAACAGCTGGAGCTTCACAACAGAGAGCTCCTCACCTTCTTAACGACTATCACCTCTCCAGGCCTCTACTTTAGTTCTTGAGATTCATCTCTGGTTTAT
The DNA here is from genome assembly GCF_000738735.6 of Corvus cornix cornix. Taxonomy (NCBI): domain Eukaryota; kingdom Metazoa; phylum Chordata; class Aves; order Passeriformes; family Corvidae; genus Corvus; species Corvus cornix. The sequence continues at coordinate 7,909,934 of NC_046346.1, forward strand.
TCCAATAGAAACAACCCCAACAGTGGGTAACAAGAACCTGGTTCCTTGCACCTACTGCTCTATCAGTTTTCCATTTCTAGTTCTCCAAACCATTTTTACATCCATCCCCATGAGCTAAATGACCCCTCCCCTTACCATTCTGCCTTGCTCCAGTGCCTAAATGTTCAATCAAGCAGGAGTTAGAAAAAACCTTTCTGTCTTTACCTAGTAGATTGTACAAGTCAGGACAGTCCCGAGGAACAAGCAAACTTAACACTGGGAAGGATGCTCTTTTGGATGTGTGTCCTTCCTAGCAGGAGCTTGAAGCAGCAGACACATGCCCAAGCCACACTAGAAAGACCTCTGGGATTTCCCTGGGATGGGCTGCAGCAGCAGCAGCAGCAGCAGCATTGGATGCCCTGGGTATCTCAGTGACTCAGTGTAATGAACCCCGTGAGGAAGGGAATCACCGAGGGTCTGGCACATGTTCCACTCTGGGCTGAAGTAGGAGGATGACAGGGAAGTGTGAGGTCTGCTGCAGCTAATGCCCTTCTTTCTGAAAGATTACAAGCAGCTAAGCTCCTCGTCTATCCCAAGTGTCTGACCCACTGGCCTGGCAGCTTAATACTAACAAATATGGCCAAAAGTCTAATACTGTCTCCTGCGGGCCTTTCCTCATGGCAGGTGTCTCCTCCTCCTCTTCCCCTCTCCCAAGAAAACAGGAGCATGAAGCGGTTGTCAGATACAGACCACCATAAGAGTGGGGTGGAGGAGGCCTAGAGAGCCACTTGGCACGGTGGAGACCAGAAAGCAGATTCCTTTGGCTGGCTGGCTGGTGTCCTGTTTTCTTGCCCCAATGCTGAGGAAGAGACCAGAGGGTTTGAAAGGCAGGTTGTAGGTAAGCTTTAAGGCAGATTGTTTGGTTGCATGGGGTTGTTTTTCACCCTGTCCTGACACAGTAAGGAAACTATTTGTATGGGACATAGCAGCAGGAGTAGCAGCAGCAGACATGCTCAAATGACAAGGGCGGGCGCGAGTTCCCCTCTCTGCTCCTCGGAAGCTATCAGCCATGTTCCTCAATGCCAGTCCTTAGACTCCCCACTCCCTGACTCCACCATGGGACCACCTGCCCAGCTCCACACAGGAACGTCCCAGAAGCCCTGCAGGCTACAACAGGGCTTTTTGTTGGCTCTTTGAGGGCAGGGGGAGAAGGAGGAGCTGTACAGAAAGGCCACTGCAGTCTGCTGAGCTCCCTGGCTGGAAGTAGCATTCCTGTGAGGAGCAGACGCATCCCACATCTCGAGCTGGCTGGGCGCCTGGCAAGTCACTTGCCAAGAGGCCCAGCCCTGTGGAGATCCCACCCCAACCACAGTGCCCCGAGCATGCGATACCTTGGCATTCAGCATCAGAAAAGGCTCAGCTTGGAGTCCTCCAAGAGCTCAGCCTCTTCCATGAACGGTCCGAGTTGTGAGTGCTGGGGAGGGGAAAGTGTTTTTGCGTTGATCATAATCTCTCACTCTTTCTCTCTCTCTTTCTCTACTTATTTCTATAAATATGTGTACATAAATAGTTTGTTCCTCGCCTTGAATCTAGATATGAACTGTTCAAATTAGATGGGCATAACATGCTGTTTTGATACATGAAAGTCATCTCGACTTGACTCTTGGTTGTTTGTTTCTTGTCATCACTATTTGAGATATAATTAATACATAAACCCCTACTTTGAGTTCTCCTTGGACAAAAATTAAAGGCAGACTGGTTGAATTCTAAGGGTCCCTGGTGCAGAAATGCCATCCAGTTAAGCAGCTAAATGTTAAAAACGATACCAAAAGGGATGTGGTGTCTCTCCTAGCCTGCCTTGAGCAGTGTGGTCCTCCTTTCCACGTCACTTGGCATTACCCAAGACTGAAGCCACGGAGGTCTTTCTGGTTGTGCTCTTGGGCGTTGGGGTCCCGGCAAGCACACTCTCCTTGTAGGTCACAGGACATAGGAAATGGTGTCACCTGGGAAGGAAGCCAAAAACACAAAGGCATGAAGGAAGGAACACACCTACAGCAGCGTGGAGAACAAAAAAGACCTCTGTGGTGAAATCTTTAGAGATCAGCTGCAATCTTCAACTATGTTATTTTTTACAGTGATTTATGTTAGTGCTGAGCTGCTGCTGCACTGAGGCTCCCAAGGCCCTGTGGTTTGGGTGCTGCTGCTTTACTTAAGTCCATTTGTGCACTTAATTATGAATGTTCTTGGGTTCAATTCCTCAGGAGCAGAACCAAGCACTGTCTCACAGATCAGTGAAGTCCAGCAGAGACTTCTCTGAACACCTCTTGTGTCTGAGGTCAGGAGATGCAGCCAACGGGCACTGAGGCACAGCAAAGGAATGCAGTGGGGGACGGCTGCATTCACCATCTGTTATCTCTCTGTGACCCCTCTGGAGAAGCGTGGGAAGGAGCTGAAACAATAGCCTGCGATGCCTGGCCACTGAAAGCTGATTTGGGCCTCTTGCACCACAGTATTCACCTGCAGAAAAGGGGGTGGCAGTGGGACAAGCGTCTCACTTGCCCTGAAGTGAATTCCCGAGAATTTCTCCCATCTGCACAGACTGAGCAAATGACCTCATTCCCCTCCTTTACACTCCTTCAGAGGCAGTGTCACAACCTGTTCCAACGTTCCCAGCGAGGGCTGTGTGTGTGCTCCGTCTGCTCCCCCCGGCTCTGCTGCCACACGTTCACTCTCCCTTTCACAAACTCTTTTCTCCAGGCTATGACTCCTGAGTCTGCCTGTTCCCTGTGCATCACCCACAGCACATCTGGGAATGTGGACCCAGCATTGTGCTGTCATCTCCACCTAGACCTTCCACACGAGTCCCTGCCTGTCCCTCTCCAGGATGCCTTTCTCCTGACGCACACAATTTGGGAAGGAGGGGTGTGGAGCTTTGTTTCACAACTGGGGAGCCTAAGGCAGGGACATGCTGACAGAGACACTAAATAGCCAATGCTCATCACCAAATCAGGGCTTAGAGAGCCTCTTCCCCTTGTTTTTGACTCCATTCACAGAAGACCTGACCCTCCAGGTGGAATAGGGTGATGACTCCTCATCAAGCCATGTCCTTGGTGACTTACGAACTAAATAACCAGTGAATAATCAGAATCTACAATTGCGCAAATATGGAGATTGCAAAGAGAAGAAAGAGTCCAAAAAGTTAAAAGCAAATGAACCCAAATAACTGGCAACTAAATAAGTTTATAAACTGCAGAAAACAGTAGGAGCTTGAGGGTCACTTGATCCAACAGAAGCCAGCCCAAGCAGGATTGTCTCATATCACGGTGTTATGAATATTCTTAGATAGGAACACAGAGAAATCTGCAAACAATGGGGCTTGGGGAGGAGGCTGAGGATGGATTGTTTAATGACTGAATTAAAATACTGGAAAGGAAAAAGAAAAGATACATGCAAAATAAAAATTGAGTTTTTCTGTTCAGTGTAGAAGGAAACATTTTGGTTTAGATTATCTGCTACATTTCAGGTTTGACCTTTCCCTTCAAGACAAACAAATAAAAAAGGCTATTTCACAGCAAAAGTTATGTCTTGAAATAAAAACTTGTTTCACTTAGAAAATGCTCAAACAAAACATTTAAGTACGCCTGGAGTTTTCCCCTATTTTTTTTAATCCTGAATCATTCAGTTCAATCTGGATTTGGCAATGATTTTGACTTAAGAAATCCTCCCTGTTGTACAATGAAGCTACTGGTTGGAGGCGAGACCTCGGAACCTGATTCTTTCATTTGTCTTCATCAAGCTTTTTCCTCTCCCTGGCCTGGATTCCCTGTTTGCCTGTAACAAGCTGACAGAGGCGATTAAGTGGCCTCTTCATTCAGAGGAGAGACAGGGAAGGTGGATCCACACTTTGCACTGAACACAGGTCAACCACACACCCAATTCAGGCATTTCAGTAAAGTGTCTGAAATTAGTGGTGACAGCCTACTGCACTTTGTCTCTGCTGCTGTCCAGGCTTAAGTGGGATGTGCTGCAGGCATGGAGATCCCAAACATGCTCCCATTTCACCTGCAGGAACATCAGAGCCAGGAGAGAGAGCCCTGCATGGCTCTGCCTCCAAACCACCAGCTCACATTCCCCTCACCTCCTCTGTGCTGAAACAGCAGCCTTAGACACCCAAACTGGCATGAGTTTGATGTTGCCATAAGTGCTCTACCTCCTTCATTCCCTCTCCTCCCATTTCTCCTGGTGAATCCCTCATTTTCCTCTTTGCTTTATCACAAGCTGTGCTCAGCCCTGAAGCAACCTGGAAAGGTGCACATAGGAGACTGGATTGCTGCTGCATTACAGCCAGTTCCTGGGGAGATGCAGCCCCTAGAGAAGAAATGTCTGGCTGTTTATTGTCTCCCAGTAGTGGTCACGGACAGAGGAGCAGAAGCTTTCTCTGAGGCAGAGCTGTGGCCCCCAGAGCACACAGCTTCGTGGCTCGGCAGCAGTTTCCAGCAGTGGGTAGCCTGATGGAGGAGGGTTTCTTCCTGATCAGATCAGTCTTACTCACTTTATGTCCCTTATGAAGGCTTTTTATGCAATTCGATTTTTACAGTGCTATTGTCCAGATAGATGAATTGTTTTGTCTTATGGCAGTGAGCTCCAGAGATCAGTTTTCTATTATGTGAAAAGGCAGAGATTTCTATGGGTAATGAGCACAGCCACTGTCATATTAGACATGACAAAATTCTCCAAAAACTTAGCAGTAATACAGGGTTTTCCACTTTAAACAACATTTACAACAAATACACATTTGACTTCCCCAAGGACCTGATTTCCATAGGTATTTAGGGAATCTAACCCACACACAGAATCTTCTGGGACTGTCTGGAGTACCCAGCTCAGAGAAACTGTAAAGCCCCTTAGAAGAAGGACTGTCTGTTGCCTTGGGCTCACACAGTGACAGCCCCTGGAGTACACAGCCATGAAATAGAGCTGCTGGATGTGCTAGAAATAATAAATGCTGAGCCTTTCACTGAATGATAGCCCATTTAGGTGTGGAGCCCAGATATACATACTCCAAGATTAACTACCTCTTTTCTTTTTAAACAGGTCTGTGAAAGCCCAACTCATTACCAGAGTACACGACCTGCATTGAAATTTCCAGATAGACCCATTGTAGAGCCAGGAGTGAGGAGTCAGCTCCTCTTCCTTCAACACTCCAAGCCCTGCATTTCACCTACATCCATCTCCCCATGCAGAAAACATGGAAAATGTATAGGAGGGCGAGAACAAAAAGCTAAAAATTAAGCTTAGGGCCTGTTTTGGACACCTGATGAAGTAATGCAAATTATTGTATGCTCAGACCAGCTAAAATAGGATGAAAAAGACATAAGTGAAGAACACAGCTCCACACACCTACACACACAGCACTTGGAGATGATCCAGAACAGTCATGGCACTGGATCAACAGTGCTCAGGGGAATGTGAGTCACACCAGAACCACACCGGACCACAGACTATCCATCATCGAGAGAAAAGAAACACCACCTCCATCATTCCCATCACCTGGAGTGTGCAGGACATGACACATCCTGCTCTGAACCTTGTGGAGCAAGGGCAGCAGGTGTGGGCTTATAGGATGGGCAGGAGGCTGGCACAGACACCCAGGTGTAACTGACAGGAGATCCAAAAAACCTCGACCAACTCACCACCATCACTGCACTGTGCATGACCTCAGACTTCCTTCTCCACCAAAGCATTAAGCATCCTTTCCCACACTGAGTGATGAGACATTGGATAAAACCCAAGCTGCCTCTTAGAAACAGGACTGGATTTGTCCTGGATGCCATGCTCCCAACTGTGGGAACAAAGAAAACGATGCAACAGAGCAGTGCAGAATCAGGATGCAGGTCATGGAACGAGTGAGAGGTCATAACTCCTTGCTACATGAACCTATCTGAAGAGGCTGGTGACATCCCAAGGCAGATCCCTGCTGAGAAAGGCCAGTCTATAGGGAACTGGTGGGAATGTTGACAGGAGAAATCCCAGACAGGCACAGGGAGGGATGGAAAACAGCTCTGCAAAGGCTGTGAGCTTGTCCCTCACAGAGTCTGGTATCAGGCTGACCTGGCTCTGCCTCCTGCCTGTGCCTGGGGTCGGCTCACCAGGGCAGGCAGGATCGGGCCCAGGGAGGGGGAAGCAGGGGAGGAGGGCTGCAAAGTGTTGGGAAACAGGCTGTTGTTAGATTTCAGCCCCAAAGTGTTTGCGAAATCTCCCAGACAGGCCTCACTGGGGCTGTGGAGGCCCTGCTGCAGGCAGAGCCTCGGCAGGCAGTGTGGCCTGGGAGATAAGTGTGGCAGCCTGTGCTGAGTGTCACAGTCCTGTGCCTCCCCAGAGCCTCCCAGCTCAAACACCAGGGAGTATGCTGTTCCCTGACAAGGCCCTTGTGGGATAAAAAAGCATCTTGGAAGGGTCTTCCCAGTGGTTTTCAGCATTGAGGTCACCAGTTTGAGATAACACAGCAAGAGTGAGCCCCCTTTTAGCTCTGGGCACTAGTATGTGGGCTCACACCTAGGGCACTGCTCTAGAGGGCCTGGGAAGACTAAGCTGCTCTCCATGCAACGTATGCAGTTCTAAAAGCTTGAATTTTTGTTAACTACCCCACCATAACTGAACTTTCCCCCAGTGAAACCAGCAACCATGGTGTATCAAGATGTAGCTCAGCTGAACCCAACAGATGCTCTGCTCTCTCCATCGTGTGCGAATCAGGAGCAGCCTCACCAGAACCAGTGGGAGCAGAATGGCCCAAAGCCAGCAGGGATTCCCGGGAAAGCCCAGCCCGCATGGATCCCGCATCCCCGCCTGCCGCGGAGCAGAGCGAGGGAGCCCGTTTGCCAAACCACACGAAGCTCAGTTGCTCAGCAATCAGCTGTGCTTCCTACTCTCGTGCTACTGATTGTGCAAACATGAATGTAATTAGTCTAAATAATCACCAAAGATTTAATAGGAGCCAGACCACCCAGAGGCCAAATAGCTGGCGGTGGAGCAGGGAAGGTTTGTTCGCTGTTTTTTGTAACACTTGCTAATGAAGTGAGGTCGGATAGCAAAGCAAACACCCTCCACCAGCACATCCCCTGGGAATGCCGTATGTTGTGGGAAGCCCCACGTCCCTTGAAGCCAAGAACAGTTCTCTCAGGATAGGCAACATGTGCTACTACCATCACTGCTTTTAATTTATCGACGCCTGGAAAGCCTCCCTGAAGGATTATGAAACCAAGCTCTGAGCCCCAAAATAAGCTCCCATCCCAACCAACCCTGACTGGAAACGCTCCTGTCACATGGCAAACAGCTACAGCCACTGAGCCTGTGACCGAGGGCTGGTGGGGAAGTGAGTTCACCCACACGTCGGGGAGAACCCGCGTGCTTGGAGCGCTCAGCCGCTTCCAGAGGCATGAAGCAACACTCAGCATTGCAGCCTTCCTCCCTGTTCACCCACCATTCACTGTATCTCCCTGGCTAATTATAGAGCTGACAAACACACCCAGCTGGGGACAGGAAAGGAGTTGGGAGCAGCATCGTGGCAGGAGCATCAGTTCTTCTGGATAAACAGAATTTCCTCAGCTGGGGTGGTCGCTTAAGCTTCTAATGGCACCAACTGCCTCAAAACCATGTTGTGACAGTGGAGAAAGATCTGAGATTCCCTAAGACAGGTCTGTGTTGCAGTCAGAGAGCTGGGAGAAGGTGCTTATTTCTCCAAGATACCGAGAAGTGGTTATTTCTGTTGGCTTAGGCGTAGGAGTGCAGACACATCCCCCCCTTCCTGGGGAGACAGGGACAGCCTTTGGAAATCCCTGCTGGAGCCAGCAGCAGCCCCTCAGTTCAAAGTTCCTTTCTTTAGGCCTTGAATTCTCGGCCATAAAGTCTCTGAAGAGGTTTTGATAACTCGCCTATCTTTTAGATAAGCAAGGCTTTGGATGAATCCCACACGGCCCTCTATCTACCACAAGTCCTCATTTGTTTTCCGCCGAGGCACTTGCTGGTTTTCCTCTCCAAGGTGTTGGACAGAAATGTCAAGAGGCTGAAGGGACAAGACAATTTTTCTCTTTTTTTACCAAGTGCTATGGGGCAAAGCAGTTGAAGGAAAACCTGAGTGATAGCTGAGTGAGGCAGGTTTTTCTCATGGGAGCTGTAGGTTTAGCCCTTCTGCAACAAAAAGGAAAGGCAGACAGGAAAGACACATGGAAGTTCACCCTTACAAATGGCTGAAGTTGAGGGAATTTTAAAACAGTAAATTCAGTGTATTTAAATCCACAGGGACCAGACTGAAGGACCTTCAACTAGGCAAATCTGCGATCTGAGTCTGGAACAAAGTACGTAAGCAGAGCCTAAAGAAAGACTTTTCTGATTTCTGCGAGGCCTTTTCTAGACAGCCTTGTCTAGGGAAAACTTATAAAAGGGAAGGGGAAGAAAAGAAGTGGAGGAGACAGTTACTGGAGAGAAGATTTCCTGAAATGAATCAGAGGAAACAGCCAGAGCCTCTCCCAGCAGTGCTGCACACCCCACGAGCTCCTCGCAGGTGGCCAAGAGCCCAGAGACAGCCAGTTATGCCCAGGTTATTTACTTCCCTCACTTTGGCAGCGTCACGTATGTAATGTTTTAGAAAATAGTGTCTTCTTTTATCTGCAGCAGGATACAAAGCGAGAAGCAGCTTCCTAGAGCAGCCAGGCAGAAGGGAGCTGGCAACCTGTGCTGGGTCAGGAGGGGAGGAAGATTAAAAGGAGATGGGATTTTGCTTTGTCCTTCACGGAAGACTTTATCCCCTCCAGATACACAACAGAAGCTTTCTCTCCCTTGGAGGTTGGCCGGCAATGGCCTTCCTGTCTCTCAAAGCTGCTCCTGGGTCATGCACAGGGCAAGCTGTGAGCAGCACGGCCCCGTCCTCTGCCCCAGCAGCAGATCTGCCATCAGCCCCCTGCTCCCCGCACAGCCTGCCCGTGTCCTTGCTTCCTTGGGTGGCACTCGTCCCTGTGCCAGCCCTGGCTTCTCGCCCGCTGCAGGGCGACGCTCATCAATTAGCGCACAACAAATAATTAAGCTGATGAATGTCTCTTTTTCCTGCTTTCTGACTGCACTTGCCTCGAATTTATGCCCAGATTATGACTGAATTTATTCGTTGCCGCTTGTTGCATTCAAAAGAGGCCTTTAATGATTTCTTTTAAGCTCTCCAGCCTGATTGTGAACAGTGCAGGGCAAATACTCATTATTTCCTATCTAAGCAGCAGTGCTGATTAGTCGGTGCTTGGTCAGATAAGTCACACTGCTCCATTCCTCGCTCGCTGATGGAATCCACAAGGTCATTCACTGCTGATGCTCAAATGCAACGGGAAAACATGGGATAAACATGGAAGTCCCTTGTGCATTTTCACGGCAACAAAACGGGAGCATGCAAAATCTCACATTAAGTAAGAGGGCTCAGAATTAAAGTGAATTTGGGTTGAAGCATTTTGCTTTTAGGCAGCCTGTTCACAGCACCGTGTGCAGCCGAAAGTGTGTTTGGGAGGGTAGTGGGACTGCAGTGAAACTTAAGTCTTGACAGTTTGCGGACACTAAAGATCTGAAGCCAGCTCTTACTCAACTGTTAACTCCTGAATCTTCACATGGTGCAATGTTAATCTTCAGCCCTTTCCCAAAATAATGTGTGGAGTTGCTATGTTCTCTTAAATGTGAACCATGTGTCACCTCAGCAATGGCTGCTGCAGGGAAAAGATGATAAATCTAAAGCTTTTAAAATGTCCTGTGACATTTTGGGAGAAAAACAGGTGTTGCATAAATGTTGGACATTTATGGGTAAACTTGCAGGGGCTTTAAAAGACTGACACATCTGCCACATAGTATGTAACCCTGAAAGAAAAGGAGCAAAGCAGTCTCTTTCATGTGTCTCGCTCTCTCTACAACCGTATGAAAATACATCCTCATCTGGTATTGGAATTAACAGAGCTGGACTCGCCCCTCCCTATGTCTCCTCCAGGTTTTTGGCTTTTACACCCAATGTGTATTTTAAAACTGTGCCTTTTTAAGTAGGTGGCAAACTGTGCTGGAAGGATTTGGTATGCGGAGTATTTTTATTCAGCTCCCTTTTCTCTCACCTTTCATTGTTTTTCCCTTTGGAATATCTCCTGTAACGCTCCACTCATAAACCTCTTCAAAGGGAGGGCTGTATTTGAACAGCCTGGCCTGAAATCTGGTCTCAGTCAAAGGCCTCAGATGGGAAAATAACTGGGAGAGCCAAGCCCCACGGCCCCACGGCTGCTGCTGCAGGTGTCGGCAGCCACTTTGCAGGAGCGAGGTTCTCCCGCTGCCTGCTTGACTCTGACCCCACAGCCCCCCTGGCTGGGTTATTATTCCCCCTTTTACCCTATAAATGTAATAAACTGTGACTTAGCATCTTGCTTTTAGTGTGGAAGATCGAAGGAGAAGGTGGTTTTTCTCACTTCTCCCAGGCATCTTGTTCAGCTCCTGGAATGTTGTTGGTGTTTTGGGAGAGAGGAGGAGAGTCTGGAAGCCGAATGCATGCCAGAGATGTGATGGACTCTGTGTCTCAGCCCTGAAACTGTGTGATCTCTAGGATGGAGCATTCTAAATTGCCAGGTAGGGCAAGTCTAATTCCCCCAGTCACAACAATCCAGTTCCCAGTGAAGTCTGTGAAAGCAGACTTAACTCCAAACAGCTACAAAACCTCCCCCTCCACGGGGAAAATCCATCAGACGTGTGACCAGCTGTCTGTCTCTGACCATTTGCCCTTTGTATCGAGCAGTTTTAGCACAGAAAACAGTAACCCAGTGGGCTACAAAGTGCTTCCCCTCCTTGGGAGGTCACTTGGTTTCTGGGTGGCAGGGAAGCAGCAGATATTTTGAGCGTGAGTCGCCTGGCTGGTAAGTGTTCACAACTCTGTGCAGATCCCACTCTGTCTCAACTCCCTGCCCAGCAATAAATTCTGCTCCCAAACCTTAATCCTATCCCTTCCCCCCTCAATTCAGCTCTCACATCCCTTGTGTTTCAGCCATGCCCTTAGCTCCTGTCTTGATGGGGCTGGTTTGGGTCGGTCCCCTCCCAGGGACCTCGCTTTTGTTCCTCTGACACCGCTTGGGATTTTTCATCGCCTGCTCTCCAGCCTGCAGGCAGTGAGATAAAGTTTCCCAGGCAGGCTGTTTTGGGAGGAGAAGACCTACACCATGCTGAGCTACCGGGCACTTCCAGCTCTGCCCTCCCGGCTGGTGGGAGGTCAGCGAGCAAGCTGTGCTGCTGTTGGGCTGCTCCTTCCTAGGAGGTGGAAAATCAGCCAGAGATAGGAATCTCTTCTTGGAGACAACTGAAGATGAGCCACTGTCTGTCATCCTGCTCACCTCTTCAGTGGCTGTTTCACCAGGGAGCCCTGTTTGGGCTCTCCATGCCCTACTCCACCCGTGTGGAACAGAGGAGCTCCCCTGCCTGGGCTTCCCTGCACTTGGCTCCCAGGACTTCTTTTAAAAGAAACACCACGATGCAGGGGAACATTTGTCCAAAAAGACCACAGCTAGGGAAACCACCTCTTTCCCTGCATTTTCCCCAGAGGAGAACTTAACTCCTTCCACTTGCCAGGGCATGTCCATCTCCCTTCCCCGTGTTCCCAGGGGGACCAGAGAGAGCCCACAATGCTGAACCAAGGAAAAGAAGCCTCAAGCCAAAGCAGGCTCCCCTGCAGAGAGGACCTCCTTCCTCAGCTGGGTGACATGGATGGTGCCATACGCTGAGCCAAGTCCCCTTGGGTTTTATTATTTATTAATATGTACCGGAATCTTAATGTAGCTGGATTTTTCATTCCATTCTACACTCAAATCTTGATGATAAGGTAAAATATTTACCTGGCACAGGCTAAAATTTGCTTTCTTTTTTGAGGGGAAACTAGTTCTAAATACCTCCTGGTTAGAAACCTATAAAATGTTGTAGTGCTCCAAGCCACAACCTCTATCACTCCAGTCATTGCCTCTGTCAGTGGCCAGAAATGTGTGTTAAAGAAGCATAAAAAAGGGGGATGTGTGTGGAGCGACCCTTCCCCAGGCTCAAGCAGTCAAGGGTTCAAATATTCCTCAGCCAGAAACTGCATCCAGATCACAGTGTCTAAGAGTCACTGATGGAGCAAAGCTCCACAAATTAGTCTGTTCTTTTTTTGACTTCAAATATATTTTTGTTCTTAATAATACTCTGTGGCAACACATCCTATTACTCAAACACACACTGTGCCAATAAGGATGTTCTTTCATCTGTTTGGATCCTCCTTCCAGGAAATTACCACTTCACCCCCTCATTGCTGAGTGATAAAAACTGGTGGATTTTACTTTCCTAAGCATTCTCCCTACCTTAAATAATGATTTTTTAGATCTGTGTCATTAACTTGTCACTTTTTGCAAGGCTCTGGTCTATGTGGTCTCTGTGCAGAAAATATTTGACATTTCCCCCCAGGCCTGTTGCCCTGCTCCACATCCTTCTCTGTCCCACTCTGGGATGGGACAGCCAGCAGCAAGCCAGGTACATGTGGGTACACATGGATCAAAGAACAGATCCACAATGATGCTTTCTTTTTACTCTCTCTTCTTTTCCTAATGGCTCCTAACCTTTAGTTTCCCTTTGGAGCATTGAGGATGATAAATAAACCAGTAAGAACTCAGTGCCTATGGTGAGCTGAGCTCAAGAAGGCTGAAGGTCCTTCCTTATTTGGACCTCCCTTATTAGAGCAAAAATAATCTTTTTCCAGACACAAAGCAGCACTCGACAAGGAATTCCCATGAAAAGAGGAAGGGGCATCCCTACCTTTTTGGTTTTGACTGTTGAGGCACAGCAGTCCCCACCATCATAGTTGCAGAAGGCTCTGTTGTTGATGGAGTCACAGTAGTTGTCCCCCATGAAAGGCTGAAAAAGGAAAAAGCAGGAGAAGGCTGAGAGTGTGGACATGGATGAAATGAGCCCCTTCCTTATGGAGACAGGGTGAGAAAGCTGTGGCTGGAGAAGAGAAGGTTGTGTGGAGACCTCACAGCAGCTGCCAGCATCTGAAGGGGCTACAGGGAAGCTGGAGAAGGACTGTTCATCAGGAACTGGAGTGACAGGACAAGGGGGATTGGCTTCAAACAGAAAGAAGGGAAATTTAGGTTAGATGTCCAGAAGAAATCCTTCCCTGTGAGGGTGGTGAGACCTCGGCACAGAGAAGCTGTGGCTGTCCCTGAATCCCTGGAAGTGTCCATGGCAGGGGGTTGGAAGTGGATGATCTTAAGGCCCCTTCCAACCCAAAGCATTCTATGATTATTCTATAATTCTAAAGCCTGTAACAATATTTCAGAAGAAAAACACAAAGATTTGAAAGAGCCATAGTTTGTAACATACCAACTGCCCCAAAAAGCAAGAGATAATTATTCCCCTTTCCCTTCAAAGCAGACAGAAAAAAAAAGGACAGTAGATGGAAGGGAAATGAGCCCTTGTTGGCTCTTCACATCCCACATAAGAGGATGCTTCAGGAATATTAATTTGACTAGGCCCAGAGACAGCATCCAGGCATCTAAAATTGTGGCACCTTTGATAATTTTAAGCTAACCTTCCTAAACTGTGTGGGATAAGAAGAAGGTTATGCATTGCAGCAAAATGGGCTTGCTTTTAATAGCTGTGCTTTTCACCACAGTTCTCCTGACTGTGCAACATGTGTCAGCAACGAGGGCACAAAAAAAATCACCAAGAGGAGTGGAAGAGGTCTGAGCTCAGCACAGAGACCATGTTCTCCTGTTCTCTGAACAGCAGTGACTGCGTGGGACCTTGGCCATGACACGTGATCTTCCTCCACTCCACAGCTCAGAGCTGGGATAATGGCAATTATTCAGAGGGACGCTGTGGAGAGCTGTTAAGCAAAATTAATAAATCACCTTGAAAGAGAAAATGTGGTCACTAGGCTGGGCAATGTGATCACTAGCCCGTGTGCTGCACAGGGCCTGAATAATAACCATGATTCTGAAGGAAAGGCTTGAAGTCTTTCATTGTACATTGGAGTCTTCTTGGTTGGTGAGTACAGAAGCCTTCCTTGGAAGTCTAAGCTGTGCCTGATGGTAAAAAAGGCCCATGGCAGGTGTGAGAACCCCAGGCAGCAATGAAAGCTCACAAAAACGGATGATCAGCAGAGAGCAGAGTCATATCTCTGTAACTCTCCTCACATGCCCAGGCTCATGAGGCCATTCCCATTTCATCTGCTCTTTGGAAAATTCACTTATTCTGCACTGAGAAAAACACACCAGGGACTCTCCTGCAAGAAGGCATCATTGCAGAGCAGGCAGGGTGGCTTGGGGAGGTTTCCTGGAAGGATTTTGCAGCAGTTGCAGACCCAGAGTGTCCCAGATGATGGATACGTGAAGAAGCAGCCATGAGAGCTCACCATGCCCTCCCCAGAGCTCGCCATGGCCACACTCATCAGAGTTGAAATGAACTCCATGGAGCGGGGCAAATGCACGCTTTTACTGCTGATGTGCTGCAAATTTAAATATTTCTATCAGGTAGAGGAAACCCAGGCAACAATGGCAATATCAGACCACAGCAGGACTACCAGGAGGTGACAGACTCGTTGACTGTCACTTGTTTAATTACGTGCAGATACTGCAAATGGTGACAAGGAAATCAGAGTTACAGCATGAGGCTCCTGTCCCTCTAAACTGCCTTAACTCCACTGATTTCCACAGATATTGATTTATTTATACAGGCAAAGACTTCGACTTGCAAACCCCCTTCCAATTTAATTAATATGCTAAGAGTTAAAAGGGAATGATTTATAAATAGATGGAGAGATATTTTGAGGCCAACCTGGTCATACTGAAAACCATGAACTTTGCTCAACCTCACAGGAAATTCTGCAGACTTCTCCATGTTTCTCTTGTGTTGCCTGGCTGTGCCTGCTTGATGGGAAAACTTGACTTAATTTCCATCCCTATGCCTGCATCCTATACCTATGAATGCTGGAAAATCCATAAAGAAACTAGTGGAAGAATTTGCTCTGGCACTGAGTTGACAAGCCAGTCCTTTGGAGGAGAAGAATGGGATGAAAAGCATCTATTCTGATTTGGGACCAAAATCCTTGCTTGGAAGACCCTGGAGGCCTGGCTGTGGGGGGGAGAGGTCTCTGTAGCTCTTCATGCATGTCTTAGTGCTCTGATTTTTTTGGAGGACTGTACAGGTAATCCAGAGGAACTCATTTGCTACAGAAACACCCAAGTTAGGTGCTGACAAGTACGGGGCTGACTCATAAACCTCTGTTCCTGCCACTAGGGAGCGACAAAAAATCACATTGCAGCAGCTGCCGGGGTTCCCACTGCGATCACCAAGAGCCAAATAATGCCCCACTTACAGCCTCCTGTTCACGGAAGCCTCCCTAATGTTAAGGATGTCCATACATTAGGGGTTGTACCAGCTTAATAGCCCAGCATTATTGACCTACTGGCTTATTAGTCTCTGTTTCCATAGTCATGGGGAAAAAAAAAAGGCTTGGTGAAGATGGCATTTTTCCTGAAATCTTAATGCCAAGCTCTGGCCCATCCATGGATCCTGGAAGCATCATGCTCTAAAAACGATGCTAGAGGCCATTATCAATTGTCTGGGCAAAGCCTTCCCAGATGATGGATTGCGATGCAGTGACACTGCTGAATGAACGTTGAAAAGAAGAAAGTTCCTATTGATGCACAGGGCTCTGGCAATTAGCAGTGATGGAAGGGAAGAAAATGCTGAGAAGAAGCCTGTCAGTAATAATGGCTTCTGGTAAATTATTACATCATTGCAAAGTTTGTCTCAGTAACAACTATCCTTAAACCCAGTGGTGCATCAGCACCTGAATGGCATTTTTTAATGGTGGCTGGATGTTATTTCAGCTCTCTTTGGAGAATGGGGGCACCCAGCCAGCCTGCATGAATGCGATGCGTGAGACAGCTTATGATATTCAAAGCACTGACAGCAGAATGCTTTTCATTTAGGGAACAGCTAGACAGAAACTATTACACTGTTGGAGAGTTATTACCCTCTTGGGCCCAACATTTGTATGCGAAGGAAACCTGTCTTTCACTTCAAGACAAATCGCATCCCACAGCAGTGTGGTCTGGAGCTCTGTGTCACATTTAGGAATTCGCTCCCATGTTCTGACACTTTGGGCAAATAACTTCAGTGTGCTGGGGTTACTGGGTGCTGAGAGCCTGGTCAGTGTGGCAGAAAGTCAGGACATGTGGGGGAAGACACAGCTCTGCCACTGCTCATCGCTGTCTGTGCCTCAGCCCGTGAGCCATCTCATTTCTAAAATGGGCAGGGAGCTTCCCAACCTTCCAGAGGTACCACAAGGATCGACTTCTTGACGTGGGTGAGATACTCAAGGGCTGGCATGATGGAAACCACAGGAATGCCATGACCCAGACAGAGGTGCTCCAGCCCTGTTTAACCACCAGAAGCATCCTCAGTCTTCTCCAACTTATCAAAGACTGCTGCTGGCAGAAACAACATCCTTCAAAATAATTACTTTTTTCAAGTAACTTGCGAGACTGTAAAAGTGTATCACAGCTGAAATGTAACTGCATGTTTCTCATTATTCTTTTCTGGTTCAGACAGAGGTGGCCAGTGGAGGGAGGTGTGATTTGCTCACTGTCCATCTGTGCTGTCCACCCGGTGGTATCATCTCTGGCTTTCCTAAACTTTCTCTGCCCACACCAATGCCCAAAGCTTAGCCAGCCTTGGAAAGAATTGTCCCTCTAATAAGAAGTCAAGATCAAGGAAAAACAAGAGAAGGCTTTTGCAACTTCCCAGAAACTCCCAAATTCTGGTAAATTCTTTTGGTCAACCAGTGTTTTTGAGCTGCTTGATCATTGAACTCCTGTGAGAGTCACCCAACCATCATCTCTGGGAAAACCACCGATTTCCCTACTGAGTGTCAGAACCGATGCAGGCGATCAGTCTGTGTGATAGGGTGGCCAGGGCAAAATCCTGCTTGCCCTACTTGAAAAACAGAATTTACAACCCACATGCCTGCAGTGATTGTTTCTGTAAGACTTAGGAGAGACACCATGGACCACCTGAGCTACAGCCAAACTCACCTCACAGCCTTTAACACAATGAATGAGGGAAGGGTGAGGGTACCACTTGAGTCCTGCCGTGCAGACAACACTCTGGAGGGAAGAAATAAAAAAAGAGGAACAGGTTAAGACAAAGAAATCAGTGTACAGAAACTCAGTGTGCTGGCTCCTATGGCTCTCCAGTACTTAACCAATGAAGTTCAGTTCCTAACACCTCTTGTGTTCTCAGGACCTGGCTGTCCTCCAGGTATTTACAAGAAGTGTTGGACTTGACACTTGCAATAACAGAGCATTTGAGATTAAAATAATATTTGAGGTTCTCCTAAAATGTCATGTCCAATATTTCACTCGTGGTGGGGGAACGTGGCAGGGAAAGGTAAAGGCACAGGTCCACTCTTGCTCTTGGGTAGGGGGGAGGCATTCTAGGAATTCATTTAGGGATTTCTTTGGTGCTGCAAAGCTTTGTTTTCTTTCACTGCCCACCATACCTTTGCTTCTTGAAGATGGAAGCAGCTAAAGGTGGATTATCAGATACATTTCAGCACCATCTTAAATAAAAGCACCTCCCACCACACACCTTCAGAATAACCCCCAGACAGGACAGCATCATCTGCTACATTTTATGAGCTTTATAATAATTTCCGTCTCAACTCTGTCTATAGAAAAAAGTTGGATGCTTGGTTTTGGGCAAAAATGATGCCCAGCCTCCTAGACAATGGCACAGCCAGGGCAGCCACAGACATGGACACTTAGATTTAAAGAGTGGATGAAAACTTTGGCTGGTCAGTGGAGATGGTGATTCCACACCATGGAGGTCCTGGTGATAGGACTCCCATCCATGCAGCAGGACATCAGGCACAATGTTTATTTTGGGTTATTGCCATGGATGAAGCACTACAGTGTCCAGTTGAGCAAGATGAATACACAGGCACTCACCTAAAGTGTGGGGGTTGGGGTTGGATGGAGGCCTGGGGAAGGAAGGGATTAACATTTGGGAAGACCTGATGCACAAGCCATCCCTTCCCCTGTTCATATGAGGGCTAATTTAATCCATCTGCAGGGGAACCTCAGCTTGTTTTTACACTTTCTGTCATTTGAGGCTTACCTGGCGTGTGCTAGAAAAAAGGACTTTTATACTATCTGACTCGGGCTGTTTATCTTTCCGATGCTCTTGGATTTTCCACTATTAGTCAAGCCCGGCTTGCCCCACCTGCCTCGCAACAGGGCCTGTCTGTGTGAGGAGAGAAGTGGCTGGGGAGGGGAGGGTGTTGTTTATCCCCTGGGAGGGAGAGGAGGCTGCAAGCGGGCCCTGCGGTGTCACACATTCCCCCGGCGCGCTCTTGACAGACAGCTGGAGATTTCCAGGCTGCTGCCTGCCACAAATGGTGAGGGTTTTTCTTCCCCCCCACCCCTTCTGTTTATTGCACTTCAGAGGGAAAAGAAAGGAAACTTTTCTAGGTTTGAAAATAAACAAGACCAGTCAACAGAGCAGGAGCGAGGAGAGTAAAGGAAGCAGTTCAAGAGCATTTGAACCCAAGAATTAGAACAAAGTGGAAAAACTCAGGCGTTTGTCTCCTGTGTCCAAGGCCAGAAGACAATAAGTGGAAGAAGTGCACTTCCAAAGAGCACCTCACATTCCCCTGGTAAGAAGCATCAATATTTACAAAACCTCTCGTTCTGTGTGTGTGTGTGAGCACGCAGAGTGAACAAAAGAAACCAAATAGCCCTGAACCAGGCTCTTCAGAAAGGAGTTTTCCATGTGAGAGCAATCCCTCGCAGAGGATGCACTGACTGCTTTCCTGACCCTTCAAGTATTAAAACGCCAGCACCTCCCTTAGAGGAATGGATGGGAGGTGGAGTCTGCTGAAACAGTGTTCTCTGAGTGCTCACTCAAGGTCATCCTCAATCCCAAACACAGCCTTGGGCTGAGCGTCCTCCAGGGAATGGGAATGCAGCCCCAGGTTGCTCTCCACAGCACAGGCAAGCCAGGTGCCAGGTTAATCACTGGGTCAGTGGGACATTCCCATTCCTCTGGAGTGGCACCTGCCAGCGGCTTCATACCAGTTACTCTGTCTCTGTCTTTGCTAGTGGAGACCACTAGAGCTGAATTCAATCCTGCCAACATTCCTGGAGCTGGAAGCAGAGGGAAGGACCCCAGGTCTTAGTCCTGACTCCTCTGTCTGGTTTTCCAAGCCCTCAGTTCCCACCAGCCAACCTGTTTGTACCCTTAGGCTGCTGTTGTGGAGTGTGGGGTGCACTGGCAGAGAGGATGTGAGTAGAGGGGGAGACTGGGCTAGAAAACCAAGAAACTGGGAATGTTTGGATTGCTGGACATCATTTCTGCCTCCTGCTGTGCAAACAGGCCTACAGGTGCCACAGGGTGCTGCATGGGGCACCTGAGATAAACAAATGTACAGAAAGCAAGCAAGGGTGGCTAAAGGCGGTACATGAGCATGATCTGATGGAATCAGTGTGCACAGAAGGTAGACTCAGAATGCCAACAAAGGATGTGGAAAGAGGTGTATGGAAGCACCACATCCGCCACATGCCAGGTGGTGCCTGGGGAACAAAGCCCATCTGGCCACTGCCCCGTGAGCCCCGTCCCTTCCCCACGCTGCCACGTGCTCCAGGCCCTTGTGGTGACATCTGCTGCCCTCCTGGCCACAGCTCCCCTCGTGCATCGGCTCCTGCAGCACAGCTGTGCAGCCGGCTGGGTTGACTTCGGTGCTGTCCCCACCCCAGAAATGCCACCCTGCCACATCTGCAGCTGGTGGCTGGGACTCCATCTGCTGTGAAGGGAGAGGGAGCCGGGCTGCGCTCCCACAGTAGGCAACAAAGAGCCAAGGAAGCAAATCAAACTGTCATTTTCTTCTTGTGAGGGAAGACCCAGCGCCTCCGGTCACAGCACTTCCCTCCCGTGGGGGGACTAACACAATGATGTCAACCCTTTGCGGGCTGCAGAGGGGATCAGGTTTCCCCCAGAGAGGCCGGTGGAGAGCTTTCCTCCACCTTAGATGGGTCAAGTGTCCCCCCGGGCTGCAGCCCAGGGACTGGCATCTCCTGCTCTCAGCTAACTCGCTCCTCAGGCACTAAAGGAACAGGACAATTAACCACAGGCTTAATGTGTGAGGGGATCAGACACTGCTGCCAGGAAAGGGGACTTTGGAGCTCCTTCTTCCTACACCTACAGATGGAATGGGATCTCCTGCATTCCCAGGAGCGGAGCTGCTGCACCACAGCAGGTCACATCAGTGCTCCGTGACTAAAAAAAAAAAGGAGAGGGGAAGGAAGGCGGAAACCTGCAAAGCTCAAATGATTAGGGGTGTATTTAAGGAGCATTCCCTCTAATGACTTCTGGACATTTACTATCCCAGGGCTGGCAGTCCTCATGGGAAGAGGGGCCACGCTGCGCTCAGCCCAGCAGAGCTGGGATGTGCCGACCCTTTGAAGGCTCTCCCAGGCCTGCACACCATTTAACCTGTCCCTACTCAGCACTAAGGCAAGAACCCAAGTTCAGACAGCCTAAGAAATTAGGTGTCTGCCCTGTTTCTCTGCAGTCAGTGGGAAGGAGCTGTCAAGCTGTCTCTCAGAGATTTTTCCCTTTTTCTTCCCCACTGCCTGCACAGTCAGTCTTGGCAGCCCTATCCATCGGTGTCTTCAGCAGCTCCGTGTGTCACACACAGTGAAGGGAAAATCATGGGGACAGCACTGGCTGCTCTGAACACATCCCACAGCAGAACAGAGACACAGAAGATTTCAGGTGGTTTTTTTTTTCTTGCTGAAAGTACTGATTTGGAAGACACTGCCAGCATATCCTGATTTCAGCAAACTGTTTCAGACCCAACAAAGCAACTCAACCTAAACCAATTCTGAAAAAACACAGAAATATTTAGACATTTTGTGAAATAAAATATCTGTTGTTGTTTATCATTTGAGAGGACATTTAATTTCTCAGGTTTTGCTGGGTTTTTTTTCTTTCATTTTCACTAAACAAAAAGTTTACAAAATCTCCTTGGAAATGAAATGCTATGCTATGTTCAAACCAACATGTTTTTTCTTCCAATTTTTTGGTTCACCAAAAATCACAATAACAAAAGAGTCACTTTGATTAGGGAAAAACTTTTTTTTTTTAAATTTAAGAGAACTTTGAGTGAACCGAAAAATCAAGTGATTTGCACAGCTCTGCTCTAAACAACCCTGAGAGAAGGGATAGTTCCTTCTTCCCATTTTGCTTCCATAACAGATGTTGCATGAGCTGCAACAGACAAACTATTTATTTCTTCTCATCAGCTCTCCCTGTGTTTTCTCTGTCCCATCCCCTCAAAGGTAAGCACCAGAGATCAGTCCTGCCTTTATCTTCTTCCCATCCTGCCCTCATTTGTACTCCACTTGTGCCTAAATTAAGCAACAAAAAGTGTTTCCTGTGCGTCATTCAAGTACTCTGAGATGCACAAAGACTCGCCATGTAAATGCAACCAGCTGCTCCCTGTGCTCATATGGCACAACAGCAAAGCTGTCACTGGCCATAAACAGAGACACGGGTTATTAATGATACATAACACATTGCCATGGGGACCTTCCCCCAAGGCCTCCCACTCCCATCTCTCCAGGGTGTCCCCACTCCCACCAGAAGCAGCGTTTCTCCCAGTGGCACCCCACGAGGTGCCACTCCCCGTGTGTGACATCCCCTTATCTGCAGAGTTGGATAAGATGGATGTTCTACAGCTACCAAAAAAAATCCCCTCTGGCATGTCTTCCCTCCCAACACAAGTTTTCCAGCCCAAATCTCACCCTCTACTTACAAAGCGTTTGTGGGGTGGAACTTGTATCTGCTCAGGGCCTAAAGCTCTTGCAAGATCCTCACCATCAGGGAAAGAAAAGGGCTTATTTACCGCTGTGCTCTTGGAAACCATGATTTCTCCTCCATCCCTCACTCCCCTCGTCTCCCCCTTTACTACTCTATGTTTTCCCTGCTGCCTAATGAGCCCTCCAGAGACCTGCAGGTATAAAACTCGTTACACTCCCTCCATGTACCCGCATCAATAAGTGAAGGAGTGCAGAGAGAACGGGAGGGAAGCTGTCACTTTATTTCCCCATGAATTACAAACCACTTTAAAGTCTGGCACTCAGGAAAGGGCCAGTGAGAAATTGCCCCTCATACTGAGATAGGGGTTTTCTTTATGTTTCATGCCAGAAACTTGGCAAAGCCTTGGATTAAGGCAGTCACAGAACCTCAGCATCTGGAGCGAATGGGAAGCTGGGAACGACATTATGAGCTTGTCATATTCTCTGGACTTAGGTTTCCCACTTCTTTCCCAGATTTATTCTCTTGCTCTGTGTGAAACAGGGAAGTTCAAAGTGGTGGAGAGTTCTGGAGCTGCTTGCTACCCACAGCCAAGGCCAGATTTCAAAAACCCCAAACCCTGGGCGCACATTTAGGCATGTAGAGAAGCAAATAGACTGTCAAATCTGCTCAGGGTATTCTGGGGCTGCGCTGGCTGCTCGTTCTCCTTCTTAATGGAGTTCAGGTGTGTAAAACAGACTCCTGCAAAGCCAGGACCAAGTATGTAAATGCCAGAGGTCTTTGCTCAAGCACCACCAGCAACTTGCACCAACCTGGTGACATCTGATGTGCCACCGTCTTCTGCCAGCGTGTCCAGTTAGACTTCCACACCCACAGAAATACCACAAAGCCACAAACACACGGTTTGTTTGTAGGAACATGAGGGTTTTCAGGAGGAGTTAGGTGAGCGTGTCTCCCACTGGCACCCAAATGTGGGCGTGACACCCAGCAGGTGTTTGCTGCCAGCAGGGCTGAGTGTGTGTGTGCAAGGCACTGCACGTGGGTGTGCACGTCCCCATCAGGGCACGCTGCCACTGGTGTGTGCTGGAGGATGCTCAGGACAGGGAGCTGTGAGCAGTTAATGCTGGCTGTGTGTGTGCAGCAGGCAGGAGGGAGAAGTGGTGACCTCTGGAAGGGGCTGTGCTGAGCAGGCAGCTCTTGCATGCGGGTGGAGGGGCGGGGGGAGCACTCAGCCAGCTCCACGGGGTCGGGAAATGAAAAACCCTCTGTATCAGCTTCTTTTGTCATCCAGAAGTGGCACAGAAAAATCCAGCCCTGCCACCCAAAGAATGCAAAATATGGAACAGGAGGAAGGAAATAAAGCCTGGCCAGTGCCCTTTCTCTCACAGTCCGTCACAACTTCCTGTGGCATGGATCCCATTTCCAGATCAAACCCCACCGATGGGAGGCCTTTACCTTGAACTGACTTTCACTTGGAAAACACAGAGAGAAAGCAACTTGGAGAGAGAGCCGCCATGTTACTGGAAGAGACACAAGAAAAATCAGGAGTTCTTTCCTAGAGGCCCAAATTCCCCATTTTCCCCTCATTGAACGAACCACAGGTAACACTGATCCCTCACTGCTCTTAAACATGCAACAAGGGATGTGGTTCGTGCAGCTGCCAGGCACTGACCTTCACTCTCTGAGGGTTCATCCAGTGCTGGATGTCTTGCACGGTCTCGTTCACGCGCAGGAGGATGGGCTCGTGACTGTGATCCAGACAGGAGGTGGTACACTCCGTGCCTGCTCAAAACACAAAGGGGATAAAGCTAAAGGATAAAGCAGGCAGCTTCTGACCCTTCCAGCATCCTTCCAGCTGAAGGACAGGATTACGGCTCGTTTTTCCTAAATTGCAATTAGCAGTCAACCATAACTATCACATCTCTCCTAGCCACACGTGAAGTGCTGAGCACAACCCTGCGCTCAGCAGGACAGCATGGGGGTGGCAGATATTCCAGGGCCTTTTTGTACGAGCTGCAAATCTAAGTATTTCTCTGGCTATTAACTCCAAGAAGGGGGTCAGGTTTTGCGCCTTCAGATCATCAAGGCAGTGTGAAGGTTTTTCCATTTCAACTGCTCTTTCAAGCAGTGGGGCTGATTAGGCAGAGGCTGTCGAACTCATCTCACCTATGACATGGCAGAAACCTATTGTTTGATCTGTCAGATTTACAAACATCCAATAATAATCTTCCAAAGGGTGACCAAGCCTAATGATATTGAAGACACGCTATCACCCAAGTCCCACAGTCGATAAAAAGTACGCAGAAAGGTAATGATGGCTTTGTTCACACATAAACCTGCTTTTTCTCTGATTAACTGTCATGGCCAGTGGGAATCCTGTCCTTTCTTTATTAAAACATGCTGCGATACTCTGCAGCAATATCCCAGAGCCCTGTGGTGACACAACCGTAAGCCCTTGTGTGTTGGACCATTACCATTTCCCCCCTGGAAAATCACTCTTGAATGGCACAGCTGCTGCAAACATGTCATTAGGATTTCTGCACTCCAATCAGCACTGGGGGAGGAAGTAATCTCCGCACTGGTTTGAAGAGCTGAACCTTTGGCTCAACACACGCCTCAGCCTGGAAGGGCAGATTAGGTGTCTGAGGAATTACCGAAGGTGTGTGGGATTCGTAGTGACCACGACTGGTTGCTATTATTTTCCCACCTGCTTCTGCCTTCCCACATGCTCCACTTGGAGGAGTCAGTGGGAGCAGCCAGACCTGGGCTGGAAAGATGGGGAGTGCTTGGGGTTTGTTTTGCTTTCCCAGGACACCTGGTAGTGGCTCCAAGGGCCACCCCCATAGTGAATGAGTGGCAGGAGAGCACCTTTTCAAAAGGACATTGATCAGACTTTCAAAAATGCAAGGAAGAGAGGAAAACCCCAACATCTGATCCCAAAAGTTGGTGCTGGGTGAGCCTACAAAGTGTGTGGTATGTCTCCATCTGCTGAGGATGAGACCTAGCGGCTGCTTTGCCCTCTCTGAGCTCTAAATCCCTCTCCAGAGAGAGCCACACTCTTGTGGGGGGTCTGCCCCACGCATCCCTCACCTCCATGATGCTGTGTGGTCCAACCCCGGGGTCAGGGCCATCAGTCCCTGGGATTGGCACCTGCCAACAGTCACTGAGAGAGGAGTGAGAGCTGGCAGGCACCCAGCACAAAGATGATCCCCTGCAAACCAGGAACTGGGGTTTCTCTCCTTGCAAAAACCTGTCTGGCCCTGGAGGTAACCTCATCTCAAGGGTAAAACGCCTCTCCACATTAAGAGTCGCCGCAGCCTCCTTGCCACTCGCTCTCCCGCGCTCCACCACGCTCATGGAGAGGAGCGGGTCGGAATTGTTTTGATATATGATCTGTAATTGGCATCATTACAGAGCGGTGATCTCATCCAGGTCGTGTTCTCCTCCCCAGGGAGGGAACACAAGGAGGCTCGTGGTCCTCCGCATGGCTGCGATATAATGAGGGAGCCGCGCAAAGAGGAAATTTCTCCAAGTTCAAAGGGACAGGCGGAGGCAGGAGGGGGATGGCAGGGGCTGGGAGGGGGACTGCAGGAAGGGGCCTCGCAAACCTGTGTGGGCTGCAGGCAGTGCAGCTCCTGTTGCAGCCCTTACAGCAGGGAGACCCCCAAAATGGGAGCTGAAAATACAATATTGTGTGGACGGCTCCGCGTCTGTCCCTCCCTGCGCCTGGGTGATACAAAGCCAAGATGAGTGCAGGGGTCATCACCCTTGCAGAGGGAACAGGTACCCCAGAAAGAAGGAGGAAAGTGGACCTTTTAAAACAGCTCCTAAACAACTGTCATACCAAAGGGGATGCTCAGCTGGTCTCATACTGTTTCTGGGGAGACCTGAATTATCCTGGTGCTGCATTCTCCTGTCACCTCCCTGCCTTTCAGCCTCTGGAGCGCCGGGTTTGTGCACGTGGCTGAAGGAGTGGGACATTACAAAAGTGTAAGAGCAGAAGCAGGTACAATCCCTGCATGTATTTTGCAGACTGGATGTGTCTCTGGCACAGCCTGGCATGCTGCTGCCCCTGAAAACCAGCTGGCCAAGAAGGGACACCATGAAACTGGAAGCCCTGCAAGGAACCTGCAGTCAGAGCATGTTACATGATGCTCTCAGAGCTTCACCTTTCCTAAAAGCCTTTCCCTGAAAAGCCTCCCATAGCAGGTTCTCACTCGGGCAAACACATCCACAGAAGGTGACTTGAAGGACTGCATGCTCCTTCCTCCCTCCCTGTCATTCCCATCCTCTTCCTGGTGTCCTGCTGTCTGCTCCCACCTGGGGACAGGTGTCCAGGGGTGCTCACCCACCTATGCCGTAGCCGCCGGCGCACTGCAGCTTCAGGTGGCTGTTGAGCTGGGTGGGCAGAGCACACTGCCCCTGCATCTCCCTGCACAGGTGGAAGGACCCGCTCCAGGTGCCATCCTTCCGGCAGTGGATCACATTGCTCCCACGGCCCTGGGAATGAGAGAAGGAGATAATGAGGATTGACACAGAAATAGCCAGGAGAGGCTGAGAGGTGAGAGGTGAGCAGAGCTGAGCTGTAAGCAAAGTTCTGCTGGAGCTGGAAAAGCTCCTGGTTGGGACTGCCAGCCCTGGGGGGGGCAAGAAGGAGTTTTCTTCCAAAGACTAAAGAAAACGAAACCTGCACTGCTCTCTCTCACACACACACACACAAACACAGACATCTCTTCTGTGCAATTCAAGGTCTTTACAAGCCCCTTGCAAGCTCTCCACCTTACAACAGCCCCACTCCTGTTGCAATAAAGGTGCCTTCACCCCGTTTGCCTTCCTCCTTGTTGAAGGTTGGTGTTGAATGCAGACAACCTTTTTCCTCTTCACAATTTCTAACCAGTTACATCATCTTTGTCTTGAAAAAGAAAGAATCCCCAACGGCCGTCTGAAGGAGGAAGGGAGAGCGGGACATGAGCTTAGCAGGGCAGAACGTGCTCTTTAGAGCTTGGCTGCCTTGAGTGACAGCAGGCAAAGGGGCTGAGATGGACACGCACAGAGGCAGGTGGGGAGGAGGAAAAAAATCCTCTGGTGTGGGAAGGGGCAAGGAATAGAATATGACATTTCTCTTATAGAAAAGATTCTCTGTATGATACTGGAGAATGAATACCAAAGTCCGAGGGGAAATATCATGCCCTTTAAAAACAACAAAGGAGTGCACAGGCAATCTATTGTCAGATCTATCCTCACGGCACTGGGGATTTCTGTGCAAACAAGCTGCTCTGTGGGATCTGCGAACCCGACTGCCATGGGGCAATGTGGGACATTCAACAGGAGGATGTCTGCTGTGGTTGGGCTCCAAACCTCCTGTGGGGGCCTTGCTGGGTGGGAGAACGATGCAGGATCTCTGCTTCTCCTCACCCATTTTCATTCCAGGCACATTGCCTACAATCTACCCACCCTGCTCTTGGAGACTGTGCTGGATATCTTTGGGGATCCTTTAATGTGCTGTCTATACTGGGATCCCTGCGGGGCTGCTGAACTTTTTGGAGGAGCTCTGCCCTACGACCCACACCCATTGTTGCACAGGGACCTGCATAAGCCCCTGGTACCGGCATGGAAGAGGGCACAGCCTTCAGTGTTAGTCTTGTCCTTAATGTCCTAATGCTTCCCTTTTTTTGCTCAGCTTTGTTAATGAACACAATGTTTAGTGAGATGCAAAGTGGTCTTAGCAGCAGACTACGGTGTGGGACCTGCTTCCCCTTCTCTAGACATCTGGCCATTGCCAGAAGTAATAAGGAAATCATATGAAAGGATAATGGAGCAGATGGACTCAGGGTGTGATCCAGCTTGGTGATTCTCACCTAAGGGCCAGTTTGGCAGAGATTGATTAATTTAGATCTGACTGTTCATATGATTTGTGTACAATGTGCAGAAATGGAAGACCCTTGCTCTGGTGCCAGGGGAGGTACCTGCTTAAATGACCATTACGTTCCTGGTGATTAAGAGATGCTGTATGTGCAGCCAAGTAATGATCTTTCAGCATGGTGACAAAGTCAGGAATAAATTGCTAAATGATAATTGAGCACAATTTGCTGTTTTAGCAAATGTGGTGCACTTCCCTTGCAATTTCCATGCCAGGGTTCAAACATGATTCTCAAAGGTGAGCCATGAAACCTGATTTATGTTCCTGGAGCTGGCTGTGCTTGAGGGTACTCTTATATAGTTTCAGCAACATACTCGGAGATCCCAGGATATCCATTGCTATAGTAACATACTGTCCATCATTCCCTGACCTGCAAAATCTCTTGTGAAAATCCCTGCTGGGTTTCTTGCTTGGATGCAACGTGTATTATCACCTTATATAGCTGAGAGAGACTTAGTGGGGTTTAATCCTTAAATAATTAACACCTCTCAAGTGGTTCTGGCTTGTGCCAGGAGTCCTCCCTCTTCTTCTGTAGCCTATTTGCTGGGATAACTGAAAATACTTTTCACTGTAAATCCCTTTCTCAAGATGTTATCTGCTCCTTTGCCCAAGGTGCTTTCCTGTCCCTCCCAGTGAATGTAGACAGAGCTGCATCTCTCTCTTTCCAGAGCTCACTTCATTACTGCTGTAACCCTGACTCCACTGCTTGCTCCTCTTTGTGTTCACCCCGCTTAAAAGCAAAGACAACCCATTCCACCAGCTGTCATTGCCCTGGAGGTCCCAGTTGCCCTGCACTGGCAGTGCTGGAACACGGCACCAGCCATGCTGACTCCTCTGAGCAAGTGGTGGATGCACAAAGCCACAGCTGCCATATCCCAGAGCTCCCACCCACTCTGCACTCACGCCTGCAACTTCTCATTTCACACTGCTCACAACCTCACTCCAAGTCTTGAACAAGGAAAACTTCTCCAGGTGCCCTGATGTGAAATGCCAGGGCTCTGCCTGTTGTCCCTGTGGAGAGGGCAGGCCAGAGGGCAGGGAACAGGGGCTTTTAACCTGCGGAGCAGCTACCAGAGGTGTCTTTCACATAACCGGCCCTAGGGCAGGGTTGGTACCTTTTTAAATGTCCTCAGATTCTGGAATGAAATTAAACAGCCCTTGTCAGAGCACTCCCTGCTCCATGCAGTGCCTGCCATAGCTGCAGATTCCACATCCCCACTTTTTCTTCCCAACCGCAGGGAGCAGCAGCAGCACCACTTCTGGGAGAAGCTACTTATCTCACAAACTATAATTACCTCTGGTGAGGAAAACTAGGCATTTCAAACAAGATAGTAGAGGCCAGACCTTCTCATATCAGTGAACAGAGCTTCCAGGAAGCCAAAGGCAACACGCTGATTTGTGCCAGAGGAGGATCTGACCTCTGATGCCAAATGACACCTTCACAGCCAGAAAAACATGGAAGTTTAGAGAGAGTTCACCTGAGTAGTTGCAATCCCTATGGCATTAAATTATCACAAGACACACAAACATACAATGGTAAGAACTGGAGAGAAAAGCAAGGTGAAACAGAATGAACAAATGGGATAAGTGCAGATAACTCACATTCTACTTACTTTCATTTGTTGCTCTGTATTTTCTAGCCAGATCATAAAGCCACTGAGGCAGATCCTTCTGCCACTTACTGTCCAGAAACAGTAAGTCAGTCACTTCTAATCCTCTGCAGCTAATAGTTAATACTGTTACTGCTGTCATAAAAATAATATTCCCAGGCTCTCCCTCTACTTTAATTATGTTTTTCCCTTCTGCATTTCTCTGTCCTTGGAAGAGCTCATTGTCCCTCGGCCTCTCCAAGACCAGTGTCCTTAGGGAAGATATGGTAAAGCCAGACTTGTATGGGCTGAGGTAGCTCGGGTAAGGGAGACTCACCGACTCACTGTCATCATCCTCGCACTTGATCCGGCACTCGCTGTTGAACTGGAAGCCATTGGAGCACTGGTAGAGCCCGTGGAACTTGGAAGGTGGAGGGTCACAGGTGACGGGCACGCAGGCGCCTGGCAGCCACGTGCCATCTTGTGTGCACTGGATCTTAAAGGCTCGCCTTTTTGTGCAGAAAAAAGCAACATTTAGTGAGTGGCTGAGTCAGCTGGGAGCCTCTAAAGCCTCTGAGCTCTGCTAGCAGGTTGCAGGGGATGGGTGTGCTCGAGCTTTTAACACTTGGAGAACAAGTTGTGAATCTGCGTCATGAGGTCTCTGAGCAAAAATAACGATTATTTGCAAAACCAACATTGAGCTGCCCAGCCTAAACTCCTCTTTTGGCCTTGGACACATCTCCCAAGAACTCAGCTTCCCAGGCTTGTGGGCTGTGGTTGGTTTGAAGTGGGTTTGTGCAGAGTCAGAAGTATACGACAGCACTAACCCTTTTCTGCAGGGTTTCAAAGGGGACTCCCCAGGCTGCATATCAAAGGGGTATTTCTAAGGTAAAGTCTGTTTTTTGAGCACTGGTCAGGATTTTCAAAGAAGCCTAAGGGAGCTGGGTGCCTAAACTGACACAGCACAGATACCTGCATGAAGGAATTGCTCCATGCTATTCCCTATGGCACGTGGAGTCTGTGATAAACAACCCCTTCCCAAAATAAATTTAACTCATGGCTTTCTGAATCAGGCTGATGGCATAGCTTTAGTCTTTCACGTACTTTCTTGATTTTCTGGAGGATCCAGGGACGTGGTAACCTGGTTTGCATTTGTACTTGCAGAATGAGCCCACTTTGTGCTTGTCTTCTCGGCAGCGAGTGGTCTGGAGATCCGCATTGGGGACGACGGAGGGTGCTCGACACATCAGCTCACACAGGGCCTCAGGAAAGGACCACAGCCCGTCCTCCATGCAGGTCAAGTTGCTGTTGTTTCCTGAGAAGAACAGTGAGCAACGTTCAGCAGGACTATTTTCTTTTGAAATGTCATTACACCCATAATGCATCAAAAGCCCCCTCAGCCGATTTGACAAATCCAACTGCATTGAACATTCACATGTCCTGTGTGTTCTCTCGCTCTAGATGATGTCATTAAATCATTAAGAACTCTGCTTTCAGGTGACAGGCAGGCAGTGCTTATTTCAGGAAATGCTATAGCATAGGGGAAGCCACACAGGCTTTGTCATCTTTTGTATTTCTCTTCCTTATTTTGTTCCTCTCTGAAAGGAAACTTGTTTCATACACCAACCCCCTCCTCTCCAAAGCCATGGCTTTAACAGAGGGTTTGGTGCCATCACATTCTTCATTCTGCTTCTGTGTTATATCTTTTTCCTGAATCTGTCCCTTTTATTTCAATTTGGAGCCTTTTGGAGCAGCATCTGTTAGTATTAGAGTCACTACTCCAACACAATGAGGAGCCATTCTCAGCTGGGGACTCTCAGTCCTTGGGGACTACTGTGATAAATACGATTCATAATACTCATTAGAGACTCATTTTCCTCAGGAAGCTTTCTTGGCCAACACCTCAAAGGTAAAAGGTACAATAGATCTATTTGCCTCTGCTATGACCTACTTGACTTCAGAAGGTTAAGCTAAAAGTAGCCCAGTCTCAGTGTATTTTACATTCTTTGTTATTTTATACCATATGTTGAAAAGGAATAAGCTTTTCCTAAGAAACAAAGCACAGCTATGAGCCACTAACCCTTCAAAAATCCCTAATACTCCATTGAAATCCCTGAGCATTGCTGCAGGAACTCTTCTCAACCCACAAGACATATTTTCAACAGTGAGCCAACTTCGGAGTTATCCGAAATAATACTGACAAACTGCTAACCCCAGAGCAATGCCATCTCTCTGCGAGGGGAGGAAGAGAGCCCGAGCATGAGGCTGGAATTCAAAGAAGAAAACAAAAGGCTCTGGAGGGCTCAGGAAGGTATGTGGAGGAGCCCTCCTGCCCTGCCCTCAAAGATAAGAGAAGCCGCATTAAATCAGCCCTGGATTTCTCTCTCCCCTCCCCAACTGCAGATGATTGCAGAGGTATTTTGTGCAGAAGGGAGTTCTTTTCTGGAGCACCAGCATGTTCCTCTGCTCTGACTCATGCAGCAGCTCCCAGCCCAGCCATGGTGATATCATACTTGCCACTGCAAAGCGATAAGCTGTGACATTACCAACAGTGGCTGTCATGACGTCAGTGATTGAATTAGGCATGAGTCACTCGAGCGCTGTTCTCCAGAAGCTTAGTGGCAACATTATTAGTCATCAGTGACGGCTCTACACCGAACAGTGCCTTTACCTCACAGCTCACAGCGCTTCTGGACAAAAGTGAAGTGATGCTACACACCAGAGGTGCAGCCCCTGACCTGGGGTTGGTTGTCATCCCTCCAGCTACCCCTGAGTCATCAGCTCTTGTTGGTCATGATGAGTATAATTATTTTCACTGCCCGCTCAAAAAAATTTGAAGCACTTTAAATGATAAAATAGCTTTTGTTGAAGATGGCCCTCTGAGTGTATAAACAGAAAAAGGGAGGTTTTTGTTAAAAAGTAGTCTTAATTTTCTCTTAACTACCTTTGAGTAGTCATAACTTTGACTGTGTGTTGGCTGCTGTGGCTATCTTCCATCAGAGTTAAAAAGAACTAAGCAATTTCCTTATATATGAAGAAATCAACATAGCCTTTCCCTGAAATGAAGAACACTTCCCATGCCTTCCCTTTTGGGGTTTGCAATGAATCCCAGCAGAAAAGGAGAAACCACAGGTACAAAAAAATCGTATGCAGTGTTTGTATCTGAGTTGACAACAGCAGTTAAGTTTACTCCACTGGAAGATGGACAAGTTAATTTGGGTCCAATGTTCCTTCAAATTAACAATGGTATCTTTTCTTGCTTCCTGAGGCCCAGATCAAAGAGGGAAATGTGCCAGCGAGCAGAAGAGTTGATGGTGCGGAGAAGAGGATGCAGATGTTAGCAGAAAAGTAGCAGGGAAGAAGGTAGATGCGGAAAGGAAAGAGGGCAGAAAGCTGTATTCTTTCTAGGGGAAAAAATTAAAGAAAAAAGGAAAAAGTAAAGAGCCCCAAACAAGAAGAGGAGAGGAAGGTCAGAGTAGAGCAAGGTGAGCGTGGAAAAGGAGAAGGGTGATGGTGGATTAGAAAAAGCAGTGACGGGGGTCTGTGCCACTGGGGCGTGGGGCTTTTCATTCTTCTTTTGCCTTTCCAAATACATGGAGGAGGCATAGAAGGGAGACAGACAGTGGAAACAGACAAAGCATGGGAAAGAAGATGAGAGAGTTCAATCTGATTTATCCCCATGACTTTTCCATGTTTTGGTTGTATGGAAGCAATATTCCCTGTCATTACTGCCTGGCCAGCCACGATCAAGGAAAGGTCAAAGTAAGGTAATAGAGAGATGCAAAGGAACTTAACTTCTAATACAAATAAACCTTCCGTAGAGTCCCGTAATTCTTCCTACTTAAAATATCCTGAATAATTCTAAACCAACAGCAACAGCAACATGTATTCCTAGGAGCAGTCTGTGTTAGCTGTTTCTCTCAGGTCGCTGCACAGACACCCCCAATACCTTTCAGAAGAGCAGGAGGTCGGCAGGTGAAGGAGCATTTCTTGCCAAAGGTGGTCCCCTCACTGCAGTTGAAGGTGGCTGGGTAGACATGGTACTGGTCTGGGACACCACAGTCCACGGGCTCACAGGTCACCTGCTTGTTCCACTTCCCATCCATGCAAGTCATGGTGACACTGGACTCCATCTGGAAAAAGACACACGGCTACAGCCACCACAGCCAGCAAGGGACAGATCAAAACCATTTCAAGCCTACTAATAGCCATTATTTTGGCTCACAAGTTAAGCAAAGCCATGTCTGGTCCCTACCATCATCACTTGGACAGCAGCTACCAAACCCACCAAGGCTCATAACAGTGTCAGAGAAACAGGATTTTCTGCCCTCCCCCCCACCCCCAGGGTGAGACACCAAAGCACTTCCATAGAAAGACTGGAGCTCTACAAATAATCCAAACTCTTGTCTGGCCTCCTGAGACAAGCAGGGAAGCTGCTGCTCTGCCCTGCCATTGGAAAGGAGCACAAGCCTGAGCTGTTTGGAGCTGACAGCTGTCCCCCATCCCTGTCACCTTTGTGGTGACACAGCCACTCCAAGGGGATCCCCCTGTGCTTCTGAGTAGTCAAACTCACTCTTGGGTTTGAAGTAAAAGCCAAGCTGACATGAAGCCATTTGGGACTCTCATCCACGGCTCTCCCGAGAGGTGTCAGTCACCCTTGGATGGGGATCCCAGGGGAAGGGCTTTGGGCCACATCAACCTTGTGTGCAGATACTGACAGCTGCTGTTGTGGCTTCTGTCAGAGTGCCCCAAGGCTCCACACAGAATCAAGGCCCTGCTGTCCTGACACCATGGACATGAATGCCCGAGAGACAGACCTTCTCCAGGAGGAGTTTGCTATGGACAGACCCAAGAGCATCCTGCCCATAACTGGCATCTGGAACTTGAGAGGTAGTACACAGAACCAGTGCCCGTGCTCTGACTTCCCCAAAGTCACTGTACCACCACAGCAACACAGAAGCTACACTTCTATGGATCTGAGGAATAATCTAAACTGCACAGCACACTGGGATCCTGGAGTGCTAGGGGCAAAGGAGAGAAATGGGGGGAGGTAAAGGAGCCACCCATCCAAAGCTCAGATGAATTTACTGGGCAAATGAGGGACAAACAGATGTTGGCAAAGAGAACTGAGTAAACAACATATCCACTTTCTAATTAGAAAAATGGAAAATTATTGAAGACTAGAAGTGAAGAATTTAACTCTTCCCTCCACACCAGAATAAAGAGAGGGACAGAGGTTAAGAAATGTGAGAAACCCAAACGTGAGAAGGGGAAGATACTGGTGAGGAATCTGACCAAGCCTTACAGCAGCACTCCTCTGCCTCCAGGGAGTATTTTATTCAGGGCTGGTATGCTCACAGGAGATTTGCACCGCCGGCCATTGATCTGGGTTTATAAAAGGAAGGGGAATTTTTCTAGCACACATCAAAGAGACCTGGATTCCCTTTTTGCAAAAACACCCTAATGGTTTCAACAGAAGTTCAGACCTGTCTCCCTTTGATATATGGTTGCATTCAGAATGGAAAAAGCAGTCCCAGAGCTGAGAAACTGGACACTTCCCAAGTGGGCACAAAACCCCTTTTCTAGACTGGAGTTTATTTAAACAGGGAGCATTGCTGATGGAAAAAAATGCCTTTTCTACAAACTCAGAGTAGCACATTCTGGGATACTCAGAGCCATCAGGTGAAGTGACACTGTGTGTTCTCATTCCCAACCATTTCACTCCCCAGTGGCTGTTAATTCTGCCTTTGTTGTTTATCAGAATACCTGTATTATTAAAAATTGTATACGAACTGCAGGCAGTTGATGTCCTGAAGGTGCTTCCAGGGGGTTGCAGTGTGATGGCCACAGGAGAAGGGATAATACCGCACATTCCCATGTCTTGCAAACCATCAGCACTCCAGGATGAGCTGCTCCATTTCCCTTTAACAGATGCTATCATCAAATAACACAGCAGCACCATGGCTGCTGGAACTTAAAACATAAACCCAAGCTATTGATGTCAATAAAATCAAGCTAATGATGTCAGGGGCTATCCAAATGTTATGGAAAAGAAATAGGTCTTGCATAGTTTCATGTTGGATACTGGATCCATGCTGAACATAGAGAGGCTCTATCAATAAGAGATTCAGCTCCAGGAATACAGTTATTGGTGTTGCTGTGATTCTGAGTTTAGGAATAAATGAGTGTTCCTACTAGCTGATGCTGGCTGCTGAGGCACAGTGTGGTGCACGAGGAAGCTTCTCTAATGAGAAACTGACCGGTTGCACATCAGATGTACCTCTGCAGAACACCAAATAAACAGTGCAAACTCAGAAACCTGAATGTAACAGAAAAATTTAAACAGGAGCAATATCTGTGTGTGACAGCCACACCGTACAAGAGGAATGTTTTGCCCAAGCTACCACTTGTGAGAGTATTTCAGCTGCAGCCGTGGCCTTTGTTAGCAGGAAGCTCTGGGACACCAGAACCTGCTGGAAATGCCACGGGCCTGGGATCCCCTCTCTTTGGAAGAGATCCCTCTCTACAGCTGTACTCCCACTGCCCTTTGTCTGTGCCCCTGTTCTAGACCTTGATGTGAAAAAGTTAGTAATTAGTGTCTCCACATTTTCATCTCTGGGTTTTTCCCCATGGTACCTTCCCCACAAAAACCCCAACCTAACCTGTAAGAGTCCTCTCAGACCCCTATGGCTCTTCCTCTTCCTGGCACACTGGGAAGGACATTCCCAAGCAGAGAAGCTGTGCCCATGAGGGTAAGACCCTGGCTTCTCAGCTTTTCCCAGTAATTTGTTCCACGTTTGGCATGATGGAAGCTGAGGTTTTCAAGGTCAGACATAATAATGGCACATTTTAGAGCATGTCTATCATGTCATCACTTCAAGCAACAGGAGCACATGTAATTCTGCAGCAGGACACAGCAGAGAGCATTCCCTGCAATGGAAACAAAAGCCAGCGGCTCTGATTGGAAGTACAGAGGACAAACTTATCATGGAAATCACCGCTGATGGCACCCACCAGCTTTTGGCTTTCCCCTCTTGCAGCGTCACACCTGAGGGTGTGTCACTGCACTGCCCAGGGACAGCACCCCGGCTGCTGAGCAGGATCCTGTCCCTCCCCAGTTCCATGCCACACCATGGGGGTATTTCTGATGGGCTCAGCCCTTGGATCTGGCACTGGGTCTTAGTGGCAGCATCTGCCTCTCCCTTTGCAGCTCTCCCACCCGGAGCTGAGCAGGCACGTGCCTGTTTAGCCTGTCTGATCTGACAAGGTCACCCAGCTCACAGCAGCCCACATGAAGCACTTGGCTTTCTCATCTGGTTTATTAGCTGTCACTTTGGGCACTTTGTGCTGCTTTGACTGGCATCACAGCAACTGCTTCCCTTCATGTCCTGCCTTCCAAAGGAGGCTTATGCAAGGAGGGAGGGTGGGCAAGGAGGAAAGAGCAGGGAGAGGAAAGGGGCTTCCAAAGGTACAGTGTGCATTGCAGTGAAGAGGATGCAAACTTAAACAAAGCTGGTGCCAAAAAGATTTGTTTCTCGGGACTTTTAACAGCCTGGGAGAATTCATGTCTCCTTCCTGCTGCCCAAGATCCCAGCCGGCTCCTTCTTCAAGCGATGCTTCACGTGTGAAGTTTCCTCTCCTTAAAAATGAACAGCTGTGCCCTCCCCTCTAAGTATTCTTCCACTTCTGCCCACTACTGTGCCTCTAATTGAACCCACATGAGCCGTGCTTTCTTTTCCTGGCATGATTGATGATGCCTTTGCACAACATTAGGGAGCTGCTGGGTTTTAAATAACACCTCTTGACCAGAGCAGCAGTGGTGGTAGCTTCAAGGAGAGATGACAACAAGTAACTGAATGAGCGGGGCTTTCAGTGAAGGACAAGGGGGAGGAAAGCAGTGAAAGACAAAGGGGGGAAAGAGGGAGAAGACAAGGAAGAGCGATGGAATTGTCGGGGGGGTGGGAAGAAATCAGGGAGGGAGAATGAAAACATCCCCGAGATCTTCTTTGTGAGAAAGATACATGAAGGATTTTGCTCCATCACTATGCAAACCCCTTTGTTGTTGTTGTTGTTGTTGAAGTCCCTAAATGAGGATGAGAGAGAGCCCAAGAGTCTGAAAACAGCTCAGCTTTCTTTTTCCTTTCAAGCAGCAAACAGTTTCTGCTGCACAGAGTGCTGACGGGTTTCAGGGTTTGGTGATTTTACGGGGTTTTAACAGAATTTGGGAATGGGAGCTTCTCAGAGAAGGAATGAATGAATGTTTTGCCTCAAGACTGATTAAAATGGTGGCTTCAGAAGACACAGAGACCAGAAAGTGCAGAAACTGTTAAGAAGATTTTCAAAGACCCTTTAGATGTAAAAGATTGATTTGAAATGTGACTTGTGCCCCTACATCACCGAGGTGCTTTTGAAAATTTCGCTTTTAATTCTCTCTTTGCCCTTTTTTTCTGCCTTTCAATGAAATAGGGATGACAAATGTGGTTCAGATGCTAAACCAGGGTGTTTCCACTGGTCTCTGAATCACCTTCACCAGCATGCAGTGGCTGTGGGCCACTGATGGTCAGTCTGCTCTTTGAGATGTTGCTCCTCAGCTCAGTCTCCTTCCTACCCAAGAGTGTGAAACACCAACATGTGCAAAGCTACTTCCTTCTCCTCTTCCTCAGGCAGCCCCACACACTGACAGTTAAATGAGAAAAAAAGTATCTCTAGACCCTCAAATTGGTCAAACAAGTGAAATAACCAAATGACAAGAGTGAAACAAGGAATAGCTTCATGCAAGGTTCCCCAGCCATGAGAGAAAGTCCCTCTGACCATGGACAACAATCCACATGCCCTTTCTCACCCCCAAATGCTTGTGACTGGAAGAGAAGCTGAAGCTGGGAAGCAATTATGGAAGGAGCACAATGCCTTTTGACATGAGGAATCCAGACCATGCATTCTGGACTTTCTCAGATAATTCATTTCTTGCCTACACGTTCCACAAGTTCTAGTTAGAAGCACCTGACACAAAGAAATAAAACAAGATGATAGTAAAAGAAACAGTCTGTTCCTTTTCAGCAGATCTCTGAAGCCCACTAATAGAACTTTTAAAGCATGTGCTTAATGTGCTTAGCTGGTCATGTGTATCTTTCAGATGCTCCACTCCTTCCCTGATTTGAACAGTGAATGCACAGCACTGAGCAAAACAAAGCCATTGGCCTCAGGGGGTTTTATTGGTGGAAAAAGACAACGAAGTGCAATAGCAGAGCAGGGTGAGAGGAAGCGTGTTGTAATAGGCAGTGAATCACGTTAGCGAGGGGTGCTAAAATCCTCTGCTCCTGTCATATGAGTCTGATGAAGACTCTGAAACCAAACTTCTCCCAGCAAAACCATGCCCAGCTGGCCGAGCCTCTCCGAAAGGTAACGCTTGCATTTAAATAACACAGGGCTGGTGAAGCATGCTCAGGCTGTTTTATTTGGTTTGTGATCCCTGCGTGCTCCATGTACCCCATGTACAGATCCCTTCCAACAATTTCCTGGTTCAGCCATTCAGGCTCATTTTGAGAACTTGTTTTCTGTTCTGTAAAAATGCTCAGCTGGAGCTGGGGTTCTGGTGCTGATGCCAATTAGGATGGAAGAGGCCCAGCTCGCGGGGTCCTGTATTTGTTTTGTAATTGAGTTGAAAGGGCTGACTCATTCCCCTCCACTCTGTCTCCCCCCTCTGCGAGCTTATGAAGAACACAGTATTTCACAAGTACAGACAGGCTGCTGAGTGCGGCTGCCCCAGCCCCCGGCCCAGATGTGAGAGCTGCCCCAGATGTGACTGCTGCCCCCACAACCAGTGAGAGAAGGTGCTGATGGGGGAAACCACCCCCATGTCACACTCAGAGGATGTGGCAGCGTGAGAGATGAGGGCACAAAGTGGGGTGTCAGCCCTGCATCCCCCCATCCCCAGCATCCTGCTCCCAGGGCCTTGCTGCATGTGCACCTCATCCACCTTCCCCAGCACAAAGGACCTGCATTTTTTTTGATGTTTGAACAAATTTACAGTTTTCCTCAATACCCCCCTCACTGCATGAAGACATGCTGTTTTTGTAGGACTGGATTATTAAGGCATGGATTAGAGAGGATGGGGAGCACTTCCTGCCCTGCTGGGGGAGGTTTTTGGTGATTTGTCTGGAAGCAAAAAGGTTCGGGGGTTTCTTCTGTCCCCTCCATGCTGTACACGTCAAGGAGTGGTTGGGACCAGATGGACTGAAACACTGCAAAGGAGTTAAGACATTGTTAGCCTCAATCCGAGGACTAAAAATGAGGTATTTTGCCGAGAAATTGGTTGTGCAAAAACACAAGCACCCTACTCCCAAAACACCAACCCCACTGTTCGCCTAAGTAGAGCCAGTGAGATCAAAGAAGGACTGAACACAAACTTTTTGGTTTGAAAATTTCTAAATTTGGAGAACATCTGAGCTTTGCTCATTGCCAGTAACTCTTCCTACAGAGTCAAAGGGCTCCTGTTCTCACGACAAGCATTTGGATAAGACCTTGTCCCAAGGCTGGGCTGAGATTTTAGGGTCTAGCCTGAGTTACTTCTCAATTTCTCCACAGTTGTTTGCTCATCCTGGTCTTGTGCATCACGAAAAAACCCCCAGCAGGACAAACCTGGCTCTTGACGAGATCATCATCTC
The DNA here is from genome assembly GCF_000738735.6 of Corvus cornix cornix. Taxonomy (NCBI): domain Eukaryota; kingdom Metazoa; phylum Chordata; class Aves; order Passeriformes; family Corvidae; genus Corvus; species Corvus cornix. Next base: position 7,949,986 of record NC_046346.1, read on the forward strand.
TGTGGATTTGCAGGATGTAGCCGGTCCTGCAGCTCACGTTGCACTGGGCGCCGTTGTCCCAGCCGGTGCCGCCGGTGCAGTTCAGCACCGCGTTCTCAATCTCCAGCCTCTGGCAGTCGGTGGCTTTGCAGGAGTAGTGGACACAGCTGGGAGGGAGACAAGGAGTAGTGGTGTTATTTGTTATTTGATTATTTCAATCCATTCCACAAGTGCAGTGTCTGACTGACAGATGCTTTGTTCAGAGAGTTCTGAACCCAGCTCAGGAAAGGGCTCCACAGCCTCTTGGCGCATGTCCTGAGGGACAGAGGCAGTGGGCACAGCAGTGACAATGACAGCAAATTACAGGTTTTCTAGCAAAAGGGAGGAGCCTGGCAATTCTGCAGAAGTATCTTCTGTTCTGCAATATTCAACTGCACTGTGACCTCGCTACTTCTGTATTAATGTCCATCTATCCATCCATCCATCCATCCATCCAGCCCTCCTGTGAAAGCACTCTCCCTCCAAGAGCAGTCCTTATGCCCCATCCAATTTTAAATCTGCTGAATTCAGGAGGGCTGATATTGGCAGCGATAAGTGTGCACACTTGAGGAGGGGTTTCTGAGATAGACACTCTTATCTTTGAGCAGCTCGATTGAAATCATCACATTCATTTTATTCCACATCACAAGGAACACCAAACATCAGCAGTGTAGCTGTGTTGATAAGCTCTTATCAAGCTCAGCAGAATGCTGTCGTTTCAGATCTCTCCAGTTGCTGTCCTGCCATCCATAAAATCTTTCCCCCACGGAAACTGTCTGTTCTCCCTCTGGAAAACTATTGTAACATTTAGCACAACTTGCAAAAAGAGATTTTTGTTTAATTTTTATTTACACGGAGATGTCTGGTTGACACAAAATCTTTCACCATCTCTGATGACCTGAGTCAAACATTACAGCACATGTTCAAATGTCAGTCCCTCAACAAAACAGCAGTGAAAATGTTGAGGGTCTTAAAGCATGAGGGAAAATTTAGACTAGAGTGAAGGAAGAAATATTTTCACAATGAGCCTGGTAAAGCACTGGCACAGGTTGCCCAGAGAAACTGCGGATGCTCCATCCCTGGAAAAATTCATGGCCAGGTTGAACAGGACTCTGAGCAACCAGATCTAGTTAAAAATGTCCTTGTTTACTGCAGATGACCTTTAAAGATCCCTTCAATCCAAACCATTCCATGATTCTATGTGCAAAGGGTTTCTGGATTAGAGACGAAATTTCTGGGATAAGGACCTCTACAAGGTGATATGTCTCTGCTGAAGTTGAAAAGAATTTAATTTTAATACAGTTAAATTAGTTCTCAGGAGGAGAAACATTGACTTATTTCACCACATTCTTGGGTAGGGAAGAGCCTGAAACAGAAAATTATAGAAAGAAGAGAGAGCAATGTATCAAACACATATTGTGAAATGGATTACAAGCAAGCTATTCCTGTCTCCTAGAAAAAGGGTTAACAGCCACCAAAGCCCTGTTCAGCTTAGTAAGCCCTGACTTAGCATGTACGTGGTGCTTTGCTGTGTTCAAAGCACAATGCAGACATTATCTAATTAATTTTCATGACACCCCTGTGAGACACCTGGGCTGGTATTGTTATCCCCATGTTACTGACAGAGAAGCACATCTGCACATGTTTCTACTGAGCTCTAGACCAGATTAAATGACAGTATTTATGTACCTACACAACTCATTTCTCTGTCCCAGACTAGCGCTATATGGGAAGTGCCCGCTGCTTGTAATTTAAGGTTGCTTGTTCAGTGTTGGCCCTTCCCGGGAGTGTGATGAGCCATAAACAATTTCTACATTCAGAAATATCTTATTTCCTCATGGTGCACAAAGCATCGCTGCTGACAGGGCTGAGGAAGGAGAATTCCACCTCTGTGTTGGCCAACTCCACACCCTCGTATGCAACAAACCCCTGTCTATCAGCACGACTGTGATGCTCATCACTTCTGCAGAATGGATGCTCCCCTGCTAGAGCTGGCCTATCCAGGGTGATCCTGCTTTCAGGAGGATCCCCAACCACTGACCACGGATTTCACATGTTTTCCAGTCACTGCAACTCACAGCCTGGCGTACAGATTTAAACTGCCATGGGTTTCACTCCGTTACGATCGATAAGCTTGTGGATGGAGCAGCAGAAGAACAAGGGAGCAGCACATCCTTGTTCCCAGGTGGTCATCACTGAGGAGAAACGAGGTGAGAAGAACAGCCAGGTACTATTGCCTTGCAAACACCCAACACAAATCACGCAGGGGTGTGAGCCACAAGCTTTACACACCCCTTTAGGCACCACGAGCCTCACACCCTGCAGCTCCCTGAGCAGAGCAGGGCCTTACCAACCTCTTCCTAACCCTACCAACCTCATGGCATTGCTGCTTTAGTAAATCCTCAGCTGACATCAGCAAAAATATCTGAAGCTGGATGTTGACAGAGAGTGTAAATGATGAATGATGCTGTGTGGAACCCTCTGTGTTCCATGTCCCATGAGGGCCAGCTCTCACTTTGCTCCCCTCCATTTCCCAGCTGGTGAGGCTGCAGCACAAGTGCCTCCTGTGCCAGGGCTGCAGTGCTGAGGAAGCTGACTCACTGGGGAAAAAAGGGAGCACTACTGCCAAGCCACTCTCGGAAGCACGTACTGCAAACCTCGACTGCCCGCTGCAAAACTGCCTCAACATCTGAAAACCTTCTTCAACGAAAGTTGGAAAAATAAAATAATAGCAGACTTATTTAATCTAATACTTATGTGAATTAATGTAGCACTGAATTCAGCCTTGAATGGCTTCAGAGGGAAGGATGAGCCCAAGAAAACCCTTGCAATCTGCACAGAGGGAAATCTGAAGCAACGTCACCGCAGTCAGTGGCATCGCTTTTCATTTCCATCAATGTAAAGGAGAAAAAGAATCCGGTTTCTGGAGTTCAGATCAGGACACCAGATGCGCAAGCCTGGGCTTAGAAGTCCTACAGAACTGAAACGCCACAGACAAAAGCATTAAGAAACACTTATTGTGATGTTCTTCTTTCTGTTTACAAGTCCCCTTGTGGTCTTCTGAAATGGCCAGGGAACATTTTTAGCCACCCCCTCCAGGCTCCAGATTATGCCTTGGTTAGCAGATCATCTGGGCAGCTCTCTCTGTCTGTAACTCTATATGAATGACTTCAGTGACAAACAATACAACCATTCACTTTTTGTAAGAAAACAACCACTGCCACCAAATGTTTCTAATTTAAATATTTCTGGTTCTCTAGCTACTGGTTCCAATTTGGTATCAGCTACTGTCAGCCATAAATCCCAATGAATTTTGAAGTCACGATCCTGAATTGAGCTCTGCAAATGCAGAATTAAGATGGAGAAATTAATATCTCCAAGTAGGAAGTTTAGACAAAGAACCCATCACATCCATTTGTGGATTACAGAAGCTCTTGCATGGGTACTGCCATTTAGCAGTGGTCAATCATCACATGTTCCAGAAAATGTGCATTCCTCAGGAAAGAAGCAGTATGACAGCATCTGAGAATGAAATCACTTCGGCTTTAACTCATGTTGATTCCTGGCATAGGACAGTTTATCCCATTTTCTTGCAGTCAAAATCACGTGACTTCATCAAAACTGCCTATTTCAAATCATCCCTGGTCTATCCTAACTCCCAAAAGTCCTTATCAAAGTATGAAGTGGTCTGGAGCAAAGCTACACCGGGGACCCAAGGACCACTCTGATGATTTACTTTATCAAGTGTCCGTGCCTGGGACATTCCCTGACCAGTGTTTATTTTACTAGGTCCCCATCAGGATTCACTTGCTCCTTTTCTTGCCCTGGCAGTGTACAATTTCCTAAAACAACATCTTCAGGCCAAGGTGAGTGCAAGGAGCAGTGGATTTCTTGCACACATTCCATTGCATGTTCAAAACAGATCAAGGCAGACTGTTTCAATGATGTAAAAAGCCCTGGACTGAGTCAGCTTCACATGTAGGCTGAAGTTCTGAGCCAGTTCTTACTTTATTCAAATCCATTCTGCCCATCCCTAATCTAAATGAGCTCAGTCATTGGGCTCTAAATTTGTATTTCGCTGTGCCAATATTGGCCCCAATTCAGAAAGGCACTTAAATATGTGCTTAACTTCAAAAGCACAGTTAAGTCCCACTGATAGATTTGACTACAGGGGGATGTAAGCAAATAGCTCAGGGCTTTGCTAAATTGGGGCCTTAGTGACACAATCCTAGAAACATTTGTATTTTAACATGTTTATAGAAAATTATAACAATTAAGTGGAGCTCTTCCTTCCTCACATAAAAACAATCCAGGACTTCCTCTTTCAAAAAGCTTACAGCAGCCAAACTTTCTTTTCCTAACCCTGAGGTCAAGCACTTTTCCAATAACTCATCTTAACATGGTGCCTTAATTATTTGTTTCCTTCGTGATGGCTCTGACACGTATCTAAGCTCAGGTGAGCCTAAAAGCTCATAGTGGGCACTTTTTAGGAGAAGAGCCACGACATTATCTCTTGTACACATGAAGAACTCCCTTTTCCACAGTCTGGGCCAGCTTGGGCTGCAGATCTGAAGGCCAATTTGGTTTTGTCCTATGCCACCATATACACAACTCACACATGTGTAAACTTCTGAGGGTTTTTCCAGCATATTTATCCTTACAATGGGTTTGTGTTCTCCTCTGTAGAGGTTATTCTAAAGGCAAGAGCAGGTTCTCTCTCTCTAACCCAAACATACATGCAGAGGCTGCTAGCCATATTCTTTGCTGTGGAAATTTAAAAAAAAAAATGAACTGAAAATGTGGCAATGAATTTGTCTCCTTCAGTCTTCAGCTAAAGCACATTGCCTCCTTGTATTAACACGGAACCTTGAATATCTCTCCAAATCCATGGGACTGGATGGGGACTGATGAACCTGTGCTGACTGGAAGAAGGATCAAGCCCTTTCTTAAAAAGGCATTTTCCTGCCAATCTGGTCCATGAGAGCGACCACATGAGTGGTGTCACCTCTGGGCCCTTCAGCGACGTCACCTCAGTACTGCTGGGTTTGACTCTGACAGCGATCGCAGCAAACCCCTGCTTCAATCTGAAAGGGTCAGAATGAAGCTAAGCCCAGAGATTTACAGAAAATCCTTGCTCCAACCCAAGGTAAGCCCCAGGGAAAGGAGAGGCACGAGCCAGTGTGTCCCACTCACTGTCCCCACCACTGGCAGGGCAAATTCTCGTTGGGGTGGGCTCTGCCTCCAGTCTGCCTGCACCCCGTGGTGTGAGCTGCTCCTGCCAGGGGGGTCCATGTTGAACTGATAAAGCTCTCAAAGCCCCATCACCCTGCCAGCTTGGAAGTAGGACCGTGTCGCTGGGCGTCAGCAGCCCCACAGGTCTCCCTGCCAGAGTCTGTCCAGGCAAACAAAGAAAATGCATCGCCTTCCACTTTAATAAAAGCCAAATGATGCCGTTTGCCAATTACCAAAACAGGGTGAAGGTTAAAAACCCATTGAATTATAACACATGTCACGGACCAAAGCTTCTATGATTAACAGTTCTGTGAGAAATTCATTAATTTCACCCGAAGCAAGCTGACAGAGATTGTGCTTAATGACAGAATGCAGGGCAAGGGAAAGGCGGCCAAACGGGGAAAGAGAAAGCTGCATTAATTCACAACAAAAAGAGACGAGGAAACCCTTTTTTCCCCCTTATAAAAAGGAAAAAAAAAAATAACCAGAGTTGTAAAGAGCGGCTGCATTTGTTCTGCTGCTGAAGATTTATCTTCATCATTTCTTGTTGGGGAAGCTGACAGCAGGAGAGAACAAGACAAAGAGAAGAGCTGGAGTGGGCTACAAATCCCTGGGGCTTGTTTGGGGCAGCAAAGGGTGCAGCTCAAAGGGAACCTCCCCATAGAGGCCAGAGGAGGTGATGGTGTGGTACCCAGGGGCCGGTCTTGGTCTACAGAGTCTAAGACCCACATATGCCCACTTATGGAGAGAGGAAAACCCAAAATCTCCCCTGCAGAAGCAAATTTGAAGCCATAGCAGTGAGGCTGTGGCAAGGTTTCACCAAAGAAAGCAAAAGAAAATCTTTTTGCTACACTCTTTAGAAAGCACGAGGTGGGGACAATGTGAGGCAAGGAGACTGGAGAGCTGTGGGCAGTCGGGGGGGACTTGTTTTCAGTATGAACACGGAGTAAATGGTGGATTAGATGGATGGAAGTCCTGAAACATGCAGTTCTGACTGCTGGACTGGGTGAATTGGGCTTTCCTGCCTCCTGCCTGCAGTTTCCAGCAGAGGAACAGTGGCACCAGGAGGGGTGGTGGAGGGGACAGGTCCGGTGACCATGACAGGGAAATGACACTGAGGAAGAGCAGCACTTCCCACAAACTGCTTTGCCAGGGATGGGTGACCTCCAGCTGACATTTCCTACCCAGCAAAAAAGACAAAAACCTGATTTTTGAGGAACCACTGTCAAAGGCAGCCCCAGAACACCAGGCCTTCTTGCCGCTCGAGTGACTGCGGGGTGGGAAATCACACCTCTGCTTCTGCATGAGGCTACACAGGAAATAGTAAAAGTATAACAATTTGAGCTATAATACACAAGAGAAGGACTAACCAGGCCACTATATCTGGCCTAAGGATGCAGTGTGAAAATGAAGAGCGTCATTTTTACAGCACATCTCCAGCAGTGAGGGAAACTTCTACTGAAAACAAAAAAAGAGTCTGTAGTCACTGGCAGCAGAAAAAACAACTGGAAGAATAAAACTGGAAAGGAGAGAGCAGGAATTTTCAAACTCTATATGTGTCTTCAGGAGGATGGAATGGATTTTCAAAACAACTCATGATGACTGAGGACAGCTACCTATAAAGTTCAATTGGACTTTTAAATTTAAGCCCATTTTTCTCTAAAATATTAGCTATAATACATATCTTAAGAAAGAAGAGTGAGTGCCTGTTTTATTTTCATTTATTAAGTTGTCACTGACCCACGGGAAGGATCCATTCACCCTCAAAATAAAAACCATGTTAACTTTTAAGGGACAATATATTTCCTTTCCCTCACAATTTTAAAATCTGCACCCTTGCCTAGAAATATCTGTATCTGGCTACAAATCCTCTCCAAGCAAAATAATTCTCCTTGAAAGAGGAAATAATATCTCTTGTAGAGAGAAGCCAAAAAGCAGGCAAAAATATCCGTGTTGACCTAAGGAAAATGAAAGCGGTATAATTGATGCTTACATGCAGGAAGGCAAGTTTCTTTAAAAATTAAATAAATACTTTAAAAATCACATTAGGCAAATGCAACCAGTGGGGAAAGGGGAGAAGGGAAAGATGGGCAATATGGAACTGGCACTCCAAGGGAGTCTGATGGGCAGACTATGAGCAGGGGAGGCAGAAAACACACATCCAGCCTCTGAGCTGGTTAAGAAGTAATTTTTAAAATCTATCTTTCTATGTTCTTCCTGGATTGGGTAAAATAACCAAGGAAAAACACAGCAGGTGACAGCAAAGGTGTCACCTATTTCCTGGCTGCACAACCTAATGCACAACTGTCTCCACATCTTGGGTACCTGAACTGTTTTTTGTACAGAAGGAAACAGATCTGGTCACCCCAAATGACCCCATCACAAGGCAAACCAGGGGCTGACTGTCCACTGTAGCACTGTCATCAGTGGAAAAAACTCCACTGATTTCAACTGCCTTTGGATCAGGGCTTTACTTCTGAGGGTTTCTAGTTCCCTGACAGACATGGGAAACTTTATGGTCAATCCAGTGTTGGAACCTGCAAGACCTAAACCATGACTTTGGCCGAGTGAGGCTCGGATGGGAGTTTGTGAGAGCAGGGGACTGAGAGGGCTCAGTGCATCCCGAAAACAAAACGATGCCAAAAAATCAAGAAGAAAAAGAAGAGGTAAAAGGCAGGTGATTCTTCCTCAAGGGATTTCTAAAGGTTGGGCTGCTGGGCTGCAGAGGCTCACTGAAGCTTTGCCTAAGGGAAATGCATTTTTATTAAGGAAATAACTTTCTAAACACAGAGCACTTCTAATTCCGTAAGTGAACAAATGGTTCAATTCCTACTGAAAACTTGAGAGGGCAGCGGAACGTGGCCCTGTGTCTCAGTCCTCCTGAGCTCTCTGATGTTTCTCACCATCTCCTTCCAGTGGGGCTTTCTCACTCTTTTTCTGTCCTGCTCCTGCGCTGGGATTTGGCCACACTTCCACCACCAGACTTCTCATCTGAAACTTGATCCTGCTGTCTTTGGGCCTCTGAATTTATACAACCTATTGCACAGAATGATCAGACGCCTTGAATCTAGGTCAGAACACACTGACTGGATTGATTTAGCTATAGATATACTCCTTTTTTTTTACTTTATTTTCCCTTCCCTCTCCCCCTTCTCACCCTCCCGCCTTTCCTGGAATAAAAGCAGGTCCTAAAAACAAGCCAGAACATTATGAAAAAACCTGACAGCTTGCTTAGGAGGCTGAGCAGAGGTTTGCTGGGATATGCAACTTGTTTTACTATTGCTGCTGCTATGGTATGACAACTGCTCACAACTTTGAATTCACAAAGGAAGAAAAAAAATTATTCTTTCAGGGGTTTTGCTAAATTCTCTCCTCTTCTTTTCACTGCCTCGCTGAAAGGATCCATGAAGCTGCCGCACCAGAGGCCATGAAAGGTCACAATCTCTGTGGGATGCTGTAAAGCAGAGACTGAGAGGGGTTGGTGGTGATCTATTGATGTGTCTGTAATAACAACAAGAATAAAACGGTAGCTATAAACCTTTCATCCTGGGGGGTCCCACAGAGCTTTTCAGAATGGGGGCCGGATCCAGAGAGGTGCTGAGGGCCTCACCCAGCCATGAAAGCACGGCAGATGCTGATGGCCATGGCCCTGCAGCCCAGGGCTGAGCACCTGGCAGGATCCAGCCCCTCCAGGGCACAGGCACCACTCAGTGTCCGCGCGGTCCCTTCCGTGGGAGGTCCCCGCGGCACTGTGGCAGCACAAAGCGGTTCAGACTGAGCTGGTGTGTGAGTGGCGAACACGATGCCGGGCTGGGGAATGTGTGCGGAGTGAACTGGCCCCAACTCCAGGCTTGGCATAAAGGAGGGAGGAGAAAGGAAGAGGAAATAATTCACTAACAGCATCCCATGTGGGTTAAATGTCCCATCCATCCTGATCAATGAGAACACTGCCGGTTTTTTACCCGTGACACAAAGGGGTCAGCAGGGTTCAGCTGCTGTGCCCCTCCTGCCTCCTCCCCAGCCCTGGCTGGCGCTGGGGGTGGTGGGTGTGAGGCAGAGGGAAGCAGGGCTGACACGCTCACCTCTGCTCCGCAGGGCTGTAGGTCTGTCCTCGCTGGCAGCTGCTGATGGTGATGGGGTCGAAGTTGTGGAAGGAACGCAGGGCCACCCCAGAGATAGCCACAAACTGGGAGCTGAAGCTAATGAGGACAGCCTGGGTGTGATAAAAAGGGTGACTGAGGTCATGGATGACGGGGATAATCAGGGGATTGTTCCTGCAGCTCAGGACGTGGACACCTGCCAGAGGAGAGACAAGATCAGAGGAAGGGTCAGGCTTAACACAATTGCTTCCCAAAGCTGTGGGCACTTCAGAGGCATTTCACCCAGAGGAATGGCCTTATAGAGCTGAAAAGTTATGGTAAGCTGCCTGGAGGGGCTTCCCAAATCGCTCAGGAGAGCTTAGCAGAGAAGCAGATCCCTCCAGACAGCTGAAGAAAGGCTGCCTTTCTCTCTGCGAGCACGGCAGGCCCTCGGAGCCGCTTCTTTAGACCACAGCCACATTTCTATTGTGCTCTGGTAAATCAGGAGCAACCAGCACGGGGGAAGTGGAGTCACACTATTGTAAAACAGGTTCTGGAGGACAGTTGGAGCCTTTATATGCAGCATCAAATGGGGCTGGCGGGCTGGGGGGCTTTGTGCACCAGGGCCGAGGCACCACTGGCTCAGTTGGAGCTGTGCATGTCATTAGCACTCAGTGTAAAACTTTATGGTATGAGTTTTCCACTAAATGTGCTCAGATTTGATATTTTCTTCAATAGTTTTGAGCCTTAGGGTATCTTGTTCTTTGCAAGAAAAGGCAGATTTGGACCTGGAGATAGAAATGGAGGTGATGAAGCCACTGAGGATTTTACAGGTGATCTCACTCGAGAAGAAAAGAATTGTGTTTTGGGGAAATAAAAGCATCTCAAGGTTGAGGGGCACAGAAACACCAGAGAGGCAGCAAAGAGACTTCTTAATCCCTTTTGTCCGTGGAGAAGGCACTCGGTGACAGCTGGGAAGAAATTCCCACCTTCAGGTAGAAGTAACCTGAATTCAAATGGGCCAAACCCATCTCAGGGGGAAGGCAGAGGACAGACAGCTGAGGGCTGCCCTCAAAATTCATTAATTGAGATTCATGGCCTGCTGGCTGCCTGCAAGGCTCTGCCTCCACAGCTCCATGGCATCACTCCGAGGATCAGCTTGGCTCCAGATACATTTGCTTCACTGGAGCTCCCCCAGCAATGGCTTTGGCCCAGGCCCCTTGGCTACCCTGATACTCTTACAAATTTGAAAACAAAATAAATTCTATTTGCATGTTTGACTGGCTCAGGGATTTCTGTTATTATTTTTTTTCCCCCAGTTCGGATTTCTTAACTCAAAAGGGAAGGAATAAAAAGGCTTTCATTTTTCTCCTTAGAAAGTGATTTCCTGTGAATTAAGACACGCTCTTTAAACATCTATCTCCCACCCTCTATAAAAAAATCTTCCTGTAATAAAAAAAAAAAAAAAATAAAAAAGCAAACCTCTTTTTGTTTTGGTCTTCACCTGACCCTGAAATAACCTCCCTGTCTACTTGCCTCCCACAGGTCTTTTGATATCAGCTCCTTGTGGAACGGTGCATGTTTCTCACTTACAAACAGGTGCAGTTAATACTCAAAATCCCGGGTTCCCAAATTCTTTGGAAGTTTCTGCCTTCTCTGATGGAAAGCCAAGAAAGACCTTATGGTATGAGGCTGTTTATTCACTTCTATTTCATTCCTTGCACTCAGGTGGTGCCCACAACAGAACAGACCCTCAGATATGTGCTGCACTGCTGGTTATTTCTGACCCTGACCAGGAAAATGGGGGCTGGAGAGGTCAGGGTTATTTATTTAACTCCCCTACCTTAACCCATGAAGAAGGCACAGGTACCCATGGGGGCAGTCAGAGCTGTCCCAGGATCACCCGTTTCTGTCATTCTGCACCCATCTATTCAGCTCAGCAGCTGAACCCCGGTGTCTACGATGGCTCTGAACCAACAGCACTGAGGTTTTTGGCACCCCAACCTCTCCATCTCCTACCAGGACTTAGAAGAAGCTTCACATTATTTTCTGGGCATCCACTGGCTCTGATCAAGGTGGGAAACTGCATGTCTGATTAAACTTTAAACTATTGCTCCTTCCTTTTGGATGTACTTTAATTTGCCATGAACTCCTGCTTAAGGCTCATTGAGTGTCTCAGTCGGTCCTGCACCCAGTGCATGACAACATTTGCATCTCAGCTGCAGTTTCCAGCTTGCCACGGTGATAACTCAAACACATGAAACACAATATCCAGGAAAAGGACTTCATCTCACTGTCAGAACTCAGACAGAACAGCAGTGGGGAGCCCTGCCTGAGTGAGAAGTGCTGGGTAGCCCACCTATACCTCTCCTCTGCTCCAGGCAGCCTCTTCTGAAAGGCCAAAGGGGCTTTTCCATGATGAAAGCAGCATTTCAGCTGGGAGGACGTCCAGACATCAGGCTGAGCCATGCCAAACTCATGTTGCAACTTCATTGAAGATTTCAAAACCTAACCCTCAGTTTCCTCTTTGCTCCTCTTTCTTATCCTCTTTCTCTCCCAGTCTGTCTGTCCCTATAAAATGTCACATTAAGTATTGCTGGCATGCTCGTGTTTCCATCATTTATTTCTCAGAGGAATAGAGCTATGTGCCACTGTTTTGCAAAAGGAGGGTAAGATTAATCCAAGGGCTCTGGCAAACTGGGAGCCATCCTGACTCAACCTGCACAACTTGCTACAAATTTCAGTTTGTTCTTGGACAACAGACACCACACATATTTCCTTCGTTTTCCTCCACGCCCCACCAAATCCTGAATTATCCTGGATGCTCATCCAACACCTGTCACTCTGTGTGTGTCCCTTCTTCTTGTCTCTAGTGGGAAGCTCCTTTGAGTTTCAGCTCATTAAAATTGAAACGTTCTGGTAAACCAGAAACCTGGGGGATGGGAGTTATGTCTCCTTAAAAACTGCTCTCAAGGTGATCTGGCCAGCTTTCTCCTCAGTGAAAAAAAGGCAGAGAGCATCTGGGAAGGCATTATGCAAGTCCTACCCTGACAAAGAGTTGGGAGCTAAGGAGAGCTCCTTGGTCCTGGAGCTTAAATGCAGCCTGAATCAATTCACCAGACACAACTTCCCCAGTTTAGGGCCCTGTGCCAAGGGTAGAGACAAAACTGGTCTATCCTGGCACTTCAGCACAAGCACAGGTCCTGCCTCTGTCAGGCACATCTGCTTGATGCCATGCCAGGAGCCTGGCAGGGCCCTGGGGTTTGACCTTCACCACCTGAAATACTTCACCTGGGGAATGTTGGCCATTAAATGGCTCTGGAGACCTCCCTGCAAGGAGGACTAGAGATCACCCAGCACTCCCTGTGAAGCAGAAGCCTTTGCTGCAGCAGCTGGTGCAGGTCCCTCACTCCCTGCTCCCAGGGGTTCATCTGCAGCACCATCAGTGTCTCTCCAGGGCAGTGCTGGGTGTGAAGCATTGAGATAGTGCTGATTTTAGTGACTGAAGAGGAGCTAATCACCTCTGAACACACAGTGAACAGCTATGGAGAAATGTCCACTCAAAATAACACATCATTTCCCACAAACTCTAGTGAGGCTCAGGGCTTGGAGCATTGAACAAGCACCATTTTTTGGTCTAATTCTGAAAAAAACCAAGCAGGAATACTGGTGAAAGGGGGCATCACCAGATTAAGCAAGCAGTAAAGAGGGGGTTTAATACAACACAGTCTTACCAAGATCGTGGCTCTGCTCTTTGGTGTCAAACAGCTGCACACCGATGGTCTCCTGCTTCTGGTCCAGGTAATAGGTCCCATCAGTGACCAAGTGAACAAGGACTGCTGCAGCCACCATAGGCTGGGAAAAATAAGCCTGGGAAAACACAAAGCCCACAAAGCCTGAGGTGGAAAACTGTGGTGGGCTTTAAAAAATCCCCAGGAGTCAGTTGAGGACTTTTAAAAGAAGAATTCCCATCCCAGGTCACACAGAAATCTTCTCTTCCAATCTCTCCTACACAAACTAGATAAGTCAAACAGCCCTGAAGCTGAACCCTCTCAGAAATTCAATAGCCTTGTCACACACGAGGGGACTTCACTACTGACTCTCTAGACAGTGCTTAAAGACATTGTTCTGCTCTTTTACTCTAAACATACTTCAGAAAAGAGCAGCTTGGCCCTGGGAAGGCTGGCCCATGATATTTTGATTGCTGGAGAAACTTTGAAGAGGCAGGAAAAGAGGAAACGTCTGAATGATGTGTGCACTTCCTACCTTCAGCCAGAAAACAGTCTGTGTCATGTGGGAGTACTGGAAGTTGGCCGTGCAGGGATACCAGGCATACTGGGAGACACCATCGTTCAAGTCAATCACCTTGGTTCGACACATCTGCAGCAGGAAAAAAAAGAAACACCAAAACTGACATAGAGGACAGCAAGGAAGGATTCTGACTGCTTCAAGTGGGGAAACAATGTCCAGGTGCACTCCTAGGATAAAGCAATGCACAATAACGGCACTTCTAAATACCATGAGATTATTCAAAAGTTAAGTTTCCAGATCTTCTACCCCAGTAAGAAAAACTGAATCATGAAGAGGAGCTAAAGACTCACAGCAGCTGGATGGCAGCCAACAACCTCCTCTGAATTTGGTACCAGGTCTCTGACAGCATTTAGAACAACTTTGCTCCCACCCAAATGGACCAGGACTCTTCCCACCGGAGTCCAAGTGAGGATCACTTCTGAACACCCCAGCTCCCAGCACAGACAGTCAGGAGGTGCCTCCACAGTGCTCCAGCACTGCCCTATTTAAACCTGATGTTCCTGTAACCCCAGGGAAGCCACAGCTGACCCTGTAAACTAGGTGTAGCCAGGAAAGTCCTGCCTCTACAACCCAATTTAAGCAAACTGATTTCCTTTTTTACCAGCCAGTTCTGCAAGTGGAATCACCTACACCTGCAGCCTTTCCATGGCAGGCAGCAGTGAGATTGGAGGCAAACTGCTCTTTTCAGTAAAGTAGATGAATCCCAAGTCCTGCCACAGATGAAAAGCTAAAAGAAATGCCAGAATCTAAGTACCAGAGAGCCTTGCAGTGCCTTCAGTACGTCAGATGTGACAATGAAGCTGCAAGAAATGGTAGGATTTACCCTGAAAACACACTGCTCAGTGCAGCTGCTTCAAAAAAGAAGCATGCATGACCACAGCCTTTCACCTCCCCAGCAAAGAGAAAAAAGGAAATGTCCACCAAGGAAGAAGTTACTACTGCATTAGAAGGATACTTATAGCTGAGGCTCTGGAGCATCTGACATGTACCTGCTGGATTCACAAGCCTTTGCTGAACTCACTGGCTGTCCTTACCATAGGAATAGAGGGAATTCCTTGGGCTGATGTGCTGTCAGTAAAGCCGTTCCCATCAGCAACCTGATTATTAAACCAAAAAGAAAACCCTGACATGAAACAAGAGAAATAACAAAGATGCTTTTGGCCACTCAAAATCCTATGCCCACTATAATTTTGCATGGAAATGCCCTCTTGGTCTCACCAGGCAGTCTGGGCACTGCAAAGAGAGCCTTGGATGCCTGGGAATGAGAAACCAGATTGGCTAAAAGTGAGGTAATCCCCTTTAAAATCTGAGTCCCTCAAGATCCAGCACAGAGGAATCTTACAGGCAAAACATAAATCAGCTTTAATGGGTTGGAAGAAGATTTTTAGTTTATTTATTTTTTGAAACAACTGGGACCAAGCTTCATTGAGGCTAGCCAGTGGATAGTGTTACATTTTACAGAAGAGCAAGGCTTTACATAAACTATCTTTGGCATTTGAAATCCAGGCCAGCAATTCGACATGTACGGTTTCGCAACTCTCCCTTCTTGCGTTTTCAGCAGCCTGTCTCTTGTTGGGAGCATGGTTTTTATTTTAATACCTCTCCAGCTAGGGAATTTATCTTACCCACATCTGCAATTTATATGGTCAGAGAGCTCTTTGACATGAACAAAGGTCTCATTACTTTTATATGATTTTGTTCTTATTCTTACTTTCCTCCTGCTCTATTGGTCCATAAAGGTGGCTGAAAGAAACACAGTACTGACTTTCGGTGCTTTTTAAGTGCCACTTAACGGATGAGTGAAAACCTGAATTAAGAAATCACCCAGACCTTCACCAAAAGTTTGAATCTAACCCAAAATAAACCCCTGCTGAGGTGGGCTGGAAATCTCTGATAACTTTTAAATGCCTTGTTTGATTTGTGCGCGTGTGTGAACTCTAGCACTTTCTGCTTCTGCCTGAGAATATTAGCAAAAATCTGAGCATTGCATAAAGAGCCTGTGTTCAGGCCACGTGGGCTGTCAGACTGGCCTGGTTTGAACAGGTTAGATAAGCTTCCCCCTGCTGAGGCTGATCCATCGCTACCCAGACAAGTGTTTCAAAGTGGTCCTGGGGTAAAAGGTTCTTTTAGAAGAACCTAATTGAGAAGTGTGGGAAAAGTCTAACAGAGATGAATGGCTACAAGAGCCGCTTCTCCACTAGCTGCTGGCCAGTAAACTTAGCTAATGTTAAAAAATGTTCTCTAGGTTTCTCTGAAAACAACTGGATTGGATAAACATTTCCAGTCACCTACAGACTCCACCATCCCAACAGGCTCCAACACACATGGTAAATCCATCTGCCTTTCAATTCTGCCCAGGCACTGTGTGTCACATCACACCTGCCTAGTCTGAGAATCATCTGCTAGGAGAGTCTTTCACACCTCTGCTTTTAAGGCATCCCTAGAATGTGGCAGCAGCCCGAAGGCCCCTATTATTTAGGTTAATGGTTGGACTCAATGATCTTTTCTAACCTGAATGATTCTGTGATTACTGCAGCACAAACACTTTTAAGCTACAAGTTCCAGTGGCCTGGAAGACAGAATATCATCTATCCTCATGGCTATTTGCAGGAATTCACACTTAGGAGAAACAGATCCTAACATCCTCTAGTTTGGTACAATGATGCAAACCAGCAGCTAAAGCACCTGACAGCTGCGGAGGGAAGAAGCATAGATAGACTTCTCATTTCAGGGTGTTACCGAACACTGAAGTATTTGCTTTGAAGAATGACAGCATCACACAGAGCTCCAAACTTCACTCACTGGGGCTTATCCAGATTCTCAGACCCACACAGCAACTGGGGATATCCACAGGAGCTTAGTATGTGCTCCAAAGTATGCGGCGACTATTTGTGTCTAGTTACTGGAAGCCCATGTCATCCCCCTCCCGAGGAAGCTGCTTTCAATTAAAAGAGCTGATGTCTGTTCCTCTCGGAGGTTCAAATCCAGCTCGTCTCCCACCCACACATTTTGTACACAAACATCGACAGACAGAACGATCAAGGCCAGAGAGCACTGTGGGATCTTCCCACAAGAGGGAATGCCTGGAGGATTCCCTTTGACTGATTTATACAACCTCTTGTCAATCAAAGGCACAACATGTTCTTCAAACCGCCTCTCCTGTTTTCCTTCTCTTACTCAGGGGGACCGAGGAATGTGTCAGCAGAAAGGGAAAAGTGATATATTGGGAGCACTTAGCTTTTTGCCACATCAAAAACACATTTACTATTGCAATCAACTCCATTTCCTTCAAAGTAATATGGGAAAATTTGCTGAAGAGCAAATTTTGGAAGGCGCCCTTGTGAATGATTCCCAGCCATCCCGTGACTGCAGGCAATGTGAATTTGCATTGATGGGTTTCTGTTGCAGCTGAATTACAGGTTATGGATCACAAATCCTCTGGACTGGGCACTGGACTAGATCCCAGCCCAACTGTGCCCAGTGCACGGCCCCAGTACAGCCTTCTGGGCAGCACTTGGCTTCTCCAGGCCTGAGCACCCTGTCTGGAAGATGAGGATGATGTTCCCCCACACCACACAGGTGGCTGAGCCACAAAATGGTGCTCAGATGTTGCTGAGAGCACACACAGGTGTGAGGATACAGCTCCCCAAAGGAGTGGGCTAAACACAGATCCCATCCCACTCTGACCTTCCCACCGCACAAGCACAGTCAGACACCACAGGCTTTGCACACACTGGTGGTTCTCAGCATTGTAACATCAAAATAATTCTAAATGCAGACAGAAAAGCTGCTATTTAAGCTCGGATGCTGCCCTACTCAGCTCTGGCACCGTGGTTGGAGCGGACGTGCCTGTCTGCATGCCCTGGGGCGGCTGGACGCAGAGCAAACCTCCAGTGCACAGATCTGTCTGCTCCCAAAATCCCATCTGGTGAACCATGGCGGGGCTCCCTCCAGACCATGTCCTCGAGCTCTGTCTGGCTGCGAGGGGCCGTCGTGGGCACTTGGTCAGGCAGTGGGGAGCATCCTCCTTCTGCAGAGGAGGGTGGAAGTGGAGATTGAGGTCCAAAAGCTGCCTCTCCCCCCTCCTTTCTACAGGAAAGTGCTGCTGACACTTCTGCACCCCGACAGACAACACAGAGTGTTTCTGGGATGAAACAGGCTATACCTGTTGGCAAAACAGCAACCATGGAGCAGGCAGGAACAGGATCTCTTGGTAAAACCCACAGTACCAGCTATTTGTGGAGCACAAAACATCCTCAGTGAGGCTGCATGAGTGCGCAGAAAAGCTCATGGACTGATACAAAACCCATGGAGGCACAAACAGAACATCTTCTGTTGTTTGAAGATCCAGCTAAAGAACAGATTTCGGCCGTAATACTGGAACCTAATTAATCTACAATATTTAGCTGACTGTTCTGCAGAATGTTATTTGTATTTAACTCAACACATGCCAGAGGACCCCAGCCATGACATGAGCAGCATTTTAACACATCCCTTACAGATGAAAACTTTCTCCCTGCCTTGCCAGGCCAGGCTGGCAGTCACCCAGCCCTTTTATTCTTAAATATGTTATTGTTCTTGCCGACCTAAGGTTAATCTCACCCAAGGATGAGAAACCATGGTGCAGTTGCTAAATATCAGAAAGGTTCCTGCCTGTTTATTGCCCAATATTGTAAGGCAGCTTGACTGCCACATGGACACCACCCAGTTTGCCGACTGCAGCACAGACCTCCAATCTGTTCTGAAAGCTGTTGCACTGCTTTTCTCATTTCAGCTGGGAATTGGGTTGGAGCTAGGGAAAAATGAAGTTGCCCACATTAGTGAGCACCGAACCATTAAAAAGGCCACCATTTGGGCTCCAACAAACACCTCAAACTCCAGCCAATTTCTCTGACCATTTCAAACCTCAGGAGCCCACAAAGCTCAAATGGAAACTGTACACACTGCAGCACAAAGAATTTTGCTCCGGGTTTCCTTCTAGATTCTGGTCAGAAATGCTTTAGGACAAGTGTCTTTATCAGCTGTCTTTATCAGTGGATTTATCCCATCAGAAATTTGAGTCCAGAGTTGTCTGCCCAACTGTGAATGTCAGTCTTGGGTCATTCCAGGTTGACCTCTAAAACTTAAGGAAAACATTCAAAGCTACTTTTCCCAAACTGGGACACACATTTATTTTTATGTGCACTAACAATGGCTTTCTGTTGCAGAAAATAAAATAAAAAACTAAAACCAAATCTGAAATGCAGCAGCAGAAATTCTAAACATAAAATGAGGGAAGAAAGCTGTGTCCCTCTGTCTCTTTCAAGAGCCACCTTACCTTACAGTCTACTGCTACTTCCACAGCAGCAACTTCACCTCATCTCTGATGCTCATCAACTGCAGCTTCTCCCCCCAAACCCTCCTTGTCCTCTGATAGCACAGCTCTACTGTTTCATGCTCTTTGTCTGCTTTTGCCTGTTTTCATTGGGGTGCCTAAAGGTCTGATGGCAAAAGATGAAAAACTGCAGCATGCCCTGCTCCAGGACAAAGGCATGTGGGCAGGTGATCCACAGAAAAGCTTTACCAACTGGAAGCTGATGAAACTCCTGGGGTAACACACTGATGCTATATTACTCCCAGATTCAGTTGGCTCAGAAGTCAAAGGAAATCTCATCTGTCAATTTTCCCCGTGTAATGAAGAACAGGATTTGGCTGTGGGATTGGGAAGCAGCTTACATCTCCTACAGGATGAAATAAAGCCCTGCTGCCAGTCCCTATGTCCAGTCTCAGCACAGCCACGTCCACTTTGAACCTGGGGCAGCCGATGTGTCTGGACCTTGCAGACTCAGAATTCAATTAGCATGATATTACAGCTTCCTTAGCACAGAGCCACGATTCTCAGCTGAAGATTTGGCTGGATTTTTTAGTAACTGGAAAGTGACCTTTCTGTGTATGAAAACACTGCGGGCAGGGCACCAATAGTTCGCCTGCAATGTGACACGATGATAAATTTCTCTACTTTACAATGATAGTGTTCATCTCCAAAGGGAAATTTCCTAGAGTTTTGGATGTAACACAGGGCTGCGATTCAGAAATGAGTGGGAGATGCAAGGGCTATTTCATTTTGTCATGTAAGTTGGTTTAGTTCGAGGCAAGCGAAAAGGAGCTACAGGGATTTCCATTAGATGATGGCCCAGATTGCATGTGTATTCAAGGTGTGTTATTAACTTTAGCTTTCTCAAAAATGCAGTTATTTCACTTCCAAAGAGCCGGTATGAACAATATATTTCCATTTTTAAATCATGCAGACCTGCATTCTTTGAGCTTCCCTTTGAATTTCTGTTATCTCCAGATTCAAAGCAAACTTCATTTAAAACCAGTGAGTTCAAATCAAAATCACATCAAACCATAAACTTCACATGGCATACCTGAAAAAACTGTAAATCAGTTCTGACTGGCCCTATCCCAAACTCACATGGGCTTTGACAGCCAGCCAGGTGTAATCAAATATCTAGGATGCTTGCTGGACCCGTGGAAAAAAAACAATATGAAGTTTTGATTTTCCAACAAAACCCTAACCAGATGATTTTTGCACAGTTCAAAGGATCACCCCAAGGACATCGGTTAAGCCAGGGCCAGCAACTACAGAAAAATAGGGTGAGAAAAAGAAGAAATAATTGCACTAATGGGATTTAAAAATCAACTCATCTTTTACGCCAGCCCACAAGCAAACCCCAGCATCTGGAGCTCCTGGGTGCAATTTGCACCTGCCCCTGCTTCTTTTGCCATTCAGAGATGCAAACGGAAGGGATGCAGAATCAAGAGATAGTTCTGAGTGCACAGCACAGTCTCCTGTGCAGCACATGAAAGTACAAACCAGCAATTTGCCATGTGCTCCCATTTATTCCTGCCAGACCTCTGCTATTTCTTCAACTCAGCAGCAGGACATAAAGATGCTGCTCTCAAACAACAGCATCTTCCACGCCAGCACTGCCAGGATCTTACCTCAGAGCAGTAATTCTTAGAGTTAGCCCTGAACTGTGTTATTATGCTCAAATTCACAAATACAGCTACTAGCAGCAACGGCACCCCATGCAATAGGCTAGACAGGCAGGATCAAGCAGCAGCACCCAAACAAGAATTTAGGCCTTCAGTTCTGCAAGTATCAGCCTCATTAAAGCTAAAAGACATTTTCAAGCCGCAGCACAAGCTCCTGTCTACAACTTCCACATTACTGCTCACAGAAGTGTGAAGGCATTATAGACTGATAAGTGCTTTAGCAGACTGTATATCCATCCACTGGAGAGCGAGGTTAAACAAATACAGGAGCCAGAACATTATTGTTGGCTGAGCACTCGGTTCCCGAGCTGCCCGTCTCTAACATGAACCAGCCAGGTCCACTGCAGCACAGCTTTGTGCAGCTGTGGGCCAAGGCTGGCTGTGGGGTGCTGCAGCAAAGCAAAACAATCCCATCCCATCAGCTTTCATCACCAAGGAGCAGAGCAAAAGCAATTTTTTTTGTTTTTCCTTTGACTGGAGCATTTCACTCAGGAGCAGCTGGCACCAGAAAATCTAACTGTCAAAGGCAGAAAGTGTGCCACACTTTAGGAGGATCTTAAATATATTTTAGTTATTATATTCATGATTCTGGCTCACTAGATTCATTGCACTTTTGCAACTCCTGTAAGGCAAAGCAGGGTTGGTACAATCCACTTGGTAACATCCCCTCGGTAACATCCCCTCCTTCCTGCCCAGAGCTGGTCCCATACCTTTGTTTGGATGAAGAAAACACACAGCTAGGTAGAGAAAACCCAAAATTAACAACAACAAATCCCTTAAAAACTTGAGTTCTCCATCAGGATAACACACTGGCTGAGGTGGACAGAGATGCTTAGAAGCACACGGGCTATGTTACTGATAAAAAAAGAGATACATAAGAAAAAAAATTAAGCCACGACTCTCAAGCAGGAAAAAAAATGCAGTTGCTTTTGTTTCCTGTACAGTAGAAGCAAACCCTAAGTATTGCCATCCCTGCACCACCCTGAGTGCTCATGGGGCACAGGAGCCACTTCCCAGAATGCGAAACAAGGCAGGTGCCACCCTGAGCCCTGCAGACCCCTGGCTAAGCTTCGCCTGCGGCTGAGGCAAGCAGCCGTGCAGTGGTTAATGTCAGCCCCGACCACATGATCACACTCAGAAAAGGTCAAAAGAGTGATTCTTCATTTAAAAACATCTGTGTGTTTAAAGAACAAAACTTTCTCATGTGCAGAAAACCAGGGGTTTCCAGTACTTTTATTTCCAGAGTTAAAGCCATGCTTTTCAGCTTTGTTTAGGGTTATGGCCCATGTAAACACGCTGTGTAAACTGCACGCAACACTCAGCACACAGCCCTTCCACAGGCAAGGATAACTGGGGGTGCAAATCTCTCTCTCCCTGGCTCCTCTTCCCTCTCCAGGCTGCTCAGCTTCCCCCACTGTGCTCCCAGTGAGCCAGCCAGACACCCTGTTGTTGTCCTTCCCTATATGAAGACATACGCATGCCTCTAATCCTAAGGGTGTAAGTCTGCTCTGGGCTGTCAACAGGCCTTAATTGGATACATCCAGGGAGATGATACATTGGGAAGAGGCCCTGAATTTAATAGGAAAAGAGAAGGCTGCAGAGAGGCTCCAGGGGAATGCGGAGGGGGGCTTGGAGGAGCTGCCCTGTGCACCAGGGAGCAGTCACACCTCAGCTAGCAAAACCTTTCAGTCCCCATCCAACTATCAGCCCTACATCAAGGGGTATTAATCAAGATTAAACCCTCTGGTTTGTTTTTCAACACCTGAAGACATGGCTTGCAGTATGCAAATCAAAAGGTTCCCCCTTGCTTGGCTGGGCTTTTCCCAGCAAAACTGCAGAGTAATGAAACCACCATGCTGCAAACAAATTCCTCTAAATGAGCTGGACCATCCAGGGAGAGCCCACAGAGCAGCACCAGCTGCTGCCTCCAGCCCCTGCACATCTCCGCCCAAGTAAAGGCTTGTCTGGGGAAGCCTGTCACTCCCCTCTAAACTTGGAACAACCCTGGTTGCTCCAATAAACCTCAAACGCCAACAAATTAAGCCAAAATACTTGAAGCAGTTAGTCCTTGATGTCCCAGGCTAGTAGGGGAGTTCAGAGGAACTCCCAGCTGCTCCCAGAAGTTACTGGAGGAATTTAAGTGTTGTGTGAAAGACGAAGCTCACAGCTCCTTCAGCCTCACTGCCTTCCAGGAGCAGGCACTGGGAGGATGGGGGAGCAGAGGGAATGGAGGAACACCCAGGTGCCAAGGCCAGCCTTTCTCAGCAGGAACAACCTCTGGGAACGAGGTAAATTTCCACAGAGTGAGGCTTTCCCTCTGCAGCTCACAGTGTGCACTTAGTGCCAGGCACAGGGACAGAGCAGCTCTGCTGGAAGGACAAATGTTTCAAAGGGATTTGGATGGAGAAAGGTGGGAAGAAGGTCATCTCTACCCTGTGCTTCACCTGCCCCTCTCTGAAGAGTGACTTGTCTTCTCTGAGCATGATGACACAAGGGTTAATTACCAAAAAAATGGAAAAATGACATCCACTGCCAGAAGTGCTAAGTGGAAGGATTTTTACCCAGTGACTAAAATGGCTAAGCAGAACTTGATGTTCTCCTGAGCTGAGGGCTTCTCCCAGAGAGGAGGTACATGTGGGGACAGATAATAGCACTGATCCTGCAAATAACCATTTCCTGGCACGTGTGAGAGCTTGGAGCCAGACCCTGAGACCATGGTGGAAACCCAGTCCCCAGGAGACTCCTGCTGATAGCACGGGGAGCTGGGCCACTTACCAGATGTGAATTTGAATTACCAGTGTGAATCATGTCTCCTTATCAGATTCCCCACTGAAATGACCTCAGAGGAAAGAGCGGTCCTGCAGCTTTGCAGGCAGCACTTCCAAAAGTGAGCACAGATGTGGGGTTCCTCCACAGTTGCAGCTCCAGCTAAGGCAGCACAGTTCAGGAGAGACTTGGAGCAGCTCAACAGTGTATCCAAATGGTCCCCAGTTCGTTGTTTGTTTTTCTCCTCATATTATTATTATTATTATTATTATTATTATTATTATTATTATACTACTATTACTATTATTACTATTATTACTATTATTATTATTATTATTACTAAAGATGATTCTTATTTTCAGGTGGGGACAGAGGGATTGACTCAAGATGCCTTCAGGACAGTACTGGGTAAACACCATCCTCCAAATTATGCCTTTTAGAGACATCTTAAGAGGAACACCCTGAAATTCATTGGCATTCAAAATACGAGGTGTCTTATGACAATGTGGGCTAAAATGCCTACGGTACTCCAAACAAGTGGTGCAGACGATCCTTCATTTACAAGAAAAAAAATAAATTCTTTGCTCCTGGCATGAGAAAGTTTACTTTCAGCTTAAAGAAATGACCGTGTGGTTTTGGGGATGGCATTCCGTTCTGCTGGAGAGCAGCACCCTGCCTGCCTGTACATCCGAGGCTTTGTAGCTCCATTACAACCCTGGAGAGCTCTGTTTACATATTTGACATGTTTCCTTGTGCAGAACATGAAACCAAATTACAGAGTAAAAGCCATTATGGCTTTGCTCTTGCACCCTTTTCCATCCCCTTCTCCCATGGCTTGGTTTAGATCTATCTGGCCATTTTTAACTGCGCCGGGTCGCCTGGCAGTGCTTCAGGCAGGTTTATTTGCTGTTGCACAGGGAAATCATGGAAAAGCTGGTGAAGCCACATGCCAGGGAGCGGGGAGAAGAAGGCCGGGGTGGGGGTGGGATAAGAAATGCCGAGAACCCTTCATGCATGAACAAAGCAGACGTGTCGATGCATTTATGCAAAATCGTTCTGCTCTGAATGGAGAGGGACCCAAGACAAACAACCCGGATGGGATGCAGGGGAGCTATCCCACGCTCACGGCTGGACATGCTCTGCATCCCAAGGCTTGTGAGCAGCAGCAGCAGACGGGGAGAGTGGCAGGTTGAGGGGCAAGGGCCGAGGAGGGGGGTCTCCTTTCAGAGGAGTGCATGTTAATGAGCAGTGCCGCTGTCGGGGGGTCCGGCTGCCCGGCTCGCCGATGCCAGGGGGGTCCAAGCTGCTCTCTATTGACGCCTCTAATCTGGGTGGGTGGCTGGGTGTACAGCAGATATGATCGTAAAATGGTAATTTACTTCCTAAAGAAGCACATAATCCGTATTACTGCCCAAGACAATATTCCTTTCTTGCCTTTCTTCTTGCTTCTAGAAACAACAAATGGCATGGAACTCTGCTCTCGTTTCATTAGTGGTAAATGTCTCCTAGTTCTAGGAAGATGGGACCAATTTCCGGCACCTGAAGATTTTTGGTTTGACCTTCATCTCTGAAAAAGTCAGATTGAACCTCTCTGAGAGTACGGTTGGCTGCTTTGCTCTCTGCATCATTCTTTGTTTCTTTTATCTATTTTCTCTACAGTACACAAAGGGAACACAGTGTACCAGCCCCTGGTACTCACTGTTCTGTTTCCCTTAGATGACTTGCATATGTGCTCTTGAAAAATTATACTAAAAACCAAGGGGGGGAGGGGAGTGGAAAGAAAAAAAAAATATCCCTTGAGTGTTTGGCAAAATTGCTTGGAATCTCCTCTGACATCTCATTGTGTTCTCTCTGTCCTCCCCTTACACAAATCAGCCAGAGGCTATGACATCAGCTATGGGGTCTGAGCTTTACTCCAGCCAGGAGCAGAGGAGCACTGGAAGCCATGGGGATGGAGGGGTGGGAGGGAGGGGATCCCTGTCCTGGCAGGGAGCAGGCAGCCAGGTGAGGGGCAGCATCCTCAAACCAGCCCTGACCTGACTTTAAGGGTAATGCTCTTCCTCAGCCATCTCTCTGCAACTGAAACCTTCTGCTAGCCAGCCTACCTAGAAATCCCATTTCTCATTTTATTTAGCTCCCCAGAGTGCTGAGATCATTCCTGAGTCATGGCACTGGTGGCAGATGACACATCTTTGTAGCATCCCTCACCTCGGACCCTTCGCATGGACCACCTCTTCCAGTGAGGCAGAGCAGCAAAGCAAATGTGCAGCTAAGGCCCAGTGGAGTTCTTTTGGCAGAAAGGTTGCAGAATCCAGCTTTCCCAGAAAGACAGGTGGGAAGCAATGTTTCCAGCCATTAAAGCAAGGAGATGATGGGACAGTTTTCCAGTCCTTTTGTGCTGGGAATGAACAGCCAAACTGTGCTCAAGACGGATTAATTCACAAACAGGATGATGTGAGGGGGCTGACAGAGCTAAAATGCAGATTTAATGACCTCAAACCCCTCCAGGGCTCTGCTCCCAGGCAGCAACTCTCAGCAGGCCCTGAACAGTTTTCTTTTTATCCAAGATAGGAACATTTCCCTTTCAAGATATCCTGAACTTCCTAGTCCTTGGGAGGTTTAGGCTCAGTAATGCCCAGTGCTGGCAATGTCTCTGAAGGATTTTGAGGTCTAATCCTCAAACAGTAGCTTTACCTTTCCATGCTCCCATTTCCACCTCTATTAAATGGAACAGAGACCAAGCAATGTGGCCGTGATAAGGCTTAATTAACCACTGTGCATTGGAAAAAAGAATACGAAAAATATCATCACTTAATCCAAGGAAGGAGCTTTCCAGACTGAATTTGCCTGACAGTCAGGGCCAGGCTCGTGACGCAACTCTCCAGCCTCAGGCAAAAGACCAAATTGGCTGGTCTGTAGTTTCCAGGGGAAATGAACACAACATTTTGGACCCCTGGAACTAACTTTAGACTTGGAGACTCTGTAACCTAAGCTGAAGCCCTTTGGTGGATCAGCCAGTACTGGAAATGAGCTCAGCCATGTTCAGCAAACCTACGTTCCTCCTGTGACAGCCTGTGCACAGTGTCCAGTTCATCTTTTTCCAGAACTGGTCTCTGATCACTCATGGTTCCTCCATTAATGGTTTTTCTTAGTGGGATTCTGCCCTCATCCTCCAGAGCTTAGTGGTTCAAAGTCTGGCTCGGCTATAAATAACAAAGACATTTGCAAAGCAAATCATCTTATTAAAAATGGGGATTTTTTATCCCTCCAACCACAACAAAACTCTTACCGTTGAAGAGCAACGGGACTTGGCTGTGAATTGGGAAGTTCAAAAAGGGCCACTTGCAGAGCCGACAGACAGACACCCTCCCTCTTCTCAGCAAGATCACCCCAAAGGAAAGGAATGGCTTCTCCATTAAAAGTTGCAGGTTTCCTCTCTTTCCACTCCTGTTCAAGATTACTCTATTTTCTGGCTGTGCTGGATCTTTGGGGAATTATCTTCAGCATTATATTTATTAGACAGAATAAAACTGCATGGCAGAGAACTTCATCATCTTTCTCTTCAATTTTCTTACGGTATTTTCTTACCACTCTTGGAGCCCTTGCTCTACCATGTTATTTCTTTTAGTATTCAGGATATTTTTGTGCTCCTATCTTCTCCTTTTGTGGGCTATTCCAGACATGCTGCAATTCTAGACATCTTTGCTGCTGGTGGAAGGTTTGCTGCAGCAAGTCTGGATGAGTGCAATTGTGGGAACTGTAATAGGGGCAGGAGGGGGTCTCTGCTTGTGGGAAAGATGTAATAAGAATCCCCTTCCACAACTTCTTACTCCATAGAATCCCCTGTGGGGTACCCAGAGGAGAACAGGGTGTGTTCTTTAGTCTGGGAATGAAAACGAATCCCAGGATCTGTCTGTGCCCAGCAGCCTTGGGAAAGAGTCCCTGTTCTGTTAACTGTGCCTGAGCTGTGTGGCTTTTCCATAAAGTGGAAAACCAAGCTCAAACAATGGCATAGGGACAAAAAAAGTTACTTTTTTATATATATATATAAATAAAATATATATATAAAAATTATTTATATATGGTTACTTGGTCTAAACAACTTCTGCACAGCTAGGAGGAAATGCAACAAAAGACAGTTCCTGGGGGACTGTCCTTCTAAATTACCAACCCACACCAACAGCCAAGTCTTGAGCACAGATTGCTGTGACAGGAGGAGCAAGGTCAGGAAACAGCCACCTGAAGACCCATTAGTCCCATCCCATAATTCTCTATTGTAAAGGCCCAAGGGGAAACTGCAGGTGAATCAGTTCTCCAAAAGCAGGAGTGCCACCAGCAAGAGGAAAGGAGAAATGGCACTGCCAGTGTCCTGTGCTCAGCCTGCACTCACCTGCCTCTGCTCTGCTCACTGCAGCTGGAGCATCCCTGCTGGAATAGGTCTGTCAGAGGCTTCCTCCAGAGGCACATCTGTACAGACACCTTAGCAAAATACCCAAATCCGCCCTGCTCAGTACAACTTACTCCAGCAAGAGAGACTAACAGGAGCTAATGCACTCACCCAGCATAAACTGTGGCAAAACAAAACTGGTGTGGAAGGAGAGGCTGTTTGCAAACTCACAGCAGAAGCATGAGGAAAAAAAAAAACAGCTCGAGAGTGAGCAAAGCCCTTATTGCTGAATTCCTCCTGCAGCTGACAACAGGTACTGAGCAGCATCTGCTTCCAGGTCAGTGGAGAACACCAGATTAGAAATCAAACTGCAAAACTACCCTGCACTGGTGTTTGCCTTTCTGTGCTGGTGCAGTGTTGCTGACTGGCCCTCTTTGGCTCTGAATATGATGCTGTCAGTACTGAGAATATTTCTTAATCAGCACTGAAGGGTGGCTGCCAGGAAAGTAGAAGTGGCTGTTTCTCAGTCTTGCTTCTGCAGAAAGGGTGATTGTTTAAAGGGGGGGCTGTTTGACCTTTCCGTTTTTCAAATCTATATCTCTTTGCCAAGACTGTGTCATTCTTTGTAAGCATTTTATTGTTCAAAACAAATCTTATACTGCGAAGTTTCTTTTTTATCTCCCTTACTATGTTGCCATTTGGAAACCTCACACTAACAAGTGATGTAAGAGCCATCTCAAACTAATAACTAAGTGTGGGTATCTAAGGAGGAGCCAGCTGCAGACATGGGCAATGTCTTCAGTGAACTGAGCAAAGAGGTCACAGAAACAGCCCTACAACAAGAAGAAAGTGCTCTCCAGCCTGTGCTTATCAACAATCCCCCGGCAGAAAACAAGGCACATGGGCAGATATTGCTGAGAGATACCAGAACAACCAACCAACCTGGGATGCAAACTCCTCAGAAAAAGCCTTGACAGAACTATGACAGTCATGCAGAGAACCTGGTGTTGAGATATCTAAGGATGAGAAACATTTGAAGTCAGGACACGCTTAAAATGTTTTAGAGCGCCTTGAGAACGCTGGGGCAATGATGAGAGACGGGGATGGCTGACAAATAGGCAGCTTATGTATTCTGTATATTGCTGGGCACTGCACTCAAACATATCCTTCATGGCATTCCTGATGGGAGGCCAACACAAATACCACTCTGATTAATCAGGAAGCTACCCAGCAACAACATGAAAAGTTTGCACAAGACCAACAAGCACACAACCTACTGTGAAAGGTATCTGGGTGAGGAAAGGTGCTCTTTTCATCAATACAGAAAACCCCTAAGGCTCAGTGCTTGTGCAGATAATGAAGCCAAACATGTTTACACACAGTGATCATTACATGCAGTGATTACAGGAGTTCTTAGGTTAATTTTCATCTCCACAAGCTAACAGACTGATGACCTGCTGCCCCACCTCACCTCTCCAGAGTGACAAGTCAGGTGCTTTCCCAAGCCAACTGTCTTGTTCCTGGGGGAAACAAAGACTTTCCCGAAATCTATGTGATTAAAACGGTCAATGAACCCCATGCACTCAAACTGGTGTAATAGGACCAGCTGAGCTAAAGCAAAAATTCTTTTTGCTGGAAGTAAATAGCACACTGTTATCTCCCCAGGGGCCAGGCAATAACAGGAGGCATGTTCCCATTCACTCTGCCAGTGTGTGATATGCTACTGCTCTGCCTATAAATACAACAGCTTTTTTTGCCCCTTTTTTTTTTTAACAAAGCTGTGACAACTTCATCTCATCTGGGTACAACAAACACGCCTGAGTTGTGGCTACACAGCAGGGCTTTCTGTTGTGTGTATGCGTGGTGGTGGTTTTTCCACCACAGGACCATATGTTACCTACTGTGTGGTGTGGCTGAGTTCCTACCAGTGCTTCAGAGAAAATCAGGGCAGCTCTCTGAGCAGCTGCAGGGGGACAGAATGCCTGGGGACATGCCCAAAAAGCAGCACCTGAACTGGAGACACTGGCCTTTGGTCTGCACAGGGAGCTTGAATGGGAAACAAGTTGTGAAGGCACAAGCAAGGGTCCAGAGGAAAGTTCCTTTTACAGTGTGAAATAATAAATGAGACCATGACAAAAAGTCAATACTGGGCTCGGAATTCTGTCTTGATACTCTGCCAGCTAACCACGCTTTGTGCATTTAGAACTGACCTGGTCATTAATTTGTTACAGACTTGTGCAATGTGAGCAAGGCCAAGTCTCTTGCATAAAGATGTTTTCTCTTGCAAGCCAACTGGAAATGCTTAACATTTACTATTCACAGAGAGATCTGCTTGTCATATCTGTGACACGGCACTCCTCTCTGCACTGCCTACTCAAGACACCTCCTGGATAATTAGATTCTTAGAAAAACTTCTCTGCATCCAACCAGAAGTCAGCCAAAGTTGATTAGTGTGATAGGTACTCTAGTAAGGGACAACAGTGGGGGCTGAAGGAGGAATATACAAAATAGCTCTTATAGATGAAGATCCTTTCCCTTTAAAAATCATCAACAAGCAATGTGGGCTTTCCCAAATCAGGTTGCATCTGAACTGCTGCATCTGCATCCTGTACAGCTCTGTTTTCCAGGCATTTATCTAATGTTTTTTTGAACTCATTTGAATCTAATTCTCTCAAAGAGACAAAAGGTAAAGTTATGGTAACTGGAGCTATTTATGTTACAAAGGAGACATGGGAGAAGGGGGTTAAAGCTAATGAATGGCTTTGGGAATGGACAGGACCTTTCTCAGAATAGAACAATAGGGTGCTTTTATGGAACTGGGAGGCAGAAAACACAAAACTATTAAAAAAGAAAGAACACTCTTTTGTATTATTCGGCATTAGCCTTCAGAACTCATTGCCACAAGCTCGTCCCCTGTGCTTGCTGTGAAGAGCCCGTCTATCTTCTAGGTGATGATGGCTGGGAGAGGTGACTCCTGCACAGCTCATTGAATCAATCCAGCCACAACTTCAGCCAGTTCGAGTTGGGTGACTGGGACTGAATTTCAACTCATCACTACTAATCAGGCTCAGAAAGAGAGAAACTGCTGCCAGGGGCCTTCCTTGGTGAAGCAACAAGTGAATAGGCAGGGGTAACAGCAGCCCTGAACGCTGACCATTGACCTCCACCTGAGAACACTGCTCCTTGCTGGACTTCCAGGAGAGAAGAAGGAACATGCTGTCCTCACCTGGGTTGCTGCTGGCTGACCGATGACCACCCACCCTGGGCACTGCTGGTCACTGTGGTGTGAGACAGAGACGTTGGAAGCCCACTGATCCAGGAAGCCTTTGGGAGTGTAAACACCACAGTCTTTGATGCTGGTCATTTGCTCGAATTCCTCACAGACTCCATCACCGTCGTGGAAATAGCACCTGCTGGGTTCATCTGCCGGGGGAAACAGAGAAGAGAAATCACACTTGTCTGCAGGGTGGTTCCTATGACCTGATACCATCAGTGGTCCTGTATCTGCTGTGTCAGATCATGGGGAGGCGGAAGCATTGGTCACTTCTGGGTCATACCAAGGTGATTTAAATAAAGCCAAGCAACAATAACCAACTTTTGTATTGGGCAATTCCCTGAAGATATTTCCTAATGATAGGGGGTTTCTGCTTATTTTCATCTATCTCCTTTTAAAAGGAGAAGAAAGCAGCAATAGAAAATACATAGAGAGGCAAATGTGGGTGTTGGCATAATTCCACCAGCTGGGATGGAAAAACGCCAGCGGAGGATTTGGTCTAAAATGTTTCCCTTTTTGTTTTTAAAAGATATCTGCAAATCAACAACAACAGCAGCAACTGTGGCTGTAGAGATGGTGAAAACTGCCAAGTTCACAGTTGTAATGACCAAAGGGCCAAACAGATCTGTTTATCCAAGGCAGCTACAGTACACACAGTGTGAGGGTGAGTTTGCCACATACACACACGGCTTCGACCAACATGACTCAGATTTGACCTGAAAGGATCAAAAGCAGCAGGAGACTTTATTATCCTTGCCCATTTATTCTGTGGCTTCTCTAATGAGACTGCCAACAAAGATGCCAAATTTTTGAGGTTGTTTCTGTAACACTGGCCCATTAAAAACTGAACTGAGATCCATCTACTCTTTTCAAACAGACTGCATAGCAATAATGACTTTCAGTCATTAGAGTACTCTGTGAAATGGAAACCTTTGACCTGTTGGTATCCTATTTTGTATTGTATTATCATTGCCAGTCCCCAGAGGTATCCAGTTCTGACAGCCTGTTGTATTTTTGTCTGGCAAATAAGCCTGTTGAAAAAACGGTAGGAAATTAGCCAGAGCTGCTAGCTGGACTGATGGAAAGGATCCCTAAGGAGAGTCCTGTCGGTAGCATTGGACTATCGCGAGCTAGGTGTCAGAAAATCCAGCGGCTGCTCAATTTTGAGCTACTTCCAAACTACTAAATCCCCTGTTTATTTTTCCTCCTGGTTTACACAGTGAAATACCATCATGAGCCAGAAAAAATCGGTTTATTACTATTCAATTATTTAATGACTTTCACTCCTTTTCCTCCTGTGTAATATTCCAGGTCTTTAAGAGAGGGTGGCTTTGAAAGAATGGAGAAGTCTATCAGGGAAAAATGTCATTATGGTTTGATTTCATCACAACCTCTGTGGATAACTTGTGTACATGGATAAGCGTAGGGAACTGTGTATTTGTCAGGCCAGTGCTCCAAGCTGGTGAAAAGGAGCACAAGTCTGGAAGTGTTTCAGCCGTATGAGTGCAGCCCTGAATGAATATTCCCAGGGCGGCCAAACTTCTTGCCCTTGCATGTCACATCTTAAAATCTTCATTTGTCTGGGAGCCACCAAACATATACCCCACCCCTGAAAGAGCTCCGAGGAGGGCTTGGGAGAGCGTTTCCCAGACAAGAGATGACAATGGCTCCTGGGGTGTCCGGGTGATGTGCTGATGGGCCCTAAAGCAGCCCAGCAGTGCTACCCCCATGGGGCTCATTCATCCCTGGGAGAGCCATGCCCTGCGTCTGGCCAGCTCAAGGAATGGGTAGAATGAGAATGTCACTGTGATGGCCATGGAGACAAACTCTTGGTTGCCTCACCTTACCCTTCTGCATCTCTTGTTCTGCTCCTCTCCCATATCAAGGCATAGGCGAGGTCTCAGGACAGGAGGATAAAACTAAGTGGCTTACCCACTATGTCCCAGTTTGAGTGAGAGCCCCAACAGAATCTCTGAGAAATATTCAGCCCCAGAAAGACTGTGGTCAGCAATCAAAAATCCTCAAAAACAAATGCCAAACAGATGAAAATATGCATTTTGGGGAAAAAAGAGCTTCTTTGTCATTTTATGAAAAGAAGCTTATTTCTGTAAAAAGGGAGAAAGAAAGAAAGGAAAATACCTATCATATCAAAAAGACCTGACCTTCAGCCTATAAACATATGCACAGTCAGATATGCACGTACAGTGAAACATCACCACCCTGCTGCACACCCACACCGACAGAAACACTGACACACAAACGCACGGGCGCTCCCTTTACACATCCCCGACTCAGCCACCCCCCCATGCAAACACGTACCCACAAACTCACAGCCTAATTTTAGGCACATGCATTTAGACAGTGTTTCCCGGCCTTCCCAAAGCACTGACTTCTTTTCACGACAGGCACTGAAGTAAGCACAACATTTATAGAGCAACATACTCCTGCACTGGCTCCAAATGTTCCCTCCTAATGAGATGATAAACGTAATGGGCTTCTGATAAGATCATGTGTTTGGGATAAAAGAATACTCAAGGCCTACTCCAGCCTGATGACTTAATTCATACTCACGGAGGGGAAAGCAGCCTTTGAAAAGCTGTGATCCAGGACAGTGTGTGATCCTAACAGAGGCTAATTTGTTCCTGATTATGCTTAAGACCCCAATAAATCTGTCTGATCAGAGTCTGCAAAACCCGAGGGAGGAACTGAAAGGAGAGCCTGAGATGTCTGAATTAGATGGGGGCTGCCTAAATGATTAACCAAGTCCTGCTGAACAGCACTGTCATGAGCCCTGGAGCTGTGCCGGCCCTGGAGAGCCATGCATCCCACGTCCATGGGACACTGTGCACAGAAGCTGAGAGATGAGGTACCCACTCGCCTTTGTGTGCTTTGAAAATGGTGAGGGAAAGTGGCTTTACAACCCTGGTTACTTTCAAGGAAGATCTGTCGGTCTCACTACTGACTCATCACACAGTGTGAAGTGCTGTGCCTTGAGGGGAGTGCTGGTAAGAAGAGGGGAAGACCTTTCCTGCCTGAGAACTTCCCAATTCTGGGTGATGGCAAAGAGGGGAATGTCATTAAATCCTTCCCAGACACTGATGAGGGCACCAACCTTCAACAGCCAAATGTGCTGTATCACTGGGTGGGCTGCCAAAAAACTAGCAGAGGCTCTTCCTTAAGGTGTGGAGCACCAGCTCTACTCCGGATTCTTCCAGTGGTCTTGGATGATTGGTAGGTTACATGTTGAGCTTTACATTTTCATGAGCAAAGCAAAGAACAACCAGATTGTTTCTTCCTAAAACTGCCGTCACAAAATTAAAACGAACAGGCTTTTTCCCTTTCTTCAGTGGTGGGAACAGAGCTCAGTTATATTCATAGAGTCCTACAGGCTCAGAGCCAGAGAGGACAGTGTCAGGAGTGGTGTATTTCTAGGAATAAGTAGCTAATGGTTTTATTCCTATAACAATGCAAAATGCTTTTTCTGTTCTCTTCTTAACTACTGTGACATTAAATGCATCCGTGGCCTTGGCAACATGAGCTAATTTTTGTCTCCACAGAGGTCTAGAGGCTCCCAAGACCTGGTGATGGTCACAGCAATGAACTGGTCATGCATGACCTGCACCACAGACTGCGTTCATCAATGCCGTGGACTTCTCACTTGAAAGATAAACCTGATTTGAAGGAGGTACGGAGGAAGGGGACATACAGGATATCTGATTTGTTCTCAAGGAAAAAATTACTTCGAAAAATTAAAAAGCAGTTGCCTGGAAATCCAGCTTAAATCTAGAACAGTAAAATGTCTGCAGGAGTAGCACCTGGCAGCAGAAGAGAACATCTCTGGGGGATTGACAACAGATGCTGGAGGATGCTGAGCTGGACACAGGGAACACATTTTCATTCAGGCAGCCCAAGCTCCTTTTCCCCTAGAAAGTTCTTACTTAAGGCAGAAAAACATTGGGGCCAAACCAAAGTTCCTGTCTTGCCCTTGTTTTGGGAAAAGGCAGTCTCCAGTTCAGTAAAGATTTCTGTGACATCTGGGAATCCCTGAAGAAGACTCCGTGGCAGCATCAACCTGGAGAAGTGTGACTTGAGGAAAAAGATTGGCAAGACCTGTGTTGTTAACTCTTGAAGTCAAGCTTTAAGATCTAGAATAATCTTGGGGCTTTTGTGTGTTGCACCAGAAAATGATGCAAACTCCATCCCTCCTTGCTTCCTAAGCTGCCCGAGCACAGTGCAAGAGGCTGCCTTTTGTACTGAAATACAGATCCCTCGTCTGGGGTTCAGAAATGAAAGGATGCCCGAGATGACACAGATGATTTAGTGAGCACTGGAAGCACCTACCAGAGCAGGTCTGGATGAGCAGGTAACTCCCCATCACTGTTACCTGTTTGAGGAGAAGCTGGAAAATCATCAGCAAAACGAGTGAAGCCTGACAGAGGCCAGCAAGCAGGATATACACTTATCTGTGACAGGCAGCCTTCCACCTCATTAAAAAAAAAAAAAGAGAGAGATAAAGAGATCCAATTCAAAGCACAGGGCACATCCTCAAATGAGGCTTTGAATGTCCAAGCAGGGTCGTCAAAGTGCTGGGGACAGACACTGGGGGCAGCTTCCTGTTTTCAGCCAGGACACAGTGATTGGCATCGGCATAGTCTTCTTTTGTGCAGCAACTACCATTTTTTTTAAAGGCCAGACAAAAAAAAGGAGTATTTTTAATCTCAGCTGTTTACTCAGGGATGTTTCCAACTATAACAAGCCTCATGCCACATAACTATTTATCCGGAAAAAAAAAGGAAAAAAAAAAAGGGGGGGGGGGGACAAAAATGCAGAAGCATTGTCTCAGAGTAACAAATTCTTGGAAGAGAACAAGATTTGCATTTTAACCCCTGTGAGGTCTGTCTGGAGGTGTGCAGGCCTTCAGACACAGCAGAGGCCAAACCCCAGGCTCACCAGTCAGCAGCTTCTGCAGAAGCAGGGTTTTACCACCACGTCACTTAATCGGCATCTCCAGCACGGGTGTTTATGTTCACACAGAGGAGAAGAAATGTATCCAGAGGTTTCTATCACAAAAGGGGAAATAATTCCACTGCAGATCACATGAACTCAGTGGCTGTGTGACCGCAGAACCTGCTCCATTTATTTCTATGGGAGTTTCACCTTTGGCTTCAGTGGGAAGAGAGTGAATAACATGGCCTGCTTCCAGGATATCTGCTAATCTCTTCTTTAATATTGAAGAAGGCAGAGACAGAGATATTTCCTGCTACAGTAAAATATTCAAGAGTTACTTTCCTTCCTGGATGTTCTGATTTGAAAGGAGGAAAACCATTACACGGAGCTTGGGCAGACCTTTCCGAATAAAGTCGCATATCAATAAATGGTGACGTCTTCCTTCAATGAAATAAAACAGACACCTTGGAAATGAAGGCAGCGCGGGTGTCGCAATCTACTGCGGAACATCCAGGGGCCTCGCAGGAGGCTTTTTTTCCATGGAATATGACAATCATGTCTGAGCATCTCCTGAGCTGAGCGGGCAGGGATAATGCCTTTGCAGAGCACGGATCCCTGGTAATTCAGCTGCTTCGTGGAAATGCATTCCTGGGCGTGACTGGCTTTCTTTGTGTGGCGGGACTCGGCTCCTCGCTATGATATAGCAGTCGGAGCACCAGAATTATGCAATTGATCTGTCTGCTGCAGACAGATACAATTACAATTCCCTCGCAGAGCCCGGCACTGAAATTTGATATTTCACCTCCAAGAACATGAGTCTTTGTCACTTAAGAGAAAGGATATTTCCCATGGCTGGCAGTGGTAGCAAGACCTTGTCTGAGCTGTCACTGCCAAAGTGGCCATCCCCAACCCCTGGCAACCAGGAATGGCCAACAGGACCCAACACACCCATCTCCAACCCCTGGCAACCAGGCATGTTGTAAGAGCGCTACAACACATGTTCTCTTCCCACCTCACCTTGCTTTCCTCCCTGCATGGTTGCATAAAGCAGTGCCGAGAAGATTTTGATATTACACAGATTTACCAGCTAAACTTGGAAAATGTTCAACTGAAATCTTGAGGTTTCTGTCACACAAAGGAGTAACCATTATGACCATGAGAAAGGTGGCCAGCATGGCCCTTCAAGACACCTGGCACAATTGTTTGGGAGAAGGAGCCAGGGAGCACAAACCCTGCAGTGCCATGCCCCAAGGAAAACAAAGTGCATGTTTGTGCATGTGGTTGGATGTTACTGCAAAGGAAGGTCTTGTGCTCAGCATCATCCTCTGAGCACAGTTGCTGTTGAGTCACAGAGGATGCTCTGAGGGGAGTATGACCAGCTGCAGAAGCCTCTCAGATCCACAGACAGTAGTGTGTGAGGGATGCAACAAGCAGAGAAGTAATCCTCCTGCTGGACTCTAATTGTAGCTGTGTCCTAAAAACTAAAGCTGGATTGAGCTGGGCTGGAGTCACTGGCCCAGGGAAAAATGCAGGCAAATACCACTCCAGCCCACATTCTCCCCCACAAAAAAGCATCTGTCCTTTGTGTTTTGCTGCCTGAGATGTCTGCTCTCTCTGCTCTGTGGCTCAGCTGGCCCTCCTAGGATTGCACTATTAATGATGACAGTCTGAAAATCACTTTAAGAGACTTTATGAGGATGTTGTGATTACTAACTTGCCAAATGAGCGCTTAGACATTTCAGAACATGTAGCCACACTCCCGCGAGCTGCAGGAAACAGTCAGCTTCAAAGTATTTGCCTTAAGCTGAAGGAGTCGCACAAATATCATCTGAATAACCCCGGCCAGTAAATTCATGACTATTTGCCATGAAATTCTGCTATAGAATCTCAGCTGCTTTAACAACAGTAAAACTCTTTCCCAAGCTCCTTGGTCAATGCTTTCACCTTATTGATGCCCTGGGAGATGCTGAGTTTCTCTTGCAAGGTGGCTCTGTTTCTCCCATGCTGTTGTTCTACTGAAAGCCCTCGGCAGGGTCAGCCAAGGCCTATTTAATGCTGGTGAAAGAAGGCAAAATCACCATTAGCTGCTGTGTGGGGCCACGGTTTGGGCAGCCAAAGCTGTGTTCCTGTGCAGTAGTATGAGGAAAGGAGGGGGAGAGGATGGGAGCACTCTCAAAGCATGCCCACAATGAATATGGATGGTCATCCATCAATTTATTTTAAGCACATTACTTCTCTGTCAGAAAGGGAAAAAAGGAAAAAGAAAGAAAGGAAAGAAAAGACATATAAAATTAGGTTTGTGTCACTCATTTAACACTGCAATTTCCCCAGAGGATTATGCACCAAACAGAGATAGCAAGCTCATGAATATTAATCATTTCCCTGAATGCAATGCAGCCCGCCAAACAATAAGATTAGGGGAAAGTGCTATGCTTAATTTATGGATAATGGGAGAGGTAAAGGATAGAGCTCCCACAAAGGTAAGGCTCACAGCTGGAGGGAGAGGCCTCTGAGGAGGAGGACAGATCCAGATTTGTAAGGTAGCAGAAAAACATTTTGGGCCAAGTAGGAGCAAAAGAAAAGGTGTTTAAGGATCATTGTCAAATTAAAATCATACTTCTCCCTGAGCAGCCACTGGTGACTAACGTTTCAAGCATGCCAGAAATTGGTGGTAAATTCAAGAGCTAGATATATTTATTTTCCCTTTGCCTCTGCTCTGTGCCTTTTCTTTGTATTTTACATCCCTGAGGCCCTAATCCAACACACCACCGAGATGTGTGTCTAACCTGAAACATTCCTGTTCTTCAGGGTGACCATTCACATGTGGAAGTCAGTGGAAGTGCTGCCCTGTTTTGCTGTGAAAAGGCTTTAGCCAAGAGTCCCTTATAAGAAAAGGAGATAAAGTGTAGCAATAATAACACCAATAAGATGTGTCTGAAAACCACATAAATTACCTGGCAAACTTAAGGGGAGATAGAAGTTCTGGAGTTACTTCGCAGCTGTGTTTCAATGTGTCTATCAGTCTTTACTCATCTCTTTCCATATTACTTTCTCTCCCGCTCCCTCCCTTTTTATTGATCTCTGCATCTTTTTTATTATATCCTTCTCTTTCTTCAGCCCTGGTGAGCTAAATCAATGCATAATGCACATCCCACTCCACAAAAGGAATGCAAATGAAAGCCGGGCTCTTTTTCAACGTCCCACATATATCTGGGTGTGCAGTGCTGGTGTGTGGGAGAGTGCACGCCAAGGACAAGGTGCTCAGCTGTGCCTCAGACACCCATTTCTCAACACTCCACTGGGAATGGATCAAGTGCTAAGCCCCAGGTTCCCACCACTGCGAATCATAACTCTTACAAATGGGGTCTGTTTTACACAGGACACGTCGGGTTGAACTTGGCTGAGATCCGCGGTAACCGCAAAAATCAGTTATCCCGGGAGTAATCAGGAGCAAGGTGAAAGGAAAGCAGCCCAGAGGTAGGAGAGGGGTGCATCAGTCACACGGACACAGCTCTGAATTGCCTGTCTCCTACAAATCCAAAGGCAAAGTGAAACTTTCCCTGTGGGACCAAATTCTGTGTGGAAAAGATAAAAATATGCAAAACCTGCTACATGAAGCGGGGTGGGGGGAGGAAAGGTA
Source organism: Corvus cornix cornix (assembly GCF_000738735.6). Classification (NCBI taxonomy): domain Eukaryota; kingdom Metazoa; phylum Chordata; class Aves; order Passeriformes; family Corvidae; genus Corvus; species Corvus cornix. The sequence goes on from NC_046346.1 coordinate 7,989,678, forward strand.
GAGATGATAAATTTCAGGTTGGGAAGGGTGAGAGTGCTGCAGAACTTAAAAAACGGAGCAATGCCAGATGCTTCCATTAATTAATTAATTAATCTCACTGTCGCTCTTCAGCATGTTGCAGGAAGAAAATGCTATTAATCTTTTCTGTTTTCTGTTCCTCGGCTTTGTGCTCAGAGAAGGCCAGGACAGCCTGACAGTGAGACCACACAGTTTTCTTCCCTGCCTCCCTCCTTCCTTCCCCCGCACCCCTCCTCCCTGGCAGAGCAGATTGATCCACTGTTATCTGATTAGAGAGGAAAGAAGGAGGAAAAACAAAAGCAAGACAAAAAATAAAAAGAAGTTTAATTTTATTACAGGCACTAGCGCAAAGTGTCTTGAGAGCCTTGTGCCATTTAGTCAAAGGAAAGTTGGACCAATTAAAAAAGCCCATAAACTCCATGATCCTAAAAGGCAAAGGGAGCGAGAGAGGCAGAGGGACACCTGCAAACAGGCTGCCTCCATCCCTGGAAATATCCAGAATGCAGCTGAACATGACCCTGAGCAACACGCTCCAACTTTGAAGCTGGCTCTAACTTTGAAGTTGTCCCTCCTTGGACCAGAGACCTCCAGAGAGTCCTCTGAACCTAAATTATTCTGTGATTCATGGCTCTGAATCTAGAGCCTGGTGGTGCTTGCGGGCTCTGTTGTATTTCTCTCCTACCAAGTGAGGCGACTTGCATGGTCTCTGCTTTAGGAGGCAGGAGCTCACTTGGGCTTTGCTATCAAACCTCCTCCTCTGGAACCCGCCCACGATGCCCCTTCAGCCCCGTCTTTAGCAAACAAAATGTTTAGCGGTTCTTTCCAGCCACGTGGGACCCAATCCTGCAGACAATTTGTGACGAGCATTGCATTCACTGTTGTGGTTAGATTTGCTGAAGTCTAAAGAATGCCTTGTGGTAGTTCAGAAACATGCCTGGAAGAAAGCATTTGCAAGATCAAACCCTGAGGCCCCCGATTCAGAAAAGCCTCTGAACATGTGTTTGAGGCTCACTGAATTCTTTGGTGAAGGGGAGTGATTCCCGGGGCTCTAAAGAGCTACATAATACAACAAGAACATCACTGAAAAAATAACACCCTCTGAAATAACTACTTGTTGTTCTACAGGATTATAACATGTGTTAGCCTTGTAAACATGGAAATAAATTACGCTTATTTTTTTCTGCTCCTCAAATGACAACCCAAGAATTCTATATTTTCCAGGAAAACACCCCACCGATATCAAAGAAGACTTTTGTTCAGCTTAAGGCAGAGGATTAAGTCTGATATTGTTAGATTATGGAGAATGCTGAATTTCTGCTCTTTTTTACTATTATTTATTATGTAGTATGTGCAGCCACTCACTTCCCCAACATCTTTATATGTTCTGGTGAGATTTTAGCGCCTGATATGCTAAGAAGAATATAAATCAGCGCTGTTCATTTGTCTGAAAGACAAACTGGCAGTGTCTCCTTAGCTCTTGGGGTCATAACTCACGGTGGTCCAGCTACCACAAGAGCCAACAGGATGTGTTTCACAGGTATTACCTCCTCTGAACCTGTCCTAGAGACCTGAAGGCAGCGTTTGCCTGAAAACAGCAGTGGGGCTGCCCTCACAGACCCTGCACACACACTGAGCCCATCACCACCACAGCAGTCACACCAGTATGACTGTAAAGTCACCCAACAAAGCATTTGTAAGGTCTCTGTTCCTGCACCTTCCCTTTGATTCAGCTAATTTGATTCATCTGAGTCCCCTATATTCAATATTTCACAAGCAATTTGATATCATTTGTTTTGTAATCCAGGATCTGTGCAAACCACAACCTTCCAAAGCCCGTGACAAACAAACAACTTTTTTGCCCCTGGAATTCCCCTCTCCTTTCCAACACAAGCAAATCTGAAAACCCACTTCCTCTGTCATGGGGTAGAAAAATCTGTATGTTTTAGTTGCTTCGTTTTCTAGTCAGACTGCTGTCAGACAGCTCTGTCCCACACTCTCAGGCAGCCCTGCTGCTGCTCCTGGAGATGAACGGGGGATGAATGGTTGGATGATAGTGGATGGATGATACAATTAGACTCGATGATCTTAAAGGTTTTCCCAACATAACCAATTCCATTATTTTATGTACGAAGGCATAAAGCAGACTCCTGCATACCCCTGGAAGAACACCACTGTGTGGTCCAAGGCTTGGGACACCCCACTCTTACTCCTGTCCGTGGACTTTTTTGGAGCATTTTGCAGCTCCCACCCAGCCCACATCACCTGGCTTCCTAGAAAACCAATGGACACAAGGGAGGACATGGGTCATGTCCTAATGTAACGCTGGGATGCGGTCAAAGCACAGACCTGGACCAAGGAATTCAGCCCTGCTGTTGAGCAGGGTGATACAGACACAACCATCCAGCACCAGCCCAAACCCTTGCTGGAACCAGCCTCACGCCACGCCTGATGTCTGGGGAACCCAAAGCGTTTGCGTAAGTGTTTATCCCACTTTCAAAATATTATGACTAAAATCTTTCAGTGCTTGGGGCTCTAAGGCAGCAAGTTACTTGCAACACAAATGTAACTTCAAGACCACCAATAGTCACAATTAGCCTCGACCATAAATATGCCCGATTTCAATAGAACTACTTACATATGTAAATAACTACATCACCAAATCGGGCCTCAAGTCTCACAGTGTGGGATGCTGAAGTAAAAATGTAGCTGTTCTGATGAGCCAAGCAGCCCCCAGTTTACCACCCAAGGGAAACATGGTGCCTGTGAGGTCCATTCTATGTAGCTCCAGGCACAAGAGATAATGGTCAAATTGCCAAAAAGAGCAAATTTCAGACCTGCCAACATTGTATTATCTGCTGAGGACTGATCCGCTGAGCTGAAGGCATGGGACAACATGGGACAGAGTGTTTGCTTGGTCAGTCCAGATAAGGAATCCCGTAAAATGTCTTGAGGAAAAGCCGATCCTTTATAAACATTAACCTTGGTTCCTGAAGCTCTGCAAGCTTCGTCCTTTCCCAGACCTCACAGAGCCCTCGGTATAAAAAGCAACTCCACAGAAGGTGCAGTGTAAATTGGTCTCCATTTCCCTTCTCTGTCCCCAGCATTCCTAGAGAGTTTAATAAATATGTAAAGCTCGCAACTGCAGCCCCGATAGCTCGAGCATCTTCCGGCCATTGTGCTTACAGGTTTTGCTAATCAGAGCAAACCAGGCTTGCAAATGAAATCTGATTAAGTAGTTTTCACCTCTGAAAAAGGGGATTAGCCAGACCTTTGATCCTCAGATATTGATTTGCAACTCAAAGGAGGTGTGACCTCAGCTGGACTTGCTTCTGGTCTCAGTCCCTTCCCCTTTCACTCCTCCTCCTGTTTACCAGAAAAAATCAGTTCATGTCTTCTCACGTAGTCAGATCTAAAGCCTATTGAAGCCAGTGGAAAGCCACCCACTGACTTCAATGGGCTTTGGATCAGTCCCACAATGGCTGACTTAGTCCTAAGTCCTGGGCTGTTTCAAAGCCAGCAGAACCAATTTCCCATCAAAATGACCAGAAGCTGGGAAGATATGTTCGCCTTTCAAACCTACAAATTCCACCTTTTTTCTCTCTTCCATGACAACTCTTCAGCTGGAAATGCTGAAAGTACTGCTGGTTTTTCCCTTGCCCTCTGCACGGAGTTGTTGCCCGCTGTGGGTCGAAGGGCTCTGAGCCAGACTTACCAATGCAATTAAAGGACAGCTCCTGCAGGCAGAACAGGGAACAGCCATCGCCGTTGATCTTGTTCATGTCATCACATTCTTCTCCCAGTTCTCTGTAGGCAGGGCACACACATGCAAAAAGCAGTCAGCTGGCGAAGTGGCATCAACCCAATGGTCTGTGCAATCCCTCTGAAGAGCCCCAAAGTCCCGAAATCTGGTACAGCGGCTTTGTGTGCCGACCCCTAAAATACCTCTCCCTTCCTCCTTAAGAGAGGACTTTCATCATTCCTGGTTCACAGGCTTGCCAGGCCAGTTCCCTCCTGCACATGTGGATACCACTTGCTGTTATCTGATGAGGATATGAGCAACTTCCTTCATAGCTGGTGTGGCTGTAGCTCAGCAGGTGGGGAAAAAGAGAACAGGAATCTCTGAAAGTCTTTGTATTAAATCTGGAAGGGCCAGCCTGTGACCCCAGCATGGGAATAACAAGGCACAAAGCCTGGAGCTGGGCTATTCCGGGTGACAGCACTCGGAGGAAAGCAGTCAACAGGGAGCAGAGGGTGCTGGGGATGGAGCCCTGCCTCGTGCCAGCCCGCACGGCTGTGGCAGCGTGTGCGGAGAAGAGTGGGAACCAGATGAGAAAGGGGCTACTACAGCTGCAAGTGGGGCCACAACCAACCAAGCTGTGACACAGTCTGGTTCCTGCTCGCTCCTGAGGCAGCTCAGCTATTGTTTGACACTTGCTGCAAAGCCACAAGTGATGTTTGAGGAATGTGCAAACATAACAGTAGCAGAAAAGTTATGTAAAGCAAAATTAATCTGTCTTTCTCCACCTCTCTTTCCAGGACTGCCCTGGATTCATATGTTGTTGATTGTTTTCTTCGATTTCCTTGCCTGTTGGGCCTCTTCCTGCAAATATTTGCTGCCAGGTATATCGTCTGACAGAGTTGTGCTGCATGATTGCTGATCAGCATTATTTCAAGCAAATAATACTGGCTGGGTTAAGCACTTGCTTGTTGTTACTTCCATAGTTTAAATAATTAAATTACCTAATGCCAGGAAGCTCTGAAGCAGCAGCCTTAAGGGCCAACGTAGTAAAAGAATAAACCCTAACATAGTTGTGAAGGATTGTTTTATGTTTTCGGTGGCCTGGGGACTGGTGAGAGAGGGAAGCTGATTGAGAACATGCAATTCCCAATGCTCTCCCTCAGAGGCCAAATCTATCACCTCCAAATACATCCCAGCTCTGGTGCTCAGTCAAACGAGGGGTTGCACCAGGAGCTTGGCCCCAACACGTGGCAGGGTGTTACCCAGCTGCCACACACATGGGACTCCACATCTAAGGACAGCATCAAAGGCTGTGTGAATTTTTCCAGCGCCAGCTCTGTGTAGGAAATGTCATATACATGTATAAAGATATGGATACACAGGCAAACAGCATAAACAGTACAGAGCGTCCTTGCCTATCGATCCTGCTGTCTGGACTCCATTATCTGTATCTCTGTCTGTATCTCCTGGTGCCAGGAGAGCAGGGCCTACGTTACAATTAAATGTCATCATCCCGGTAATCATCAAGCACGTGAGTCATTATCTACAGATGAGAGCCAGCCTAACCTAAGGAGACATCAGAGGTCATCAATTCCTTCCTAGTCTCAGATTCTGGCTGAGGAGATGTGCCCAGATTTATCTGTTTGCCCGCTCCAGACTTACATTTGGATAATCCCGTCTCCACAGTATCCACTCCCAGAGATATAAAGGAGCGCGGGGGAAGGCTCACTCTCCTCCATCCCGGACACAATGACCACCTGGTATCTGTACGTGGTCCTGTCGCTCAGCTCCCTGCAAGACAAAAGGAAAGTCAGTGATTCGTACAACAAAGGCACCAGCAAAGGGCAGAGAAGGAGGGACTGAAGTGGGGGTTGGCTGCCAAAAAAGCAAGGTTTAGTTCAATCAGCTCCTCCCAGCATTCCTACCTTGTTTTGATGGGATCCGTTTTTTGGTTGGGTGTCTTTTTCTTGTGAGCACAATCAGCACTACCTTTGTCTATGCTTGATTTATGCACGACTCTGAAGTAGGTGCAGCTCTTGACCACCTGACAGCTAAACCATTTCCTGATGAAAACCATGCATTTTGGTGAGTTGCTGCTTACATCTCCACCCGCTGCAGAGACGGCATTGCACTGACACCGTGGCAGTGCCAACCCTCACCATGAGCAGTGGGAAACACTGAGAGCACCACCAACAGTCAACAGTACCTCAACACCTGAGGAACCAGCCCTGTGCCTCACTGTGTTCAGCCTTGGACACTTCTGCTCCATGTCAGGGACAGCGCTACCAGCAAGTTTGTGCCACGGTTCATTTAAGGGATTTAAAATACCCTGTAATACATTATTCTTATAAATACTCATTATTTCCTGAGCAGCCCTGAGCTCAATCCAGCTGCACCTGGAGCCAGTGGGAATGTGATGATTAGTGTTAAGACAGAATGGGGCTGAGGATATTTCAGTGATGGACAAATAAGTTATTCACTTCACATATGGGCATTAAAACAGTAGAGTTAAAAAGATGGTTTCTTCCAGAGCAAAAAATAGGATCCACACCACAGCACCGGATCAGGGTATTAGCATCGAAATATTCACAGAAAGAATTAGCAAACTGTTACATATTTATGCAAAGCCATAATTACCTAAATCCTGTGCATCTGTAAATGAGGAATAATATTTTTCATATGCAATATGGAAATAATATAAGCCTAATAAAAATGTTTAGCTCTTTCACAAAGTCTTTTACACTATCAAAACTCAAAACCTTCCTCAAAGAAAGTCATTACAGTTGTCCTCTTTGTGCCGATTTGTAAAGCCATGGAGTGGCCAAGGCAAAATGATTTGCTTGAAGTCATCAATCAGGTTAATTGCAGAGCAGGAAAGGCAACCCAGCTCTTCCCTAACCCCGCCAGTCCTCTGCTCACTGCGCTCACGTTGCCCCAATTACTGACAGCAATATACGTGGCTTTTTGTCACAGCAACTTGGTCAAAAAGCATCTACTAATGAAGTGTGTACTACGAGGAGATAAATCTACTACGCAGAGCAGCAAAGCCATTCAAGTGGATATCAATGAGCTACTGAAATCTTCAGGTTCACGAAATAGGTATCTCCTTACAACATTCATTAAATTAACAAGCATGACTTAAACTCCAATATCCCACACTATATTTTACAACAAAGCTGTTTCTCATGGATACTGTGTCTGCAAAATAACTGGCATTGAATGAATTGCACTCCAACAGCACTGGGATCTGACTCTTTGTTACTGCGCATGGCAGTGGAATGGGACTGAAACTCGGTGGAATGCAAACAGAACTGGCTTTCTCATTCCTTCTGCACCTGATTCCTGTCAGAACAATCTGTAGCTCCTATTAGCCAAATTTGAGACTTCATGTAGCACAAACAGTATCTTAATTCACCTACAGGCTCGGGAGATGTCTACCCAGATATTGGTAAGACTGTTTATTCAATCAAAGTGAAAAGTTTCAAACTTCTGCCCTTGGGACTTGTTTAAAGCAACTGTTTTTCTGGAAGAAAAAAAAAAAAAAGGGAATTATAGGAAGTAACTAAAGTGGCCAAACACACACTGTAGTAAAATAATGAGGGTTTTCCTCTAGATTTCACTCCCAGATAAATCCACTTACTAAGATGGAAGGTTTCTCATATATACTGAGGAAATCAAAGCAGAGCCAAGCTTTGATTATTAAAGAACAGTTATTTCTCAAGTTCTGTCTCAAAAACATCTCAAAACCATTTGTAAAATATTTAAGATTAACGAGTACACTTGCAGAAATGTGAATTTGTCACTGGGGATCTGCTAACCACAAAAAAAGATTCAATTTTTTGAAAATGGTAACAAATGAACAGTTGGGGCAGCTACAAAACAAATAAACAGTTGGGGCTGCTTTCTGATGCATGGAGATTGCAGTACTGAGTGCAAAATAGGAGTTTCCACATTCTGATTTTTGGTGTGATTTCCACCAATAACTTCAGGTGATGGGGTAGGCTAAGAGCAGTGAGTGTGTCTTGCGTGTGGGTTTTACTGGAGGGAAGTATTTGTGTGCACATGTAAGCAAAGGGACAACAGGAAAAGCTCACATTTGTTTGGAAGTTTGCAGAATACAATGGAAGAAAACCTGGAACTAAATCAAGCACGAGAGAGAATATGGTGGCTATGAATTATGAGGTGGCTGGACATGAATGTGTACATGATTGAATAAGACAGAAAATTTGAAATGAAAGTTATTAGGTGGGGACAACTCTGGCTTCTTTAATTGTATGGATTAAAATGGAAAACTTTGTGTGGGGAGAGGGCCCTGTGGACATGGAGCACATTGGCTGCTGGCTTTGTGGCACTGGTCTGTGCTCTAACCCTGTCACCTGCTACACATTGGGAAGGGGAGATATCCAGCTGCAACCTTCTCAAAGATGGAAAGTTCTTGGAGAAATGATATGTTGTGACAGGCAAATGATCCTTAAAATTTAGTGTCACCAAAAAAAAAATGCCATTTCTTCTCCAAAAAAGAAGGTGAACAAAATCTCTGTTATAACAAAACATTATTTGAACTGCCCGGTTCCCCTTACTCCTCTGCAGTTTGGGTAGAAAATAGCAGCTATTAAATTATTTATGCTCAGGATACCCCAATATCCTTGTCGTAGGTTAAAATACAAGGAAAGGGAAGACAAATGCCTGGAGACATGTGGTCCCTGCAGAGCAATGGCAGCCCTGGGACCAGGCCTCCAGAGGGGCCAATCCTCCCCATCCTCATCCCAAATCCCCTCCTGGGCAGCCCAGGCAAGAGCAACCTGAAGCTTCACAGTCTTCCTTGCACTGGGGGACAGCAGAGGAGCCCCAGGGTGCGACATCCAGGGCAGCACCAACAAACCAGTGGTGCCCAGAGGAGCTCAGAAATGGGATGTCTGCTCCAGAGGGGCTCTCCAGCATCACACAGGCAGAGCTGGAGATGTGTCTGGACTGGAACACCAAAACCACCTTAGAAACTCAAAACTGAAGCCATCATGCTTTCAACCCACCCTGGCCTGATGCAACAGTGACAAAAAAGTGGACTGAGCTGGATGTGGCATTTCACGTTTCAACAACTGGAACGTGAGATACTTATATCCTCCTGAACTGTTAAATGTGTCATATTGGCAGCAACTGAGAGTTTTAGCATTCTTTCACAGTGCCCACATTTATAGAAATGTAGCTGCTAAAGGGATGATATGTGCAATACTGCAGGCAGTAATCCAGTCCCATAGTGAGGGAGGGAGGAAGGAAGGCAAGAACAGGGAGGGGAAGAGTTTATTCCCTCTCTATAGGTGTAGGATACCAAGGTCGATATTACAGATTGTATCTGGAGATGTCAGCAAGACAAGCTGTGCTCCTAGTGGTGATAAAAGTGTGATTTTTGACCGTTTATTTCCTCTCCCACCTTCCCTGGGAGCTGGTGGCACAGTGACAGCAACAAGGGGCACTTTCCACTCCACTGCCAGGCAGGACCCGGCGCACCGCAGCTCCGTAAGATGCTACTTAAGGAAGTGAGAGAGACGAACATCTTTAACATCAAGGATGTGAACAAACACTCTTTAAATTTATATCTATGGTCTTTTAATGACCTTTTCCAGAACTGAGTAAGCTGCATTGATCGCTGCAGCTTCCGCCTGTGGGGAGGCAGCCTTATTAAAAAGCAATGACTCAAGCCCTCTTCTTAGAGGGGGAATTAGGACGTGCCATGTGAAATACCATGAGGGCAACTTTCCTGTCTGTTGTGGCAAGTGGCGGATCCAGGGTCAGGCATATAGAACCCTCTAATTCTTTTCCTGTTTTTACTGGGGAGGCTGGATATTTGAGTTAATCTTGCTTTCTCTCCCCCAGGCAAGGGACCTCTGCTCTCAGTTTGGGTGTTCCTGGAAAACTTGACGGGAAAAATTATACCTGTGGGAAGTTGTTTTCGACTCAGACCAAGGTGGGTTCAAAGGATCATTGAGTTGACAGAAGAAACACTCATACCCTTGAGTTCCAGCAGACCTGCAAGGGCTGGCACTGCCCTATCCATATCTGCTCTGTGCACGCTGTAGCGTTTCAGCATGAGGACACAGCACACACTCGAGAGGCAATGAAAGCATTGAGGGAAAGCAAACATCCCATGCCTCCTTTCCTACTAGCATGGCATATATGTTTTTCCTACTACAAATAACAGCAGGAGGGTTTCTTATATGGCAAAGACTTGTTTCCAACAGAATTAAAAATATCCTTATGGCTGAGCCAAATGAAAAGACAAATGGTCAGACAGCAATGAAAGCAGACAGTGTTCCTGTTTAAGGACAAGATGACATGGTCTTAAGCATCCCCAATTAAATTACGGCTGCCATAGCCAGTCTTGTGAAACAGGCACCTGAAGTGTCCTCATGAAGGACCCATCTGTCTTTGACCTTAAACAGCCACCAAACACTTGAGCCAAAATTTGGTATTTCCTTGCCATCGCTCTGCGGCCCAGAATGAGCCCTGGGCTGCCAGTGACACCCCTGCTTCCCTCTAACACTGTCACCTCTGCTCTTCTTCTCTAGCAGGGAAGCCTTGCAGAGCAAAACAGGAAATCTGCTGGCAGCAAACAGCAGCAACCCCACATCTTCCCTCGTTGCAATGCTTTAGATCAGCTGCCAGGGTGGACTGAATTACAACCACAAACAGAAGAGCTGAAGGTCTGTCGGACTCAGCCTGGAGCTGTCCAGTCTGTCCCCACATGCTGCTCACAGCCTCTGAAACACCCAGTGCCAATTCCAGAGGTCCCAAATTACCCCAAATATCCACTAACACCGTGGTGTGTACAGTTTTCACTATCCTCAGGTGCTCCAAAAGCAAGTGATAAAGAGTAAGCCAGGGAATGAGGCCACTTTAAGACAACCCAAAAAGGTCTGCTCCCCAGCTTCCATTCTTTTCCCCTCATTGCCATTGACTGCACAAATACGACTGTTTTCTTCTTCTTCTCTCCTCTCACACACGCTCCCCCTGGCTCTGCCTTTTTTTAATAAAAATGGCATGAGAAGCATGGCAGAAGATAATGAAGAGAATTCCTGCCCGACTCTGCAGTTGGGAGAGAGGAGGGGTGGGATGCTGTAAACACAAGAAGGACGTCAAAAATCCCGAGCTCTTGTGCCGGGCTGTTATTTCAGCTGTGGTCCAAGCTCTCCCTGTTTGGATAAGCCCAGCAACATGGCAGGTGCAAAGGCCTCAAAACAAGTCTCTTGCCTCTCTCTCAGATACCGAGCTGACTCAGAAGACATAAATGCCAAGGAAACAGCCTTGGAGAGGCTTTTCTGTCTCTCTATCTATGAGGAGAGACGTGCCAACAGGGGCCACAGGTTTGCTCTGTGCCCTCCAGCTTTTTAATGATTTGTTTACAAGCACAGGAAAACGGTATTTGGAGTACTGAATGAACACTCAGGGGCTGGATGGGAGACTGGGGACCATATGGTGGATTTCTGCTCCCAAATCCAACTTAAACCTGAACTGGGTGTTTCCAAGGAAGAATGACAGAGCAGCCAACGACCTGAACAGATAATCTCAGCTGAACACTTGGTGGGTACGTTCAGCAGGACTCTGTGCTCTCTGAAGCCCAGACTCAACTTTTGCTTCTGGCTGTGTCAGAAAGTTGAACTAACACCTAAACCAGCCACCTTACCCACTTATGCAATAACCCACAGGTTTGGGATTGAAGTCAGAGGTTAAAGGATCCAATGCATTAGAAAAGGAAAATATCCTTGGATCCTTGGAATATTTCTATGAACCAAAGCCACCACCAACTCTCATAATCACCACAAATCCAAAACAGGCAATTAGTCTGCAGCTCTGCTTTCCCTTCTGTAGGTGTAAATCCCAAGTAACCCAGCAAAACACTCCAGGTTTAAACCACTGCAACTCAGCTGCTCATCTGTCCCTCTGAGGTGCATTTGCTGCTCAGACCAGCTCCAAGCCTGCCCAAGATGCCCTGGGGCAGGATTACATGCCTGCCTGTAGCACCTCTGCTCTGAAACCCAGGTCCTGTTTAGGACCTTAAACACATTTGGTTTTGAACATTTTTTCTTACACAGACTACTCTCCTCTGTCTTTCATGCAAGAACTGTTAAGTTTTGTAAGTAGCAAACCTATAGATATATATGCAACTGATGAACTCCAGCAGACTTTGATATAATCCTCCAAGCATTTGCCCTGCTACCAATTTAAAACACAGTAGCACGTTTAATAAAAAACAAAGTTTGCAGCCCAGGCCTTAAAGAGAGTTCTTAAAAAAAAAAAACCAACAAAAAACCAACAACAACAACAAAAGTCAAGAGACGATTTTCTCCTCTCATGTTTAAACAACAACAAAAATATGAATTTTTAAGGTGGCTGATATAAATGGACAATCTCCCTGAGATTAGGTTACAAATCCTGGGATAAAGCAAATCCTCGAGGCCCTGGGCCTCACATGGCTGTTTGCACTAGACAGGCAATTTCACAGCAGCACACAGGTTAAGTGTCGGAGCACCTGGTTGCTATTAGAAGCAGGGAAGGAAGGAAGAAAAAAAATCCGTTGTGTTTTCTTCTTCACTGCTGCGCTCAGACCCTGAGTGAGATGGGAGCATTTCTCTGCATGAGGCTCAGATGTGGCCAATGCAGGAGGGGAGGCTGGTGTGGTTTAGCTAAGGAAAGATCTGGGACATGAAATGCAGAAAGCCCTATTTCCAACTGGCGGAAGCCAGCAGTTCTCCATCGATTTCGAGGGAACGGTGCCAGTATCCTCCACCTGAGGACAGTGCTCCGGTGTCCCAGTGCAGAAGGGAGAAAACAGTAACACAGCCAGCAGGCAGGCTGGGACAGGATAACTGCTGTCAAGGGATCACTGTCACTGACGAAGCTTTGCCTGTTGCATCGTGCCTCTGTGTGAGCACTGCCTGATTACTGACACCCTTAACGATGTCCCGGCTGTGACGTGGTGTCTCCGTGCGGTACCGCCAGTGCCAGCACCTGCCTGGTTACACCACAGTGTAGGAGAAGTGCCTGATGCACACCCTGCCCACCACACCCTGGGAGCCAACAACCTCCCCTCAACTTTTGGATCATCACTGGGGCTGGGAGCACTTCAGCTGCTGCCCTCAGCTCTGTGCCAGTCCATCGAGTTTGGGCAGAAGGCTCTCCTCAGTTTAGGGTGGTCAACTTGGTGGAATAATCTTCTTCACCTTCTCTGAATCCAGACCTGACCTCTTGGATTTCTTTTCAACAGGCCTGAGCCAAGACCTGATTTTCAGAACTCAATACCCTCCTGTTTCCCTGTAATCCCACCAAAATGGTGAACAGAGCCAAGGGAGCAAACACTCACAGTGTCTGGTCTGAAGGCTCCTGGAGCCAGTGGAAATTATTTTGTCCATTTTCAGTAGGGCTTAGATTGGGCCCCAAGAGAACACAGATGTTTGCAGTGTTCTCTGGTTTCACATCTACCATCCCACCTCACCAAGACCTACTTTGGAGGGTGCTGGGCATGGGGCTGTGGCACTCCTGCTCCTCAGGAGGAGGGAGGGATGACAGACAGGGATGTGCTGTCACACCCAGGGCAGAGCAGAGTGCACAGACATGGGTGAAGAGATGAGGTGACTCTTCCAGAGGAACATTTTGTCATTTCCCTCCTCAGAGGCTCTGTGTTTTGCCTTAAGCCGCTGCAGATTATGAGAAATCCTACTGGATGGTCTCCAGTGGGATCTCTAATGGTTTAATAACTAAACATTACTGAACATACTTCCACTAGCCTCTTCCTAAAACCCCATCATGAGCTAATTTCCTCTATTGTCATTACATCTGCAACTGGTCTTACAGTTTAAAAAACTCCTGTACCACTGTGAATAAATGATCTGGTTTACTGCACTGGGCTTTCAGAGACTGATAATTTGGGATATCGAATTCCAGGCACCCTCTCTGAGGTACAATTTGAAAAGAAGGAGCTTTCTTTCCACCTTGCCTTTCCTATCACAAAAGCACCAGGAGAATGCTGGAATTGGGATATCGGCATGGAGATGCCCAATGTCAGTATTCATTTAAGGAGATCCTGACCAAAAAGGCTGAGAGAAGTTTGGGTGAAACAATCACAAGATGGGTGGCCTGGGCCTGCAGCAGGATTCGCAGGTAGTACACCATGCAGCAATACATCTAAAATCATGGAATTCCAGAATTGTTTGAGTTGGAAGGGACTTTAAAACTCATCTAATTTCAACCCTTTCATTAGATCAGATTGCTCAGGGCCCTGTCCAGCATAGCCTGGAATACTTTTGTCTTGTCTGTTGCCAGATCCCACAAGATATAAAGGACAGCACAGGTATTTCAGTCTGACTGCAGCGTTCTTTCCAAATCCTTGCTTGTTTGAGTGTAGATTCAAATTTAACAGAGACTTGGAATGCACTTCCTAGGAAAATGTATTAAAATAAAATGCCCAGGAAATGATCAGGCCAATAGTTCAGCAAAAGTAGCTGAGAAAAGCTGTATTGGCTGACTGATAAAAAGGTAGGTAACACATTTCTGCTACTTCTGCGGTATTTGAGGCTCACTCCAAGTTTTACAAGAGTTATTTTTAAATTGTTGCATAACACGTGTCTGTCCAATATTTCTGTCCTCAATCAAGCAAAGAAAATGCATTTGTTATTCCTGGGAGATTTCTGGTACTTCTTATCTTATTTAGAGCCCAAAATAAAGATGCACACAAGAAGGCAAACATCAGAGAGAAGTTATTATCCATGAGATAATGCACAGCCTAATTTACCACATATCTGAGACTGTTTCACCTGCAATAAATTATTTTGCCCAGCAGGAAAAGTCCTGTTTGACCTTCTATTTTTTTTTTTTTCTCTCCTGCAGCTGAAAACTCTGCTACTACTTCTAGGTCATGAGTTCAAATTCCACCCTGGCTGGGAGTGATTAAATATATCAATTTCTAGTAGTATCTATTTGGATAATAATAGGACAGCTGTTAATATTCACTTTTTTAGGGACACTTGCACATGCCTAAGTTGCAGTCTCCAGGCCTGATCTCTCTACAGCCTCTGTGTATTGCCCAAGAGGTACTTTGGAGATGGGAATCCAATGTAGCAGCAGTCCTTGGGGAGACCCTGGCTGGAGCAGAGCTAATCCCAAAGCCAAGTGTCACTCCCCAAATAGGGCAGTCCCTCTTTCCTGGAATAATTTATATAGGAGTGGCAGCTGTGCGGCATTCAGAACAATCCCACCCTTCAAAGATAGGCCCAGGCTTAAAAATTCCTCTGGGCTGCCCTGTCTTGGGATCACAAACCCATAAAGATATCAACCCGCCCTTACTACCTTTATTCTTGCATCATGTTCAGCCGAGCCAGAACAGGAGCTACGGATTCTGTCAAGTGCCATCTTTAGTTACAGTGTTACATAAGAAACCGCAACAGCGAGGAACCACAAATCTATCACCACAGCTGGCACCAAACGGCCTCTCTGCACAGGCTTAGCGGAAAAGCTGCCTCCTGAATGGGCACAGAGTGTCAAATTATTCTTTCTCCTCTCCAGGGCAGGGTTAAGGCAATTTGGCAGAGGGTGGTAAGGGAAAAAATTGCTCTATCTGCTCTGCCTGTGGGGTCAGGAAGCAGGTTTTCTTCTTTCGCAAAGATAACCTGGCACCTTTAATGAAGAAAGCAGGGAAAAGGAAAGCCATCACAACGTGGCTTGCAGCTGTCAAATCACATCAGCCAAGTGGAGATGCATCACCCCTGAGAGCAGCAGCACTATTGGCCTCCAACACTTCACTGGGAGCTCTTTGGATGAAGGCACTCTGTGTATTTCCTCTGTGAAACACCCAGCACACTACTGGCAGCTATAAATAATAACAACCACTACCTCGGGATTTAACAGCACGACATGTGAAGGAGAGAGGCAGGAACAGGAGATGGAGTAGAAGCAGTTTTCATATTTTTCCTCTTCCTGTCTCGCTGAGCCCTCGGTGCAGAGCAGGGCTCTGTGCTCCTACCTGGCACAGGGAGCAGCATCAGTCACCCCTGTGCCTCCCTGCCCAGACCCGTGCAAGCCACAGGTGAGGCCCCACTGCTGGGAAAGGAAAGAATTTCCCCAGGGGGTGTTGGCAGTGGAGTTGCTACTGGGTGGAGGATTCTCCTTCCCACAGCACATCACCTCTGTTAGGGTCAGGCAAACCTACGGCCAGTTTCCCGCTGCTGGGAGGGAAGGTGTGGGACAGGCAATTGTCCTGTATTGCTCTGTTCTTTCATCATGGGGGATTTCCATGTTCAGTAAGCAGGAACAGGGCAATCTATACTGGCTGCATGAGGAAGGAGCTGATGACACAGCCAAGGCCAGGCATGGCCTCGGAGCAGCACAGGGACAATGCCAGCCCCTTGCTGAGCACCAGGACTGCTACACTGTCCTACACCAGCTGCATATCAAACATCACAACTTTGCCAAAACTGACCACAGGCAACTCCAACACACTCAAAACTCTTCACTGACAAGGCTTTCGTACAGTGACAGCACAGCCACTATTCCTGCTGGGAAAGTAGGATCTGCAAGGGAAAAATGAAACATTTACTCCTTAACAAAAGGACTCTGGATGAAGAACTAGGCAAGCTCTTGAACCTGAAACTGGAAATTACAGGGGCAAGAGAAACCTGGTGGGACAGAAGGGTGTTTGCTTCTTGGGAAAGCTCAAAATAGCTTTGTCCATGGAAAGCTAGCACGGAAAGTTAATGATAGGGAAGCTCATAGAAATGAGCAAGAAAGTGTGAATAAGAGTAAATCTGTTCCTGCTGAAGCTTGGTAAAAGTGTTCCTGCTGGAGAGGAGCTGTAAAATTTCATATGGATATAGCCAGGGATCTCTAACATTACTAAAGAAAAATAATATGGAGAATTGTGCAATTATGGGAAAGAAACCTCCTAGTTGGAGACTAGTGAAAAATGCTTTTAATAACAGCAGTTCCCTGGTAGTGCACGGTGTGAGAGTGCCCATTAAATACTCAGTGGCTCAAGTAGAGACTCACTGTTTTGCATTTATGCCCAGTAGCTGTAATAGGTTGGATTGAAAGAGAAATTTGAATGAAAATGGATTTTTTTTCATTCAGTTATCACTTTGAGGATGACTAACAAACATTTCCTGCAAATAAAGATCAACCCCAGAAGCTTGAGTATTCACAGACATACAGAATTGGTAAAAAGGCTCAGTCAATGCAGAGAAAGATGGAGTTATAATGCAGAAATGAATAACTTACAGGTCTGGATGTCTTGCAATGGTCCATATATTGGTATAAGACAATCATATACATGTTAGGACCAAGAAATTCAGAATAAACTGGGAACTCTTTATTGCAAGTGAGAGAGGAAGAGAGCAGTTAAGTGGAAAGCCAGGCTGGATGGAGCTCTGAGCAACTTGGTCTAGTGGAAGGTGTCCCTGCCCATGGGAGGGGGTTGGAATGAGATGATCTTCAAGGTCCATTTCAACCCAAAGCATTCTATGTTTCTATGATTCTATGATTTATTCAATTGCAAGAAAACTATGAACCATCAGGGGGATGTACCCACAAAAAAAGCGTGGGAGGTCCTCACACATCAAGGCAAGGCCTCTCTGGGGTAACTGGGTAAGTGCTGGTGCACAAGGACAGCTGGAATGCCATCTACAGTTCCGAAGCCAGCCAGGAATCCAGATGTGTAGCACGCCAATATCGCATGGATAACCTTGCAGATAAATCTGGCCATGCAAAGTGTTTTCTTAATATTTCAGTCCTATCTTAGATACTCCCCAGTATTTCCTGGCATATCAAGAGAAGTTTGGCATAGTAACTGTGGAGGAGGGATGAGCAGAAGATGGGTGATTATATGGGCTTCAGCTTTTGGTGTTGGGAGAAAAACCACCCAGTGATCTGTATCTTGTTTGGGTGGAAATATGGTGTTAATTATCATCATGACAGATAGATTTGGCAATTCATTTCAGCTGCTTTAGATCATACATTCCTCTGGCTGGTAGACCTCCAGAAAACAGAGAAATAGAAATCTTTGAGGTGAAGGAAGGAATGCCATAATAAGGACAGATGTCACTGTGAAGTTTTAGTGTTGCATTCTGCAGGGACTTGGGTTTAGATATCATCATTGTGATATTCATAACTTCCCAGTCAGTTCAGCTGGGCTGGTGTCAGGTGAATGCACTCTTGCTCTTGAGTTCAGGGGCTAAAAGGCACGCCAGTAACTGGCTGTAAGGAGTTCTTGTTCAGTATGAACAGCCATTGCTGATTCTCCAGCCTCTCTGCTTGTTCATGTTTGTAGGAACCTTCAGACTAAAGAGTTACTTTCCATTTCACTCAACTTCTCCTCCTCTGGGGTTTCTGACAAGTCACTGACCATATGCCCCTTCCAACCGGGGACCAGTAACAAATGGTAAATGCATCAATAAGGCAAATTTGGAAGCAAATGATCGTGTTAGATAAAGTAGGGGCCTGAAGCACATGAACTGCTAAGGACCCCTGAGCAATGAAACACTAAGGACCTACAAACAGTGCCACAGGAGCCCTCCAGCCACCTGCCATCCTGGGGGTGGCAATTTCCCTGTCATTCTTCAAGCACTCCAAGAAGCCTGAGTGAGATCTTCCTCTACCACCTTTAGGTGTTAAAACCCAAGAAATGACATGGAGTTTACAAGTTCAGCACTGAATGGAAGCCCTGATTCTAACAAGACACTTAAAAATATTGTACTTACTTGAACAAGAACTGCTGTTTACGCAGATGATGATCAGTCCCCTCCAGCTATTATCAAGCCACAGAAAAGGTTTAGCCACAGAATGTCAGTGCAAAATAGCCAAAATTGAGAAGAAAACCTATTCTCTGTACAAGAAAATACAAGCTTCTCTCTCAGTGTTTCTTTTTTGAAGTCTGAATGCAGGATCTCTATGTGTCATCTCGGGACTAAAGCTCTGGTAGGAATGGCTCAGAATAATGTTATCACAAGACTGCTAACTGGCTTCTCAGAGAAGCTCAACTCTGCAAACCCAAACCTTGTACCAGGGCTTCGTGCTGAGATTCTTTCTCAGGTTATTTCAGTCAATGCCTTTGTCTTGAAAAAACCCTACTGGTTAACACCACAAAGACAACCGGATCCAGCGCTGTCCACCACACTTTGAGGCTTCTTACAAAGTCTGTGGCAGAAATGTTGGGAAAGTTTCCAGCTCTCTGAAACTTTTTCAGTTAATCTGACAACTTTCCAAAACCAGCCTCAGTGTCTCTTGGCTAGGTCTGCCAGAGGAGAGCATGTAGGTCTTGTCAGTGCACCCAGCTCCTCACTGCTCACAAATTGGGATACTGGGAGTGCCACGGGGAACTTGGGCTGCTCACCCCGGGCTGCTCACCCCAAACTGCCCTGCTGGGACTGACACCTAACTGCCTGTGACACCATCCAGAGAGCTCTTAAAAAATCAGCAATGATTACTCTCCAATGCAACAGTGTGAGTGCAAAAAAGCTCCAGTAATGGTGAAAAGCCACTACCTCGGTTACCACTGTGACCATGTCACACAGTATTTCTAGAGAACAGCCAGAGCACAGCCCTCTGAGCATGTGCACAACCCACACTTTGGATTAAATTGTGAGCTGAGACTTTGAGACTTGCAGATGAGGCTCCTTCCTTATCACTCGCTGTGGTGTGAAGACTCAGCAGTTCTATGCTGCACCTGGCCTGACCTCTTTTTTTCCCCCCACTGATTTATTTAGCTTTCTGCTCTCTTCCTAGGCTCTGACTCTCATTTTATCCCAGATACCAGCAATTCTGGCTGATCACACTCAGTGGAATTGAGTGTATCTTGCCTGGTTTCTGTAAGGTCCAAGGCTAAGGTCCTGTCCCTCAGAAATGAATGTTTAAGCCTCAGCTTGAGCCAAGAGCTGAGATTAAAATTCAGCTTGAGAACAGAAGGTCTGGCATTATTTTGCATTTCTTAATAAAATGTTTCCACTGTTCTAGTTATTTACTCTCCTCTGTGGAGCACCCAGTGCTGACTAGGCAAGGGCTATCCATTAAAGGCTGTCTCTCCTCTCAGCTTAAAAGGAAGTTTCCTCTCTTTGACGGGAAGAAGGTAGGAGAAATTAATTTTTCTTTCAGCATCTCCACACCTGGGGAAAGGATCTTGCTCACAGATAACAGTGCAAGCAAATATTTTCTTTGGGAGAAGAAGAGAAAGTGAAGATCAAGGTCAGAGGAGGCAAGAGTAAAGATATGTGACTGCCTTCAAAATAGCCTTCCACAGAACATGTGGGGGGGTCATTTTATTTAATATGGAAAGCATGCGAGGGCACCAAGGAGAGGCAACTGTCTTGGGGCTCACAGGGAGATAAAGGGGCTGCAAAGCCTGGCTGCACAGATATGCTGAATTCCGGTGTTGCAGAATGAGGTAAACAGGCAGATGTGAACAGGGGAGAGAGACAGTATTTACCTCTACACGCATTTATGAGCAGGAGCACGGCCCAGCACCTCCGTCCCTGAATTCCCTCATCCCTTCCTTCCTGTCTAGGGAGTATAAAGACTCTGGTGGCTCTTTGCACAAGGTTCCAATGGAAAATTCATATTGCTTTTGACTCTACCAGAAAACCACAACCCCATGCAGAGTTTCAAGGAGATTGTTGTGTCTCAAGGTACGGCCCAGCAGCAGCCTCTCAATCTCCCCCATCACCAGGGGATACAGATCAGTGCTGTGCCCATATGATATGATAAAAAATTCATCTCACTTCTCAAAATTTCAAACGTGTGCAGAAGTCTTGAATCACACAAGCACAAAATGGTTTGGGTTGGAAAGGACCTTAAAGACCATCTTGCTCCACCCCGCCCCCACCATAGGCAGGGACAACTTCCACTGTCCAGGTTGCTCCAAGCCCCATCCAATCTGACCTTGGACACTTGCAGGGATCCAGGGGCAGCCACAGCTGCTCTGGGCATTATTTCAAAATTATTTCAAATTATTTCTGGGCAACTATTTCAAACCGTGCTAGGGCATCACCACCCTCATTGTAAATCAGCCAAAACAGTCTCAAAAGCAACTATGAGTGCTTAGGAATCTGCATATTTGTCTCCTCACCCGGTGACTAAAACTTCACTTCCCAAGTGTCCTGTCAGAGTTCACTGCCAGGATTTTCCCTGTGGTCCCTGCTAAGACACAGAGGAAGTGAGCCCAGCTCACCTAGAGGGTTTGGATGGGATTTGGTTGTGAGATTGGCTGTGCCAGCTTCCGGAAGCATTCATTTCTGTCACCACTGCTCACAGGTGGAGCCCAGAAAGACTAAATTAAATGCTGTGTCTGATTTTTAGCTTGTTGTGTAACTACCTGAGACATACAGACAGGGACTGTGCTGTTACCGCACGTGATTTAATCAATGACCCTCAGGAAAACTGTCATCTACTCCTGGCTACTGATTTAATTCTTGGAGCACTCTTTCACTTGAGCTAGCTGTAAGTGACCCACAAAATCATAATAAAAGACAGAAAAACAGAATTCAGAATACAAGTTACTCTTTGGGCTTTCCTTTTTTTCTTTCATATTGTGTTATGAAGTCAAAACTGGACCTGTTTCTGTGGGAACTTGTGCTAAGGTATGCAACTATTTCAAACCAAACCAGTCCCATTTTCCAATGAGAGTGGGCCAGGTTTCAGGCAAAGATGCTTTCACAGCGAAATCTTGGGAAAATTCACCGCTTTCTACATTTCCAATATGCCAATATTCATCTCATGCTAAGTGCCAGCAATTGTTTGAACAAGGCTACAACCCAAGAAAGCACTTAAGCACATGCTTAACTTTCAGCACATGAGTAATCTTTGTGATGTCCTGGGTTTTTGTTTTTAGATTCACTATTGTTAGTTACCTTGAATTTTTAAATCCATAGGGACAATTTGCATTTTCTGAGCTGCATAATTGGGCCATGAAAAGGGATGGTAGTTCATGATTACTGAATTGTTAATTAATCATTTTTATTCTATTTAAATATGCTTTAGAAGACCATAATGATGTATGCTTCCTTGATATTAGCTGTACTAATTAGATCATCTTTTCTAAATTAGAGTGCAGTTTTCTTAGCAGGTTTCCTTTTATCTGGTGTTCATTTTTCAAAAGAGCTTCATGTTGCTTCCACAGATGAATGAATCATTTCCAGGGAATCATGTTATGCAAAAGATGTTTTTCTTGCTGTTGAATGCTTACGGGTAGATCATGGATCTCCTCCCAATCAGTAAATATTTTGAAGGTGGACTTTCCTCAACAGTAATGCATCCCTTGACTAGATGAGTGTAACTGTATCTGGGATGAAACTCAGTTCCTACAACAAACTAGAGCACTTGCCATATTTCCCATTTCAGAACAATCTCACACCAACACAACTTGGTTTAGTGACACATGAAAGCAGAAAATGGAAGTGGTTGAAACAGATTTACACACCTGAACATGCACATGTATTTCTTTGCACACTTCCTTTAGCAGTTAATCAGTGCTCCAGCCCTGAAAGCTCTGCTCTCTCCTTCGCTATCAAAACATTACTTTCAAAAGATTCCCAAGGAAACAATGACCGTGTTATTCCAGAGGTCCTCATTTAGGTTAGCTTAACCATTTAATTTATCATATCTTAGGTACATTGCATTATCTTTTCTAGTTAGAGAGAGCCTGAGTGACACATCTCTGCACAGCCAGCCTGGAAATTTCTCACAAACTATCTCTATCCATAACTCACAAACTCTATCCATAACTCTCAGGCCATCTCATTTGGGTTTAATGCTCCTGGTTTTGAGAGAAACTATGAGAACATCCTGTCATGGTAATTCTGGGCATGTCTGTCTAGTTCAACATCTTAACAATCACTTGTAGTGCTGGACATTAGAAGGATGAGAAGAACAGGACATTGTTTTGATCTGAACAAGTCTATCCAGCTCTCTGGAAAGCAGCTACTTACGTGTCGACAAATCTCCTGCTGAGGTTTGAGACGACCACAGGAGATCCAGACTGGAAAGGAGGGTCCCGGACCACTTTGTACTGGATGGGTTTGCAGCCTGAGCACAGGGTGCTGTGGGGGACAGAGCTCAGCATGGCAGCGTCGATTTCCAGGTGCTCGTCTAAGGTGTAGATCTGGATCCCATACACCTCCTCTCCCACTTTTCCCACATCCAGCTTGATGGTCAGTGGGATGTCACAGAAGACGTTCTGTGGCCCGAGTGAAATATTCTTCCCGCTGACCGTGAGCAGCTTGATGTCATTCACTGCTCCACTGGAGTCCCAGTCCGGGGAAACGAAAGTCACCCAGACCGTGAGGGACTCTGGAGTCAGGGGATAGCGAAATTCCAGCTGCAGGTAGCAACCCTGGGGCTCAGGACAGGCTGGGGGCACCGTGTGTTGGTTGACGGCCGAATTGGGACTCCATGTCCTGACGCTGGATTTACAGGGCTGCTCAACGTCAGGGTGCCCTGGTAAGGAAGAAGGGAGCAAAGAGAGGGCACAAAAGAAGTTAGAGAACATGAGTTTTCATTAGCATCAGTTTAAAAGGCAGACCAGTGGCAGGAGAACATATCTGTCCAGGAAACTAATTATTTACTTCATCAGAACAGGCATGGCCAGCATGGGGAGGAGGAACAGAACACCAGCGTCTCCTGACCGGGTGAGAGACACAAAGGCAGTTTAAGTGCCCAGCTGGACTGGACACCACACAACACACTCTGTGCCAGTGCATCTGGGCCTGCATTTCCTCTTTCTAGTGCCTTTCCCCGTGCCAAACAATATTTTATACCCCTTCCACTTGGTAATTTACCTGATAAACAGAGTCACTTAGCCTTCAGTTCACCTCCTACTTATTCCCTTGCCTCTCACTTGAAAATACAATCTTTTTCTCTTTAACAAAGACAAGAAAAGAGCCTTTGTTTGTTCCAAGAAGCTGTTGTGCTGTTCAGGGGCAACTCCTGTGGCATTTACAGGCTGATCTAGCACATTGTGTAAGACCCTTTCTTTGGACGCACATGGAGCACAGGTCTGAGCTGTCTCTTTGCTCTTGTTGTGATGAAACAAGAGGCACTTGTGCTTTTACATTTCTCACCGTTGGTTGTGTTCAACTACATGGGAGGTAGTACTGAAAAGTAATGAAAGCCACAATTCTTGCTGGGTTCCCAAATACTATGGTAACATTACAATTTGGCGTGGAGTCATGGACTTCAAGATCCAGAGGGGTCAGATGGGTGGAACAGTTGGTAACAGAATCCAGTGAGAGCTATAAATTCCCTTTTCCTTCCCAAATAATCACACAAAAAGGGAGGAAAACATGACAGGGAGAAAGCAAAGTACAGAAAAGAAGATAAAGAAAGGTAATGAGAGGAGAGAAATGCAGAAGGCAGAGGGAAAAGAAAGGACAGCACCACTGTTTGCAACTGAGGAAGAAAGCAAGATAAACTACTGGGCAAACATGGACAAACAGGACGTCACTACTAATTTAAAGAGAAAAGGGCAATGTGTGAAGGTTATTCTGATTGTCTGTGATCCAATGAAGTGTTAGAAATGTGCCTCTTTTGTCAAGGATAAACAGCTCAGGGAATTCTCTGGTTCATACCAAATGGACCCAGATGCAGAATAGATTTCCTGGCAGCCTTCCTGCGATTCAACGCTATTGTCCTGCAGATGCCCAACTTTTCATGTTTCTCCCTCACCTCCCATATCCCAGAGCCCTTCTCTCCTCCTCACATGGCACAGAGCAGTGGGAATGCCATCAGCATCTGGAGAGACCACAGAGGTGATACATTTTGAAGAAAGCCAGAGGTCCATTTAAAACGCTCAAGTTTCCCTCCTGGCAAGTGTGCAAGCCCTGTGGATAATCACTGTGAGCAGCAATACCCCATTCAGCTCACGTCATCTCACCCTCACTGCCGGCTGCGTGTGCTTGGCTGAGCCCTCTGACAATTTTGTCAGACCCACAGCAAGCTCCTGACTGCAGCCCCAAGGTCTTTTTAAACTCCAGTATCTCAGAGGGCTTTGGAAAGATCTGTGAATTTTACCACTGCCCTCTCACAGAAAGGAAAATGGGGCTAATGGCTCACAGCCCAGCACGTCCCCACCTGGGATCCTGCAAATTCACCTCTGTCAGTTCAAGGCCTTGGTAAGACTTAAATTCCAAACAAACCTACACGTTTTGGTAGATCAGGGTGTGATCCCTGGAGATGCGTGAATTGGACTCAGCCTCCAGGGAGCTTAGCACAGAGATCATTACCCCAAAACAGCTGGCAGATTGTAGTCATTCATAGACTAAAAACCTCAATGAAGCTGAGATAAAGAGACTCTTTCTCAAATATCAACCAACACTTTCACTGGGTAAGAAATATCCATTTAGTTGTGGAAGAGGACAAAAACCTTATTTCATGTAACTGGATTTCTAGAGATGGGTAAATACTCTGAAAATTACAAATATTTGTATGTAAAAATAAATGGTGTAGAAGTTATTCTTCCCCTCTCCACTAGGTTCTGAAAATCCTTTGCCTTATGAGATAGTCAGATCAGACACAGAACAGCATCTCATGCAACATCACATCTTGCCTAACACAAAACAGGAATGTGAGGTTTGTGAGGATGAGCCAAACCCCATGTCTGGGTTAGAGAGCAGGGATGGCAGGTTAGGAGGGTGTCTTTCCTGAAATGTTTTCCCCAAATACAACCTGGTGCACCAATCCTTCATTGTGCAGTAAAGTGCAGTGCCTGGGATGAATTCCCCAGCACAGGGATGGAGCCTGAGAGGCCATCTGGAATCAGGAATCTCTCAGGATGTTACCCCTGTCACAACTGCAACTCACCTGCCACATTTCTTAGGTGGTCAAGATAAAGGAACCACCCAGTGGGACTCCAGTGTCCAACTGGGACAATTAGGATACAGAAGGAATAGCTCTCGAGGGAAATATTAGGCCCGGGAAAAGGCTGAGCTCTAGAGCAGCGCAAGGCAGCAACATTTTTTATAATATTCTCACACTTCTCTCAGTCAGCAGTGAGCCAAGCAGGAGGAGCTGACTGATACATGCATATAGTGCACAGCAAGCAAAGGTACTCACTGGGCTGGAGCCAAAATCACCTTTCTTACATAAAACCCCCCTTTGACAGAGCTATGGAGGTGCTGTAAGGTTTGTTGATCTAGCTGGTGTTGCTGGTGAGAATCCAGGTAGGTTAGAGCTTTCTGGCTCTATGGTGAAGATAAAGAGTAAATCAGAACTGCCTGATCTCCAGAGCCTTCCCACAACCCCTGCCAAGGAACAAATAGCCCCTCAAGCAGGGGCCACAACTGGCTGAGAGAGAACCACGAGATGCCTCAGCCTGGGGGTTGGATCCCACCATGCTCAGGAACAAGCACGGAATCAGGGAGGACACAGCACCCACAGCAGGGTTTTGCAATGGGCACAGCTCACACATAGCCCAGACCACTGCTGGTGCAGCCACCTGGGGTAGGAGACCTCAGGAAGTTGAGATCAACCAGAGCTGCTTCAGAGACACGCGAGGAGTGTGGTTTGCTGCTCAGAAGCTGCATGAGTCCTACAAAACATTTTCCACCAGTGTCATCTCAGATTTTAAAACAAGTTCATTTTGGCCATGCTTGTGCCTCCCTTGTCTTCACTTTCCACGGACATTCAAGCAGTGAAGATTTACACCCGTGGACCCCTGCAGAAAGTGAAGTTAAAGCTTGAATGCTTGAGTGCTCACAGATAGAGAATTAAAGAAGCCAGACAATGATCTAACTGTGCTATTTGTAACTCAGACCAAGTGCAAATAGGCAGAGGGCCTGAATGTCAGGGAGTGGGGTAGCAGAGACAGGAAATCATGGAGCAACAAACACCATACACTTGGTATATTTTCTACCCTAAAGTGGCAACAACTCGTTAATCCTGAGGACAGGATTACCAAACTTCTGTTCCATAGCAATGGCACAAGAGCAACTGAATGAGACAGATAAGGATCTGACTGCACCCTTCATAGTTAAGAACATGCAGGCACACACAGCAAGAAGAGGAAATTAAACGCAAAATGCTGCTGAGTAATAAATCTTAGAGTAGCTTAGTTTCTCTAGGAATGATGCCTCTGGCAAGACGTGTGAGATCTAGAAGTTTTCAAATCAAAGCTCAGTGGAGAAATTTTGATGGAACTGCATGTTTCAATGGAATATGCAGTCCTTTCAAAATAAAAACACTTTGCAAAACTGGGTTTATTTGGCCAAAGTTTTATTCTGGAAGAGAAAATGGCAAGAAATTTCTAACACTATTGGAACATTATGTTTTGACATTTTTGTAAGAAACCTTTTCACTTTTGCACCTTGAGACACTTTCCATTTTGATATTCAAAGTTGCTTTTGCCCTAGATTCTATACTAAAGGGTATATTTTCAAATGTCATAATTTAACCAAAGTTCATGAGGAATTATATGAGCTAAACAAAACATTTTGGCCAGCATCAAACACTTTTTGTTTTTAATTTTCCTTCATGGAGAATTTCAAAAGTTTCAAGTTTTCTTCCAAATGAAACCAGGTTTCAAAGTCTTGTAATCCTTGGCTAAGTGCAAATTCCACCATCTACCCTGAACTACTACTGCAAGTGATCCAAACTTTGCTAATGCTGTTTACTGGGTGATCTAGTCACCCCCATACCCAGAGTGCTGCTTCCCGGGATGGAGCATCCATCCAAGGGCCAGATGTGCCCTGAGCTGTGCCCAGGAGCCTTGGATGTCATAGGACCATGGAATGGTTTGGGTTGGAAGGGACCTTAAAGCCCCACCCCTGCCATGGGCAGGGACACCTTCCAGTATCCCAGGTTGCTCCAAGCCCTGTCCAACCTGGCCTTGGACACTTGCAGGGATAGGGCAGCCACAGCTTCTCTGGTCAACCTGTTCTAAATTTAGGGGGTGAGTGGGAGTGAAACACAACCTCTGCTGGGCCCCCACCCTGGGACATGGGTGCGTGGGGCAGAGGATACTGCCCACTGTCCCATCAAGCAGCAGGGACACAGCTCGTTGCACGTGCTCACCTTAGGACAAGGGAGAGCTCCTGGGCGCAAGCCCAAATAATATTCCTTGCAGAATAACTCCCGTGTGCAGGAGAAATAAACCCTTAACGTAAGGAGGTATTTGTACAATGAGTTTGCAAAATCCAGGATTGTCCTTGGGCTCAATGAGCTCACCTGTGTGCTCACGGTGCAGTGTGGGCCTGGAGTGTGCTGCTCTGGAAGGAACAGCTCGTGAGGCACAGGCTGAAATAATACTCTGCGCTTTCCAAACCGTGATTTGGGATGAGTGACCTTTGCCTGGTACAATCTTAAATATGCTCCACCACATACAGCCAGGGACGTACCGGAAGGGACGTGTGGAGGAGAGTTAATGATGGAGATCTAATGGCACTGCACAACCAGCCCTGCAGACCATTCTCCCTCCAACAGGCTCCAAGAGAACGACTTGCAAAACATCCTGAACAAGAGGGCTTGACGTGGTCACCTGCATTCCTGCTGCAGAGCACTTGCCCAAAGGGCAATCTCCTTCCAGCCTGGCTGCTGCTGCAGCCCACTGCTGTTCACCACAAGCAAAGGCAGCACAAATCAGGCCCAAATAAATAACAACTCCTCACTTTTGGAGTTGGAGTAGAGGGAGTAAACAGCTCCCCTGAGGATTTTGTCTGGCAGATGTGAATGCTCAGCATTTCTTGGCACTCTGCTGCTTTGTGAAATTCATATTCAGCTCCTGGAATTCCTTTAATTCATGGGCAGGGGCAGGACTCAGGGGCCAAAACACAGGTATTTGAGCCAGTGGCATTCCTTCAGGGCATGGTGTTCTGCTGCCTGCTGGCTCTGTTCATGTTACATGCAGGTATAATCAAGCACTCCCAAATTTTCCCACTTTTCCTTGTGGCTCTCCCTTTGCTCTGTCCCACCTTCTCCCCCACCATGTGTTTGTCCCCATCCTGTGACTCACCTTCTGCCTCCCGTGGGCTCCAGTGCCCCGAGGGATCGCAGGGCATGGGGGAAGAGGCGCTGAAGGCGTATTGCACCAGAACTCTTCCTTCCGCACACAGATCACATGCTGATCCCACTTCTCTAGGAGGCCAGGAAAACAGGAAAACACACCAACTTAGTAACAGCTGAATGAGCTGCTTATTCAACTATATTAAAAGCAATAAGACTTAGAATTCAGGTCCACTTAACCCTCTTTTCTCAAGGCACTGACAAACGTGTTTTCTGATGCTGATCTTCTGTAGATTTAAGTCAAGAGCCTGTGTAGAAAGCATTTGTGAGCCCTCCATCCAACACAAAATGACAGCAACCTGGGAAATCACATTCACCTATATTTTATTTTTTTTTCTCCTGCACTGGACCAAACCATGACAAAAGAAAATACACACTGCTTAGTGGTTAGAGCAGAGAAATTGGCCTCAGGAGTTTTCAGATCTATTTCTGCTCCCACCATGGATTTATTTATTGTTTGAACTTGTAGTATCTTTAGGATTGTCCTACCAGCAAGACTGGCTGAGCAGGGAAACCCAGTTAAACACCAATTCACAAATCACAAACTGGTTTGGGTTGGAAGGGACCTTAAAGCTCATCTCTTTCCACCCCCTGTTGGGGTCAGGGACACCTTCCACTATCCCAGGCTGCTCCAAGCCCCTCCAGCCTGGCCTTGGACACTGCCAGGGATCCAGGGGCAGCCACAGTTTCTATGGGCACCCTGTGCCAGGGCCTCCCCACCCTCACAGGGAACAATTCCTTCCTAACATCTAGTCCAAAACTACCCTCTGTCAGTTTAAATAGTTTTGCTAATACATTCACAAGATATGGGTTTAAGCTGATGTAGACTGGAGTAATTCTAACATTCTCCATAAGGTTAAGCTGATTTATATCAGCTGAGGATGCATTTCACACAGTTCAGCCCTAGATTCCTTGGGGTCACAAAATTCGGAACCCTGTGTGCCCCAGAGTGTGTGGTTATTCACCCCAGTATGCTGCTTACTATTCAGAATTAATTGTTCTGCTTTAAGGATCACTTTCTGCTGGAATGAAAAGTTAAAAATTAATTATCCTAATGATCAAATGCACCTAGGAAAGGACAGAAGTTTTAGACAAACAATTTGTGTGTAATACAGTGTGCTATCTACGCTACTCTAGTAAGAATGATGTGAGTTAATTATTAAAATAATTTATATTAATTATTATAATCAGCTATGCAAATTTTAACCATCATCACCACGACTACATGATTTATTTCAGCACTGCCTTGAAGAGAGGACTGTGATCCCCAGGCAGAAGTTATTTGGGGTCCTCAGTGGCTGAGCCAGCCTGACAGAGACAGTAACTAGCTGAACTTGTGCAGCGCAAGGAAGGGATGCACCTGCTGAAAACACCTGAAAAATACAACACGGCAATGGGGTAGAAAAAAGAAGAGGGAGGAAAAGGTGGCCTCCTCTTCCTTTCATAGTCTGTAACACTGGAAATGAGAAAATGTGGGCATGTTGTGAGTACTTCTCTCCGTGTCTCACTTCACCCACCTGCACTATTGGCGTGACACTGCCTCCCTATTTCAGTTCTCAGCTGCCTATTTAGCAGAGGTTTAGGTGCCTGACTCAGCTTGCCTGAATAATATACGCAAAAAGAAAATTTAAAAAATCAAGAAACCTGAATAAATGGTCCTGAGAAATCAAAACATAGAAATATTGCTGTGCTGTTGTTCTTCAGACACTTCCACCAACAGTCAGGATAGAAGTCCCTGCAATAATAATCTTTCAGTTTCTCTACAAAGAGATTCCTGCATTAGCACTTGGTTCTGGATGAGGAGAGGGCTCTGGAAGCCAAGTTTCCACAATTAGGACTGCTTTTTACTCAAATTAGCAGCTATACAGTTTCATCACAGGCTGCCATGATGGAAAAAAACTGTAGGCTTATGGACAAACATTTCCTTTTAGCAGTGAGGACTTGGAGGTAAGAGAGAAATCACAAGGAGCATCATGTGGGAAAGGCTATGAGCGAACTTTCTCTTTTTACTTTTCCAGTTTGGGAGCCAAACTCAGGCCTGATGTAACTCCACTGGCTGAAAGGACTTACACAGGGGATGTCTCCTGGGTTAAAGTTTTTGGTCTGCAGACTCTTGCACACAAATCCTATAAAGAGCCATGAATGTCAAACCTAATTATGGAATCCCATTTACAGGCTTATGAAAACCTAAGCCAGGTCCTTATACCTCATGAAGCCATGGACAACAAGAAAAAAATGAGCACAAATCGGTTCAAAACACTGTTAATTAGGAATGATAGCCATCTCTGCCACCTTATACACTGTGGCACATGACTTCCCAAAGTGCAGGGTAATGGAAAATCAAGACTTCTCTGTTTACTAATAAGCCAAGTACTGGGGAAATTCCAGCTCATGAAGTTCAGAGCACAGGAGGAATTCATCCCTACAGCATGATATTTCAGTGAAGTGGGTTCAAAATCTAAAGATTACTAGTGAAAAAACAGATAATTTCCTTCAGGGCCAGCACCAGTTCAGTAGGCAACTCAAAACCACAAAAAATCTGTCATTCCTTTGGGTAAAGAGTGCCTGTTTACTGAATAAATTGGAACTGCTGTACTTGAAATTCAGAGTTGGTCCTCTCCCTTCTAAGGCACTGAAACTTTCCAGCAAGGTTTAACAGAGTGATTATCAAGCCCAGCCATCTCTGGGACACCACAATGACCAAAATATTTGCTTGCTAATAATGAGATAGAATCAGATTCATGGAAGTTAATGCTGTCACCTCAATGAAAACTTGAAGAAGCAGATGCATTCAAAGATTTTTGCCCAAATTTGCTGCAGAGCCCTGTGACAATAACTGTTTACATCTGCCCACGCATCTCAAACAGGAGGTGCATGAATGGATGCTCAGAGACAGCAGATGAACACATCCAATGGATGCAGTCAGGAAATGAAGAGACTTCTCTTTTTCATGCTTGTTTTCACTTGTTTCATTGGCTTTATTGTTATTTCATTATTACATGCTACTATGTATGCATGCAACATTTTTTCACGCTTTTTTGCAAGGGAGGATGGAGAACCATTCCAATCCTGTGGGCAGGATCTACAAGAAGAAATGCTGGTTGTTGATCTATTTGATTATTAGAGATGTTTGGGAGCTCAACCAGCTGCTGGAGCTTAGGGTCGAAGTATCTTGGGAAATTTACATGCAGGTAAGTGACTCTCTAGAGTGAAAGAGCAAACATCAATTGAGCACTTTGAAGAGGCAAGATTTTACTGCAGTGCACAGCTCCTGTGTCTACTTCTGCCAAGGTGTGAGAACACAGGATAGCCAACCCCAAATTTACAGGAATTAGGAGTTAACATTGCTCTCTGCCTCTAAATCCACGTAATTACTCATGTAATTTGAAGACCCTGTGAGGAAAGCATCTGAAGTACCTATGACCGAGTAGGATCTAAGCAGGGAACAGACACATGGTCTTTACTTCCATGCCTCATCTCCCTTCAACCTGTCAGGACCTCCCACACAGATACAGCCAGCCCAGTGCTACGTTTTTAAAGAGAAGGCTAAATTTTCCCTCCCTGACTTTCATTAAGCAGAGGTCACTGCCTGTGCACAGCTCTGGAGAATAAAAGAGACATAAAAGGAACCTGAGTTACGCCGAGCGCGCCCACAGCAGCATTGTAATTGGGATCAGGAGTGAGCTCTGGGAGTGAAACTCCTCCTCTTCCCCACTCCCAGCACTCAGAACAGTGCTGGAGCAGGGAAGCTGAGCCCATTTTTGCCAGGAACTGGAGTGGAGGTGTGCTGCAGGACCACACCTGATGTGCTCCCAGCGCTGGTGCCGCGGGGCACCGTGAGCCCCCCGAGCCCCCGCGGTGTTGACGTCAGGTCTTCATTAACAACTGTTTTGCGCTGGAGATCTACTTATATTGGGCCACAATACTTGCTAATGTAGCCAGAGCCATTCATCCTTTGAAGGCCCTTTTACACTGTCAAAACAGCAAGGAAGGGGCCTCCGTGCATTAGAAACCAGGCCCAAGGCACTCAGCAGCTGAGTATCAGTCTTCTGTTTTTTACATGAATAGTCCCATTGAAGTGAATGAGTTTATTCATTCAAGTGAGGCAAGTAAAATTTGGGCCATGGTGTGCACTTTGTGTAAAAATATCTGCAAAGATTTACAGTATTCCCACACACAGATAAGATTATACTTGGCCAATTTTACCTCCTACTTGTCTTGCACAGTGACCCAATTTCACAAATTGATACAGGCATGGGTCTCTGACCGAGCAGCGCTGGGCTCGGCGGTTCTGGAAGTTCGGCACGTGAGCTTTTCCAGGATTAGTCACTAGAATAATACTATCATCCTTGTTTTGATTAGCAGATCAAAAATATGGGCATGTTTTAGACAGGATCATTTCTATGTTTCAGTGACATTTTTAAATGGTCACGGCAACATTTCTGTATCCGTTAGCAGTGGGAATCTCATTTTAACAAGGAATTGGACTCAGAGTATTTGAGGCTGTCTCTTTAAATCTCTTCAGTAATACTGAGCACACAGATTTGAAAACCCAAAGGACTTTTTTTTTCCCTGGAAAATTACTCTTTATTTAACATATGATAACTCTGTTATGAAATTTTAGATTTAGCAGGCTATCCACTGTGTGTTATTTAAGAAGCAAGCAACTAGAGGTTATTAAGAACATATTGATTGAGTTATAAGAAATATGTAATAAAGTCATATTTGGTTACACAACAATTAACTCTGCATCAATGTGTTTTTTAGAGGCAGATGGCATTTATTTAACACACAATAAGCATCTTCTGAAATCTAAATTAAATTGGAGAAACTTAATTTACCTAAAAATGATTATGGGCTGAAAAATTCTGAATTAAATTTCAGAACTACACATAAGTCCTTTTCACAGGTAGGGAATAAAAGGATTCAGTTACAAAACTGTAATTAAAGCAAACACTGTTCAGAGCACAAGACCTCTCTTCATCAATTCCTAACAGGATTTGATTTCCCTCCCCATATTAATCTGCAATAAGGGTGGAAAATCTCATCTGAGCAGAAAATAACAGCTCTCTGCCTAGTGGGATAAAGTGCAAGCTGGCCACTGAAATGGCCACGGCGTCCTAGCAGTGCTGGAAGGAGTTTCATCCCTGATGGAGGCAGTGGTTTCAAGGTGCTCTCCCAGCACAAAGCAGCAGTGCTGAGGCAGCTTTTTGGGTGCTAATACGCTTGTAAATTTGGCCTCCTGTGCTCTGAAGTGCTGCGGTCCTGAAGGACACTCCAAGTGTGCTCTCTATAAAACAACAAAGCAAGAGGTGGAGAAGAAATGCAGACGGGGAGGTGAGTTAATGGTAACGCGAGAAGGTCAGTAATTTGGGAAGTTCTCTGCCAGGACTCCCATGGCTCCTGCAGCCCATCCAAGAGCTGCATAAGAGCATTTAGAGGAACTACCCCATTACTCAGGTCATACTGGGGCAGAATTGCTCCAGATATGGGCTGCAGTGAGGTGCAACTCCTGCCCAGAGCCCTATTTTCCATTATTGATATCACACAGCTGCATGCCCGCTAGACAGGAACACACACCCCTACCCTGACCTACAGGATGACATTCACATCATACCCAAGGGTCTGGGACTCTGCCTTGCTCAATTCCCATCTCACATCTACAGCTCAGGGGAGGAGGGAACATTTTTCCCTGTCCCCAGCCCAGCCACCTCCTCGCCCATGAGCTCTGTGTTGTAAAAACAAGATCCACTTTGTCCTTGCAAAGGGAATGTGCAAGGAGAGGAGGGGGGAACATGCAGGCACAGCCGAAGCCCACAGGTATTCATGAGCAGCAGCAACAGCAGGAATCACAGGGCCAGAATCTTTGATTGAAAATTCCTCCCGTAATATATGGAGAAAGATTTGCCCTTTACATGGCAAATCAATGGCCTTCAACTGAGTGCTACAGGCTGAGAAAGGAAGAGCAGACAACAGATCAATAACCTCCTCAGTATGAACCAATTTAGGAAAGAGCCTTAACCCAGGCTGAGCACAGCACATGACCAAGCTGCTCCTCCTGGAGCGGGGCCTCTGGTTCTCCCCTTCCCATTTTTGCAGCACAAGAGTACAGAGCAGAGCATGATCACCTTTCAAAGAAGTGGCCATCGATGGGTGGAAACCACTCCAGGGTGACAGCGGTGGAGGTGCGAGCCACGATCTGGGGGGCGATTGCGATGGGAGCCGGTTTCTTGGTGGGCTGCCAGCTCTGGTAGACGAGGTCCAGGTAGCAGTGCATCCTGGCCACCTGGTTGGGCGTGAAGGAGTTGGTGCAGTCATCATCTGGAATTCAAACAGAAGCCACATCAGCCATGTGGGAGAGGAGGCAGGAGCAAGAGGGAGAATTACGACCTGGTGAATGGCAGCTCTTTGGAAGGGCCGGGCTGGGATCCCACAGCACTCCAGAGTTAATGGTCTGTGAAGGAATTAGCGCAGCCATCACTTGTGGAGGCAGGTGAAAGGAAACAATGGCTAAAAAGGAAGGAAATAAATCAATAAATGTTCCCTCCCCCTGACCTGGGATACACCTGAAGCACCCAGAGATCATCCCTAAATGAGGCAGAGACGCAGAGGGGAAGAAACAGAAAGCCTCAGTGCAGCACCTTCTGGTCAGGATTTGGGCCACCAGTGGAGCGCTGGTTCAAAAGAATTTCACATTTAAAAGAATATCTCTGAGAAAGGATGGAAGGGTAAAGGATGGTAGTGTAAGGATAAAGCACTGACTGGGATTCATGCAAACTGTGGGCAACAGACTCTGTCAGATTTCTTAGATTAAAACACCACAGAATTTTAAAAATATGTAACTTTTGAAGTTCTTAAATTTTTAATGAACAAATAAAAATGTTCTGAAAGGTCAATTCAAAATATTACAGGCACTGATTAAAAACATACATTTTGGTGCAGAAAATAACTTTAGTTCTGTAAAAAATCTCCCCCATTACCACTATAATTCTAACGCCCTTCTGAAATTTTCACAAACATTTCTCGATATTTCATATTTCTTTTTCATTCAAAATGGAGAAATAACTATGCTGGATGATTTCCCATAAATATCCATTTCTCATTTTGTCTTGTTTTCCTCAAACATGATTTGGCAACAAGAACACATCCAGTGCCCTCTGAACGCCATACAGCTTTACAACTACAATGCCCCAGAGAAGCAGAAAATTGCTGTCTCTCTATTGTGCAGATCCCAGAGGGAATAAATATGTTGTGCAAAGTCACCCAGCAAAGCTATGCTGAGGAACTTGATGCTGAGCCCTTCAACCATTTTTTCTGGTGTTCTTCCCATCAGATGAAAAGCTCTTGAAAACACAGAGTGTTCCTTCACATGTGCCTGCAGAGTTCCCAGCCCAGCAGAGCTCGGTCCCAGCTGGGATCCAAACAACAATGACAGTTCCGCACAGGTCAAGTGCTGTACTTCCCTGGGAAGATGCAGGTCACCGGAGGCTGCTCGGGGAGTCGCGGGTAAGTTCAATATGGTGACAGTGGTGCTCTGATGTTTGTGAGTCTGTGCCCTGTGGTACTCCAGAGGAACAAGAAAATATGAGTTTCTTCTAAAGAGAAGTGAGTGTTTGCTGGCTAATTTAAAACCTGGCCACATCTTCCCAGAGATGCAGGCAAAAGGAGACAGCTCCGGCCGGGATCCTGCTCAGACTCCAGCTGCCCCACAGTAGGGACACACCAGCTCACATGTTTCCCTGTGTCTCTCCCAATTCCACTGAGCAGTGACCCTCCTCTGATCAAACATGCACAGCAGAGAGACAGACACCACCCGCTTGATAAAATCTACAAATCCCTGTGGGTATGCAAAAAGCTGCTTTAATGTGACATCTCTGGATTTCCTCAATAATTATCGATGGTCTACCCCTGAGCACGCTGTAAAAGCCATAAATATTCTTCACGGAAGCACAGAAGGAGACAAAGGCCCTTAATAGCCATCATAAAAGAACAATAAAATATATATAGGACAAAGCCGTGAGACAATGGCACAGCAGCAAGATGACCTGCATTCTCAATCTGTTTAAACATCAGCACAGGCTGTGTCCTGGGGGAGGGAGAGGGAGGAGAGGCGAGGGAGAAAGGTGTTCCACTCAATATCAAGAGAGGTTCAAGATCCTCAGATAAAGAAATAATTAGAGAAATTCTATACTTTGCTGGGATGAATACTCCAACGGAATTCAGAGGAAGAACTCCTAACGATTTCATGAAAAGTCATCTAAAAAACTAACTTATCTTTTATTTGGGAACACCACAGCTATTTGGACTTGTAAAAATAATTTACAAGTCCTATTTCTCACACTACCTAATCTTTTGGCCATTGTAACTTGTAATTCCAGGAAAACTAAAAATTATCTAAGTCAGTGCTTTGCTCAGGGCTGGGGGTAACTGGACAGATGGATGGGGCAGGGACAGACAGACAAACACAATATGATCAAGCTGTACATGAGCAGCAAAACAGAAAGGAAAGAAAGGCAATTCCTAGAACTGCATGACCTCAACCTACGTTTCAAAGGTATTTTGACAGCAATTTGATACCCTGATATATTTTACTCCACTGACAACAACAGAAAAACAAACAGATTCATGCTTGAGCTCTAGAGATGCTTATCATGTCGCTTCACTTAATTTTTCAAGGAAAAAGAAAAGGTTTCATCTCAGAACACCAGCACACATGTAGCTCCCAGGAGCAGATGGGTATCTCTGTGGTCTGCCTCTGCCTCAGCTCCCAAGTCAGCTGGCAAGGCAAGTTCTCTTTGGAAGAAGAGAGCTCAGAGTTGTGAATCAGGCACGCTCCGCCCCTCGCCACATCCACACAAGCAGATTTGGTGGGGGGATTTTGTCATCTGGGGTGGCCCTGCCTCTTCTGGGGGATAAGAGGTCCACTACGAGGCTGGCCCGGGTGCTCAGGCTCCCTGCCTGACCACAGGCTCCACAACACAGAGCACACCGAGGAGCTGACTTGGTGGGTTTTTCCCTGAAAGCACCCTCTAAACAAATAGAAAAATAGAGAGAAAACTCAACAACACTCTTAGCTACTGCCACGAAGGGCATAAAAGCATTTCTGTTATAAATCATTTCAATCCATGCCCCAGATGCCATTAAACACTTTGCTTCTCTACAGTTTTATTACAGAATAAGCAATCCTGTGACCTTTTGAGTGGGCAGTCTGTGTTTTTGCCTGGAGTAAAAAGGTGCCCTTCAGTGTCTGTGAGTATACTGGTTGCCTTTAAAATGTTGTTGATGCTGACAGCTCACTGTCATAGATTGTCACCACAGAGAGACCCTGTGGCCCAAAATAAGGGAAATATGAGTCAAGGTATCCCCTGTTCCTTCTGAGAAATAACAGAGGATCTTTCAGCTCCCCTTGAGCTTCCAGGGGTGCACCAAGGACTGCAATCCAGCCTCATCCAATTGGACAGGGTCACAAAAGCAAATGCCCTCTTTGGGATATGCTCTGTTGGTAGGAATGCCAGAACCTGGCACATCTGGGCAGCAGACCTGTGGCTGAAGAACTGTGATCACATCAGCTTTTGCTTTGAGGGGTGGCTTTACCACACTGATATGGAGCCTCTGTAGTTGCACTCCCAGTACAAACCAGGACAGCACACTGGTAGTCCTTGACCAGGCAGAATCCCGCTATTCACATTCTAGTGATGGAACTGGGATGTGAGTGATTCCAAATCAAACCTGGACGTGGCATTTCAACAGACACCTGGAGGCACGAGCAGGGCCTCAGGAGTTGTCCACTTGTCACAGGTTTATCCAACAGCCTTGGTGGTATCAATATCACCCGACATTCTAGAGCTCCTTGGGAGAGTATAAACAATCTCTGGATTTGAGTTTTTGAAAGATCTCATAGAACAGGCATCCAGATCCCAGAGAAATAGGGTGTCAGGTTTGCCGCAGAGCCTTTGGAAGCTGTTTTCTTAATGCTTATCTCATTTCTTCCATCCCCCAAACCTTCTGCCTAGTCTTCACATGAAACTCTGCGAAGCTGGGGAAAACTGGGATAAAACAAAAGGAGAACTAGAAGGGATTCAAGCCCGGTCCTAGACCTTTATCAGTATAAAGCCCCACAAGAAACAGACTGAGAAATCAGGGGTAACACTGCAATTCTTCACTCCTGCCCAGCCACAGACCTCCCCAGCAATCCCAGAAAAGCCCAGTACCTGCGTAACTCATGAAGTTGCTGAAGGGCGTGTTCAGGAAACTGTGGAAACCACAGGTGTCATTGCCAGGCCCAGGGTCCCCACACAGCTTGTGCTTAGGAGCAGGGTTGGTGTCACTGCAGAGGTCCCCAGTCTCGAAGGAGGGCTCTGTTTCCATGCACGGGTCACTGCAGGAGAGGATCTCGGAGATCCCCCGGAAGACGTGGTAGAGCCCCAGGCTGTGCCCGATTTCATGGATCATGGTGTGCGTGTGGCCAGGGATTCCATAGAAGGAGGGATTCAGCACGATGCCACCTGCAAGGGGAAAAGAGAGCAGCACCTGGGTTTGCCTTGTGTTCCTCAGGACAGCAGGAAAAAGGGAAAAGAACACATTCCTAAGGGTAGGTCCTCTGGCAGTTCATTGGATCTTCTGTGCACAGACAGGTTTTGCAGAACCGGACACATTTCCTGCACAGCAAAGTTTCATCTCACCCTTAACCTGGGGCTCTAAGGATGAGGAACTGTGGGACAAAGCTCAACATCCTGAACCAAAAACGCTGCAACAATCAGTCTTTCAACTGAATAAGCTCGATTTGGGTTTTTTGTTAACCTAGAGGAAAATCCTGCATGAAATTACTTCCTACTATGCAATTTCAAATAATTTCATGTGCTTAAAGAGTGTGACTCTGCCCAGATAGGTGTAAGCAATGTATTTGACACCAAGAGTCAAACAAAACACACCTGGAACACTCTGTGTATATTATTCCACAGGGTAAAGATGTGAGAAAAGCCTATTAACTTCTGAAACACCCTGAGAATTGCAGAAGGCTGCACGAATATTTGCAAATTAAGAGCTGGATAAAGCAAAGTGAGAACACCCAAGGCTGGAGCAGTTTTTGCAGGGTGTCAGGGAGGCAGCTTTGGAGTAACTGTCAGAAACACACTGTTCATGGACTCAGACAAGCCTGGCTTGATCTGAACTGCAGAGTCCACTAATGAATATGCATTAAAGTCTAACGTGTCAAAAAAATGAAATCCTGTAATGTGATAACTCTAAAAGAACTGCGTGGTTATTAAATGTTTGCAAAGAAAACTAACGGGGTTTTTTTGTTGTATGACTTAAGGGAAGTTTAAATAAGCAAACAGCAAATTAGTGAGGATTTACAATACATTGAATTAATCATATGAATCATATTTTTAGCTCAGTTAGGTGTACCTTTGTATTTAAGATATGCTTGATATTTTCTTTATTTAGCTTGTTGATCTCAACTTTTCCAAGCCTTTTATTTAAAACTCTTTTTGTGTCCTGCCTACCATGAGAAGAGGAGACTGCTTGTTAAAGTTATATTGGGAATATAAATCTTGGACATGGTACTCTAATAATTTAGTGACAATGAGGAGAGAAAATGTTTTGGCAGGAGGAACTTTATCAGTGACTGTAGCACAGGGAAGATGAGATCACCGGGTTCCGATGCACCATAGACTCTTCATCCTCATCTGTCTGGAGACTTGGTTGTAACAACCATGAAATTAGAGGAAAATAAGACCATGAAGTTCTTAGGAAGTCCTCTAAATTCCACTCTCAAACAACACAGAACCAATTAGGTCTATACCATCCCTCACATACACTGGCCTGCTGCCTCTTCACAACCCCTGATGACATGAGTGCCCCAGCAATCAGTGTCAGCACTCAGCATCCCTACGGCTGCAAGGATTTAACTCACATCTAATCTGAATTGATTTTTTGGCAATTGAACCTCATGACTTCAAGTCCTTCCTCACACAGATATGAAGAACAGAAGATTCTCCTCCCCTTTCATCAGCTTTTATGAGATTGTCATCAACCCCACTTCAGGCTCTTTCCCTTCAATCTGAGTCACTGTAATCCCTTCAGCCTTTCCTTGGAGTTCCTTTTCCTAGACCTCCCTGACTGTGGTTTTGCATTGATTTTCCCCATTGCCTCACGTTTTCCTCCAAGAACACTGTCCAAAACACAAAATTCAGCACTTCAGTTGAAACTGTGTCAGTGCTGAAGGGAGAGGAAGGAGCACTTTGGATGTCCTGAAGGGATACACACACAAATAGCAGGAGAGAAAAGATCTTCCCTCCGAGCAGGGGCACATGAGGCAATATGCAGAGGGTGGAGAGGAGTCCCATGGACATGTACAAATACACAGAGAGTACTAAGAAAAAAGAATAGAAAATTTAAATACGTACACAAAAGAGTGAATAAAACCAACCACGCTGCAGCATCTTGTCTATTACGCCACATGTAGCATCTGCACCTCCTTTTCCCAGCACGGAACTGTTCCTTACTCCAGTTCTTCACATTCCCAATTAATTATATACAGACCTACCAGTATGCAGCTCCACAATAAACCCATGATTCCTCTCTCTCCCTGTCGTGGTTTGACACTGGCCCAGTGCCAGGCACCCAGGAGAGCCGCTCGCTCACCCTCCCCTGCCACAGCTGGGCAGAGGAGGGAAAAGGAAAAAAAAAAAATTAACCAACACTTCATGAGTGAGATAAGGACCGGGAGAAACACTTCAAGGGCAAAACAGGCTCAACTTAAGTTGCTAAGTGAATTTATTACTAATAGAATCAGAAGAGGATAATGAGAAGTAAAATAAGCCCTTAGAACACCTTTCCCCCCCAGCGCAGGGGAAAGGGCACAGGGGTTTGGTCAGCTCATCACCGGGATTTCCTTCCGCTGCTCCTGTGAGGCCGTGGGGTCCCTCCCACGGGAGACAGCTCTCTGTGAACTTCCCTGGCGTGGGTCCCCTCTCAGGAGCAGCAGCCACACCGCCCCTGCTGCAGCGTGAGCCCCTCCCACGGGCACACAGCCCCCCAAAACTGCTGCGCCGGGGGTCACTCTGCCACGGGGTGCAGTGCTCCAAGGCCAGGCTGCTCCAGCCTGGGAGCAGGGACCTCCTCTCTCTGCACTGGGACTCCCACTGGATCACAGCCTCCTGCAGGCATCCACCCACTCTGATGTGGGGCTCCTCCAGGGGCTGCAGGTGGATCTCTGAATCCCCCAGGGATCCCCACAGGCTGTGGGTGGATCTCTGCATCCCCCGTGGATCCCCGGGGGCTGCAGGGGCACAGCTGCTCCACCATGGTCTCACCACGGCCTGCAGAGGAATCTCGGCTCTGGCTCCTGGATCACCTCCTGCCCCTCCTTCTCCACTGCCCTTGGTGTCTCCATGTTGTTTCCCTCACATGTTCTCACCTTCTCCTCTTCTCTGACTAGAATCCCAAAATCTTGTTTTGATTTCCTTCTTAAATTTGTTATCACAGAGGCGTTACCAACCTCTGTCATTGGCCCAGTTTTGACCAGCGGCATGTCCATCCTCAAAGCCATCAGCCACTGGCTCTGCCAGACAAGGTGGAAGCTTCCAGCAGCTTCCTCACAGGAGCAACCTTTGTGGCCCCCCTGCTACCTAAAACCAGGCTGTGCCAAACCAATACACTCACCATCACAAGCTCTCTCGTGCTTGGTCTCTACCCAGGTGGAGCCATTTACACCCAAAGAGTACCCTAACATGTTTTTGGGGATTCTCTATCCTAAAAATAACTCCAGAGTTTGTTTCCCAGTGGCAGGAATATTGGTAAAATTCCACAGCAGGATGTGCCTTCAATAGAGGCTGCTTAAATTGTTCTGGCATTGCAGAACCCTGAGGCAGCTGGAGAGGGAGATTTTATTTTTGCCTTTGTTGAAAATTTATATTTTTTATAGCTGTCAAGAATCTAA
Source organism: Corvus cornix cornix (assembly GCF_000738735.6). Lineage (NCBI taxonomy): Eukaryota > Metazoa > Chordata > Aves > Passeriformes > Corvidae > Corvus > Corvus cornix. The sequence continues at coordinate 8,032,397 of NC_046346.1, forward strand.
ATCAATTGCAGTTTTACAGAAAAGATAAACTCCCTCACCCAGACAATCTCTATCCCAGCCTTTAGATCTGCACCACAGGACATATTTCATATTTTTTATTAAGTACATATTGGATTTATAGAAGAGAGTAAAAAAGATTAAAGATGAATTCTTACAAACCAAGCACAGGTCTGGGAGGGCTATTATGACAGGAAATTATGAGCATTATTTATTTATTTTTTACTTTTTTTTTTCTATGGCAAGTCAAATTTAATCTGTTGTCCAATGTCTATTTTTTTCCTGTGAGATCTTTTTATGGTCAATGAACTCTCTCATTGCTCTGTAGGAGCGGAATTTAAATTGTTTTGCTCAGGCATGATGCTGACAATTAGCTTAACGAAGTGACAGAAGAACTCATCAGGGCTTTGGGAGAGCCCCAGCCCTCTTGCAGAAGGTTCTTCTCGGCGCTCTGGAGCTCTCCCCTTGTTGTCTGCTCCCTCCCATGGCAACACGAAGGGAAGCTGTGAAAGTCCTCATTTACGGAGGGAGCAGCTATATTGCAGCCATATCTTGGGCAGTGACTCTGGGGCTAATGTTTCACAGAATCACAGCATGTTCTGGGTTGGAAGGGACACACAGGAATCACTGAGTCCAACTCTGCAGTGAATGGCCCATACAGGGATCAAACCCACAACCGTCAATCCACACTGATTGTCATCCCAAAGTGATAGAAATCCCATCGCTGTGGGTGCTGCTCAAGGCTGGGGTTAAGATCTGTCTTTGTTTTTGCCAGATGTTGCCTTGGGGAATGGTCACTGGTGGGCATTTACAGAACCTTCTGGTTTGTGTGCTCCCAATAGGAGCCCACAGAGATGGGGCTGCGGACAAGCCAGAGTGGAAGTGGCTTCAGCTCCAGCTGAGCTCAGCAGGAGTGTCAGTGTATCAGTGCTGCTCCTTGGGAAGGGAAGTTTGCTCACACATCTTCCAGAGCAGCTGCAGAGCTGGGTGTTGTAATAAAACATTCACTAAACTGAAGGAAGGCAGCCAGTTTCAACTGCTTGGTCTGACCATGGAGCCTCTCTCTGCTATGGAGACAGGTGACCATAAAAACATGGTAACATCTCATTTTTGGGGTATTTTTCACCATGGAAAAGCCCCCCTGACTGATGGCTATGGCTCAACTTCCGTTGCATGTTTTAGGACAATAAACGCTCCTTGTTCTCCTCATTTAGGTTTATGTTCCCCATATCTTTTTTTATTTAGCTCAACATGGGGTTGGGTAATATAAAAACTAGCTGAAACAATCTGTCACAAAGATTTAGCTTGGATGAAACTGGGCTTCACTTCCAGCCTAGGAAGGTCTGGACGAGCTGGAGAAATGTCTGGAAAACCAATGAGAACCCCTGCTCAGAGGAGATGACCAGACCAGGTTGGCAGCTCAAGGGAGGTTTGTGAAGTTAAAAGAAGCTCATACTGACTCAGTCAGTGCCTTCTGAACTTTTTGAGGCTCCTCTGACATTTTGCAGGGAACACAGGTCCAGTGGCACTGCAGGTGGCAGTGAGTCATTTGGGAGGCTGCAGAGCTTTGTCTGGATCCCTGGGTTCCAGCAGCAACCTGGTTATGAAACACACCAGGCAATCTGCAGGGCAGTGAACTCTTTCCAGTTCCACTCAAATGAACATTAGAAATATAATCCCTCAGCAGTTTTCTCTTTTGCACATTGGTAGAGAAAAATAGCAGCAGATTTTAGCTTCAGTCTGTGAGTTAATTGAATACTTGATAATGAACTAAGGATCAGATCTTAGGCTAAGGTTAAAGATTCACCTCTGCCTCATCCCCACACCTATCCCCCAATCTTCTGCAAACTGCTCCCATGGAGTGAATGCCCTGTAAAGTAGCTTCACTGAAAAGGTGAAATACTTTCGGCTTGACATCATCTACAAATACCATAATATGCTTTGGGTTTATAACCTAATATTTTCCTGGTTGTGAGCCAGTATCTGGGAATCGTGAAATACTTTTTTTCCCCTGACTATATATTAGAGGAATGATAAGAAATCAGAACAGAGCTTAATGCATATTTGTCTTTCCTTCTTAGTGCCTCAAAAGAATGCTTTGCAAAGAAGAAACATCTTTATCACTCACCTAGATGCATCAAGGCTTCTTTGTCCCAGGGCCAAGTTGCCACTCCAGCCAGCTCTTCCTCAGAGGAATTGGCAAAGAAGATGTTGAGGTGCGTGGATCCATCCAGTTTGAGTATGTTCTTAAGTTCATTGACATCTAAGTATGCTCTGTAGAAAAAGAAAAGCATTTTTTTCCTAAAGGTGACACAAAAGCAACAAAACCCTGAAGAAGTGCTGCAATCCAGGCAAAGGTCTTATAATATCCTGCATTTCAATCACCTGAAATGTTTTAATAACCCACTCCCAAACTTTGATTACTTTGCATTGACGTAGTGAATCTCATCTAAAACTTCAGGCCATTGATTAACTAAGGCCACAAAATCCAAGGTAAATACATAAAGCTGTCCACATTCTCAAGGTAAGCATAGGAATCTATTTATTATGAACGTAATTAACCAAGTATTATGGTCAGTAAATCTTTTTACACCAGCAGTTAGCTTGCACATTTCCTCTAAGCTGTTCGCTGTTGTTACCTCTAATTTTCCTTCACAATAACGAGTTTCACATCCTCAGGCTGGCGCCACAACTACACCAGCTCACAGGGTCACTCCTGTAGCACCAGTGGCAGCCACTTGTGCTGAGACCATGTGGCCTAACCCTGACATGCCACAGCTGGTTGGGAATTGCTGTGTCCAACAGGCACAGTTGTGCCAAGAGGTTTCCTTGGCAGAAACGAGCTCTCTGCAGGAGTGGTACCATACCATGACATAAATTCCTAAGGCTCCTTAGGTCCTCCCAGGGTGAGAAGCATTTCTCTAAGCTTTTGGGATGTCTGGAAATTACACAGCAATCTGTTTGCAGGCAAGCTAAGCCAATCCCTTAAGCTTGATGGCTGTTGGAGGTACTTTTTACTCCTTTGAAGGAGTAGATTTTCTAATACTGAAATACAGGAGCTGCTTGGCAGTGCACTTACCATGGTGCCACACTGCTTGCACTGCTCTAACTCACAGTAAAGCTGGAGAAAACAAAATGTAAGATTAAAGCCATTGGTTCTGTGTTTCCAGCTCACACTGGCTTTTGATATGAAGTGTTTTGATAAGAGAAAAGCTAGAAGAGGAATATGTTGTAGTATCTTCACTTGACAGTGAAGACCCCAGAGACAGTGATCACCCAGAGCCAAGCACAGTTCGAAGGCTGTAAGGAAAGGACACCACGATGGTCTTGAGCAGGTGGATTCCTGCTCCCTGGAGTCCCTCCTTGTGTGTGGGTGTGGGTGTGGGTAAGGCTCACGTAGCTCTCCCAAACCACACACTCCCAGAGGCTCTGAGAAGGGTTCCCTGCACACTTTGCAAGGCTTTTGCTCCCAGAAGGGTGAAGAAAAAATAGGGGAGTTGGCTCAGCACCAAGATCTTTTTGTCCTTCCCTGGAGGACTCCCAAATGGAAAACACATTCATATTTCCACAATAGCTTCCCCTGCCACTTGCTGAAGTCATTGCCTCCAAAATAGATCATGGCTGGGTGTCCCCAGGCCCTGGCTGAGTCATGGACGAAGATGTGCTCTTTGGGGACACCAGTGGAAGGGGATGTTTCCATTCCATACAGTGTTTATATTCTGATCAAATGGGGATGACATCCTGAAGGACAGGTCAGTACTGTGACCCTTTACACATTTCTCATCTCTCCAGTGTTCCCAACACATCCATGGAAAACACACAGACTTAGCTCCTCAAAAAAAACCCTTAGCTCCTCAAGCTTGTCGTGCCTGCATCTGCACAATGCTCTGAGGCTCTGCACAATCTACTCCCAGGGTGTTCTTTGTGCCTTAGAAAGCACCTTTTCCAAGCATGGGCTCCTTCTTAGACACATCCCCGAGCAATAGTTTGAAATTACATGTGAGAACTGATGTGCATTTCCGAATGCCAGTGTGAGAGCACTAGGGGAATATGTGACACGGGGTGTGACCATGGGGAGGGGACAGTGTGTGCCTGCACCTATGGCAGCATCACTGACGGTGAGCAAAAGTGCAAGAGAGAATGTGGGAGTGATGTGATGCTCCGTATGAGAGAGGGGGGCAGAAACAGAAGCACTGAGTCTGATTAGAACAATGTTTATGTGCTTGTATCACAGCGGGAAGGAAGGTCCTGCTGCCTGGACAGAGGCGGCGGCTGTTGACTCTGGATGCAGATGCTTTATGCACATGCAAACCCCTCTAGGAGTAACTATAATCCAGCTTCCCTCCTGAGATTACCATTTTTATCCTTCCTCTTCTCTTATGGTTTCAAATAATCTAAACTAATATTTCTTTATTCTCAGCTGTCTCTTTGCTTATCGTTTACACAATCCAATCCCTGTTTATCTCCTCAGCGCACGGCCAGAGTTGCTCTTTCTCTTCCATACAGCACATGTGCTCCAACATCCAGGGCTACATGGATTATTACTGCAGAAAACATCCAGAGCAGACAGCATTTAACTAATTGGCCAGTGATGGCAATGCTTCACTGAGACTGGATTCATGCCTTATGTAAATCCATCCTACTAAGTCCTTTTGACTTGGGTTTATGGTATTTCTCTGACCACTTTTCTCTGCTAGCCAGGGGAAGGCTGTGAATGAGCAGAATGTATTTAGTGGTGGAAGAACAGAATGCCAAGAGGATTTTTAGCAAAGGATCTGCCCGGGTGTAGGTGTGAGTAGATCATGCTTGGAAGGCAGTAAATGCAAACTCCTTCATGGGAGCAGCCAGCAAACCCCAGCACGTAAACATGCCCGAGCCCTGAGCTCAGGCAGAGCCCTGGGAAGTGTGTGAGCGTGTGCCTGTGTGAGCGTGCAGGAGCAGAGGTGTGAGTGTGGCAGTGAGGGCTTGGACACTGCACACCCGTGAGGCAGCCAAGAGAATGTGAGGAACCAGCGTGTGCGTGTGTAAGAGATAAAAACACAAGCTGGAATTCCATCCTCTCCTTCCTCCCCATGTTTCTAATAACCTCCCATCCCTATCCATCATCGCCACATTCCTACACTCAAGGAGGCATAAATTAACTACTTTTGCAGTTCATGTCCAACTCTGTAGCCGCAGGCAGCAGACCCAACAGTTACCAGGTCAAAATAGCTTTCAGTTATTGCCTTGGACTAGGCTGACTCCCCCCTGCTTCGTTATCAGCCCAGACTATCTGACCCAGTGCAATCCACGAGCACTGCTTACACTCCTCAAGGTTATGTGGGTCCCCTGATAGAGGACATTATGTCTGTCACATGGGCTCGTGCCAAAGAGAGCCAAAGAGCCCAGCCTTTCCAGCACTGCCAAACTCGCATTTCAAAGACGTGAGTGCAGTCTTGGAAAGGGATCAAAGCCTTTCCAACTGTCATTAGAATATTTCCTTTATGCATCTCTCTGTGAGTGCCAGCAACATATTTCATAAAATTCATTGGCTCGAGATGGTACCTCCAATATAAACCTGAATGGGGGAACTGTCAGGGCAAGTCTATGTGGAAAACAAAACAAAACCCAAAGCACAACAAAACACGTGTAATTCCTGTAATGGAAAAAACATACGATGCTGTGAGCGTGCCTTGCTGGAGAAAGACTAATGAGCCTATTAGTGCATCATAAAAGGTCTCCTTTGCTGGAATCTGTTTTAGACATAGAAATTCTATGGGCTGTTTAAGGCCATTTGGGACACCAAATCGTATCAGGCAATGCTCACATTCCCACCCAGATCTTTTCATCGACTTATTTGTTCAATGCACAGTTTTTGTTTGCTTTTTGCCTCCGCTGCAGTGTAAAAAGCCCTCTGAAACTGCTCTGTGCAGCAGCTCAGCCTCATCCAGTGAGCCCCAGCCCTCAGTCAGGGATATGGATCCCGTGCAAAGCTCCAGTTTCGGTCTAATGGAGTTTTTAGCTCACACAGCAGTGTCTCTCGGTGGCCCTACCCATCACACAGCCCACCCTATCAGTCACCCAGCCATTATCCCCGTGCCTGTCTCATCTGTCAAACCCGTTTCCTGTCCATTTGGGCCGTGACTCGTCCCCAGGCGATGAGGTGAAGCCCTTGGCCACCAGCCCCACCTGCCTGTGGGAGCCACTGTGATGAGCTCCCTTTGGTGGACGTCAGCTCCACATCCAAACCCAGCCACAAACCTCTGTTCTGAACCACAAACACATTTGGCAATTGCTCTTAAACTCAGCTGATATCAGGTTTAATCATATTAAATCTGATTTTGGTGACTAGGGTTGAGCAGTTTTGTTGGGGGTTGGCAACTTTTCCTCCTTTTTTTGTGCCAGGTCAGAGAGGGGCTTCCCCAGGTTTCCCTGATGTGGCTGGGCTGCAGCCTCTTGCACTCCTGGTTGTTTTTGCAAGGAACACAGAGTCTTCCAGCCCTTATTGTTAGAAAATGTTTCCTACTGTTTGCTCCCAGTTATTCTTTATTTGACTTTGTTTTGGTTTTGTTTTTTTCCTTCAAAGACAAGTGTCGCTTTACAGCAAGAAAACAAACAGGGTACTCAGGGGATTATTTGCAAGACCCTACCCAAACACAGAGTAGGAACCTTGCTATCTACTCACTATGGAGTATGGTCTGCAACTGCCTGGTGAGTTTGTTAGGAACAGAAGGCACTGCATTTCATCCTTAAAAGAAACCCAACTGACAACAACAAAAACCAACAGCACCTCCTGAATTGGGAAGTCAGCCTCAAAATATCTCCATTTTCAATACTGACATGCAGTGTGCTATCCTTTACCTACTGGCTTCAGCACACAGCAGGACAGAGTAAATCTGCTGGAATCACAGGGACCCAGTGAATCACTCTTCTTCCCAAGACTCCTTGTGTCCACTCTCAGAACTGTCAGCCCAGCCTAAACCACAGTGCATGGTTTAAACAAAGAGAAAGCTTTTTTTTTTTTTTGGACAACCCTGGAAGGGTCTCCATCAGCCTGTGATAGATCCAGCTGTGATTCCCAACACGGTGCGGCTGACAAGGTCTCGGTGGTGTTCCCTGTGTCCCTCCAGGTCTCATCCTGGCCCCAGGATTCAGTGGAGCAGCAAGGAGCACAGCAGTGAGTGTGTGGACAGGCACCCACCAAGTGTGTGTCCTGGTTGTCCAACCCACACAGAGAGCCCAAGGCTTCAGGGTGCAGTGTCCACCGAGAGATTCTCAGTATCTGCAGTGAAAGTGAACAGCAAGAACAGTTTTGAGATAAAGGATGTTCTTCCTGAAGATAATGGCAAGAGCCACGACTGCAACAGCACTGAAAGCTGACCTTGAAATGGGGCCATTTGGCAGATGTGCACAGCTGCAATTTATTTTTTCCCCTTGTGATTTCTCAGTCCTGGGTGGTTAGACAGCTAACTCTGCTTTTGGAGAGGCAGTGTTGATGCCCGTGTGAGAGCTGCCTTTTGCCCTCTGTTGTACAGTCACAGAAAAATGAGTGTGGAAGGGATGTCCAGAGACCACAGCTGCCAGCCCTTCACCCCAGAGCTGGGGCATCTTTCTGTGTCACCGAGCAAATTTTTATTTAGCTCACTTAAAACCACACGACAGGGACTCTGTCACTGTCCCAGTAACCTGCAGCCCTTGTTTCAATTCCTTTATGGTCACAAAGTTTTTTCTAAAGGTCTACCTGAATCTTTTCTGCTCTATTAGATGACTGTTTGTGCCATTCCCCACTGACAGGGAGATTTGATTCCCTTCTGCTTTGCCAAACCTGTTACTTGTTTGAGAGCCTATTATATCTCCTGTACACCATTTCATTTTTAGGCTAAAACCACCTTGTTTCCTCAGCCTTTCTCACTGCTTTAAGACCTCTGCTTGTTTCTGACGCTCTTATCTACACTCTCCACATTTCTCCCAAAGGCAGGTCATCAAAAAGGGACACGGCCCTCAAGCTGAGAGTTTATCAGTGCCGTGTAACTGCTACGTTTGTCCTGTCTGTCACCTCCAACCTGATGCAAAGACACAGTAGAGATTTCAGACCTGCAAATATTTCTAACTCCTTTTTTTTTTTTAAAGCCTGAAGTGCTACAGGTCTATAAAAAAGACCTGTATTAAAAAAGACAATCTACAAACCCTCTTTAGCAATGGATGTGCAATAAAATTTGTGTCTGACCTGATGTTAAAGATTTGCCTTTGCTGGCAAATTCAATTTTGCTCCTCATTTCAGACGGATTGCCATAAATCATGTGCAGCAGGAAGCGTGCCTCATCTACACTGAGTTTAGTGTTAATTTAAGACACTGGCGTAAGTGTAGTAAAAGTCATGATAATTTATTGATAAAGGTATAAATCTTTCAGTGATTGGGACAGAGCCTGAAACAGAGCAGAACCAGAATACTACAAGTGAGAGGCTTCGGGTCCCGGTTTAGATCCAGATCACTGCCTGTGTTCACACCGAAATCCAAGTGTGGAACTGTAATTCCAGCCACATCCAACCCAGGCAGCCGCTAGGTCATGTCCACAGGCATAAATTGCAAGCAGTGTCAGCACATGCAGGCTTGGCAGCTCTAAAAGAATTTCAGTTTATCAAATGTCTTCTACAGGCCCCAAATCTGATCTCCCGTTACAAGAGAGGAGAGATGTTTTGGCAAAAAAATATAATAACGATAAGGATCCAAGAAAAGCCACTTAGGATAATTGTTCAAATATAAATCCAGCTCCTTGGATAGGTTTGTAGCCCCTGCTGAACTCTGTGTTGCTCTCTGTGACACTGTTAATGCGTTCAGGTGAGCCTGTTAAAGCTGGACCAGGGGTTTTTACATCACTGACAGATTTTACAGTTAAGACCAACCCCTAAGCAGAAAATAATGCAAAATAAAAGCCCACGTGGCTATAAAGCTCTGGGTGTTCATTGATCCCAGGTTTCCCTTTTCCAAAATGAATTCATTCTACCATTAGGATAGTGACTCAGGCTTTACTCACCCAATTAAAAAAATATGTAAAAAAAATTATAGAAAGAAAAGAAGAACTTTACTGTAAAAAATATGGGAATTCTTTGGGTCTGGGTTTTCTTTATCCTGCAACAGAGACTGAGAGCACCTCCTTGCTTGAAAGTAGAGAATTTTTACAATTGTCAAGTTACCAATTTCATTACATTTGCTTTGAAACCCAGGCTTTCCAGCAGGACAGTCCTGGAAATACACAAATTTCTACTGTAACAATAAATCTGAGGACTGAGAGGAAAAACCACCCAAAACATATAGGAAATTATTTGCTATTAAGTTCTAAAATCAGTATTATCATCTTAGAACCCTAAGGGCACTTCCCTGCTCAGCCCTCTCTGACCTTCTCATAAAAGACTTCCAATAAATGGTACAGCTCTATTTCATGCAATCACTTAACTCCTGGATGCTGTAAATGCAGTATCTACTTAACAGGCTGAACCACAGCAACAGGTTGGAATAAATTTGATGCCTGGACTACTCCAGACTTTGTGCTGGGTCCTCTCTTGGTTTGTTCTTGGTTTGCACTCTGAGCCAACCTCTGCTCTCCCTGGGCTGCACACAAATATCAGCACTGACTGTGATGTATTTGCTCCAGTGTAAATCTAGAGTTAGAGCAAATTTTGATTCTCAAAGTGCAGTTTCAGGTTCAAATCCAAAATCTCAAAGGAAACCTCAGTTGAAACGACCAACTTTTGCCCAATTTCTGGCCAAGGCAACTTGCTTTTTAAAGGAGGGAGGCGGGTTTCCTCAGATCTCCGCACGGATTCTCTCAAAGGTTTGTAAATCCTTGCCAAATCCTTCACAAACCTGGGCTCAGATTCAGAAGTACAGTGAAAACAGATTTTTTTTCTCTTTTTTTTTTTCCCCCGGCACTTTTGCTGCTGGTTCTGGCCAGGATAAGAAAGAGCAGAGGCTCAGGGAAAAAGATGATGCAAAATTTTTCAAATGTCAAACATGTTCTGTCTGAGCTCTGGGCAAAAATTTGGGGTGGCTGTTCATGTACACAACATTATTTGCTCCTTCTCTCTCTTCATCCTTCCAGACTTTACTACCCAGTTCTTGGAGCCCACCTTTAGACAACCTTTAGGTAGGTTTAGAAAGAGGTGCAGTGCTGCAGACCATAAATATCTGATCACTGAGCCCTCTGCTTTTGCAGGGTCTACGTCCAAGAGTGGAGCAACTTTGGAGTTCCCTCTAGCAGCAAGAACTGAAAAGCCCCATTTCCTTGCATGACCATAAAAAATTATTAAGCTACACAGAACTCCATAATATACTACAGAAAATAATCAAGTGCACAGAACTAGGAAAAGATATGCTGGCTGGATAACTTGCAGGGAGAAAAAAAAAAGAAAACAAAGGGAAAGCCTTGGCAGAGAGAATTGTGATCTTACTGTGCAGTTAACTTCTGAGACAGTGAGTAGGATTAAAGGACGGAACATTTCATTTAAAACAGCAAAGCATTATGAAGCATATATGCACATTTCACAGGCCTTTGAAATCAGCAACACTGGCAGGTTTATTTGTTTTGATTGTCTCTTTTTCTTTCTTTTACTGCTTCGGGATTTTTTTCCTCTTCTTTTCAAGACTAGAGCCAAATGACCCATGAGAAATGTACTGTAATTTGCTTCTTATCTATCCCTCATCTCCATCTGATATTCCCTCTGCCCTGTTTACCCTGATGTTTTTCCAGACTCTTCAGCCTGAACCACTGTAACAAGGAGAAAAGTCAAACCATAAAGAGAGAAGTGGCATAAGGATATTTTCAGGAACCTGTTCTGTTAAAACAGATTTCCTTTGCCACTTCATGGAAACCTCTTCTGGCTGCAGCCAACCTCATTCATGTACACAGGAGAATTTGAACCCGTAGAGGAAGGTGTATAAATTTTATTTTAACTATCAGTTGTACTGCTTGGCACTTGCCCACTGCTTCCCCTCTGGGCCTCAGAAAGCTTCCTAAACATGGAGAGAGAAATTCCATTCTGGTCAAAGCCCTGACACCAGCCCTGCACTGCTCCAAACCCCGTTCACCCGCTGAAGTGATGCTGAAGCAGGACAAAACCCCTTGCACTGGGCCTCCCCTCAAGAAATTTTACTGTGAGTGAAGAAGTCATGAAATAGGCGACCAGAATATTTTTCCTTGTCTTCTGAATGGGAAAACTGACAGCAAGGATTAGCTCCTCTATCCCTTGAGCCTGCATTCTCTGATAATACGGATCATCTTTCTTTTAAATAAGTGGTGTCCTGTGTTGCAGATCCTTGAAGTTTTCTGCTGGTGGCCACTAATCATATTTTACAAGCCTTCGCTCATATTTTACAATCTTTGGCTTGTATTTTACAATCTCCAAAAAAGTCCTGAAGGCCTGGTGCTCCACAGATGGAACATCAGTGCTCCCTACAAAAAGCTGGTCCTTCCTGAATTCCTCCATTTCACCATTCCTGAAGACAAGGAAGTACATTCACTTCATAAACAGATATTCTGGTGGAACCAGGCTCTGCTTTCAATGAGGGAGCAGCCACTGTTCTAATATTTGGCATTTACCAATCTCTCATCCCAAAGCTTTCAAGAACAACTGACAGATACAGGCACAACAACACTGCAAAACAGCTCAAGTAAGGGACATTTTGGTTTCAGTCACCAGGGCAAACCTGATTTTTTAATGAAAACACCAGAGATCAGGAATGCTGCCTGTGATAACCCCCTTGAACAGGGGCAAGAGTTAGAGCCTCTCTAAGTTAGCGATCAAGAGGAAAATTGTGATTTAAGATGGAATTTTCTTTAATTATGAGACTAACTCAGAGCAACTACTATATTAAATTTTTCTAAAAATTTCTAATACTAGCACTCAACTCCAGCCTTTCTTCCTCATCTCCATCCTGGGTCAGGTTTGAGGTCACTTTTGCAGCCTGCCCAAACATCTGCCTGGCTGGTGGGACCCGTGGGAGTCACAGTTGGAATGTCTTTGGTTTGGCACTTCTGGAACACTGGGAAACACTTTGTGTCCCCTCTGTAGAGTCCAGGAAAGCATGGGATTGCCCCACGGACACAGCCCTGTCCTGGGCTCCAGCTCCCTGGGCCCTCTGCCCTTGCAGTAGCAGCCTTTTGTGGGTGGGATGGGTCAGGATCCTGGGTGGGCTCAGTGGGTCTCCTGTGTGGGAGTATTTGGGATTTTTAGGAAGCAGCACACAGGTCAGGGTGGGGAGCACTGTGGCCGTGGGGTGCTCGCAGTGCAGTTACTGCTCCTGCAGAAGGGGACACGTGGCACTGTCCCTGCCAAGTGCTGCTGGCACTTTAAGGGGCTGGTCCTTCTTCAGCATCTTCCCTAATTAACACACAGCAAAAAGTGCAGGGTGGAAAAAGAACAAGATCAAATTCTTCACTGCTTTCATCTCACTTTTTGACACTAATCCTCCCTGCACATAAACCCCGTGCCACAAAGGGAGATATACGTTGAGATTGGAATGAAGAGCGACTTGGAATCAGGCCGACATCAACAAAAAAAATAAAATAAAATCGCATAAAATCACAGAGGACCTAGCATGTTTATTGCAGATCCTTCTGGAGTTGATGGGCCAAAATAACCACTCCAAATATGCAGCTTGCAAAACATCCCTTTTGCTTTGGAGATGCCGCTTCTTTTCTGCTTTTGTTTTTACAACTCATGGACTTTCAAATCTCCTTTCTTAACTTCCTGGAGGGGTTGTGCATGAAGCTGGTCCTGTTGCAGTGGGAAGATCATCAATGGTTAGGATAATCCCAGTCTTCCTCTTTTCTGAGAAAGAAATGAAAATCTGATTCAAATGAGACGGGTCAAAATTTCCTCTTTTTTCATCTTATGCAGAAAAGTGTAGGAGACACCCAAGCGAGATCACAAAGAACACAGTCAGGTGATGGAGACTTCAGTTCAAGGAAACCAACTGTCCTGGCAACAGAAGCCTCACATTTTCAAAGTTCATGAGATTCTTTTTCTCCCTGCCACAACAAAGGAATGATATTTCTCTCTAGTTGGTTTCTAGGGAGTTTTTTCAGGGAATATTGATGGATCATAACAATAAATCTTTATCTTCAGCTGCAAAGCCTTGAACACACTTTTTAAGGAAAAAAAAATTGTATAGTCAGATGCAAAGGACTACTAAATATTATGAGGGTTAACAAAAGCTGGTTACTCTTGTTCTTTCCCAGCCATGACGAGAGTACGAGGAAATAGAAAATGTCAGTCGCTGAAATAGAAATTTTACATGAGAACATTTAGCTTTGAAGTTCCCAGAAGTCATAGTCAATTGCCAGGTGATCTGGCAGAAACAACAACACACCTGCAGTGAAAATAGTTCACAGTTGCAAAAAGAAAATATTGTGGACAGTGTATTTCCTAAAGCCAACTGTTTTTTTTTTTTTTAATTTCTACTCTTGCTCTCTAGGAAAACAGAAAGAAATGAATAAAAGAGCAGGAGAGAGGTGTAGTAGATCATACATTTGTCAAGGAGCCTGTTGGGAAGCAAAATGTGCCAACAGTGTCTGTAACAGACACCACAGACATAATGAACTCCTTGACATCGAATTCCTGCCCCTCATTTCTCTCTGCTGAGCCCAAGACAATCTTTCCTGCAGAAAAGATGGAAATGTGCCTTTTTCAAACACTCAAGAACTTTCAGAATTCCTGGTTTTCAAACCTGTGCAGGACCTGCAGCTCCTGCACAGATCCCCGTTGTACATTTGTGCTTCCCAGAGTGGACGGTTCCTGAACTGGAGGATGTAGCCAGCAGAAAATCAGCAGTGGGCAGCAGACACAGCCAGTGCCCAGGTTATGAGCTGGATGGAAGGACGTTTGGATTTCCTCACATATGGATCTGCTAACGTGTGTACCAGAAAACAGGCACTATCAGCCCAAAACATAAGGCTGATTGTAAGCGTTCCCTGGGGGACACATTTCCCAAGACCCTACTAAATTGGACTGGCAGCTTATGAAACGCACAGCTCTGATCCAGCATGTAACTGTAAACTATAGGAAATCATACCCATATATTTGGCCTTCAGACACGAGTGCAGAAATTGCCTGTTTTGGCACCACAAGCCTGTGGATCCACTTGAATCAAACCCAGACCTCTCGCAGAGGGCTGTGAGAATGCAAAGATCTGTTCCCCATTGTCAAATGATAGCACAGGAGGGGGAAAACTCTAATTTTCCTTCATGGCAAATTTCTTGACCAACTTTTGCCCTGAGCATGACTGCTATGGACAGGCCATGCAGTTTAATTTCCCCATAAATCTGCACTCTCTGTCACTGTATTTACTCATCTCAACCACGCATCAGCTTTTGCTCTGGTTTGCTCCTGTAATTTATTGGTGATGTGTCACAAACCACTTATACAGCACTTAAGATCTCGATGGCTACAAAACCAACTCTGCAAAGGATCCAGCAAAAACTGCAGGTTGTCATTTTTGTCCCCATACACAGATCCTGCATTGCACAAACCCATACTTAAAAAAGCCTTTGTTAGCATGAGATGTCTTGCAGCTCCCTGTCAAAGGCAGAGGGGGGTGGTTATGAATTCCCTCACTTCTACAACTCTGTGCCAGCTCAAGCACTTTGGAAAAGCTGACATCCTGCCTTATTCAGTTGTTGGGGAAGAGAAGGCATCCTGGAAGCACTCTTGGACTATCTCCTCATGATGGTTTTATAGATCAAAAACTGGAAATGCTTCAGGTATTGTTCCCAGAAGGATATAAAAAGAACTTCGTGTCTGATCAAGATGAGAATAGTTAAAGGTTTGAGCTGGAATTAAGACAAAATCAGAGTCAATTAAGCTGGAAAAGACCTCTGAGATCATCAAGTCCAACCTATGACCCAACGCCACCTTGCCAACTACACCATGGCCCTAAATTCCACCTTCAGTCTTCCCTTAAACACCTCCAGGCGTGGTGACTCCACCACCTCCCTGGGCAGCTCATTCCAGTGTCTAATCACCCTTTATAAATAGGACATTTTATAGCACAAACACGAGAATAAATCTACCCCCAGAAGTAAATCTGTCAGGAGAATTCTGAGTGTATGAGGAGGGAGCCAGGAACTTCCAGCCCTTTTCTGAATCAAATTGGATGCAGGGAGAGAAATCAAAAAGCACAGATTTCTCCAGGCAAACTGGGAGAAACACTCTGATGTGTCTGACGGAAGCATTTTACTCTGTGTTTGGAAGTTTATCATGACCGATCAATTCTGGAGGAATTAGTGAGTGTGTTCTGGGTTTTGGCACTGACACAGTCGTGGTAAAAATGCTGGAGGCAAAAGGGAAGTGATTTTCATAATGCTGTGAAGTGTTGCCATCAATCCTTACCCAGAACATTTCTCCTGCTTACTCCAGTGCAGTGCTGTTTTGTAGGAGCTTTCCTCTGAGCTATCGCCCTTTGTCTCAGGAAGGCTCCAAATCTCATTTGTGCTCTGGATGGGGAGATCCAAGCCAAAGACCAAGGTCTTTGGGACTTCAATCTTTCTGTGGACTTCAAAGAGCTTGGGATATGCAGCTTTGTCCAGGCAGAAAGCATAACATCCATTTGGAACAACATTATGCACTTAAAAATAGGAAATGTTGAGTGATTCTTAAGATACACAGTGTGATGGGGAAGCCTGATGCAAACTGTGAATGAATTTAGATTCCTGTTTTCAGGCTCTAAACTTGGTGTTCTAAATCCTAGTGGAAGGATCTACCTTATCCCAGCAATTATAAAGACTTTAAGATTTAACTCTCTCAATCATGTCTGTACCTGCAGTGAACAGAGGGCAGGAACCGTTCCCTAAGGAACTGAGCAACAACTACAAATAGCCAATGCTCATCCTCAGCTCTCAGTGCAGCAGCAGTGACACCTCACATTTTGGGAAGAATCAGCATGAAGGCAAAATAAAACCCCTTAACCAGAAATGCCAAGCCCGAACATATTCAGGTGTTTTGAATAATATAAGTTTATGCAATTATGACTATTTCTCAGGCATGCCTGTGTTTGCCTCCAGATCCATTTTCTGGGATTGAGGACAGGAATAGAGCATCATCAAGCTTGTGGAAAACAGGAGATCACAGAAAAATGTTGTTTTGTAATTGTTCTCAGCCAGTTGTGCAAACCTAAGCAGTTCAGATAATTTGGAAATATTTCCATTCTCTCTCACACTCACGTGAACCAAACTAAGCTCTGCCTTTTCTGATGTCTACCCACATTCTCTAAATGAGTGTAGCACATTTCTCTATTTACTTGAAATTTTTCACCAGTTAATCTCTCCCTGTCTCTTTTTCAATTAAAAAACCTGGATCAAGTAATTAAGGAAACACAAAGCAACTTAGAGCAAAGCTTTTCAAAGTGTAAAGGGGATTTTGATACCCACACTCTCCCGACAGCCAGTGGATCTTTTCTTGGCCTGGGAATATAACTCCCCATCGTGCCTTTGGAAGGTGCACAAAAAATGTGCAGATGATTACAGTGATGAGTCTATTAATTGATATCATCTGGGTTTTATGACATTTAATCAATGTCTGAGTTCTGACTTGAAAAGCAACTTTAATTGCCTCACTCCTTTCTGCTCAATGCTCCCAAACTTGTCGTCTTCGATACATGAATATAATTTGTGATTCTGACAAGGCCACCGGTCTCATTACATTGTATCATGGAAATTAGAAATGAGTCAATAAACAGAGAGGCAAACTCCTGATCAGCTCCTTCCATCCACACAAGGTGGAATTCTTCACATTTTAACCCTAATCCCACGACTGATCAAAATGAAATGTCTTCAGGGTCAGGAATGCCTCCACTTCCTTTTGGTATTTAATCACATCTCGGAAAAGCTGGTATTTCATGTCTATGTGTCTTATTTTCATCCTTCGTACACTTTGTGCTGTTTAATGCTGAAGAAGTAATTCAGCAGCATGTTTCATGTGATGGGGCAGATCTTTAGTGGAGGAGAAATGCTGGCATGGCCCAAGTAATAGATTAAATCCCCTTCTTGGCATATTCATTTTTACTTCGTCTTCCAGCATAGTTTCAACATGGAATTTTCCTGACATAAATCCCACAGGTTTCCCTCTTCCCCTCCACACCACGCTGTGTAGTTCTGTGTTTTGGTAAATCTCATCTATTAATAGTTGCCCTCTGTGGCTATAAAAAAATACCTCAGTAGTCAAAAGCCAGCCCTTGCTAGGGAGCAGCTGTGGATGCCTGAACACACACAGGACCCAGCATCACACAGCAAAGCCCTTTCTTGGCTCTGTGTCAGAGCAAACCGATTAAATATGGCCATGGAAAGCTAATGGAAAAGGAGCCCCTTCCCTGCAAGAGGGAGAGAGAGGCTGGCTCCAGCACTAGGCTGGAGAACATCAGGGTATTTCCATTTTCTCACTGACATTTTCTTTTTCCTTTTTTAACTCAGCAAACCCCCTCCCGTGTCTTCCTCGCTTCACCCTTCTGCCAAGTCCCAATAAAATACTGCACTTAAAGAAATAGGACAAAGACGTCATCGCAGCGAGTAGCAAAGGTCGCAGGGTAAATTTTAAGGTCTAGTCTACCTTTTTTTTGTTTGATTGATTTAACTGATTAAAGCATTTCTGCTCTTCCTGTGCTTTCAGCAGCATCCTGGGTAACTCAGGGGAAATTCAAACCAAGCAGCTGTGATCTGTATTACAAAGTCGAGGCTGGAAATACAACACAAGGATGTTGATGGGGCCATACTGGAGAGGGTGAAAGGAGAGGAATCTCCTCTCCTGGTGAAGTGACAAAGTGCTTTTATGTGTTGGAAAGAGAAATAGCTTAGCAAAGGATACAGGGAATTGCTCCTCCTCTGTGGTGCTGCAGGGCACCAGTCCCAGCGTGGAGTGGCCCATGGGTGACAAAGGACCTGACTTCCTGTCACAGGAATTGTCCCTGGACTTCAACTTGAATTTTCATTTGCATCAACTAAAGTTCTTGAAAATCCTCAAGAACTGCTGAGTTTCAGGGTTACCCATGCAAAATGTACAATGCCACAGCCATCACAAGGATGAGTAGGGAAAGGAAGGGAAGGGGAGCCAGGCTGGGGCTCTCCACACTCCCAGCACACCTGGCCTGGGCAGAAGGAACTCACAAGCTCAATGCCACATAACTTCAGCACTTTTCCAGTTTCCCTGTAGACATCTCGCTAGGATAAATTCTCCTTGCAAAGCTGATGGGAGTGATTTGAACCAAGAGATTCCTGAGCTGGGAGAACTGACTGCCACAGCTTCTCGCTGAAGTCCTCAATTTATTGACACAACAAGGTTATAGCACGAGAAGCAAATTTATTCTGTATTATCTACTGGCAGTGTAGCTCCAAAGATGCATTTTGAGACAGCAGAAAGAATTTTATTCTCCAAAGCCTTGTAACTCAAGCCTGCTGAAGCTTCCCTCACACAAATCAGTGATGACACATCTTTTCAACATCTAGGGCCAAAATTATTTTTAAAAGCATTGCAGGTAATTGCCACTGCTCTCATTCCAAACCACTGCTGTTTCCACTCTTTTACCATCACTGATGTAACCCAAGTGTCAACAGCAAACATGGGCTGCTTCTGCAGTGACTGAATTAATGGAAATAGTGCATTTCACAACAAGCAGCTCACCCCTATCAATGACCATGGCCAGACCTTTAACTGCAATTTAGAGGAGATGTTCTGTGTTTCCAAGGTTTCTTATATACTACTCAAACATCTGGGTACCTTCTAAAATAATTGGTCTGCAGGGTGAGGATTTTATTGATCTTTTTCACTGGGGTGGATTGGTCACAAGAGTCTTTAAAACAACGGTAGAAAAAAAATTGCTGAAGCTGGTTCTCCTGAAGAATTTCAGAAAGATCAAATTAGGCCAAACCCTCTAATTTTGGTTTCAGTGGGGTCCCTTTTTAGTAGGGGTCCTTCAAGTAGGGTCCCTCCTTTAAAAGAGAAAGGAAATTAAAAATGAAAAACAGCACTGGGGAAAAGTTAAGCGTGTACTTCAAACTCACACATGCCAGGAAATTTAGAGTTAAAGGTGAAACTCCACCCTAAAGAGTTCCATACTGGAGATATTTCAGTGAACAAACGTAACGTGTTCTGAAATACAAAGACCCAGTAGGGTGCACTAGGTATGGAGTTTCAGCCTTCACTCCAAATTTCCTGACTTTTTGGAGGTTTATTAGAGTTTCATACCCCAAGCATTTAAGTACTCCAAGAAGTTTCCTCAGCGCAGCTCACCCTGATCCTTTTGGAAGCTGAGAGCGAGCTCTCTGATGGTGTAGCCACCCATCCATTATTAATGAACCTGAAAACAACTTCTTGCAAATTTATGGTAATTTGGAGTGCTAAAATTACATGCAAACTAGGTAGTTTCAGTTGAGTTACTCTGAGAAACTTCAAAATTGCAAATCTACTCCGAACCAAACAGAAGGACAGGATTTCATTGACCCCAGCAGAGCACGTGCTCCTAATCTTTCTCCACAGTATGTGGGTCCTGGAACTCTGCACCAGCCAGGGCTACGATGGAGCAATCACGGAATTGCTTCTGACAGCAGTGGTTTGTATTCCTGGTCTAAACACTCTGCCGCGTTGTGGGGTGGGGATAGATCCATCCTACTTCTCAATGGATCTGGCTCTAAGGGAGGAAACATGACTGTGGCTATCAGCATCACGCTTTTTTACAGCACAGCAGCTACGAACACGTTGCAAATATTGAAGTGGCTCCTGCATATCTCAGTAGCCCTGACAGGTCTGTTTGAGGCTCTGCATCACTGCATCTCCCCAGAGCTCTACAGAAATTATGATCCGAATCTCTCTGTAGCCCCTCCATCCTTCTAGAATCACCCACAAAGAAAGTTTTGGGAGTATATGATGATTCCAGTGGGTGTCTTGATGGGCATCTAATGGAGAAGACATCACATGTAGCGTGCAATTGATCACCAGTCACTCTGCACAAGCGTGTCTTAGTGGTGGGCAGGTACAAAAGTGATGGGACAGCTCCACACTGTCCTGATCCTGGGGTGTTTGGGGGATAATTAATTCAGTTAAGGGAAGATAAACCAAGACATCCACTCAGTTTCCCCAGCCCCCTGCAAAAACAGCCCAACTGGAGTACTGTTTGCCCAATCCAGCAATCCACGAGAGAGGCAAAGTCAAATGCACCCTGTTCACGGGTGCTGTAAATGGAACATGGTGGAGGTGGCTGCTCTGTATTTCCCCAAGGGGCAGCTCTTGCTTGCAAGAATTGGACCTAAATCCCTGTCAGAAAAGAAGCCTGAGGGATAGGATGGGAATGGCAAATGTAAGTGTTGAAGCTGGTTAAGCTTGCCACAGTGAGCATCTTTTTCAGTGTGAAAGCAGCATCCTCCTGAATTTACACAGGAGGTTCAGCCACTGTTAATTAAAAACACAAAGGTCACCCCACAACCACAGCTGAAGAGAGGTTGTACACAAATGGCTGTGGGAGAAAACCAGGGGGATTAATGCAAGGCCCTACAGCACTTGAGAAAGGCCTGTTGGACATGATCAAACTGTGGGTCTGTGTGAGAGAGGTACAATTTTAATTGATCAGTAAAGAGAACAAACCAGCTCATATACATGGCCACATTGCAGACTGAGGGACAGGATGAGCTCCACCTCCTTTGCTTAACCAGAGGCTGGTAAGGTGTTGCTGGAAAGCATCCATGGGGAAGCTGGTCCTAGAGGATGTGGTGCTGCCCAGCAGCAAGGGGAAAATTCAATCCCTGTCAAATCTGCAGACTCTGCACTTGCAAATCTTCCACGTGAGGTTTCAGAGATGAATGGGTCTGCATCAGCACTGGGGGCATAATAATACTTTAATCTGTTGTCTCCCACAAGGATCCTTAATGATCTCTGTTAGTTTACTCCATAGATTTTATAGGCCCCCTTCATCCCAACCGTCCTGCAGTTTGACCAGACAGTGATCTTTTTCCTTAATGGATAACATCCATGAAAGGAACCATGAGTTCTATGAGTCTTGGGGAAAAAATGTCTCTTGAAAAAAGCTGTTGGAAAAGTTGACTGTGGGTCAAGCTAAATTGAGCAAACTCCTACTGTTTCTAGGGTGTGCAATCGTATAGAAATAGTTTCTTTAGCACTGAAGTCCTGTCTGTATCAGAATTCAATACTAGACTTATAAATGTCAGTTGCTAGCATGGGAACAGATGCAACTCCTCCCCACTGATTAACATCCCTGACATCTGGAACAGAGGACAGAATAAACAGAGAGAACAGAGGATTTCCTGTTGGGACTCAGCTTTTGGGTGACAACTACCAAGATACAGCAGCTCCGTCCTCGACAGCGTTACTCTTCTCCTTCTAAACAGCCCTGGAGCTGCTAATTAAAGAACTGGACACTTAACACTGAATCCCTAGACAAAACCTCGTGTATTTGCTATATGTCTGTCTGATACCTGTGTGAATGCAGGAATCCTTGATGTCAAGAGCTGCACAATGGTCTCTTCGAGGCAGGGGATTAAGTTCTCAAGCTCCCGGAACTGAAGAGCTTTGATGAATTTCTTCTGTTCTTTTTAGTGTTTAGGATTAAGTGGAAATTAGTCCTTTATTAGGAATCAAGGAGTGTTTCTTACAACTCTAGGTCCTGGAAAAGGGCATTCAGTGTGCCTCCCTCCTCCAGGGTAAGCTGACCATATTTTTCATGTATGCCTCATGAAGAGATTTCCAGCAGAAGAGAAGGAAAAGAGGTTGATCTGATACTCCATGGAAGAGCCCTGAAGTTCACCTCAGTCACCTGTCTGAGGCTGCTCTGGGCTATGCATTAGCCACCACCTCCTCCTCCTCCTCCTGATGCTACTGCTTTGGCCCACAAGCCACAGCCCAGTGTGCTCATACACAGCTCTGTCACACCCACTGCTGCTCAAAACCACTATGGAAATTCCTACAACTGTGTCAGACATGTATTTTGAGTTTAATTTATGTATGCCTGGAATGTGCCAGTGCCCTTAATCCTGAGCGAGACGATGTGACATGGTCTGAACAGAGCCAAACTGTGCAATACAAGTGCTGGAAAAGGACACACAAGAGGGTGGCATCAGCAGGGCACTGGGCTCCAGCTCTCAGAGAGGGTTGGAACTGGATGATCTTTAAGGTTCCTTCCAACCCAAATCGTTCTCTGACTCTATGACTCTATGGTTTGGTGCCAACATGAGTTTGCTGCAAAAGGACCAGAGCTTGTACAGCTCATCCTGCCCCTCATTTAGGCAGAAATGAATGGCTGTGGCAGCCTTTGGGGCACATGTGGATGTTGAGAAAGTCTATCACCAGGTCAGCTGTTCTGGGGGGATTTCCAGCATGTATTTGGGAGGCCATATGGATCAACGGAGTTTGAAGAGACTCCAATACTTTTACTGCTTCAGGAATTTCATCAGCGTTTTCCTAAGAAGGCACTGAGGGGAATGCTTCCTTATCTGTCCATGAAATCCTGTGGTGAAGCCTGATGTGCAAGCCCAATATTACATAAGAGGAACATCTCAGTTAACCATAGGATGGTGCAAGAACTCACCACATCAAATGGCGTTTACCGAGCATGATTTCCTATGATCCCTTGCTGCTTCTTTCAAGTTCTTTGAAAAGCAGCCATGGTAGGTGTCATGAGCTCAAAGTCTTCCCTGTTTTGTAACCAGCAATACAACAAATAACACAAAGAATGAGTCTTTCTGGCAAGAGTGTTTATCCTTGCTCCTTCCCTTTGTATTGGGCCAGCTTGTATGATCTTAGTATGTTCTAATTTCCCGGAATTGCAAAAAAGCAGAAAAATATTTGTAAACCTTCTGCTCGGACAAAATACATTTTGTCCCACTCTCATGAAATTAATAAAAAGAAGTGAGACAGATATTCTTGGATAAAGCCTGCTGTGTGGCTAATGATAACCAGTCCTCTGTTTTTTCCCTGCAGGCTATTAAAAAAGAGGAGAGATGATCTAGCTGGTACCACAATGTTTACGGTTTTTCTGCTGAGCAGCTCTGAGAGCAGAGTCTCCATTCTCAGTGCTGTCCCTCTGACAAACTTAAATGCACTTAAATCTCTGCCGCCTCACTATGGCACAGAACATCAGCTTTTTGGACTTAAATGTTTTTGGAGAGGTGCCACAAAGACAGGCAGGAAACAGAAGAGGAACCAACCAGCGGTGCTGCTGGGATCAGCTCTGAAGCCACTACAGTTGCACCACCACAGCAACTGAATGACACCATCAAAGTACCTGAGCCCTTTGTCCAAGGTGCCCAAAAGGATCACAAGAAAATTGTAACACAGATCAGAGGTGTCTTTGAATTGTTCCAGTGGTATCATTTATTCACAAAGCACCCAAAGTGGTTTTTGTATCAAGCCTCAGAGCAACGCTGCCCCAGGATGGAGCTTCTGGGACTGGGACTCACAATCAGCAGAAGGAAAGTGGCTGGGAACAGATACATCATCCTTTGGGGATAAAGAGGCACTGTAGAGGGTTCCTGTTTACTACAGCATTAATCAAGCATTAGCACTTTTTGGTTGGTTCCAGAGGACAGAAATATTTAACGAATAAGCTCTGCTTGGTGAACAGCTGGCTGCAATTGCTGACACTGAGGGTGTGGAAGGAACCAAGTCCAGTACTAAGGAAGACTCTGAAAAGTCTTTACAAAAAAAGTTCAGGAAACTTTTTATTGGTACCATTTCACCTTTCTTTCTTCCCTCCCTTTCCTCACTGGATTGAAGTGAGGACTTTACTGGACTTCATTGGACTGAACTTGGCAGATAAAATAATTGAAATGAGATGTGAGCTCTCCATGGCTGCAATGCCTTCACTGCTGTGGCACAAGGCCTGCACTAGAGGGGACTGAGGACTCTTGGCCAATGAAAGCAATGACAAGAGGGGCTGGGGATGCAAAATGGGCCCAGACGGTGCCAACCAGGTTTTGACATTGTCACTAATTGACATGGAAATCTCCCTCTCAGGGAATGATGCTGACAGCCATACCAAAGTCAAACACAGGGTTTGAATCTTCACCCTTGTAGTCAGTAAAAGCTTTGCTGCCAAAATCACTGCCCTAAAGCTGTGATTTGTTAACCTAAATACCCAAAGCAGTGTAAGTCAGGCTTACAAACTCCAGTGATAAGTCCACAGACCTAACTGCTCTATTTTGCCTTACTGAGTACAAACACCCATCATAGGGGTGAGCTTGAGCTCAGCCAAAGCACATCAGCCACCAAATAAAGGCTCCAGAGAGATGGAATTTCTCCTCCTGCGCTCTGTGGTTTCATTGCTAATGATCAATGCTACATTACAATGTCTGTGTGAAGATAAATAAATTGAATCTATCTATTCAAAAAAATAATAATAATAAAAAAATCTTTGGAGCATCTCTGGATTTTCTGAGGCTCTAGGCTGTGGAAGAGGATCTTCAGGCCTCCCTTGCTATTTCAGGTCAAGAGGAGGTTTTTCTCAAGTCAAAATGAACTTGTAGAAGATCTGTGAGCTCAAGGCCATGAGATATAAATCCTCCAGACCAGCTCAGCCAGGAGATTGTCTCCAAAAGGAACATAAAACTGTGCATGAAGAGGAACTCCACGGTGCTAAGGTGACTTCAAATTTTGCAACTTAGTGTCTTGCTTGGGCTTGTGCAAGCACAGTCTGTGCAGCAAAAAGGCTTCATTTGAAATAGAAACATTTCTGTACCTCAGAATAACATTAAGACACAGCCTTAAGTCTGTGAACTATAATTTACAAGGCTTTTCTTGTTTCATTTTATACGGGCATTATGCTGGTCACAGAACAAGTGATAAAAGGGTACTATCAGATTAAAAATAATGTATTTTTTCCTAAAAATTGTAGTAGTTGCTATAACTAACACCTCGAGTTCTCAGAACTACAGTGTTAAAACAATCCAATTTGCATTATGCCTTTGATGATATTTGCTTAGTTGAGTTCCTCTCCACTTGAACAGTATTAAAAATTGGTATTTTTCCTTTCAATGTTTTCAAGCATTAATATTTAAAGTATTTTCTCATTTGAGCTTTGTTCACTGGTAACTAACTGAAGTCAAACTGAGCTAGAAGGATTTTTTAAACAACAACCTCACTGAAGTAAAAAAAAATTGGCTTTTCTTTCCAACTTAATTATGTGTATTTAAAGCTCCAGTAGAGCTGATAATGTTGTTTAAAAACTTCTCTCTATTAAGGAAGCTATAAATATAGCCTGCATTGCTGCAGTGGAAGGGACTCCTGAAGAACTCATACTTTCCTTCTTAACCTGAACTTTAGTGTTGGTTGTTCTGACCAATGAGAAGTTTCCCCTCTATGGCTCCGTGAATTCCTAAAAAAGCTGTAACATGGAATGCAGACAAAAGAATTCCAGCTTTAACCTTCATCTTTTCTTGTGCTTGTATTTCTAACTCATCCACAACAAACACTTTATTACTTAAACTATGTTTAATTTGCCTGAATTTGAAGTAATTGTAGGTACATGGTACCCACCTGATGCGAGTTATTCAAGGACATCACTCCTCAAACTGCAGCCCAAGCAAGCCTTAGCTGAGGAGCTGAGAACTTTATAAGCTCACATCCACCCACAGAAAGTTGCCTTGCAATGAAGTGGCATTACCCTGTTTACGTTTATATGTGGAAAGAGGCACAGAAGAGTTTCGTTACCCACTCAGTGTGTGCCACAGGAACCTGGTTGCCACTTCCCTCCTCACAACCCCCAGACTCAGCTGCCCCTCCCCAGCAGTGCCTACAGAGAGCTGTACACAGCAGTGAGAGTATGGAATTACCTTCCTACCTTCAAAGAAGTGCTACAGAGTTAAAGTCTACCTAAGAGTATTCATGTTCTGTTTCATGCCCGAGGGCCTTTTCCCTCTGCAAATACACATGAGCTTTCTCTGACATCCAATCCCCACTCCTCAGAGTCTGGAGTTAAAATAAACTGTGCGCTGTTACAATATGCTGCTCACAGCCAACAACTGATGGGTCTCTCAAAATTGGCTGCTTCAGTCTTTAGCACAGATTTTCTTTAGCCTGGCTGGAGATTACCAGTTCAGGGGTAAGACACTGCTCAGACCATTGCTGAGATTGCATTTGAAGAACTGCAATGTGAGCCAAATACTGAGAAAAAAATAAATTCATTAAACTCCAAAGCCCGTAATAGCAACAACAAAAGGGTTCAACAGCCAGCAGGATGATCGATACCTAGACAGATATTCAGCAATATGATCATAAAAAGAAATTGCCTACCTGTAAGGAGAATATGGGTCAAAGCAGGTCTTGGTGACTTCTGTTATCTCTGGGTTGCAGCACTCCCCCCCATCGAAGTTGTACCTCTCGTAATTACAATCCATGTCACACACCCCGTTCTGCTTCTTCTTGTTGAAGAACGTGTGGCGGACGTGCCGGCAGTCCCCGCCGTCGTACCCCGTCAGGGTGTGGTTGCACTCGGGGTCACAGTTCTCATCCCCAATCTTGCTGATGTCGCAGTTGGCCAGGATGAGCCGGTGGCGAAGGGAGGAGTTCTTCACCTCCAGCACCTCCAGCTCCCAGGTGATGTTGTAGCGGCTGAAAGCCTCATTCAGGTGCTGATGCTGGAACTCGATCTGCTGCTGGCTGACAGTGGGGTTCTGATGTTTGTCGTCGTACAGGTTCACCACACGGTAGCGCACGGTTTTGTTGCGGCGGAACCTGGGCAGTTTGTTGTAGCTGGCAATGACGTCCCTGTTGTCACACACTGTCTGTCCACAGAGAGGAGGGTCCAGGCTGGTGTCGAGCAAATAGCCGTGGTGGTAGCTGAACTTGGTCTGAGGGCTGCTGCCATCCTTCATGGGAGACCAGGTGCTTTTCACATTCAGTAAACTGTCTTGAAGAACGAGCTGAGGTAGGGACGTGTCTTGCCTGTGAATCGCCTGCTCCATGTCCAACAAGATCTCCTTTTGAGACCGGGCTGTCCTCCAGAGGCTGAAGTGCTCCACGTAACCCCGATAGTTCTGGTTCAGGGCATTTCCTCCCAGCATGAGCACCTTGCACTTCAAGGTCAGCAGACTGAAGATGCTTCCCACTTGCTCTCCGCTTGTGGCCACCTGGGCACCGTTCACGTAGAGTCTCATGAGGCGCCCATCGTAGGTGGCAGCCAGGTGCACCCACTGGTTGGGGAGGTAGCTGCGATGTGCTGCAATGGTGGTGACTTTGCGAGCACGGTCTGTCTTCAGCGAGAAGAAATAGCGGGGGTCTCTGTTCCCCTGGTCACTGACGGTGTTAATCCCCAAGACCCAGCCTCGGTCACGGGAGGTGTAAGAACATTTGTCATACAGTCCTATGTGCCCCCAAAAGAGAAATATGAATAAATAAGGATGACAGAATGAAGGCATTAGTCTTTAAATTGTGTAAATATATCTCTCTAAATGTATATACACACACTCACCTACATCTGCTAGACAGTTAGTGCACAAAGAAGACTTTAAATCACCTAGTGCACCATTGTGGGAGGTCGTGTCATGACTTCCTATTAAAGGTAAAGATTTGCCAGTGGCGTGTACAAATGGGATTCCCTTTTCCTGACCAAAGCCTGGAACTTTTCTGCAAATTCCTATCAGCAAGATGTTGGACTGTGCATCTGGTTCTTCCCTTCCCTCAAGCCACTCCTCAGTGGCTGAAAACAAAAGCAGTCTTGAGAACCAATCCCTGTTGATGTCACTCATCCCTCATACCCCTGAACCCTGTATCTAATAAGGTCCAGAACGGAAATAAAGACAAAATCTAAATTCTGCACACTTTGAGAAACACTGAGCAGCTGCATCTTGATAAGCAGCATCATCTTGATAAGTTCAAGCACACAAATCCTACAGAGTGAACGGGACGTGTTCGGGCTGCTTTCAAAGTCATACCCAACAAAAACCAGCAAGCACATGGCATAGGCTGTTATACACCACACTGGGAAAGGACAAGAAATACATGCAGATGGACATCCACAGAAAAAGGACATTCAGAAAGCTTCCTGCCCCCTCACAGGCACACTTCCTAAGAACTCATTGCACTGTGGAATGATTTCTCTCCCAGCCAAAGTGTGGATCCATACTTGGAGCTCTCTCAACCAGCCCTCAGACAGTTCCAAGCAGTGGACAGAGCCCACTCTTCCCCACTTTGAGACACAAGGCTTGGTGAGTTAAAGGCAGACATTTCCATCCTTCAGTTCTCAAAGGCCAAGGGCTGCAGGGACACCCCTCAACCAAAAACAAAATCATTGCAGCTTTCAGCACCAAATGGCCTTTCTACTATCAGCACATAGAAAACAATCCTTCCCCAGAGCCTCCACTTCCAAAAGCCTAAAGGAAAATCATAAATCTCTGACAGTTCAGTCCTTGTGAAAAGACTAAATATCCCCTTACCTCACCCCTGCACCCTCACCCTCCCCTCACTACAACCAAATAACATCTTCTGCTTCTGACTAAGTTGCTCAAGAGCCATCTGTTAACAATCACTCATTAACAGTGCAGTCTTGTCTAGTATCAACAGAGCAAAGGTTACAGGAGCATTCACTGTATTTTTCCTCCCCTCTCCCAGCATCCACCTTCCCCCCTTCTCCTCACACCCTGCCCCTCTCCACCTCCTCCCCCTGTAAAAAAACTCTTCTGATGGGAAAGTTAAAAACATTTAAATGGGCCTTTTTTCTGCATGCTGGTATTTTGCTAGGGACTCTGAGCTCCCCCTTTTCCTGTTTCCTTTGGAAGAGAGATCCCAGGGTTCGGAAGGTAATGTGTTTATTCATCTGTAGGGCGCACTCGGTTCAAAACCTTTTCAAGACCAGCTTCTGGTTTATACTGCTACATCTGATCACGAGAAAGGAGAGGAGGAGAACCAGGCAAGGAAAAAACAAATGTGCTAAAAAAAATGACATTTGCTGGGATGGATATTTACCCGAGGAACTTGTGATATGAGAGCCAAAGCTACCAATAACCTTCTGGAGTCTGTTTTTGAAGTGTTTTTAAGGTTTTTTTTCTTTATGGAATAAATACTTTTACAAAGCATTCATTTTCAGATGGATGAGAGCCTATAAAAGTCTGTATTTTTATGAATTTCAAATGAAGGTATTGTCCAACAATAGTGGGTGGATAATACTGCAATGAATAAGAAGGCAGCTGGCAAGACAAGTCCCTCTCCCAAATAAGTCATAAAAATCTCAGCTTATTGTAATGAGACCATTAGAGCCGATCAGGCATTTTGTAAGAGAGTTTCTGCCTGCCAAGAAATGCCAACATGGTGAGAGAAGAAAAAGTGATGCAGAAATGGGCTTGTCCCAGTGAATCCCTCTGAGACTCTGCATGTCTTCAATATGGCCAGGGGAACCCCAGGGACTCCCTGGGCTGTTTTGACTGAGGCACAGAAGGACAACTCATCCCTGCCACAATGCCCACCATCTCCAGTCTCCTTTGCCATCCGGTGACCAAATCCTCCAGGTCTGTGGATCACAAAGCAACTGCGCACACAGAAGCTGCTCCACCTGTTTCTTCAGGCATCCAAGATCCCCACGCTTGGATGGACAGCTGGAAGTCCTGGAACAGGTCTCCAGTTCCAGGGAAGTCCACCATACAGTCTTTAAGGGTCAAGAGTTTTTGCCCTTTACATTGACCGGGGCTAGAAGTATTCCCCCAAAGAACTAATAAATTACTGTGGGAGGGAAATCCAGTTTCCCAGCCAGCATTTAAAGAACATCTTCCTCTCTCTGAAGTGCTGCATGATGCTGGTGATTGGCCTCAGCTGAGCATGAGGAGCTGCTGGAGGAATACTACAGAACTGTAGCAATCCTCCCTTGCCTTTGAGCCTTTAAACCCTGATGTGATGCAATGTGTCTTGAGTTGGGCTCAAACAGCTGCCATCAATTCAAGATTTACAGGGAGCCAAAGGAGGGCAGAAAAAGAAAAAATCCAGTGACAATAGGGACACCACTGAACAAACCAGTATGAAAGCTGCTCAACTAAAACACTCTACTATTCCAGTTCCATGCATTTTCTAGTTTAGGGCAAAGGTCATTACCCAATCCTTATGCCACGTACAGTATTCTTTTCTCAAACTTTTACTATTGCAGACATCCAACTCTTGATGAAAAGATGGATTGAGCATGAGCCTTTCAGCAGCAAGAGTTGTTTTATCCTTAAAAGAAAGGAAAAAATGTAAAAAAAGGGACAAGAAACCCACACTCCCTTGTGCTGGGATAAGAAACCCAACTCCCTTGCAAGTCGTACCAGTTCTTTATGACCCTCTTTTGCTTGAATGCTTCACCTATTTTCCCAATCCTTCATTTTACTTTTGGTGTTGGACTGAGGATCCTCTGGCTAAGGGAGTGTCACTTTTCCGTTTTGTCCCCTGCACAATGAAACTAATTTCAGCTGGGACACTGGATGTCATAATGAAAGAATTTATTGCTTCTTCTATGACAACTAATAAGGGCAAAGCCATTGGTAGAGGGACATGTGAAATAATTGCCAGAACTTCTGAAAACTGAATAATTTGATGTTTTCACAATTTATTTCAATTTAGTAAAAGGTTCCATAGCCATGAGTTATTTCTCAGACATAATTAAGAACATTTTAAACAAGAAGAGGCCTCTTTTACCCCAAACGAGGTTGGTTTTGAGCAAAACCACGCCACATAATGGTTGACACTCCAAATTTCAAGTCAGCTGTGACCACAACGAACATTTACATGAAAAATATACAGAGTTTAGATTCTCATTTACACTGAGAATTCTTTACAATGATGTGGTAAAGGACATTTTTAGCTACTTAATATCTCTTTACCAACCAAAGAGGCCTCATGGTAAATGAGACTCAAGCCAATGACTGTAAAACCACAATTTGGCGAATGTGCCTGAAGTTTCTGAGCCAAGAAATGGTGTGAAATAAAACTGATGTTTGTTTTCCCCACAGCACTTAGATTAAAAAAATATGTACAAGTTTCATACAGCAGCAAACAGTTTTCTTCACTTCTGCTTGCCCTGAGTTGCTAGAAAGGGATGGAGCTCCAGCTGAGGAGAACACTGACAGCCCTTCTTACTGCTTAGCCTGAATGATTTTTCCCTTGTAAAGCTCTTGTTCCTGAAGCCCAAGGGATTGAAACGGAATTTTATATTTAATTTCAAAAAAAAGGAAGAGGTGCTAATTCAGCTTTCCAGCAAGAGGCACTGGTAGCTTCCCTTCCCCACAAAGGAGTGAGTCACTTCTCAGAGGACTCTGGAGAAGTGCACGAACAGAGGAAGATGCCACCTTCCTTTATGCTTGGCCAGAGACAGACTTCAATGGCCCACGAGGCTTCTTCGAGTCCATGATGTTTGTCCCCTATAGGAAAAGTAAATTCCTAGGCACCAAAAGAGTGGGGAAAGCTGGAAAACTGAACTGCAGCTGCCCACAGCCAAAAGCCAAACATGGAAAATGAGAAATACAACAATACAGTCTCCCTCTTTTTTTTTTACAAGTGAAATCTCACTTCTCTGGTTACTGACCCACAACAGCTCCATCATCACTGTCCATCTGACCTTTTTCAGGACCCCCAAACCAATGCCAGCTTTTATGACCCACTTTGTTTTCAGGACTTTTCTGGGGACTGAAATAGAGCCACATCCTCATGTGGGCCCTGAGCACTGGGCAGGGTTTGGCAGCATGAACACAGCACAGAATGTCAGCTGCTGAACTTGTGGGACACAGTCCTGGGTGAGGACAGGAGGCATTGCTGTAACTGGGATAGGAGCAGAGGAACAGGAACTCACAGCTGGAGGCTGCTGGAGCCAGAAGTAGCCCTCTGTGGGCAGAGTTGGACAGAAGAGAGGCTGGAGTAGCCCATGCAAGCTGCTGTAACCCACTGTAATGTTATAAATAACATACTCCAGGGCCTCCCTTCCTCACTTCAGTGCCATTTCTTATGTCTGGATAACAGCAATCTTTGCAGCAACGAACGCAGCTATAGAATGAACGAAGAATTTCATTCTTTGTGCAGGAAAAGTTTCCTCACTTTGCTGAGCAATGGGAAGTGGGGGGAGGGAGAAGGGGGAGGGGAAAAGTAAAACTAAAA
This sequence comes from Corvus cornix cornix, assembly GCF_000738735.6. Lineage (NCBI taxonomy): Eukaryota > Metazoa > Chordata > Aves > Passeriformes > Corvidae > Corvus > Corvus cornix. The sequence goes on from NC_046346.1 coordinate 8,064,470, forward strand.
AAAACCCCCTTGTTACGGTTTCATTTCCAGGAGGGTGAGGTGGGGGAAGGGGAAGAGGGAGGTCAGTTTGACTTTGAACACATCAGGTGCTGGGGAGCCATCAGAGCTGCACAAGGCAGAATGGAAAACAGTGCCCTGCACTTCTGAAAGTTGGCTGTGCCTGTTTTGCTGGGAGACTCCAACCAGAGGTGACAGGACTCAGTTATGAAAGGGGAATTTAGGTCAACAATCAAAGCTGCAGTCAGGGGGCCCAAGAACAGGGAGCTAAAGGTTGGGGCTGTTTTTTTCTTTAGCATGCTTTAATCGTTTAGTATCAAAGCGCAGAAGAACGCTTGAAAGAGCAAATATTCTACAGGAACCTATAGAAAGCTTTTATCTGTCCAGAGGAAAATAATTAAAACCGACAGATTTGGGTTAAGTATCCCCATGTTCCATGCAATTGGATAAGTCAGTGAAGATCCACTGGAGCAGTTCTTGAGTTCTGCACTGGATATTTCATCGTATGACGTTGAACCCAATATAGTTTTACAAAGGGGAGAAATAGTCTCTCCTTTCCTTTGCCGTGCTTCCCCCAGCCCCCGCTTCCTTCCACAATAGTTAAATAATTCAAAGTCCAGAGTACTTAAGGCAACGTCTCTGTCTATACCATTTCCAACACAGCTAAGAGGCCTCCTGAGGTCACCCCCTGAGACAAGGAGCGGTTCAAGAAAACCACCTGAGGCTTGCTCAGGTGGCAATGTACTACTTAAAGAGCAAAAAGGAGATGTTTGCTGCTGCTGTCAATCTAGCTGAATTCACACCAGATATTATCATTTACAAGCTATGCCAGAGGATTCAGATCTGAGACAGAAGGACAGAGATCTTTTTGTTCTGACTTGAAAGACAAGAACTTCATCGTGTAGAATACAGAGTCTAATACAGCCATGCCTAATTAACATTGAGAATTTAGCCCAAGGCTCTTTAATATCAAAATCTTTATATCAGTGTAATTTAGCATCAAATTAAGCATATATTCTGTACTGTTTCTCAAATTCCCAGTCACTCATTTGCTCAGTGAGATACCTTGAAGTCTGAAAACAGGGAGGTGAGAATGACTAGAACAGCAAGACATGAATTTATAGAGGCTGGTTAGTTATGAACATTACATCAATCCTTCCCTTTTGATAACAAAATCATGTGGGCTGCAAGAGAGCAGCCACTGGCATGGGCAATCATGTTAGTGACACTCCACTGAGCCTATTGTGGGAATACACCCGCTAACAGTATAGAAGAGCTTACTGCAAATACATCTGGTAGGCTGGGCTTAGTGAGAAATTACAGATTGTGAGGGTTTTGAGGTGTAAGTGAACACACAGCACTGTAACCACAGGGCAGAGGAGGAGCTGAGTCCTCGCAGGGTTATGACAGGGCCAGCCCTGGGCTGGGTATGACTTTTCCAAGGGCTCCTTCATCTACAGCCTCAGCATAAACAAGGGTTAGTGGGAAGGTTTGCCCCTTATCTAGATCTCCTTAAGCATTTCACAATAAAGCTGCAGGAGCAGTGGAGACTGGTGCTTGGTGAATAAACTGTTTATGATCTAATAACCAGCTTTAGGCGGCCTTTTAGATGGACAGAAAAATGCACATCCTTTGCAAGGGTCAAACTTCAGTCCCCGCTATGAAGTCTGGGATCACGGGAACATTCCAGACAAGGGTAAGGATATTGCAATATCTACAAAACTATTTATTTCTCCTGCCTTGTTCTTAGAAACAACTGAATATTTTTGGATGAAGCTTGGAGAAACCAGTATGTGTCCATGTTATTAGAGAGGATTTTAACACACACAAGCACAGCAACAGTGAAGATAGTAGGGACAGGCTTCTCTTGGCTCCTACTTAAAGTCAAAGTCTGATGTTCCATCAGGGAATCACTGCTGTATGTCACAAATATGGGAGACTTTGCATCCAGATTGATTCAGACAAGAATTCAGATTTTTGGCTGCCAATTTTAGACACTCTATTGTAGCCTGCTTATTAAAAAGTTGAGTTTAGTGTTTATGAAAACCCAGATATCCTTCAAATATGAGGAGTGGAAAGCCCTCAGTAAGTTTGTTGGTTTGGTTGAAAGGGATCCTCACACACCTCTGAACTCCCAAGCTTATCTGTGCTCACTGCTCAGCAGAACCAGATTACAAATTAACCCTCCCATTGTACCCAAGGCAGCTGATTCACCTCCAGAGAAACCCAGCATTAACACCATTCCCACTTGAAAAGCAGGTGTTGCAAAACACATGGATACACATCAGGAGGAATGCATGGAAACCATCCATCCTTCACAGACACATGCACAGCACACACAAACCTGAGAAAAAGGACATTAAGATAAAGGCACAGCAGCAAAAGGGTCACTGGACTCACACAGATGAAGGTACCCAGCAACGTTTGGTGGAACAAAAGTCACCTCTGCTTCCACATCTTCTCTTCCTCCCTGCACTGTTTGCCAAGCACTGATTAGCTATCAAAGCTCTACAGAGAAATTTACTCTTGCTCACACAGGGTGGCTTTCCTCCCCTTTGTAAGAGTTAATGCTTGAGAGCAACCACAGAGTATCTTCTGTGGAAAGAACAGACACGTAAGTACCACAGCTTCCAGGCAATCTAAATGATAAAGTGATATTTCTGGGCTCCTTTTAGAAAACAGCAGAGAGAATTGATCATAAACTGGGTCAAGATAGGTCAGCATACCTCAGAGCAGATCAGATGGCCAGAGCATCCCAGGAGGAAATATTCTCCTGGAAGGATTATTAGGGGCACATCTGTGCCATCAGATGACCGTGCACAATACCCATCAGCTCACGGGGAGTTCAATATGGCATTTCCTTTCAAAATGTGCTTTGTGTCTGACAAGCAGTGCAAGTCAATCAGCTGCGGCAGCGCCCGAGCCCGGAGTGGGGCTGGAAAAATGCCCGACACGCTGCCCTGGACGGCCACAAACACAGGGCTGGGAGAAGCAGAGCTCTGCATATGAGATGGCTTGTGGTGCTGATCAAAACACACAGCCAGGATTAAAGGGGGGACAACAACACAGCTTGTTTTGCTTTTTAGAATTCCCTTGTCTCTGACCTTTACAGCAGCTTTAGGGCAGTGCTGGAACCAGCTGAGCAGTTACTACTCCCAGCTGCAGCCAGGAGAGCTTTTACACCATTGCACAATGCATGTGTGTTTGCAGGGGGGAGGTTAGGGCTGGAGAACAAAGGAGGAAATCTAGTGGCACCTAAATCAAACATTATGATCAATGAGGGAGTGGGAAGAGAACCTGGGGAGCAGGGACAACCTTACAACCTTTCCAGGATCAGACAGATGGCCAACATCCACATTATTACAGAAACAAAACAAAAACAAAAAATTCCATGAATGCAAACTAGGGCACCCTGCGAGGAGACTGTAAAAATCACATCATGATAGCTTAGACTTGTCTTTGTAATTGAGGGGCATTTCCACATGAAACAGTTCTAGTTATTTAATTGGATTTTGAGAACATTCTTGGGCAGACACTTTGTGAGTGCAAAACTGAGTAGTTCCAGTGCATTTACACTGATTTATATCCTGCAAGGGTTTTGCCTCTGCAAAAATTAAATATCTTATTGTAAAAATATCTTAGATCTTATCCAGACTCAAATATTGCATCTGGCTTTCCCATATTACTGCATCTTTCCTGTACTAATAGAAACAACTGAGGCATTTATCAACCTTCAAAGAACTGACTCCAAAACAATCCACAGAGGAGGAGGCTGCAACAGCAGTGGGGAGAAGGGAGCTGCTCGTGCCTGTTTTCTGCTGTCATTTATGAAAGGGATCTGGGCCTTCACTAATCCTGACTATTTCATGCCTCAAATTCCCTGCTCCATACTTGCACACAAGTTCCAAACCCATACACAAACCACAGAGATATTTCTGCTTTCTAGGAAACGTCCTGCTGAAAAAAACCTGCCTCTCTAACATGATACAACTATTATAGCATGCATTCCAGATAGGCTGGAGTCACCACATACTAACCTAAGTATATAATTTTAGAGCTTTATTATTCTGCTCGGTTAGAATCCAATTTCATTTGTTTTGGTATGATTTTCCTCCTGGAAATACCTGAGCCTGTGTTTCTGCTCTACAAATACCAGTGATCACTTGATCTGTGAGCACAAATAAATAGACATCTAAAAGAAAATTCTCACACAGATGCTCATGGTGTCTTAGAAGTGCACAGAAACAAATTCACACCTATTAAACCGAAGACTGTAGCTGTGAAAATTCAGCCTTTAGTTCTTAAAGGACAAGATGGGACAGCGATGGGCAAACCTCCAAAAGGTCATAATTCTGCTTCGCTTTCCATAAGTGTTGCCAAAGCCAAATCCTTCTCTAAAGTAATTGACCTTCTCAAGTCTGCAGAACTGGGAGAAAAATGTAAAAGAAACAAGCTACCTTGGAAGATTTTTGGCAATTCTTGTATTTAGCTGAGCAGCAGGAAATATCATATGTCCAGCCTTTCTTATGTTATTTCAGCCCTTCTACTTCTGGTTAAATTTGGAAGCAGAGCAATGAAGACTAACAAAATACCATGTACAGGCACGATTTTCTCTGTGCAGGGGCCTATATATACATGTGCACATGGCTTGGAGGGAGCAGACTGGGGCATTTGGAGCACTTGGCTTAAATTTGAGTTTTGAGGAACAGTCTCCAGCTGGGGATGGATCAAATGAAATTAAATCCTGTCTCAGAACACTAATTACCTTCGACAGGTTTTTGGTCAGTGTTTTCTGTTTGCAACTCAGCTAAACTCACAGCAATAGGTCATTCCAGCATCCTTCATGCCCTTCTGGACTGCTGTTCTGCCCTGAGACTGAGGCAGACCACCCAGCAAGGGGATGACAAGCTAAAGTCACCCCCAGCTTATTCTCTGCTTTCTCATCCACTTTGTTTTTAAGGGTCTGATCTGTTGGCTTCACAGTCCTGGCATTGTCAATGGTCCAGCTTCCAGAAGGAAAACTTGATTTTGCTCCCCAAAGTCTGTATTCTGGAGGTAAATTCTTGGCATCATTGAGGTCAACAGTGAAGCTCTCACTACCTTCAATGAGAAAAGATTTCAGTCTTGTTTTTCAGGTGGTTTTCCAACAGTGCACTGGACTGTTTCAAAAAGGAGAAGTCAAGTCATTGCTCAGCACATCATTCTGGAAAAAGGTGACAATATCTAAACAGGATTAAAAATATCATATGAGACAGAGCCTCACAATTCAACTACAGTGGTGGTGAGGAAACCCTACAATGAGCTGTAAATATTGTGGAGACCAGAAATATCCTAGCAGCATCAAGGAGACCCCACAGAAACTAAAAAGAGAGAAATTAAAAGATTTGAAATTGGCATCTTAGTGCTGCTTGTGCTTTACTGTTGGCTTCAACCATTTTTTTCAGTAATAGCTGAAAAACCCAGAATACTCTGACATTGGAAGTTCTTAGACACAATATGGGTGACCACTGAATTAATTCCTCTTTAAAGACCTTGTAGTTTGGAAAAACTATTAGCTCTGCATTGAAAGCTATGGTGACAGGTATTCCACCATTCCACTCAGAAAGGTTTTTCAATAACTGACTACTCACAGGGCTAAAACACTGCTGTTCTAAAGTTGCTTAGTCTCCGTTGGATCAATTGGATTTACTCATATCCTCTATTATTCATTTCCAACTCCCAATTATCAGTTTAACATCCCCAAAACACACGTTTAAAGATCATGGTGATCAAGTCACCTCCTAATCTTCTTGAGTCCAACACTTCAAGGCTTGTTACAAATCACATAATTATTGTCACTGCTAGTTGTTTTCTCTCTAAATCCTCTTGCATACAATATCCTTCTTAAACTGCAGACACCAGAATGGGACAAAGTGCTTTGGCAGCAGCGACTCCAGTGTCATCACAGGGGTAACACAACCCCCCCAGTCCTGTTTAATATCTCCTTGTTTACCCAGCCAATCATGACTCCAAACCTTTGGCCACAGCCTCACATTGGCAGCTCACATTTACATGCTTTATCTATTCCAACAGGCAGTTGCTGCTCCACATTCAGCTTCCAGGTGAAAGATCCTTTCCCCAATCCATCCTTTGTGTGTGACCCACCGCCCCTCTCTCTATATGAATGACTTCACATTTGGCTTTACTCTAATGCATAGTTTGCATGTTCTCAGCTTTTGAAAACACCCAACTGAGAGTCCTGTTTTGGTCATTGTTTACCACTCCCTGCATTCTGCAACATCTGCAAATTTTATCAGCACTGATTTTGTTTTCTTGCAGGTTGTTGACAGAAAATATTAACCAGTAAAGAGCCAAGATTGCATTGTGCTGAATAGGAGGGAATGTGGCCAGAGTCACACTGTTCAGGCAACAGCTCTGTTTTTCAGTGGGGGAGAATAAATACCTGTGATACTTATGAATACGAGCTTACACAAGTCAAGAGAAAAAAGATGGGACAAATAGATAAGTAGGAGATTGGCAAGATGTGCCCCTGTCTTTCTGTCTCTTTGGCACTCCACAATCTCAGTCTTCCCTTTACAGCAGCACAAGAACTCAGCACGACCCTGGCCAACCGGGCTTCTTGGCTGAACATTCCAACCTGTTGGTGCAAAGGAGTGGCATTTGTCATTTACAGCTTCATTCATGAAGCACTGCACTAATGGCATGTCCTCACCCTTATAAACAGCATCTATCTGCAGGCTGCTCAGAGCCATTATCCCACCTTTGGAGACGCAAAGGACAGACCTGAAGGCACCTCACAGCAATTGCAGAGCAGCAACTAAAACCCCAAAGCAACCTGTGCACTTCTACTCTGCCACAGAACCAGCAGCTGGAATTAACAGGAGAGGGAGTCTGCTTCTCTCACACAGGAGTTGCATCACTGCTGAAACAAACACCCTTTCTTTCTCCCCAAGCATCTAATTTATCGCTGAAGGAAATCTCTGTTCTCTTTCCGAACGCACCAGCCAAAAAGAAACCTCTACCCTTTGCAAGAGCCTCTGTTTTCTCCTCTGCCAACTGGTCTCTGTCTCTGCTTTCCTTATAGAACATCTTGTTGCAATGCCCTTCTAGAGTAATGTTCACATAAACCCATGTGCCCATTCCAGCTCGTCCTGTCACCAGTGTGTGACAAGTGTCAGAGAAACCCATAAAAGCCAGGCTGTTGGCTCGACAGGGCAAAGGACACCATGTGTTGAACACATTGACAGTTCTCAATAAATAACAGCCCTGCTGAACAGCTGGTTGGATTGCTCGGGTTTGGAAGAATGTTGGCCACATTGCCTACTTACGTGCGTCCTCCTCAGTGATGCACAGAAGATCCTGCGCATGGGGAGCGGAAATACATCACTTCCAGAATATACCAAAGAAGAATAAAAAAAGAAAGTGTCTGAACACAAGTTAAAATCTTGACTCAAGGTTTATGGCCAATTTTGGACATACTGCAGAAGTGCAATAAAGTGTCGGTTTGTTGATATAGGTGCAAAAGATGTTCCTCCTGAGTGAGGGGAGAGATGGGCGGTGGTAGGAAGAGCTGTCCTAATCTCATTTCTTTCTTCTGTCTCTCTCATGGAATACTTAACTCCCATTTCATTCAGTCTGAGCCCTCTTACGTCTGAGAGCACATAAACTGTTCATGGAACAGTTTGGCCTTCGCAGTGTGAGGCAAAACACAAGGTTTTGGCAAAAAGGCTTTTTCTTCTCTGACTCTACCATCAGTTGTTTGAGGCTCAGAGAAGAGTTTGGACCAACATTCAGCCTCCTCCTGCTGCATGGTCTCTTCCTCCAGGAGTGCAAGTGCTCCCAGCCCACCTTTGCTGCCAAATCCCAGCCCTGCAGAAACCTCTGGAGAAGAAACATAGCCCCCTTGCTGTCTCATTTTGCCTCTGTGAGATGCAGCTGCTGTTGCTTCCCTCTCTGGCCTGTTCCATGGAGCTTGCAGGTGTTTGCAGATGGCCATTTCCCAGTAAAACTGGTGGTATGCTGATGTTTAAAACAAAATAAAATAAACCCCCAGTGCTACAGCATCCAGTTGAAGACCACTGCTGTTTGAGCATTGCCTCTGCTGAGACACAGAACGTAAACAGTCTGTTTGATTAAACCATCCCTAGCAAAGAGGACTGCGGGGAATTACAGCCTTTCCCAGCAGAACATCCTCTGCACTTCAATAATTCAGAACTCCTCAAAGGGTAAGAATGAATCGCTCAACTTTCCTGCTAGGAGAAACTGTTGATAGTTACGCTGGAATTCTTGGAGGAAGCTCACCAGTATAAACCAGGTCCATTTCCACCACTGCCCCACCCTGCTCCTTTATTTAACCTGCTTGCAAGCAAAGGGGTTGTGCAACAACGGATAAACTCTGTCCATGCTGCAATGCAAAATGCTCATTTCTGATTATCTTCCCCCCGTTGGAATGGGAGGTGGAGAGACCACACTGGAATAGTCTTACAGATAAGACTTGACAGAAGATATTTGTTCAGTAAGAGAAACTGCTCTTTCAACAAAAAGCAATGGATAAGACTATTTTAAACCATCCCATTTTAAGGTATGGGGATTCTGCCAGCACTGGAGACCTTTTGTAGTACACTTCTAAAACTTCAAGGCTCTTAGAACTAAAAGTGGGACCACAACTTCCACATCTATTATATCTGTAAAAGCTTCCTTAGCCCCAGTTTCCAAATACACTCCTTATGGAAGAGAAAGAGCCTGGAACAGTGACATGAGCACTGCATCGACACCACACCTCTGCCCAAGTGAGGAACCACAGCCCTGACCAGGCTACTTCCCTTACTGCCAGAGCTTTCCTTTGTCTGATGATCTTCCTATGTATTTTGAGTGGCCAGAAAGACTTACTAGAGAATCCAATTTTCTCCTGAGAGGAAACAAACACCTAATCCACTCACCTTGTACCTGAGACCAAGGTGCAGTGCTAAAGACACAACCCAGGAGCAGCCACAAGAAAATGGACTATTTATTCAGTTGCCCCTGTGCTGTAAGAGGTTTGTGGGACCTCTGGAACGAGTCAAAAAACATTCTGTGTTTTCCAGCTGCCAGTACCATTACCGTGCTTCGCTCATGCCCGCGGTGACCACAGCCCTGTGTTACCCACTCCCCTGGGTCCAGCTCACTCCTACCTCCTTAAGGGGTGGCTCTATGAGAATAATGTGCAACACCAGATGTATCATCAGCTCTGTGCTCAGACTATAGTGGACAATTATCCTTTGGGCTATTTTAGTCCTTTTACAGCCTTTGCGCAACTCAAGAGCAACAGTTTTGCCAGGAGCCAGAATCTAGATTTTGATGCTAAAAAAACAACAACAACAAAGCAGACAAAATTTGTGGATTTACCAAGAAGAAAATCTACAGGGTTACTGAAGTCAATCTCCCTGTTCGGGGTTCCCAAATATTGTCCATGCTGATTTCAAAGCAAATTGAGACCGCAATTTTTCCCCACTTCTTTTATATTTTCCACGACGATGGGAAAAGATGAGGAAGACACAGAATTAGACAGACAGGCAAACATCTCATCAAAGAAACTCCTACAAACAGATGCAGGGTAGGAAACATCCAGCAACCCTGCTGGCTCCAGCCCGCAGCCCAGGCCTGGGTGCGTGGTTGATTTTCATTAACTAACTTTTCTTCCCGTGAACTTCCTCTGAGGGTGTTTGTTTATAAACAGAGGAGGAAATATTATTGCTGGAGATGGGACAGTACAGGCGGGGGTGAAGGAGTTTAGGCCACAAGCCTGGAGAGCAGAGTTCAGGAGTGTTTGTTGCCGGAAACACAAAGGGCTCACTGTAACACTGGTACATGGCCCAGTCCCGCAGTCTGGAGGGATTACGATATAGGTATATGCAGAAAATACTTCAAAAAGCAAAAACAACCCCACATTGTACAAATGTTTCCCACTGCATCACCATAACCATTACACACCCAAATAAAACCACCGACAGCGGTGACGGTAGTTGGAGGTTGTTCTCCACAACATCCACCTCTCAGCTTGGTCACTTTCCCCATTGCATGCCCTCTGTCTCTGCCCCAAATTCTACACATTCACAGGTCTGGAGCAGCCCCCCCGATTTCCTCTCCAAAGGAGTTACTCTAGGTTTACATTGGTGTGTTCAACAGCAGAATCTGGCTTATATTGCTCGCCCTTCCCTCTGCCAAGTATGTTTCAAAACCGTGTGTGTAATGTATTTAGTTAACATTTGCTTTTTCTCCCAGTACTCCTTTTCTCCCTGAACATCTCCATTCACGAGCTTCACAGGAGACTTCCAGTTCTTGTCTAGTTTACACTGAAAATAATTCTCATTAAATTATCACTGGTGAAAGGTGCTGTTTTGACCTCCGTGAGGCTGCTCTGTTTATCCACAAGACAGATGACATGTAAGACAGTAGTAATGCAAGCTCCAGATTTCAACTTTAGCACCTCACACTTTACAAGCACAGATGCTGCTGCATTCAGAAGAAACTCCCATGGATTGTAGGATGTGCATCCTCCCTGGTGATGCTCCCGACAGAAACACTGATTGCTTAGCCATGAGGGTGTGTACTGGGCGGTGATCCCTCCCCAAAAATCCTCTGGGGCCCCTTCTGCAACCTCTCACCGGGTCTGAATTTAACTATGGGGTAAATTAGTTGTTTTTGTCCTTGCTTTAATAACCTGAGATATCCAGAGACAGATTTTCAGCATTTCCTAGGAAGATAAGCAGTTGCAACTTCCATGTTTTACAAGCCGTTTCAGCAAGTCAATACAATAATCAATGTGCAGGCAGATAAAAAATATCAAAGTATTCCAATTTAAATAGGAGTGCTCTGAACTAAGGGGCTTTGCTGATATTTGCTTTTCTCTCCCATTGTGGGCTGCACACTGTTCCATCTGAGAAATACAGTCATTCATGTGGATTCCACCATCACCAGAGCGTCTGGCTCAGAGACATGAATTCCAGACCATCTGATTTTCTGCCATCTCCAAAGAGCTCATGTCACAAATGCCAAGTGCCTTCTTCCCCCAGCCCCTGTGTTGTCACCAGCCAGATGTCACCTGGCAGGTGCCAGACTCCATCACCACCACTGGCTCAGCACTGCCCTTATCCACTGAAGAACCACCAACAGCTACAAGGAAACATCCTACAGGAATTAGGGCATGGGAATTCACATGGAGAACAATCTCAGCTGAGGAATAACCATCACCATCCCTAAAAAACAATTATAAAAGGTAGCAAAAGGGCTGCTGCTGGGCTTGATTGCTGACTTTGTCACAGCACACCACCACAACCAGGACAAATCAGAGCATCCCTCCATTCCTCAGTTCCCCTGATTTTAAGGGATGTGTTCTCTCGCCCCTGAGATTTATCACCAGCAGCAGCAGGAAGTTTTGTGGCAAGATCAGGACTATAAAACCGTAATCTTGCTGCAATGCTAAAGGAAAATAACAGCACTAGGATACATTAGTACAGGAGAAAAAAAAACTCCATTCAAAACTAAGAAACACTGGTAACAGCAAAGGCCTTTCCTTTCTATTTCTTTCCCTGTCTTGAATAAAACAAACAAAATAATGGTGATAAAATCTGTTTCCTCAATCCAGTGGATGATCTTTGTGAATAGGTTTCCAACACTAACAGCAGAGAACAGACAAGGAAGAAAACGAAGGAGGAAAGGAGCCTGCAGCTGATGCTCGGTGTCAGGAACAGGGCTGCTCTTCTCCCAATTCCATGATGACAGGAGACTCCTGGGAATCAGATGAGGGAGGGGAAGATGGGTCAGAAGAGAGAATCCATATGGGAAAGTGATTTAAAGCAAACAGAGAGACAATAAATTAGATAAGGCAAAGGAGGAAAAACACGATGGAGGGGAGGAAGGAGAAGAGATAAAAAAGCCCTAAATATCACCCAAAAGGAAGACTCGAGAGCCCACCAGGCCCCAGGAGGTGCCCAGCAGAGAACAGAGTGGTTTGTTTCTCTAGCACAGCAATTCTTTTGCTTTCATGAGCTGGTATCATATCTCTCAGCTGCTGCTTCACCAGGCCAATTCCAGATGCTTCTCAGTTTCAATTCCCCCTCGCTCCCTCTCTGTGAGAGCGACCGCTCGCTCCTTGTTTGTGCACGGCGAGGATGGATATTAAACAGAACAATATCAATAATTCCCGGAAAATAGGCAAGCCCATGAGCCTGGCTAAGCACACAAACACAGAGCCTGCTTACCCTCTGTTCCCACAGCGCTTCCAACACCAGTTGGCTGAAGCCACCAACCTGTGGCCACCCTCGGAGGGGACACCACCCTCCCGCAGCAAAGGAGATGGGAGAGGAGCAGGAAAGCAGCAACTGTGCAGAGCAGGAAGGAGGGAAAGCGGGGGAATCAAGGACACCAGACAGCAGGGGAAAAACTGAGACTAGGATGGTGATAAGAGAGGGTGGAGGGATTGGATGGGAAAGTTGCACACTTACATCACCCTGCAGAACAGAAAATGGGAGAGTGGGTTTGGAATGGGCGAGATTTTAACATTAAAAAAATAAAAAAGGAAAAAAGGGAGGGAAAAGAAAAGAAGAACGGTTGAAAGAGACAGAGGCCAGTTTGAGATTTGGAGTATAGCAAAAGCAAATAAACATGTCTCCTTTCCTCTGGCCAATTCCCCTCATGTTAGGGCTTCACAGTTTTTCTTCTCTCATATCTGAAGCAAAAAAGGCCAGCAAAATAAAGGATCCTGAAGCAAGGACCACAGACAGGTCCAGGCTATAGAGAAGAGGTACAGAAAACTCTCTGAAATCACAGCCTTTTCCAGACTCAGCCAAGCTCAGTGGTATTTTTCTTGACTAGGTTTCGGATGAAATCCATGCTTCCTGTGTAGCCACAAATCCAGCCCCATTCTACCAAGGGATAATAGACCTTCATTTATATTTGTTCACTTTAAAGTGTGATACATAAAGTACCCTCACTGGTGCTGCCCAAACTTACGGATGCTCAACAGTCCTCAAATTGTTCTGATCACTGTCAGCAAGGACAGCAGAAAGCAAAATTCTGTGGTAAGATACTCACTCCTGTTCTCTTTTTACCTCACCTTTTTGAGTTCTGCTCTGCTCCTGATCAGAGTAAGAGTACTTTAACTTCATGGATGGCTCTGGGGAGAGTAAACTTTATAATAGGCACTAACATCAAATCAAAGCAGTTTACAAGATGTGCCACTTGTGTCAGAATATGTGGGGAAATAAACAAGCTGCTCCTCCTTGATCATTGGAGTTTAAATGCTCTATTGATCTGGGAAGAAAATCAAAGGTGCTTTGGAAATGGTGTGTGTGTGTGCATGCATGCTCACAGCAGAGAAAATGAAGAGAAATGTGGAGAGACAGAGAAAATAGCACAACAATCAAGTATTCCTTCCCCACAGAAAGGTGAAATAAAATCAAGAATCATATCCAGATGTCAGCAACCCCCAGGTGGGGAAATGGGCGCAGAAGAATTGAAGGGTGAGGTCAGGGGAAAGGTACAGCTTCATCTTCAGAAGCCTCTTTTTTGGGAAAACAAAGAAACAAAATGGGCAGCACAGCACCTGTGCACAGAACAATGCATGAAGCAAATGCTCAGAACCCAAGAAACAGAAAAGTCCAATATATTTTGCATATATGAAATAAGATTGATATATACTGACCATGTAAACAGTGCTAGATGAAAAATTTGGCAGTGTTGAGAGAGGAGGGTAAATGAAGAAAAAGATGATATTAAACTTGCTGATACACTTGAGAGAAAAAACATAGAGGATTTTGATCAAACAAGTGTTTTCTGATGCATTTTCTCAATAACCTGGAGTATAAGATGTAAAGAAGTAAAAATGCAATAAAGCGAAAGTGTTCATTCCTACTACAAGGGGATGTAGGAGCTGCCACACAGGCTAAGACCAGAGAAGGGTGGGAAATGTTTGATAAAATATTTTTCTCAGGAAAAGGAGAAATTAATCAAAACAGACTATCTGTGGGAAAGGATCAGTTTTGGCAAATATTCCAACTTAAAATTTCAATAGAAGTTTCATAACTGTCAAAACACCTGATTCATTTTAACTCTCTGAAAATAAGAAAGCTGATACCTTTTACCAGCCAATGTTTTTCTTTCTCATACTTAACAGTTTTCTAGACCAATGTTTTGGATTTTAGGTACTTAAGATGTTGTGGATCTGTCCTTCTCTTTTCCTGTCTTACATTAAAGTGGTGACTCTCGGTCTTAGCTAAAGAGCTTTGGTTTATAGTAGAGCACTGGGAAATCTGCTGTGGCCTGTGCTATATCAGAGCCTACAAAGTGGATTTTCTGTGAATGTTTGGACTAATTATCTGCTGTTATATCCCTGACACTGCAGGGGACTGAATTTGGCAACCCAGGTGGTCCCTTCTCTGCTTCTGCTCCTGTAATTTCTATTGGAGAAAAGAAAAGAGGACCTGAAAAAGCAACAGATAAAATTAGAAGCAAAACTATTATATGGGAGCATTTCAGCTGACCCCAGTCATGGAAGGGTTTATTTTTGTTTTTTCAATATGTCTTTTTGAGAAAACACACTATACTTTGGCTCTTTTTTTTTCCTGGCTCGGGCCAGCATGAAAATCCAATGTGAAAGCACTGGGTTGATCCTGTGGCCTTGAGAGCACCTAAACCCTGTTGGTCCTGCATGGTTCCTGCATTTTCATAGAATGGTTTGGGTTGGAAGGGACCTTTAAAAGTCATCTCATTCCACCCCCTGCCATGGCAGGGACACCTTCCACCATCCCAGGCTGCTCCCACCTGGCCTTGGGCACTGCCAGGGATCCAGGGGCAGCCCCAGCTGGTCTGGGCACCCTGTGCCAGGGCCTGCCCACCCTCACAGGTGATTATTCCTTCCTAATATCTGATCTAAAACCACTCTGTTTCAGTGTGAAGCCATTCCCTCTTGTCCTGGCATTCCAGGTCTCCGTCAGAAGTCCCTCTCCAGCTCTCTTGTAGCTCTCTTCAGGCCCTGCAAGGGCACACTGAGGTCACCCCAAAGCTTCTCCTCTCCAGGCTGAACAATCCCAGCTCTCCCAGCCTTTCCTGCCAGAAGAGCTGCTCCATCCCTCTGATCCCCCTGGAGCCTCCTCTCTCCAGCAGCTCCAGGTCCTTCCTGTGCTGGGCCCCGGGGCTGGGGCAGCTCTGCAGGTGGGGTCTCACCTGAGCACAGGGGCACAGGGGCACAATCCCCCTCCCCTGCTGCCCACACTCCTCCTGACACACCCCAGGACACAATTGGTTTTCTGGGCTGCCAGGGTGTGAAACATTTTTGTGTTAAAGGTGCTCCTGGATGCATTGTGGCTTCACGTCTCTCATGACAGACCAGAGCCAGATCCAGGCTCCAAAGGAGGCATTTCTCCACCAAACGCCCCTGCTCCCCTCAGCTGGCTGCCTGCAAACTGAGTCAGGCCCCAGTGACCAGCGAGGTGTCCACTGGCAGCTGGATCTCTGCTGTTCAATGTGCTCAGCCGAGGATCTCTCCCACCCTTGGCAAAGGTGAGCCGACTCAAAGCTCATGGAGCTGCCTCAGCAAACACCTGGGTCAGCTTTGCAAGCAGAGCCCTGTCCTGTTCTGCACTGGAAAGTGGCACCTACCTGTGTGGAGGGTCTGGATTAGGGTCCCCAGGGAGCCAGCATCAGTGAGACCCTCTGGGATTTGGGATTTGAGCTCATCCCTCCCCAGTCCTCTGTGTTGCTGGGGCTGACAGGGGACACCTGTGCTCAGTGCAGCCACAGCCTCAGCACCCCTCGGCCACCTACAAGCCCCTCCTGGCACCACGTGGGGTGGGAGTGGGGACCTGGAGAGCAGCTCCAGCCTGATTCCCAGGATGCTCCAACCCCGCCCAGGGCTGGCTTTGGCAATGGCTTCGCGTGCGAAGGCTCTCCAAGGGCTTCCCCTCGCCCTCAGCAGCGAGCCTGCCCTGCACAGCTCTTCTCTGCACTCCTCCAGACATCTCCACGGGTCCCTGAGGACAGCCCTGCTCCTGCTCTTTCTCCAAACACCATTCTCTCCGCTTGCTTTCTGCCTCATGCAGGTTTTCCTAACCGAAACAGGTTGGCTCAAAATAAATCAGGCTGAAATGAAGCTTGGAGAGGCAAACTCAGCCTGGGACACAACTCCGTGCCTGCAGGAGACAGCCATACATCATATAGGAATCTAAACTTGCCATCCTTTACACACACAGTCAAATTACCCTCACTGTTTTATTACCATTTAATTAATTAGAACAGCCTACGTGTAAGTGCTTTAAGGGGGAAAAAGCCCCCAGCTTTCTTTTAACTGGGCTGTTCTGACTCTGGAGTGTAGCTGGTCAAAAGAATGAGACCAGATTAAATAGGAAATGTTATGGAAAGAAAAATCAGTTCCTGATTCTTGTGCCAGCTTCCACAGGCTGAAGGAAATGTGCTGTTCAAAGGCAAATATTTAGTAAATGACTAAAAAGCTGTGAGGGTATTTTTTCAGTGACCTATGAGTCAAGCCATGTCCAGATCCATAGTCATGAAGTGGATAATCATTTGAACCCATCCACAGGGAAGCCAAACCCACACAGCTTCCCCCACCCTTCAGCAGTGGTGTTTCAGAGACTTGTCACCTTGCAGGAACATCTGTGCAGGTGTTCCAGCTCCTGTCACTCCACTCTGCCCACCATGGCCAGCACCCTGGGACCTGGCACATGCCAGCACTAATTAAACAACAGAACTACAAGTGTTATATTTGATTTACTCCTTCATTGTAGTCCTTCATTACAGAACATGACTAGAAAATTCATACGATTGAAAGATAACAGGCTGTTGAACATGAGAAAATGCCACGTTATCTACCTGCCAAGTGTTTTAATGCCAGTGAGACCCTGAGTAAACTCTCTGTTGAAAACATCCTCCAGTTCCCAGCACACCCAGCATGAGAATCAGCTCTGGAGATAGGACACAGCTCACCAATTCTACCCGAAGTGTATTAAACCAATATCAGACTCCAAAACTTCAGAAGAAAACAAGTTAACTCCCCAAAGTAAACATATATTCTTTAACCCCGTGGGGGGACCAGACCTATGAAGTGTCAATTACAGATCCTTATAATTGCCCAATTACTGGACCCTGACACGTTTCTCAGTCTCTAACATGCAAAAGCTGTGGCTTTAAGTGAGCTCCACCGTGCTGATTTTGGCTTTTCTCTTCTTTTGGATTCTGCTGCAGTTTTATGTTCATCAAGGACCGAAGTTGGGAAAACATAGGCACTCCCTTACATATGAAGCTTTATTAAGTTGGGATCATGCTCCCTGTAGGCAGGCTGAGGAATAGAGAGACAGAGGAGAATGAAACCAAGAAGTAAAAAAACAAAACAAAACAAAACAAAAACAACAACAAACCCCAAACCAAAATACAAACAACTTTCACTCTTCAGAAGCAGGCACGCCTTCTTACTCCGGTTCCTGCTGCCGATCATTCATCCCGCTCCTCTCAGCCCCAGCCAGTAAAGAGTCAACATCTCGCTCCTGTGAAAACATGAGCTACCCCATACACCAGAAAACACCCTGACAGGGACTCGGGAGGATCCTGTTTCTTAGGATGGGGTTGCGTTTTCACAGTGGAACTGAAATATCCTTGACTACAACAGCAGCAAGGTCAGCAGCGCTTTGAAGCCCCTTTTTTTGCACGGTGTGTGTGCATTACCTAACCGAGCACAGCCCCACCTTAACCCTTTCCTGCACCAGCATCCACAGGCTCCGCGGGGGAAGGTGCCCGGAGCCGCCTGATTGATTCCATGTGCACATGTGCGTGTTTACAAGAGGGATGTGCTGTGCTGCGGGGTAGGTGCGCACATTCGAGCAGGGTTTGTCCAAGAACTCTGCGGCCCGGGGAGGGAGGGGGGCCGAGTGCGCAGGAGCCGGGAGCTGCCTCCGGGAGCCGCACGGCGGGAGCCGCTCCGAGCAGCGCAGCCCAGCCCCGACAGGGCTCCTGAGCTTTTGCGTAACGCAGATCAATGGGTCAGACTTCCAGTTTCCCAACAGCTTTCCCTCTGACAAATGCCAGAGCAGATATCAGTGGAGTCAAACAGGGCGGCAAAAACATCGCTGCCAAGCAGCGTGAAAATTGGCAGAGCCTGGCACCAGGACTGCCTCTCATCAGAGACAGGGCATGGCCCGGCACAATGACGAACCCACTTAACAGCGCTGTAAAATTAGCCATTTATGAAAACAAATTGAATACTGCAGCAGAGGGTGACGTAAGGAGAGTTGGCTCCAGACAGAAACTCCTGTAGCCTGGATTAGCAGAAGAACTCCGTTATGTCAGGGCTCAGGCGCAGAAGCTGATAACAACTTGGGTCCTACACGAGATTTTTAACAGACACAACAGGTTTCCCCTACAGGCACACATGGGGCTCCTTCTGTACAACTTGCAGTAATTTCTTATATGCCAGCAGGGAGGGATGCAAGGGGAGCAGTCAGCATGGGCAGAAAGTGGGGGGCAGAAAGTAGGTGATGACACAAGAGCAACTCTGAAAAAGAGGTGTATCCCAGTCAATCCCACCCTTTTCCTCAGATCTGTACAGCCGCACAGCTTCTCACTTCGCAACTGGGACGAAAGTTGGGGAGAAACTCACTTCTGGCACTGCCAGAAAATGTGCCCCAGTCCCTTCCCCTCCAAACACCCAGATGGGCTCTTGATTTCAGTGGGGTCCTACAGATGCAAATTCAACAGCACAACTGAGCTCCTCAGTCTGTCACATCCCAAAACAGTGAAAATGTGAAAGCCAAGAGTTTTGGCAGCCAGAACCCTTGATTTCCTCATTGAGGGAAGCGTAATCTCTCCCTAAGCTTGCTGCAGGTCTGGGAGGCTGTGGTGTGCAGAGGATACTCCAAGTGAGTTCCTCTTGGACCTCTTCCAGGTGTTTACACACAGAGCCAAACCTGACTCCTCTTCAAGAGTGCGTGCAAGGGGGGCAGGGGGAGCTTAAAAATAAAATAAAAATCACAAAGTCCTCCCAAGCCGAGCTGAAGCTCTACGGTGCAAAACTGGGGCATTTCTCTTCATTTTTCACAGTGGAATGTTATTTCCATGCATAAAATGGGTCAAGTGTTTTATACAGGCAACAACCCAACCTCCCCCATCCAATTAAAGTATTTTACTACAAATGATCTTTGTGTGTGTTTGTCTAGGTTCCCTGTTGTGAGAATTAGAGATACTTGCACCAAAGACAGACACGGGGTCCCAGGTGTTGGATTAAACACATTAAAAAATACACTGACCCTGTTTTGGTACTGACGAGATCTGTGTAAACCCAAAATTCTGCCTTGCCTAACTTGAAAGGGAAGCACTTTGAGCCCTGGGGTTTAAGTTAGGGTTGGAAACCGGAAGAGCAGAGTGTGAGAAAGCCAGGGGGAATAAAACAAGGAATAACGTGGTTCACCTATGAAATCACTGTTCTGAAGGCACACGGGACCAGCCCATGCCCGGCACGTCCTGCCCTCCCCGGCAGCCCCGCACAAACCGCGTCCCCCTCCTCACAAGCGAGCGGAGCAGCTGGGATTAGGGAAAGTTAAGGAAAAGCACGGCTGAGTTCATCTCAGTTTTTGTTTTCCTCAGGACAAAGCAACTTTCTTGCGAGACAGCAGCCGCGCCGGTCAGGGATGGGGCAGCGCGGCCGGGAATGTGGCAGGAGGGAGGGTGGCAGGAGGGAGGGTGGCAGGGGACAGGAGCGGGGCTGGCGGGGCAGCCGCGCCACCGGCACAGGCAGCGCTGCCTCCTGCTAGGAAGTGACTCCACTTAAAGGGAAAGGGGAAATCCTCCCTGTCTCTTTAAGGCATCCTAGGACATGGAAACTTTGTACTTTCAGGGAATCTCCTTGCCAAAAGAGCTGTAAAACATGTCTTCCCCCCGCCCCCCAATACTCGTTTCTCTTTCTGACTTGTTTCCTTTTTTTTTCTTCCTTTTTCTTTTTTTTTTTTTTTTTTTAAGGGCATTTCCATTTTCTATGACTTCCTTCAGAGCAAAGATGGATGTGGCGACATTTATAAGGGTTTGTAACCCTCCGAAAAGGATCCGATTTCACGACAACTTCGCTGCACTTTATCACTAAAGCGGGGAAAGGGCGGGAGGTGGCGGGAGGGAGGGAGGGGGAGAGGGCGCGAACGCGGGGAGAGGGACCCAAATTCAGGATGGGCTCATAAAATTTAAATAAGAAAAGTGCAATACTCCTTGTTATTATCCAGCTCAGACAGCTTAGACTGGTAGCTGCTTTGAGTACTAAATGATTTTATAGGGCTGTTTGACCTTAGAATCATTGATGTTACACTTGCCATTTCTAAGGGGAGACAAAAATACTCCACACATCCTCTAGCTGCAGTGCGAGTCCCAGCCGTAGCTGAGTGTCGAGGGGTTGGGAACTTTATAAACTCATTTGATTCATTTGAGGTTTCACAATAGCCAAAAAGTTCCTTTATAGCTTTTTGGAAACCACATGCTAACACTGCATCTAAAGAGCTAACAGCGGAGTACACTAAAAAGCCAATAAAACCAAGGAAATCGTAGGGGGACCTTAGATATGCGTTTCTTTGCAGCCACACACCCGTCACATACATTTCTTTCCATACATACAAACAAGGCACTTTCAAATGCTCTACTTACAGTTTTCCAACCTGAAAATTAGACAAAACCCCACCGTAAGAGCTGGCTCTTCTACCTGCACCTCAATCCGCGCACCCAGAGAGACAGAAACTACCCCAGGGCACTGCTATTTCCCCTATGCAAAAGTTTACATAACTTTTCCTGCGAGCCTATACTTCCAGCCGGTCCGCAGAGCTCCGGGATCTCCCGGAATATCTGGCGGGGTGAAGGCAAGCCCAGCGTGTTCGCAGAGGCGCTGCCATCCCCCGTGTGCTGCGGGGCACTCCCGCGGGGCTGGGTGTGCACACCCCGCTCCCGGACACACGCACGCCTCCAGCCGCCTGCTCCGCCGGCTCCCGGCGCGGAGCGGGGATGCTGCACACAGGCACGGCCAGCTACCTACCTGCAATGACAGCCGGAGATCTCTGTCCTCCTTCGGCTTTCAGCCACACTTGCAAAGTGAAGGCATCTCGGGGCAGCTCAATGTCTGCCTTCAGCCGCAGCTGATCACCTTGGCCACTGAAATAGAGCGCCCTGCTCGGGGTAAGGGACTCCTCTTCGTCCTTTACCTCCCGCTGTTGCCTCCTGCGGGGGACATGCCCAGGCTCCAGCCCAGCAGTGGAGCGCCTTCCTCGGGCTAACCTGGTGGCACAGGTGCCCGGGGCAGTGTGGAGGAGCTGGCGGCTGTGCCTGGTGTCCCTTCGTGCCCTGCGGGAGCGCTCGTCCATCCCACATTCGGGTCCACTGGCTAGGGCTGTACAGAGAAGCGCAAGAGGCAGCAGCAAACTCCAGAGCTGCATTTCCAATCTTCCCCCCCCTTCTCCCCTGCAAATCCTCCCGATCTGCCAGCTTTGGGCTCCTCCTTGCCTTGACTTTCTTCTCTTGTTCACCCTTCTTGGTATTTGCTCTTTTTATAACCCTTCTCAGTTGCTTTTTCTTTTCTTTTTTTCTTTTTCTTTCTTTCTTTTTCCTGCTTATAGATTTTTTTTCTCCTTAAAACAAATAAAAATCAAATAAATCAAAACTCCTTCTTGGTTGAAATGTATTTCTCTGTTCTTCTCCTCTATCTGTCTTCTTCTCCTCTATTCCTCCACAGCTGGAATTCCTCTCTCTCTTCTTTTTTCTGCTGAATTTTCTTCCCTTTATTTTTTTCTTCTTAAAAAAAACACACACACACACTCACACACACACAAAACAAAACAAAAAACCAAAACAACCCCCCAGCTTTCTCCAGGACTCAGACCCACTGATTTCCCTCCCCCCAAAAGATGCTCTAATCTATTTATTTTTTTGGCCTCCTTTATAACATAAGCCACAACCCCCTCCTTCCCCCCAACCTCCCCCCCTCCCTTCTTCTCCACAAAATGAAAGAAAAGAGAAAAAGCCCCTCAGAAGATGAGTAAACAAGAATATGCTAATCTACTCTAGGGTGCTCCACCTTCCCAATTGAATGATTCCCATTAAAACTGCAGGGATCATGACTAATCAATCAGCTTGAAGGAGCAGATAGCTCCAGAGGTTCAAACACTTTTGCTGTTTTCCTTTTCCCCCCTTCTTTTCCTCTCTTCCTCTTTCCCCCTATCACTTCCCCCACCCTTATTTATTTTTTAAAGAAGACAATCAAGATGAATGGATCAATGTGACAAAAATCCTGCACCCCCCTTTTTGCAATCTCCCCAGCTTTCTTTCTCAGTCCAGTCCAAAACACACATTCCTATTTTTTTTTCTTGGCAAAAGAGAAAGCTATTTCTCCTCTCAGACTCCCCGTTGCACTTTGCTGGTAAACCTTATGCTCCTCTGCAGCACATAAAGAGTCTTGAAACTTGAGTCTCAGATATTTTTTTTTAATTGCTTTCTTTCTTTCTCTCTTTTCCACTCTCTCTCTCTCTCTCTCTAATTCCTTCTTTTCCTCTTATTATTTTCTCAAAGTTATGCAATCAGCCAAGCTCCCCCTTTTGTGGTCCCCCTCAGTGCAGTTGTGTGCAGCTAATCCAAATGTTGCATCAAAGGTCCCCATCGAATCATCAGGAGCTAGAAGGAGAGAAGCTTTTTGAAGAGCATTTGCCTTCCAGAAGCTGTAGCAACAGAGGAGGACTTGGCTTTTGAGTGCTCCAAAGACTCCTGGGTTATTTTTTGGAAATAATAATTAAAAAAAAAAAAAATCAATGATTAGTTTTATTGGTGGATTGAGTCAAAAAATCCTCTCTCAATATTTCTAATTTTTCAGCCTAAGGAATTCATCTCCCCTGGTTTCCTTGGCTTAGTTGTAGCCACAGGTAAGCTCCTGGCTGCTTGCTGGTTTGTAGATCTCTGTTTCTGAGCTGGGACGTTTCTTTTTTTTTCCTCCTTTCTTTTTTTTTTTTTTTTTTTTTTTTTTAATATTTTTTTTCACTCTTGAAAGATCTCAAAAGCTCCCCCTGATGGCAACAAAAAGGATTTTTCTAAGTCCTTAATCAGTGGAAACGACTTGGCAGTGGCGCTCACCGAGTGTCCAGGCCACTACTCCCCTCTGAAGAAATCCAGTAAAACCAAGTGAAATAACACCAAACTCGGCCACGAACCCAACCTCTCACATCATCCTCTTCTTTCATCTCTAAACTGATGATTGCCACATCTTAATTTCCTATAAATTCTCAACAGGAATCACACACCAGAGTTTTCCTGGGGCCAGCATCTTTCTGCTTCTGCAGACTCCCCTGCCAGCACCACTTAGTTCTGACAACTTCCACTTCAAATATACACTGTAACACTAGTGAAAATCAATTTTTCCAATGAGAAACGGTTGTTGCACACTCACAAGTCTTCCAAAAGATGTTATTTTTAAGCTTCTTACTAATTTGAACACTCCACAATACACAATTGGCATTTTTGGGGATGCTGGGTTTGTCCATAAAGTCCCACCAGAAGTCGAGCAGAACCACAGCCTTACAGCCCCTCTCTATTCCCCAGCCCTTCCCTCCACCACAGCTCTTCTCACCAGAAAGACAAAATACTGGTGACATCTACAAAGTTTTTATACAAGACCTCCAAGCCATTAAGCCTCTCAACAACCACAAGGAAATCTTTAACTGGGAAATAAACGGTACTAACTCCTATAAATGTCCCAAAGAACTCACAGGGATGTGAAAAAGACGCTTCTGTCTCTGTGCCTGCTTGGCAGAAACAATTTAAGATCAGAGCTAAGTGCTGCACTGCACTGTTCTCACTTAACACGTAGAGGACAGTGCAAATCAACCAAAAAATCCAAAAGTTTGAAGTGAACCTGTTCAGCTTCAGCAAGAGCTAAACCAGGAGGAGTCCTGCTGCCAGGACACTGCTTTCTCCACTTGACAACTCCTCCAAGGTCCCTGGGAACTTTTCCACATGTCGAGTCTGGAGGAGCAGGCTCTTAAAATAATGCTGGTTCCAGTTTTTTTTCCAGGAGAAAAAAGCTAATTCTGTGAAATCGTGGTGTTTCTTAGGGACATCATGATTTGGCTAAAATCATCAAAGAAAATTACTGAAACACCTCAGTTTGATAGCACTGCATCATTTAATTTTGGACATGTTTGACCTTCTATCTCTTACAAAAGGGTTTCACTGTGACCAAATCACACTTCAGTGCATCAGCCTGCAGCTCCAGCAACAAATTCTGGGATATTCTTGCTGCAGAGGAAAAGCCCAGAGCTCTGCTTTCTGTACTTATGGAAGACAGAAGAAAGTATGGAAAGATGGGATTTACCTCTAGCCTACAAATTACACCTTCAATCAGTTTTATTCCTAAGACATAGTGAAAGCCTAGAGAAAATGTCATATATAAACTCTAAACGTGATAGAAAATGAAGTGGAAGAGATTTAATTTTAGGAATAGTGAGTACATCTTGGATTCCTTAAGTCTGTGGGTCAGATCTAACTTCCCTGACCAGCTGAAATTCTCCCCTGAACAGACAGACATTTATTCTCTGCTTAAGCCAGTACTTAAATGATGTACAGTCCTGGCAGAGAGGTTGCTGCCCAAGGAGAACAGTCCTACCACTGCACTTGAGCAGAATATTCTCCTCGGGAAAGGGAGCAGGAGATTGTCTTGCATCTAGAGGTATTTTCATGAGAAAAAGGGAAAAGAAAAGCACCTAACCCTAGATACACATATAGAGACAAGATTTTTAAATAGATATTTATGACACTATGCCAAAAAATAGCATTGAGCTAAATGCTGTATGCAGTCATTAGAAGGAGAAATACTCAGCAGGAATCTTAGCTGAAGCTGCCAATACTCCTAGGTTCAAGACTGGAGCTGAGTGAATAAATCATAACAAATAATGGTTTTGTCAAATTTCGATTTTTTTCCCTCCTATTTGCAAGCAGACTGTGAAACCTCTCAAATATGTTTGAAATTACATGCCCATTTCTTCCTCATCGTTAGTATTTCTCTGAGGCCAATTAGCACACAATTTGCTGTAATGTACACATTTTCACATTTGTTCTGTGTTAATTGGGCAAGGAAGTCACACAGCATTATTTTTGGCTCCCTGGGGGTCAGGTTTAATCACTCATGATACAGTAAAATTACTAATTTTACATATGATGGGAGTTTCCACGCTTGAAACTCTCCTTGCGAAAAGCAGCGCTGGCTCTTCAAATTACTCACACGAAGGTCAATTAAAAACAATATTTCTTGAAAGTTGAGCTGAAAAGTCTGCCAGATACAGCTGAATTGAGGCCCTACTATTCTGGGTATTTGTGCATATTTGTCCTCACAGTGCACAACTCCATCAATCACAGCAGAGGTTTCATGGTCTTTACCCCTCACCGATATCCCAGTCAAGTCTCTCCCAACTTGGCTTGGGTTGAGGATGGCTGGAACACAATCCAACAGCTACTCTGCTCAGAATCAGACAGGGCCCAGACACCAGATTTTAACACAACATGTTGGATTCAGGGCATATTTTATGCAATCAGCAATGGTATGATTGGAATCACGCTGCCTCCACAGAACAGTACGGAATGAAACCCAAAGAGCTGAGACTAGCTTCAAAGAAAAGGGGCTTTGGGCATGCTGGGTTGTAGATCCCATGAAGTCCAGCACCTTTTAGGAGAAACAGAGCCACGTGCTTGGTGACATGATGGTGGTACAGGGGTTGGAGTGGTGGAACGTGGCTACAGCTCCTCGTGAGCCCGAGGAAGCGCTAATAAATGAAATGCTAATAACTGAAAAAACAACAGTGAAAACACGTGAAACATGTTCTGTCTTGGAAAAGACTTAACAGAAGACCTACATGGACTCAGTGAAATTCCACCAGATTTTTCCATGTTTTCTCTATCTGTTGTTCCTCCTCTTATTTTAAACAGAATGATTAACAGTGTGTGTTCTGCCTCCGCTGTCACACTCCGTACTGATAGCAATCCTGATTTTAAGGATTTATAACTACTGCCTGCACACTCATCATTCCACAAAACTCCACTCACTTGAAATCACACCACCAGCCCTGTGTTGCCTTTATTAATGGATAAGAGACTCTTCTGCTGCTGGTCCCTCAGTTGTCCCTTATGTAAAGTACTCTGTTAATTTACATCAATAAAACAGCTTCATGTCAATTTGAAACACACCCTTTAATCCAGAAAAGTTTACGGAACAATTAAGAAGTGCAATAAATGACAATCAAGACTAACGCATAATTAATGACTTTATGAAGGTTTCAGTAATTTTATAAGGTAATTTGCAGTCAGTGGCTATAAATCCCTATTTAAACCTGGCATACCACTCTTTTTTGCCCTGCAGAGAGCTGTATTTCCTAACAATACTGATGCCTGTTTGCCTGGAATTCGGTTACTCTAGCCTTCAAATTTCCCTCATGAAATATCGTATTTCCAGAAAAAGTTACATATTCTCTGTATTTTTTTTCACCACATTCTTGAAATACATTCTCGGGGGTGGGGCAAAAATCTCTGTTCTACACTGTGGTGAGAGTGATAAGCCACGGCAGATGATGTAAGCAAAGGGGCACAATCTTCAATTAAACCATGTAAACGCTGATTAAATTCATGGACCCATTTTGATTGGGACTGCACACTGTAATTCTGGGTGCTCAGGATGGGCTGTCCAGGTGAAACCCTGGCACTGAAATCCTGCCCTGATTGAAATCTTTGCTCAGGCATGAAGAGAGAACAACCATGACCTCACCTACATGGTGTCACTCCAAGGCCATGTCCCTGTGACCCCAAACATGCACGTGGGGATGCACCAGCTTTATGGGAGCACCCCAGTGGGTCCCACAGGGTGAGTTTGGGACCAGACCCTTCACATGCCACTTCTCCAGGGCCACATCCTGATGTGGGAGAGCACTGGGCAGGTTCAAAACCAGCAGACTGTTGGGGGCAGCAAAATCACAGCCTAAAGCAAAAGATGCTGAGAGGAGGAAGGACCTCGTAGGTCTCAGCAAGCGCCCACAGGGCCCTGCCCAGCCAGCCCCACATCCCCCAGCCCAGGGCATCCCTGTGTGCCCTTGGCAGGCACAAGCTCCCAGCACCCTCCCCAGGCCTTCCTGGCATTGCCCCTCTGTCAAAAGCACTGCTTGGAGCCATGTGCCCCTCTCACACAGGCTTAAAATCCCAGCAAGAACACAAAACCTCTCTGCCTCGCTTTCCCCTCTCAGCTAAGGGGCCTAAAACAACGCCTCTTTTAAAAGTCTCTTCACCCAGAGATTTAAGATTCCCAGGTGAAACCATGATGGAAAAAGCCAGAATTGCAGAACACTGTTTTTATCTCTTCTGCACTTTTCCCACGAGGAATTCTGGAGAGGCCATGAAAAAACAGGGAAAACCCTGTGGGGTGCATGAGGAGATCCCCTGGTTTTCCATAATGCAAGATGTGCTATGTGGCTCCCAAACCATCTCACCTAAAAGCTCTACATCGTCCAGTATTTCTGGGGCTGGATGAGAAGCTGGAAGAGAATAGGACCTGGTTGGGAAGGAGTAGGGATCAAGACAAGCAGGAAACTGACCAGGAGGGAAAAAAAACTCCTGGTGATTTCCATCTCCTGGTGATTTGAAAACACTGGTAGCTGGTTTAGGGCTGGTAGGAGAGGGACCTCCTCTGAATGAATAAATGGCTTTATTCATCCCAGAGCATTGTCACTGTCTTTGGGCTCTCCTGAGAGAGCCATATCCATGATAGGACCCACAAGCCCACCCTGACATCTGCTGGGGCCACCTCAAATCCACCTCTGGAATGCACAGTAGTAGCCAGGCTCCCACAGCAGCCAAGGCCAAATTGGGAGGATTTGTCAGAGAAAAGAAAAGACCATTTCACTGAACCAAAGATGTGTCTGACAGCACCTGGCAGTCACATAACTCTGCAACTGAAAAAACGTGGTTTTGCTTTTTACCCAGGGGTGCCGTGGCTTTGTAAACACAGGGTGCATTGGCAGATGTTCCACCCGTGTATCCACACACAACCCACACCACTGCAGTCACTGTTAATTACTCACCTCCCTACAGCAAGTCTCAGCCCAGAGGTCAAGGACTGGGTGAGCTCTGGAGCCTAAACCCTTCTCCTAGACCTCCTAATGTTTTCCCCACAAGATAAATAGCTTGCACGGGTGCAGAGAGAGGAGGGGGCTGCCTTGCAAAGGGACAGGGGGCCTCTGCTGGCTTCTACCTGTTCAGAAGATGCATGGGAGGTCATCACTCTCTCAGGGCTTTGCTCTGACATCTTCCTCGAGCCATACATCACTTTAAAAACATTAAAGAGAGAGAGGCCAGCATTAGATCTCCTGGAGGAGGAAGCCAGGAGAAACAATGGGGTGGCTCTCCAGTCCCCCACTCCAGGGTGGGCTCCCTCAGGCAGGGTGGCATCACTGGAGGGGAGGCGGGTCCAGGAGATGGGGCTGGAGAAGAGAGTTCTGCTTGTGCTCTTCTCTCAGAAGAGCCACACAAGTTGCTCTGAAAGCCAGAAGGGAAGTTTGGTGCTGGTACGTAGGAATAAACAGGGAGACACAAGGAGCAGGACTCAAACAGATGGAAATGCAAGGCTCAAGAATAATCTAGAAAATTCAAATACATCAGGCCATGCATGATTTGGTATTCACAAGCAGCATCTTCAAGAAAGTTTAACATACCCAAATGTTTTCCCTAAACCATTTTTCTGCTCCAAAGCCAGTATTAACAGGATTAACAAAAGAGACCTGCCATGTCTTGCTATTGGAGATGATAATCAAGCAAATGATAAACAAATTGATCAAGAGAAAGACACCATGTGTCACCCTGCAGCAAGGAAGCCAAAAGACAGAATTCGGAGGAAAAGCTGCTCTGCATCTGAGAGCTATTCCCAGTGAAACGGGATTTCCCCTCTGCTTTCATTTGAATGGCATTTGAAAAACACAGCTGCAGAGTCCCATGCACACCAGGGATGGAGCCAAGAGGGGAACCCTCCCAGCCCGGCCGCCACCGCCCTCAGCAGCACATCTGAAGGGAGCAGCTTGTCCTGAGTTCACAGCACTCAGAGCACAAGTCAAGTCCTTCCCTCAAACCTTCCCAGACCTTCACAGGCATCTGATCCCCAGCAGCACTTGGGACCCTGAGATCCCCCATAAACCAGCAAAGGTCAGCTTCTGCCCCAGGCTGGCACAGGAGGCTCCCTCAGACCAAGCAGTGCTCCTGGCACAGGAACTGACCTCTGCCAGCTGTGCATCATGCCTTAGGCCTGGAGCTCAGAGCAGGGCAGGATCTGGCAGTGCAGAGTGAGGTGCCTGCCTGGAAGGTATAGCCAGTCCCTGCAGCCACGTGCTTAGCTCCAGAATTTGAAAAATCTCATAACTTTCTGTGTCATCCCCTTGCACCTGAAGCACCCCCTCCCCAGGCCTCCCTTCCTGATCCCAGCCATGCTGTCAAGCGTCCCCAGCCTCATTCCAGACTTGCACCCCAGCTGCTTCATCTTCCTGTGCCCCCCAATGCTCTGCCCCCAGAACCCAGAGATATTAATTGGTTTGTCAAAAGAAAGTTCAGGCAAGGATGTATTAAATCCAAGCATTCCACTCATACCTCCCGGGCTTCCCAGTGTAACTGAGATTCCTCAAATATAGTAAAAAACAAAACAAGACAAAACAGAGGATGGAAGAACTGAAAGAGTGGAAATAGAAACCAGCAGATGAAAAGCAGAAGGAAAAAGAAAACCAACAGAAAAACACAAATAAATTGGAGGACAGCCCTACTAAAAGCTGCAGGTTGGGGTTTTTTTGGCTACAAATTCAGCATCAGTGGCCTCCTGTGATATGTCAGGGAATGAAATAAATACAATATAGCAAGCTTTACAGGAAACAATTGCCATATGTGAGGGTGGTGGCAGCCTGTGCTTTCCCCGCCACCCCCTATTGCTTTCGTCTGCACTAAAGCTGAGTTTAAACAAGTGAAATCCATCTCTATCTGTCTAAATGTATAAATACATTTTCAGCCAAGACCCACCACTGGCTGCAGTTGTATGGCAACTCTCAGTCGAGATGTCTAAGCAGGGTTTTGACTTTATCCCCAGCTCATTGTTAATGCATTTAACAGGATTTTCAAAAATTCCCTTTGCTCTCGGAGGTGATACCCGGGTCTCCAGTGAGACGTCGCAGATCCCTCTGATGCAGCACAGCTCAGTAGTGAGTGTCAGCCCCTGCTTGCCCACGAGCATAGAAAACCAGAAAACATCATATGGACAGCTATAAAAGCTGCAGAGAAGTAGATCTGAGAGAGCTACAACCTTGTTTGTGTCAGAGGAGATCTCCTGTATCCTTCTGTTAAAGCTGCTTGTTATTGCACGAGCACATCTGTGTGCAGAATTGGACACACTGCTGAAAAGGCAGCTCAGTTCTGCTGCTCAGGCAGGTAATTAAACCCATCAGTAAGTGAATGACCTGGTTAAGGATCTCAAGAAAATAGAAAATTCCTCAGGAGGCAAAAACTGGAATTGAAATATCAAAATTTATCCTGGAGCAAAAAATAGCCTCCTTTCATTCCTTTGCCACCAATGCTTTAAAAAAGGATGAGGAAAATGAAAAGTGCACCAAATAATACATGAAAACATTCTCCCCAACTAAATAGACATAGAAGCACAAAGCCCTGTATATATTCAATACTATTTTTAGAAAACATTTAAACCTACAGACTTCAAAATTAATGCTCCAAAGTACGTTTCTATAGTGCAATACAAATCTCATTAAACTCCATAGTTCATAATATTTATAGAAGAAGGCACCCTTTGTTATTAAACGCTATAGGACCTGCCCAGAAAGGTTAGTGACTCTTTCTAGGATACAAAAAAAAACCTTTTCAGATCAGTTCATCTCTAAAAAAAGCTTGGGCTGATTTTAATTTGATCAGCCTTGAGTTGTTGTCAGAATAGTTTACTAAGTGGTTCCTAGGAAAGACAGGAAGGCTTTTTATTGACAAATGAAATCAATTTTGTTAGGAGTATTCACAATATTTCAGCCCTTAAAATGCCATGTGCTCCAATTCAGTGCACGCTTTGTGGCAAGCAGTGTACTGCCAGCTTTTAATAGGAAGGGCTGCCTGTGGAATTCACAGCAATGACTTCATGGGGAATGTGGGGAACTTCCTCGCTGAAGGTGAGTGAGGTGATGAGTTCTGCTACACAGGTTGGGACAAATCAACCAAAATCAAGGTATGCTGGTGCCTACTTTTCCAGTTATGTCAGTGGAAGGGAGGAATTTGACTGGGAGGTGACATTTACATATTCCATGCTAGTTTTCTACCAGGTCACGGTGAGAGCTGGCCTTTGCTAACTCTGGCTGTACTTGACAAGGGGATGAAGCTGATCTGACCCTTTCTAACTGCCTTGTGTGGCACCATTTTTTGGGGAGCACCAAGAGCCTTCACTCCTCAAAACATCACCTAGAATCCGCCTGAACATGGGAAGGACCTGGAGCTGCTGGAGAGTCCAGAGGAGGCAGCAGGGGGATCAGAGGGATGGAGCAGCTCTGCTGGGAGGAAAGGCTGGGAGAGCTGGGATTGTTCAGCCTGGAGAGGAGAAGCTCCAGGGTTACCTCTCTGTGGCCTTGCAGTGCCTGGAGGAGCCAACAAGGAACACAGAGAGAGAGAGACTTTTGTCAAGGACGTGGAGAGACAGGACAAGGGGGAATGGCTTCAAACTGACAGAGAGCAGGTTTAGATCAGATATTAGGAAGGAATTATTTATGTAGAGAGTTGTGAAGCCTTGGCAGAGGGTGCCCAGAGAAGCTGTGGCTGCCCCTGGATCCCTGGAAGTTCCAAGGCCAGGTTGGATGGGGCTTGGAGCACCCAGGGATAGTGGGAGGTGTCCCTGCCCATGGAAGAGGGGTTGGGATTATATAATCTTTAGGGTGTCTTCCAACCCAAACCATTCTGCGATTCAGAGGGACCAGGGCAGAGATGCGCAGACAAAAACACGTGCTGACATTTATGACACAATTTCAAGCCTCCATCCTATGTGTAGCATCTTCTGCCAGCACTAAATTCACCGAGGCTGCCACCAGAGAAACGCAATTGAAAACTGAGAAAGATTAGCAGGCTCAAGAACCAGTTCTTTAAACCGCATCCTATATTGGGGTTTTGTTTCCTCATTCCACCAGCTTGCTTTTACTAAGGCTGATTGTAACAACAGCATGAAATTAAGAGAGGGAGAGGGGAAAAAAAGAGGGAAAAAAGGAAGAAAAAGCACTCTGTCTGTTTAGATTGGGTCACATTGTGAATTTAGGTTTCATTTTTCTCTTATTTTTTTGCAAAGATTGGCCTTAAGAAGAAACACATTTCTGGAATTGGGAACCTACAGCATGGTACAGCTTTCAAGACACCATGCCAAAGTGTCTCTTTAATTATTTTTTAGATGAATTTTCCTTGTTCTGAGCTAATGGGTAACAGACCATTTCACAAAATATTCCACATCCCTATTTATTCAGCAGAGAGCTTTTTCTAAGAGTTTTCAATGTGTTTAAAAAATATAGGCAGAGACTCCTTGGAAGAAATGCCTACAGGCTGTAGGCACCTACTTCAGGTTCACTGGAGCCCCATTCAGCCCAGGACTTCTCATTTCAGCTGCAATTAAAGATTAAACTCGGGATGCTCAGGAGGCAACAGACCTGTTTGTGTTCCTGTTCCCTCACCACCCTGTTCCCAGAGAAAAACCCTGAGAGAGCTCCCAGAAACCACATGTACAGCTTCAACAGCCCTTAAAAATGTACAAAATAAACCTGCCCGAGCTATTAAGATGTTTTTGATGTTGAAGATCACTGAGTGCATGAAAGTTAACAGATAGCCCTGAGCTGTCCTCAGCCAGAACAGCCGTAAGAAACCCTGGAGCAAGGCATTTTTGGCTATAAGAGGCGCCAAGGTCCATGGCAGGAAGGACTGTGGGAAGCTGGCTGAGAAAACTGGTGCTGGGAAGCTCTCAGCTCCTCCAGGCTCAGCCTTAATCTTCAGGAAGCTCTGTCAGAGCACCGTGTAGGCTTGGGGCACCTCAGGCAATAGGGATGTCCCAAACTGGTGTCAGAAGCTGCTGCTGGGGAGAGGGAGGCCCAAAGCCCCAGCCAGCCCCGCTCTGAGGGACAGGGTGGGATCCTCCTTCCGCAGGAAATACAGCTTTTCTCTAACAGAAGCCCTTCCCAAAAGGGCTGCAGAAGCCAGCCTGCTTTTTGTTCTCAGTAATCACTTTACCAATATTTCAAAGGCATTATGTAACTGAAACAGTGTAAAGTTATTGCTACCGACATTGTCAATAAATCATTAACATTTCTTAACAGGAACAGCACGACTGTTCATGTCATGGCTGTCTCATTCACTTTCAAATCAAAGCTTTCAAATTAAATATTCATTTAATATTAAAATATTAATGCAGTCCCACTGTTTCTGTAATATTAATTTCTTATGGCATTTCCAGGCAAATGCATATATTATAAACTTCATCTCCCACAGGAGATCCCTCAGCCTTCCCTTTCCTTCTTTCAGCATTATCCTGATCCTGGGCCAGGAAGGGACTTTGAGAGAAGGAGGGGCTGCCTGATGAAGGGGAAGCAAGGTGGATAATTTAACTTAAAGTACCCCATTCCTCCCCTCCCACACAACCTCCCCACCCTTAGATCAGGATATCGAAGGCTGCCATTATATCTCCCGCCTCCAGAATGAGTCATTCGTACATTCAGCAATTCCTGTTGGAAAAACAGTGAATGCCTCTGTCACCAGAGCCCATTACAGAAATTAAACTTCGCAAATCATCAGGGAGGGGCAAGATTTGAAGCATTTCAAGGCGCACTCCTGGTCTCCCCAGGCTCGGTAAGAGAAGAATTGATTTGACAATAAGCTTTTACAGCCTTAATGCCTATGGTAGCAGCACGCACACACCCGGGTAGGAAGCAGGTCAGAGGAACTCAGCGCTGCTCTCCTGGATATTTTCTTCCCTTTTTTTCTTTCTGGTTTTTCGGTTTTGGGTTTTTTCCCCCACTGGGTCATCTCAGGCAAAATGACACTGACTGGAAATCCACAGAGGCTCTTCCATGGCTGTACCACGGCTCTCACTAAGGCTCGCATGAAGAGCACCCCTTGTCCATCTGGCTCCTGCTGGGTGTCCCTGCATGAGGCTCCCCGGACACCCTGAGCTGTCAGGGAACCTGTGGCACCCCAAGGAAAGCTTGGGGCTGTCAAGGGTTTCACTCTGTAGGAAATAATTCTGCTTGGGAGGATCCAAAGGAGAAGTCAAGAATATTCACCGACAATTTGCCAGAACAAAGCCCCTCTCAGAACAGCTGATTTTCTGCTCAGTTGTGCTGGTTTGGGCTGGGGGGGAGTTAATTTTTCTCATAGTAGCTGGTATGGGGCTGTGTTTTGGATTTGCGCTGGAAACAGCATCAATAACTCAGGGTAAACTTTTTTATTTGTTGCAGCTGAGCAGAAGTTATCCAGCAAGGCCTTTTTACACTTCTACTCTTTTCCACAGAGGCTTTTTCTGCCTCTCACCCCACAAGTAGAAAGACGGGGGGTGCACAAGGAGTCGGAGGGACACACCCCAAGGGACATCCCACAGCACATGGCCTCATGCTCAGCATAAAGCTGGGGCAGAAGGAGGAAGAGGGGAACACTCAGAGTGATGATATTTGTCTTCCCCTTATGCACCCCAGGGCTCTGCTGTCCTGGGAATGGGATGGGCACGAATTCCTCGGTTTGCTTTGCTTGTCTGCATGGCTTTTGCTTTACCTATTAACTGTCTGTGTCTCAGCCCACAAGTTCTCTCACTTTTCCTCTTCCCGTTCTCCCCCCAGTCCCCGCACGGGGCTGGGAGGGAGTGGCTGTGTGGGGCCGGGTTGCCAGCTGGGGTTAAACCACAACAGTTTACTATAATTACTTCTGCTGCCTGGAGCTTCCTTATGCCTCCTCCTGAGACCATTAAACCTACGCTGCTCTTCTTCAGAGCAAGGAAGAAAAGCTCTTCAGCCTTCAGTCTCCTTGGTATTTTCTCTCACTGTTTCCTTCCCCACTCATGAGACATCCTGGGGTTTGTTTAGGGATTTGGGTTGGTTGGCTGAGAGGGCTGTGTTGCTTTTTTAAACCAAGTATATAAACTCTGCATAAAAATTCATTCACTTGCATTCTTCAGGGGAAGGGAAATTATTTCTTGTCTCAATTTGCCTATGGCCCCCCACCTCTACATTGTTTCATGGCCCGTGGGGTCTCCAAGAAAGGGGTAGCATTATCAAGGCTCAATACCAGCTTCTAACAGGAGTAGACACAGGTTGCAACTGAAATACTCGGCTGGATTTCAGATTAGTTGTTGGTTGCTGACTTTAAAATGAGGGGAGATTCATAGAATCCTAAAATGGTTTGGGTTGGAAGGGATCTTAAAGACTATCTAATTCCAACCCCTCTGCCACAGGCAGGGACACCTTCCACTGTCCCAGGCTGCTCCAAGCCCCAATGTCCAGCTTGGCCTTGGACACTGCCAGGGATCCAGGGGCAGCCCCAGCTGCTCTGGGCACCCTGTGCCAGGGCCTGCCCACCCCCTCACAGGGAAGAAAAAATTCCTTATTCAATAAGAAGAGCAGGAGGTGCTGTGATGGAGGTACCACATCTCTGTCTCCTTCCAATCCTACTACTTGCCAAGACTTTGTGTCTGGATATTCCTGGCCTGAATGCTCAATGGGATTACAAGAGCCACTTTCTCAGTTTATTCTGAATACAAGAAAAGCTGTTTGCTCAAAAGCGTGCCTGCCTTTCTTTGAGGTTTGTCATCAGAAGACACACTGCAGAAGCCATTTCATCACTTAGGATTAAACCCACAAAGGACTATCTTTGACAGTGCTAACTTTGGATATTCTTATCTCTGAGAGAAGAGTCTGGAAGCTTGGTCTACCTAAGGATTCTTCTGCTTATCAATCTTTTTTTCCATGTAAATCCCATACAGAGATCATCTTTGGAAACTGCATTCCTGGTACAGAAACTAATGGCGTGACCAAGAAACTTAATATTGAAATTGTGTATTCTTAAATTCCCATGAATCACATCCCAGGGTACCACCATCAGCTCAGAAGAAGCAGAGAAACCCATCAGTTCAGTCAGGAAATATCTCTCCCAGCCACCCTCCCTCCTCTCACAGCCCTGCCCCTCTCCCTCCCCTCCTAGCAGCCACCTCCCACTAACCCCATCCTTCTCCACTCCTGCCAAAAATGGTTCTTCCACATCCAACCCCAACTCCAACATTCACCTCTCCTCTTCTTTCCCATTCTCTAATTGCATCCTTCAACTCCTGTAATGTCCAACTCCTCCACATCCATTTTCCTTCTCCCACTACTCTCACTTTCCGTTCTACCTCCCTCATACTCCCCACTTGTAAGTGGTACCTGTCCTTCTTTAGATGCCACTTTGCCCTTTCTCCCTCCAAATGAGCATCCAGCCCCTGGAAGCACTCCCTTCCTATTTTACCTTCTCCCTATAAATTTTTTCCTGATTTTTTTCCTTTTTTTTTTTTTTTTAAAGGATGCTCCATAAAAATAAACTATCTTCTTTTCTGAAAGTCCCTGTGACCATTAAACCACCACACTCAGCAGTGAGTTTTTACAGCTCCTCATAAAGCCTCCTGCAGTCCCATTATTGTTGACTGAGGGAATAAAACATGGTTCAAAAATAATCCCAACTGTCTCCCATTACTGATTCCCTCCTGTGCTTCTTAACCAGTTAAAAAAAAAAAAAAATCAACATATTAGAAGCACTCTGTCCCTGGATTTCAGAGCAGTGCCCAAAGGGGACAGGGGAAGGGAGAAGAGAGCCTGCAGGGCAACTCCTGAATCCATCATGGTGATTACCAGTCCTTGCCCAACACAGGCAGCAGATAAAACACCCCCAACCACTTCCCTTGTCCTGCACCACAGAGGTGTCCAGTCAAACCTCCGCCTCCCACCAGGACACCTTGGAGTGTGTCCGATCTGTTCTTTTGGCCAGAGATCATGGAGGGGAAGGGACTCAAGAAACTGCAAAGGAGAGAAAGCACAGGAGCAGCTCCAGGCACTGAGGACAATGCTGGAAGAGGCCCCAGGCTTGGCTTCGGGAGCAGGTGGCCAAAGGCAGCGCTCCATGGATGTGTTTTGGGATGGGTGAGCAGGAGGAAGTGACACAAACACGAAGGGTGAGTCAGAGCCACGCCTCACAAGGGGCTGTCCCCAACCTCTGCGACTGCTGTGCGCAAGGCTCTGGCCTTAGCAGGAGTTTTCTGGGTTGTGGCCAACGAAGGGATTGCTGTGAAGGATATTAGGTGTAACAGGATGTTTTCCCAGAAAGGGCTAAAGGCAGAAGTTATGTCATTGCTTTGACTTCCTTTCTTCCACACCTCCACCAGGGATGAAAATGGATCCCAAGGTGGGAAAAAACTTTGAACATGCCGTCAGCAACTGACTCTCCCTCTTTTTGAACGAGTTATTTAGGAGTACTAATAATTGCATTAGGGATGAGCACATTTCCCGGCTCTCCAGCTCCCTCTCCTTCCCTAATGCTGACGCTCCAAACAGACTGTTAGAGAGTTGTACCGTTACTAGATTAAAAGGATGTCACAGGCAGCTTTGATGATAAATTCAAGTGATTATATTAACTGAAAAAAACCCTCTTTAAAGTAATGATGTTGGCTTTATAACATTATTCTCTGCAGTTGTGGCAGAGAGCAGGAGGGTGATAGACCCATATCAGAAGGTGGGTAACGCCAGCCCAAAG
This sequence comes from Corvus cornix cornix, assembly GCF_000738735.6. Taxonomy (NCBI): domain Eukaryota; kingdom Metazoa; phylum Chordata; class Aves; order Passeriformes; family Corvidae; genus Corvus; species Corvus cornix. The sequence goes on from NC_046346.1 coordinate 8,102,312, forward strand.
TTTCTTTTAGAATCACAGAACAATTAAGGTTGGAAAAGACCTCCAGGATCAAGTCCAAACTTCGACCAAACACTCTTTTGCCCACTAAACCATATCCCAAAGTGCCACGTCCACTCCGTTTTTGAACACTTCTGAGGATGGTGACTACACCACTTCCCTGGGCAGCCTTTTCCAACATTTAACCATTCTTCCAACCTGAACTTTCCATGGTGCAACTTGAGGCCATTTCCCTTTGTCTTATCACTAGCTGCCTGGGAGAAGACTGATTAAAGATAAGCAAAAAGTGAAATCTTTAACCAATTTGTCACTTCTCAGTGATTTCTCTGCAAAGGCAAAATGCAGCCCCTCTCTGCAAAGTGTATTTTAACAATAAATACGATGGGCAGACACCATTTTGAGCAGGAACATTTTTTCCCAACACTTGGGAGTGAGGGGCTGTTCCCTACCTTTGTTCTCTAGTTTGCTTTCCCTTATATGAGAATAAGGACATTTTCCTTAGATCACTTACAAGCCCCCAGAAGTTCAGGATTTTTGAAGGACCATCCCCCGAATTCAGATGTTTTGCTGCCTCTGCCATAAGCTCTCCACAATTCTTCAAAATTCAACGGAGGGCAGAAAACCTTTCCTAGGATTTATGTCCTACACCTGGTTGAACTCTGACATCATCAAAACAGCCCCTGACATTTTGACATTCCGGGTGCTGTGAAGCCAGGAATTGCACTGGCCTTGGAAGATGAAGCTTTCTGCAAGGGTAAGGTGAATCTCCTCTAAAACACAAAGTAAATTAAAGCAAAGATTTGGGGAAAAAGTTACATTTCCTTTCTCCAAACTTGTATCACCTATCCTTAGCTGGCAGCCTGCAAGAAAGACAAGTTTAGACCTTCCTCCTGTGTTCTGTGTCAGCTCAGTGTAGGTTAGGGATGATCATGATCCACACGAAGCTGCCATGGCAGAGCTGTAAGAGTTACTGCAGCAATGAGTGGCTACTACCCAAGAGAAAGTAGTGAACTGTGAGCTATCAACAAACACCAGCAGAGATTTTTACAGTACTGGTTAGGAAGATTGGATTTTATAGCCAGGTAATGCCAAATGTCTATTTGCATCAGAGCCTGACACTTCCCACAGTGCCCAACGTCACAGTCCCCAAGACTCTCCATTTTTTCTTTTCTCAGTTTTTTGCCTCATCATGGTTTAAAAGCCCAGCCATCTGTTGCAATTACAGCACTGAATTACACCACCACAGATGGGAGAAAATTCAGAAGGCTGCAGAGTCAAGATTTTAGCGATTAGGAAATCCCTGAATTATGCTCGACCAAAATTAGCTCCCCACACTACAGCGACATCACCAACGCTACAATCACGTGCTCTGTTTTCACGTCGTCCTTAGGGCTGCCCCACTCCCTGCACAGACCCCTGCTCCAGGAGTAGGCTGCAGAGCAAATGAAGCTGCTTTTGGCACGTGAACATGGACAGGAGGCTCTTCCTCTGCCATGCACTGATAATTCAGGAGCAGGGGCTCCAGAACCAGGCAACAATGCACAGTTGGAGGATTAGCTGCAGATTTAGGATGAGAGAAATGCACATCACAGGACTGAGGCCCCCACACCCTACTAACAAATGTCAAGTATTTTTGTGTGGATGTTTGAGAGTTTCACATTCAAACAGCTGTGAGTTTGTTTGGGCTTTTTTTAATGGGTAATACAAAATAATTTCCTCCCAATTTGTTCCTGGAAAGAGAAGATGACTTTGGCTCAAATGTTTAAAGAGATGAACCAGAAGGAAAAATTTCAGCCTGCATGAGTAACTGAAAGAAAGTCATAGTTTTAGGTTGACAGCACTAGAAAATCATAACCTTGGCCATTGTCCTGCACCTGGCCTGAGCTCAGAAGCAGCTACACCTGAGAGCATTTGTTTTAATTTAGGTTTTCTTTGGTTTTGTTGGGAGTTTTAAGTTGTAAGTGGAATTCTGGACCATTCACAATTCCTCTTGAAGCTATATAATATTAAACTAATAGTTCTGGCCAAAAGAGATGAAAATTAAGAGAAAACAAAAGCTTTGAAAGAGTCCCAATATTTCAGTTCCAACTTTTCACAGCAATGGGAATCAGTTTTTCACTCCATATGAAGTTTGGAGACCAAATTTACCTCCATTTATGTTTATAGCACTGAACACCTACATTCAATGCTTTATTTGGAGCTACACAAAAATTGTTGTCTAACCTGATGCCCTCCATATCTTGAGGGAGAGGCACTTCACGAGGTGGCAAAGACAAGAGGCCATTGCATCAAATATTAGCAGAACTCTTCTGCAGGCTGAAATCTTTTCAAGATCTACAGGAGCCTCTAACATGTTTTTGGACACATGTTAGGGAGAGGGAAATATTTCCAAGACTCTGGTTATCTGATGCTCTGTTTTTCCTCTTTGGGTGTGGTTTGGAACATGCTTTCCAGAGGCATCCTCCTCAATCCTGCACTCACTGCTGTCTGCATTAACACCTCCATATTTGGCTAAATTGCTGGTCCAAGGTACTTTCTGGAAGTTAGTTTTCTACTCCTGACTTCCACAGTGGAAGGTGTCCCTGCCCATGGCAGGGGCTGGAATGAGATGATCTTTAAGATCCCTTCCAACCCAAACCATTCCATGACTTGCAGCACTGACTGTTCTCTGCAAGGGCATTTTGGTTCATCTCTGGGAAGCTTCCAGGAGACTGGGGAAAAGATGTTCATTAAAAACATGTCAATGTGGTGTTTGGCCTGTCCTTGGAGCAGCCCAGAAATCTTTTATTTCAGGGGTAGTTTATTGTCTTCCAAAAGCTACATCAGAAGTTATTTCTTTTTTTTCTCTCTGGGAGGGTAGAAATTTCCCAAATTCACTGATTCTCTCCATCATCTTTATTCTAATTTGAGCTGTTTATTAACGGAGGCATCTGTCACCTTGCGGAAGAGAGCTCAGCGACACACTGAGGGAGGATGCTCCTTCCCTTTGCCACGCAGGAAGCGCTGGTCAGATTGTGCTCCACTATCAATGCCCTCAGTTTCTTTTTCAGGACAAACTATAAAATTTTCCAGCAAGTGCACTTATTATAAGTTTGTTTGCTAAGTGGAGTGGTGTTGCCTCCCTCCTTGATTATGGTGATATAAAAGTGGTTTTGTTTTAAATGAAAAACCAAATGGAATAGATTCCCCAGCCTTCCAACCCTCACAGGCACCTTTGGTAGGAGGTTTATCACTCAGCAAGGGTGAAGGGGAGGAAATAACTTTTTTGGATGCCTCTTGTTATGCTACGGACAGCTGATCATGATACAAGATAATCCACAATGAATTATTTCTGACAATGTTTTACAAAAGTGCCACAATGGTATGCAAGTCAGAAAAGAGCTCTAAGCCAAATCCCTAGAAAACATAAGTCAATTTATACTGCAGAAAATGCCCCTTTGTCTGTAGCTCAAGGAATTTTTACGCCAAATCATTTCATGGAGAAGTTTGGGCTTTTTTTTGTGTTGCTGGACAAGTTACTTTGGGATAGTTTTGCTGATTCCTGCATAAGAGGAACCTCATGATCAGAGCCAGTCTCCACCCCATATCCAGCTGTGCCCAGCAAAAGGACCAGAAGGTTCACCCACATGACAGAACAACAGGTGAGACCTAATGTAAACCAAAGCCCTCTGCTTTTTATCCCAAAGGAAAAATGAGCCAAATACCTGCAACAGGGTGTGGCTTTTGGCATGGCAGCCCCCAGGGAATGGATTCCATGTTTCCCCACCAACTCTCCATCACCAGCCACACATCCATTCCCACCTGTCACCTTCTGCTAGATCCATGCCCAAAAAGTGTGTGTGTGCCCATGGAATGCCATGGGCACCCTGCTTCTGGGAGTTTAGATGAACAACCCTATTTCACAGGCAGAGTCTAAAGAAAGCGCTACCTACTTCTCTCATCTGAGACTGTAAAGAACATTCAGAGTGGGGTTTCTTATCTCCCAAACATTCCGAGGCCTGGCCTGAAGGACATGGGCTCCATCTCCTTGAAATAGCACACAGTGTATTACATCAGGCTCCTGCCTGTCCCAGGCTGAACTACAGAGTAACTGGAGAATGGAAAAATGCTGCCAGCACCTAAGTTGCCTGTTGCCACCTCCCACTGTAAGCTCCTTATCTGGGAAATGCCTCGTGAATCGCATGGCTGGGTTTCAACTGATGAGCCACTGCCCCTTTTGGTGCCCGTCCTGCCCAAAACTGCCCCCCACGGCATCAGAGCTGACCCCAGGCAGGACAGTCCTGACCCCACAACCCCATAGGAGGAGGGACAGGGTGAAGGGACAGCTCTGTGGAGGAGGATTGCCCTTTCTGGGCTTTCATAGCTTTGCGTGTAACGCAACAGGATTCTGATAAGGAGGGAGGGGTAATGGCTATTTTGCCATCAGATGGAATAAAATTAGCTTAGGTGAGTAAGGGTGTCTGGCTGGCAGGCAGCCTATTTCAAATACAGCCCAGTGAGCTCAGCTCCGCGGCCAAGAAAACAGTGGGATTTGTATTTTAAAGTGCTTCGTTAGATCAAGTGCTCGTAGCCAAAGCCGAGAGAAGTCGGAGGGGGAGGAATGGGGTGGTGGCAGCTGGGAGTCTGGCAGCTGTGTGATCTCTGGGGGCTACAAATGAACATGTAAATTTCTATATTAAGCAGCAAAAGCATCTATTAGAGTAAAATTGCTCCAGCTTAATTGTTAGATAGGCATGTTTGTTAAAATACAATTTAGGCAAGATCATATCGTTCTTCCTCACTCAGGAGCGTATTCTCGATAACGTCGTTTGTCAGCAACTGCCTATTATGTTAAATAGCTGAGGAATTGCTGGATATCTTTCTGCTTAGATAATAACATTAAAGTTTCTTGAAGCATTTTAGAAGTCTGACTAATCTCGCTGTCTCTCTATTTTATTTTTCTAAAGTGAATTTAGTGCTGGTGAAAGGTTCCAGATTGACAGCCCTGGAGACAGGAGCTGATTGCTTATCCACATAATAGGTACAGTCCAGACAGCTGCAGTGCACGCACGGCTCCCTCCCAGCCACAGGCTCTGGTTCCTGCACCTTGCAGTCATTTTGAACACTGGAGAGTGACTTCAAGGCACTGCTGGATGGGTGATGGTGGTGGGCACTCATACCGGGCATCCATGGTCTTGTCAGGTTAACCTTCTTAGGTTTCCTTTACAGACAGTTATTTATATATGTGTATATATTTATATAATGATTCACCATCCAGAAAAGCCAGCAGGAGCCTAACTTTGTCTTATCCATCTCCTTTTGACCACTGAGGGAGCCTTGGGACTTCAGGCTCACAAAGCTCTGTCTACGTGGCTCACTCAGACTCACAGGGAGTCTCTGTGCCTCACTGACTGTTTGGGGACTGACAACTTTTGTGCCTTTCACCACTTGCAAGCAAACAGCCACGACCTCAAACCAGTCTTGAAGCCCAGGCCTTGAGAAATACCTGCAGCTGAGAATGGGCAAAGGCATGGAAAACAGTCTTTGGTCGAAACTGCCTAAAAGTTGGAAAAGAGTCTTTGGTTAAAGCTGCCTAAAAGTGCAACAACCGCAGCCAGACAAATGACAGGGGATTTGTTTGCTTCTGACACATCCAGAGCTGAAACCACCTGGATGCCCAGACAATCATCTGCTGGCAACAACGTTCAGACACCAACAACCCAAGATGCCTTTGAATGACAAACTGGTTACAGGAAACCTAACGGTATGTGCTGCTAAAGCTGTCCAAGTCCCTGACTCACAATCTCTCTCGCCATTCAGCTCTCATTCCTGGGCATTCCCTCATACTGAAAGATGGATGCAGTCATGAGAACAATATCACCCTGCAGGAGACACCACAGCTTGTGGGAAAGTACTTGGTTAAAGGTGAAAGGTAGAAAAGGCATTTCTGGAAAATGCATTGAGCTAGGAAAGTCCTCTTTATAAATTGCCCTGACACATTTTATCCTGCTGGCAGCACTGGAAGGTCTACTTTGGCAAATCCTCCTCCATCATGCAATCATTTAGAGTGAGTCCATGCAGAGCATGCAGCAAACAGGCTAAGAAAGCAGCACATCTAAGCATATTGGGTGGATCTAAATGCTATTTCAACTAAATGAGGGGGATTTTTCATTTTGCTGTCATTCTTGTTCTTATTTGTAGAAATGTTTTCTCTCTTTGGATAGCAACATGGCAAGCAAAGAGGTGATGAACTGAACCAGGCTATGGCTTCTTCACTGAGGACAAGGCCTTTCCTCTCTCCAGCCAGCTGCCTCCAAGCATCCACATCCAAGCTCAGTGTTAGCAAGTCATTTCTGTAATGAATTAGGGCAGTTTCCGCCATCAAATCCTTGTGACAGCCAGGGTAAAAAGCAGTCCTAGGGACAGCCATGCTAGATAAATGACCTTTACTCAACAATTCTTAGGTTGCTCTTGAGAAACTGCAATTGTTGGAGGAGGGAGGAGGGAGGAGGATAAACCACAAGCCTCAACAAGGAGAAAGGATTTACACAATAGTTCCTTGTTTTCCAAAATCTCCCCAAACAAACATCGCAGTGGCAAAGTCTATACTTTCATTTCATACTCTTTTGGCTCTCAGAGGGGGAATATCTACATCCCAGTGTTGTAAAGGTGCATGTACATTCTGAATATGTACCTTATGATTGCTGCTTCTTGCAGCTACTCCCAGAGTGCAGAGCTTTGTTTACACACAAAAGCCTTTACAGAATTGGGGGTTTGTGTTCTTCTGTGCTTATTCAAATGCAATCAGACATTATCAGTTTCATTTCCTACCACTGGAACATTACAATTGCAAATAATTTCTCTTTCATCCCAAATATTGACTATTTCAAGGCACAGAGTGAAATTGCAAACATTGGAGTTATAACTCTAAAGAGCACACACATCATAAGAGCAACGAGCTGAGCTCAATCCAGCCCCAAAATTGATTTGGCTTCCACACTTTTGCAAATTAAGTTACATATTTCCACGGTCAAGTGAAAAAACCAACATGTAACTTTAATGCTTAATATTTAAACAAAGTGCTTGATGTTTACACACTAAGTTCTTTTTTCTTTTTCTAAATTTAAGCATTTGCCTAAGTTAGACAGAAAATAGTAAGAGGTGAACCTCAAACCATTGGAAGGTTGGGTCCAGTTCAGAAGCTTATCCAAACCCCTTCTCTGTTTGAAAAACATTGGCTTGAAAACTTGCAAGAACATGAGTCATCTGGATGTCACTCTGACTTATTATAGACCATCAAACTTTGAGAGATGGTCCTCAAGTCCTTTCTGATCACCAGTTTGGCTATTGCTTTCAAGTTTAATGATGCTGAGTCACACCAATGATAAAATCTTCTAGAAAACCACTTTTGTCTGTCGGCAGAGCCACAGCCAAATGAGGTCTGTCTGAGCCATGCCCCGGTTTGCTCCCATCTCAGCCTATTCCAGTCCACCCTGGAACATTCCCCAAGGCCGTGGCTGATGCAGACGTGATACAAAATTAATAGATCTGCATTGGACTCTCCAGTCCTGCTGTCACCAAGGGTATTCCAGAAAGGCCCTAAGATTTCACCTGCAGCACCTCTCTGTCAGTTCAGTTTATGTTAAGGGCCACAGAAAAAAAACCATCAAATCAAACGTTGTGGCTGATGCAAGATGTAGATGTGCAAGTGTTACATGAAATGATGAACAACTACATTCACCCCAGCTACACCCCAGGGCTGGGCAGTGCACCAGGAGAACAGTTTTTCTCCAAACTGAATGTGTGTCCACTCTGAGGAGAAACCTTCATGGTCTTATCTCTAGACACTGTCCAAAAACATCACATGGACCTCTTGTTCTGTTAAAACTCACCAGTAACCCACCAGGTTGAGGCATCCCATCTCTCTTTATCTGTTTATTGTAGGATGATGTGATCCACCATGAAAATCACAGCAGCCCTCATACACCAATAAACAATTGAAATATTCTTAGCTCAGTGGTCCAGGAATAACAACCATTCTTATCATTGAGAGATAAAGGGAGACAAGAAAAGATAATGAGAGGATAACCAGGGTTTCTGGAGCCTAAGCAAAGCTTGATACCGCTCAAAGTTTCAGTCAATTCATGCTCTTCTTCTGCTTTAGTCTAAGTGAAAATAAACCTGAGTGCCACTGAGTTCATATAAACCAAATCCATCAGAGAAGAGGATGTTTTGCAGAGAACAGTAAAGCCTGATTCTTAAAAAAAACCAACCAAAACAAAAAAATCCTGTTTATGCTCCTTGAAGACTGCATTCAAGTCCATCGATGTTAACAGAACCTTCACTGACTTTATCATCCTTTCCATCAAAATTTTCCTTCCTGGAATTACCTAACTGGCACCCAGGCCAGCCTCACCTCCCGCTGTTGTTCATTTCAGGGCAGAAGATTCCTTCCACTGGCAGACTATTGGGTTACTTAGACATGGGGAATCAGTCAATGACGACCACCATGGTGGGAATTTGCCCTTAGGTATTTCTGCTTGCAGTTATCTCATTCCAAACAGAGACAGAAAAGACCAACAGAGAGAGCCAGAATGAAAAATAATAAATAAATTTGTGCCTTTAAGTAATGGCAGTAAATTAAACTAAAATTATCCATCACCTGTGATGTTCCTCCAGGAATTTCTGGACTCATTCCTCTAACAACTTCAGGGAAGAAACCCAGGCTATGAAAGGACCGAAGCTGTGTCCTCTGATGGCGACATCACAGAGATCAAATTCAATTAAGGGAACCCAAAAAGCCCCTATTTTTATTCCTGCAACTTCTGGTAAATTTTATTTCTGTGACTTGAGGTGATTATTTTTCCCTTTTGATACCATTTTCAGTGCATGCCCTTCATCTCCCCTGTGGAGCCAGCCCAAATGTCACCGAGACTATTAATGGTGTGTACTTAACACACATACTTACAGTATGTTCATTCTCTGGGAGACCAAACATTATTGAAAGGTTACAGCATTTATTTTGATGTGTGTCTGTTTAACCAATTCTAGCAAATGTTACACAAACACAAAACGGGTTTTCCTTCTCTGTTCCTCACAAGCCACCCTGAACCAGAGGTTTGCAAACAGAAATCCTCCCTCAAATCAATGAGGAATTAATAAAAACATGATGCCACGCTATGGCACATGGAGATATTTTGAATATACAGCAAACAGATATGTAAAAGAGAAAGAAACATTTCATCCTTGCTCCCTGGAGCCCTACTAAAGCCCCTTTGCAGCTTCAAGTCCACCAGTTTCTATTAACTTCTGGCTGATTTCAGGGACCACCTCTCCAGCAGTGATGTGATATAAGGAAGAACTGGTAGGTTCGTTCCTCACTATCTTGATTCTCATTTAATGGAGGAGAGTTGGATGAATTTCTTGTGATTCCTAAAGATTTCCTGTTTCCATTGGGGCTGGACACAACAGTTGATAATATAGCCCTTTATGTGGCCAAGTCATAGCAAGGAACAAAACATGGAGAAAACACCAAAAACACTTTAAACCACTGGTGAGAATTTAAATTTTTGATTATCTCAGCTGCACTTTAGAGAGGATCCATCCTTAACAGTTGTCACTGCTCTGAAAAAGTGTGATTAATAATCCCCACTGTAGCTACTAACAGCTCTATTGACTCTTAACGTGTTATTTCGAGAGAGACCTTTAGAAAGAAAAACCAAAAAACCACAAACAAACCCAGCCGAGTATTTTCCCCCTCCTTACCTCAAACTCTGCATAAAGACACAAAGATTTAGTGCAAGGGAAACCCCATCTCACACCTCATCTGACTGCAAAGAGAGGCGAGGGCATGTGAGGCCAGGGCAGAGTCAGGTGGTTGTGTTTATCATGTGCTTGTTCCACCTTGTTTCACTGTACCTCAGGGGCTGCTCCTGGGGAATGCATCCAATGCCATCAAAGCAGAGAGCTCACATAAACACTGCTCACACGAAACCAGAATCAGAAAGCAGCAGCAGCAGCTAATAGTCAGAATATCAGGAGAGCTAATGAATAGGTTCCCTCAGTGTAGAACCCCAGCCCAAAAATGCGACTTTCCACTGCCAGTCATCAATTAAATTCAGTGTCTTTTCTTTATGCTGGAACGAGTTGGGCTGACTGGACTCCTTAATCAAAAGGTCAAATGTGAAAATAAAATAGGGAAAACCAGGCTGTCCTTTCCCACTGCTCTGACACCTCATCCTTGGACTCTAAACTTCTCCTTTTCTCAGCAAGTCATCTCCCAGCAACCCTCTGCTCACCCCCTGCTTCTTACCTTCCTTCCAGCTGCCAGCCAGCACAGACAGCTGCCCAGGCACTCCCAGACCAGGAGAAGCTGGAGCAGCAAGGAGATTTGCTGCTGCAGGCAACTGAGAAGGGTGTCCGAGACCTCAGGGCTGCCTCTAATTGCTCCCAGAGAGCCCTGTAATCCTACCTGTGCCTTCTCCAAAGGGATCACAGCTGTGTCCTGGGTGATGTTACGGGGTAAAGGAGGAGCTTGGAGTAGAAGTAGAGTGAAAGAGCAGCTGGTTCTTCATGTTAGCCTCTCTTCCAGCTCCTCAGAGTGTCCTTGAGTTCACATCCATCATGTCCCAGCCATCCCAGTAAGCCAGACTGGGAAGCTCTCAGTGCGCTGCCTCCAGCCAAGCAGCCTTGGAGGAAAGAGAAGAGACTGTCCTCATCCAAACACAGCAATCCTTGGTCCTTGGGAGATGGCCTTGAAAGAAATGCCCTTCCCAGGGCAGACAGCCCAGAGATGCTCTGGAAGGGAGCTCAGCAGCTCCTGCACAAACAGCCGCTGGTATTTTCCTACCACCAGGACTGCAGCCCGACAAAGAAGTCAATGAAATAGAAACCTGAGACTGGCCATATCTCCATTCCTTGGCCCGTCCTCAGAGTAACAGAGAAGGTTCCACACTGTAGAAGAGGGTTACTGGGGTAGAAGTTTCCAGATGTTTTACCATTGGCTTCACTTCCACTTGGAAGCATCATTGCATGTGAACTTGTCCCAGATTTACGAGCACCTATTGTCCCAGATCTGCCGTGAACACACCAAGCTTCCCAGGGACCAGTCCACAAGGAGGTCACAGTGATCCTTTCTTATCATGGCATCCCATTCCCTGCTCACTCTGGACATATGGGGCTGGACTTGTGGGGACACCCCCAGCATAAAGAAATGCCCTTCTCTCACCTCGAAAGAGGAATGAACCAGAAAAGCACAAAAACTTCAGCCCAGCTGGGATAAACCAGGAACTATTCCCAAACACGACACCAAAGCTCCCACTGCAAGTTAAAAAGCAAATATTTTCAGAATTCATTTTTCAATTTCATGCCACCTCTCCACTATTTACTCGTGGCCAGGATCCTGCCTGCCAAGATGTTACAAAATGCTACCAACCAATGCTACGAGAGAAATCTTTGGGGGGAGTTCTCACACAACAGTCCCACAGCCACAAGGAACAATGGAGACAGATACACTTGGAAAGAGCCACGCAGAGCACTTCATGGACACCTCTCTAAAGCAGGTCCCCAGCCCCTGGAGCGCCCTCCCTTTCCTGTCCCCCCGTTTGCAGCAGGATGGGCCCTGGCAGAAGCTGCGTTGCTCAGTCTGTAGGGCCCTTGGGGGTGTAAGAGCTGCTCAGGCAGAGGAATCAAACAGCTGCAGAGTTTCTGACCATCTCAGCACAACAACCCCAAGTCCATGCGCGGGGAGGAATGCGGAGACCTCGACGGTGCCTCTCAACACCCATCTGTTTTTTAGAGTCAACTGGCCTGAACTCCTCTGCAAGCTATTAGCTCTGAATGTCCAGTCGAGGGCTGTGTTCTCTGGGTGTGCTTTAATTCCAAAGTAAACTCTTTTGCCTCGAGAAACATGCAACACAATAAACTAATTTGAGTTGAGCTTAGTGTAATCTTTCTGGGCTTTTTGTTGTTTCGATCTGATCCCAGAAGTGGAAGTCTGGTTTAGGTACTGTGTTTTTGTTTTGTTTTGGGGTTAAGGGGTTTGGGTTTTTTTTTTTTACTTTTTCTGGGATCTGCTCTCCACAAGCCAGATTCCTGGATTTGACAAGTTCTGTTTTATTCTACTTACACTGCCACCTGCACAGCAGAAAGAGATTTAAAAGGCTGACTTCTCTGTTGGTAAAAGCAAACAAGCAACAAGCAAACAGAGAGCTGTGTTCAGGACAGGCTGAAAGGAATTCCAGCTTCCTTTCTTCATATTAATTTACAGATGTGTCCTTCCCTGTTTTCCTATGCCCTATCCTTGTACCTGGCCAACGCTTTTCCTCCGTACAGTACACTTAAGTTGTTCTCTTGACACATGAGCTTTGTTTAATAATCTTTTTTTTTTTTTGCACTTATTAATTTTGCCACTGCCTGCAGACAACATGGCAGGGAGTACACAGATACAGAGGCTGCCTCAGGGCCCTGCCGTGCTGAGCAGCGTCACCTCTGTGTCCTCTCTCCAGGCCAGGAAGACCCAGAGACCGCAGCGATCCCATCAGGAGCCTGGTGATGTCATCTGATGTAATTTGCCCGATATTCAGACAAAATGAGGCCAAACTTTGCCGATGGTGAAGTGACTCATGTTGTACAGAGAGTCCTGTGCAGGGTCAGAGGGAGGTTCAGGAGCCCTGATTCAAAATCTCTTGCATCGCTGACCAGACCACAGCTCAAACAGGAAGGGTGGGGAGCAGAAGCGACAGAGCAGAGAAGGAGGAGGTTCACTGCAGCCCAGACCCAGCAGCACCAGCCTGGGTTTTTAGGTGATAAGCCCAATGTACACACTTCTGCTGCAATTTTTAATTTTGGAAACCCAAAGGTCAAGGGATTGGAAGTTTTGCTCAGCTCCTACTGAGGGCTGCCAAGCACTGCTGTAACGACGCTGCTTTCTGAGGATGTTGCAGGCATGGTAACGCAAAAGGGAAACCAATATTAATAAAACAGAAACAAGGAATCCCTTCATATAAAAATAACAGCAAATGCACTGTAAATACAGAAGCTATTTGGTGAGGTGACATCTGATGTTACAACTCAGTGGGATCCTCCAGTGTAGAACTCACAAAACTTCTTAAGAAAAACAGGGCATTTCTGGACTTTTCATTATTTCCCAATCATATCACTATTTAAAATAAGTCCATGAAATAAAAATCTAAAAAAGTAAAGCCCAACTCTTTCTAAACATAAGCAGGTCCTTCCCTTCAATCTGTGTACCCTTCCCACTCCCTCCAGGTTCCCTCCCTCCCTGTTCAGATAAACCAAAGTGAATAAGCACACCAGGATACAAGAGCAGAACAAAATGACTAAGACTCTGATGTGTAATAATATGTCTGCACTGTAACTAGACATAAACCTTTTAAAAATTCAAAATAGGTGACTCAAAGCTATGAAGAATTTTCCAAACACCAGATGGAACAAAGAACCCCACATTAAGATATTTTCAGTTAAGGCAATTACATTTAAATAAAGCTGCTTATTATTGTAATTGCAGAAAAGCTCTACAATTCAGCTTGGCTTTGATAAAGAGGCTCTGCCTGAGAAGCATCCAGGGCACGCTGCCTTGATTTGACATCTGTCTTGCTCCCAGTCACTCATCTTCACTCACTGGAGAAAAGAGTCATAAAATGGTTTGGGTTGGAAGTGACCTTAAACTTCATCCAGTGCCACCCCCTGCCATGGGCAGGGACACCTCCCATGATCCCAGGGTGCTCCAAGCCCCGTCCAACCTGGGCTTGGGCACTGCCAGGGATCCAGGGGCAGCCACAGCTGCTCTGGGCACCCTGTGCCAGGGCCTCAACACCCTCACCCAGGGATGAATTCCTTCCTAATATCTAACATCAATTTCCCCTCTTCCAGTTTGAGCCCATTACTCCTTGTCCTTCCGCTGCAATTCCCAGTATAAAGTCCCTCTCCAGGTTCCTTGTAGCCCCTTCTGAATAAGAACAAGGCTGTTATTTCAAGCAACTGAAAATTAGATGCTGTTGCAAAAGAGCTTTGATTTTGTACATAAATCACACCTCCTTGTGAATATTTTAGTGCCCTTTGGTCTGCAGAGAAGGAGTCGGTGCCAGCAGGCAGGAGGGGATAAGGACACTGTTGTGCTGCAGATACTGCGTAAACCGGGAACTAAAATCATGACTTGTTAGTCTGAGCTCAGTGTAGGACTGAGACTCAGAACTTGAGTGCCAGACGAGCAGAATGCTGCACAGCTTGTACTATATACACACCAAATCCCTCTGTCCCTCAGGGAGGCAGCTTCACAAACCAAATTCTTCTACAATTATCAACTTTCAGCTAAAGAATTCATAAGAAGACCCACATCCACAAAATGCAGTGCAGAGAATAACTGTATTCAGTATCAGTTGATCAGATAGGCCCTAAAATACCTTTTAAAAAAAGTAGTGTAATTGAATATTCAATCTACAGTTGACAAAAGATAACTCCACATCAAGGTACTCCTGGAACGCAAGAATGCCAAATATTCTGCTCCAGGCCTAATCCTGATTAGGTGCCTTGGGCTAAAAGGAAATACTTTTTATTTCTGTTACAAAACATGTATAAACAGAAGGCCTGGGTAATGCAATGTGAAAACCCCTGAGTAGGGAATCCAAGATTTACCCCATTAATCATAAATTACTAAGAAAAACAAAATATAGAATAGCTTGCTTTGTTTCCTTTGGTTTCTGAAACAAGCAGCAGCCACAAACACGTAGGTAGGGATGATAAACCAGCGGTGATGGTGTAGAAATCCCATCCAGTGTGTGTAGGGCTGATTGTTCATGGGGGTGGCTCACTTCCGAACGGGAGGGCCAGGTTGTGCAATGACTCCTTACCCAGGGAAGAATTCCCAGCACAGCCGTGTCCCCTCGCCAGGGCCGGAAGACGCCCGCCAGGAGCGTGGGGAGCTCTGGGTCTGCCCCAGCCTGGAGCGGCTCCGGCAGCGAGCAGGGCCTCAGCTCCCCTCCTGGAGCTGGACAAGCATCCAGCTCACTTCTCTGCCAGCGCAGGTTTGTCTTTAAAGACGTTTTCTAGGATTTTGTCCAGCTGCTTTAAAAGAGGTCCTAAACAATGGGATTCCACCACCGCACTGCAGCGGCTGCTTCATAGCCCAGCGCCCTTTGCTTGTAAGCTTTTCCCAATAACCAAAATTGTGTTTCTCCCCTGCTTTACTCCTTTATTGACTGTCCCTCTCTGGCAAGGGCATGGCATAGAATGAAAATCCTTCACGATTCACCGTGTTGGGATGGCAACATTTTATCCCGTGGTGACAAAGTTTCTCTTTTAAGGAAATATTTACAGGATTTTGCTCCAGGAAAGCAGACATATCCTGAACCTTTTATGATCTCGGGAGCCCTCATCAGCTCAACAGGTCTGGAAAAGGTTGCTGCAATTGCTTTATCCAGACCTACTCTACATCTTGCCCCCTTGATTTTAGGAATGGTTGGGAACTGTTATCTCTCTTCCCTATATACCCATATCCCACAGGGACATTACACTCTCACTTGTACTTCTTGCTGCCTTTACTTTACAAAGCCTCCTTTGGCCATGCCTTTCCCAAACTATTCTAATTCTGCTCTGGATTTTGAGTTCACACCCAAAGGGCCAGCACACACAGTGCAGCTTCCTCAGGCACTTTATCAAGCAATTCTCACCACAAGGCTGTATGAATCCTCAAACCCTGACTGATAAATAATGCATTCCAGCAAAATATAAATCCATTTCCTCCTATTAGCTACAATTACAGCCTAAAATAGTAATGGAGGGATCGGGTTACTAAAGCAGCCACGCTTTCATTAAGAGCATTCACCATTCACGTCGCACTTGGAGCACAAATAGGATAATTTCACATTCACCTTTCCTTTGGTCATCGTCTCCCTCTGCTTATTGGCACTGAGAGGTTTTACCCAGTTTGCTCCTGCACTGCTTCCAGATCCTCCTGGGGGCTAATGACTGAATCAAGCCTTCCTTTGCCTGGGTTATTTAATCCCACCTGGGCATAATAAATGGGAAATCCCCAGCTCTCTTTACAATATTTGTAGCACTGGGACGCTTTTACGACATTATTACAACTGGAGCATTGTTGTACCTTGAGATTTTTTAGAGAGGTCTCACTACAAGGAATTTTCTCTTGCTATTTGGCCTGAGTTTTACTTATTTTGCTTCCGCTGCCTACAGATTTGCTTCTGTTGGCTCAAACGAGACATTTCTGTTTCTCTCTAGTATTTATGTGTTTGAAGATAGTTATCATATACCTACTTAGTCATTTTAAACCAAATTTAACAATATTTAACTCTTCTAATCTTCTACTCATAAATCATCCTTCCCTGGTCTCCTTTGCCAATGTCAGGAATGTTTTCCTACAGTTCCAGAAGAGAAATATGCCCCTGTTACAAAACAGCTTATATCTGATTGCAGCAAGAAGAAAAAATCAATTCAGAAATTACAAGAAAAGGAGAGCCGAATATCCTCTGGCAGGTAAAATTCCCAGGAGCCCAGAGCCTCATGCCTTATGTTCCCTGCTTCAAAATCCTTAAAGAACCTCAGAACTAAGCACCGGCATCTCAAAATACCCAATAAGGCACCTAATCATTCATGTCACTTCTGACCCTTGCCACTTGAGATCAGGGCACTTCCTTCCTTGCACTTTGTTAAATGTGTTTTTAATCTGCTTAAATTGCATGAAAACATGGCACAGTGTGAACGGGCGCCCGGCCCAGGGGAAATTTTAAAGGCCTTATTACAAAGGTGGCTCTTTCCCTGTGGGTCAGTGAGATGGATTGGACCACATCTTGCCTCGAGCTTGTTTAGGGTCTGAGTGAGGGAAGGAAAGAAAAGTCCCCAAATCCTTTGTTCACGTTGCTGACCATGTGCTGCCTCCACCTACCCTGGGATTTGCTGTAGGATCTGGCTCTGTCCTACCCCTGGCACAAGGCCAGTGCTGCCCCAGGACACTGGGACAGCTGCTGTCCCTTTCACCAGGGTCCCCAGCACAGCTGGGAGACAGAAATGCTTCTGCCCGATCCTGGCCCGGTGATCCACACACACCCACACCACACACTTGGCCCACTGCTGCTTGGGTCCCTTCCCACCTTTCATCCTCACTTCTCTCCTGGGATGGCAGGTTGGGAGCTGAGTTCCCAGGGTAATTATTCAGTAAAACAAACCACTCTATCCTTTGCTTTCCCTCACCCCCTCCCTTTTTAAAGAGTTAATTCACTGGATTTCCGTCTGCCATCAGCCAAACATTGCAGTACAACTCTAAAGACAAAACAAGGGGGTTTTTTTCTTAATACATTTCTCCCACTGTTCACTTGTTTATAGGATTCAGTCATTCTCATCGAGCCAAACCTGGCACGACTAACTCTGATCCCACGTTCAACAAAATCTCTGCTGTGTTTATATACCCAGGGGGACTTTTCAGAGGGGGAGAAAAGCACCTCTAGTATGTTAATTCCCAAGGACTCAACGATTAATGAACTAATCTTATTACACGTGCCGGGGGCGGAATCCTGGTAGATGAAACCTGAGCTAATGAATTAAAGCCCAAAAACTCCTTTGGCTGCATAAACGTGCTTTTAATTTCAGCTAACCTTTCAATAATAATCCTTCAGGATTTTTTTTCCATGATGCTTATACTTTCTGAAGATATGTGACTCCTCTTGGATACAAGCTCCTTTGTTATTTTATTTCTTGGAAATATTTAGCAACGTCCCAATAACTTTCTTGTTAAAAGTGTATTTGCCTTTCCTGTCCTGAAGGTTGTAGCTGAGTTTTCCTCTCTCTGTGGAAGGCCCTTGGCTTTTTACTGAATTTTTACTGCTGGGAGTAAACACAGAATAGGAGAAATGTTTGCCATATGTTGATATAATGGTCACATTGTGGGAGGGGAGCAGAGAGGAAGGCTGGGCCCCTGACATCATGGTAGAAGTGCCCTTTTTTCACAGTTAAAAGTAGGTAAATAAATTATGGTAAATAAAAACCAACTTGAACTTTCACTGAGGACTTCAAAGGAAACCTAAATACCATAAGATTACAGAGATTGAAAAAAGCTCAGTTAACATTCCCCATGTTTAGAGACATTGGTCAGAAAGACACTCACAGTAGGAGCAACTTATGTTCACACAAGGACACCTAAAAAAAAGTCACTTTTTCCTGTGAATACCTTAGATGTCATATTGGAGGAAACACAGAGGAAGAGATCTTCAAAAATCATTCCCATCTCTCTATTTCTGTTCAGTTTAGATCCTTAGCAATCTCCTTTGATTCACTGCCTGATTGTTGTCCCTCAGAAAGCACACAACACTCTCTTAACCCTTCTGTATATTCCCATCATAAATCATGATTGATCTAAGAACCTGTACCAGAATATATTGATTAACCTGATGCCTTGGTCTCTATTTGAAACAGTTTGGAAATGCTCTGGGAGCACTGAAGATACTTCGTTTTTTTACTTCACAATACAAGTGGTCAATGAATAATAAACACCGACAACCCTCTGCCTCAACTTCATCCATCAAACAGATTGCCAAAGGATTGGTAATTTTACCTTGATTTTACCTTCCCTTGCTATTTTTCACCAAGACATCAGTTCCCATTGATGTGCCAGAAGCCAAAGCTCTGCTGCCTGTCTTGGATAGGGCAGTGGTGGGGAGGTCCTGCATCCCTGAACCCAGCAAACCCCACCACAGTGCAGCACAGCCACACCAGGCCCAGCAGCTCCGGCAGCACTGAGGAAACCCCCAAATTCAATGTTCTCTGCCCTACCACACACACATTTCTTTTTCCAGGCACGCCACTACAAAACGTCACTTCTAATGATATTCCTCTGCTGCAGAAGGTTACAAATAACACTTTCAGGTGGGTCAGTGCCACCCCAAGCCCTTCTCACTGGCACTGCGTGGGCAAACAGCAGTTTTTGTTGGCAGCCCCAAGGTCTGAGCCCCTCGTGCCGGAAGGAGGATGGAGGGAGAAGTCAAAAGCCAGCACAGGCTTTGGCAGGCTCGTGGCAGCCGACTTTCCTCCTGAGCCGTGCACACACATGGGTTTATTCCACATGCTGCCGTTCACTGTTTTGGCTCTTTTTTCCCCCTAGACTCCCCTTCTGTCACCTCCATAAAATAATACACGAGTATGTGATACCTCAGAATTTGGACAGGGAGGCTGCGAGGCTGAAAAAACCCCGCTATTTTAAATTCTGTGGAAAAACAGGTTATAGATTCTATGTTTAAATAAAGGTTAGAACAATAAAACGGCTGGGTTTTTCCACGGTAACTCTCACCTCGGACAGCAAATGCTGAGTAACCGCTCAGCCCTCCTCGCCTGCTCCCTCCCGCGCCCCGGCCGCGGGGCTCCGGCTTCCCTCGTGTTTACTGAACGTCTGCAGCGATGGCGGGGCAAAGCCACAAGGCCGCTCTCTCTTGGAGCCCGTTCCACTTTGTCACCACGTTAGAAAAAACACAAAAAGGGGGAGGGAGGCAGGAGCAGCCAGCCAGAGCCCGGCCCTTCCACACGCCTCCAGCCGCGATGGGGCACGGCGGCACTGCCAGCCAGGAGAACGGCGAAGGATCCCTGTGGACACAAGAGGGGCACTGCCTATTTTTAGGCAGCTGGAGTTTCCACGAGGATTCCTAAATCTCTAGTTTCATTAGGGTGTGTGGGGCTTTTTTAAGAACAGGTCATTTAAAGTTGTGGTTGTGCTGTTCTACTTCTTTCCCTTCCACGGCGCAAGGTTTGGAATAGAAATAACAGACCGATTATATCAACGTGTGAGCCCAGCGTAGGGCAGGGATAAGGCCTGGCCTAAAGGCTGAAACCAGGGTGAAGAATGAGGGTGACAGTGGGGTACAGCCTGGCACAGGGACAGGGTGGCAGTGGCCGGTGACAAGTGGCCTGTGCAGTCCCTGGCCGTGGCCAGTTGGTTCGGTGATGGACCTTTCCCTGCTCTGGCCTGTTTTTCCCAGGCTACAACAAAGTCAGATTTACCCATTTGAGCCACTCACAGCCCAAACCTGACTGTTTCCCATATGCACACGATTTCTGTACACTTTGAAATAAACAGCATACATTAGGCCCAAGCTCTCACGCCAAGAACTGCAACGTTCTCACTGGGATCTCCCAGTTTTAAGGCTCACACAGCACTTACAACTGTCCAGTGATTTGGCTTGTCAGCTCACTGGCATCGCCACTTGTGCACATTACCCTCCTGACCCCAAAATAACAATTCCCCCCCTTTTATTTTTCATTCCCCCCTTCCTTGATGAGGCTAAACTGTCGACTTACCGTTCCCCACACAGCAGCAGCAGCTGGGAGCATCTGGCATGGTACATATGGAATTTAATTTCCCGATATTTACATAGATTGAAACAATTCCGACTCCAGACTTCAGAAGGCCCATTGCAGCAGACCTCAAGGCAAAAGCTTTCAGTTCATTTCATTTTCCTCTTCTTCTTTTGGCAAATGAGCTGGGAATACCAGTTTAAAGTCTGCACGGGCCCTAGGATGTTGAAAGATACTCAAGTCCTTGATCTATAAGGCTTACAGGGTAAATGCCGCTTTTTTGCTTCTTGGGAATCCAAAAGGACTTTTAAGAGCCCTAGCCACTTTAAAAATATCTTTTTTCAATGACCTTGAGTAGATTTGAAACAGTCCATTCGAGAGTTTTGCACATGTGGCTACAGATAAAAGTTTCTTTGGTAAAAAAAAAATAACTGAAGGGAAATACTCGGTCATACAAAGGAGAAGGAAAAGGGACATGTCTAGTGCTGAGTGCAGGGCCAGCATTGCTGCTCTGCTGCTGCTGAGCACAGAGTTAAACAAGGACTTGCTCCTGAGCAAGACAGATGCTGTATGAAAATAGCAAAGCCAAAATGTGGCTGAAGCACCACACTCCTCCAAAACAGTTGGTTGTCTTTACTTTGTCTGTCAGTTGCCGTCCATGACATTTCCAATAATTGCAGAAACAGAGACTTTAGAGGTGGTGGAGTCCATTATCAACAAAGAATTGCCAGGGATGGCAGCACACCAGTCCAGCTTTGCAAAATCCCTCTAAAATCCCTCTTGTAACAACACTTGAAGGGAATAGTTTAAAAATTCCACCTTATTTTAAGGACGTCCACAACAGATTCAACAGCTAGAAAAGCTGAGAGGACAGCTCATCTTCTTTATGGCTACAAGTGACCAAATTCTTCAGATGGCAGTGGTGCAAATACAAATACCAGCAGTATCAGTCATGGAGCTCCTCCCCTGCAGCATCTGAGGACCTCACACATTGACTTGCAATTTGCCAGTAAAATCCCAGAGGCTGAGCTAGGAAGATACTATGGTTTCCTGGGAGAGTTCATCCAACAGAAAATATGTCTTGCTGTATACGCATTTTTTAAGACCAAGGTAATTTTTTTGAGCGCATCAGAACGAGGCCAAAATAGGACTTGGATCTTCAGATTTAGATTCTGAGTTTGGATTCCTATGCACAAAACATTTCTGCCAACCCTAAAGGTACCTCGCTCAGTTCCTTTGAACTCCCCAAGCTCCTCTTGGTTTTGTTTCTTTGCTTGCTCAGCTGTGTCATGGAAAATGCTTTAACAGCCTTGGAGTTACGGTTGGAACTCAGGTCTCCTATCATTGGTAAAGACACTTTTACAAGGCCTCAGGTTTTGGTTTTTTCCCCTCCTCATTATCCAATGAGTCCTGCATTCTGATTCAGAGATCAGTAAAACTCACTGCCATACTGGAAAACTCACCCAGTGCAGAGGAACCAGCTCTCTGCTCAGAGATCTTTCTAGAAAGAAGGAGATTTAGGTCTGAATTCTCCCAGGCAGAAGAGAAAGCTGAATGTGGATCTCCAGCATCCTGCATGAGCACTCAGACACAAGGGTGGTATGGAAGGAAGGGTCACTTTGGGGAATCTGACCCACCATGAGAATCAGGTCCTCTTTTTTTTTCTAAAAATACCAGTCTCTGATAATTGCTCAAGTACAGCCATCACCAGGGAGGGTTTGCAAAACACACGGCAGATTTCCACTTGTGCTGAATTAGAGCAACTGAGACTGGAAAGGAGTTTAAAATCCCCACTCCTAATTGCTTATTTAACTTGCTTGTTAAATTTGATTTTGTACTTGTGTGCCAAAGGATCTCCTTGTTATGGACTCCTAAAAAAAATCTAATAATATATAGTGTTTTAATACTGTGTTCGTTCAACTTTTGTTGCTCTATTTAGAAGACCTTATTATACTTTTATTGCCATTAAAGAACTGTATACTCCTTATGATTATTTTACAGGGCTCAAGACAGTTGATCTGGATGCTGTCTTATTAACTGTACCAGGTGGTAGAAATACCATTTAATCCTCTTTAATATCAGTAATTCAGACTACATGGCAAGGCTGACCTCAGCATCTCTCATGCCCCTGGAGGAACTACATTATATCACTGCATAAGGGGTCAGAGATGAGAGTGCTTTTGGCAAGGGACTTTCACTTTGTAGATGAAACACCCCGATTAAAAATGATGCTTCCTGCATAACACTGCTGTTCTCAGCTCACAGTTTCCAAAGCCACAAAGGCCGCTTTCTAAAGATGGGTAAAACGATCCCTCTATGGTTTATGTAATATATTTGCTGTGTAGTTTTAGGGTTTTCAGGAGGAAAGTTACTGGAGTACAGTCAGCCTTTAGGACAGGTAGTTTAGCACCCAAAAGTAGTTGGCACTGAGGAGGAATAAAAAGTTGGAGGTACCCCATGATTGCTCTAAAGGGGGTGCGTGGGATTTATACTCTCTATTACCTTAGTCCCCAAACACCATTTATAGCATTAATGCATTTGTCCTCACAAATCCCTCAGAGGCAAGAATTTTAGAAGGCAAACAAACAACCTGCAAAGTCAGAGCAAACCAGCTGAGAAGGTGACTAAGAAATGCCTGAGTGCCTTCACTCTTCCCACCTCGTTTGGGAGATACATCAAAGAGCAGAGGTCTCAAAACCAAGTCCTTTCAGAGCGTCTTATTTTTAGGACGCAAAAGCTGAATCTCTTCCTTTTGACCCTCAGACATCCCTTAAGCAGCCTGAAACTCCCGGCCAAAGAGACCTCGAAGGCCGTTGCGGCGGAGCAGGGAAGGAAATGCCCGTCTCCCATATCGGAGGCCCCTCACCACTTCCTCCCACAGCATCCCACGGGATGCCACACCAGCCCTCCCACTCTCCCTAGATGGCGTCACACCGGTGGAAACCCCACGACACGAACAGGCAGAACCCACCCCGAGGTATCCCCAAACATTCCTGTTTGTCCAAGAACAAGAAATTTGAGGCCAGTTTTCTGCAAGCCTTGAGCCCCAGAGTAGACGTGAAATGTAGACTCTATTTTCACAAGTGTTCAGCACGCAATCTGTGGAGCTCTTCTGAAAATCTGGACCTTATTTAGACGAGTAAATGAGAGCCAAGCTCTTTTTAAAAAAGAGGGTTTAATAGAAATGTCTGCCGCCTCCTATTCTTAGGCCCCTAAGTAAGTGGTGCTGGCTGTGGTGGGAGCTGCTGGTGCATGACTGGTGACTGGCTTTGTCATCCCAGGAGTTCTCCTGGGTTGCTAAAACGTTCATGAAAAAAAGCAACAAAAATGTGCACGAATGGAGCAGACAGGGGGAAAAAATCAGCTTCACGCTACAGGAAATGCTCAGGGAAAATGTTTGCACAGGTCTAATGTGAACTGGTTAAAAGTCAAACCCAAGTACTGCTCTCCTGGCAGCTGAACACGTATTACAAAATCCCATTGCCTCAGTTCACTTCAGAATTGTCTCAGCTACTCATTCCTGTATCAGTGGGAAATTTGGAAGTGACTTTGGATTTGCAGTTTCCTTTTGATAAATGTATTAAAAATACCAATATAACAGCTTTTTATATCATAATAAAAATACATGGAGTATTAAATCCTGCCTAACTCTTGCTGACTTGGAAGCAAGTTTGCATGCTTTCCTCACATCCAGATTCGATTACACTAACTCTTAATGCACAGCTTTGCCAGAAATGTTTTTATTAGAAGAAATTGCACTTGGTCCAGAATGTGGCAGCAGGAATGATCTCTGGCATGCATGGTAACAGGCTTTTTTCACCAATCTGAGATCTCTACATGGGTTTCTAATTTCACTCGGAATTGAGTTGAAAAATTGACTTTTGGATCAGCAAGCGATTGGACATGATTATAGGTAATGCTGGACTTTGGAAGTCTTGGACAAAA
Source organism: Corvus cornix cornix (assembly GCF_000738735.6). Classification (NCBI taxonomy): domain Eukaryota; kingdom Metazoa; phylum Chordata; class Aves; order Passeriformes; family Corvidae; genus Corvus; species Corvus cornix. The sequence continues at coordinate 8,126,546 of NC_046346.1, forward strand.
AACTTTTGGCCAATAGGCTTTTTGCATTATATTCCTCAGCTCTCTGCCAGAGTGTACTCGCATTCACTCTGGACTTGCCTCCTCTAGTTACTAGTGTGTATTTTAGTCCTTAAAACATCTTTTTTAAACCCTTTCTTTCCAATAATAATTTAGTTGCATCTGGAATTGTGCTATCTATCCCTAACAGCTTTTAGAAATATTGATAACTTCGTGAAGGGCTTTGAAGTAGCAGCTGTGAAAGATATTGCAGAGATGAAAAGAGATAGACTGATTGACTGTCTTGCTTTCTTAATTTTTTTTTTTTTTTTTAGTAGCCCACTTTTTACTTAATTTAGCCAATCAACCAGACATCTTTCCACAGGGGTTTTTGTCCAAACACCTTTGGCGTCATCCACAGACAATATAAAATAAACCCAATGATGGTTTTGAACAGCGAATGCTGATTATTGCATTCATCTTTCCATCAGAGGTATTATTTTAAATAAAAAGTACTAGAATCATTCCCACTGCATTGCTGGCAGTGAGTGAAAGCCAAGGGAATGTATCTCCATGCATTTGGTACAGTGATTCTTCAAATCTCCTCTTCAGCAGTCTCCTACCACTAAAATGAGGCAGTTGCAATGCGAGACTGGAATTAACATAGAGAGGCCTGAGATCCATCTAAATCTGACTAAATTCTGCACGGTTGTAGATTCTGAGGAGGCTGCAAGACCTGCAAGCAATGGCAAGAATCGCGTTGGGAGTTAAGATGAAAATGAAGGACAGATTGAGGTTTCTGAAACCAGACAAGGAAGCCTAGGTCTCAATCTTGCTGGATTCCTGAGGTGGGCAGAAGACACTTTAATTACATGATCAATACAGTTTCAAAGTAAGCACGGAAGCCACAATGACTCTGAGGGCACAAACATTATTTGAAGGGTAAAGCAAAATCCCGTTGATGGAAAATGAGAGATCTCTGCCTCACAGAAACCAATCAATGCCTTCTCAGTCTCCTATGTGTTAAGTTTAGAAACATTTGAAGACATCTGAAATGGAAGTGCAAAGACAATTCTGCCAAAGCTCAGCAGTTTTCCAGATCCCTGAGAGACTGTGCAGCAGAACAGTCGATCAACAGCAACAAATTCATCTTCCTGAGGAAAAGCAGGTGCCTGAGACATGGCACTGTTTGTTGAAAACTCAGGGGACTCCTCTCATGCAGAACAAGGCCTGAGAGTAGCTTGTCCCCTTCTGCACAGGCTGTTGCTTCCTTGGACAAATTAATGAAGATTTCCTTTTTCACAGAGAAAACTCTAGAGCCAGTATCCCAAGGGAGAAATTAGACTGAGATGCTGCAGCAGTAAATTCATAACCTATCCTGTCTCCACCAATTAAGCTGATATTCCATAATTACAACATCTACAGCAGAGAAGATAAAGGAAGAATATCAATGATTCCTGTTGATATTTATTTGTTTTTAGAGAAAATCTCGATTTCTTGAAACAAACACTGTAGTGGTAAGTTTCAGCTACACTATTGTTTTAAAAGAAGATCAAGATGGAATTCATAAATCTATTCCAGAATGCCCTCTAACATGATTAAGGTACCCACCTAGATTTGACTCAAGGCCCAGACAAAGAAAAGGAAGACTCTGAATTTGAGTCATCTCAATCCAAGCCAATGGACAGTGATGGTTTTGGATGGATGTAATTGGATCCTTCCATCTCTCCCCCAAGCTGAAAAACGTTGAAAGATTTAAATCTGAGAAAAAATGAAAACAAACATTAGAAAGTCAAAAAATGTTTTCTGTCGAACTGAGTTCTCATTTTCGGGCCAACTGTAACAAAAACATTGTAGAAGTACATGAGCAAAGCCCAGACCTTCCAGGCTGGAACACAGCACTGGTCCATCAAATCCTGGCCATCAGAGTCTGGTCCCTCCTGCAACACCTGCATCATCTCCTCACCTGCAGAAATTGATCCTTCTCCAAACAGCAACCACTGGGATTTTCAGCAGCTAACTGATGCCATGACAGTGTAACACAGAGCAGAGGTGTCAGGAGGAATGACTGCAAAGTAAATACAGGCTCAAGAATGAGAGAAATTTAGTTGATAAGGTTAAAAAAAAGACAAGCTGGTAAAGAAGAGCTTTTTCCAATGTACAAAACCCTCTGACTTTGCATTCCCACTTCCAATCTTTTTGGGGTTCTCCCTACTGGAGAAATAAAGTCTTTGTGGCAGGGGCAGTATCAGACCATACATCTGGAGCAAATAGCTCCATCCAACTCGACGCTCCGAGTCAGTCCCAAAAAGTCCTTACATGCCCAAAAAGAAATACACTCATCCTTGGCCATGCCCCATCAGGTTTTGCTGAGGCTTTGAACAGAGACAGTGGAATTTCCACTAAAATTCAATAGGATCCAGGTACCAGATTCTTAAGGCTCCTCAAAATATCCCCTCTAGTATAAAAATGTCAATGTACTTTTCCCTTCACAATTAATTTCTCTTACCCAAAACAAGTCCAGAGTTAAATTTTATGGACTACAGGTTTAAGGGCAAACACATCAACAAAATGATAAAACATGTCCCTCCCAAGGTGTCCCTAATTCCCTGTGATTACAGAATGAGGACACTGCAGGTTTTTATTGCTGATGCACTCCAAGAGCAAGAAATTTTCTCTGTACTTATTAAGAATGATAAAGATGCAAGAGTGATTATTAACGTGCATCTCATGCATTTGCAATTATGCAAATACACATGCAAATGAAACACAACCTTTGGGCTCCTGTCATGTTGCCAATGCTTCCCTCTGTGGCACAAATTTTGGATACACTTCTTGCTTTAATGTCAGGTCTTACACACAGACGCTGTAGGATTCTGAGCGTCTCCAAGCCAGCTCTTAATGGCACAGGGCTCCCTGTGACTTCACCAGGTGCTCAAGGCTCTTCATACCACCCCCAAGTCTCAAAACTTCTCTTAGGCAGGTTAGGAGGACACAGAACACCCCAGTCACAGGGGGATCCGTGAGGTAAATCACTGCTATGTGAAGAAAAGCAGCGAGCAGTGCCCCAGTTTGCTGACTCTGACATCATTCAGATTAGTTAGTGCTGTGGCTCCCAGTGAAGCTGGAGCATATGCCCACCCTTCTGCTTAATTAAAGCACAAAATGTAATTGGTAATTTATTTGGGGGTTCTCCTGGGATGCTGAAGAGCAGAGCTGCTAAGGAAACCAAGGCTTTGCTGTGCCGAGGTGAAGCTCATCGGAATGCACCTCACAGCGAGCTGCTCTGGGTGTGCAAGAGCTGCTCTCCTGCTTCCCCCCAGCCCAGGAACTGCTGAAGCAGGATTAACCCACCTCCTAAAGGAATAAATGTGTTGGGTTTATCCCTCTCCAGCCACACACACATTGGAAATCTTGATAAATGAACATGTTGTTGTAAATTTCCTACAAGAACTGCGGACTGTACATCAAAGTTACTGTACTTCCATCACCCCGGGGTGGGGGGAGCTGTTGTTAGGACAGACCATGATCCTCTACATTCAAAAGCCAGGAGGGGCTGGAAGTGTGTCCCAAGTAGGTTTCTGTGAGGATAAGGGGCTGATTAAGTGACTTGGGCTGAGCCTGAAGTGGCACAATGTCCTCCCTTCCATTCTCCAAGTGAAAGCACAGGTGGACTCGACACACAAATCTCAAGCCATTGTTTAGTCCAAAAGTTGTGGAAGCACAAGTAAGCAGAAGCAAAAGGCTTCTTGCTACACCAAAGCAAGAACTCCTCTGACTTTTAGTCACTGCTCTGGCTCAGTGATGTTACTCCTAACAGGGGCAGATGGAGGTTGGTCCTTTGACTCAAGGAACAGTAACAACAAAGTGAGGAACAAGGAGTGAGCAGGCACATGATGTCTGGGGATTTTTCCCCGCAATGCAGTCAGTGTTGTGCCTTCCCTCTCTTCAAGAGGTGTTGAAATCCAACCTAATTTGATTCCCATCAAGAAGTGCTAAATAGAACTCCCAGATCACAAATGTGCACAGAGAAAAGCACTGCCTGTGAGTACTTGCAAGGTGACAACTGCTAAGGCAGTCTCTGTACAAGTCTCCTACACATCCAATTCCCAAGGATCATCCCTGAGAGGGGAAATTTTCTTAAGGGACAAAGCAAATCAATAATCATAACAAGGGTTAAATACAAAAAGGCCTAAAGAAATTAACTGAGAAAACATTTGGAAGGATATTTTAAAAGTTTTTTTGGTGGCTCTGGGACTGCAAGTGTGGGTGGAGGTGGAGAAAAAGCCCTAAAGAAATCCTTTCCCAGCCAGTTATCTGCAAGGCAATGTAAGTGCACAAAGTTTTCTACTGTGCTCAGGACAGCAAGAGACTTCAAGTCCTAAGCCAGGGCCAGGAAGGATTGTGCAAGAGTCCTCTAGACCATGCTCACTTTGTCCCTCTCATCACAGCACTGGTGCACCAGTCCCATATTTCTTTGGGGTCAGAAATATGCTAAAAGTTTCTTTTTAAACAGACCTGGATCTGGGAAGAGCTTCACTCTCATAATATCCCTACAATTATGCCTTGTTCCTCATTCCTGCATATCTGGAAATCTTCCCTTGCTTCTTTAAAGCCTGTAATGCCATTGCTTTCCCTCACAGTGCTGGGGTGACTAAGAATGTTTCCACACTCACCCCATCCCATCAGCTCAGGTAAAAACAGTCCAATAAAATCAGTGACGAACTGAAGAAGATAATCCACATCCTTTTCATAACTTTTCCAATCATTCACCTTTTAATGCTATTAACAGTGAGGGCTGTTAAACCACAGCTCCTCTCTCTTGCCTTCCCCTGGGACTGCCGTGGTGCTTGTTGCTCGTCCAGCAATGCCACCACCAGTGACTGCCCCATCATCCATCAGCAGTGCACAAACACATGGGGCAAGGAGGAAAAAATGCAGGAAAGTAAGCCAGGAGCCAAGAAACCCTTCTCACACAAAGAGCAGACACGCTGCTGCCAACTGCACTTAGGATGGTGTCCTCCTCAGCTATGCTAAACAGCTGAAAGGAGAACACCATGCACCAGCCAAAATTCTTCATGCAACAGGATGTCATCAGTAAGGCCAGAGACATCAGAAATGTGCCAGATGACACCAGAATTTGACCTCTGAAGCACTGGCACACACCCATCAAGACAGTCCCTTGGATCAATGTAGTTCAGGGTGTGCTGAAAAAGTTGTCATAGGTTGAAATTCAGAAGAAGCTGGCTCAGTCTGCTGATATCCTTTGTTGAGTCTACACTTCACAAAATATCCAGTGGCACCATTCAAAGCACGAGCAGAACAATCCGTCATCAGCATATGCTCGAGTAAAGAAGATGATTTTGCCCCCACAAACCCAGGTGCAGCAGTGGCACACGCTTGCCTAAAAGTGTCAGGAATGTATTGCCTGCTACAAAGCTTGAAATTCTAGGTAGAAAAATATCTTACCCTTACACTGAGCATCTAAGCACCTCTCTACTAAAACTCCTGTTTTGCCTGTGTCCCTTAAAAATATATCAAGATCAGAAGGAAAAAAACAGGGCACGAACCAAGATTTTTGAAGCTATTACAGGTCTAATTTCAAGAACTTACCATTCATTGTTTGCATTTCAAAAGATGTCAGAAACAGAAACAACCAGAAATCTTTTTTTTTTCATCTTGTGAAATCAACACCATTAGTTAACCATTTTTCTTGTCCCAGCAAATGGTGTAGAGGGCTGAAACCATGAAAATACACAGATAGTTTCAGAACCTAGGGTTGGGAAATGCCAAATTTCTTTTCATCAAAGCAGTTGAACTTTTATAATTTCCCCTTAAAAAAAAGAAATAATCAGAACTTTAAACTGAAACCTGCCATCTTCCTTCCCTTTCAGAAGTGTTTGATCCCATCCAAATCGGCCAGCTCAGCTCCTACCACCTCCTGTTGAGACATGACCTCACGTTCATAAAGAGCCTCAAACATGCAATGGCGCACGGACTTTGCTGGAAAAAAAATAAAACTTTGGGAACCAGAACAATGCCAACTTCAGCCTTGCAGCTCTTTCACGTTCACTTTCAAAAAGGAAAAGTAATAAGCCTGGGAAGCTGCATTACCACAGGCACGGGTCCCTCAATATGCATGTGAACTCAAGTAACCTCCTATTCATCCAGGCCTTAAAATAGGAAGGCACAGCTCTGGACAAGCATATTGATCTGGATTCCTGCAACTATCCCTTTGAAACACAAATAAACTATTGTTAAAAAACCCCAACAGATCTCAGTGTGTGCTCTGGTTCCTTTGCAATGTGTACTATCTGACTACAATCCATCTTGGCAGTGCAGCAGCTACGCAGACGTTCTTCTGAGCCAGCTCTAATGTAAAGGGATGCCAAGTATGTCTTCCTTTTGTATTTACAGTAATAGTCTCAGCTTTCCCCACCGCTGGGAGTGCTGTTGGGGATCAGCTGGCAAAAGTACACCGATCTAAAAGGACCACTGTAATTCCACTGGAAGCTGAGCTGCTTTGCAGGGGTTGTCGGCAAAGACCTTCTCCCACATTAATCTACAACAAGTAACGTTGTGGTGCTGTCACTGGCATGGAGCTGACAGCAAATCCTATTCCTGCCTCCTCCCAAGCTGGACTATCTGTTGACAGACCCCTGGCCTCAGTCTGGCTCTCTTACACTGGTCTATATTTGGAGTGAGGCTCTCTGGCATGTCTGAGCTGTGCTGTCTGCTCCGGAAATGGAAAAACAAGGGTGATCTATCACAGGAGTGGGTGCTTCAGAGAGTCAGGTACACAGATGTTGGAATCAAACAGTGCTAGAAAGCAGCCGGGGTATTCTGGCCTCCAGGAACCATCAAGAAGTGCGGAGGGATGTGGGATGCGTGCCCCATCATTGACCAACCTGCAAATAGGGCTGGTTTGTGGTAGGGAAGTTCACCAGCTTTTAGGGCTGCTTCACTCTGCAAGGCCTAGAGCAGCTCTCCAGCTGCCCTGACAACACAGCTGGCAGGTCACCTCGAAGCAGCCAGTGCTGCCAGTGACAGCAGCACTGACAGACAGACAGACAGGCCACTGACCTGTACGAGGACTTACAATGTCTGGGTATAGTAGAAACTTTTGCTGCTGACCACAGAATCCCAGGATGGGTCAGCCTGGAATGGACCATAGTGGGTCATCAGGCCCAAACACCCCACTCCGGCAGGGTCATCCCAGAACACATGGTACAGGATTGAGTCCAGACTGCGACTCCACACCCTGTGTGGGCAGCCTGTTCAGGGCTCAGTCACTGCCCAGGGAAGAAGTTCTTCCTCATATTCAGGTAGAACTTCCCAAGTATACTTTCCTGCCTGATCCTCTTGTCCTACTGCTGGGCCCCACGGAGCAGAGCCTGGCCCCAGCTCTAAGCCCTCCCTGCAGACACTTGCAGACATTGATGAGGTCCCCTCTCGGTCATTTCTTCTTGATCATCTCCTTTAAGACCTTAACTACACTAGAAACAAGAGCAGGAGACCAGTTTTCCTTGAACTATGGCTGGGCCCACAGGTATCAGCACTGCCTTAAGCAAAGCACCTGAGGGGCTGCAGGTGACAGACTGTGGGCTTGCCTGCAGGAGAACAAGCTGCTGGTGGGGGCTCAGGTTTGGGAGATTCAGGAACAGGATTAGGATTATCCTTTTTCACACAACATAGATGAGCAAATCTGCTCCAGATTTTTGGGGACTTGCTGTGGCTGTCTTGCACATCTCTGTCACATCTGCCCAGCTGAGCATTGCATTCTCTCTTAATAAAACAGGTGGAAGATTTCTCTGTGTAGGAGCCTGAAGGAGGGAGAATTTATTTTATCTTTCCAGGATATATTCCTGGGTGTCGAAGGTGCCCAAGGCACTGTTGAACACAAAGCGTTCCACTCAAGTCTGTGGAAAGGAATTGCAAGGAGTAATTTGCCACTGCTAACAGCAAGCCCAGGTTAGAGGAGTTTGGAGTAGAGGAAGTCTAAAATCATCATGGAATCACAGAATGGTTTGGGTTGGAAGGGACCTTAAAGCTCATCTCATTCCAACCCCCTGCCACAGGCAGGGACACCTTCCACTGTCCCAGGTTGCTCCAAGTCCTGTCCAGCCTGGCTTTGGACACTTCCAGGGATCCAGAGGCAGCCACAGCTTCTCTGGAAAATCTGTGCCAGGGCCTCAGCATCCTCACAGAGAAGAATTTCTTCCTAATATCCAATCTAAACCTGCCCTCTGTCAATTTGAAGTCATTCCTTCTTGTCCCATCACTCTGTGTCCTTGTAAAACATCCCTTTCAGGCTCTCCTGTAGCCCTTTTAAGTGCTGGAAAGTGTTCTAAGGTATAAGAAACCAGCCCAAAACCTCTCCCTTAAAACAGGGCACGACCTCTATAAGACTGCCCTGTCTTCTCGATGCTGTAGAAAAATGAACAGCTTTTGCCACAAAGCTAAAACTCCCACCAGGATTTCAGAAGGACTTTGTTTGTTTTTTTAAGGTGATAATTCATGTAAATAAACCACCCCTCATGACCATTTAACATTTAACTTATTATACCATTATCCTAATTTATATTTTGTTAAGCCTTAGGGGATTTAGCTGAGAGCACAGATCCATTGCAGCAAGTGCTATAAAGACACAGTAGAAAGCAGTCCTTGCTTCAATGAATTTACAGTCTGAATAGACAAAAGGCAGGAGAAAAGCAAAATTATTCTCCAGGCCCTACCAAAACAGCCAATAAACTTACCCCAACTTCCTGCTGACTTGTGCTCCAGAACGTCAGCTTTCATTAAAAAAAGCAACAACAACAAAAGCCACTTCTGGCTCCCGTGGTTGTAAAAAGACTCATGAAGACACATTAAATCAGAGCAATCTCATTCACCCAACTATGCAGAGGACTTCAGAGAGAGACACAGCCATTCATCTCTGACAGGGAGCAAATAATTACACATTTCTGCAGCTCCAGAATTCTCCACTGCAATCCAGAAACTCTTAGTCCATATCTCCCTGTCTTACTTCATCCAACATGAAGTGGTGACTTATTCTCCAGTTTTCCCACCCCCAAATCCACAGGAATATGCATATTTCCATCACTACTGCAGGCAGTCAGTGACTAAAAGCTCTGTCTGTCACAGCTGGTGTCCTCAGTTCTGTAGTAGAAGCACAGCACAGTTAGAAGAGGAGTCTGAAGTGAACTGGAACCAAGGCACAGGGTAATAGGCCAGTGGGAGTATGCAGAGAGGGAAAAAACCCCAAGGAAATCCTCCACCTTCCACAGCAATATCTCCTCCTGAGAGCACATGTTCGTGAAACATCCAGTCTTGGGGAAGAAGGGAATTATGTGGAAAGGAAACAAAGCAACCGTTACCATGCCCAGAGAATCCCAGAACGGTTTGGGTTGGAAGGGACCTCAAAGATCATCTGTTTCCACCCCCTGCCATGGGCAGGGACACCTTCCACTACACCAGGTTGCTCTGGGCAACCTGTGCCAGGGCCTCACCACTCCTATTTCTTCCTAGTATCCCATCTAACCCTGCCCTCCTCCAGCTGAAGGCCATTCTCCCTTGTCCTGTCACTCCATAGGTTTGTGCCACAAAACATGGGAAGCACCTTTGAGCATCCCCATGTGCAGACAGAGTTTGTGTCACTTCAAAGTCAGCACTTGTGCCAAAACTTGATTTTCCTTAGTGAAACCAGCAGCGTCCCACTACCTCATCCTTGTTTCCCAATAGCACATGTTGCGCATTAACAAACCATCCTACCCATGTAAGAACTGAGAGCACAGACAGGTCTTCAAACAAAACCAAACCCCAGCCCTGTCTTTGGATCTTGAAAGGACGTGGCCAGTCAAGGTGGTGTTGGGAATGCTGCACATTTGGGAGCACACCAGTGCTTCCCCCACCTGCTGGCATGCTCCAGGCAGATCCAGCTCTGAGAACTTCACCTCCCCTGCCAGCAGGAAATAAATCTTGTGGTTTTAGAGTTGGAGAGTGAATCCATATTCAGTTAGGAATTTATGGTGACTTTATGGATCCCACAAATGCTTCACTACCACCATTTTCTGGAAACTGTACAATTCCTGCAGTTCATTCACTGTGTTCAATTGCCTTTTTTTCAGGGAAGCACTTCTAATTGCTTTTTTACAGATATGGGTTTCTGTAAAGAATAGAATATGCTCATATTGTATAAAATGTTACCATTGCCTTTTCAACTATATATGGATTTTATAGCCAGTTTTAATTTCCCCAGAGTATCCGTCCCAAAGAGTCAAATTTGTCCCTCCTGTGACTCAATGGATGCGCACCAAAGTGTATCTGACACAATAATCATGTTGCTACAATTCAAGCAAAATTTTCCCATACAATTCCTACCATCTCACAAGGGTCCTTTCCTCTCAGCTGCGATGAAATGTAGCACTAAGCACAAATACCTGTGCAGTCTGCTCTGATTTACAGCCACCCAAACACTGTTACCAGCCCCTGCATCCCTATGGCTGTTTGTTTGTTGTTGGGTGGGTATTTTTTGGCTTTAATATTGCATCAGATTGTTTCACTCTTTCCCTGGGAAGCATTTGTACACGTTTCTGCACCACAAACACTGCAAAGCCAGTATCAATTTTCTTGCTTTATATTAGCCCCTCCGGTACCTTTACATTAACCCAGAATGAATCACTGGCCTCCCAGTCATTTCTTGCTACATCCAGCATTTGAAAAACAGTGTAACTCACATTTTGGAGCAGGCCTGGTTTCTGCAGACAGGTGTGATGGCTCACGCTTCCTCTGAGCACTCAGCCCCTCCACACAGCCCCTGGCAGATTCTTCTCTTCTTATCCCAGCTCTGCATTCAGTGTGCTGCCAAAAAGTCTCCACTGCAGTCAGTGCCATGCACACAAGGAATGGCAAGGTGACTCCAGTCCTCCCAGCAGCATTATGTGTTTCCACCAAACAGGGGCAGCTTGGAGTGTCAGCTCTCAGTGCCAGCTTGGTGTCCTTTTTCTATCCAAATTGCTCATCTTTTTCATCAGCCGGCTCTGTCGCCCTGTACAAAGAGAGACACGTGTACCCTGTGATGGGGACAGAACCAGACAAAAGGTACAGCACACACAAGCTGAGCCAAAGTTTAACAAGCTGTCCATCCATGGCAGACTCTGGGCAAGCTAATAACAAAAAAGAGCCCTTAAATGCCTGTACTAGACCAGTGAAATGTGAGTTTGGTTTAGATTGTAGCACACTCAATGCTCAATGCCTCCTTCCCAGCGGTGGAAGAAATACGGGAATACAAAGGATGTATCAGTGACCTGAGGATCCAAGTTCTGCTTGGTTCCCTTCTGCCTGGCCAGCAGAAAAGAAAAACCCAGCAGTGTCTGCTCTTCTCACCGGGGACCCAGAGCAGACAAAACCCCTTGACAGTAAAGACTGAATATTTGTTGTCTTCCTCTGCACCACCACCAGGTAACTGCAGAAAGACCCATGTCATACTTGTTAAATTCAGCATCCCCTCCTGGCCCTAGAAATGTCACCCTCAACCCCCAACAAACACTGTCCCAGGTGACTTTTTCCCTCACTATGGGAATAGTAGCAGCAACACAGACACTAAACAACCCACAAAGCTGGAGGGTGTCTAATAGGTGTGTGCCCTTGCGTACCAGAACACAACTGAAAGGAAATTCAGTCACTATTTCAGGAGCAACAAAAACAGCAAAAAGGAACAAATTCATTTAAACAAAATAACAGGGCCTAGGAGAGAAAATACAATTTTTTTCCATCTTCCTGGGCAGAAGTCTCCTTATTTCATTGGCCTTACTCATTCACTCTCAGAAATGTTGTTATCCCCACTTAACTCGTGAGAAACTGGGGCGTAATAGAAGTAAGTTGTTTTTGAAAGGCCATGCAAGGTTTGTATGGCAGAGCAAGAATAAAATATTTACGGCATTAAACGCCCAGGCCTTTTTCCCTTCAGGCACTGGTGGGCTGAGGTATTGACTTCTACAGCAAATCAGCCCTGACAACTCCAGTAAATCTGTCTCACGACAAGAGTATTAGAATCAGCCCACTACAAAACATGGCATAAATCTGTCCCTTACAGTCTGAGGAGAAGGTGTGGATTTGGGTATTAAAACCATTGAAATCTCCCACTAGAGACCCCCAAACCTCATGAAACACATCTGTTCCTCTCAGGGCCTGACTTTCAGATCGCTGAGGTCCACATAAAACTTAATTTGAGTTAATACATTTGGAAAATACAAGACTGAGATTCAAGAAATGCAGTTTTGGTCCACAGTTTTGGCATGAATCTCGTGTTGCTTTTGGCCAAGCGAGCTCCCTTGCCTGCCAGGTTGGAATAGCTGCTGTCTTGTCTCCTTCGCTCCTAAGTTCTTCATGGAGAGGGTCATCTCTACAGGAATACACAGGCACTGGAGCTCAAGCCCCGAACGGGAGGATCCAGGAGTCAGGTCACTCAAAATACAGCTTGAAATGACATCAGACACATTCTGATATCCCACAGAATTCCAGTGTTAGCTAAGGTTTGGATCAGGGGGTTTTTTGGTGAAAATTCTGGCTGGAGTCTCACGGAAAATGCCTGAGGGCTCCCCACGATGAGGAGTCAGCGTGAAGTGAAAAAACATCGTCACTGAGCCCACACTGGTGCCACAGCCCCTCGAAAGTCACCGGTGCTGGTGCCTCCCTGAGCCCTCTCACCTGCACAACACACCCACAGGCACAGGCAGCACCTTTCCAGGGGGTCCAAGGAAACAACCCAGCACATTTCAGATGAACGTGTCGCTAGGAATGCAAACTGCATTAAAGAGCCCATGTGAGCACCCCACTGGAAACACCCTGCACACATTTGTCAACCCAACACAAATCCATTTGAATGGATTTCTCGTGGCCTTTTATTTATGAGGGGAAAGTCTCCCCCAGTCTCTGGGCTGATGAGAGCCTGTGCTTTCCCTTCTAATCTTGACTGCCTATTATTAGCAACCCCATTTATAGAATACCCCTTTGCCTTATATATCCCAAGTACCCCAGTTTTCCACTCCACATGGGCACGTGGTAGGGGAAGACACAGAGCACTCAATTAGTGGCATTTCAATGTGCCTTTTGCAGAACACTCCTACACTTGGGATAATCTAATTACACAGGGCAGAAACCTCACACAAACATATATTTTCCTTAGACCCTGGTGCCACCAGCTACTTTTACTCCTCATTGAAACAGAGTCCCCCTCTTTTTTTTATTTCCTCCTCTTTTTTTTTTTCCACATCGTTAAAAATTTATTATTTAGACTGCTGATGACATCATCTGGAAAGGGACCCAGGCTGTGGTCATCAGGGCCTTTTTCTTCATTACAGAGAAGCAGTTTCCCCTCTCTCCCTTGCAGATCATTAATTTTTAAAATAGAGCTTTGCTTTAAATATATGCAGCTCTTTTTGCTTTCAGCTGATGAGTCAGAGGAGCTGTCTTTCAACCAAGTCAGGTGCCCCCTGTGCCATGCTTCCTGCCCAAATCAGCACACACAGACCCCAGTGAAGCTCTGGCTTCAGGGCATCGCAAGGAACAGAAGGGAGTTTCTGTGTAAATAAACAAATAATTGTATTTACAGGTGCCCAGCTTTGCTCTGCCATTCATCCTGAAATGGCTTGAAGAATGCAGGCCTCATCCTGCAGGCGCTCCTCAGGGATGGGATCTCATCAGCTTTGCCTGCAGATATTTTGTTTAAGGGAAGACTCTGAAATACGGCTCTTCCACAAGAATGTGAGCAGGTTTCAGCCCAGTATGGGTGTATTTCACCACACCACACCGAGTTTTTATGGGGACTCTTCCAAGAATCCTGACACTGCCCTTTTCAGCGCTGTGGTTTCCTCTCCCCTGCAGGCACCAAGGGAGGTCTCTGCATTATCTGGAGGATTACACCAGGGGCTGACAAAGTGAATGTTAATTGTGGGATGCACTGCTGGCATCCTAAACCACATCTCTTCCACCCAGACGGAGCAGGCAGATGTGCATGGGAGCACCTCTGCTCTGCAGGTCAGCTGAGAGCAGAACCAGCCCCTGAGGCAGCAGCAGAACCCTCCAGGAGACGTTGGCATAATCTGACAAAGGCACCTCACAGTGGGACCTAGGATGGAGCAGATGGAGCCTGGAAATGGAGAAGCTGCAGAGAGAGGTTGGGCTTGATCTTGGAGATCTCTTTCAACCTAAATGATTCTGCTATTCAGTGAGCTGCATGTCTGTAGTGTCCTTGTCTGCAGGGAAACACCTCTGTCCCTGCAGAGCCCATCATCCAGATCTTGGCTTGAGGGAAGCAGGAGCTCTGGGTAGCACAACTGCATTCATCCACCTAAACTTTAATTCAGCCCTAAATCTACTGGTTGCTCCTCGTATTACCTGGGGGGAATCCCCATTTTTTCTCAACTGCAGCTATTTCTTCACCACTTACACACACAAATGCCTGCAAGCATTTCTCTATTTAAAGCGGTTTTTCCCTGCTCCTTCAAATAAAGCAGGTTTTATCAGCCCCATACATATCCAGGGATTCACAGAAGCACACGGAATCAGGATGGATGTGCAGCCACCTTGGAAACACTTTAACATGGCACAGCAATTAAGGAGGAAGGGACAAGGCACATCTTATCTGAATGAGGATGCAGGACACTCTTAGAGACTTGGGTGTAAACACCACTTACATTTAGGTACCTACCTTAGCCTCCATTGTGAGACTCTTGTACATTTAGTGATCGGAAAAAAACAAACTCCCCGGAGGGAAGTAAGAAAAGAAGCTTAATTTAGATGCACTCTCCCTTCATTGACTCAATGGAGAAAGAAAGTGATGGAGAGAGCCTCCTAAATAAGGGGTTATAAATAGCTGCCATCAACACATAGGAGAGATTCGCTCGAATATGTGTCTGACCAGGGCAAGGTTTGCTCGTCCAGCCCGGTGAAAGCTGCCACGAGTTCTTTAATGAGTGCAAGTGGCTTCAGCTTTGGCTTTAGGTTTACTCCAAGCACAACACCAGTCCTCAAACTGTGCTGGGGCATGGGTTCAGGACAGGTCCATGAAGAACAGTGCTCCCCATTCAATCGTGTACAGCTATTACCTTCTTTAACGCCTTGTTTTTCACTGAATTTTCCACATCCTAGAACAGGCCCATCCCTTAACTTGTGAGCACTCAGAAGCTTCTGAAACCCTAGCACGGAATGCATGGGTTCAGGTCTAAGGGAAAGGATTTGATAGTCCTTTATTACGTTATTGTATTATTTTCCATAACTCTCCAGTAGGCAGGGAAGGCTGTCAGAGCATGTACATAGAAACCAGTGTCACACTGCTCTTCTGAGAAGCAAATGAAAAGGTCAGAAGTATGAACTGGCTGTTACATGGACATGTGTTGCAATATTTTCTTGGCCTCAGTGATCCAGTAACACAGTTCAACAAACTCTGTCAGAACAATCCACAATGCCTTACTCGCTCTCCAAATCCTGCTTTCCCCTCCAGCATCTCCACCTGACTGCTTGCAGGTCCTCAGCTCCCTCCCCACCCTCTGAGCCACCACGGGATGAGCTACAGAGCATGCAATAACCCTTCCCTTTGGGCTGAAACAAAACAAAACAGATGGGAGATGGAGATGAAACAAAGAACAAAAGAAGACAGCACAATCATGCATTTCACTGCACTTAAAAACTACAAGAAGTATTCTCCAAACACAATTTCTCCTGGCAATGGCAAGGGCATAGAAGGGAGGATAAAATGCCATATGGAAAGGAGCAGCCTATATCAGGGTGCACGTAGGCTCTATACTGTGGACATTTTTAAGGAAAAAAAATAAATCTCTAATTCAAATGATAGCAGTGCACTCCTTTCAAAACCCAGCACTTTATCTACACCTCCTGGTCCTGATTCTCTGAGTCCCTCTTTCCTAGATGTCCTGCTCTCCTCCACAGAGGACCTCTGCCACCTCTACCACCACCCCTCTGCCCTTGCCCAGGGCCTGCTGTTCAAACCCTCTCACCCCCACTGTGCGGGAACCCTCCCATTATCTGCCACAAGCCTGTGAATTGGGTCCTAATTGTGCTGCTGGAGAAGAGAGGAAGGTTTTATATGCAGCAAAAAGAAGTTAAAATGAATTAGATTATGGTCATATTAATTCAGGGCACCCACCCAATCCTTTCATTAGCTTGATTCTCCTGCTGCTGTAGCAATCTATAAATGTTATAAGCTTTAAATGCTCCATGTACTTTAAGCTTTATAGGAGACTACTACTATTAACAGTTCCACAAGCTGGGAGGAAAGGGAGATGCTATTCAGGGTTATATACGAGCCTGTCAAGGCCATGAATGTACAATCTTAGGCTAACATTCCCAGAACTTGGGATGAGGCTTCCAGATACTTCATCTCAAACAGCTCCCAAGGTGACATCTAAGGCAACATTTCCAAGACTGCTCAGGTCCCACCAGCAGTGTGTGACACTTTCCACCTCTTTGGCCATTCCTTGCCTGGAATGAAGACGTCACATGAGTGTGACCACGTCCCAAGCACTGAGCAATTCAGCCGAACTCTTCCCCCTGCAGCCCAGACAACCACAAGCGTGTGGTTTTCAGGAGAGTTCCTTGAACTTCTGAACTCTACTTTTTTTTCTCTTAGCAGGGGAATTAAATGGACTTAGTCACAAAGAGCTTCAGTCAGGGGTCTTTGAAGAGAGGAGCTGGCAGTGATAACACTCCGTGTGGATGTGTGGGGAGGCATTTTTTCCTCTTAGTCCTTAATACCATGTTCAGCTTCTCAATGAGAAATAAAACAGGGATGAGGGCAACAGCCTTCCCATGGAGATGAAATCACTTCTTCCTAATCACCATTGGAGCCTCAGCAGCAGGAGACCATCGGGTCACAACCTAATACCTTTTCCAGTCATAAATTTCTAGATATCTCTAATAATGGGATATCTCAGCTTACTGGAGCTGGGCTTTTGTCTGTTGTTTTTTCTCAGAACAGTCTTATGGAAAAACAACTTCTTCACAGGCAGCACCAACAATTTAAAGGAGCTTTATCTCAGCCACTGACCAACCATAAATTCCATATTTACACCTATCACCAGATGAGTAAACAAGTAAATACAGTAATTTTAAAAGTAAAATTTCAATTAAGTTTTCTGTAACTTAAGATGAGATGGAAGTACATCGGCATCAAGTCTCGGCACGCTTTCCAGGAACGTAACTGCTGCTTTGTTACCTTCCATAAAGAGATCAGGACAAAAATTAATCAGTAATAGTTTCTCTCCCATTTTATAAATGAGGAGCATTTCTCCAAGCCAATGTTTCCTCTCATTACTGCATTATAATCAGATGCCCATTCTCAACCTTCCACCTCAACAAGAGAAAGTCTCAAAACACCCGTTTCAGAATAGAGGACGTTTTGTAACCAAAACACACAACTGCAAGAGGGGAAAAAAACCAGAAGCACTTGCTCACAGTAATAACTATTTTCCTTTCCTCTTAAAGCAACACAATGAAGCAATTACTGTACTCTGGGCTTCCAAGGGCTTCTGCAGCCAAAGCAATTGGCTGGGAGGCTCAGAGGGGGCTGGAGCTGTGGCACAAGGAAAAGAAACAACTCCTACCAGATATGATTCACTGACAACAAAAACATCCCCATGGTACCTCTTACTTTTCATGGGATGAGGACAGGTTTTCCACCAGCGGGGTTTTTCAGATTAGAGGAATTTTTCTGTAATGGGACTGATGACATAGGTGTCGGTATGAAAATAGGAAGGACCTCAAAGGTTACAGCTAAGCTGGGAGTCTCCTTGTACCTGAACCGTCACAGATCCTCAGAAAACTCCTTGTGGTCCCAGGAGGACGCCCTGCATGGGAAACCCTTTAATTTACTTGAGAGAGGAGAGCGCGTTCATGGGTAATTATCTCTCTGGAATTACGGAGAACGTAACGGAGAATATATGAATAAACATAGACTGGTCCTTGTTAGGAGTCTATTGCTGGACACTCGGCACAGGGAACCAACCCATTAGACCAAGGAACATCATATAAATTAGAAATAGATTAAAGAACATCGTGTAAATGTATTCTGTCTCCAGGCAACAAATTATGTGACTCATCAGACCCACTTTATATGTATATATTCTAAAACATGTCTTCAGTTCCGATGGCCTTTGGCACACAGCTTTGCTATGAGTGTGCCTCTAAATCTGTATTTGTTTTAAAAGTATTAAAAAGGCAGAATTGGCAGCAACTTCTGCATTTAGCTTGCTTGGCACTTTCTTTTAGAAAAGGTTCATTAAGTCTTTTTTTTGGAAACTTCGAAAAATTATGAGACAACCGCTATAAAATTCAATTGAAGGACAGGCAGGTGGGAGAGAAATACTATTACCATTTTTCTCCATGTCAGCAGGCACTAATAGTTCAGTGTTTTATATTATAACACATGAGCTTTCGTAATTGTCTCCCAGAGATGAAAGCCTGATGAGACAGAGCCGAGGCTGGGGGTGCTTGAGGTTTCTGCCTGTCATCCTGTGGAAGTTTTCTTAATATCCAGGTTGTTGCATCTCAGTGGGGAGTCTGATGCCGCAACACTGGATGCAGTTAAAGCTTGTGTTGGTCTGACAAATGATTCAATTATTGTATAATACATTTGAAGCAGGATTTCAACATGAGGTTACGTGTTTTTGTGACTTTGACTCACACATGGTGCTCCCAGCACGCGATGAGTTCAACCAGAGATGTGAGTGGATGGTGTGTCTTGGAGCCAGACTTCTTTTAGCCATCACTCAGTGGGTGCTATTCTTATGAACAACAGCAGATCATTTCTCCTACCCCACACTCATGCCAACACAATAAATGGAAGGGTCATTTTATACCCAAAATGTGCTTTGGAGGAATAAACAAAGAGAAGCGTGAAACTAAGATACAAAATGTTAATATTGCCTGACTTTTTTTTTTCTTAATAGACAACAGAACAATGTCTAAAAGCATAAACACTAATTAAACTGCCCTCTCAATGAATTAATCAAAGAAAGTACGTTTAGATTAGATAAGGGGAAAAAAATATTCCCTGGGAGGGTGGGCAGGCCCTGGCACAGGGTGCCCAAAGCAGCTGTGGCTGCCCCTGGATCCCTGGCAGTGCCCAAGGTCAGGCTGGATGGGGCTTGGAGCAGCCTGGGACAGTGGAAGATGTCCCTGCCCATGGCATGGGATGAGCTTTAAGGATTCTTCCACCCAAACCACTCTACAATTCTATGATTCTAGGAATTTGCCATGGAATAAAGGACTTTTAACCCCATATTTCTAGTACCGGATAAAATCAGACCTAGACAGAGCAATTCATTAGAGAGAAACCCATGAAATTGGCAGGAATAGTAGAGGCTGTTGAAAAAGGGCAGGAAAATGTATAAAACTGCTGCAAAAACACAGCTTATAAAGACTGTTATCTTATAAAAATACAAGGAAATATAAGAAACTACAACAGCATACAAAAGTTAAAGCTGAAAAATGCCCTTGCACGCCAACATTTTCTATCCCATCTGACACTGCTCACAAATTTTGTACACTGAGGAATAGGAACGCAGAGAAAATGGGAAAACATTTTCTTACTTTTTCTTTTCTCCACATCTCATCATTTTGATGGTATTTAGAAGAATGAGAAATTTCTATCACCTCAGCTCATCAGCTAAACAACAGTCAGTGTAGCCTAAACTTGACATTTTTCATCTGTGGATGTTCCCCCCTCCTAAAACAGATGTGAAAGACCCAAAATATTCTCACGCAAATGGCTACATCTGTCTTTTATAGACTCAATTCTGAAAATGTACCTTAACTGAGCAGCAAGGATCCCCCCCTGCCTGTCACCAACACATCACCTGCTAATGCCAGATTGAAGTGGAGCAATACACAGCACTGTCTTAAAAGATCTGCTGATTCATTAATGCTTATGCTTTCCCTTCGATAGCAAATATCTCCTTTTGTCTCAAATAAACACAGGGAAATAAAGCCACCCTTTATGTCAATAAATTACATTGTGTGTACTTCATTCTCATGCCAATGGGAAAGATGTTGTGAGAAGAGTAGTTCGAGAATGGTCAAAGAGAATTGCAATTAATCTGCCAGAAAGAGTTATGGTAAATATTATTATTATGATTATTAATGATTTGTAAAGCACTGTAAATCTCCGTGACAGTAATTATGATGCTTTGTATATATAAATTTGGCATTCTGCATATACAAGCACTTGGGCTTGAACTCTTCCTAGATCATTAGGAAATTAGAGGTCATATCATCGGTCACTTGAAAAGTAATTTCCTGCAGATTTTCAGGCCATTCTCAGATTTATCCTCGCTGTAAAAAGGTACCAATGATTTCTCTCCAGGCAAACGAGCTCACACAGAGGCTGTTGTTAACAGCATCAACCAGCCCTGCACAGGACACAGGGGTCTGGATCCCCTCTGTGCCAGCCACAAGGAAAAACAGGGTGGGTATGGCCTGCCAGGGATGAGGAGGTGGCAGGCTGAGGGCCCATGTTCATGTTGGTAGAGTTTCCCAAGATAAACTGAATCTGTGGAAAGCATTTATTTCCAGGGGCCTGCTCCAGGCTGTGCATCACTTAATGCATTGAGAGGAGCAATGGGATTGCAATGATCTGCAGTTCTCATGCCAATCCTCCATGTGAGGAAATTCTCCAAGAGAGAGTTCTGCTGCTTCCCAGCTGCATTTCTCAAGGTTTAGACTCAGATCTCTGGAAATCTGTGATTCCAGGTAAGGGATTCCCATGAAGCATGAGTTGCTGTTCAAAGGGGTTGCCCAGAGCAGCTGTGGCTGCCCCCTCCCTGGAAGTGTCCAAGGTCAGGTTGGATGGGGCTTGAAGCACCCTGGGAAGGTGTCCCTGCCCATGGCAGGGGTGGAATGAGATGAGCTTTAGGGTCCCTTCCAACCCAACCATTCTGTGATTCTATGAAAGACACAGCTTCCTCTCTCCTCTCACAGGGGATCAATAACCTTTCTTCTGGCAGTGGTTCAGCTGAGTTTGGTGCTCTGCCCTCTTTTTCAGTAGATGCCTCCTCTGCTGATAAGTAAAAAGGACATTACAAGTCAGTTCCATCGCAGATTAAACCCAGTCGCTCTCAGCTCAGCTAAATCAGCAGTTTCTGCAGTCTAAATGCCAGCCAGCAACAATTCTCCTATTCCACCTCTTCCACTAGAACACCCTACGTTTCATCCCAGCCAGAAGCAATGCTCTCTGTACTCCTGGGAGCAGCCATGGGATATGCCAGGGAATACAGACTTTGCAGACACTCAACAAAATACAGCTTCTATCAAGGAATGTTCACTTGGAGGTTCAACCCCTGGCAGTGACTGTGAAACCAAGCAATTATTCTGATGTTGTATCTCACTATACAATGACAGGGAGTGCCCGAGCAAGCTGGGCTCTGACACATTATTTGTCTATCAAAAAATAAAAATATAATAATATCAAAACCGCTGGGAGCACTTTACCCGCTCTATTATGACCGAGTTCAATAGCTCTGTGATTCCAAGCTCTGGAGTGATGGCTTTATGAGGACATCAAAAGCACTCAGCCTGACCAAGCCTCCTGGATACACACACGCTTCTCCTACAAGGAGCCACAGGCGGCTGCAGGCAGTGTCCACTGGGAGCTTCCCAAAAGAGAACCCTTCCTGAATTATGAGGGCCCACACACACACACACACACACTCAACTTCACAGCCCATTGCTTTCCCAGGAGCAGAGTCTGTGCTGTCTGCACCAAGGCAATATATCTCTTTATGGCCTGCCAGTGACTTTACAGATAGATAAACAAAGCTTTTAAATCAAAAGGAGATGGAGCAGAAGAAAAAGTTTGGCACCCCAGAACATAACGCTGCTGTTTGTGCTTTAACCCTTCATGAAAATCAGGGAAGAAGGGAGTTTCGGATGTAGGATCTGCCGAGGGAATGACCACAGGAGAAACAGGAAACCCAAGGTGGAAATTCAAGGAATTCTCCTAAATGTTAACAATTATGTTGATATCTGTTTTCAGTGAAGAGAAAGGCCTGCATTCATTTAAAATGCTCTGAGAAATGGATATGGCACCAAATAGAAATGTAGGATGTGGCAATGATTTGAGCTGTAGGATAAATAGCCTTA
Source organism: Corvus cornix cornix (assembly GCF_000738735.6). NCBI lineage: Eukaryota > Metazoa > Chordata > Aves > Passeriformes > Corvidae > Corvus > Corvus cornix. Next base: position 8,148,677 of record NC_046346.1, read on the forward strand.
AAGTAGAACAGCTTGAATTTTCAATTAACCAAGGATGTATAATAAATTTGCCTTACCTGTATTGCCTGTAAATTTGGGGGGGCAAGGAGGAACATCACCTTCATGTGCACAGCATCAAGAATGAGACTGCCATCAAGGTAAAGTCTGTCGGGGTTCTGTGAAGTAAGGAACACCAAAGTAATACCAAATCACTACATATTGTCCTGATCTGCTTTTCAACTGTGGAGCCTTTTGGCTGCTGCATTAAAAGGCTTGCTTCAGACCAGGTTCCTGCAGAAGGTGATTTGCAAAATTCAGAGCTAGAATGGGAGTGAAGCTGCAAATCCTTCCCCACCTGCTGGGATGCTCAGAGCTTTCGCTCACTCCAACTGCACAGCAGCTGAACCCCACCAGCTTCAGTGGGGACAGTTCCTGATTCTACCCAGGTAAAAGTCCAAGACCAGAAGCCTAAACTCAGACCAAAGTAAAACAGACTTTGCCTTCTGGCCCTGACCACAAATCTCTTCAGAGCAATCTCCAAAGCTGCTTTTCAGTATTTCTACGTGTTTTCACATGCCTTTCCCCACCAAAACTTGAAATGCATAAAAGCAATTCCATATTCTTCTGGGTTTTTTTCTTTTAAAATTATTATTTCTAGAATTTGGGGTGGTTTCTTTCTCTGTGATCGCAGCTGAACTTCCTACTGGCCCAGGGGGATTAGAGAGCAATAACTTTAAATGGCCTCATAGATGCAGCCATGGCCTCAAGCCAGCACTAATTTGCAATCTCGTTATGCTGAAGAAAGAGGGTGAAGGGAAAAAAAACTGCAAAAAAGGCAAAGAGTAAGAATGCAAACCAGAAAAACCAGAAATATCCCATAATGTTAGTGAGAATTGGAAAGTCCTGTTGGTGGTTTCAGTGACAGCTTTAAGTTTCTACTAAAAAAAAGAAAAGCAGAAGCATTTGGGCTGTTTAAAATAAAAGTGAATATTTTTCCTCAGACACAGAACATCCTTGTGATATTCAGATCTTTGCGTACTGCAGGCAGGATGGAATTTTACTGACCAAATACAGCATCGTCACTACGTGAGTACAACAAACATTTGTGAAAACATATTAAACATGTCATAAATTAACTGAATTTGGGAGCTGTAAACACTCACTTGAACTGACAGCTCTTTGATTGCACCAGCATATCCAGGTATGTGGATACCCAAATTCACCCCTTAACTTGGAAAAGTATTGGCTTTTTAACTTCTTTTGCACTTTCTAAACTCCTCTGGGCCCATTTAGTCTGCTGCCCAACCCCTTCCCTGACAGTGGATGAAAATTAAACACATTGGGAACAAGGTAACATTCTGCAACACCTTCCCAAAACCTCTCACTTTCCAAACTCAGGCTTTTACCACGCTGGGGGGAAAAAATGGTTTTTCAGCAAGTGCTAGTCAAGAAAAATTAAAACTTTATATCAAAGGAACAGACACAAATCAAAACGAAACTCCAAGAGGAATTTAGCAAGGAAGTATGGAGTTACCCACATATATATTTGGCCAAGAAAATGAGGATACTCTTGTAAGGAGCAGCGTGACCACAGTGCCGGGCCAGCAGCGCCACAGGCTCGGCTCTTCTCCTGCCAAAGGAGATGGGAGTCTGGAGCTCAAGGCGTGGATTACGGAGAGAAGGAGCACCACCTCCTTCCCAACAGGTCTCTGGCCCTGCCAGGTAGTGGGAGGATGGCTGGACTGCTCATAGCACAGGACTAGAAGACCTTGGCATCATCCCATTTGCTTTTTTCCGCGCTGCATTGCCTCCCCTCCACCTGCAGGGCACATTCAACCTTCCCATCCAGCACCACGGCCCAGGAAGAGCCAGCACTGCTCACCTTCTGATCTGGATTTCTGTGAGTGGGTGGTACCATAGAATCCCAGAATCACTGAGGTTGGAAAAGACCTCCAAGACCACCGAGTCCAACCTGTGCCCAATCCCCATCTTGTCATCAGCCCAGAGCACTGAGTGGAACATCCAGGACTTCCTTAGACATCTCCAGGGATAAGGACTCCAAACCTCCCTGGGCAGCCTGTTTCAATGCTTAACAGTGAAAAAATATGCAGGGCTGAAGCAAAACAAAAGTTAGAGTTCAGCTTAATGCTACAAACACAGCACAGAGTTAAATCTAAACTGAGGAGGTCTGGCAGGTAATTCAGATTTGGTCCAAAGGGAGCTACACAGAGGAGCATAATATGCCCAAAGGTGTGAGGAAATGCAGAGTATAAAAATTAACAACTCATTCTATAGTATCAAATAAGGGGCAAGGAAAAGAGATCCCCTGTTCTTGCACTTTGCTCTCTTTCTATCCTGCCTTCAAGCTTTCCAAATTTACTAGATAGAGACTCTGACAATAAATGATGTTTTGGTTTGAGGCTGCATGTCTTGCACCCCCTGGAAAAGGCAGCAAGCCACATTGTCTCCTTTTAATCTCAACAGTTGGTCTTCCAGGCCTTTTATTGCCTTAGGGGACTCAAAGCTGACTCTAGATTCCTAAATCTGGGCCATCAGATCCAAAGTTTAATTGCAGATGAAACAACCCATGTTAGATCCCCCAAAGGCTGCCATTAAAGCCAAGGAAATTATTGCTACTACTCTTAGTTCAAAGTCTTCCTGTCTGCCTTGGACAACCCTGGTGAGAACTAGAAAGAGACCCAGAACAGCAAAGCAGTAAAATGTGGTCAGAAACAACCATAGCAGGAGCTCCATGGCACAGAGCTGTGGGGCTGATGGGACAATTAATGCTGGGTGACAAAGTGCTTCTGCCTTGTCGATGGCACACGAGCCACTTCAAGCCCTCAGTAGAAGGGCAATTTCCAGGCATCTCACTCCTATTGATTTCTCACTGATTTGAATTGGAATCAGAGCCCAGGCAGCAGCCAAAGAGTCCCTTAAGCGTCAAGCACATAAGGAAGGTTTAAAAACATGGGGACAGAAATATCTCGGGTGCCCAGTTCCCCGCCCAAACTGCATTTTGTTTGCCTGCCTTCTTTCTTCTTGACTTAATTGACAGAAAATAACAACTAAAATCTGGGTCAGGGTACCTAAACCTCCCCAGAGACCCCCCTTTGCACAGAGAGACCCAACCCCACGTGCAGGAAGACAGTGCAGAGGCAGCATTTCTCTTCTGTGGCAGGAACATGTGGCCCTAGGAGCAGATGTTGCCTCCTAACGTGCACATGCATCTTTTCCCTCCAAATGCCGATTGCTCCTGTTGGTCTGATGCCAGAACCCCCCTCAGGAGACATACACACATCCCCTCCCCTGCTTTTCACCTCTCTGCACTGGGGCAGGCTGGGAGTAATTTTTTAAACATCGTAATTGCCTGGGTACAACTGCGAGTAAATCCAGCTCAGTATGCCAAAATGAACTGCAAGTTTAGGGGAATATATAAATAAATAAAATCAAAACACCCAAACAACAAAAATAGTCATAATTTCTCAGCATTTTATATCAGCTGTGGGCCCATGCAGCAACTAAGGCAATTTGGTGAAAAAAACAGATGTTAACTGAGGAGACGCATCCTGCACTGCAGGTCCTTGGCAGTAATGAACAAGCCGTGCTAAGAGTCTTGTGCATCTAAATTGCCTTTAGAGGAAAATTATCCCTGAGAGTGAAGACTGGAAGATATTTGGAGCAGGGACTGACTCAATTGCTCTTTGTATAAGGATGCTGATGTCCAGGCAAATTCCTAATTGCAAACAAACAAACAAATCGGTGTCAGAAAAAATCCCATTGTAGAGACATTCTATGCAGGAGGGTTTGGGTTATGGAGGTGCCATTCCCAGTCCTGCCAGGCACCCTTTAAAAATCACTTGAACCTTCTGAAGAGGATGTTTCTGTGGAGTTTCATCAGATGGCCTCACTTCACTGGAAAGCCTGGGAGCTTTTTGCTCCCTGTGTGCTTCGAGATCCCCAAATGAAGTTGCTCAGTGTGAACAAACAAACAAGAAGATAAATTACTGCTCATCAGCTTTAACCTTCTGCTTGAAAACCAATCCTGAGGAGCTCAGGAGGTTCAAGCAGGAGCTCACCTGAGAGCAGTGATGTTGCTGGGGGAGACACCTCCACCTCTCTGGGTTTTTAGGAAGTGCCTTCCCAGGTCTCTACTTTGCCAGGCTGATCTGAGGCCAGTGAGGAACATGGTAATTGTTCCTTTTATTTTTCATCTCTACCATACATCTCCTCCCTAACAACCTTGGCTGCAGCCACATTCTATTTTTTCCCGTTACAATTGTTTCAATAGATTCTTTATGGTTTATGGGTTGGTTTTTGGTGTTGCTTCCCCCCCCCCCCCCCCCTTTAAACTGAAGCCTGAAATATGCTCTGAATTAAGAAAAAGCTCCATGTCACTGGGGATTGGACTGCTGCTGAACTGTTCCGTGTGTGAGTGTGTGTGTACACACAACCTCCCAGCCAAAAATGCCTCAGGGGCTCTCCCTAACTGTTGGGGTCCTAAAAAGGGTCCATTTCTCCCTATTGGCCACCTCTTGAACTGGCTGGGAGGGGGGCAGAGCTCTCTCCACCCCCACTAACACCACGCTCCCTCTCTAGCACATCTGTCCAAGCTTGCTCACTGCTGGCCCTTCCCTTCCCCATATGCTACAGGCGTTTTTGGCTTGGCTGAATCCTCAGTGCATTAAGCAGGAGGCCCCTGGTTCAAGAAATCTCCCCCACTCACAATGTGTAGAGCAGCAGAAGTGATGTGTGCAGCAGTGGGGTGAGAAGGAGGGATCAGCAAGGAGGAATGAAGGAAAAAAAAGATGTATGTGGGGAGAGGGAACATCTCGCCTGTTATCTTTATCCGAAAAGCAGTAAATCACTGCAGGAGAGTAACACACAGCTTTGGCTTTTAACCTCTTGTGTTCCCCAGGCAGAGCTTGGAGGTGGGATTATTTTAGAGAGTCTTGCAGTTTTTGAGCATCAACCCAGAGATCTCCTCGGTCCACAGTCCCTGTCTCCAGTTAGGGCAGTTTATTCGGGGATGATGCAGCTGTGCAGCAAAACAACACACATGAACACTCACTGCTACCCCCTCCAAACTAGGAGCCTTCTGGATATCACTGGTCCCAGGTTTGAAGCTGGAATCTGGGAACTGGTCAGCACAGCTGGAAAAGGTCCTGCCTGGACTGTGCAGGTCCAGCCCTAGCAAGGGTCATGCACTGGGGCAGCCAGAAATGTTGCACCGCCTCCCTCCAACCCATCATCGGGCTACCTAATGCTGCATCCCAGCTCCCAAGGCACAAAACCAGCAATCCCAGGGCTAAACACACACATCAGAGCTGAGCACTCAGCTCTTGTTCCTCAGACAAATGCTTCCTGCTGCTCAGACACACCAGTAATCCCACGGAGGGAAGAGAGTGTGCTGTGAAGGCAGAGGTGCTGCAAACTTCTGCTGCTTCTCCCAAACTGACCTTAGGGTGATCTCTTAGCAATAGAAATGAATTCCAACACCCAGGTATCCAGCACCCTCCCAGTGCTCTGCCAACATGACCACAGGCATTTCGTGGGGATGGAAGCCTTGCTGTGTCTCAGCTTCCCATAACTGCACAGGTTCTGCTTCAGAGAGGCCACAAGATCCCTGGGGAAAGGCAGTTTGGAGCAGGATAAGAGTTCCAGCCTGCCAGCCCTGCTCGGCTGCACCTCGTCTGGCAGAGCCTCCCCACCATGGCAGCACAGACCAGTCCCTGAGGAAACACCACAGAAACATTTCATGTTGAAAGGGCACAACTGTGTTTTCTTGTTCGTTTTCTCAACAGCATCGTGGAATTTCAAATGCTGATGGTTTTAGGTATTTGACCTTTCCAGAGGCTGCTGCCATTGACTCAAAACCATGTGCAACAACAGCTCACGTTACCTTTGTGACTTCTGGTGCATGAACAACAAATCCCATCCCATAACATATATATTCTTCTAGTCACAGTTCTACAGTTCAAAAACACAACTACATCCTAAATTATCCTCCTTTCAGCAAGGAGTTGTTCCTCCATCTCAGGAAGTTGTAGGTCTCTGTTTATATATCACTGCACTCCTTCCACTCTCCACAGTTATCTCATAGTCAACTTTAAACAACAAATTAAGCTATTTAAAAACGTAAGCATGTTAATTAGCACTCACAGCAACATGAAGAAGTAAAACAAAAGTAGAGAAGCATACAAAAACTACAACTGGCAAGGAAGACTATGGACTTAGGGAACAATTATTCCCAATTATCTACTGTCCAACTAACCAGAGATGAAGAGCAGAGTGCTTCTCACAAACCTGAGGATATTTAGATCAAAAGGCACGTGTCTGGGTTACACAAACCAGTGAGATGATATAACACAGAATAACCTTGATGAAACCGCTTAGTCTGCCTTGCTCCTCACCTGCTGTAAGAAGTGCAGAATTCCCCTTGCACAAGTGTTGGTTGAATAAAAACTTTCCTGATTATATGAACTCAGCTGCAGCTACAGCATCATGTCCCTGGAAAGCAGAGCGGACAAACAACCAACCTCCAGTGACCTGTCAGTTACTAATACTGTATTCAGCCTAATCTTCAAATGCATTTACAAACTAAGGTATACAAGCCAGCAGATAGCCAAAGCTGCAGCCTGCTCCCTCAAACAGAGGGCAACACAAAATCCTCCCAGGCCATCCCTGACAGATGAGTAACTTGTTTTTAAAGACGTCCAAGGAAGCAGCTAACCTTCTCACACAGCTTATTTTAGTGCTGAAATTGCCTTGAAGCTAGGAAGCTTTTTCTAATATCTAAATGAAATCCTTTCTGCTGAAAATGATGTGAATTCTCTCCTCCTCGCTGCTGCTCTGAAGAACATTCATCACCATTCTCTTTCTAGCAATGTTTTACATATTGGAGGAATGTTATCACGTTCTGTCAGTCTTCCCTTCTCTAGACTAAACAAATCCAATTCCTTCAATCTTTCCTCATAGGTTGCGTTTTCCAAACCTCTTATCATTCCTATGGCTCTCCTTTAGTCCCTCTCCCATTTGTCAAGATTTTTCTTGAGCTACAAAACCAGAGGAGAGTGTAGCCAAGGCTGTACGAAGGTTGCCTGAAACGTAAAAATTTACCCCTTTTCTTTTACCCACAGGCCCCACTCAAACTCTGTTGCATTAATTGTCATTTCTGAAGTGGTTTTATGATATTATATCATATTCAGTTTAGCATTTTCCGTCACTCTGTGTTGTCTTCATTGTTAAACACTGCTTCTTTTGCCAAGGATTTTCTAGTTTGCATTCTATTCTGCACTTGCATTTGTTTAACGACTATAATTTGGTTTTATCCCATTTCAGGATGCAAATTTCATATAACCAGGTATAAAAATTATTCACAGCTCTGCTTCTCTTTTCCAAAATGCTGAAATGCCACCCAGCATGACATCAGGTAATTTTATTAATGTGCACTTTGGAATGCCACACAAGACAGCCACTAAAACCCTGAGCTCTTCCCAGCACAGCGCAGACCCCTGAGGGACCCCCTTTGTTGTGCCCTCCCACCTTGACAGGAAACAATCTGCAGCTACTTTTTGAGCCTTAATTTACACCTGATTGTGCTCCCAAAACGTGGCAGTTTGAAACAGAGAATGCACCTCTGCTTAGACCATGAGGATGCCATGAATTGTAACCCTTACTAAAATACCAGCAATCATCATATCCACCTCTTGGTTTTTATTTACCAGTTCATCTCCCCTGCACAGAATTGTACTGGTTTGACATGATTTGCTCTTGACAAATCTGTATTTGCTGTTTCTTATTAACTTCTAATTCTCTGAGTGCTTGTAACAGCTAATTCTAGAAACTTTTGGGGTATTGAAGTCAGTTTTACTGTTCCGTAATCCCCCTGGTTCTCATTTTCCCCCTATTTAAAAATAGACCTTGTGATTACCCTTCTCTGGGCCTCTGGCTCTACCTTGGTCATCTTGAACTCTGAAAGATAATCTCTAATCACTCTGGGATTGTTGCAGCTAGAGCCTGAAGTACCCCAGGGTCGATTTCATCAGGTCCTGCTGAATTGCAGAACATCTAAATTACCCAGATTTTAGCCAGCATAGTCTTTAGCTATTTCAGATGACCCCCTTGTTAAAACTTACTGCATTAGTACACAGCCACAATCAACCTTTTTCTTTTTTTTTCGGGAGAAGCAACCAAAAATGGCATTGAATATTTCATTCTCTGTAGCATTTGTTATTTCCTCTCCTTCCTTTTTAAGTCATGGGCTAACTTTCTTAACTCTTGTTGGTTTTATATTTGCATTTATGTTTTTAAGGGGTTTTGACTCAGAGACTGATTTATGGGGGGTAATGTAATGCGAGAGCAGGATGTGTATTATCTTGAAACTCAGATACTGTGAGCAGATGAGTTTATGAGCAATTTTTGGCTTCAAAATTAACTCAGAGACATTTAAATTTAAAAAAAAAGGACAACGTTTCCTTAGAAATGAACAGAAGTCTAAATAATATAAATACAAAAGCAAACGTTTTTGGTGTCCTTTCAGAAAGTTTATCGTGCTGTTGTAACCAGTGTACACAAGCCCATGTGTGTGTTTGCATCTCTGTACGAGCTGATGACCCAAAGCATTTGGAAGCCCAAATTTACACACTAATGTGCTCAATATATAATTTCTCATCTAACTGACCAAATCATCTCCAAACACATTTTGTCCACAGATGTCACAGAAAGCAAAGGAAGATGAGGACAAAAGTACACAGTGCACTTGGAAAGCAAAATAACTCTCAGTACTTTTCTTTTCTTCCAAGTGTAGCCATTAGCAAGAGATCCTTGGAAACCTTGCGGGTTTTATGAGGTTTGATGAGCTCTTAATTAGAAATGGCTGAAATTTGAACTGAGGACTTCTGAACACCGTGTCTGGCTGGAAACAGAAGGTTTGTTTCTGCCTGATTTCCTGCCTTAACCAGGCTTGTGTGCAAATTTGAATAAACCTGGCTAAGAATGATGACGGTGAAGTGGTCTGGTAGCACAGGGCCACGTGTTTCTGATACAGACTGACTAAAAATAATTTCTTCCCAAACTCAGACTGAAATATTCTTTGATCAGAAAAGCAGGTAAATGGTTCAAGAAGCAGGTTAGAGGCACTGAGAAAGGAAAGAAGGATAAGGCTGGGTCAGAGGAGGCCGGGGGGAAAACATGGAATTTGAGAAATGGAAAGAGTCAGGCAATCACAAAAGCTCTGAAAAGCATCTGGGAAAAAAATCCCAGATTCTCAAAGCAAGCGAGGTGCCTCACTTTGGAGGTCTTCAGCCTGAACTGCTCCGAAGTGGTGCCGATGAATGTTGCTGGAACGAAGGCAAGAGAGACCCTGCTGATTTCCAAGGCAGCGCTGCTAATTCCTTCAGACAGCCTGTATCCTAGGCACGAAAGAAATCTGGCAACTGAACTTTGCTGGCCTGCAGCAGGATGATGGAACATCTTCTATCTCCTCTTTATTAACTCACAGACCCCAGATACAAGAATCAAACTGAGGAGCCCCTGCAATTGCTGCAGCTCTGAGCACTCACAGGAGTCACTGGATGTGAGCTCTGAGAAAGTTCCTTGTGGATCTGATGATTTTTCCCTATTTCCAAGCTATACCTGAAATCAGTATGTTTATATCTTGCAGGAACATCATAACTGTTCTCCTTGTCTCTGAATTTCAGGTGGTACTTGATTAACTCCGCAAAATATTTGGGGATGTAGTGGGTCTGGAACAACACACACAGAATAGATGATGATTACACAGGCTGAACTGAACATGGGCCAGATTAGCAGCTACACCAGACAGCCAATCTATTTAAGTCTTCTGCATTTCATTGTGATTTAATTTAATTAAAATACGATGGGGTTTTTCCAGAGTATTACTTAAAAATAGGATTTCTTATCTGTCTGGAAGATTTGCATTATTAAAGGGTCCTGAACAAAAGCCCTCAATATTTTTGGTTAAAACTCTACATTTGCAAGTAATTTCATCTTCTAAAAATTACACCTCTGATGAGGAAGATTCTTGTTCTCCCTCCTAAGCTGAAACACAAAAGAATCTTAGATATTCAAGGTTAAGGTGATAGAGAGTGACTTAAAAAAATTACAGGCCTAGAACAGAGATACTGTTATTTCTATTAGAAATATTAATGAAAACTATTTGCTAATTTCACACAGCCCTTTGATGCTGAAGAGCTGCACTTGATGCTTTTCAGGGCCCTCTGTATCTTACAAACTTCTCCATTGCTCTTTCATTTTCTGAGAAGAACGTGTGATCTTAAGGGAAAGAATCTCAGATCAGTGTTTCAGTGATGATGTGCCCAGATTTCCTGGGGACACAGATATCCTGTTTGCACATGGACGGTCTTTCTAAACACCTTTCTTTCCCTCTCCAGGACATTATTCCATTGCAAGATGCTGGAGGTTGTTTAGGGAGACCCATTTTGGAGCAAGCTGGGGGACTGCACAACAAGCAGAAGCACTCTCCTGTAATTCTCAGTTTCAACCTTTTACTTCAGAAAACTGAAGATAAGCACCAGCAGCTGGGCCCTGAGTAAATCACAGCCACGGAGCCTGTGTAAATACTGAGGTTTCTGCAGGGTGAACTCATGCCAAGGAGTTTTGTGCCGGGAAAGGGGGCAGGAAAAATCCATGTTCAGCGAGAAACTCCCTCTTCTTGAGCACTCAGTGGACATGTCCGGACAGGCTCAAGCTCGCCGGGGCCGAAAGCCAAACAAATTTCTGCCCTTTCAGTCTGGCCCTTGTGTTTAAATCAGAGTGATGAGATCAGAGGCAGCGAGGGCTCAGGGATGGGAGAAGGAGGGAGCTGCAGTGCCGCAGCTCGGCGGCTCGCACACACCAAATACCTTGGCTTTCATTCCGGCACAAGCTGGCAAGAAATCCAGTGCCTGTGTTCAAGCCATGGCCGGAACAGAAAAGGGATTCGATTAACGAGCAGAGACACCTTCGTGAGGGGAGGGATGGGAAGGAAGAGATGAGAAAGTCTGCTCTGGAGGGCTCTGAAGGCTCGGGATTAATTAAGGACTGCTCTGCAATGAAATAACCACGTACAGAACTGCACGCCAATTGCAAGGCCTTCCGTAACAGTCTCAGCATCTCCTGTCTCCACTGCTGGAATTTTGCACACTAAAGCAGCCAAAGCTCCCTCCCAGCACCTCTGTCCTGGGGCATTGGGAACAGCTCCTCAGAGCTGCTATGGGGTCACACAGCAGGGAACAGACATCCCACAGGGGACACTGCAGGGATTTTAGGGAAGAGGGGTAGTTACAGTCACTGGAAACCAGGGGCCAACTATCAAAGGCAAGTGGGAGTCAGGCTCCCAGTAAGAATCACTGAGAACTGGGGCATGAGCTTCGTTGTCCTTAAATGTGCCCTCTGCAGCACAGGGACTGACCTACGCAGGGCTTGTCCACTACAAGGTAAACCCAGTTATACAAGCTACAGGTTTATTAGTTTTTTCTTCACTCTGGAAGATCTTTAAGCCTCCTTGTAACTTGGTATGTTTGGGTAAATATCTGTACCTGGCTGGAACTCCTCTCTGAAATCCAGAGGAACCCATATGAGAACAGGGTCTCCCAAAGGCATCCTGTTTCAGGTCTTCCTTGGCCTAATGTCAAAAAAGATTGTTCAGTTGTTGGAATGTCACAAAATTTCATTTTACTAGAGCCCATTTTCCAGCAGCCCCTGTGATCATGCTGGGATTAAGCTTTACCTGTCTTGTAGCAGTTGCTCTGCTATTTTGCAACATGCTGGGTATTAATTACAGTGTGAGGGGAACTAAGCCAGCTCCCTTTCTCTATATATATTTTTTTATTTTTTGCTTCTGATACGAAGACAACACACAAAATCTGCTTTAAAGGGCTGCAAGACAAGTCCTACCCCTTCATGCAGAATACAGCCCCTGAGAAAGTTGCTCTGGCCCAAAAAGGTCATATTTTGTGTAACATTATTCTAACTCAAGAGCTTTATCCTAATTGTTTTGATCAGCAATAACTTCTTCTGCTTTGCCATTTTATGGATATTATGTAAAATAAAAGGACAATGAAGTAAAATGGATTTTGTCAAAGCCACCAAACCATTACAAAAGATTCATTGCATAATAGATGCCCTTTTCCCCATAGGGAAAGAAAAATACCCTGGCTTCAGCTTAATTTTTTTTTTTTGTCTGTTTGATATCTGATGCCTACCAGAAGGATTTGTAAAGAAACTAAGGCATTTAGCCTCCAATTTAATGGGATTTAAGCATTTACTTCTGCTGGAAATGTTTGAAAACAATATGCTAAGGACCAAATGAACTATTGAGTTTTAATCACCTTCAAACTCTGATACGTTCAACAATAACACTTTGAAAAGAGTAGAAAATTATGGGGCTGGAGGTAGCAGAATGCAGCTCATGCCCTGACTTTCCAAAACATTTCAGGCTATTTATTCTCAATAATTTCAGCTGGGGCTGCAATTACTAAAGACTTCTGAAAGTCAGCTGTCAGTTTTTAAAGTGTTTTGTGGTGCTTTTTCCCCAGTAATAGCAGATGGTTTGGAGACACAGTGGCTTTAAATGCTCACTTGAGGGAAACCTGAAAATTCCAGAAGTAGGAGATTTTAAAGCTGACAGACAATTGATAAGATTTGAGACTATTGTGTGAAGCTGAGAAAAGGCGAAAAGATCGAGGAGACAGCGAAAGAGAAAATATGAACAGGCTCTCTCGAAATAACCGGAGCTTCGTGGCAGTAACAGGGGAATAACAGAACCTGCTCGGTGCCTGCCTCGGCTCCTTCTGCCCTCACTCTTGTTGAGTAGTAGCATTAGTTTCACTGAAATCAATCAGGCTGCCCCTGGAGCTGGCTGTTATTTAATTTCGCCAAAGAGAAAAGGGCAGAATCAAGCCAGTAAATACTATCACGTTTATAGATATGTTTTGTTGTGTTACATGAGAAATAGTAGCATGGGACTGCTGGGAGTTTTCAGACTGATAAAACTGTTAACAGATTTCTGTTTTTCACTGGGGAGCTGCAGCACCAAGAGATCAAGGTCATATTTAGTAGAAAGAGCTTAACGGGTATTTTACATATGAAGAACTTGAAGCCTTTGGTTAAGTGTTTGTCTGAACAAGAGTCTGTGCAAAGGGCCTAACACAACAGAGACCAGGCAAAGTCCACAGCACAGAGCCCCAGGTAGCTGTTCAGGGCTGTAATTGCAAACTCTTTGCAGGGACAGCTCTATTAATGTGATCATCTTCTTGTCCCTAAAGAATATTTCTGCCCCTTACAGGCCATTCAGCAAAGGAAAATAAGGAGACACGAGCTCCCAGTTACTCTCCATTTCTTATCTAAATACAGCCTCTCAGTTCATCAAGAGCATCACACTGTCCTAAGCCTCTCATTTAACAAGACATGAGTTTCACCTGAAGTGCTTCAGCGACTCTCTTAGACAAGTCTGAAGCTCTTGAGACTAGTATTAAATGCACTAGGTGTTTCTTGTGCATTACTCAGATCCTTCAAGGAGTCAGCGGGAGAAATGAATATGTATTCTATATGTCAGCTGGTTATATCACAGCCTATCTGTGCCTAATTATGGAAAACAATCTGCCTATGTGAAGTTAACAGGGAAAGCTCTAAACAGATGTTGATTAAAGAGTGCCTCTGTAGAGTACTTTTTGAGAGGTCATTTTGCTGAGTTTAGATTGAGATGGATGAAGGTGAGGCATTTGGCAGGGAATTGCATCTTTGAAGTGAGTGACGAGATCAGGTTTGGGGATGGCAGCACAGAGGTTGCGGTGACATTCAAGTGGAATATTATGGGAATGAACAAACTAATTCAGGTGAGTGAAAAACCTCTCTGCAGTCAGTTGTTTCCTTTCCTTTAAAGGTATGGATGCAAAGGTTAGTCCAAGTCACGAGAGAGAAAATTAAGGAACTTTTTGCTGGATATTCAGTTGCCAATGAAAGTCTCTTAAAAATGAGCCTTTAATTCAGAATTAAGTCTCCCTTACCTTGTCCAACATGAGGGGGAAGATGTTCTATTAACACTTCATCACAGCCCTGAAGGAACTCTCAAAGGCCAGTCAGCTTCTCCAAGCAGAGGGATGACATTTTAGTACCCTAAACCACTGAAAATAAGGCATGGTGTCACCCTAAACAGTTTGCAGAGGAAGGAGCCAGCCCTTTGGTGCTGGAAAATGATAAATCTGCTGGGCAGAGGACTTGGCCTGTATATTCAAGCCTTCATGAAGATGATGCCCAAGATGGAACAAAAATAATGCCACAAGTTCCTCTCTCTCAAGCGATGTTGGCACTCCTTGTGACTATCCCAGCAAATTTATTACTTCTCTGAAAACATCCTCCTGCGCTTTATACCTCCTTGTGGAATTGCCACCATTTACTGGTAGCCAGAAGCCATTAGGTGGAGATGTTCCTTTCTCCATCCCTTTGGTTTCAACAAACAGAAATCCAATGTACAACAAAGAGCTGTGGATAGGAACTCCACTGAATGTTTGACTGTAAATGAAACCCTCGGTAGCTCATTGCTTGGAAGTAAGAGCAGAGGTTGAAAAGTAAATGCACTTTGTTCAGGGCAGAGCATTGCTAAAATAATTTCTGACAGTCTGTGCCAAGGAACTGAAGTCAACAGACTTTGGCTAATCCACCCTGATAAGTGCAACAGTTACAAAAATAAATATCTTCAAAAAGCAGCTGGGAGCTGGCCAACATGAGCAATCAGACAGCCACACTTGACACCCCCAAACCCTGAAACAGGAGACAGTGAAAATTATGTCACTTTGCAGTGACATTCCTGTCAGGCATGGACAGTCCCTGCTCACCACCAGCCATGGACACCTCACTTGTGACTCTCCTTTTTCTGTTCCACAGGACTTTCAGTGGGTACCAGCTGTACAGCCAGGGTTTATTTCCATGAGTTCCTTCATCCAAACAATCCCCAGCTCTAAAATAGACCCACTATTCAAACTGCTCCACAGGACCTTCTGCCTGCTTCGCTGCTTCTTCAGTGTTGTCATCACCTCATAACTTACAGAGATAGGCAGAAGAATTGGAGGTGACTTTTGAAGCCACTGCGACAACACTGGAAATAACGTGATGCTCATATTTACTAATTCTGCTGTATTATTTCACACAGAACGAAGAATGAAAATATAACTTAACTATTTTCTGGCAGTTAATCCTACTTTTTTGGCAATCCAACTTACTTCAAAGCATATTTCACTAAGTACAGTTGCCATGGGGAGAAGTGCATAAAGGAGAAGAGTGAAATAGATAATGTATGTAAGAACTATCTTTCCCTTTGGCCTGTTTCCCGTGGAGTCTCTCCACCTAATTTATGTGGCACTACGAATCTCCGAAATGTCAATGGACCTCTTTGCAACTTCCAGAAGAAGCCAGGAAAGAAAGATGCAAGTACTTGTAAGGAAATCCTTGAATTTCCAACAGCTTTCTATGCAGTGGTTAATGTCTAGACTCTTGGAATGAAGGCTGTGGATGATTTTCCTTTTTTTCTCCCCAAGTACTGCCCTGCATGATGAGCCAGCCTTTCTCAAAGTGTACTCAATGCTTTCAGTAAACTTGTATCTCACTTTCAAACTTTGGGATTCTATTATAAAAAGAGACATGGAAAGCCAGAAGGATATTTTAATCACCACAGATTTTAGACTTCTGCCTAATTCTATGTTAAACAAACTTTCAGAATATCACCATTCAGCAACCGGCTACCCTCTCACAAACTGGCCTTTGTTTCATGAATGATTTTATATCTTTTCACACAGGATTAAGCTGTAATTCTCCACACAGTGCAGCTAATCTCAAATTCATTGTTTCAGATCTTGCCCCTGACAACCACTTCAGTTCCACATACAACACCCCGTTGGTGTCAGTGTCACTCTCCCTGAGTCCTGCTGACACAAGGCTTTAGCTCTGCTGCTGCACTAGTTGTGCAGGTCCACCTCTACACCTTAGAGAGGATGAGAATTTACTACAGTTTTGCTCAGACTTCACTTTTTTCATCAAGTACTAACAATTCATGCGTTAATATTTCAGAGACAAGCGCCCACCCCACTCCAGTTCAGGTTAGCCCCGGAGAAAATGTACTCTGGTTGTCATCAACAGTTGTGTGACCACCAGCAGTCCCCACCCTGGCCCTTAACTCCTGCCTCCAAGTATGAAACCAGAATATATGGGCAGGGTAGTAGCAGGAAGCACCATTTCTCAGTAGCATCCATTTGTAGAAGAAGCCCGAAAAATCGTATCCCATCACACATCCAAACTCCCATCTCCAAAGCCTCAGCAATGCTACCCCAACACATCCCTTCTGCACACACAGAACTGGGTCCCACCAGAATAACTGAGCCCTGTAAAGCATTTTTATAGACATTGGCAACTGTGGTGTCACTGCGTGTCCCCAGTAGGAGCTTGCGATGATTTAACAACCAGAGGTTCCAAACTATTATTTACTCTTCATGCTTTTCAAATTTGAAGCTTAGAACAAAGTCATGGTGGCAATGGGAGAACATGATTTGTCAGGCAGCCCTAAATCTGGGATGTATTAATGGTGGTTGGAGACAGACTATTTATGAATTCATACTGTAAGTTCACAGAGTTGTTGTCTGCTAATCTATCAATCCAGGGAGATGTTGATCTGAACTTGAAGGAATGTGGGATCATCCGGAGAGTGACTCCTGTGACTGAGGCAGTGATGAAAATGAGAGGCTTAAATCTAGAGAAAAGCTGGGTCAGCTGTGCTGGAGGTGCCCATGCTTTGGCAGTGCTGCTTTATTGTCTCTTTATGACTCCAGCAGCAAAACTTTACAGAGGTTTCTCAGCCATTGCCTCCCTTGAGTCATAGATCCTTATCTGGGCTTTTAACACTGAAATAGGATAATCAAGTTACAAAAGGCCAGCCCAAATTATCTCCTGCCCATAATGCAGTCCTTGGGATGAGCCAGAGTGACAGGACAGAGCCCCAGCATAGATCAGGCATTATGGATCATTTCTTGCCTCTCAGGCACTGCATTCTGACATCACTCCATCGAAGGAGGCATGAGAGAGGCACTAATGTATGCATGCCTTAGCACAGCATGTAATGCAGTGAAGGCCTGACCTTGTTCAAAGTTACTAAGTGCTATTAATATATTTAATGGAAATAAATATTAGCCTTGCTTTGCAGAGGGAGCAACCTGAGACACAAGGCCCCCGAGTGGTTTGTCAGGACAGACAGGGAGCCAGGTATCCTGGCAATTCCTTTTACCCTGAGCACCTGACAAAATTCATTCCCATCCATCCCAGGGCTCCTGCAGAGGGGGAAAAAAATCACCTCTATAAATGTTCCTGCTTTATCAGCAAAACGAGGGTGATAACAAAAACAGCTCAGGCCAGACAAAAGCTAATCGAAGCACATGGGCTCATGCAGATTCATAGAAGCCTGGCCTTAAAATTGCCCAGCAAGACCGGGATGAATCTTCCTCGAGCTCTGACAAGGAAGCAGCAGTCAGCAGTAAGGCTCCAAATGAACCACAGGAAAGCACTTCCAGGCAGGTCAGACACCTGCATCAGACTTGGTGAAAGGACAACAGGGCCCAGGGCTCTGAAAGCAGCGGTGACAAAGGCCAAGGGATGCCCTCAGGGCAGCCCACACCTCCCTCGAGGGCAGAGCAGAAGCTCCCCTCTCTGGGAACCAGCAAGAGAACATGAGAAGAAAAGGGAGTGGAGCTGCATCTGAGGTGGTTCAGAGCAGACATTAAGGGTGCTCCCCACAGCACTGACCCTGTCCTAGGGTCAAGGAGCGTCTTGGATGATGCTCTTACCTGAAGGGAGCCAAAAAGAAAGAGGAAGACTATTGACAAGAGCATGTAGTGACAGGGCAAGGGGAATGGCTTCACACTGACAGAGGGGAGGTTTAGATTAGAGATTAGGAATAAATTCTTCTCTGTGAGGGTGGGGAGGCCCTGGCACGGGTGCCCAGAGAAGCTGTGGCTGCCCCATCTCTGGAAGTGTCCAAGGCCAGGTTGGACGGGACTTGGAGCAACCTGGTATAGTGGAAGGTGTCCTTGACCATGGCAGAGGCTGGAACCAGATGGTCTTCAAGGTTCCTTCCAACCCAAACCATTCTATTATACACTCAGGCAGTCCTGGGAGGAGCAGAGAGTTAAGATCTTATGGGTCCTTCCAACTCCACATATTCTATGATTCCTCCATGAAACAGCTGCCTAAACTTTGTCCGGGATAGTCTCAGTCCTACTGCGCTCCTGCCTCAGAGCCAGCCTCAAATCTCTGTATGAGATCACGGGTATGGAGGTGCTACTGGTGCTGCACTGGAGTGACCTTCTCTAGAACCTTGAATATAAATGGAGAACACCATAGGTGACCAGAGAAGAATTTGACACATTGCCTGGAGAGAGAACAGACTGTTTCAGTGCTTGGAACAGGAACGCTGCATGGCAGTAAGCAATAGGCAGCATCCATTAAGCAGGATCTCTTCAGACACAGATCTGGGGGATAAGTTTTCAGTGTGACATTGAATTCTTCAGACACTGTAGTAGGCTTAGCTTCTTTAAAGGAAATTTGCTCAGAGGAATATAAGCCATTTCCAAGCATGAACAGAGTACATTAAAGCACTGACTCAGGCTTTGATTCAGAAAAGCACTTAAGCACCCTTCTTGTAAAGGGATACTGTTCTGTGCTTGGACCTTGGAAAGGAAGGGGGATTGTGGTCTCTTTGGCTCAGCGCCACTTTTCAGAGCATAAAATAAACCTCAAACTAATGCAATTAAGGAAGAATCTTTCACAGTGGACGTATTTAATCCATTACTGTCCACTGCAGCAGTTCTTGCACCTAGAACTGGTCATGGCCAGGAGCGCACACTGATTAGACAGAAGAATGACCCATTTTGATAAAAGCATTGTCTGAAATATTTAAGGAAAAAACCCACCCTATCGCTTTGCAGTGTGAATTTGAAAGGGATGACTTGGCTCTTCTGCTCTGATAGTTTTGCATAATCCAAATAGTGTTTTATGATGTGAAACACACAAAAATGCAGCTTCCTTGGACAAAGGAGCTTCATGCCAAGAGAATTGATGGGTAACAGTGCCAGGGGTCTGTGGAATTTTGTCCATGAGAGATGGGGTGTGGCAGGGAGGAGCAGAGGTAGAAAAAGGTTGACTTCATAAAAAAATGTTTGATCTAGAAGAGGAAAAAGAAGCAAAACAGGGTGAAAAAGCACAAAGCCACTCTTATTTCACAGCTAGCTGAACTTTTGGGAAAAAGATTAATAAGAATCTCACCAAAACTTACTTTTTATAAATTGTGCCAAAACTTCCAAAGTAAAAGGAAAACCTGACAACTGCGGTCCTCTTTACTATGAAAGCATCAGTGCTATTGATGTCAAAGCTTCTAAATCACAGACTCATTCATCTTAAGAGCAAAATTCATTTGTAATTCCACAGCATTTTATTTTGCAATGCACTCATAAGTGTTCAGCAGTGCATTCTGTAATAATGATAAACTAAAAGCAACATGAGATGTGTGCTCTAACTTGGCTGTTAAATCATTCCTTGAAAGTGCTATGAGCTTGCCAGAATACTCAGTAAGAGATGTCAGGGTTGCAAATTCCCACAAAGAATGGACCAGGTTCTGTTATACACACAGATTTTCTTTCAGCTGCTTCTGTTGTGATTAATCTGTGAACCCCCTTGTAGATGTTTTTATTACGAACATGGTTATTGACATTAATATTCTTATTGCAGGACACTTCTAGTCTTAGCACAAATTCCAGTCTGAATGAGATCCTCATCAGTGGGGCCATAGACATGACTTCCTTACAGCTCTATCCCCTCAAAATATAATTGACACAGCAATATTATGTAACGAAAAAAATATGAATAAGGTAGGAAAAAATTTTCCTTTTCGATGAGAAAACTGATCTTCAGTGTCATAACCAGGGTTACATGAGGAGTTAAGAGCAGAATTAGTTATTCCCGTTCCAGTGTCTTAATGATGCAATCATCCTTCCCTGGCAGTTAGCTCTCCTTGTAATTACCGTGTGCAGTGACGCATGTTCTGAGAGGACAGACAAGCACTGAGCTAAGATCAGGGTAAGTGGGCTCTCAAGGAACTGCATCAGCTCTCTCTAAGTCTGTACAGCTAGGGAAGCTCTCAGAAGAGTGTGACCAGGGCAGCTGTGGATGAGGAACACCCAGTCAAAGTCTTTGCAGCCTAATTTGGTTCCTTTCCGTAGCTCCCAAGGAAACAGAGAGGGTTGTGTCCAAGGTGTGAAGGCGCAGTGCTTCCCCTTGGAGCACTGGTGCAAAGTCAACGGATGCTTTTCCATGGAAAAGAGCTCATGTTTAACCGTGTCCCAGGAAGTGTACACACTGAGCTCACTCATCTATCACCAGGTGCTCATCCCTCTCCGGCTTGTTTCACATTTCTACTTTTGGCCCTGGCTGCTGCACAAGAAGGGCAGTTTGGCTTTGAATTCCTGAGGATCCATCCCCTATTTTTAAGTTTCATGACGAGAGAGAAAGCAGTGCAGCCGAAGGTAATGTCCTATTCCATGAGCAGGAGGATCCTCTTTCACCAGTCAAACACTCCTGGGCACAATCTATCTGCTGGTGAGAAGCGTCAGTTTCGCAGTTCCTCCAAAGTCAGGAACCCAGATGAACCTTCCTGCCTGCACTGACTTTCAGCCTCTTGAAACACTGTGCAAAATTGTCAGCATTTATCTTTTAGATGGTGTTTCAGAGCAAGGCTTGGCTGGACAGCATCTTCCGCTCCCTTCCACGCCAGCCTGCCAGGACCATGTGCTGCAGGTAAAGCACCAGCTCTCACCCTCCCTGGCCTCGGTGATGCCTCCTTCAGCTTCTGGACACAGACCTCCTTGCAATTTAAATTTACAGCTTCTTGCCCTATGCATCTTCTCCAAAGATAACACGTTTTTTCTTGCATGTACAAGCCTTTCATGCATTTGAAGGCTTGTCATATCCTTTCTTCCTTTTTTTTTTCCTTAGATAAAACGAGCCTAATTTTTCAGGATTTCCTCAGAAATCACACGTTCCGTCTGAGCACCCTGCTGACTAAACCAGATTAACTGGGGAAATGGGATAGGAAACCATTCATAGCTTTACCATGTTATTAAGGATTTCTAATGTCTTTGCTGCCACTCAGGCTCCTGCTAAAGGTCTCTGCAGAACAATTTCTTTCTAATTGAACTTTTAATAAACTCTTCATGCTTCTGACTTGGTCCCCTGATCATTAATGGTCATTTGTCTACTTCTGTAAGCCCAATGAACAAACATTAATAGAAACTACTTGACTTGAACAAAATGAAATTTTACTGCTATAATAAATGGATACCATAATAAAGGCTGAACCAAGTTATATTAAGTGCTATAGAAATACATGGAAAGGAGAGGTCCTTCCTAAAAGATTTAAACTAAGTCAGAAAACACAGGAGATTTAAATATCACCATCACTCCAATTTAGCAGGTGAAGAACAATGGAACATTTAAAAGGTTTGTAGGCAGTCAGGATAACAGGTGATTTCCTAATTGGACCCTAGCCTTAACAAGTTGCTTTGGAGATCTACTCAGTCTCAGATCAACACTTCAGCCATGTGTTATCCAATCCTCTGCAGTTTCAAGGGAAAAGGTTTGTTTGATTCTTCATGAAAACAGCTCCATTTTCAAAGCCCAAAGAGTCTGTGAAGGCCATAAACTCCATGAAGACCACACTGAGGAAAGGAACACTGCTGAAGCAATGAAAGGTATGAAGATCATCTTGTGAAAGGCTCAACTAAGATCATGCCCCTTATGTCAGAGAAAACTCTCTCAATTTATCTGTCAATTTTTATATCCCATTTCTTCGAGCTTTCTGAAGCTCTGCAAACCAAGTCCAGAGTTTCATTATTTATTTGGGATGCTGTGTGTCACAGTGACACATTGAGAAACTGGCATCTGCAATTTTCACATGTCAGAAAGACTGTAACTTGAACTGACAAAATAAATTGCTGTTCACACACTCCCACTGACTTTGTTATGTCCCTGAAGCCCCAGGCCTATTTTTTCAATTAAGATCCCGCCTTCTTCCATCCCCCCTCTTCCTACTGCAAAAGCACAATGAGTGGCTGGCAGGAGGGAACGTGCCTTCCACAGCTGGCAGTAGTTGACTGGGAAAGGCAATGGCATTGCTGATACAGAGAACAAATAATTCTCCTTAGCTTTTCAGGAAAAGGCACACGTCCTTCCTCCATCAGTTAATGCCACCAAACCCCTCCGAGAAGACAACAGGGCTGTGTCAGTTTTGCTGGAGCCTTTTGACTCACAAAAGGAGTGGAGCAGTTCTGGCAGGACAGAGCAACTCTCAATTAAAACCAGTGGAAAATTTCCTCATCGGGAGATTAAATTGATTTCTTGATCACAGGAATGTCAGAGATGTGAGTGATTTCAGTGAGAAACTACCCTCATCCCCCTGGGAGGGGGGGAAAATAAAACCTCACAGATGGGGACATCTCATTGATTGTATGGTCCAGCATGAGAAAATAATCTTAAATATCTTAAAGACCTGAGAGCCCCCTAAGCCTGGCTTACTGAAGGCTCAACATGAACATGAATCCTCTGCCTGATTTCCCATTAGTGAGCCTGAGCCATGACCTCACTTCCGACTCCTACCTCCATTCCTCCTTGTCGTGTCACAGCAGGCATTGAAAACTTTCCCTTCTCTGCAGCAGCACAGGCCAAAGAAAGCAAGGAGAAACTAATTTCAGCCTCCAGAACTAGTAAGGCTCACGAAGCAACCTACTTAGGCCAGTGTAGGTTAGACCTCACCTGAGCCCCTGACTTAGACTCCACACTGTCTTCTCCCTTTGGCAGAAGGCACCACACACTCCTGGATGCTACTGAAGCAAAACATATTTTGTTTAACTCTCCAGGTTGACCCAAGTTGTTCCCTCATTTTGTAATCCTTTCCATTTATTTGAGCTGAATTTGGAGCAGCAAAACCACATGTGGCTTGCGTGACATTTAATTGCGAGTACTTCACACACTCCTAAATTCCTTCCTTTTGTGTGCAAGCTCTACATATTTAGTCAAGGACACATTGGGGAAGGTCAGTGGGAGGGGACAGAGAGGAGAGGAGATCTTCTAATGCATTGGCCATTCCAAAAAGAGCCTTGCTCACCACAAGAGCAGTCGTCCGTATGAACAATCCCATATTCCTATGGGCAGAGCTGTGAGGGTGAACTCAGTTATCCAACAACAGCCACTGGCTGGGCACTCATCAGCTCAGGGATGTATCTGGGTGTCTTGTGGCCTAGGAAGCTCTGAGAACATCCCTGGATTACAAATGGGGTCACTGGGAGGCCTCAAGGTTTGCGGTCATGACTAGCTCCCAAAAAATCCTCCTTCTGGGCTCTGGGACTACAAACAACAACACGGTTCTGCCTGTCCCAGATGAGCCACGAACACTGAAACAAGCAGAGGAAGCAAAGAGGAAGAGAGCCCAAAGTCTCCACTCTAAAGTTGCAGAGTATAAAATAGAGAAAAAATTGCTGATATTGAACTAATGGCAATAATTCAGTGAAGTGTGCAAGAACAGTTATTGTGTTTCCTAATTGTAATTGTAAAATTATATGGTCAAAACCAAGGGAAAAATCAAAGAAAAGATTTCACGCTCCTGCACAGCTGAGCCCAAGCCTCAGCTCAGATTTCTAAGCTCAGGAGTAAATGATTTAGTCTCTGGCTCAGCTGTCACCCCACAATTCCCATGCTGTCAGCTCCTGCTTAGCTTCTTAAGAACCAGTCAGGAGCTTTCCAATTTGTTTCCATTTCACTCCAACATTTAAACACATGGGGGGGGGGGAGGAAGTAAAATGGGAGCAATGGTTTTCCATGAAAAATTTCAAATTTCTACAGTTTTGGTTCAAAGTAGACGCAGATTTTTCTCCACTTAAGGCTTTGCTACCTAAGAGATTCTGACCTCAGAGTAACTCTTGTCCATCTGAGATTCCTGAGCTGAACCTGCCACTACCCAGACAGTGCTGCTTCCCTGTCCTCCTCCCAGTTCAGTCCCAGGTGTTGTCCCAGCCAGCTGGGTGTGCACAGACAGATCTCCTCTGGCCTGGTTCTGCCCTGATTTCCACCACAACAAATGGGAATAAACAGCCTTTTTAGTCAACTGAACCTTGCACAGAAAGGAGGTGAGATGAGTTGTGAACAATGCGTTCTGCTCCCCAAAGTGACTGAGCAGGAGCTCGGTAACAGCAGCTGAAGAGGTGCCTGAGAGAGAGGAGAGTTCATGGGCAGAGACATCTCAAACACCACCAGCAGCTTCATTTCACACCATGGAGATTAAACTTTCTTCTCAAGTGGGCATCAGCAGGGCCTTGGAGACTTCTGGTTTCTTGCTAAGGAAGCAAAGGCTTCTCTGCCTTTAACCTGGAAGTGAATCCACCAAGAACTGACATTGCCAGTTTAAGAGTTGATGAGAGTCTACTCCTCTGCACCTACGCAGCAGGTAGAACAAAACCAGCAGTACTATGAAGTTCTTCCCATCAACTCCCCTCTCCTCATCGCTCACCTTCAAAACACCTGTGGGATTTTACTGTGCAAGGAAGGCTTGTCTGTGTTCCCAAACCCCCACAGGGATGGTGGATCAGTGGGAGCTGTACACAGGAGAACCAGAGGAACAAGCACAGACTGGAGCAAGCCCACAAAACCCCCCCCTGCAGGCAGGCCAAGGCTCCAGAAAATTCCCTGAGAGCTTCTGAGGTCAATGTGTCGCTGTTCCCTTACTCGCCCCTCTCTGATGCACATGAAAAAATTGTTCCCATATGAAAGCATGAACAGCAGATGCACAATAGAAATTTAAACAAACTTCCTCTGCAGGAGGACTGCCCAAGGAAGAATGGTCTGATTCATGCAACTTAATGATGACTAAAGCCACTGTTTGTGCTTTGAAAATGTGCTGAGGTATTGGCAGCCATCTCAGACCTTTGTAGCATGTCAGCAGGTTATGGATTTGAAGACCAACATAAATCTTTCAAACTTCCATTCCAGAGGAAGGCCTTAACATTTGACCTCTGCAACATTCACTAGAAATATCTGAAAGAAAATACCAGTTTGTCAAAAACAAAGCCTTTTTCCCGAGGCTCTGCAGAAGCAGAGAGATGTTCCTTCCTGCCCCTTCATTCAAATTAAGCAACAGTAGCCGAGTGATTATGTTGCCTTTTCCTGGTCTTAAAATTAAGAGCCAGACATGGTTAAGGAGAAGTGGGGTTTTTAACTCGGTATTTATTTAAGGATCCTTAAGGTGCACCACTTCATCCAGGTGGAATGTGCCGAAATTCACCCTGGAATGCACCCTGAAATGCATCCAAAATGCCCACACACGATAGATCGCCTATACAATTTATAGGCCTTGCAAATTAGCATATCTATCAAAGATTTCCCAATGAGAGGCTCGAATGAACCCCCCCATCCTGAGGAATACCCCCCTGGATGGACCTATCTTAGTTTACAGGATGTTCTAGGGAAGACCTTGGTTTCTCAGGATAGCATAGGGCTTTCTGGTCCCAACTGTGAGGCCTCCAGGATGTTTGGTCTCCTGGCTTAACAGAATATTAGGTCTAAGCTAAGTTATCAGACTTCAGGAATTACGAATATGCATGCTAAAAGCACCAGGGATACATCAAAGCTATATAAAAGGGTATAGAACAGGTATATATAAATAAAAGGCAAAAAATCATCATGTCATCATTTACTATAGTCAAACATGGGCAGGTTGAAGATCTGTCAGGTTTGCAGAAAACACCTGAATTCAAGAGTTCATCATGATATGGCAACGTCCTGACAGCCACCACAGAGCTTGTTGGGCTGGGGAGTGGAGGAAAAGAGCAAAGATCCTCTTTGGACATAAAAGGACGGAAAGAAAAAAGAAATCTGGTTTGTGATCTCATTCTGCAGCAGAACACGTCTGAACCTCTGTGACACCCAGCTAGACCATGTGTTGTTCAACAATCCCCTGGAGCACAGGCACAACTTTCCCATTAAGAGGGCAGTCCCTGGGAATTCAGCAAGGCTGAGATTGCCCCGAGGTACTCCCAGGCAGCAGCAGGATGCACACAAGAGATCCCCTCATTACTGGACAACTTCTACCAAACATGGTCAAATAATATTCTCCAGAATGCAGCAAATTTTGTTTTCCTACTGCATTGTAAGTTACACACAGATGGGAGTTTAAACAGCACCTCTTCTCCACAGAAGACATTGATCCTGTCCCAAATTTTCCTTGACCATCTCCTCTGGAATACAACACTGTAATAGCGGTCTCTGTTCCAGGAGAGCTGGGCTTGCATCTGTTCATCTCCAGAGATCCTGCTAAATCTTATTACTGCTTCCCCCCTCTCCTTCCAGAACAGAGCTGATTGAAGAACAAAAAAGAACTTCAAGGTGAATAAAAGCCCTGTGTTAAGCATGAGGTTATACACAGGGGTTGCAGTATCACAGCAGCCTTGGAAATGTCCGTGAATCCCCAAAGCTTTGATTTCAGCATTAAGTAATGCTGGCCTGAACATTCATCCGGAAATGTGCACTGCACAGAATTTTTTATGCATAAACTTTTCTTTTTCAAAAGGTTCACTTCTCCCTTCAGGTCGGGAGACTAAAAAAACGCCAAGAACATTGGATTCACTATTGGGGTCAGTCCAGCAATACATCTCCTTCGGCTCCCTGCCTGACAGATGAGGTGAGCCAGCACCAGCTGCTCCAGTGGTAAATGTGAAACTCCGCAGTAGGCAGTTATGAAATAACCTTGGTGAGAGGAGGCTTCTTGCTAGCCTCATCCTAACCCCTATCATTTAAGAGCTGGCTTCCACCCAGAAGTCCTCAGCATCCAGAAGGGGCATATACACCTTTTTAAATTATTACATAATTGGATATTCTCTCATTAGCCTTTCGCATTTTATCGTGGTCAATCGTCCTAGAAATCGAGATGCCAACTACTTATTTACACGTCTGGGCAGAATATTCACAATATTTAATAAACATCAAGTGTTTATATTCCATCAGGCCTCCCAGTCCAAGTCTGGCCATGCTTTCCACAGAGTGGAAGACAGGAATAAACTGTCCTGCCTGAACAGCCGAGCAGCATTGCCCCTGTCGAGAAAGGAGGCAGAGGAACGTTCTGGGCAGAATTTGCTGTTCACAGAGCAACAAACTGGTCAAGAAGAGCATTTCCCACGCCATCTAAACCAACAGTATTTTTACACACTTTTTCTGGCCACCTCACCACAGTCTTTGGGACCAGTTTCCCAGCCTGGGGACTGCTGGTGTGTGCAAGAGCCTTCCCACCTCATGCAGTAACCTCGACGCAGACAGGCAGGGAAAACTGGGATACAATTATGGGAGATTTGGCAAAGCAAACATTGTTTAAGACACAAGGAATATTTTTCAGAAACAGTTCTGAAAAAAGGCTGGTCACAAATGGAATCAGACTTGTCAAATATATCAAGAAACTCCTATGCACACACGTGTGCATGTGTATATCTGGATCTATACGTATTTATGTGCCCTGGCATTCTCAACCAGGTGAAAACTGTCCAAGTAAAACTTCAGGATGTTTTTCTCTGCTGTCGTGTGCATGTTAATATTGATGAAAAATTTTCGCTGCTTTCCTCCTTCTCAGAAAAGAGTTAGAACAGGGTATTCCTCTTACCAGTGAAACACTGTCAATTATCCTCCACTTATCTGCAAGATTCCTAACAAACACTTTTAGTGGGTTTTGAGCAAGCTTTTTTTTTATTTCCTCTGCCTTTTGCTCCTTCTCCAAAGCAGAGGTAAAAATAAAATTATTTTCACTGTCTTTCCAAAACAGGTAAGATTTTCCTTTGCTGGCTGGGTGCTCCCCCACTCCATTTAGCACTTTTTTCCACTGCTGGGAAGATCCATCTTTCAGCAGAGCTACTTTTCCTGGTTTACATGGAAAGTATATATAGACAAAGGCAACAAGCCCTGATAAGAACAGCTGGGACCACAAAGGAGCTATCAGAAATTCAGCATTTATATTACAGCAACATAGAGGGGACAGAGGAAAAATCAGGTCCTTTCCCTTGGGACAGGAACTTGTAATAGAAAGAGACAAGGAAATAGAACAGTGAAGCCCATTCTCATTGTAAGTAGTCAGTATTTCCAGAGCGAGAAATTTTGTATTGCTTTTTGGGGACAAAACAGGCTTCCTAAGGATTCATTCAGATCTCCTAAATGCCTTATTATTTCATCCTGACTCAGAGGAGCAAACATCTTTGAATATCCTGCTCTGAGTCTTCTTGCCCTGAACATAAAAGGCTGAGCCCTGGATCACAGAAAAACCTGGAAAGTGCAGAGAAGGTCCAGCTACAGCAAGCTCAGTTCACCTTCCTCTCCACAAGAAAACAAATAAATAGCCCTTAAAGCTTTGTTGAGATCCAAACCTTTGTTAAAGGGTTTAACTTCACTCACTACAGTGGGTCAATCCTTCCAGAGAACCCCAGTTTTAGCCTAAACTGTGCCTGCATTGAAACAAACAGAAATGAGACTGGAGGAGGGGGAAGCAGAAGTAGGATGGGGAAGAAAGGAAAGAGTTTTCTTCAGGATTTGAACACACAGACTGAAACAAAAGAGCTTGCGAGGTGCCACCATCACCTTTCTCACAGCTCTGAAGCTACATCATTTCCCAAGGCAGGGGAGAAGCAGCTCTGAACAGCTCCAATCTCATTTGTATTTCCAGATGCAGAATAAGTTGAAACACCTCATGACCATAACATAGCAAACATCCCACTCGCTGCCATCAAAATTGCAGGCCTGGGAGCTGAGAGCAGAACTCTTCCTTGCACTTCTCCAAGACCTAGAAGGAATTTCAACCTGGCTGCACGATTTTTTTCTCCAAGTCTCCCACCTCCCTCCTGTGTCCCTGAACAACAAGAGCTGTTTTCCCTTTAATCTGCAATGCCACCTTGTGGCTATAAACAACGAGAACACGGAGACGACACCAACGTTTGAAACAAAATTCTAGGTCACTTTGACCACAGATTCAAGTACCACATCTGCCAGAGAAACACCTGATGCAGGGGGACAAAAGTCATCTGAGAATGGCTGTGTTTTATCGAAGCTGGTGTTTGCTCTGTGTGGGTTTCAGTGGCCCAAATTCATAGCAGCACGTGGAAAAGCAGCTTCTAACATAAATCCTGTAGTGGCTGAATCCATTTCATAGAACCATGGGATTCCAGAATGGGCTGGATTGGAAGGGACCTTAAAGGTCATCGATTTCCAACCCATGGCCCACGGGCAGGGACACCTCCCACTGCCCCAGGCTGCTCCAAGCCCCAATGTCCAGCCTGGCCTTGGACACTGCCAGGGATCCAGGGGCAGCCACAGCTGCTCTGGGCACCCTGTGCCAGGGCCTGCCCACCCTCCCAGGGAAGGATTTCTTCCCAATATCCCATCTAACCCCTATCAGTGTGAAGCTATTCCCCCTTGTCCTGTCTCTCCAGGCTCTCGTCAATATTCTCTCTCCATCTTCCCTTTAGGCTCCCTTCACTGCAAGGCCACACTGAGGTCACCCCAAAGCTTCTCCTCTCCAGGCTGAACAATCCCAGCTCTCCCAGCCTTTCCTCCCAGCAGAGCTGCTCCATCCCTCTGATCCCCCTGGAGCCTCCTCTGGCCTCTCTCCAGCAGCTCCAGGTCCTTCCTGTGCTGGGCCCCGGGGCTGGGGCAGCTCTGCAGGTGGGGTCTCACCTGAGCACAGGGGCACAGGGGCACAATCCCCCTCCCCTGCTGCCCAAGGACATCCCACCTGTAAAAGCAATAATTACAGACACAGCTTTTAGCTGTGTGCTGCAGAAGCTCCAGCTCCAGCCCTTCCCAACCCTCCTGGATGCAGGCTGTCCCATCAGCCAGGCTGGACGCTTCCATCCTCCCTTCTCTCTGAAAAGAGCCTCATTTTTAAGGAGTTTGTGCATTCTTTAATGGCTCCCTCAATCCCAGATTGAGTGAAACATCCCCAATCCTTGTTGTGTTACACTGGGAGAGGCCCTGGGTCCCTCTGGACTGAAAGGCCTGGCTTAATCCCAGCTGGACACTGCTAACCTGTCGCAGTGTCCAGTATCTAAAAATCTGAGTACAATTCAGCACTTTTCTTCTGAAGGCCTCAGAGGCATATTTTGAAATAATTCAGCATGTCTCTGAGTTGCCTCTTGAGCAGACAAGTATTCTTCCCCTCTCACGGCTGGCAGGCCAAGGCACACAAATACTAAACCCTTCTGGGTAGGGAGTAGCTGCCCTGCTATGCACAAAAATTATTGTATTTTTAAGCTTTAAAATATGATTCTCTCAGGAAAATTAGGAGCAGCTGTCCCTCCCTGGGACAAGCTGGCTTCTCACAAATATTTGGCATTTGGAATACTCTTGTCCTTTGACCACTGGGTCTGGTTTTCAATTAGGCCTGATTTTAATGGACAACCAGGCTATTGCTCAGGGTTGCTGGAGCACAAGAGGCAGCACAAGGCTAAATTCAGCAAGAGTGCAAATCAGGGCATTTACACAAATTAGAGCTCACAGCTCAATGTCACTCCAGATCCCTAACCCAGCAGTGGCTTCATTCCCTACTCCCTGCATCCTGCGGAGCTCTTGGCACCTGGGGAGAAGCTGGTACAGATTATTTCCATTGACACTTGAGTATCTACTCAATCAAGGTGCCTTCAGCCCCTGTCAGCAGGGCAAGCACAGAACACCCAGAGAGGGGGTTCCTCTCTCCTGGGGAGCATTCAGCACATTATCTACGGGGTGGAGGATGAGGAAATCGCCACTCATGGTTCTGCTGGGAACTCCACGGACTCCTTTCAATTGACAGCACTAAACACTGGCCTAGATTTATCCCTTCTCACTTTATACACTTCCTGAAGCCTTTAAGTGGAAGGTCTGGGAGGCAAAGCCTGGGGTAAGACTCCTAGATCCCCACTCTAATCAGCAAAGAGACAACAGCCCTCCTGAAAGTAATTAAGATCTTAGGCAGACTAAGACAATGTTTCTGTAACTTATGATGTCACTGAGACACTGCCAAAGCCCTCACTGAAATCTCAGTACACAAATCTGCTGCTGCTCTCTGTCCACAAAACCGAGTGCTGCCCCGCACAAGGAAGTTGGATGGCTCTGATGAGATTTTTGGCGTTTTAAAAAGGTTGCCGGAGTACTTGGCCATGTACTTGCTCAGAAATTGATGTTAAGTTGGTGGCTTTCTAGCTCCCCAACTCCTCCTCTTTCTTCTTTTTTAGGAACACTCACTGTGCTGGTCTTTTCACTGGCATCTGATTCTCTCCTTTGCAAGTTAACCCTACTTGCAGGACTGAAATATCTTTTCTTCTTTTTTTTTTTTTTTTTTTTAAGTATTCTAAAATTAAATTCACAATTCCAACCCATTTGAAAACACCTAAATCATCCAGGTTGGCCCTAACCCATTTTCCCACACCTAGGTTGGGACCTCACTGCTTTATAACTAGTCCTAATTACAGAAATCATCTAATTAGTGTTGAACCTCGTATGAAGAAAAGACATTAAACAATTATCTCAGTGCTGATGTGTTGATAGCTCCCTTTCCCAGCTGTAGAGCAGAACAGCCTCCTGTAACAGTGATACAGAGCTGGAGCTCCTTACTGCCAGTGCCTCTTAAATGTTGTATCTTTATTTAGTTCTTTGGCCTTTCTGATTCTGTCTGTGCTCCTGCTCCACTTCTGTTCTCGTTCTGGGAGCCTGACCTAGTTTCTCCTTATTGCATATTTCTTTCTTTCCTTTGAGGTCAGCGATGAGCTCATGATTAAACCTCTCTGGTCACCTACTATACTTTCTGAATGGGATAACTTGAACTTGGGGCCTTGAGGCTCCCTAAGGCTCTGCCAGCTTTCCTTATCTAACTTTTCCCTTAGCTCACCCTCTCAGGAGATATTTTTTCCCAATTCTTACAGTGTGTTCCAGTTAGCCTTCATTGCTGAAAGCTATTTTTTAAAGTTTTGCTGTGATTTTTCACCATATAAATGCACCTGTTTTGCTTTTACTGTCTCTATAAATGGCATTTAATCAATAAACATTTATTGACATGTAATGCATGCTTAATAAAATGCAGCAAGGAGGAGTGAAAGAACACTGGTAAGGAGCAGTAAGAGGTGATTCTGCAAACGCCTGAGCACTTCAGCTCACCAATAAATGATATTATAAAAGTGCAGAGTTTGCCAGAGCCATTTGTTAGGCAGCACACAGAGAACAGCTTCAAACTGAGAGCATGCAGTGCTCTGGCCAGAGCAGAAACCTCCCCAGAGAAGGAACCAGTCGTACCCCTAACTCAGGCAGTGTCATTCTGCTTTTTGAAGCAAACTGTGCAAGAACAGAGGGGGGGGGGGGGGAAAACCCCACTGAAGTAATTGATGAAATTAATCAATTTACTGATGTTATTCTTGCTGAGCATCCAAACAACAGGAGGTGAATTTTAACAACGCACACAGTGCATATTGAAATCACAGAATCACAGAATGGTTTGGGTTGCAAGGGACCTTCAAGCCCATCCCGTGCCACCCCCTGCCATGGCAGGGACACCTTCCACCACCCCAGGGTGCTCCAAGCCCCGTCCAACCATTGGCCCTGGACACTTCCTGAGATCCAGGGGCAGCCACAGCTTCTCTGGGCACCCTGTGCCAGGGCCTCCCCACCCTCACAGGGAAGAATTTCTTCCCAATATCTAACCTCAATTTCTGCTCTTTCAGTTTGAACCCATCACTCCTTGTCGTGTCACTGCAGTTCCTGATGTAGAGCCACTCTCTGGTTTCCCTGTAGCCCCTCAGATACTAAAAGGAAATTCACTCACATTTAGGGTACACTGGATACACAGATCCACAGAAAAGGAAAAGGCCAAGAGTAGGAACTAAAGGAATCAGTATATTCTCACACCAAGAATTAAAAAGAGATGTGGTCTTTCTCAAACTATTCTGCATCAATCCAAAACTGGAACATGAGGAGCCACTGATGGAAGGCTTATTCCACTTGCCCTCCTTAGATGCAAATAATCTCACTGGCTGTAGTGTAACCATCAATCCCCCCCTTGTGTTACCTGGAACTGCCACGAGGCTGTAAAGAAAAAAAGGAAAGCTGGGTAAATTCCAGCTTTTTTTAAAGAGACTCCTGTGGTCCCAAGGTGGTCCCTCTGTCCCACCGATTTTCTTTGCATCCATCCCTGCATTCACCTCACTGGTGCTGCAGCAATTTTCCTCTCCAAGAGAGCAACATCTCATCTCTAATTAAAAATCAGTAAGATATTCAGCTCATCTCTCTCATTCACTGTGATTTTATACCCTAGACACAAGTAAAGTTCCTGTTTCCCAGGTCTCTGAATGAGAACATGGTAGCAGCCCTTTCTTCCTCCACCACCTCCTCCTCACTCTGACCCTTATGGCTTTAACAAGTGGGTTGATTGCCACAGAATTTAAACTTCACAAACGAAAAAACACCTTCAACTGCTGTTCTCATTATTTCCCTACTTTCTAAAAGAGCACCCTTACACTTTATTCCTTATCTTCACCTCCTGCCAGGTCGCTCATGTCCTCTTTCTCCTCAGGGGCAGGCGTAGCCAGTGCTCAGCCCCAGGTTTGGGGGAACCCGGAATGAGGATCCAGCTTCATGATTTAGGTGACCTGTGCACCACCAAAGTGAAAGATTTACCAACTTCCTACAACCTACTTCGATAGCTTCATCATTCAGAGGGATCACAGAAGCAGCAAGAGCAACTGCTTTTTCTCACTTATTCTGTGATGAAGCATAGATGCCAAATCCTAGACAAACAAATGAGTTATTTGGATAAAGAAAAATCGAGAGCCACTCAAATTGGCTGAATTACAACTGTTGTCAATGAAGCATCGAAAAAGTGCATCTGGGGCTATATACAAGAGTCTCTGCACTTTACAGTCACTGAACGTCCTTTAGCCTCCCCAAAGAGGTCAAGATGAGATCGACAAATAAACGCCAGTCCAGCAAATGAGCGTATTTACTTTTTCCCAATGTGGTTTTTTTTAAGTGCTGGATCAGCCTTGTAAACTCTCTCATGCCGAGTGCACTTAGTTATGCAAAGTTTGATTGGTCTCAGCCTCCCAGAGACACCTGAAGGGGATGCTGAGATAAGCCAGCCTTGGTATTCTGCTGCATCCCTTACAGCAAAACACGGAGCAAAATGAAGCATTAATTCTGAAACCTTCAGGAGAATGAAGCAGGATAGATTCACTTGTCAGTAATGTCCATACTGATTAATATAAATGCACATGGCAGCCAATATCAGAGTGTGCTATGTGGATTTATTTACATAATTATTTGAGAATTCGCCCTCCCCTCCTTGACTTTGATGCTTGGTACATATTTATTTACACAACACTGCACTGCCAAACAAGCCAAATGTTTCCCAGAAAGACATCAGAAGAATTACAATTGTTTGAGCAGTGGTTATTTCAGGATGATAAAAAACAAACTCAACTCAAATCCATTTAGCAACTGAAGTGCTTTCCCCAGATGACAAACAATGCTGCTGCTGTCCTTGTGTGGTCACTGACCTTGAGTGGCTCTGAAGGCACCAAGGCAGCTGAGGAAGAAGCTGTTGTAGGTGCAAGCTCAGGCAGAAAACTGTGGTATTCAGCAAGGTGGGACAAAGGCCCAGTGCCCACAGGTGGTTTGGACAGGGAAGAAATTTTGAGATGTTCCATCATGTGACAGGGAATAGAGATGAGGGTTTAGAGGCTTGTATGAACCTGTATCTTTACCACAGGTGATCTGCAGATCTTCTGGACCCAGCCAGGTGATCCAGAGCTTAATTTCCATCAGTTTCCAGATAGACAAAGACAGAAATAGATAGAGGTAGACAGAGAAATGCCCCACAAGCTACCAGCGGGCTCCCATTACACCAACAGACATCACCGCTATCTCTGGATCTTGATACCTTATCAAATCAGATATCACCACTATCTCTGGATCTTGATACCTACCAGCTATCACCTGCTGGTAAGGGGACATGCTGTACAATGCCCTTTATGCACCCTCATCACTGGCAGGATGGTAGAAACCCACTCTGATGGTCACAGCGCCACTTTCACAGCACGCATCGAGCCTAAAGCCACAAAAATCCAACCAGTGAAGCTCGCAGGGCTTAGTCCTGAGCAGTGTGAACACAACCCTGGTGCACTCTTGTCATGACACTGAGAGGTGCACACAGCCAGCATTCACTTGATATTCCATTATTTCTATGTCTCATTTGTTTGCTGAAATTAGAAAGAAAAAAACAACAACAACAAAAAAAACCCAACAACAAATCTCGAAAGTCAAATCAAATATAGAGAAAAAAAGTTAACTAAGCTTTACAGACCTTCCCAAGGTATCAGTTAGAGTTTTTGGCAGGGGAGACTCTGGTTTTACATTCATCTGGACACAACATGTTTTCTTTCCAGATCCTGACAGATCACTAGAGTTACTCAGCACACAAACAATGCCTGTTGTTTTGGAGCTGATTTCTCAACCTATTATGTGTATTCCTGTTTACAAACAGTGGCTGCAGCATGCAGAAAATCTGCAGGCAACTTCACTGCTCCCACTTAACTCCTCTGCCTGCATGTGGGCAAGCCTCAAGTAATTTTCCATGGTCACACCGAGCAGCAGAGTCCCAGGATGGGGCAGGTTGGAGGGGACCATAATGAGTCACCTGGTCCAAGCTCTCCACTCAGGCAGGGCCATCCCAGAGCACATGGCACAGGACTGTGTCCAGATGGTTCTGGAATATCTCCAGTGAGGGACACTCCACACCCTAGAATCTGTTCAGGGCTCGGTCACTGCCCAGGGAAGAAGTTCTGCCTCGTGTTCAGGTGCAACTTCCTGGGCATCAGTTCCTGCCCATTGCCTTTTGTCCTACTGAGCAGAGCCTGGTCCAGCTTCTGACACCCTCAAAGCACCAGAAACTGAACCCAGAAACCTCAAATGGTGGAAGGAGCCATGAGGAGTAGGGGAGGTAACATTGCAAAGCTTTTAATAATTATAACAATTGTCATAATTACATCATCATAATGACATGAGATGGTGGCACATGCTTTAAACACATCAGACAATTTATATTGTAGAGCATATGTGGACTCCTGGGGAGAAAAAACAACCAAGCCTTCAAGTTATCCAATCTACAGCTGGAGACATCAGGAGACAGAGAACAAAGCTGTGTCCATTTGCTGGAAGTTTTGGGTTGTTCAGGATCGTGGGCCCAGAGTTTTGTCCTCAGCTCAAATGAGAACAGAACTGCTCAAAAGCAGAGTGTGAAAAATCAGCCAGAATCATGAAGTTTTGCCTGGCTCAGGAGAGGGATCAGATTCATGTAAAATTATAGTTCAAATTGGTTTCCACCCAAGATCATAAATCCACCTAGGTTTGCCAATAGGATTCTGACTGTCAGCAAATCCTTTCTTTTGGCAATGCCGGATAATTTCAAGAGCTTCAGAGGAAAACTCTTGAGGGTTTGCCTGAGCCATTGGTCTTTGGGAGGAGAAAAGGAGGTGAGGGTCAAGGACACCCCTGAGGACAAACACCCCAATGACCTCCCCACACTGGGATTACAGTGGCAGGGACATGGTCTCTGGGGTGTCTTTGTTCCTGGGCCGCTGCCAGACAGGACATCTGGGGACCAAAGCCCTCTGACATCTATACTGAGCTTCTCCTATCCCTGCTTCACCACTGGCATCTCCCCTCAGCAGGCTGTACAGGTAAATCAGCACCTGACTCCCAGGGTGACACTGACCGTGCCGTAATTAAGCCTCTCCTGATGGGAGAGATCTCTTAAAGTCCTTGCCAGGAGTTCCAGAGACAAATGGGACTCTCAGCCTTCGCTGCTTCTAGAGAGTTGTTTATTAAGTCTTATCAGAGAAAAAGAGTCACTAGCATGATCCAGACACAGCACAAAGCAGGGAATGCAGGAGAAAGCCGAATTATCAAGATTACACAGCCTTTTTAAAGGTAAATCAACCAACGGTTACTAAAAATGTACATTATTTTTACTCTTCTACCAATTATTGAGTAACACAGCCAGGAACTGGAATTCTTTGTCCAATCATCCCAAACTACTTTTGCTGCAGAATATGGAGTAGTAGCAGAAGAAGAAGAAGAAGGTTTGGAGAACAACAACAATCCTCCATTATCTATTTACTACATTAACAAACCCAAAACCTCTAAATTTTTCACCCTGTGACAATCTTACATAGTAGTCTATCACCTAATTCACAGCAGTGTGTTTCTAATTCTTCTCTAATAGTAGACAGTTTTTTCCAAGGATGAAGGTCAAAAACAGTGTTGTTCAGGGGGGGTGAAACCCCTCAAAACAGGCAGAGAAACATTCTCTGCACTCTGGGTTCTTACACCAGGGGAATTAGAAAGCCACATTTTTAACCTATCTGAGCTCCTGTAGATATAAATGATAGAATTATTTAGGTTGGAAAAGACCTCCAAGATCATCAAGTCCAATGGTGAACCCAGTACCATTGTAATCATCACTAAATTGTGTCCCCAGGGGCCACATCCACACAGCTTTTGGACACTTCCTGGGACAGCAACTCCTCTGCTGTGCTGGGCAGCCTGTTCCAGTGCCATTCAGGGAAGTGGTGGAGTCAAATCCCATCCCCTAAATCCCACCAAGAGACTTTCATCCTCAGAAAAATACATCTGCTACCACCACTCCAACACAGACCTGATGCATTTGGCCAGTGACACAGGCCAGGCCCTCAGCAAGGGCAATACAGATTGGGCCAGTGGGGAGAAACTGGGGTTTGGAAATGAAGGGATGATTAAACAAAAATAAAAATCACTTCTCAGAGCCACAGGGATTTACTATTTTGCCTGTAGCTTTGGAGGCTCAGGGAAGCAGCATTCACAGTAGTGCTCTCTCCTGATAAGTGCAAAGGGCCCCCTCATATTTCTCCTTCTTTCTGCAGTTTAATACACGGGGGCTGAGGCTGCGACCATGACCTCAGCTGTCTTACAATGCTCCCCCTCCCCGGGGAAGCCCCACACTTATCCTTTAACCAAGAATTAAGTCTGCACGCAGCTCTGTGCATTGAGGAAAATCCCAGCACACATTTCTCCTCTTCCACCCAATGCAAAACGAGGATTGATTTTGCTCCAAGCAAGGAGGAGCATTTGGAATATAATGAAGCTGGAAAGGGTGGAGTGGGAGTACAAAGAGATGAGTCCAAGCTCAGCATGACAAATGGTACACAGGACCACTTGGTTTTATTATACACTATCAAATATCCCTAACTTAAACAGCAAAGCTAATAAGCATGCCAATGTATATATTTACATTGCCTGAAATGTGCACAACCCTGTACAAAAATTAGAGTGCAACTGTTATGATCAAGCCATTAGAGAAAACAAAATCAATCCAAAGCATAGACCAGCCTTGCTAACGAGCTCCCTGCTTTGCTGCCTCCCCTTTCCTCAGAAACTTTGTGGCAGAGTGAAGCTTTTCTGACCTCAGAATGAAGGAACTTGCACAGGAAAGCTGAAGAACTAATTGTAATGGTACTTCATCGAGCTAAAACGCAAATAAAACTGCAGTGCTGGAAATACAGACCATGAACCGGAATCAGGGGCAAGAGGGAACTTAATTCTCTTTGTAATTCTGTAAACAAGACTTTGTGGAGTATTTTGGGCAGTGGGCATGTCCCACCTGCCTCCTCTCTGTAACCCAGAGTGATTTCCCTCTTGCTCTTAGCTCTGGAAAGAAAAGGGTTTCAGTATTTTGACGATTCTCCCATTCCCATGCCCAAAAAAAGTTGAAATTGCAGAAAGTTTCTATGGAGCAAAAAGCTGATGAGGAAAGGGAGAAAATGTAGCTTGGCTAAAGTAGAATGCCCTCCTTTTAAAGTTTAAAGATATCCTGTTTTGCTTTAGATCACTTCTACTTCATGTCTCTTTCTCTATATTTAGCTTAATTTCAGCTATTATATAATTTAGAATTCTTTGTTGTTGGATAAAAGAATATCTATAAAAAAACAGAGCCCTTCACATGAGAAATTTGGAAAAATCCAGATTATTCCTGTCCATGAAGATATTAATATTTTTACTGAAAATTTTCCAAACCAGTCCTGCCTCTCTAGGCAGAGGCAGAGCTCTTCATAAGCTTGGTTTTGCAGCCCACATGGCCTTTCAGTTCTTCAGGCTTTTATTTGCAATGAGTTTTTAAATAGTGTAAACCTGTCAATAAAACCCTCTCCAAAGGGGCTGAGGGGCCTGAATATTTTGCAGGTTCACCTGCAGCTCTGGAGAACTTGGAGAGCTCCAGGCAACCAGGACTTCCCTGGACAATGCTCTGGAGAGGCAGCCCCGGGAGGAGCAGCTGAGGGAGCTGGGAAAGGGGCTCAGGCTGGAGCAAAGGAGGCTCAGGGGGGACCTTGTGGCTCTGCACAAGTCCCTGACAGGAGGGGGCAGCCGGGGGGGTCGGGCTCTGCTCCCAGGGAACAGGGACAGGAGGAGAGGGAACGGCCTCAGGCTGGGCCAGGGGAGGCTCAGGGTGGACACCAGCAGGAATTTCCCCATGGAAAGGGTGGTCAAGCCTTGGAAGGAGCTGGAGTCCCAATCCCTGGAGGTGTCCAAGGAATGATTGGATATGGGACTGAGAGCCATCACAGAATATCCTGAGCTGGAAGGGACCTACAAGGAATATCAAACCCCATATAGGATACCCCCAACAATCCCACCCTGTGCCTGAGGGCATTGTCCAAACACTTCTTGAGCTCTGCCAGGCTCAGTGCTGTGGTACCATGGTCTTGTTGCAAAGGTGGGGATCGGTCAAAGGCTGGACTCGATCTTGGAGGTCTTTCCCAACCTGACAGAGTCTGTGATTCTGATTTCTCCTGTTTCTGCCATGGGAGGCTGACAACCAGCCTTGCTCTAGGATATTGCCGGGATGTCTCCTGACATGAGGATGTTGCAGCCTCCACACAACAGAGTCCACTGTGCCTGTCACAACAGCCAAGGGGACACCAACAACATGCAAAGGGCAAACAGAAGAATGAGCAATTTTAAAGGTAAATGTTTCTTAGGCCAGCAAAGAAAACCTCCTCTGGACTCAGAAGATGGTTTAAGTGAAGGAGCAAATGCTTGACAAAGAAGCCAGAGACAGATCCCTGCCTGCTCACACCTTGAACACTACGATTGAAGACATCCCGGACAGATCCTTGGCAGATAGAAATGGGCATTTACTAATTTCCATCTCCCGAGGATCTGCTTCTCTGCTATCATGGCAGCTAGGATACATATAAATCTAATGTAAAGAATAAATTTCCATGACATTTTTATCTGCAAGGACCCCCATGGAACATATTTTTTTTTTTTCCATCAAAATATAGTTGCCACAAAGGTCAAGTGCAGAAGTTTCTCAGGTACAGCATGTACAGGTCAAGTTCACCATCTCCACTAGAAACTGCACCAAGGAAGCTTGGTACAAACACAGTTTATACCTTCTGGAGCTCAGCAGGTACCCTGGGACTAAATCTTTTGACATTTGTAAAGACCTCTCTGCAACCTAGAGGTCAAATTTTGATTTTACAGATTTCCAAGGTAACTCCTACCACCAGATCTGTTGATGGAGCATCAAACCACGAAGGAAAATTGTTTTGCTGCTCAGTAACTCATGCTCCCCTCATCCCATCCATAGCTCATGCTGCAAACATCTCCTGTCCCAGGCCTGCACTGGCCGTGGTTCAGGCTCATGTGCAAGCTAGGCAAAACAAAACACATTTTCTCCTGGCTCCAGCCATATGCCAGCAGATGTTTGAGCTGAGATTTTCAAGATGCATAAGGACTTTTGGGTACGTAATCCCTCA
This sequence comes from Corvus cornix cornix, assembly GCF_000738735.6. Classification (NCBI taxonomy): domain Eukaryota; kingdom Metazoa; phylum Chordata; class Aves; order Passeriformes; family Corvidae; genus Corvus; species Corvus cornix. The sequence continues at coordinate 8,189,605 of NC_046346.1, forward strand.
TGTTCCAAATCCCTTGCTTCCTAAAGCAAGCCTTTGAGCTCAGGAATCACACAGTGTCCAAAAAAGAGGCATCCAATGCATTTTAAGGACAAGGTGTTTTTATCTGAAGCACTAAATCATCTTTTCACAGCAGTAAATTACTGAAACTGTTATTGAGCAGTTCCTGAAATGAAACAGAGGCCTGACCTCTACAACGTCTCCAGCAAACGTGAATTCAGGCCAACGAGGTCAACCAAGAATCACTTGCACCCTTTGCATTCTCCCAGCTCATCAGGAAACTCTGCTAAAAGAGCCCTACAACGAGCTAGTAACTGATACATGAATTCAGGGAAAAACAGAATATCAGGTAATTTCATCTGCCCGTTATCCTCAATGAGTACAACTCCCAGAACAGGGCCTGGGCTGCCTGAATTCAGAGCTGCAGTGAGAAGGGCTGCAGGGCTCCCAGCCCCCCAGCAGTATTTTCTATCGGTTACTTAAAAAAAGTTTCCACTGGTTAATTTTCTTTAACTTCCTGGGTCATTTCCATCTATTCCCCAAGTTGACTTAACTACATATCATCCCTATTTCTGATACGTCAACATAAAACCATAATCTCAAAATCAAGCAAAAGTGTTTGCTGTAACAATGAACGGCAGAAAAAAAAAAAAAAATGAGTTGCTGATCTATACTCGACAATAAATGTTCCTATAGAAGAGTTTAGGCCTATCTTTCTACAGATTGAAAAACATTCACTGCAAAACCAGTTGGAATTCTGTTTTCAGGAGATTCATAAACCCAAACAACACTGGACTGACTCACATTTTTTGGCATTTCCTTTGGATTTTTCATGGCATTAAAGGTGAGAAGCAAATTAGCCATTAAACTATCAATTCTGAGCAGATGTCATTTATCTCTTCCACCAGATCTTGGCCACAAGGAATTTCTTGAGAGCTGGGTTGAGGCAGACAGAAAATGTCCTGATATAACCCTAGTGCAGAAATAATTTAGATAACTGCATAACTGCAGCAGGAGTAGCTTGAAAATTCAACTTTTTCACAAATATCTGAAAGTCTGTCATTGCAAGGACCTTTCTGCAAGATACAGGGTTGAGATATTTCAAATATGGTTTCCTAAATGATATTTTCACACCAATATGAGTCATCCTGGTGATACATCTAACTCAAAAGAAGTGGCACTAATAGACCACACTTTGATCCAGCTTAGCCCTTATTATGGCTTTTTATCTATAAAGTATTTATAGAGTTAAGTTCTAATAAATGTTTAATTACTGCTTAAAATTAAGCTAAACCAGCTATTTAACAGCTCTCAGCTGCTATTAATATTCATACCAGAGCTCTGTGATTAATGCATACAGGGTTTTTATGACCTTTAATTCAAATTCTGAATCACTGTTTGATTTGGCCATTGTTAACATACTTTTTGTTGGCTACTCACAGATTGTTTTACAGTTTTGAAAGCATTTGAGAAACACTGATTCTCTGTGCAGAACAACTCCATTTAATTAGCCCTCTTTTAAGAATGTAGTCTGCTTAAAATTTGAACTGTCTGAAAGGCAACAAGGGACAATGACTGTTATTGCACAACATTTCTTTCACCCCAGTCCTAGAAATCAATCTGATCAGGATGTTCACGATGCTAAGAGCTGTAAAAACACATAACAAATGGAAGCCCACCTCGCAAAGAACACATCTTCTGAAGAGATCACAAATACAGAAAGTCTGCTGAGACAGCTCTGCCTTGGGCTGGGCTTGGCAGAGGCAAAGGACTGGCATTAAATGTGACTCCAAGCAGAAATGGTGTGCTAGAACACACACTGGTTTATAAATATGCTAATATCTTAAATTGTGTTGCTATCAGAGCAGGGACTGGACAGTTTACAGAGAATAAATGCAACAAACTGCCTTTTCTTAAGGAAGAATAATGGCTGAGCCATCACAGCCCAGACCCTGATTGCATTTAGGAGTGAGGAGTAACAGCAAAGAATACATTGGGCTAAGGCAGCACAGCATCTGCACGATCAATATATTGAGTGCCACATATTTCACTTACAAATGCACCTATAAATATATAATGGTGCATAAATAGTGCTTTCTTATAGAGGCCTCTTTGGCCACAAGGGCTCTATGGCCCCTCTTCAAGGGATCCACCAGTTTGTCAGTCAAAGCAGGATTCCTGCTCTCCCAGGGTCTGCTCCTGAGGGGAAAGGATCCCATCTGTGGAGCTCTGACAGTCTGTGCTGTGGGACATCCACGGGACTGACTTCACAATGAGCACTCTCGGAAAAAACAGCCTGGAAAAAAGGTGGGGTTGGGGTCACCTAATTGTGGCCTTCCAGAACCTGAAAGGAGCCTAAGGAAAAATGGAGAGGGGCTGTTTATAAGAGCCTGGAGTGACAGCAGAACGAATGGCTTCACATTGACAGAGGGCAGGGATAGATGGGATATTGGGAAGGAATTGTTCCCTATGAGGGTGGGCAGGCCCTGGCACAGGGTGCCCAGAGCAGCTGGGGCTGCCCCTGGATCCCTGGCAGCGTCCAAGGCCAGGCTGGACAGGGCTTGGAGCAGCCTGGGACAGTGGAAGGTGTCCCTGCCCATGGAAGAGCCTTGGAATGAAATGAGCTTTAAGATCCCTTCCAACCCAAACCATGCTGGCAGATTCTGTGACTTTTGGGGTTTCGATCCTTGCCTCTCTATACCACATTACAACCTGCAAGTTATGTAAGGAAATAAGTAAATAATCCTTTCCAGACTTTTGTTTTGTTTTGTTGCAAGAGAGAATGCAGATGTCAATATCTATACAAAAAATAAGTTACTGAAACACAAAGCAGTGCACTTGCAGGAATAGCGTAGGAGGAACTGTGAGAAACTATGTCACCACATTGCTCTCTGGTTTTGGGCAGTTCCAAGTTCCCCTCCCAATTTTTGTTTCAATTCTAAGCACTTTAAGACTCTCAACATTAGATGAAAACAATACTCAGCATACCAAAGGCCAGATTCCCATCTGGGACTCAATGATATTGTAATAATCATCTCAATACTGAGCGGTATTATAACACAGAAACCCAGCATGATGGATCTTTTCCCATCCCTGGAGGTGCCCAGGCTTACAGATAAGAGAAACGTGGGAATTCAACTCTTCAAACTTCATGTGTCTCATTAAAGAAGTAATTTATAGTCTCTCATTAGAGAAAGTGATTTTGTTTTAAATTGTTGTGCATGAGAAAAAGCCAACTATGAGCAAGGGAATTACTGAAGGTTATGCTTGCTCCTTTATCCACCAACTCCAAGTGGGATTAAATTGCCTTGATACAGATTCAAATTTAATTTTGGAAGAATGCATCATATTTCTCTCTGCAATACCAATCTGAAAAAAAATAAATTATAATAAGCAAAAAGGATATAAAAATATGATATCAGATATGACTTGTCTCCACTTCAGCTGAATGACTTTATTGTTGGTCAAAAAAAGAAGTTGAGTTACTTCTCTGTCCACTGAACTTCTGACTCTGATACATTTCAAATTCCAATGCAAAGGGACGGAGCTCTGGGTGAGTCCATTTGCCTCCCTTCTTGGAAAACGCTGTGGTTTTGATGAGCACTGTAATGACAGCAAGTTTGCTGGTGCTATTTATTCAATCATCAAGTCAAATATTCCCTCCATAGCCATAAATCTGAGCAGATTCTGTGAAAAGGCTTGTCTAGTTTAGCGAATGATTGGCACTTTTCACCCCTACAAGAAATGATTTAAGGAAAAAAATGTATTGCCACAGTAATTATACTATTTGTGTGCTGCCATTGGAGAGAATAATAATACTTCTTCGTGTTTAGAAATATTCATATTATTCCATTTGTTCAGACTTGGATTTAATTCATGATACAGTTCAACAGCCTCAAAGAACTTCAACTAAAACAATTTACATTTGGAATTGCCCTGTTTGAAGAATCTGCAATGTGTCCTTGGTCCTGCTTCCTCAAGTTAGAGATGACACTGGAGATTGATTTTAGTACTTTCTGGTTCACTTAAGGACAGGATTTATTCCTGAATCCTGATTATTCCTACCACAAACACCTTTGCTCCAGGAGCTACCTGAGTGAAACTTGCCTATCCCATGGAAAATGCAATTCCATTCCTGTTCCCTGCTAAAAGACATTAGTTTAAGCCAAGTAATTCATGGTTTTAGTTTCTCCTTCACAGTCATGGCCTCAAGCTTTTGGACAGAGTTTCAATTTCTACTAACAGCTCAAATTGTGTCCATCACAAGTGTGGCTGTTGCAGAAAGAGAATTGCTGTGGAATTCAGTAAATTAGGATTAATTTCTTTTGCCTAAGAGAAGCAATAATTCCAATGTCCATAACATACTTCTTCCCACCCCCACAAACCATGTGCCATGGAAAAAGTCAGTCATAACAGCTAAAGTCACCTCCTAAACTAGGATGCAATGACACAAATTTTGATCCCAAATCCCACTATTCACAAGCAACATTTGTACATCACTGATGGCTTTTCCATTTAATTCTCACATCACCACTCACACAGGATAAATAGCAAGGCTCTGAAATGGATAAAAACTAACAATACACCAGTGTTCCAGGATTCAAACCCCTCCCTGCTGCAGCGCTGTACAAAGATTCTGTCTGCACTCTATAACAGATTGCTGTTTATTTTTCAACAAACATGAAGTAGTCTCAGAGAAGAGATAATAAGAATTTTTAGTTTCTAGTACACTGGGGTTATTGCAGAGTGAAGTTTGTATCATACCAGAGATGGCTGAAATTATTTCTCAGATTAAACAGTTTTCTTATGGCTGGCGGTGCTGGGTTGGACTTGACAATCTTAAAGGTCTTTTCCAGCTTAATGATTCTGTGATTCTAAAATGCTTTTTCAAGCACAAATGTTTTGTTTTGTGGAAAACTGTTGACACTGTTGAATGTTTTCATTAGGAAGAAGAATAGCAACTTCAACTCCTTGGAATCAAATGGCAAAGCTTTGTAAAGGTTTCACACTGCTCATTTTGGATTGTTTTGTTTTTACCTGCTGGGACTCCTCCTTGGGTTTTGTGGCAAGTGTGATGAAGATCCACACACAAGCTGTGACCACTGCTGGGAGATGCTGAAGTGTCTGCAGAAGTGAGAAGAACTGATCTCTAAGAACAGGCGTGAATATGCACATATGTGTAGAAAAGACAACGCTTTACATCCAGCACTCACCCACCTCTGGAGTGATCTGGTGGGTCAAGACACTGAAAGTTGTGGCTTTACACGAGACAGAATCATAGAATGGCCTGGGCTGGAAGCGTCCTTAAAGATCAGCCAGTCCCAACTTCACCTTCCACTATCCCAGGTTTCTCCAAGCCCCTCCAGCCTGGCCTTGGGCACTGCCAGGGATCCAGGGGCAGCCACAGCTTCTCTGGGCACCCTGTGCCAGGGCCTCCCCGCCCTCCCAGGGAAGGATTTCTTCCTGATACCCAACCTAAATATCCCCTCTGGCAGCACGAAGCTGTTCCCCCTTGTCCTGTCACTGCAGGTCCTTGCAAATAATTTCTTCTCTCTGTCTTTCCTGTCAGCTTCAGGCACTGAAGGCCACAATTGGATCACTCCAAAGCCTTCTCTTCTCCAAGCTGAACAATCCCAATTCTCCCAGTCTTTCCTCCAAGCAGAGGGTGCTCCATCCCTCTGATCACCTTGGTGTCCCCCCCCGAAGTTGCTGGGTGGTGGACAGGAGCCCATAGATGACCAATGCATACATTAAAAGGCAATAATGTTCCAGTCTCTGCCAGAATGGGCAGGAGCCTCAGGGTAGGATCCCCCAGAACAGAGTTTGGGATCATACACAAACTGTGCAGCTCTCAGCACTCAAAATTTAAGTTTTGCTGCATTTAAGCATGTGAAGAAAAAGCTGCTGTCCGAATTGCTGGTTGGGTCACAAAGTCCCCAGGGCACAGGAGGAACAGGGTGGCAGGAGCCAAGAGCTCTTGCACATCTCTGGATAACCAGCACGCCCAGCCTGGTGGCTCCCTGCCCTTCCACAGGGCAGTTGCTGGGGAAAACAGGGTGCAGCTCATGAGGGGAACGGGAATATTTTAACTGATGACACCCTGCAGTGCTGTGAAACCAGCCTGGGTTTACCCAGCCCGGGCAAGGCTGCCTGGCCATCGCTGCCCCGACCCTGGGGATGCTTCAGTCCCTGGGCCACCACTGACATGTGAGCAAGAGGCAGTTCAGGCACCAGAGAGGGAAAAACCCCAAGGAGCAAAGGGAAACAGCCTTACAGGACACAGAAAGTCTGCCTGGCTCTTTCCAACAGAGCAGGAACTGCCCCCCGAAGCTCTGTCTCACGTACAGGCTCTCAGAAAATGCAGGGATTGGGATTAGCAGCCCCCAGAATGTGGCTGGCAGCTCACTGGCAGGGGTGCAGCTTCCCTCTGCTCTGCACTCTTGGCTCAGGGAGAATTCATTGTGCACAGAACATCCAGAAGGAATAAACCCTCCTGGTGCTCAGAACAGGACTTTTGCCCCTTTTGCTGCTTTGTGCTCTCCTCCTCCTTTTCATACTTTCAGAAATAGAGAATATGTATTTTTAATAATACAGATTTCTAAAGAACTGAGTATGCAACATTTCCTTTTCCCCCAGGAACGCAGCAACCGCTGCACTAACACCGACACGGAGGAGAACTGTGGAAATCCATCTGCCAGGAGAGGCAAATCAGAATTACATTGACCATAAACGCCGCAATTACGCCTTGGGGCTGAGCATTAGTGCTCACCTGAACAGTCTGTGCACGGCAGGGATGGCGTGACTGCAGAAAATCCTCCACCTCTGCAGCGAGCTGCACTCCCGGGCCACAGAGCCATGAATGTTTCATCTCCCTGCAGCCCTGGAGAGGAGGAACCACGGGAGCTCCGGGCTGGAATCGCGCGGAGCAGCTGTTAATGAGCATCGCCTTCAAACCCTTCTGCTGCTCCAAAGGGACCTGCAGGGAATCGGAGAGAGTCCCAGAACAGGGGGAAAATGTGCTGGGGCTGAGCCCCTAAGCTTAGGAGATGGCTGCATGCTGTGGAGAGGGATGCCAAAGGATTAAGCTTCGTCTTACAAGTCTAAGGCTTGACCTGAAGCTTATTAAGGTCAGTGGAAAACCTTCCATGGATGTCTCTGAGTTTTGGTCCAGGTACACAATGCACTGATCTCAACTACCATCACTACCATTTATTTTTGCCATTGCAACTTCATGTATTTAATTCAAGTTGTAGTTGTGGGTACTCGTGACCTTCCTCAACTAAAATCCCAGGTTGTTTAGGTAGAAAAAATGGCTTCCAGATTTTCATAGACAGTCTGGTTGTAGGGAAAACAAAGAGCTGAAACTTTTACCCAGGATAAAAACAAGAAAACTAAGGAAAAAAATAGACATTAATCCTAAAAATCTCCCTTCTGTGACAAAGAAAGCAGAAAAAATACCCAAACCAACAAACCCAAAGAAAATAAACCAACTCTTTTCTCTGGTATTTGGCTAAGGAATTGGTTTCAAAGGTTCCCCTAAAGCATTTTTGTGCTTTGACACTTCATACTATAGATATTGGCTCAGTGCTTCCATACCAGAAAAATAGACTAAAACACCTTTTAGCACATCATCAATCCTGATCAGAAAAGGACAAATTAGACAAGTTGCTGGGGAAGACTCCAGTAAACAAACTGGAAAACTTCACTCAGCTGAGATTTCAACCCAGCCACCTGGGTACCAATGCAGAACACGCAGCACTTGTGTGGCTTAAAAATAAATATTTTTTCTTTAGGAAAGAAAAATCAGACAAATAGATACAGTCTGCTCAAAATTAAACCCTAAATTTGAAAAGACAGGAAGAGGGAAATGGGTGGGAAGAGATAGATAATTCTATACAAACACAAATATATGTCAAGTAGCCAGAAGAAAGTTCTGAGCTCAGAGAGGAGCAGAGGGCCAGATCCTCGGCAGAGATAAATCAGCCCAGATCCATCAAAATCAAGGGAGACACAGCTCACTGCACCAGCTGCCAATCTCATCCATCAACCAGACTCTCCACCAACTTGCATTTTGGGCCCTGCAAAAAAATTTCCTCTTGGAGTATAAAGCCTGTATTTATCCATTGGCCTTAGAAAGTATGCACAGCTGTGACATAAGTAACCCCTGCTCTGTTTTTAAATGTATGCAAACATAAAACGAAGAAGAAAAACGACATTAAAATAATGTTAAGGATTTGGCTGGGGGCCATCAAAGCTAGGACATTCCAAGTTAAAGCTGAAACGACATCCTTAACCTTAAGTCACCCCATTGTGCCTGGGTATTGCAGCTGCTGAAAGGGGAAAATCAGAGCGGTTACGGTCTGGCGTGTGAATGAGAGCTGAGGGACTCTTAAATCCAGGATTATTTGGCTGCCGCACACCACGCACTGCAGCCACGTGCTAGCAATCCTTATGCAATCTTTGCTGGGAGAGGGGAAAAAAATACATCCCTCAGGCTGCGTTTGCACACTGAGGGGACTTCTGGAGAGAGCAGAAAGGGCACTTTTTTAATTAAGGCAAGAGCTGTAGCTGGGTTTGTGGAGGGTGTGAGGAGCAGCAAGGACCTGAACCCCCAACTCAGATACCTGAGACTGACAGGGAACCTCCTGCACCAACTGATCCTGGGGCAGCAGCAGGTGAATCCCTCACGATTCAGCTACTTTTCATCCAGGAACTTTTCAGAAGAGGATCTTTCTGACAAAAAGTTCCACTTCCCAGATTTTTTTTTTTTTTTTTTTTAATTCAGAGTTTCAACACACCAACGTCAAATTTCCTGAAAATCAGAACTGCTTTTTGTTTCCAAAAGGAGCACATTGAGACATTGGACACACTAAGGATTTGGTTGAATTGGATTTTTGGCTTCTAGGCATTTACTAGTTTGGGCAGAGATTCCTTCTCTTTTCTCACTTTTTCTCTTTCCACCAATGCATCTCTTCCTTCTTCCTCCATCCCTAAAATGGCAGAAACAAAGACAGAGAACAGAAAAGTAAAACTATAAGAAACCATCACAGAAATCCTTCAAGTCCAAACTTAGCCAGTGTCTCAAGAGTGCTGGAAGCTGTAGGTAAAAGCAATCATAAAAACCACTTGTACACGCACATCTGCATGCAAATCAAGAGCAGTACATAAATATTTGTAGTTTAGACTAATATTTGCTTGACGTGAGCAATAAACAACTGGGGCAAAGTTGGTTAATATAGACTTTACATCTTTTTGAAGTAGTCCAGCTAGTCATTGAGTTAAAATAGTGGGTAAATTGTCAAGCTCAAAGGTTCCCAAAGCCCTCTCTAGCCCTGCTTTTCTGCAGTTCTCTGGCCCATGGGTTCAGCACATCCAGAAGCACTCAGGTTACTGGGGACAGTCATTGAGAGCTGTGGCTGAAGTGCAAACTCCTGTGACAGTCTCCAGGAACATGTCCCTACATCCAGCTTGCCTTTGTTTCAAGCAGCTGCCAGCACCCACCACTGGGAAAGACCCTCGGCCCTGGTCTCTTTTTGCCTTGAGATGTAAGGGAAATACTTCCCAACAATTGTATTTTCCAGCTCAATGTCTCATCTTGCAAGAGAAAGCACAACAAAAGGTAAAAATGTTATTTTTATAGAAGACATTACTATGTCTGAGCCCTTGTGCTCCAAAGGGATAGGAAAATAACCAAATGGGTGCAATAAACTCTCTCTGCATTCCTTTGCTTGCATGGTACCAGTACATTTCTGCCTCTGTAAACTCAGCCCTGATCTCAGGAGTGAGAAGAGACAAGGAGGGATGGAAAGGCCTGAGGGTTCTGATGTTTTGTTTTGCCATGGCCTCCAGCAGGGCTGTGCCCCTTTGAATGCTATGGAATTAGGATTGCTCAGCCTGGAGAAGAGAAGGGTTTGGGGTGACCTGATTGTGGCCTTGCAGCCTGACGGGAGTTGACAAGAAAGATGGAATGAGACTATTTACAAGGGCATGGAATGACAGGGCAAGGGGGAATAGTTTCACACCGACAGAGAGGAGAGTTAGATGGGATATTAGGAAGAAATTTGCCCCTGGTGAGGCCCTGGCACAGGGTGCCCAGAGCAGCTGTGGCTGCCCCTGGATCCCTGGCAGCGTCCAAGGCCAGGCTGGACAGGGCTTGGAGCAGCCTGGGACAGTGGAAGGTGTCCCTGCCCATGGCAGGGGGCAGAACAAGATGATCTTTAAGATCCCTGCCAACCCGACTCATTCTGGAATTCCATGAAATTAGAGTCACCTACATGACACCTACACCCTGTTGGGTGACACGTTGACCAAGGATTGGTTCATTCACTCAAAAGATATATGCAGAATCTCCACTACCTCCTCACTACTCTCCCTTCCCAGTCTCTCTCTGCTGCTGCTGAGAATACTTCATTTCAATATGAAGGAGGGGAATGGCACAAGGATGGATTGCAATAACCATTTAATCACAAAAAATAAGCTCCACTGGAAAATACTGACGAGTGGTCATATTTAAAAGTCTGGTGATTATGTTTGATTAAAGTAGAGTGCAAAAATATTAATTAATTGGACTAGCTACATAGACAGCTTTATGTCCTGCAGCAATTCATGTAATAACAAATTGACTTTTAGCTAAGCAAGCTGAAGGAAAGGAGGAACTGGAAACAGTGCCTGAATGCATCAAAGTAGCCTGAGTGTGAAGTCATAACGTATGTGTGGCATAAAATGCTGGGGAGAAACACAGAACAGTTCCTTCAGTGAGAGAATGAAAGTTAATTCATTTAGTGCCCTTTGCCTGCTTAAATTCCACCATTTCACATTCATGTCATTTTATTCTTGCTAATACTCCATACTGGGCAGACTGTGATATTAAAAACCCCAAAATAAATCTACAATACAGCGACAAGTTAAAGAAGTTTTCTATGGAAATGCCTCCAGCTGGAATAAGGGACAGCTGTATTTCAGCTCCGCACAGCCCAAGTCACTTCCAAAAATAACAGCACCTTCCACCACTCTCGACAAGCAGAGCCAGAAATAAAGGTTATACAGATAGAAATTTGGTCCAGGTCCCTAAATCGAGTTTAATGGGTTTGTACCATGGTTTTGGCAGGATCCTGAGTGAGTCTCATGGTGGGGCTGCTGTGCAGAGACCCCAAAAGAGGCTGATGCCTGCCCACAGGAATCCCATGCCAGGTTATCTGATGGATACGTGAGGCTGGGCCAGCAGAGCACACCCACAAATCAGGATTTTGCCACATTTACACCCTGATCCAAGCCCCTGATCTGCCCCTGAGCTTGGCTTCAGCCTCTGGACTCCAACCCTTGAGAGCACCTGAGGGAAAAACCCACTGTTATCCAAAAGGTGGGAGATGGATGGGGAACAATGAGAAGAGCTTCAGGATTCTGCAGCACTGGTATTACAGGGAGAAAGAGGATAAGAGGGCAGATAAGCATGGCCAGGGCAGAAGGCAGCTGCCTCCTGCCTCACCAATACGCTTCCCCCAGTCCTGCTTCTGCTTCCCACCAGGATATAGGGGGTTTTTTTGAGGAAAAACAAAGAGCACTGAGAGGCCAGAGAGAAAAGCAAGGGGTTTCAGAAGAAAGCGAGCACTCATGTGAAAAGTGTCACAGCTACTTAGGAAATTGAAAATATTTTCCATCCTTGCCTGAATGATCATTTCCAGATTTTAATTATTTCCCGATTGTCTCTGAGAAGGATACATGGCTACTGACCTCATTTGGGCCTGAGGAAACAAGACTGTCAACATTTTAGGATAGATCTGATCAGATTAAGAGATATTTCGGATATTGAACATAAGAATTTGACAAGCAAGCTAGAACAGTGGATGTGTTTGGATACGTGCAAAACCCCAGAGTATTTCTGCAAGCTCATGCCTACTTCCCTGGGCTGCTTGCACTGAGTTATGAGAACAAACAGTTTGAGCACATTTTCCTCTCTATTTGATTCTTTTCTCTGTTTCTACTCCCAGCAACAGCTGGCTCCAAACAATCTGAGTAGAGCCTAGCATTAGCAAAATGAAACAGCGAGAGAGCCTTAAATTATATTAACCTAGAAATGGGTCTCAGACATAATAACCATGGAAAGAGGGAAAACCAAGGTCAGTAAATCGAGGCTGTGCTGGACCAGGCTCAGAGGAAAGGTTCTAGGATGGTAACAGACCATATATGAGACCAGAAGAAGTACAAAGAGCAGTGGATTTGCCCTGCCTGGGGCCAAAGGCATATCTTGTCACTCTGCAAACACTGAACAGGGAGAAATAACGAGAAACAGAATCAAACTCTTCCTAGAGATGCACCAAGAGCAAGAGGAAACACACAGGTTGCAGCAAGAGAAAGTTCAGCTGGAAGAGGGGAAAAACAGCTGTAAGAGCAAGTACTGGAACAAATTTGCCCAGAGAGACTTCGTCCTTAAAGATAACCCAATCCCAGCTGTACAAAGCCTGAAGCATCCCCACTGAGCTGCAAGGGGCCCTGCTGGGTGCAGGAGGGCTGGACCAGAAACACCAAACTCCCCCCTCACACCCAACCTAGTTATACTCTATTTCATCTTCTATTGAGACAGCACTTTTCCTAAAAGAACAGGGAGTCGATCTTTTAGCAACAGAAACGAATTTTGAAAATGCCTTGACTTGAATACAACAGTTGAGTCCAGCCCCCCCGATCCCTTTGATGTCGCTGAGTGAACAGCAGTGCCTCTGACTGCGAGTACACTGAACAGAACCTCCTGTGAAATAAGGATTCTCTTTCTAGTGCAATTTGATGCCTTTGGTTTGGTGATAGAGACAGGGCGAACAAAAGCAATTTGAGGAGAGATTGGCAGAGCAGCTCAACTTTCACATGTGCCTAACAATGGCACAGTGGTTAGTTCAGATCCTCTCTGAACAGCGAGAGCACAAAGTCCAAAACTGCATGGGCAGGCACTGGCTCCACTTCAACAGCAGCCAGCACAAAGGGAGGACATTTACTGAGTAAATGAACATTTCTGGGGGCTCAGCATCTGATGAGTTTGATCAGAAAGCAAACAGTAAAGCTTCTATCCTCAAGGCTGGCCCACAGCAAGCTTTCCCAGAGAGCTCTGATGTTATATATAAGTCCTGTGCAGAAAGGAATGTGGTGCTCAGGGTGCATTGCACAACCCCTGCTCCCTGCACCCTCCTCCTCAAGCAAGGCATTCATTCCCCAGAGGAATTTTCCAGTCTAAGGAGCAAAACAAGCCAAGAATGTGTTAAAACAGGTGTTCCAATCAGCTCTGGGTGCAATCTTAGCACAAGTGAGGTTAAAAATATTTGGGAATGATGTAATATAAGGATAATAAGTTGTTACTGTATATTCCCCTCCACCCACCTCGTAAGAAGGTCTAGGTGGAGGTTGTCAGTTGTCTCTCCTTTCCTAAAGCCTGAGCTCAGGTTCAAGGGCCAGCACCAGCTCTGAATTTTGCCGTATTAGGCCAGACCAGCCAAGGCTGGTGAGGAACCAGCAACAGCAAGCCCAGGCATGGAAGGAAGGAGGAACTTTGTGGTAACACAGCACTATCTAGGTGCCCTCCTGTGCTGGGTGTTCACACCAGGAGCAGCAAGCAATAACCAAGGAAGCATTTGGAGCTGGAAAGCTGTTTCATCAGCAAGGAATAAAGAGGCACCCAAACACACCATGCCGTGCATTTCCAGGCCCTGGGTGCTGTAGTTTCACCAGCCAGCCATGCCCCTTAAATAAAACGTGATGCTCCTGCTCCAGTCCCACTTATTATGCAACAGGAGAGAGGTGCTGCTGGCTGGCCTGGTTAACATGCAAGTGTGCTGCTGCTCACATCACTGTGGCTGCTACAGAAATCCTGGCAGTGCCTGAGGGATGATCTCTGTGCATGCAACTCAGGCACAATAAGAGCTCCTCATATTCCCCCCTCTGTCACAGGAGATGAGATCCTTGTGGACTTGCAGTCAGTTTTCCTGGGGTGTGAAGTTTGCTAGCGAGTCACAGTGTACCCCTAAACCAGTACTGAGGTGCTACGTGCATTGTTACTGCTCCATTTGTTGCCTCCACATCTGAACCATTGTGTGTTTTGTCGTGGCAAAGTGCTTAGGGAGGCTCTCAGCACAAAAGGCACAATAGCAAGGCCAGTTCCAGCTGAAATGAGGGCTGTTAATAGACAGATCATTTCCACCCTGTATCTCGATTTCAAGAAAGACCAGACTGCTTGGTCTGGATACTGAATACTTGGAAAATATCACATCACTTTACATTCCACTCTCCCCAGCTATAAATCATTGTTTAAGACCTACCTGATTTAAATTTGGAAAGCATCCATCTGTCAAGCTCCACATTGCCAGCACCTTTTGTGCCAAACACCCCCAGGTGCTCTTATCAAATACTCACATTAACAGCTCAATTAATTATGAGTTAGCCAGATCAAACAGGCCAGTCCCAGGCTTGACAGGTATCTGATGTTCAGATATCCTACCTATGCAAGCTTTACAAAGTCAAGCAAATTCAAATTCCACAGGGCTCAGATCAATACCACATTAAGATGCTGAGCTTATCTCCTCACTTGAAAAACTCACAAGAGAGTGTGGAGAATCTGTTTGTCGATTCATCTATGGAATTAAAATGGAAAAACAATCCACTAGATCTTAACAGTTTGATGTGGTAGTAAAGGACACAAACCAGGAAGCAGAGAAGTACAAAACTCCATGAAGCCAACAGAAAGCATTAAGTGGTGCCTGCAGAATGAACACAGGGATGGAAGTTGTTCTCAGAGATATGGGGCAGCTGGAAAGAAGACATTTCCTAGCAGGCACAGGATCTGCAACAACATCTGCCCACCCAGCTCCATTCCCCTCTGCAAATCTCAGCCTAGAGAGAGGGAAAAGCTCCATAGACAGGTTTTTCTCTGAGCACCTTCATCTGCCTTCCCCACCTAAGAAACCCTCCTGGGGGCATTTCTCTCACTGCTCACCAAAGCTTCATGAATCAAATAAAATCATCTCCTTCTGAGCCCATCCCATTCCCCCTCCAGGCTGGTGATGCTGGGAAGAAATTCAACACAACACTGCTCCAAATTTAAGCTCTGTGCATGGAAAAACGTACAGACTCCTGCAGACATCAAGTGCTTATGGCTCTGGGATCCTTAGAAACCCTCAATGCTCACAGAGTTTGGGATATCCCTCTGTTTAGATAAGAAACCAGATAAAAGCCATGCTATTAATCCTGGCTGCAAAGAGATGGGAGGAAGAACATACATTGAGATAGAAAGCTAAAAGTCCTCAGCATTGCAGAGCTCCAGGTCTCAGACCTATTCAGAAGTCTGAGGACCTTTTCCCAGCTCATGCTTTTAATTACTTAAGCTTTGTCAATTCAGATTTGTCAGCTACAGATCCATAGCTGAGTAAGCCTTTACGCATTTATTTTGTTGTTGTTAATGACATGGGCTATTATTTATTTAAAACTAAGGAACTGAGTCACAGATGCCACAGTAAGAGCTGTACTTGGCATTTATGGCAAATAACGTTTCCCAGTTTCCCAGCAATTTACAGGCAAAGACTAATCAATCTTCCCAGCATACGTATGAGATAAGGAAGCATTATCTTGGTAATGTATTATTGGTTAGATCTCACATGCTTAAGGGTACTGAGCAATATTCCCTCATTTCAGTCACTCTGTTGAGTGAGGAAAACCTTGGGGGAAATCACAGGTGTTTACACATTTCCATAATCTGCTACATTATTTGTGTTGTACCTTCCAGCTGGCACAAACTAAGGGTAGGATTTGTGCAGGGACCTAAGGAGGGGGGAAGACCCCGCTGTGGCTGTGGTTGGTGGGCAGACACAGCAGCAGAGGGGCCGTGATTCCCTCATGGGCAGCTCGCTGCTCCCCTGGGAGCCACACTCCACACCTGGCACAGCCCTCAGCAGGTGGCTGCATCCAGCCAAATGTGCTCCAGGGTTTGCCAAAGAGCACACCTGGCTTGACCTCGGGTGAGTGTGCTGGGTGAGATCTGTACCTGCAGCTCAACCTGCCACACCCCCGTGCTCCTGGTGAGGGAGTTCCAGCTGCACAGCTCCAGCTTCCACTGGCTGCCTGGATTTTATGGTAGAGACCAACTTCCATAAACCTCCAATCTGTCCAGAAAACTGAAGGGGTTGAGGAATCACAGAATGTTTTGGGTTGACAGGGACCTTAAAGAACATCTGTTCCCACTCCCTGCCACGAGCAGGGACATCTTCCACTATTCCAAGTTGCTCCAAGCCCCAATGTCCAACCTGGCCTTGGACACTTGCAGGGATCCAGGGGCAGCCACAGCTGCTCTGGGCACCCTATGCCAAGGCCCCCCACCCTCACACAGAAGGAGCCCTTCCCAATATCCCATCTATCCCTGCCCTCTGGCAGTGGGAAGCCATTCCCCCTTGTCCTGTCACTCCAGACCCTCGTCAGTAGTCCCTCTCCCTCTTTCTTGTAGCTCCTTCACTGCAAGGCCACAGTGAGGTCACCCCAAAGCTTCTCCTCTCCAGGCTGAACAATCCCAGCTCTCCCAGCCTTTCCTCCCAGCAGAGCTGCTCCATCCCTCTCATCCCCCTGGAACCTCCTCTGGCCTCTCTCCAGCAGCTCCAGGTCCTTCCTGTGCTGGGCCCCGGGGCTGGGGCAGCTCTGCAGGTGGGGTCTCACCTGAGCACAGGGGCACAGGGGCACAATCCCCCTCCCCTGCTGCCCACACTGGGGGCTCAGCCCAGGGCAGGGGGGTTCTGGGTGCCAGCAGACACTTTCCAACAGCTGTGTGCTTTACTGCAGTTACAAACATATGATTTAATACAGCTCAGACTGAATACTTGGGTTTGAATGCTTCAGAAACAAAGATACAGAGAAAGAAGTGATTAACAGGTGAGCACAGCAAGGTTGGGACTTCTGCAAGGTCAGTCAGGGATTCTGTGGCAGACCCACCGTCCATTCCAAGGCACTGGTGTCCATTGCTTTGATCAACATCATCCCTTTTCTTAATTCCTATGATTTGATGCCACTGCTATTCACTGTTTAAATGCAATCAAATGCCAGAGCACTTTGTTGGATCTGGGTCTTCTGACTGACCCTTGCCATTGGCAGCTGCGTGCTGAGATAACAGCGAATGAAACACATAAAGGCTGGGAACATCAAATGGGGCTAAGGTATTTTTATGGCCAATTTTTGCCAAAAAAATGTGGAATCCCCACTGGGTCTCTTGAAAATTTCAGCTCAAAGATTGCACAGCAGGGCACAACAGAGGCATCAAACCAGCCTGGACCAGAGAAAGTTTCTGCCTTACAGTCAATAGAGAAAGAGAAAAGATTGTCCACAGGGTGATTCAGAGCTCTGGTGGGCCCTTAAATCTCTTTTAAAAAGTACATTTGCGACAGCAAAAGATAGTCACAAACATGCTAATTCCACCAGAGACATCAATTTCGACTGCCATGTGAAAATAAGTCAAGTGAAATGAAAATAAAAGGAAATAATTTTCTATTAAGTTTAGCTTTTCCTCATTCTTGGTTGTTTGTTTTATGATGCATTGTCTGTTATGATCTTCCACTAAGAATCTCTGCTTCATCCAGCAGGGCTTTCCTCGAGGCTGAAAGCACCATGGTAATTGTTTTCCTCTTCCATTATCATTTATCTTTTATAAGGAGGTGTTAACTATGACACTTGCCTGTGAAGGGCAGTTTTTCTTGCTGAAAGCTTAGCTTCAGAATAATGGGAAAGATTAGCATACCTTTAAGTTGTCTCATTTCTTTACAAACCCATGACAGATAAATGATACTTCACAGAGCCGATTCTCTCATTTTGAGAACTGCATTTAATTAAACGAAGGAGCAAAACTGTATTTGTTAAAGGAAGGTTTTGAGTTTCCCAACTACAGGTTACACTCAAGAGTCTCCATCTTCAGTTTGCTGGTCTCTAACACACAGCTCTGGAAAAGAGAGCTCTTTACAAAAGTCAGGAGTAAAAAAAGAAATTATCTACGTCTCTGTGAAAAATACAAAAGGCCAAAAACCTTTTTGAAGTGGAACAAGTAGAATATCTGTTTCCTCCCTACAGAAGATTGTGATGACCAGATGTGAGTCTTCTGACACACACTCCTTTAAGTCTGTCTTTTAATCAAAAACATCTAAGATGGAATCTTCCCGAAATTACCTTTTTCTTTTCGATTTGGGGTTGTTTCTTTCCATCTCAGGAGGGGAAAATTGAGGTTGTACCACCTGAGCAGCAGCTTAGTGAATGCTGTAACCAGATACATCAGACTTGCAGGAAATAATGAGATGGGAATGTGATTTGTCCATGTACCTTCTCCAAGGCAACTAAGCAGGACACTTCCTTCAGCAATTTGAAATCCTCATGTCTACTCAACCCAAAAAACAACACAGAACTATTTGTAACAACGACTGTCAAACTTATAGAAAATAATGTGAGCGATGACAAGGAAAAAAGAGATCAATTGGAAGTTGTAAGTTGCATATTCTTATGGAAACACAAAGGATCAAATTTGACACACTCAAGACAAGCAGGAGTCACAGTTTACACAACATCAGGCTCGAAAAGACGCATCATGAATCAAAGTTCACTGCTAAGAATTTTTTTTGATGGACATCACAAGGGTGGGAAGCGAAGAGCTTGGATGTAAAACTGATTCCAGAGACAGAACAGGAGCAAACTAAAAAGGCAAAACCCCTTTTCCCCATCCCTCCAGAACCTAATCTGTGACAGCACCTCTGAAGTCATTTGTATAAAGCAGACCAAAGTGTTTCCGACAGATGTCTGATTTCCAAGCGGGCTCCGTGTCTCTCAGTGCATCTTTGTCTCTGCTCCATGAATATTGTGTTACAGTTCTAAGGCACCAGGCATTGTGACTTTTAACAATGGGATTAGAAATCACTGGGATCGTAAATGCTCTGGAGCAGGGGGCATCTCTCTGACATTTGTACAGTGCCAAGTACAATGTGGAGGTCTTGTCCATGGCCAAAGTCCCTCAGAGTGACAGCATGAATAAAAGTTAAACTCCCAGAAAAGTCCAGGTTTCAGCAAGATCAAGCACCTGCATCTTCAATTAGCACAACGGGGCAGTGTGGTACTAATTATTGTCATGCTTTGGTTGCCCAATGGGGGAGCAAAAAGGATCCCACGTCACCAATGGGAATAGGAAACACATTGGGGCCCGGAGCTGGAACAGGACCCCTCGGAGCTGCCTCCAGCAACTGCTCAACAACAAACGCTCTGCAAGCAAAGCAGCCCTGGTTTGCGACCTCCTAACGAGGAGAAAGGCATTAAGTTGTTAATCCTGGTTGTAATGAGGGGTTTGGCCCATTCTGGGCTCAAGCATTCAGGGCTCTTGCAAACAGCTCTGTGATCCCTGCCAAGCTGCAGCTCAGCTAATTTCTTCCTTACATCCCTACCTCCCAATTCCATTATTTGTAGTAAGTCAAATGCTGAGCTGGAATAAGCCAGACCAGATCCATTCATTTATGGAAATACACTAATTTTTACCAGCTGAAGTCTCTGCTCTCTGTGATAAATGGTAACTACATGAAAAATGACTTAAATTAAGAGAACCAGTGCTGGCTTTTTTAAAACGTAAAATATTCATCACTTCTTCTATTCTGCACTTCCAGAAAATTTGAAGCATTTTCACTGAGCTAAAGCTCACGTCCCAATTTTTTTTTTTCCCTTGGATATCCTTATTCACAGCCCAGTGGAGCTGGCACATGTGCTGTGCTCACCACAGAGGTGACTTGGAACCGCAGAGGCTGAAAGAAACTTGCTGTGTGATGGAGCTCTTGCTTCTACACGGGGTATCAGTTTTCATCCTGCTTCAGCTAAAGCCTGGAAAACAGCAGACCCAAGAGTTTCTGCGGCTCTGAGTTGTTAGGCAAGCCATAGGGCCAGGTAAATAATCTATTAAAAGGAACTAGAAAGAGCAGGCAAGAACGAAAAGAATAGGAAGAAAGGCCTGGATGGGCAGTAGGGGAAGTGGGAATCATGTATTTGACTGCAGGGACTCCAGTGGCAATGTTTCATTGATTTCTTTCCTTTTGTTAAGCACTCAAAATTATCTATTTTGGTACAGGGATCTTTTGGCAAGTTTCTTTGTTTTATATCTTTCTTAAAACCTCCTTACAATTTCTGTGGGATGTAGAAATAGTAAAAAAGTATTCTTTGCGCAGTGTTAACAGCAGAGAATTGTGCACCAGGACAGAAACCACCCTTTATAGCTTTCGGCTCTGTGTTATTCCAGAGCTTCATTGTCTCCATTTCAGTATAGAGAAGGGCTCCATATCCACCCAAAAACTGTAACATTAAACACAGTTAAGGGAAAGAGCAAAAATACTCCAGAGCTCTGAACACACAACTTAACACAAAGGAATCAGGAATTTGCTGGAAGTGCTGAGATCTAGGGAGAAATTCACCTTTTCTCCTGCCAGCCTGCAGCCCCGAGGAGCAGCACAGGCAGCTCTGCTCTGCCCAGGAATGCCTGGAGCTGCTTCACAGCCAGCTCTGACCCACCAGTGACTCCATCATCTGTTCTGCCACTGAGGGGTGCTGGCCAAGCACTTCTGCCTCTTCAGCTCCAACAAACCCTGAGGTGTAAAGAAGTGAAGGTGAGTGTGAGGATTCTGCTAAGCTATGAATAAAGTGACTTGTCTAAAGGCCTCCTGGCACATTCTAGACCAAGCTAAAGCAGCAATAAATAAGAAAAATACAGACAAAGCTATAAGGTACAGACAGTAATGCAAAAACAAACAATACCAAGCTACCACTTGGCAACACTGCTGCCTCTAGCACAGTCAGTGTATTCTGTTTTCAAGAGACCATCTCCACAACTTTACATACCTTTATTATTATTATTAATATTATTATTATTATGAATGCCATTATTTCTTTAGAACACGCAAAGCATTTCAGAGAACAAATAAAGCCTTTGCTCATGTGGATGTTCCATGACACGGCACTGATCATCAGCCTCAGAGAATTAAAACCCTTGAACATTCACCCAACCCTTTTGCCATTCCTGTCTGCCAACTTTGTCTGCAAGATTTTGACAAACAGACTTTAAAAGCTGCCTTTTATTGCCTGTCCCCCATTCCCAGGAAACTGAAAAGCAACAGAGAAAAGTAAAATAGAGAAATAATGAACCAATGTATTGTGAACAATCAAACAATCAGAATAGAAAAAGAGGAAGTGATCCCCATTCTGGAGTAGCCCAACTCTGTATTTATTATATCCATGATGAATCTTTCACTCTGCACAAAATCTATCAGATTCTGGGAGCCCCTGACATGGCAAACTTGAGGAAGGTGCCCAGCATAGTTTAACCTCTGGATGAGGAAACAGGATAATTCCTCAGCTCCAGAGGAAAAATGTGAACCCTCACCCATGAAGAGGAGTTCCCCTTAATGCACAGTCTGTAGGGAGAGTCCCCCACACATTTCTGGATCTTGGCAAGAGGCCGAGGGTCATGTTCGTGCCTTGCCATGGCCTTTGCATGGCCAACGTGGGAAATGAGTAATGGAAACCATTTTTGGCTTCTCTCAAAAACAGCTAAAAATAACAAATAGATTTGTCAACTGACTAGAGGGAGAACCCCCCTCCCAGAAGATAGGAAAATATGAAAACTATGGGGACAAATCAAGTGGATTCCCTAAATGACATCCCTGCTCCTCCTTGGAAACTCTTCCATTTTCAGAAACAAGAGTCACAGGGTAAACACGACACTTGCTACAGTGGCACCTCTCCCCATTGAAAACTGACATTCCTGGGAGTCCCTAAAGAAAATGGGGGAAAAAATAAACAGGCATGAGACGTCAGCACTCAGGGGCAAAGGCAACATAACCAGGATGGGATATTTATACAGAAAAATATATAGGGAAAAGGACTTTCCCTCTGACCTACAGCATCCCTTTGAGAAACGTGCCTGGAGAAGTTCCCCAGTCTTCCTACAATGGAGTTACAACTACAAAATACAAATAAAGTAAAAGGTTTTAGGAAAAAAATCTTTGAGAAGAGATGCTAAAATAACCCCCAGGCACCTGAAGAAAGCCCCAAGCTTTGACCCATTCTCTGCAGAGGGGTGCACAACTGAGTAGATACAGAAAACTCATTTTTCCATTGCACCCAGCTGCCATCCTGGTGCTGATGCCCAGGCCCTGCAGGCTGGACAGAGCTGGCCCCATCCATACCTGTGGGCAAGGATGGGGGACAGAACACAACCTGTGCCCTCCCAAACCAGGGAGACCCTCACACAACAGAGATTTGATCCAGTGTGACCAAGCACAATTTCATCCTTTGAGCAGTAACCCTTCAGTCCAGCCACGTATAATCTGTATTTCCATACTCCAGTTTGCCAGTGCTGAAATTACTGCTCTGCACCAGTGTGAGACCAGATTGAGGATGCAAAGTCTCAGGCTGACAGTGCCCCCACCCTACACCTCTCATGGTGCAGGTGGTGGTTGCTCACACATTTCACACAGTAACACAGATTTCACCAATTATTTGCTCGTGGCAGTGTTGGTACAACTCCTCTGGAGTCTCAAAAAGCTCAGTCTTGGCAGGACAGATCACACAGGTGTGTCACACAGTGGGACACACTCCTGTCACCCTGCACCACACAGCTCCTCCCTCTGCCCAGCACACAAGTGGCTCTGGGGGCATCACCAAAAGGACATCAGTCAGGGGCCCAGAAAACAAGATCCTGCTATGTGCAGATGAGTATTTTAGGCAAGTAAATTAAAGCAGCATGTATGAAAGATGCAAGATAATCCCCAGCAGCAGCTCCAGCTCTAGGATATTACAAAGCTGGAGTGGGAGCTGCTCCTGAGCCACAGCGGTGCCCACAGAGCATCACTGACTCTGCAGTGAAGGCAACATGGATCAGCTTCCCCTCCTTGTGCTGGGGAGTCTCTTACCTTGTGAATATTTTATTTCTTTTTTTAGCTTGGTCAAAACCATTACAATAGCAACTCCAAATACATGCAATCATTTCTAACAATGTTTTTCCCCTTCTTCTGTTGGCAGAGAGATATTTTTATATTTATTGTTCAAATTCAGGCTTTTTCCATCACGGAAAGCTTTTTTTTTTTTTTTAATTTCCTACTACACAGACCATGGAGCTTATCTGCTTTACAGAGATGAGTAGCTGAGTCAACTCTGCTGAGATTCAACCCTCTAGACTCAAACACCAAGAGTGCTTCCTCTCCCTCTCATTATCTACAACAATTAGAAGGAAGAAGAGAAAGCTGCATTAGAGCTGGCATATCCTGTGCTCATCCCCTGGCACGACATCTCTCAGCAATGCCTGTATTTATGTGAGCTGATCTTCAGCTCCAGATACTGGATCCAGACATGGATTCACACTGCTATCAATCCCCTGAGCTTGAAGCTGGGCAGGAGAAGCGATGCAGTTCAGGCACATCAGTGAAGGAGGCCTGAAATTCAGTGATTTACTCCAAACCTGGCTGGCTTTTTTGGGAGAGGGGCTGTCTCACCTGTTCCTGTTGGGTTTGTCTCTAATGCATCCCATCAGCACATTGTCAGACTACTAAAAATTCAGTATTTTCAAACCCCAAAAGTACCAGCATTCCAGGGAGAGAAAGCACAGGTACCATTCAAAAGCAGCTCAGGGCCCAGGACAACTACTACAGCTCATGTGTTTCCAAGGCTTTTCCCCTTTGGGTTTAGCACACACCAGGTTCACTTAAACTCAGTTCTGAAGTTAAGAATAGAACAACTTAGGCTCCAGGATAATATTCTCGATGAAGTATATGTTGAGGATAGGTTTAGAGATGTCAATGCTCTGATAAAAAGTGAATTTTAGCCCCATTTAGAGCAATAAAACCACTTAAGCAGTATCTTTCTTGGAAGGCTGAATCATTGCTCAAGCTAAGCCTGATTGTGTATTGCTTAAAACTGCCTGTTTCTGCATTTAGAGTTGGTAAGCAGAAAATAGAGCCTTCATTTCTCACTGAAGGCTTTATGTCCAGTCCTAATTTACTGCCTTAGAAACTACTGTCAGGAGAGCATCAAAGGGAGGCAATGAAGGCTGTCAGAGACTGTCAATCTTGAGAACATCTCATTAACCGCCCTGCTAGGACAGGAACAATGTAATTTATTCCGAGGCTTTAAGGAAGGGGATCTCCAGACAGATCTTTAGCTGAAAGGTAGCAGGTTTTAAGGTCTCTCTGCTGGACTGGGGAAGACTGGACAGAGTTACCTTTCCTTCAGTAAAGGGCTGATGAGGCAGGGAGCAGGATATGGAGTTGGCCTGTGGTTTGCTAATTATCTGCAGATTCCCCAACCTCTTTTATTACCGGTTCTTAAAACCTGCAAACCCAGAGCCAAAGGAGATTTGAAGTTCACTCAGCAAACCAGCTGACTTTGATGGGAATTACTTAAAGTTCACATAAGGGCTGCAGGACTGGACAGCTAGAGGAGAAAGTGTGGAGGAGGATATTACATTCTTGGATGTGAGTTGCTGGCTAAGGAACATATGAGAGGTGAATAGGCACTAAAGAGCACATTCGGGCTGCTGAGATTTCTCCCGAGTCCCTTTGCCTCTTGGCTGGCTTCAGATTCAGGTCTTCAGATCTTCCTTTGAGTCTCCTGAGGATTTCAGTAGTGCCTGAATTTTGATAGAGCCTAGGCAGAGAGCTGGAGGTGAAATTTAAACTCTGAATAAGCCTGTATGTACCATTATTTTAACCTCCCCATGAAGGGTTTTTTACTCTTGAGGGAATGCTTAAGAGGAGAGCCTTTGCACATTTAGCAGCTTCATGTGCTTAGCAAAAAGGTGAACTTTTTGCTGGTCTGTGCAGACTCTACTGTTTTGGGAGAAACTTTGTTATGGCCATTCCGACAATCTTTTTCACACCTCTGCTGCACATTAGTGTATTCCCTAGAAAAATAGCAAAATATAGCTCATATTACCTATTAGAAAGGTAGAAATAAAGCAGAATACAGTCAGATTATGAACAAAATAAATAAAATAGCACACTAACCAGGAGAGTTTATGCACAGCCTTTGTGCAAGCCTTCCCTGCAGCCTCAGACTTTACACACAGGCACTGGCCCTTAGCCTATGGGGGCCATAAGCAGCAGCAGCACTGAAGCACAAGACATGGTGCAACTCAACAGCCCTGGGCAGCCCCAGCACTCCCAGGGCTTTGCAGAGAACAGGAGGTTTGAGAACCATGAGTTCAGGGCCACTGTGCTGGAGTTTGGAAAGAAAATATGAGCTAGGACGTTTTATGTTGCCCGGTTTTGATTCCCATCCTGAGCAACAAGCACTGACAGAGGAGCAGTCTCACCCAGGCGGGGTTTATCACTGTTTGTACACATGTTGCATCCACGGTTTGCCAGATGTTTTCCAGGAATTCAAGGAGATTAAGCCCAGCTCTAAGAAATTCACAGTTGAACAACATAAAGGGATATGTCAAACAGAAGAGAAAGAAAAGGTGGCAGTATTTGCTTCACAGTAATCACCACTGGAAGTCTCTATGAAAGTGCATCTGTTATAAGGAGGGGGAAGGTGTTAGAGCAGAGATACACAAGGTATCCTGAATCTGGTCTGCTGGAATACTGGGAGCAGCGAAGAAGGAGCTGCCAAAATTAATTCTGCACGTGCACAAAGCCTCTCAGATTCACTCTGTGCACCTTGCACTGAAGCCTGGACCACTAAGGCACAGATTTATCAGTCCTTGAGCTACCTGGACTAAAGACACTCCGTATGTTTGATTCCAGAGTTGAGTCCCTTTCACCACAGATGGAAAAGAGGGCCTGTAGTACCTATACTGAACATATTTTGCAAACTCAGTTTAATTAACCTTCAATTCACTTGTTTTTATGTCCATATTTCTCTATACCAAACTGAGATTGCTTTTTACTAACCATCCTAAAACACAGGGAGCCTCCAGCACCAAATACCTGCCCAGCAGCTGGGTTGGACACTTACAACAAAAAGGGTTTTCCCTCTGGTGCTGGATGTGATTGAGCCCTCTGCCAGAGCGCAGGTGCAGAAGCAGCTCTTCTCCTTGGATCCTGAAATTATCCTTGTCACCAAGAGGAGAAGGGCTGCTGAGAAGAGCTGTGCTGGCCCTTTTTGACAATTGATGCCACAATAAAACTTTTGGCTTGGTTCCTGGGGAAGGCTCTGCACTGCATGCAGGTACCATGGACCTTCTTTAAGTGTTCATGCTCTTTGAATCCTTCCTGGGATCTTTAATGAGAGCTCTACAGACAGGCACACATCTTCCCCAGAGGTTTAAGGCAGTGCCATTGCTAATACTATTTCTTTAATCTCTTACACGGCAGATGGCTTTAAAGGAGCCACGTGTGATGCAAGTGACCTTCTGGAGACAACCTCTCCTGTGTTGCTGACCCATCTCAAACAATTCCAACTTCACTGGATCTCCAGAGCAGACTCTGTGACTATTCCCAGTGGGAGAGCATTCACTGGTCTGTCTCTATTCAGCCAAATTAGGAGTAACAGCACCAAAACCAGGTTATAGAGCTGAATGTGCTCTATACGTTTATGTCTGTCTTACTGCAGGAGCAGTTTCCTGGTTACCCTTCTGCCTGACAAAACGTTTTCCTGTGTGCTGGGGTTGGCTCAGAAAAGCTGCTCTGTGATATGCACATATTCCATGCAGGTGTGTGCAATGGAATGTACCTCTATCACTCATACAAGGAATCACTCCCAAGCCAGGGTCATCCCAGGCAGGTGAAGAGGTTCAATACACCCTGCTTACCCCATCCCCACACAGCTCCCTCAAGAACTTTGCCAACTGAACAGCAGGAAATGAGTGAACCTTCCTCACTGAATTTCTTCTGTCCTTGCTGTCCTGAGGAAGAGAAAGGCACAATCCTCAGTAATTTTTTCCTCCAAACACCCAAATTATAAACACACTCTTTAGGAAACAGAACGTTTCCATGCAAGAAAAACTGACAAATCTACAGCCTTGATAACTGTGGCAGTGCAGGTGGATCCCACCACTCCGTCTCCTGAGAACAACTCAAACAAGCAGCTGTGGAGGTCAGCAACCCAAGTTCAGCATGTAACTTACAGTCATGGTGAGAACCCATGATTCCCTTGTTCTGCTTTTTGCATGCTTTCTCCCAACGGGTTAATGTTTTTCCCTCCCTGCTTTATGTATGAAGTCATGCATGAAGTTATGTATATTCATTTCCCTTCTTTAATAAGTATCAGTTCTAGAAAGTTCTTTGTTCCTCGATGCCCCATTGGATCCTTCCCTGAGTCCCTCCTATGTGTTGTTCCCGTTGGTTCCCTTGCTGTCAACCCCACCTACTTGCCCCTATCCCATTGGCTATGGGCTCTTTCCCCGCCTATTCCGTACCCAGTATAAGATCCCTGGACCCTCCTGCCAATTTGGCTTTTCGTCCTTGTCTTTTCACAGGAATAAACCTGTGTGGAACACATATGGAGAGTCCCCTCTCTTTTCTTCTTCACCTTTGCGCCTGCTTAACAGTGACAGAAGGATACAGCCCGTTTTGGGTGAGGAGCTCTGCCCCTTTCTCATTGTGTGTTGGGCACTGAGTGCCGCCTTCCAGAGGGGTTTCAGCGTTGACGTCTGGGCTTCTTTGTGTCAGCACTAAAACCTCCTTCTGCCAGCTCCCAGTGGCTGCAAACCCCTCCAGATAACCCTAGAGGTGCCAAAGGTGCCATCAGAACAGGAGCTGACCGTCCTTCAGCAAAGGAAGAGCAGAATGAAGGGACTGGTCACTGCCAGAGGTCTCCAAGAATTCATTCCATGCCGTAGCTTGGTAGAGGTCAGATATGAAAGACTTCATGACCTGCTGCAAATTTAGGGAAAATCTGAGCAAGGAGCTGACTAAAATTTTGGTCCAAGCAACTTTTGATGCCTCAGGTGTGGAAGAGGATCTTTGTAACCTGCTTTTGTTTTTTATAAGTCAAGCTGGCGTATGAATTATTTCAACTGTGTTTTGTAATGCAGTAATACTTAAAGGTGAGAGAAAGGGTCTGCATTTCAAATACTGCGCTTCAATGAAAACCCCCATATTTTCTCTTTTAAGTCTTCTTACTTCCCGTTTTCAAAATCCAATAAATGAATAGACCCTAAATGGGGCTGATAGTGGGGAGCTATTGATTCTAAGCAAGATCTGCCTGTGAAAGAGAGCTAAAATGGGCTAGAAAACAAGAGAAAATTGCTGTCTGAGGCTTCAGACAGGCATATCTCCAGAGAAGTGTAAGCCAGGCAGATAATGCTGGGCCAGCAGGAGAAGAATGTGTATTTTTCTGTCTACCTGCCTTGCCCTTAATGCAAGGTGAACAACATGGAGCTCTGCCTCATGCTCCAGCTGCAGTATCAGCTCTTTCAGCGCAGCCTTGCTCATACCAGTTACAACCCTGCTCACATGTGCACAGGGATGAGCAGGATGAAGCCCTGGGATAATCACAGAGGGCACTTACAATGCCTGGTTTTTACTTCGAGCCAGCCTTCAGGTGGTGTAAATGAGCAAAGCTTCCCCAAAATCAGGGCTGGAGTTTTACCCCAGCAGCAGTTTTAGGCCTTTGGTCCAACACAGGTAACAGAACCCATTCTGGCCACAGGCCCTCTGTGCACAGGCACTTTTGAAGGGTTTGGTTTAGGTCTCACTGGCTCAGAGTGGGGCAGAACTCCCTTAAAGCTGAAGCACAAATTCTCAGCTCATGTTCAAAAGCCACCTCCTTTTACTACATGAGCTGTGTCCACAGAGCAGCACAAGCAAGTCAGGACAAGCAGTTGAGTTCCTGCCTCAACAAAAAAGTCAGTATATCCCTCTGTCATTGTATTTGTGAATTTGAAGGCTGGGAAAGAACATCTGCACTGCCTCAATGCCTACTCTTCAAGACCATCTCGGAGGAAACCATCAGGTAGCCAGGAAAACTTTCAAGCTCCCTAAATTGCTTTCAGCCCTGGGTTTGATACTTCTTGTTGCAGAGGTCTCAGTGCAGAGAGCTGCTCCCACTTTGTTTCTCAGTGCACAGAGTTGTTCCAGTTGTTTTTAATCAAACTGCGTAATTACAAAACACTGGGGAACTCACTGCTTGCTTTTCAAGTTTGCTCATTAATCTGTGTTAGATTCTACCCAAATGACTGTGGCACCCAGCCAGTCTCTGCCTCACAAACCCAACATTTAAGGAAGTAAATAACCGAAAATGGTTAAAAGGCATAATTATTTTTGTAATGCAACATCTAATTAATCCTTGAAGCTCACTGAAACAAGTGCTAATTGACGAGAATACCTTAACAAGCTTTTCAAAAAGAATGATTAGGCATGGTTAGGAATAGCTGAAATCAAGCTGCAAAGTCACTTTCCCATTTCTATATTTAAGCTGAGTGCAGGCAGGGCTGGGAAAGGCTTCTGTCTCCTCGCATGAGCAGCCTGATGCAGCGCTTGGCTCTTTGCATCTGTCTGAGGAATGACACGTTCACCATTATCAGAGACAAGGTCCATCTAATCTGGTATCATTCATCTGTTTTTGCTTGTGGCAGCTCCAATATTGCTGTGTAACGTCAGAGGAATGTGATAATGAAGAACTGACTCATGATGAAGCCATCATCTCCCAAAACCTCCTATGCAGCTAAATGAATCAGGGCTTGCTCTGAGCAATATCTTGATGTGACTAAGCTCCCACGATAACTCAACCATTCAGCCATTAGGAAGCAAACTGGAACAGCCCAGAATGAGGTTTCTGGCAGAGCACCTTCAAGGTAATTTCCCCATGGCAAGCGTGACAAGCATGCCCTCAAGAGACGTGATCTTGTACGAGAAACATCACAGAGAGAGGACAGGAGTTACTGTAAATAAGGCTGAAATGCCTGATCCACCAAAGCCCCACGAGTTCTGCCATTGCACGGGGATCTTAAAATCCTGTTCCCTGTTCTGCAGCTTGGGATGATCCAACATAGGATTTTAGGAAGTTTATGTGCAGAAAAATATCACCTGCCCAGCATGAGGGCCAAGCTTGGACAGGGTTTCTAATCCTGTGTCGGGGATCTGTCCTTTCGAGGTTGCACAGCGCTGAGGTGCTGCTGCAGGGAGAGGGATGTCACCAGGCTGTGCCCACCTGCTGCCCCCAGGACCCCACAAAACCAGGGCCAGCTCACACTTTCCAGGGAGAAGAGTGCAATCTTTGAAAAAAACCCTGACCATTTGAAAACCAAATAACTGCTGCTGGCTCCAAATTTCATTTTTATTTTTTTTCTCAGGAGATTTTCCTCTTATCTTCAAATTCAACCAAGTAGCCTTTTTCCTTTTTTTTTTTTTTTTTGTAGAACAACTGACATACAAGATCAAACCAGCCTCTGGTACATGGTTCTGATTTCAGCCACAACCCACTGATTACTCCACTTTGCTGCTACCAGCCAACTGTTATGACACAGGAAAAAATATTGAAGTGAATTCAAAAAATCTTAGAATACACACCCAAAGTATTAGCTGTTTTCCAAAGGAGTAAACATAATAAAACAAATTTTATTTATACAGTGCTGGAAATAAGGAGCCCATGGAATCTGTGCTTAATTGTCCCAAAGTGAAGAAAAGCTCTGACAGATCCACTGGTGTTTGACATGCACACAAATGGATGGGTATCACTTGAGATGCTGCAGAATTGGTTTTTTAAGAAGCCCAAAGAACAATACAGCATCTGAACGTCTCATTGTTTTATTAGATTTCTAATGTGTTCTTTTTTCCACATTTCTAAGAAATGCTTTCCTCAGGATTGCCCTCCCTCCCCTGCTTCTGTCCAATGGCGAGGATTAAAATAAATGTTTTTGCAGATACAGCTGTTCCCTTCCAATCTCTCTTATCACAGAATTATTGGCCGTGAGGGCCCTCTCGTTGTCCTGCTCAGCGTGGGCCCGTGGCCAAGGCTGGCTCGGGTTTAGCCAAGGCTCCACGTCCTCCAAGGATGGCGCTTCCACAGCCTGTCTAGACAGCCCATCCCAGGCCTGGACTTCCTTTCTAGGGAAAATTCTCTTCCTAATATTCAACTTGTAGTTTCCAAGCAGCTGTTTCACAGCCCTTGCACCCTTGTTTTACTATCTGGCACTGCAGCATCTCCCCCAGCTCTTAATACCCCTCCAGGGAGGTGTGGGTTGCTCATAGGGAGCTGCTCCATCCCCTCCCAGCCCAGCCCAGCCCTTTTGTTTCCAATAACCTCAATGGCTCTGTTCTGTATCCTCTTCCTTAAACCTGGAGAACAGCAGCTCCCTGTTTTCAAGGACAGGAAAAACCTGAAGAGGAAGAAAACAGCACTTTCACTTCAACAGGCCCCCACTGCCTGAAGCTGTGTCTCGCTAACAAATTCCCCACTTTTTAATTTGGGCAAATGCAGGATACCAGCAGCCAGTCCTCCAGCTGGCTGTACCTGACCATTTGCTAATTGTGCATTATCATTTCACAATTGGAATTATGTTGCCATTGGATCACCAAGTACCCAATCCATTCAGGAATAAAACAATGCAATAGAGCTGAAGTGGAATAAATGAGTCTTTATCCCAGTTTTCTCGTATGGGCCTTTTAGAGCTGTTACAGTACCATCTATCTGTCTGTCGTGCTTCTGGTGCCATTCCCTGCTATCATTTTAACAGCCACAGTCTCCTTTCATCCAAATGAAGGATTTGTGTGGGAACAGCTGGACCGCTGCTCGCAGCTCCCAGTCCATCACTCCCTTATTACTGTGAAGCAAGGAGAGAGGAGCGTAACTTTGTGTGCTGCTTCACAGGGCTTCAAAGAGAAGCCTGGCCTTCATCCAAAATGAGTTTATTGTGGTTTTACCAAACCAAAAAAACTGAAAAAACGTCACAAATAAAGCCAGCCCCAAACCGTGCGGTTGATTTATTTCCATGCTTCATTCTGCAACTTCAAAATAGCAAAAAGATGATGGAATTCTTCAAGGATCTGGATGCAAATACCTCACAACTGATTCTGAAATCACCCTCTGCCAGCATTTAGGAAGGTATTTGTAGTCTAAATTTATGTATTAAGGGTTGAGTGAGAAATGTCAACAAGGTCTGACAATGCTGGGGAAGCCAAACCTTTGCTCCCCTTCATCTCTGAGCATCAGTTCTGATCCACACTTGCCACGTGACCCTTCCTCCTCACTGCTTCACCAGCTGGAGCTGTGTGTCAGGAGACACCCCAGGAGCACCAAACAGCACAAGAAATGCCCAGGCTCCAGAACAGCTTTGTGTTCTCAGAGATGAAAATGGAATGATGTCATTTGAGGAGGATGCTGTGCACAAAAGCTACAGAAGGCACTCACCTTGACCCACCTACACCAACCAACCCAGAGCTCCACTGGCTCTGTCCCAGCAAAGAGGCTCTCTCCAGAATAATGACATAAACCCACAAAACTTGAGTGCCACTGCCTGATTCATTGTGATGATCTCAGGTAGAACTCCCCTTTGGGTTCCTTGCCATCCTCCTCACCCTGGTATAAACCAAAAACCTACTGCAAGACCAGCTACAGAACAATTCTTTTTTTTAAAGAATAGTTATTTTTATGCCTAATATATATATTTATAGAATAACCATTTTTAGTTCTTTTTAACCATAACCATATTTAGCTGTATTTTAGTTCTTTAGTATTACTAAACTAGAGAAGAACAGGTATAGCTGAGCTCCATGCTTAGGGGAAAACCAGCTCCACTAAAGACCAGTTCAGTACTGGTTTGAGTGGCCCCACACAGAGCAATTAATGCTGCTTTCACCAGTCAACACACAGGATGTTTCCCTGGAAAGTTTTCAGCACTTAAAAATTGGCTTGCAGTTATCAGCTCAGTCCCATGGCCCAAGGAAGGAACAGAGAGGAATCAAGGCTTTCTATTATTGTTTTTAAAGGAGTCCTCAATTTTGGGGCCGTCTCCAACACTTCCTTTGAATTCCTTATTTCCATTTGAGTGGAGCTAAAATTATGTACTGCTTTTGGACCAGGATTCATGAGATCTTAGGGAAATAAATTCCTGCACAAAGCCAGGCCAGAGGTCTGATATGGGATCCTGAAAGACTGAGGCAAGTCAACAACCATTCCAAGAAAAAACCAAAAGATGCCCAAGCTTTTACCCACAAAAAAAAGCAGGCAGCTGGAGAGACAAACATTCCTTTACCTCATACTTCCACTATTTATAATCCACTCCAAGGATCCACACACACTTTTGCCCCTTCCAGCCCCAGCAGAGCCCACATCATCAGGAGCAGTGCTAATACACAGCTTTTCCAAGAGCACTGGGCACAACTAATGCTGCATTAATTGCTGTGCGAGAGCCCTCGTTAAATCAATAAAGATTAGAGCACAAATCTGAAAACTGCAGTAACCAAAAACCTGCTCAATGTGCACTAAGTGATGCATTTACCCAGCGTGTCTCGGTGTCTCTTACCCTCCCCTGACCTCTCCTACGCTCACTCCATACATATCGTTCTGTAAAACACAAATTAAAATTCAGTTAACATTCCTGGAGACTTCAATCACAGGGCTCCAAACCTCTACATCTCTCAGCAAATGCACTCATCTCCCAGTTCTGAGATGAGCATAATTTTTATTTTTATTATTTTAAATGTTCTTGCCAGTTTCCATTGCAAATCGTGCAATGTCTGGTGAGCAGAATGAAAGGGTAGAATGTTCTCATGCTTTGGGAAAGCTATTCAGTGTGGGAGAAAAAGTTTCTTAGAAGAAGTTGCACTCTTTCTAAAAAGAAACAGACAGTGCATGCTTGGAATGGAATGAATAGAACAGAAAAGATGACATTAAGACAGGGGTGTAGGGAATATTTTGATGGTGGCCATAAGAGCTGAAGATGTTTCTATGCTACGCTGGTAACGGAGAAACATCTGGATGGGGAGGGAATCAGAGAAAGGAGCCTTCATTACAAACCCTGGCATAAAATGAGAGTGTTTACTTGCTGAAGAGAATACAGCCAGTTTTTATGCCCTGTTCATACAGAAAGTCCTGATTGCCATCCTCACATTATGGCTGCCCCAGGCAGATACACTCAGCCTCCAAACTAAACTGAGCTGACAGAAATAAACTTCACTTTTCATGTGTGGCTTTGCACAGGGCTTCAGCTGTTGCCTCAGCACTGCTTGTGCTTCGGGATCTGGGAACAGCAGCAGCCAGCACCGGGCAGCAGGAGGGATGGGGAGGCTAGGGGCTAAAATACCTCCTCTTTTCATAGAATTATGGAATAGCTTGGGTGAGAAGGACCTTAAAGCTCATCCCATTCCCACCCCTGCCATGGGCAGGGACACCTTCCACTATCCCAGGCTGCTCCAAGCCCAGCCCAGCCTGGCCTCAGACGCCACCAGGGATCCAGGGGCAGCTACAGCTTCTCTGGGCACCCTGTGCCAGGGCCTCCCCACCCTCACAGGGAAAAATCTCTTCCCAGTATCCAATCTAAATATCCCCTCTGGCAGTTTGAAGCCATTCCCCCTTGTCCCATCTCTCCAAGCCCTCATAAGTTTTCTCCCTCCATCTTTCTTGTAGCTCCCTCCAGGCACTGCAAGGCCACAATGAGGTCACCCTGGATCTTCTCTTCTCCAGGCTGAACATTCCCAACTCTCCCAGCCTTTCCTCACAGCAGAGCTGCTCCATCCCTCTGATCATACTGGTCTTTTGCCTACTTACTGTGCATAGCCTCAATTAGGCACCCTTTCTGGATTTTACTAACAAGGATTTATCCTTTTACTTGATAATCCCTGACTCTGCTGAGTCTGGGATTGTAGGAGTTTGTATCAGCATCTGCTCCGTGGGGCCAATTCTCCCTAATGTTTATAGGGAGCATAAGTGACACATCTTCACTCTGGGAGCTGCAGCACAGTCATTTACATTAAAGTGAGTTTAATTATCCACAGCCAAATTTAGAAACACTTCTGCTTTGATGGATGCAACCACTACATGCAGTGCAGCAGAAAATCATGGCTAGAGCATGTTTAGACATTCCGAGAACAGAACAGCGTGGTACAGGTTTAATGATAATTGTACAGTGATCTCTATGACTTCCTTTTCAGCCCCTCCTTATTTATAGCCAATGGATATAACCTATACCATGAGCAATAGCCTCAAAAATATTAAAAAGTAGAATATTTGGGCTCTGCGGAAGGTTTGGATTGGCATCTCCCAGCAGTAAGAGAGTGAAGGAAACAAACCATGTTTTAGAGCAGAAGCAGGGATTGGGGATATGGGGTTTTTCCTATTCAAAGCACTGTGATCAGCTTTGGGAGCTAAGCACAGGCTTAGAGCAATTTCACATAAACACAGGAAGAACTGATGACAACACTTGGGAATAATCACAATGAGTCAAAGCTGCACAAGTCTTCCCAATGCTGCAGGATCACTTGGAAAAACAATCTCTCATTTTCCAAAGACAGTAAGTGATGATAAATGAGGACTCATTTATTAAGAGGGAACTTTGCATCCAGTTTTCTTCTCTAAAATCACAGCAGAGGATGGGGGTCTCTGGATGCTGAGCACCTTTCTAATGCAATAATCCCACCTTGTTCATGGGACCAAGATGAGAGTAAACCTTATTGACAGCTTTGTTTAACACCTTGAAGGGCTCTGCAGCTCCAGAAAAGACAGCAATAAGAAGGATATTTAATTTAAACACAACTGATCTTCTCATTTGACCTCACTTCCCCGAGGTTCAAATAGAAGAATAAGCACATCTCAAGGGAACCCCTGAAACTCAAAAAATGTGTAATTAAAACTGTAACATATGCGAGTGCTGAAGGCTGTCCATTGCCTCTGCCAGGATGGCCATGAGCTTTAGTCAATCAAAGCATTTTTTTTTTCCCCCTGAAATCCAGTTAAAGTACAAACCAACCCAAAATCAAGTAGGCAGCTGAGATGGCATCTCCCTCCTGCCATGGGCTGCCACTGAATTCATGCACAGGGTTCATCTCTCTCCCTCTTATTTTTCCTCACTTACAGGACATAATCACACTCGGTTCCCCATACTGGACTGGTGTGAATTGAAATTCCTTCAGGCTGGTGCAGAGATGATGGGGAATGCAAAGCATCCCGAGGAGCTGCCGCCAGCCCTGTGCCGAGCCGTGCACGGGAGGAGAATTACAGTCGGGTGGTGGCACAGGGGAAATTATGAAAGCAATTCAGAAGCATTGTAATAAAGTACAATGCACTGTAGTGCTGCTCAAATTCAAACCAGGAATGAATTCTTTCATATGTTAAGTGCTCCCTGAAGTACGGCGCTGCCTGAAGCGCGAGGCCCTGGCTGGGGGCACCGTGGTACATGTTGGAGCTGGGGCTGGGTGCCTGACACAGGGCTGCAGCTCAAATTCAAACTGACGTGCCCACAGCTCCTTAGCTGTCTGAGCCACAAAAGCCAAATTAAACATTGCTTCAGCTGCAACTTACCCTTTGTACCTTTCGAGCCATTATATTAAAGAGCGGTGTCATTTATGAGCTGGCCGTGGGGAAGGGCAGGTGTCTAACACTGAGAAATCATTGCAGCTAGGGGTGATAAATCCAGTCTATAAACTGAGAGCAACAGAAATGAGCTCCACATTCGATCCCACCCCTTCCCTTTCTTTTTGCCTTCGCTGGGATAGATGCTGAGCTCCAAACCTGAACAGCCTCCTTTGGTGGCAGTGGCACAGCTGTAACCTGAGGTCACATCAGCATGATACTGGCAGCTCGCTCCAATACCTGCTGAATTCAATGGAAACCTTTCAATGGGCTTCAGCGAGCTTTGGTTTACTCCCTAGGTGACACTGCATGTCTTTTTTTTCTTCTTTTAAGCTTCACAGTATCAGGCAGTTAAAAGTGTTATTTAATCTCTAGCCAGCTCAAGTTGTCTTCTCAGCAGGAAGCTCCATCTCACCAACAGACCTTGGAGCCTTCCCCTGTGAAGCAGCAGAGGGGAACACGTGTCATTGGGGACTGCTTTAGTCATCCTTTCCTTGGAGGTGCTTCAAATAGATCCTGACATCCGCACAAGTTCAGCGGGGCAGAGGAGGTACCTCCTCACCTCCCAGCTCAGCCCCAGAGAGAAGGTGGATCATTAAAACACTCCTGGCTGTTGTCTGAGCACAGGGGCTTGTCCACACTCCTCCCTGGGCATTTAGGGGGTGGGAGAGTCACCTTGGAGCTACCACAGAGCCACTGAGCACTTTATCTTCAGAAAAGATAGCAGTGATACTGCTGATAACAATAACAACAATAGGTGCCCTCACCCCCTCAAGCAGCTCAGGCAGTCACGGTGTTCTGTTCACATCCATCCTCGAGTATTCCCAAATTAAGCCTCACTTCCAGAGGCCTGACAGCCACATGTGGATGAATATACAAGTGCACTTCTGTTGCACGAAGGTTATGAACATACAGAGCTTGCAAGAGCAGAATACAAATTCTCTTTGCTAACAAGCTAAAGATGATATGGAAACTGGAGTGAAGAAGCAAACCTAACCAATGTTTTTTCTATCAAGCAAGCCAGAGGAGTGATCTGCTTCCAGAACTGGAAGCGAGTCAGCAGCAGTACCAGCCATGCTTCAGAAGAGTGATTTTCAGACCATTTCCCAAGAGGACACCTCCCCAGCAGCTCCATGTTCCTCTTTCCATGGTGCTAAACTGAGGAAGATGAACTTGGCTGCCTGGTACACCCTGACTGCCCCGTCCTGCCGCCTGCTGCGATGCCATGATGATTTTTTGCCTTTTTCTTTTATACCCCTTTTAGATACCTTTTTATAACTTTTGTATTCTTAGTGTCTTTTTGCCTACATTCTTAGACTTATTTGTCAAGCTAGGAGACTCAACATCTTAGAAGCTTCGTAGGTAGGGATCAGTGTGCCCCAGACCCCAAGGTCCTCCCCAGAACACATTCTGTAAACCAAGATAGAACCATCCAGGGGAAGGTTCCTTGGGGAGGGCGGCTCACTCGAGCCTCTCATTGGGGAATCTTTGATAGATGTGCTAATTAGTAACAGCTATAACGTTATACCCGACCTATCGTGTGTGTGTGCATTTTGGTGTGCATTTGGGTGCATTCCACCTGGGCGTGGTGCATCTAAGGATCCTTAAAATAAATATAGAGGTAAAACCCCTTTTTCCCTTCTAACCGTGTTTGATTCTGATTTTAAGA
The DNA here is from genome assembly GCF_000738735.6 of Corvus cornix cornix. NCBI lineage: Eukaryota > Metazoa > Chordata > Aves > Passeriformes > Corvidae > Corvus > Corvus cornix. Next base: position 8,227,739 of record NC_046346.1, read on the forward strand.
CCAGGAAAAGGCAATAGCAGCATCCTGTGACACTCTGCTGCCCCAGCACCTGCTCAGTTCCTGAAAACATCCCATCACTGTTTCTTGAACACAGGGCAGGATTCCATTGCCTACAAATTTCTAGGCCCTTCTTTCCTAGGGAGGGAACTCTCCCCTAGAGTGATCAGTATGGAAAAAAATATCCAGGTTACTCACAGTAAACTACATTTACATCCAGAAATAGATCAAGATTTGCCTGCTGCTCCAAGGATATTCAGCTTGGTGTTGGTCACTCAGACCATCCCAGGATCATGAAGACAACAGAACCCCAAAACTGGGAGTGGATTTACTTTGGTGCTTGTCCCTCGCACTGTCACTTGGGGTGCCACCTCTCAGGCTGTTACAAGCCCCACTGATCTCACAGCCCCCGCATGACAGCTCTTTCTCAGAAAGGTATTTGGGCTCAGTTTAAAATACGCTTTGCTGCACACAGCCTTTCCACAGCAGTGCTTGTGAAACAGCCCTGCTGCCTGAACATGGTCTGTAAAACACCCTCTGTGTGTCCAACCACACAGTTACAGGGGGCTTCTGCCCACTGCTTTGAGTCTCACGGCATGTAATTACTGAGGAGCATTTCTAGGTGTCACACTAGGCATACATTATGCCCCCATCTGCATGAGTGGTCTCATTTCCTTACATTTACAACCTGCAAAAACCATGAATAAACTTGGACTTTATGGGGTTTTTTTGGTTTTTTTTTTTTGCTTTCCAGTAAATTTCAGATTTGTAACTTGGCAGAGGGAGCCATTGTATTTAACCACCTGTGCAGACATTAACTAAACACTTGAGCTTTACGACCAAGAAAACACAAAGTGCTAACACTGCTCAGAGAGATGTTTGGGCACCTTCCAACTCGTAGCAGGACGAGGTTGGGAATGTGCAGCACCTTCGTGCAGCCTCTGCTCTCCCTCCCTGTGCAAGGGGGTGGGCGTGCTGCCTCGTGCAGGAGGATTTACGGGGTTAGAGCCATTCCCAGGCAAAATCTGCTGCAAGGAAAGGTGCAGGCAGGGCTTTGGGGAGGTCACAGCCTCTCTGTGTGCTCTGCTCACTTGACAAAGGTTGCTTGCAAGCTGGAAACCACAGAGGCTTCCCAGCTCACTCCAGCAGGAGTTTCCCCTTGTGTTATTGGTAATATTTCTTTGAAAAACACCCCCAGGCTTGGACAAAGCAACAGCCTGGTTCTGTGAGGGGCTTCACATGCACTCAGGTCACGGGTGGCCCCATCCCTGTACTGACAGCAGGTAAAGAAAAGCTCATTGACCACATTTCCTAGGGGGAAAGTTGAAGCCCAGAGGGAATAAATGACTTTACTGACAGCAGCCCAGGTCACAGGCAGCACCAGGATCTGAATCGTTGCACACCAATTTCAAGATTCATTCCTTAACTCCAGCACTCTCCTTAGCTACTGCTGGAGCAACAAAGGCCACGAGAACTGGCTGCGGAAAAACACTCACATTCTTCCAAGCTAGAGACATAACACAGAGGGAAGCCTTAGAACTGCAGGAAAGGCAAATCTATACCATGGCCTGGCCCTTCTTGGACTCCTTCCAAGCCCTTCCTGTTGAACACTCCAGGGATTTTGATTTCAGGGCTGTCACGTTTCAATTAATTCTATTTTGTTGGGCTCTTATCTGCCCCGTTTCTCCCGTAGAACGCAGAGCAGGGAGTTCTGTGCCAATCTCTGGACTGCACATGAGCAGGATAACCTTTACATCCACGCTGATTTGACAGGGATAGCCCTAAGGCTTAACCCAGAGCCCTTTCCCTGGGCTGTGCTGGGCTGTGGCTGGACCTCCCCAGCCCAAATCCCTGGGCCTGTTGTCCATAAAATCCGTGTCATTCCAAGGCTCTTCCCTTGCACAGCAGAGCCGAGAAGCCCCTGTGAAATGGTCAGTTCAGAGTCAGTACAAATAAACTGACATTGCTCCAAAGTGAGATCATTGGCAATTTATTCCTGCCCGAGCCCTACCAGAAAGAAAACAGTGTTTCATGTTGGGGCTTTTTTCCTCCTCTCTCCCGCTCTCATTTCTCATCTCTCTGCTATTTCCATGTACTTCCCACCACACTGTGATTAATCTTTTCTAAGGCCTAAGGGACTGGAGGAAAGAGGTAAAGTCAGACTCTATCAAAGACCCTACACAGAGGCAGCCAGGATCTGCCCCAGCCTTTGTGGGGCTTGCAGCATTCCAAGAAACATTTTCCATCCTCAGAAATTATAGAGTCAGAACTTTTACAGCTCATTAGTAAATCATTAATGAGATATTCCCTTTACCTCTCAACAAGCTCCTTGCTGCCCTCCCCCAAACCAATGCTAAAAATCCTCCTGTGAAAAGGAGCATTTTGTTTTCAAGGCCCTGTAAACGCCCAACTCCTCCTTTTCTTCCACTCCCCAGCACAACATTTTCCAAGAGCTGAATTCAAACCCACCAAAGCTCCTCCAGGGAGGAGCAGAGCTGGAGCCAACCTTGGCACAAGCAAAGGGATTGCCACACATGCACCTTCCATGCCCAAATTCTGGCTTTCTAGAAAAAAAACCCCACAAAATAATTAAGAGCTGGAACCGTGGTGGAAGTCTGGGAAACGCCTGACACCAGCCCGGATCCTAAATCCACACAAGGAATTTGCCAGCGTGGCCATCAGCGTCAACTCCATTGAGGAACAGGGGCAGCTTTTGTGGTGTTTGTTAGTAAAAGCTCTTCCAATGCAGCCCTAGAAGAGCAAATTTATCAGCACTTCTCACGCACTGGATGGTTATCAAGTAACATCAGCAAAAGCAGTTTGTGTCAGTATAAATTATGGTTATTCCATGAGGACCCTGGAAGCACAGGTGTTTTAGAGGAACAGGTGTAAAACAGGTCTGGAGCTCCTGCACTGAGAGGTAATTCCAGTGTTTTCAAAGGAGCAGTTGCAAAAGGGTTCTGTACAACACAAGTGCTGCAGGAGATGGAGACTTGACTGAAATACTTGAAAAGAGATGGGCTCCCAACAGATATTCAGCTCCAAGAAAGGCTTCCACCCCATTTACCAAGATTTGGGGTCTCTGTTAGATCCAAACCTCACAATATTGCACTTGGCTTTTAGAAAAAAAAACATTTAGAGAAATAACTTGTCTTGTGGCTTCTAGTTTTCTTTACTTTTGATTAAATAAAAGCATCTCCCATATGTACTTCATGGCATGTTAAAACTTATTCCTGTGCTTGCCATGGAGTATCTGCAATCATTTACAGTGTTTTGGTGTGGTTATTCCTTCAAAATTATCAATAATCTCACACTACTTGACTGTATCCCTGAAGTCTGAGCTGCTGACACCTTCTGATTGAAACCAGAATTCCCTGATAAAGAAAAAAGGCTGTCCCTGGTTTGAGAGAGGGAAGTCAGAAAGTATTAGGTTGCTGAAAGATTAGAAGGAAAGGCAAAGAACTCCAAGTATGTTCTATATTTCAATATCACAGGGAATATGGTGCTTGGCTGTAAAGTTTTAACATATCACTGATAATAACGGGACACGTAAGAGCTAAGCCCAAGTCAGAAAGCATCAGGGCCTAGAAGATGATTAGAAATTCAGAGTTCAACTTAGCTTTGTGTTTTAAACATAAATCCAAACCAACTCTATTCCACGTAGATTTGCCTGAAGAATTTTAACGGAGATACTGTCAACACCGGAAAATTTCACTCAGGACATGGCCTCCCATGACATGACCCCTCTCCAGCTCTTCCAGAGGTTCTCCTGTGCCTGTGAGTTGGGGAGAACATGCTCAGATCTCACCTGGGACAGAGTTAATTTTTGTGTGGGGCAGAACTGCAGCTTTGGTTATTCAGGGTAGAGAGACCAACACTGTCACAGCACTGCAGAGGCCAAGTGCCACATGAACGAGGGGCTTGCATTCATTAAATCCCTTTTTAAATCAGTGTGAGATGAGTGTTGTCCTACAATGTCTCAGGAAGAAGGGTCTGGTGCTGGTAAAGAACGGTGCTGAACTGGGACCACTTCTCAATGCCATCATAGCACCTTTCTCCAGCTGCTCTCATACCCCTTCTGCTCCTTTTTCAGTCCGACCTGGGCCCCAGGGCAGAAAGTTTGCCCTTTTCTGTAATATCAGGTTGTCATTTTCACAGGAACAAAGAGCTGGAGTTCAGCCCCAGAAAGGCAAGGTCTCGTGCATCCTGGTAAAGTGTCCTGCACCCATGCTACAGACTTCTCAACATGTAATCAGAGACTAAATCCTACAGACTCCCACCTTAATAAATGAACACAGCAGCTGCAAGTCAGCAGAGGCAGAAAAAATGTTTGTGATGCTTCGCTTTGGGAACATTAAGACAGCAGCTGGCAGCCTTTTCGTTTTAACATACTACTGAGATGCCCCAGTTATTCAATGGAAAACTACACAGAAAAGCAAAATATTTCTTTACTTGCCAAAGTGCAAAGAGGGAAACCAGACAAGATTGAAATGAGCAATTTTACCCTGACAGTGTTATCAAATCTTTCCTAATGGAACCACATGCAAGATAAAAGTGATCTATTGTCAGGACAAGTGTTCTGCTTGATTTCAAATCAAGCTAATTCCAAAACCAAAGCGCAACTGGTGGAGCCCTTGTTTATGTGTGGCAAGAATTAAATCCAGAACAACTCTCCGTTGAAAACTCCATACTTACTCTTGCCATCAACATTTTTTTGGGCTTTCCCTGCTTTAATCTTTCTGGGTTTTAATAGGGACTGGGTTCTCTGGTAAAGGGGGACTTAAACACTGCTCTGCCAGAAGAGCTGACAGGAGGGTGGACTCAACACCCACAGTCCCGGTGAGACAAAAATGAGCTTTTTTGGGTAAGTTCAAAGGTCCAAGCCCATCATCCCTGGTGCCCATGTGCCCAAGAATCCAGCACACAACCCCACTGCCTGTCCCATTTCCCTGTGCCCCTCCACCATCCCCCTTTGGGGCAGAGAATTGTCACCCCGTCCACTGCTCTGTGTCCCTCATCCTTACAGGGACACCACCTCTGTGTAGGGACGTGGTTTAGTGCTAGGCTGGCAGTGTCAGGTTTAGGGTTGGGTTGATGATCTTACAGGCCTTTCCCAACCTAAATGATTCTGTGACAGAGATGAGGAGACAGCAAGGGGGACAAGCTGCAGGGAGGCCAGGGTGGATGGAGCTCTGAGCAACCTGGTCCAGTGGAAAATGTTCCTGTCCATGGGAGAGGAGAGGGAACGAGATGGTTTTTAAGGTCCCTTCCAACCCAAACCATTCTGTGATAGTAGAAACAAAGAGGTACATGAGGAATAAAGAGTTTTGAATTAGGCCGTGTTTATGCAAACCAAATGAAGCAAGAACAGCTACAACTATTTAACAGCCAAGAAAAACCTGCCCATTAAGAGATATTTGCATTTTGAAAGGGCCCAAAGAGACCTATTTTTCTATTTTATTTTTTCAAACATCTTTTTTGAGGGAAAGGGTAATTTAGCTCAAATTTTCCTTAGGTTTGTCTTTACTGAACACAGTCTGGCTTTTATTGGGAAGAGAATCATCTTTTCAGGGAAGTTATTAAAGAAAGCAAGCCATATATGTTCTATTAAAATTTTAAATAAGATATGAATTCATTTGCAAAATGTGAAGCGCTAATAACCTCGGCATATTTTAGTCAGATGCACTTTAAGAACAATTCTTTCTCTCCACAAAAGGATTTTCTATGAACAACTTAAATCAGCTCTATTAGCAGTTTTAGAAACAGCAATGTGGCTAGGAAGACAATTCCAGACAGAAAAGAGCAGACATTTGTTGGGGGAAAATTAAGGGAATGTAAATCATTTTCCAATAAATATTCCATACAGAATATTCTGCTCTGTGATATACAATACTGTCTTTTTCCAGAGATATTGCATTCCCTCCCCGTGGATGCTGAAAGGGATTGCAGTATTAGGTTTCAATTGATTGTTAACAAAACCCTGAGCCTGTTCCTACTTTTGATTCAATCCACTTAGAATGGCAGGCTGAGCTCTTCTAATCTCATTTTAATTTTCCATGGGGGACTAAGTGTCCAAAATCCTGGTGAGGGGGCTGGAAATTTCATCTGTAGGATGCAACAACCTGATTCAAAGTCAACGGAGAAAGGCACTTGTTTGGATTAGGTCCCTGATGGCCTTGGAATGCTCAGGAAAATGCCCTGAATTAACATTTTCTCCTAAAGCAGGATATCATTCCGCCCATATCAGGCCTCCAAATACAGCTAACGCTCAGCCTTTGGAAGGAAAAGGACGCCAGTGGAATAGTCCCAGTTACAGCTCCCTGGACTGGTTTTCCTCAGTTTGCCATTCCTGATGCCAGTTTGGATCCCCCAGTGCGACGTCACCTTTCCAGACTTTGGATATCTAATAAGCACCTGAACCCTACCCCGTGCTTCCTGTGCATGCAAAGACTGCAGGGAAAACACAACAATCACTCCCCAAAATTGTATTCTTGGCCTGCCCTGCTCTACCTGTGTCTTCCCATTCTTCTTCCCCTTTCAATCCCCCTCCATAACTCCCGGGCAAGGTTACAGGGAGTTTCCTGTCTGGGCAGATTCTCTCTCCTTTCACTGACTTTCACCTTCAACAAAAGCAAACAAAACCAAAAACAACCATGAAAGCAAAGCAAATAAGAAAACAAGTCATCCCAAACACTTTAGTTTCTCAAGTCCATCCACTCAGGCCTATCCCTGTAAATCTCATCCTGGCTATTTCACACAATCTCTCCCACCAATCTCAAAAGTGCCAGGCTGGTGTTGGAGGAGGGGTTTCACACTTAGCAGACATCTGGGGACAGCCTTGAAAGTCTTGTTTCAATAACCCACATCCTCCATTAAAAATCAACCCCTTAACCTGAAATTTCACGTTCCTGCCCTACCTTATCTCCCTCCCTCTCTGCATTTTCAATATTAATGCCATAAATCCAGGAAGTTCCTGCTGTGTGTTCAGATGAAGAGGTTTCACAGTAATGGTTCCGACCATCCTATCAAACTAAAGATAAATATATTTTACAGGTCAGTGCTTGACCCTGTACCCACCAAGACACACAACAACCCCAAAGTCAGTCAACAACTCCAGAACTAATTCCAGAAGCCCAGTCCCAAACCCACCCCCAAGCCCTGCTCAGTCCCTCTCCTCAGCAGCTTTATTCTTCAGACTTAATGAGACAGATGCAAACAGCAGGCACTTATTCTCTAATTAACCAATTTGGCTGCCACTTTATGATCATTAACCCAATGTTGCTGGGTCAAGATTGCACACAAAGCATTCCTTCCTTCTCTCCCTTTCATTCCTCATCTATGCCAGGCTTGGAAATCAGCCCCTTCCCTCCATTCCCCAATTGAAGTACAAACCATCTTTGCTCACTCACTGCAGCACCTTACAAGATGCATTCCTGAGATCTAAAAATAAGCTTGTTAGATTATTTGACAGTCAAAAATTAAATAAAATTGGAAGTAGTAATTATTTTCTTGATTATTTAATGTGGGCCAGACTTTTATCAAAATATTTTGACATGAGAAGATTTGTGAAAATAAATAGGCAATCAGCAAGTCATTGCTAACGGAAAAGGCGCTTTTTTTTTCCAGGGAAAGAAGTATATATTACTTGTCAGTGCCATGGGAGAGTCTCATGCTTTAAAAGATGATGTGTTAACAGCACTTTTTCTAGAAGACAGCCTAACAGACAGCTCAACATCACCAGGTGACAGATTCATGCAGTGCCACACTGAACATGGCAGAAACACTGCACTGCTCAAATACCAGGGAAATATAAGTGTTTAGGAGCTCCTGGGAGGCAGAGACTGCAATATGGGTCTCAGTTCAGCTTGGTGAGAACCCGAATCATCAGTGTAAAAACACTGAAAAAAAGTAATAAAATCACCATCATCCGTCCACCTCCTTTCTTATCCTAAAAGCTCTCCACCGAGGAGCCACAGAAGTGTTTGTGTCAAACATGAAGGAGGGAGCTTTGCCAGCCTTGTGCCATCCACCAGGTCAGTCCTTTGCCTAAATTTGTGGAGTTTCATCTCCTGGCCTGATGCCTTAGGTTTTAACTTTTATATTTTTCAAATCCTGCACTGCCTGGTGTGTCACTCTGGAGTTTCTTGGAGCCTGTTCACTTCTGCTCTCTCGTGCTGGGCAGACATAACAAAGCCTCTCTGGCCCTGCTCTCCAAGGACACCCAGACCATCCCAGGCCCAAAAGTATAAACCAAAGAGCCTCTAAGGGGGGCAAGCTGAGGGGAATTACATCATTAACTGAAGCTTTAATTGGAGAATTAACCCTGCTATGCCAATGAACCAAACCTATAAAAGAGTGAAGAACTCGTGACCTGTTGTCCATCTTGGGCTCCATCTTGGCAGTGGCTTCTGGCTCCCCAGGGGTACCTTTGAAGGCCTTTCAAATAAATACCTGCCTTTATTCCCTTACTCCTGTCTAGTCTCTGTTTCTAGGCCACTTCAGGCATCAGGCCCTCTCCAAGATGGGACATCTCGTGCCCAAGCCAGGTCTGTGTCATAGCTGGTTATGCTCATCTTGACTTGCCCTTTGTACTCCAAGTTAGTGAGTGCCAATGTTAGTGGAGCATTTCTTGTTTCCTATCCAGGCAAACCTGACTTTGGAGATGATCTGGGAGTCCTGGGATCTGCAACAGCTCTGCTGTTCAGTGTTAATCAGGAATACACAGCGCCAGTTTTTATAGCACAAACAGCTGCTAGAATTATTCGCTTCTCCTTTCTTAAAAAGAAGAGTAATAACATATGAAATGGATTTTATCTGCTTTAGGGATAGAATTAATATCATTTTCCTATGCCTGTCTCTTTTTTGGAACTGCTTTATGCAACATTTCCTAGAAACACTCTCCATGTGCACACCCAGCTCTCCACACCAGCGAGACGTTTCAACTGGAGCGACTGGGATGCAGGGGGAGGAGGGACCCATCCCCACGCATTTGTTAACTCCAACACACACCAGGACAGGCTGTGGCTGGGCCAGGTGAATTGTTCCAAAACAGCAGGACAGCTCCCATCAGACCTCCACAAAGCGGGTCTGGAGAGATTACGTTCAGCACACAAAACACACACACCTCAGTTTGGAAAGGCCTCATTTAGCATCTGGTGTGGTGTGTCAGATTCCATTTGAGATACTGGGCTCCAGAGAGCAGTGGGAGAAAACAACACACTCCAGAGTCCATGTGTAACATGAGGAGTTAATCCCACACAGGCATTCATCTTTTCAAAGCATATATTCCTGACAGTTTTGGAAAGCACGCTTACAATTTCCATAATGTTTGAAAACATACAGACACTTTCTCTCAGTGTCACAACGTCTTGAACTTCTGAGACCCTTTTCGTGACACCATAAACTTCTCCTTGGAAGCACAGTATGATGTCAGAGGATGTAACAGTACAAGAGGTGAAGAGGAAAGCTGTGGGAGCATTCAAATAACTTTTTCTGGCCTAAAAAAGAAATAAAATAAAAACTGGAGTTTGATCCAAGAACATTTTGTTCATTTGCTATACAGGGGTGCCTTTTGTATGAGCACAGACTGTTTTGTGGACTCTGGTCCTCTGTAGTCACCATGAAACAGAAAATACACAATGAAGCTAGTGATGTGTTATCATCTGAGATTTCTATGAATGCTATTTCTGTCTTATGTTCACAGAGAACTGCTGGTCAAATGTTCATCCACTACAACTTGATAAAAACAGGGGTTTAAAGAATTATCACAGATATTTATAGCTTATTTTCTTTTCTCTCTTTTATCTAATCTGCACTGTTGGCACAATAACGCTCATTAGTGTTCAGGTTTAAGTGAATCATCCAAAATAGCTGTTGTTTTTTTTTTTTTTTTTAAAGCTGCTTGTTTCTCACACATTCATCAGGGTTAAAAATATCCATATTTTTAATAAATATGTACCCTTTGATATCATCCAGGTGAGCCAAACAAGTTTTACGCAAGCACAACTGAGCTGCTGTATCTGTCACCTTCAGGTTTGACTTGTGCCATGGTTCCATCAGAGATTTAATGAACAAGTCAAATTTGATGCAAACTTTCAGAAGTTTCACAGCCCTAATCAGCAAAATAAAAGCGTGCTAGATAATTACTGAGTGTTAAGCTGATATTTCTCTCTGTAATCCCCCAGATGAAAGGAGCAGATTTCACAAGAACACTCTTTATTTTTAATACCACATGCAAAAATAGACATTCTAGCTACTGATGTTAACGAACGCTGGACTGTTCACACCTCCAGCCCTGCTCACCCCTGTGAAATGCTTCTCTCGCATGACCACAGTGGCTGTCACCAAGATCAGGCTCAGGGCTAACAATGTTCACATCTTCCTCTCCCCCCCCTCCTTCAGAACTCCTCTTTCCCCCCTTCCATTTATCTATTCCACACCTGTCAGCCTCCATCCTCTGTTTCATCACAGCCTTTCCTGCTGGAAATCGTTCAGTTTAGTGAGCAAAAACTCACAAATTGCACGTTCCTGCACCTCTGGAAAAGGCCTGCTGCCCACTCAGACAGGGCACAAAGATAGAAAATCGTGCCCATCACTGGGAGTAGCCTCCATTGAATTAAATTGGAAGAAGAAATAGTGTAGGGCTGGGGTTGACTTCAGACCTGCTCTGGTGAGGCTGAGGCTGTGAATGTTTGCACGTTGGCAGGATGGAGCCTGTGACCAGGTGTCAGGGCGTTTTTTGTTTCAATTGCTGCAGCCCCCGAAGTTAAAAACATAATTTTAAATAGGGGCAAAACACTTCTCTCTGTCCACACAACAAATAGAATAGCTGCTGCAAGACTGCTGAAAAATATCCTCCAAATGACTGCCACTTCAGTACATTTATTGGCCTCCAAACACAAGTAACAATATTGAACAACTTTAAAAGGAGCTGATGCTATTTTTTTACTCAGTTTAACGTTGCATTTTTTCAAAGACTCACCAAAAACAAAGCCCCAGAGGCAGTGAAAACATTTTGGACACTTCAGCCTGAGGTCTTCAAAAAAGACTGAGCACAGCTGTTGAGCACATCAGCTCCACCAACCATCTTCCATTGTAATCACTACATTGATATTCACACCTACACAGCCACACAAACGCTGGTGATTAAAAAATTAAGTATAACTGAAACAAAAACAAACATCTCAGGGGGAATACGTGGACTTCAGCATTAAAAAAAATGCCTCCATATGCCCAGGGAAGAAAAGGAGAGAACAGATGGCTTTCTTGCTTTGTCTTCATGCTGCTTTCATACAACTTCATGCTTTGGGTTAATATTTTAATCCAAACTCGGTGATTAACAATAGAGACAGACGGAGGATTGTGTTTCACTCTATAATTAGGCAGACACAATGAGGTGACTTCTCAGCAAGGTACAGAGGGATATAAAGTGCCTGTAGCTCCATTAGTGATATTCCCAATGCACAAGGGAATAACTTTTATTCCACTACAGGCAACAGAGATGAGATTTTAAAAACCCTCAGACAGACAGAACCCAGGGTTTGCAGTGTTATTAGTGAAACAAAATACCACAAGGCCTCCTTTCAAGACAAGACTTAACTCTTCCCTAACTTCAAGCATGAGCTGGGCACATGGAACAGAGCCCACCACTTGTGTCAGGAGAGGCAGTGACTGACTCATAGGGAATCCCACATGGAAAACCAGCGAAACAGCTCTGGGAAGGGCACAAGGATTGGCCAACAGGGCACAACACAGGGGCTGATCTGCTGAGATTCCCAGGCTGTGCACAGCTGGTCTGGCTACCAACACAGCAAGAGCATTTTGCTTCTATGGGCTTACTCGTGACTGAGGTGCTGTCAGATGAGTGGGTCAAAAAAGACCAATTTCTGGCAAAACACTTGAGACCAAATACATACCCAGGGGGGGAAAAAAAAAAGCCCATTTGCCACAGTAATGAAGACATTTGTGGTTTCAGACCTGAAGGTAAAGCCCACACACTTGCATGATCTAGCTTAAAAGACCTGATAAACACAAAGGATGTGCAGGAGTGACCACCCCAGTCACCTGAACTCAATTTAAAAACTGATGTGTAGCCAGGATATAGAAAAACCACCTTTGAAAGGGTCTACAAGACTCTGGTCCCATCAGAGTGCCCCCACTGATGCTGGGGCAGTGTCTTGGTAAGCCGGGCATGCATCTCATCTGCTTCCCATGACAGCTTTGCTCTTTAACAGCTCGTGTTTATGAATGACAGGAAAATGATGGGAAGTTTATTACTGCTAAGACAAGAAAAACACAAAGGAGGTGCCAAAAATAACACAAGATATGTTGTGTGCAGTGGAGTAGCAGGAGCCCACAGCCCGGACAGGGCGGATTCAAGGAGCAGGACAAGATCTGATGATTCAACTCTTCCAACAAACTCACTCCGCTCTATTTACAGCAGGAGCATGGCAGAAGTACAATAACCTCTCTCGTCCCTTCCTCTCCCCTCCTGGAAGCTCAGGGATTGCCATGGTGACTGACTGGTGGCCTAACATGTTTAATAAGCTGCTGTCAGCAGGCGCTGGTGCTCAGTGCTACAGAGGCCAAGCACAGCAGCTCTGCAGCAGCTCCAGAACAGACAGCCCAGAAGGAAAGGTTCCCTCCAGTCCTCTCCATTCAGGATTGGCTTATGGCTTCAGGAGCAGCAGGCTCAGAGCCTGCCCAAGGAAGTGTTTGAAGACAAACACAGTGTTAAACGTGGGCTTTACAGGCACGTGCTCAAATCTGAGAGACTTCAGAGAACAGAACATTTCCCTGCACAGAGCCACGGTCCTGAACCACAGCTCAGGGGCTCAAGGCATGAAGGCTTGGTCTCTCCCTGCCAGAAACACAACTCTTGTGTGAAGAACACCAGTTCCCAGCCCGTAAAGATAACACAGATGCAAAGACAACTCTTGATCTGACTCAGACACACAAATCTGCTCTGGAGAGATCCACAGACTGCCTAGGAGCTGCCCAGTGCAGGAACTGGACATCCCTGCACATACACTCCTTGCAGGAGGAGGTAACCCACAAAAAGATATTTAAACTGGAGTGGTCTGGGGGTAGAATTTGATGTGGTTATCCCTGGCTTTAGCCAGAGTCGAGGGCTCAAGTCTGTGCCCCCAACTGAGGCACGTTTTCCATAGGATTCAATACCCATCGCCACCAGAAATCTGATCTGGAAACCTGAAATTGCCTCTCCACACCACCAAAGTGACAAACAGCACTGGCCTAGGCAGACACAAGAGGTACCCAACTCTTACAAAACTATTCTGGACCAAGACTCCTTTTCCAGTTGTGATGGAGAGCTCAAATAAAGCAGCATATGGAAAACCCCAGCACTGCATGTTCTCATAATTTTTGGAACACTGTAAATATTTGAGTCAGTAGATCTTAATCCATAAACACAGCTGGACTCAAGAAACAATGATGGTAACTTATTATAATTTAAACAATTGTGTAACAAAACAAACCAATGATAATCACTTTGGTTTCCCAAGGACAATAGGCACAACCTTTGCACAAAGTTAACGCGATGGTACATATAATTACATAAAAAATAAACTTACATATGCTAAGATAAATTATTCTCAGCTTTCAAGGAGCACTGCGGAGGAATGACAGTGGAAGAGCAAAGCTGTGTGGTGCAAAGCCAGCATTTCATATAAAGTACAGAGCTGGGATGGTAACTGCCAAAGGACATCCCCCTTCCCTTCTGTCCTCTTCCAGGACACATTAGTTTAATCGCTTTATGACCAGGAACATCATTCCCCCAAGTTCACCCTCAATGTAAGCCCTGGTGCACAGAGTTTACACACAAAGCGCTGGTGGCTGATCTCTGCTGTGATTAAGGAGAGGAACATTTATCCAAAATGCATCAGAACAGAGCTGGGCACTCATCTCACGTTTTATATAAGTTAAATGGGGCTTAAGTTCTTTCCTGAAAGTTCAAATAAGTTCACTTCCTTCTTATTTCTGCTTTGCATTTTCACGAGTGTTTGCATTCAGCAATAAAACCTAGAGACAGAAGTAAACACAATATGGTTCAAATCCATTTCAGAATTGTTCTAGGCAGGGTGCTGTTCTCAAGTTTTTACTAGACATGTAAAGTGGATTTGTCTACCACCAAAACACGTAGTCAAGACAAAAAGTACTCAAAAACAAAATAGGATTTAAAAGCACCCACGTTTTATAAGCAAAATCCTGATCATGGCCATAAACTCTTTATTACTTGGCTACATCAACACACACCAAAAAAATCCAGCTTTCATATTTTACACCCCATAATCAAGAGATAAGATTCCTGCCCAAACCTTTAACATCCAGGGTTCAAGTGAAAACTTCAAGTAAGGCAGAAGTTCTTTAGTCAAGCGTGATAAAAACTTGATATTCTACAACAGCAGCAGCCACACCAGAATTTGGCCCTCTCAGAAACTGGCTAAGCCACTACACCAGCAATATAGAAATACTCTGAGCCCCAACTTCCAGCTTTTGAAGTCACCAGGGCCATGTAAAATGAGAAAGCTGACATCTGAATTAATTCCTTATACCAGGAAAATCCCTACTTCTGAAATTGCCAGTTCCAAAAACGATCACATGAACAACACAGAGCTCCCTCCCTTGCAAAGAGACAGATGAGCCATATTAACTGCAGCTTACCAAAGAAAAGAATCAAGGATGGAAAACGTCAGCTCCACGGAACAAGTCTGGCAAAGTTATAATCAACTAAAGTCAGGTTCTTATAATAGGAACTGACAGGGAAATTCTAGCTACTTGTGCTGCTTAGAAAGCTTAACATTGTCTGGCAAAGGGATGAAGCTGTAAAGCTGAGATCGAGCTCTGGGCTACAACTTCCCCAACTTTTCAGGGAATTTTGACCAAGGAGGTCCATTTAGTCAAGGTGAAAGTGTACATAAGCCTTAGACAAATAAATAATTAAAATATCTAAAACTAGAAATACTGCCTGTGCTCCACTTGATTATAGAAGAACATTCCTTTAAAAAAGGGAATAATAAATCCAGAACGATGACCACATGCATGCAGAGCCTGTTTGACAGGGGCTGCCAAACAACCACTAACAGGCATTTGTGCAAGTTCCTAAATAGAAAACCCTTCACTGGTGATGCCACCCTTCAAATGATGGAACATTTCTTGCTTTTTGTGGCTTTGCTATCCGATTTCTGCAAGGGTGCCAGGCAGGTAAACAGAATTCCACTTCAACTGTCTGCAGCTTAAAAAGTAAACCAAAAATGATCTACAGCTTATCCATTGAGGGCAGAGACTTAAAGATGAGGGTTTACATTAGACAACTAAATCCCAATTTAGGAACTGTAATATGGAACCTAGTTTTTAAAAGTCTTTAAATAAGTATTTTATGCTCCAGAGTGTTCTCCTATTCCATGGTGTTCTTCAGTATGGCACTCGAGGGGAGGGCAGAGAAAGGGGATGTGGGGCTGTGGAAATTTATTGTCTCCCAGGATTCAGCCACTTGCATGGCAGCAGGACGGGCTAGAGAACAACTCTGCTCCCCTAAATCCTCCAGGATTTTGACATTTATCTTCACATCACTGGTGCAGTACCAGGGGAACTGTTCTACAAGGGATGTAGGGGGAGGTGAGAGTGACTGCCATTGTTGAGAACAGAGACTTCAGTCTGCTTTAATCAGACCAGGAATTGTCCCTTACCCCTCTTCCCAGGCCTACAACTGCCACAGAGCTGCCCCAAACCTGAGGAAGCCCCTCCTGGTGAGTATTTCAGGAAAACTTACTACTCCAACCGGCTAAATGCTTTCCAAAAGCAGGAGTCTTCAAGCAGTAAATGATGCTTTAATTAAAGCGTTCTTGGCCATCTCTGTTTAAGGACACAAGCAGATTTCCCAGTTGGTAAGTTCACAGATGCAAGGTGGGACCTGTCAGGAAGCCAGCACAGCTCCAGCACTGCCACCACCACCAAGAACTTGGATGCAGCAACATTTTCTCATCATTTTCTTCACAGCAGATCCGTGGTGAGGGCTCCAGGGAAAAGAAAGGAAATTGCTTGAATGTTGAGAGTGGGAATGTCAGAAGTGCTCACCCTACGCCCACTGGGGTCAGAGGCAGGAGAGTGGGCCAAAACTTGCAAAAAATGTTTGCCTTATATGTATCAATTTCTGCAGTCAAGAGACTGGGGAATGATCAAAGGATGTCTCCTCCCCAGGCAAATATGGCTCTGATGGAAATCCCTTCCCTGGATGGCTCCAGACCATCCTTCAGCTTCTGACCACCTCAGCACAGGTCTGCATTCTCCCTGCTTAAGCCATGCGCCACCTTATACCCCTTCATTGCTCAGTGTAGGGGCAAAACTTCTCCCCAAAGGATCTTTCCCAGGGTCAGGATGTGCACACCTACCTACGCCTCTTACATCTCCCAGGACACCAAGGCCACTGGCACCCAGCATCAGTGAAATGCCAAAAACTAAACTAATGCAGATATGGAAGTAATTCCTCCCTGTGCCACACCAAAAATAAACATTTTTCTGGGTCTATACAATCAACTCTGGTCCAGTTTTAAGTGTCTGGGTTTAAAGCAATGGGGATGTTGCTACTGTCTTCAGCAAGATCATATTTAGGCCAAGACTAAAATTCAAACAAGAGTTAATCGGGCTACATTAGGTTCAAAGTACTCTCAAGCCAGTTGTTCATCACACTGTGGTTTAAATGTTTAGTTGCCTAAACCCATAGACATTGCAAATTGCAAACACTGCCAGCTGACCCTAACTTTTGGCTTCTTCCTTTTCACGTCTTGTACTTCTCCTTATTTAGTCTTCCCTCATTATTATTTCTGTAAATTATTCACATCAGGAGTAGCGAGCCACAAAAATAATACTTAAATAGCTGCTTATGTTGCAGGCCAGAATCCCTCAGTATTTTCAAATCTGTTAAATGACTGATTGCTGGGCCTCTTATTTGTTATTTCCAGAGAGCACTTACACAGCAGCCCAGGCAAACCAAGTTTGGGAAGTGGGAGGGCATTAGTTTTTATTGAAAATAATGCAAAGCAAAACTTCACAAAAAGAAACATTCAAATCTGAAAATCTGTAATTGTGCATTGTCTCAAGTCAGTCAGATAAGCAGATGCCATTAAGAAATTAAGTGAGAAGGAAACAATGCAGGTAAATCTGAAAATCCCAGGCTGAGTGCCTGAGAAGAAGCACATTTCCAACTCGCACTCAGCAGCATGTGTGCAGCAATTTTTCCATATTTCTGTGTTTAAATGGATCAGTACAAAAGAGCGAGGAGCCTGGTGATCTGTAACTTTGGAACCCCAAAATCCTGCTTTGGGATTTCACCTCTGCTTAGCTGAGCTTTGATCTCATGTGCAGCTTTTGTTTGCAGCAAATCTTAACAAGCCTCAAGTTGACCATGGATTTAGGAATTCATTTGTATTTTATGCTCTGAATTCCTACAGAGTGTTTTGATGCTGATTTTTACAAGAGCAGATTTGGGAAAGCTGCTGTTCCAACAGGATGGTCCAACATGAGGAGGGTACAACTGAGATCCCAAATGGGAACTTTATCTCCTGCTTCTCTAGGGGCCACATTGACCTGACAAAGTCAGTCCGGCCCCTCTAAGGCTAAAGTGGCATCAGCTGCCAGGATGTGGGCACCATATCAGCCACCCATCCTTCCCATTTAATTCTGAGGATAATTCATGGGGTAGCACTCCTAAGCTAAAGGATGGGATCATCAGAGGGATGCCCAGTCCCCCAGAGGCAATGATGGCATGTGATGGCATCACAGTGCAGTGGAAGCCTCCAATACCCACCAGGATTGTGCTCTGACTTTGAAGGGCTCCCTCTCCCCTTTAATGCTTATTCCAAAATGATTTGCAGATTTTTATGGAAGTGCAGTGGAGAGGAAAACTAAGCATTACCAAAGGAGGGGAAAAAAAAAAAGAGTGAAAATACATTTTCAGTTAAATTTTGAAAAGTCAATGAGACAACAAAATATGGGAAAGTTGTTCCAGATGGCAAGAACATACTTGAGGAATTTCATTTAATCACATTCATGCAAGATGTTTTGATTTGGATGACATATATCAATTGCATACTTAAATTAACAGCCCTTCCTACTGCAGCAAATGGAAAGCTCCCAGGAGCAGAAAAGGGTCTCAGTGCTTTCAGCTCAAGTGCAAGCACAGCCTGGATGGGGCTGAGAGGTTTTTTATTGTTTTCTTGAGGAAAAGTCAGTGGTTCCTCACGACACAGCAAGAAAGTGTCTGCTCAGCGCAGCCTCGGGGTCAGCTGGGTCAGCGGTTCTTGGTCCACCAAGCTGCACCAAGACAATTCCCACCTCCCAGAGAGGTGGGATGGCCAGGTCCCAATGCCTTGGAAAGAACGTGATGGGCTCAGAGCAAGAAGGAATCCTAGGTAAGTATGGAAGTTTCATCTCCTATAATCTGATTCACCTTGAACAAGCCCCCAGTGCTCCATCCCAGAGGAATTCTCCAGAGGTGTCACCAGGGCAGCCCAAGCCACCAGCTCTCCTCAGACAGGCAGGGTGTACAAGGCTTCTTTGAATCTCTTGGAAAGCTCAAACAAAACACCAAGGTTCCACTTGGAAGGGAAATATTCTCCATGTAAGTTTTCCTCATCCTGCTGTTATTTAACCCATTTTCCAGAAAAAAACTGATGGTCCCAAGGTGACCATTTCAATACACACACACACACATATATGAATATATATATGAAACATATATATATATATATACACACACACTGGTGAGGTTCCAAAGGTCCTACTTGCCTTAATAATTTAATTCATATAAGGCAAGGAAGGAACACAGGTAAGACAACCTAACATATGAACAGAATCAAAACTCATGCACAGGTTTTTTACAGCTATTAAAAAAATAAAATTTAAAAAAAGCAATCTGTCTTTGAGGCCACAGTACCCCTCAAACAGAACGTTAAACACAGATTCATTATTTACCAGGGATTTTTCATTAGGAGTTGAAATTCAGTTTACACCTCAAGTGCACATCAAAGTTTTCTGGGATGTGGAGAATTTCAGTCCCATCCCAAACACTGTGAACACAAAAAACTGTCTTTTTTTTGCACAGCTTCTTCCTGCAGCTGTGCTCTGGAGGGAGCCATACATACACATACAGGTATGTATATTAGTTATTGCTAAAATAACTGCACTAAGGCCCTTTGTTTGGCGACTGTCTCCTTCTGAGGAGTGAAACATGAGGAGCTGGAGCTTGCCAGCTGCACATTTCACTTTCTCATCTCCCCAAACAGAGATTGAAAATAGCCTGTTTATCAGATGTGTATCTAAGTCCTATTCCACTGTGAGGTCTAAAAAGGAATTTCCATCCTTACAAATGTGCCCCTGGTGGGGCGTTACCGTCGGTTCTGATCACTGCAAAGGGTCCCTCTCCCCCTCCAGTCCCAAACCCACTGAGGCATCTCTTTAATGACTATAAAACAAAAGGCAAGAGGCTTTCTTGCCTTAATTTATACACAAATGCATTACCAATTAAAAGGTAAGTGTGAAAAATAAAGCTGATAATTGAAAGCCCTCTGCAACCTGAACTGTGGCATTGCTAGCATGACATTACAATAATTAGTTAATCTAGCCTTTAATTTGTCTCAATTTGCATTGGCAGGCTGGAAGCTGCTGTCTGCATGATTCCTCATTGAAAACTGTGGTAGAAAAGAAAAGAAGGGGGGGGTTTCTTCCCACTCTGTGCATAATTTTTTCCCTCTTCTCTCCAGCACCACTGTAAATCTGGAATCCATCTCCATTAAGACAAGTGGAATTATACTCCAGATCCACTAGGAGAGGAGAATTTGGCTTAATACCCCCTGAAATACACCAAACTCGTGCACTTCAAAATGCCTTGTCATTGCCCCAGCCTGCTGCCCATGGTCCTGTTCCACTGCCAGGTTTGGCACAGGGAAATTGCAGAGAACTCTTTCACTTCTACATCTCCATCCCCACTTGCAAAGGGTTAGATCAGTCCTTAAATTCCCTGATTATTCCTCTTGCCACTCAAAGCAGCAGAGGCAGATCTCCCCTTCTCACCTCAGCTGCTCAGCTGGATGGAACATCTGGGAACATCTGTGCATCCCAAACACGGGGGGGTAAAGAGGAGTTCAAGGCAGGATTCCACACTTTGGGAATTTTCCTCTGACTTCCATGTACATCTCCTTCCACCAGGAGTCAACTGCTCTGCTCCCACACCTGTGCAGCCAGATGTTGGACTCCAGCAATTCAAGCCATTAGAAAGACATTTTAAAAATCTGTTTCCTTAAAAAAGATGCAGGAAGACAAAAATTGGTAAAGATAATCCTTTCCAGCTACATCAAGACTTTGACAAAATACATCTTGCCTTTCCAGGAATTATATTTACTTATCTGCACAAGACTTGCAATACCCCCTATTTTTCAAATCAAGCTCCATTTTGCTCTCTTCCACAAGATGAAACCCACCATTATGTAAAAAAACAAGGACAAATTATACAACTCACAGCAAGCATTTGCCAAAATGCTAGCCCTCAGCACTTCTTTTTAAACAAACATGAGGAAATAAGATGACCTTTAAATTGCTTCTTGACATGTACTAAATCTACAGAAATTAGGGAGATTCTCTGGAAAGAGCTGCATAATTTTAGTACTCAGTGTATTTTTAGCTAAGAATATTTTGTATACAAAAGAATTCTGCATGCAGCAAGACTTGAGGGATTTTAGGGAGCTTTGAAAGGCTGGAGTTTAGGTGAAAGGGCAATAGAAGTAGTAGGTGGATGGCCTGAAGAAAGCAGAAAACAACCACCATGAGCTGATCCAAACTTGCATCACCTGGTCAATACATTTTTATTGCCACCATCCTCTCATCCTTTAAAAGCAGAGCTTGGGGATTGCATTAGTAAATAAATTCCTTCTTTCACCCACCCCCTTCTACTCCTAAGGCACAGAGAGGACAGGGCAGGTGAGCAGAGTCTGAGCTGCAGCTGCACAGGTAGACTGGAGAGGGCAGCTGGATCTGAGCCCTAAACTAGGATGAGCTCAGTCATCCTTTTTTCCAGTGAGATGAATTCTGTCACCAAAGGGAGGTGAGTTGCAGAAGAACAAGAGTCCCAGGAACTGGGCATGCTGAAAGGAAGGAAAACAGGCCACGGATCTGCTGACTGGTGAGATAACTGAGAGACCCTGGGCAGGGACAGGGTGCTCAGGCTGAGGTACCCACACACACAGCTGGATTTGCTGAGACCTTTGCAGTTTGATTTATTTCCTTGGGAACAGAAGGATTGCAGCTCAGTCTGAGCGCTTGGAGCACTCGTTTTCCATCTGTATCCCTGGTGGAGTGTGATGTTTGCTCCCAGCCAAGCTCCACAGAGCTGCACCCTCCCTGAAGCGGGTCACAGCACCTCTGAGCTCTCTGAGAGAGGTGTAAAGGGGCATCTTTTACCAGAACCCAGCACACGATGGCGTAAAAACATCCTGGAATTCCCCACAAAAGACAGATGGGACCCAGATCCAGCACATTCTTCGAATCACCCATATTCACTTCCCATCCCAAAAGTGCCAGCTCAGACTAAACTAGACAGGCCTTAACATCACCCTTAAATCAGAGACAGAGCACTGCAAGCCTGAAGGAAGAGAGGCAAGGACAAAGTAGAGCACAAGGAGAATTTGAAAGCAGTCACATCTCCCAGACCATGACAACAATTCTGGAGAACTAAGGGGCACAACAAGCAACTTTCCAGCTCATTTCACTCAAGCCCAGCACCGTGAAGACTGAGGCAAAGGCAGAAAAAGAGTTAGACACCATTCATTGAATATATAATCCTTAATAGTGAGGAATTAAAGACTGCCAACACATTTCTCCCCATTTCTCGCTCACACGTGCGTGCGTTCCCTGCAAAACTCACACAAAGCTCACAGAGTTTGGAGAGATGGGCTGGGCTGCCATTTGCTCTTTACTAACACCAGGAATTGCTCTGCTCAGTTTACCAAGAGCAGAAGTGATGACACCCAGGTTTAGTAATGCCCAATTCAGCCTGTGGCAGCTACAAGTTCAGCATCTATTTTCCTGCCTCTCCTCGGTGCAACTCCTATTAAGAAACAGCAGCAGCTCCCAGCTACTCCCTGCAAGGGTTTCTGTGGATCCTCCTATGGAATACCTCTCTCCTGTACACCACACATGAGAATTTCACTTCATAGCAGATGTTTTAGTAGGGTTACTGCAGTGGGCAAGCGGTACAGGCAAAAACACCAGGAAAAATAAACAGGAAAGCAAGGACTTCAATTCACCTGCCCCAAACTCCCAGCCCTGCAGTGTGCAAAGTCTCATTAAGTAAGTAAATTCTTCAGGAACAATGACAGAAGTGTCACATTGCTGGTTTTGCCCTGCAGCATGACAAATCCCACCCCAAGGACCCACCTCAATCCCCCATTTCAGAGCAGAGCAGCTCTCAGAGCAAGCAGTGCCCATTCAAGAGGCATCGAGGATGAACACAGGGGTGAAGTTAAGGCAGGGAATGTTTTGCTTGTTAGTTTAGGATGCTCTGAGAGCCCTGTGGTGCCCCAGCTGGTCATTCCTGCTCTTGTTTGTCCGAGCAGCAGAACATGCCCAGCTCCAGTGGTTATGAGTAAGCAAGAACAGAGCACTGCTGGTGACAGGAGCTTCCCAGAAATGATCCCAGAACCCCCCAGTACACACAAGGTCTTTAGAGCTTCCCAAATATGTATACACATCTATAAATCCCATTTCCAGGCTTTCATCTGAAATGAGATTTGTTTTCCTGGGCCTTTTGATAGCCTCCTGTAGATAGGAGATGCGCAGAAGCTGCTGTTGAACACAAGGTGTGCTTACTGCGCGTATTTAAGGGTTGCAAATAAGTGTTCCTCAGCCAAACATTTCCACCCATGAGGTGATGTGTTTACACACCCTGTGGTACAGGACCAGCAGTTGCTTGGGATACACTGTGCCTCTCATGTTTGGAACCTCACAAGCCACATGCTGGGAATCAGGTAGCCTCAAACTGTTTGACTTCACTCACAAACACTGCTCCAGATGGGAAAGAACATCATCATCCCTTTTTAGAGATGAATTCCCCCATGATTCCCTTTTTCCCCTACGAAGAAATCTGAAAACTCAAGTTAGCAGAGGCACACAGTCGGGAAATAGAAGAAATTATACAGCTTGCACAATATGGAACACGTTCAAATAAATCAGGAAAAAAGCCACCAAAATAACTACAAAATTTTCAGTTCTCTAGAAAGAAAAGGGCTCATTTTTCAGCACATACGGGTGAACCAACACATTCCTGTGCACAGAGATGCCCAGAGAAAGAGGGGTATAAATTTGATTTTGCCATCCCAACCCCTGTATTTCTATGTCTTTGGTGAGACAGAGCAAGAGGCCTTCAGCTGGTAGATACTATGGTATATCCAGAAGGAATTTTGGGAAGAAGACTCTTGTACTATGCAGCCACTTGTTTCCACAGCAAGGTGCTGTTCCTTTCCATCCACCGCACCAAAGCACTTCCTCAGGGAAGGGGTGACCAGCTTTGGATGCAGGAAACTCTGCAGATACTCAGATCCTGGGTAAAGCACTTACCCAGAGCATTTAACCACGCTTCAGTTCCGAGATAAAACTGACACTCACCCCAAATGACTTGTCTGACCCTACAGAGTCCATCTCCACCACGCTTCCACCTGTCCTCTTTTCCTGCCACAGCACACTTTTGGGGAGGCCACCACAGTTCTGCCACATCAGCCATGCCGGTGTGTGAACATGAGTGTAAGGAAAATTCCCTCTCCAACCATCCAGGAGCTGCTCAGTCTTTTAAAGTCAGACAGACACCAGCTTCTGAAACCCCAGAGTTCAGCCACCAGTGGGTCCTTATCAACCTCACTCGGAGTCCCAAAAAAACCAACATTTCTGACTCTGTTTTCTGACGTTATTCTCATACAGATCTTGACACCCAGTGCTTCTTAAATAGTGCTGCTTTGGAGACTTGCAGAAAGGTCCTATGACTTAAAAATCAGCGACTACCTAAAAACTGGAGCATGGTGTCCATCACACACCTTAATTGCTTAGAAAGGCCAGTGTTACCAGCCAAAAGAGCTAGGAATAGGCACAAGAAAGGATCCTGAGAAAGAAACTTGATTCCTCAAGGAAGGCAGGAGCCTGGAGCACCCCTTGGAGTTGTGGCTGAACATTGAGGGCTCCTTCAGAGTGGGCTCAGTGCTTGTGGTGCCGAGGGATGCACAGCTCACACCAGCCAGAGGGGAGTCCCTGCTGCTCCTCTAAAGGACACGAGTGGCAGTAACAGATCAAGCTCAGCTCCTGAACTCCTGTAGCAAACACAGAGCATGCCAGGAGGAGCTGCTGGCAAGCCCAGAAACACGAGAATGAGCTCGTGACCCCATCTGCAGGCATCCCAACATGGCTTGCCCAAACTTCCCGAGCAGGGGGATGGCCCAGGTAATGGATGGGAGCCCAGCTGCCCCCAGATGAGGGAGTTTCCTTTGTGCACGAGGCCCTGAGTTATTCCAGCAGCGTCTGGCAGTGATGCTCTTGTTAAGGCTGCTATTTATAAAGTCTGATTGTTCCTTCAGGGACAGCTCTTGGCACAGGAGGCCTCAGGAGAGCTGCAGTGATCTGGTTAACAAAACATCCAGCAAGCTGGGAAATCAAGTCTGCTTTTGATTTATAACACAGCAAACTAAAATTACGATTTGCCAGGCTCGTTTTGGCACTCTCATAATTCAACTATAGTTCTGATTATTTTTTAAAAATAATAATTAAAAACCCCACGGAGTTTAATTATCATAATTATGGGAATACTCAGAGTGAATAGGACATGAAAATAATGAGGCAAACTTGCACAGCTCCAACTCCACCAATTAACAGAGGATGTTAAGTTTGTGAGACAAGTCTTAGCAGGGAAAAAACTTCATGTCTGGCACTATTGCAGCAGAAGGGACAAACACACCTCATGTCGAGGTTTTATCACAAACCTATTGCACCCTCTTGTGCCACAGCGTCAGAATTACTTTGGCTTGGCTG
The DNA here is from genome assembly GCF_000738735.6 of Corvus cornix cornix. NCBI lineage: Eukaryota > Metazoa > Chordata > Aves > Passeriformes > Corvidae > Corvus > Corvus cornix. The sequence goes on from NC_046346.1 coordinate 8,252,816, forward strand.
GAAACGAATTGCTCTGCAGCACTTGACCTTCAAATCTGCTCTCCTGCAGCAGAACTGTGGAAAGACGTGCAGTGGTGGAGCAGCGACACATTAAAGGCTGTTAGTGATGAGCTGATTTTCTGTGCAGGAATGAATATTGCCGACTTCCAGGCTTTTGGGGATTCCCTGGGTGTCTATTTTGCATATGTCACCTCAGGATTGTGTTGGGCATTGGCCAGCTGGAGCTGAGTCAGCAGTGCCCTGGCAGCAAGGAGGGACATCCCTGTCCTGGGGGCATCAGGGACAGCAGCACTGGCCAGGCCAGGGATGGGATTGTCCCGCTCTGCTCTGGGCTGGGGTGGCCTCACCCCGAGTGTTGGGGGAGTTTTGGGTGTCTCAATATCAGAAAAAGATCTAAAGCTGTGAGGGAGTGCCCAGAGGAGGATGGGGAAGGGTCTGGAGGGGCCCGTGAGGAGCAGCTGAGGGCACTGGGATTGTTCAGCTGGAGCAGACTGAGGGCAGAGCTCCCCGGGGGCTGCAGCTCCTCCCGAGGGCAGCTCCGATCTCTGCTCCTGGGCCAGGGACAGCACCCAGGGAGCGGCTGGAGCTGGGCCAGGGCAGGCTCAGGCTGAGAGCAGGGAAAGGTTCTTCCCCCAGAGGGTGCTGGGCACTGCCCAGGCTCCCCAGGGAATGGGCACGGCCCCGAGGCTGCCAGAGCTGCAGGAGCGTTTGGACAGCGCTGCCAGGGATGCCCAGGGTGGGGCTGTTGGGGGGTCTGTGCAGGGCCAGGGGTTGGACTCAATGATCCCTGTGGGTTTCTTCCAACTCAGAGTGTGCTATGGTATCAGAAATGTTGTAGAATCCCTTGCTAGATCCAGCATCCCATAAATCTGCCTGTCCAGAGCTCAACTGGCCCTTTCCTGGGTTTTCTAGGAGAGGAAAGAGCTAAAAACCTACAAATTAATATTTCTTTGCCTCAAGGTGCCATGTTCAGTGTTTGTGCTGCATTTTAAGCAAAGCAAGGAACAGAAGCAAGTCTCAATAAGAATAAGATGTATAGAAAACACTGACAGAGTCAAGGCAGAACCATCAGGGACTGTCCTGCCAAGGAAAGATCAACGAGTTCCCCTCAGCCCTCAACAAGGCAAGAGGGAACAAAACCCATTTTCTCTCTCTGCTCCTGGTTGATAGGACAAGGAATAACAAGGCTAATTTGATCCATGGGAGATTAGTGTGAAATATTAGGATGAGAAAAAAATTTTCCTCAATCAGTCTCTTGAAGTAGTCCCTCACTGCAAATTAAAAGCAGCTTGGGCAGGTATGTCAGGGATAACATGGCTAGAACAGATCCTCCAAGCAGCAGAGTGAATTACATGACTTCTTGAGGTTCTTTTCCAGGCTTGTTGCTGTTGTGCTCAGCTCTGGAATTGTTCCTCTCTGATTAACACCGAGGTTTGTTTTTCAGGGGATCAGGCACGAGCTTGTCCAACAGCTAAATAACAAAGTTGTTCCCTGGCAATCACATCCCCAGCCCCAGCGCTGCCTCTCTCCTGCTGGGAGCACCGGGTAACGCTGATTTGCAGCTCCTGATCACTGTGAAAACAAAACATTTCTAAACATTTCGCTGCCTTAACTGCAAATTTTAGCCCGAGCTAAAGCTGCTTCTGCTACAGCATGGAAAAATATTTCAGGTACAGGAAAGTGTCTAAATCCACAGATTAAATAGCAAGCAGGATCCTCAGGTTCTGCTGTCAGCACAGAGCCAGAGCTACCCTCAAAGCAGCTTTGACCCCTTCCTTGCTGAGGATGAAATCTGAAGAAAATATACTAAATAACAAAGCTCAAAAAACAAAACTAAAAAACAAAACAGAAAATGGGAATAAAAAATCACCACAATGCCTTGGTTTAACAGGGATAACCTTCCCCATATCTTTTCCTCCTGAAGGCACATGGCTGCAGCAGGAGTGGGGGATCTGCTTGGATTTGCCAAGTGCTAATAGGGAAGTCTCCAAAGCCTGGCTCAGGGGCTGTAGGACAGGCCTGGAACAATTGGAACTAAATTACATTGTGATCCATGAATCAAAGCACTGGCAATTACCATCTCAAGGCAGGTGAACAATAACAAATAATGAACAAAGAGATGTTTCAAGCCCTTGCTGATGCACTCCCTGTGCTTGCTGCTCACTGGACACATTTTACCCAGAGCCAAGGTGAGCCTGTGATAGCTGTTAATCACAGCTGAGAAAATGAGGGTGTAATCTCCTAGACTGGAAAGCAGCATTTCAAACCTCCTCCAGCATGCACCCAATAAAGGCTTTTATAGTCTCTGCTTAGATTTAAAATGGGGGAACAGAAAATAGGTATGAATTGCACCAAATTGCACATTGGCTGAGAGGCAGCACAGCCTCTGAAACTCCTTGGCAGGGGTTAAAAACACTCCTAGGCAGCAGCAAAACATCCACATCTCATTTTATGTGGGTTTTTTGTACACAAGATGAAGCTCTCTGCATTGAAGACATGACATTTTTGACAAGATTTATATAAAAATTCATATTACAGACCTGAATTTTTAAAGTGGGTTTTTGTATTATTATTATTCAAGTTCCTCAAGCACAGGTTTCTCCCTCACAAGGCAGATCTCTGCACATTGGTGACAGGTTCTTCTAAAAATCTCTTAGCAACTCCTAAGAAGTGGCCACAAACCACAGGTTGAAAACCAGAGGTTTCAGTTATTTCCTGGCCTGCTTTCCTTTGTCTCTCAATCCATCTAACCTCTGGCCACAGCCCATCCCTCACAAATCAGCCACCTTTAACACTCCAACTTCCTCTTCGCAGCTCAAAAGAGACACAGTTGGGAAGAAAAAAAAGTGAAAAAAAAGTGTTACCTACAAACAGCACCATAGGATCATGGAATCATTAAGGCTGGAAAAGACCTCCAAGATCAGAGCCCAACCTTTGACCAAAAACCCCCATGCCCACAAAACCCTATCCCAAAGTGCCACATCCACTCATTTTTTGAGCATTTCCAGCGATGGTGACTCCACCACTTCCCTGGGCAGCCCCTTCCAAAGTTTAACCACTCTTTCAATGAGTATTTTCCTGATATCTAACCCAAACCTCCTTGGCACAACTTGAGGCCATTTCCCCTCATCCTATCATTAGTTCCCTGGGAAAAGGAGCCTTTCAATATTAACAAACCTTCAAACTAGGATCTGAATTCACCAGCAGGGTGACAGAGGAGAGGCTGCAGTGCCCAGCTCCCTGGCAGCTGGCATTGCTGCCCTCAGACACAGAAAGGAACTGAAGCACAAAAGGATAGAGGAAAAAATGAGCCTTAAACTGAACTGGGAAGAAGGTTCCAAGATGTGAGTGGAGCTATTGAGGGCTTTCAGCTGCCAAAATTTATCCCTATTTTTACTTCCAGGTGCATTGCAAGGGTGGCTGTTTGCACCGCTGAGCTACTGATGCTGCCTGACCTCACAGAGCAACTCCTGTTAAGCAGTGCAGGGTGTTCTGCAGGGATGGAGATTTGTCCAAGCTCTGTGTTTGTTGTTGGGCTGGACAGAAACAGCCCCCAGAGTGGGCTTTTGGCAGGACAGGTACAGAAACCCAGGGAGTGTTACCCAAGGCAGCTCAGCCTGCTGTTAACACACGTGCTGAATTCCCCATCAACAGCACTGGAAGCCATGCAGGTAAACTGGAAACAAAGCTGGCCCTTGCAGAGGAGCTGATGGAATAGGAGTGCCTGCAGGAGAAGAGAAAAGGGAAACCAGCCAAGCCTCAGGCTCCAGGGAACCCACGGCTGGACGGTTTCTGGGCACCTATCCTGCTCTTGTTCTCCTGGAGTCCTGGGCCTTAAGTTCACATCCATGGAGAGCTCAGGCTGCTCTGGAGCTGGTGACAGTGACTCCCCTCTGGCAGGGAGGGAGTGGGGGGTCAGGACCTGGTGATGCCCCTCTGCAGCCCTCACTCTGCTCTTTGCTGCAGGCAGCAGCTGAGCTCAGCAAGTTGCATTTCCAGCACCACTGCAGCCCCGGTTCTGCACTGGCAACATCACTCCTGCTCCTAATGCAACTTTCTCCTCCATTCCCTGAGCCCAGGGGGAGGAAAATGGGGGAAAAGGAGGAGCAGAGAGAAAGGGAAGCTGATTCTCACCACAGCTGCAAGCTCCAGCTCTAAACTGCTAACCCCTCTGCTCCTTGGAAAGCTGACTCCCAAATCCCTAGGTGTTTCATTATCTCTTCCACTCCCTCCCTGAGTTTCTCTCAGGTAATTGTTCCCACCATAGCATCTGCTTCAATTTGAGCCTGTTTCCTCCCTCACTCCAAGGTTTTTCAGCACGAGTGAGGTGATGGCTTTGCCTCAGCTCCCTCGTTCCCTGCATAAGCAGTAAAAGGTCTGAGAGGCAAATAAACGAGTTTGTGCAGGGACAGAACTCCTGCCCAGGTGAGAGTGGGAACCACCAGCCCCTGGGGAAGCAATAACAGGAACAGGCTAAACACAGAATCAGAAATAACCTTCTCCCAACCAGATAACCTGAGCAGACACTCATGGACTTGGCCTTTCGACCCTCCTGCTCTCACACACAGATTCCTCCAGCTCCAGGAGGAACAAAGGAATTGTCATTCCCACATCACTGCTGATAAAGTGCTGGTTTTCAGACAAGTCACTATTCCTGCTATGAGCAGCAGTCAAAAGATGCTGCAAAAACTTGTATCTTCAGTCCTGGTTAGGTCATCATAACCCTCACAAGAGAAGTGAGGGATCATGAGCTCATCCTTTGGCAGGAAGGGATTGACTGTAGTTTGCAATATTCTGACTAATTTGTGTAATTTAATGCAGAGGTGAAGTTCTCAGCCAGGGTAAATCAGAGCAATGTCAATTTTGCACTATTGAAGCAGCTGGGTCAGCCTTTTAACAAAAAAACTTCACTCTTCAAAAAATATTTCTTCTGTTCACCTTGAAGAAGCCTCCTTTAAAGCCATATACTGTTTTGAGGTTGCGGTAACTGTCAGCTAATTGAGACCTGGTCAGTGCTGTAACAGCCAAAGAGTTTCCATCATGGCTTTGATTGAACCTGGGTAGGTGGAAAAAAACAGATAAAGTGCAGTGCAAAGGTATTTTAATTAGGAGGCACATGGATAATCACGACTCCCATCAGGTAACTAATTACAAAACTGATTCAATAACTGGCTTTTTAAAGTGTAACAAAGTTCACTGGGACAAATTCAATACTGCTGCAGATTCCTGGAAGCACCTCAGTGGTGGAGGAGAGATGGTCTGGCATCTCCAGCTTTTCCCACAAACAGAGACTTAAGAGCAGGCAGGAATAACTTACCCTTGGTTTCTGTATTAAGGAAGGACTATTGCTGGAGAGCCCAGAACAGACCAGGACACAGACACTGCATTCAAAACTGCAGAGACATGAAGGAGAACCTGCTGCTTTGTGCTGGGACACAGCTGGTGTTCCTCACAGCAGCTGGCACAGGGCTGTTTGGATTTGTGCTGGGAACAGTGTTGGTAACTCAGGGATGTTTTGTTTCTGCTCAGAAGGGCTTACACGGAGTCAGGGACTTTTCTGCCTCTCACCCCAGCAGGGCAGAGGCTGAAGGAACACAAGGAGTTGGGGGACACAGCTGATCCAAGGGATATCCCACACCACAGGGCTTCATGCACAGCATACAGAGCTGGGGAAGGAGGAAGAGGAGAACGTGCAGAGTGATGGGATTTGTCTTCCCAAGCCACCTCTGCTCGTGATGGAGCTCGACTGTCCTGGGATGGCTGAGTTCCTGCCCGTGGGGACTGAGGAAAGAATTCCTTGGTTTTCTTTGCTTGCCTGCATAGCTTTTGCTTTACCTACCAAACAGTCTCTAGCTCAACCCACGAGTTCTCATTTTCGCTCCTCTGACGCTCTCCTCTGTCCCACTGAGGGAGGCTGAGCGACTGTGCAGGGCTGAGCTGCCAGCTGGGGTGAAGCCATGGCAGAGCCTGAGCAATGCAGCATGTGCTGGGCCATGAACAAATCCTCCCTTTTGGCCATTCAGGCAGCATTGCTCCTGCTACAAGGCAACAAATCAAGCTCTGCTCGTGGGTGTGTACAAGTCCATGATGTTCCCCGAGTCTGGGCGCACACCACTGAATTTGGACTTCAGTCCCAATTGTTTCCTTCCCCACCTCCCTGCTCAGACAGGCTCCTGTGGAAGCCAGAAGCATTGTTTCCTGATATGCAGACATGAGGAAAGCTCTGTTTCCTCCCGGACTAGATTATGGGAAGACCATACTCTGGGCCAGCTCTCTTGGAGCAGCTTTAGGATCACCTCCCAGTGACATGATTCCTCCCACCCTGCCATCAATCCAACACCAGCAGCACTCCCACCATGGCAAAATCGCCTCCATTTCCACACAAAAGGCTCAGCTCCAAAGGTTTTACACCAAGCCCAGGCCCTACAGCCATGACCTACAGCCACCACCGTGCCTGGGAGCAATTTGCTTCGGTAGAAGCAGGATCTGCTTTTAAACCGAAGTCCAGCAGCCAAGTAGGTGGTCACTTAATATCTCTGGGTACTTTCAGGGAAGATTAGGTGAAAGTCCAAATCCAGGTTGACATTCCCTCTCTCGGAGAAACAGGCCTGCAATAAATAAGGCTGCGTGCACGTTGTTGTTCCTGCTAAACTGCTCCACTCAGCCACTTACAGCCAATGTGTTCCTCATTAGCACTCAGGGAAGCTGCGAGGGCTCAGGGCTCTCTGTGCAGCCCCGTTCCCATTCTCCTCTCAAACACATGGAAACACTTTAAAAGTAAGAGCCCTGGGACCTGTGCAAGGGCGACAAGTGACGAGATGAGGAGAGGAGACCAGAGCCAGCCCCTGACAAATTTGAACCATCCAGGCTTTAATCCACAGCAACCCCCAAAAAACTGATGCTAAACAAACCTTGCCTTTTCCAGAGAGGAGATTACACGTGTAATGGAAAAATTATGGGTATGGGGAGTCTGGCCTACAAAAATTGGTTAATATTAAGAGCCTTCAGTTTTGTTTTCCATGATTAATGGAACTTCCCCTACATGTAACTCAGTCAACATTTCCATCCCCCTCAGAGCCTATTGAGAGCCCTCAATTTTTTTTAATTTAAGGAAAATGGAATTTTAAGACTTCGTAGCATTTCCATAACTTGCTGGGAGCAGGTGATGGGCCATTTCCCCATTCAAACACCATCCCCCTCACGAGGCAGAGCAGGGCAACAGAGGGGTATTGCCTTCACATCTCCTACCTGGGACAGCATTTAGAGTTTTTCACCAAAGGATTCCACAATTCCCCCCATTGTAGCAAAGGGCAGGAACAATCCACAAAGCCAAGCAGAGCTGAACTGGCTCTCAGAGGAGAAGGGGCCATCCCAGTATCCTGGATCTGGTAGATCATGGGGATGCCCAGTTCTCCTCCAGAAATGAAGAGGCATCACACAAATGTCTAATGAAACCGTTGAGCCCCAGCACTAGACAAAGCAGAAATAGGCCACCAATGCCAAACCCACAGGACTTTAAAAGTTAAAGCTGTTGGAAGAAATGTTTGTGCATGTTGCTTTCATGCCAGTGGAAACATGAGAAAAAGCTGAAACTCTCTGCACTGGCACAGCAGGTTCAGCTTTGATCTCTCAGGAGGTTCATTTCCTTCATTAGGCTTTTCTTAAAATCCACTTTTATGAACCCTTTTAATTTCCCCCCTGCATCTCACCCCCATAAAAGCGTTTTTATTCATTTGACAACAGGGCAGGGTGGGGGAGGAGAATCTCATTTAATTGCCACTAAACATTACCTGAAGATGCTGGTTCTGTACAGGGATGCTGGAGCTGTTATTTTGAGAGTCACAGGTACTGAAGGAGGGGAATAATAAATCGTTAGAAGGAACACAGGGAGGAGAGAGAAGGGCAAATCCTCAAAGCACCAACACAAGGAAAGGTACAGGACAGGGAACAGCAGGGAGACATCCAGCAGAACACGGCCAGTCACTGCTGCAAAACATCCCCCACCATCCCTCTGTTTCACCTCTGCATCCCTGGTCAAGCCAGAACCTGGCCACAGTTCTGGTGTCAACTCTGCAAACACAGCCCAATGGCACAGCCTCCTCCTCACAGTGGGGCTGAAGGCTTAAAAAATCCACATTAAAGGAGTTTCAAGGGGGTTCAACATCCCACTACCCAAATTCCAGCACCAAGCTGATCACTGAACATTTGAGCAGGTGATTTAGGACTGCTCTTCCTATAAGGAGAAGCACAGGATCAGAGGGGCAGCTTTTGAAATGCCTGCAGTGGGGAGAATTTGAACTCTGCATTTATTTCTGATGGAATCTTTGCAAAAAAAACCAACCAAACAAACAAACGTGTTCACATTCCATCCACCCTATCTGCAAGCCACAGGTAACAGTGTTGAGTTCACTTCTCCAAAGGGAAATCTGGAATCTCCAAAGGGAATCTTCTCAACATCAGGTCACCTTGGTCACCTTACACCACAGAAGCTTTTAATAGCAAGGGCTGGACAGGCGCTGCCCAGGTTGCTGAATGCAGTCCCCCACTTATGCACTGGACTGGGCTGTGTCATTCTGTCCAGGAGGAGCAGCTTCATTTTCACAGTAATTTGTGGTTTTTACTCCCACTACTCCTATTAGGAGTTAACTTACGAGCAGCCCGTTACTTGAAGTAAATAAAACAATGAATCGACCAGAGCAAATTGTAACCAGCTCGTCTGTGTAGATGAACTTGCTCAAGTCCTCGGAAGCAGATACTGCTCTTAATGAGAAAACGGTGTCCAGATCCCTGCTCAGGCTGTACTGAACCCTCAGGGGTTGTGTCCTCTGACAGGAGAGAACAATCCCCACTTCGCACTCTCAGCCTGCTCCTGCTAGAGAAAGTTGTCATTTCCAGACAATTTCCAAGGGACAGATTCTGACCTCACGTAAAACACGAATCCACGCAAGGAAGGCTGTTCAGTTGTTCTGGTTTTAAGCCTGGCATAGCACAGACTAGGTTCTGCCCTGCCTTTTCCTTTCTGATGTTCACTTAATTCACCGTAACAGGAACACAACTGGATTTAACAGGACTCAACAACTGCAATAGCTCACAGTATTTCTTTAGTCCTGGAAGCACAGGCCACTGCTTTTCTGCTACATCAACCCCAGGCCTCCCCCAGCCCAAACTCAATTTCAATTACATTTAACAAAGCTAGGTGGATGGACAGCATGAAGTCAGATGAAGTTCAGTGCAGACAAATGCCAGGTAATGCACTTAGGAAAGGATAATTTGAACTACAAGGGGAAAAAAAATAACAATGCTTTTGCAAGATAATCATCTGCTGTGCACAGAGAGGCAGCGAACTGAAAAGACTTAAATGGGAAGGGATGGCAAGTCCTTCCTTGGGAAGCTGCTCATCCCAGCTCACAGCAATCTGAGCTCAACCCCCAACTCCTGCAGCAGCAGCAAAGCTCAGAGATCACAGAGACTCTTCCATACAAGTAAAGCTTGAATGGAGTTGGAGTCTGGTGAGTGCAAGAAAGGATACAGGAATGAGCAGCACTTTGTGCACCTCTGAGTCAGAACGTGCAGAGGTTCTGGGGACCCAGCTGCAAACAGCAGGGCAGAGGAACTTCTCCCCTAAAACCACCTTGAGCTTTAATCCAGGCATTACAAAGCTCTCTACAGACACATCCACCACTGGTGGACTGGAGCCATGAAGTGCCAACAGTCATTTCACAGGATGAGATCCTGGGCCAAACAGATTCCCCAATGAGAACCTCTGCACCTGCACTGCCTTTGCACATCAGCTCCCATGGAATCCCAGGCTGGTCTGGGCAGGAAGGGACCTTAAAGCTCATCACATTCCTCCCCGTGGCATGGGCAGGGACAGCTTCTACCAGACCAGGATGCTCCAAGCTCCATCCAACCCGGCCTCGGACTTGCAGGGATGGGGCAGCCACAACCCTAACCCTCTCCTTACACAACAGCCCGGCTCTGAGACTCAAACCTCTGTGTGCTCAGTAGATCAGCCAGGGTGGACCAGGGAACCCAGAGCAACTCCCTCCAGCCTGCACTGAGCAAAACAAAACCTAACCTCAACCCCGAGCTCTATAATCCCCATATAGGATCCAGATTTGCTGGAGAGAAGCAACTACAGCACGGCCTCTCCCAGGGAGCTCTGCTGCTCCCCACCGCTGCCTGCCCATGTCCCTGCTCCAGGGGAGAAGCTCCATCACTGGCTCCCAGCTCCACAGCAGGGAAAAGGTGGTTGGCAGAGAGTGCTGGGCACTGCCCAGGCTCCCCCGGGAATGAGCACGGCCCCGAGGCTGCCAGAGGTCCAGGAGCGTTTGGACAGCGCTGCCAGGGATGCCCAGGGTGGGGCTGTTGGGGGGTCTGTGCAGGGCCAGGGGTTGGACTCTGAGCCGCGTGGGTCCCTTCCAGCTGAGGATACTCCGTGATTCTATGAGGGAGAGCAAGCCCAACTCCTCACTCCCCATCTGGTGGCTTAAGCACCAGGATCTTCCCTTCTACGCACCTTTGGAGGACAAGAAGAGCCAGCACTCCTGCTCTGGGCTTTGCCAGCTTTTCCTGAGTATCTGCAGGCTGCCAGAGCTCAAACAAGGGATTGCAGACCCCGCGGAGCATCTCCCAGGCCGGACCCGGGGCCGGGAGCACATTCCGTGAAGTGTGGGGCCATCTGATGGCAGGAGCAGGCAGCGCCAGGCGCAGCATCCCAAAGGCTGCTCTGCTTTGCTCCATTCATCTCCGGTAATTGAATGCATGCCCTGGGGGGGAGCGCCGCGCAGGGCGAAGGAGGGGGGAACAGTATTTATATTTGTCTTCCCAGATTTAGTTTGTCTTTATCTCGAGCTATTTTGAATGTCATGGGGAGTTAATGAAGACATGTTGTGCATCTGCAACGCATGGAGCAACTTCTCTCCTGTCTCAGCATATTAAATTCTTCCTTACTTACATTAGGAATTACAGGGAAAGAACAGACACAGACAAAAAGGGAGGAAAGATAAAAGGAAAGTAGAAAGAGATAAGAGTGGAAGAAAAGGAGGAGGAAGGGTTTTGTTTTGTTTTGTTTTTTTTTTTAATTCAGCTCTTAAAGTTGCATCACAAGACATTTTTCCAACTCCTTCACCATGACTGTCTCAACTAGAGATGTCAGCCCTGGAAGAATTGTTCTGGTACATTTGGGATGACACAGGAACAGCCTCTTAAACACCCCCTTCAATATCACCCTGCCCCACAGTCCAGTGCCCAGGAAAAATGCAAGGTGAGGGGACACAGCGGAGATGTCCATCCTGAGCTGGAGCAGCCTCCCCAGGGGCCAGTGGCACATCCCCAAACCCTGCAGTAACCTACCTGCAGCCCCCAGGAAGGGCATCCCACACAGCAAGGCCTCAGGGCCCCCACCACAGGCACAGACACTGCTCTGCTGCTGGGTATTTTTAGTTGCTTTTCCTTCACTACAGACAGGAAACTGAGGCAGACATAAAATACAGGCTCAGATCTACAAAGGCTTTTGGCCTCCAACCTCTGTCTTGAGACAATCCCTGGCTTAGATCTCACCAGTCCTTTCCAAGAGGAGAAACAAGGCAGTGGCAGAGAAAAGCCCTTTCCCCAGGATATCCCTTCCTCAGCTCTCCTCTCTCTCTCCTGGGAGAGGCAAGAATACAGAATTCCCTCAATCATAGGGCTGTTCTCTTAGAAATTAAGATCTTCACTTTCCTGGCACTTCCCATCCTCTCTCTTTCCCTGAGGCAAGATCTGGCACACCTTAGATGTTCTGGTTTGGCCTGGAGTTTTATTTAGACTGCTCCTTGCTTAGGGGATTCTCTGTTTATATCATTGGAGGGTGTTAATAAGGGCAGAATGGTTTCCAGACCCACACCAGCTGACTGGATTTCCTGAACCCACACCATCTGTAAAAACAGAAATGTTCCCTTCTCCTTGTACACACAGATAAATGCATTAATGCTAAACCTCCCGGGGCAGGAGTGCAGGAGAGGCTGGGACTTCTGGCCAACTGGAAACCCAGCAAGTTCTGGAACAAGGCACACAACTACCATTTTTATGATGAGGGCTCAGCTGAAGACATGAAAGATCTCATCAAGACAGAAGAGTCTGACATTTTAAAAGAGCACACTGAGGAGTTTCTGGCATCTCTCTCAGACACATCTGGCACTGGCCACCCTCAGAGACACCAGAATGTGCAAACTGAGGCCTGGCTGGTATTACAGCACTTGCATGTGCCTATCAGTCAGCTCTTCCATCTCAAGGCAGGCCTCTCTGGAGCTCACAGAGCACTGATCCAGATCCTTCCCGATGCAGAGGGGCAGCACAGGGAGAGGGGCTTGGCAGATGGGACACATGGGGACCAACGCCTGGGGTCTGTCAGCCAGAAGGGTTTGGTGTCTTGTCAGCCTGACACCAGTTTGACAACAAATTCCCAGTTTGGACTGAGCTGCGCACACCAAACTGAACTGGAAATTCCATGGCTCAGCCAAGCCTCTCTCACCAGGTTCACACAGGGACTGTGGCATTATCTAAGCACTGCTGTGCAGAGCTGAGCACATGGCTGAGTCAGCTCCACGTTCCCACTGTCTGTTCTCCCCACCTAGCATTGCTAAATAAATGCTGCACTCTTTAGAAAGAAGTGGCAGCTGCCAGTACAGCCAAAAAATTCATCATTCTACAGCATGAAAATCATCCTCACGTGAAAACAGGCTCAGGCATCAAAGGGTTGGTCTGGCTGAAGCAGCAGCAACAAGCAGCTGTGAAATACCCACCAAGAGAAAAACCAAGGGGTCAAGGAATGAAATCCCTTGTCCAGGGACACCCAGGACCAGTATGTCTATCCCAAGAGGGATAATTTTGTTTGTTCAACAAATGGAAAACCCCAAAAAGTTACAGCTCACATCCCTACACACCTGATGAGCTTTCAAGGAAGGGGAGGGGGAGATTTTACAACCAGGAGCAAGAGCAGAGCTACACACCTACTCTCTGCCTGCAGCAATGCGTCCTTCAGGCTCAGCCACTCCATGTCCCTTCCTCACCCCAAGCTGCTCCTGTGATAAAACTCTCCCTGTCTCAAGAAGGGATGAGGATGCAACAGCTAAACTAGGATAGGAGTGAGCAGCCAAGGGATTTTGGGAGTGCTGCAGGCCACAGGGACTCCTCACTGACAGGAGCACAGATCCACCTCCTCTGCACCTGCCCACAGGACCAGGACACTTCCCTTTCCTCTTCCTGTGCCAGCTGTGCTCATGTCTGAAATACGATTTGGGGATGGGACTGGCCTTCACTGCCCATCTCAAGGTCACCTCGCAGGTCAGGAAGCACCACACACCTGGAAGGGGTTGTTTCGTCCCCTGGTGCCATCTGCTCCATGAACAAGCAGAAGGTCTGACCACACCACATCTGCCTAAACCTTTTAGCTCCCTGACAGGTTTGACAGCTCAGACCATTTAATGTCAAGCCTCTTATCTAATGGCAGTGGAAATGAGGCTGTTCCCCTTTGGAAGCTCCCTCCCTGCCCCAGCCCACTGGAACCCAAACACCTGGTTATTGTTTTCTCTCCTGTGACTAAAAATGCTTCCTACAACATCCACCTCACACAGCTACAAGACTGCAAAGGGCACAAGGCGTTAACAGCCCGATTCAGTCAGGTTTTCACTGTCATAACATTGAACTCAGGGCATGAGAGCTGGCTCTTGGCTTGGCTTCTGAACACAAGAACCTGTGTGTGTTCACAGCAAATCCAGCCACCAACATGGTGCTTCTGAGCAATTCTGCTTTGTGCTGTCAGAAATGCTGCAAAACTGAGGTTTTCCAAGGTTTTTAATGCTTGCTTGATGTGTTCAGAACAGCAATTTGACCCCCAAAATAGAACGATACAGCTCACATTATGCCAATGTGACAACTATTTACCTCAATTAAAAGAGCAATTTTCTACACATTATTATTAAAGTCACCAAGCTCCAGGAGAGCAGCCCTGCAAATACTGGCCAGAATCCAAAAGCATTCTGCTATAAACCTTCTTATAACAGACCCACACTAATGCATATACATGAGGATTCAAGACATAAATCCATATTTTTTTTTGCCTCCATCCCATCAAATTAGGCAGAGTTGACAAATGTAATTATTTCAGGTTCAAATGCAATACATGATCTTCATTATATCTGTTACCTTCAGTTACAGAACCCCTGACCTCCCAGTTTGATCTTAAGAACTCTGAGATTCATGACATTCCAAAAGCCACTCATTTTTTGATAACTCAGTTTGCAGCTCCCCATTGTGCGTTCATCATAAAGGGCCTGGAAGATTGTACTTATCAAAGCGCATTCAACAGTAATGGACCATCTAATCCTAAAATCCTCTCTCGAACAAAAGCCAAGAACAAGCATTCCCATTTTCAACTTCTTTGTACTTCAGTCAGCCTCCCAAAAGTCACTTTATATGGTTCATGGTTTAATAGGAGTTTAAGCAGCATTCCCTTCTGGGGGTTTTGTTTAAAAAATTACCAAGTTTATTGCCTGTGTCAGAAGCTTTCCTTACCCTGGTTTTATTATCTACAGCAGTGTTATGATTTCATCTCTGCCTCAGTTCTCCTGATGCACAACACACTCAGGTGATGCCTGAGTAACTGCTGTGGTGGCAGAACCAGCAATCTCCGTTCTGGCCATTAAAGCACCTCATTGTTTCACACCGCGGGTTTGTTCTCCGGAGTAATTAGGAGCATGAAAGACAGGAATGAGCCTCATTAGCTCCCACAAGCTCAGGCATCCTCCAGCTCCTCCATGAACCTTTCCAAGGTGCAACAACTCGCTGTAGGTACCCACGGGCGCATCGGGCTGAGCAGGGAATGCAGCTTTCAGCTTTTCTCAAGCTCTCTGACGGATGCCTCACAGGCAGCACCAAGCACAACAGCCCTGACCGCTGAACTAAGCTCACTTGATGATATCCTAACAAAATTCCCACGTTCCAGCCTGTACAGATCGGAGAGATTGTGAGGGAAATGCGCTGAGAGCTACGCAGAGCCATCAGCTGCAGCTTCTCTCCCTTTCCCCTAAAGCCCATTGACAGTCTCTCAGAACAAAGCAAGCCATTCGCTGGATCTCCCTTATCTTATTGTACATCAATTTGCTGAAACATTCATGGGATCACTACTCATTTCGTTTACCCTTAAGGCCAACCCCTCTGCTTATTAAATTAAGAAGATGAATGAGAGATTTGCTCTCTTGCTAGCAGCCCAGGGGATTCATTAGTCAAGTAAATGATTGCACTTGCCTCAAGTTATGCTACTGCAATGTTTGTAATGTGTCTTCTGATCTCGGTTCCCCATGCACTATTTGGAAACAAGGCTGGCTTTCAGACAGGTCACATTTAATTCCAGTCATTCGGCTTCAGCAAATGGAATAAAATAAGGCCTCAAATTCACTATCCTACATTCCCTCCCTTCGCTCAGCCCTCCGAACATTTCACAGAGCAGACACACGAGGGGAATCAGGAGCTCCATGTAAGCCACCAATATTTGTCCCATTTATGTCGGTATCAGGCACAGTCACCACTTTAACACTGGCCGAAAGCACAGATTTGGGGACAGTGACAGAGCTGCTCTGGGCAGGAGGGAGCAGTTCCCCCACCACGCTGGATCATTAATTAAGCACAAAGGTAGCTGTTAACAAGCTCCTTTTTGCCTTCCAGAAAGGAGCTGGCTCTCTGTAACTGCAGCCAGAGGACAGCAGCATTTCTGAGAGCAATAGCAGGAAAGCAGGAAGGAAATGGCATTTCAGAAAAAGGTTAAAATCCACATCCCAATTAAACTGCACCACGGCGCGGATGGAATGGAGACTGAACACAAATTAACTCCGGGGAACAGCTGTCCCCAATTCCACAGGGCTGCTCCATGAAAAGCAGAACCTGGATGAACAAGCCCCACCAGCACGGCTGGGTGAGCACTTCAGAAGTGGGATGAGCAGCACAGAAGAGATTCCCTCTGGCGAGCTGTGGATTGCACACCTTGGAAGTGACTTCCAAGTGGTGTTGTCATATCTGTGGACTCAGCAGGACACAAGCTGCCACCTTTAACATCAGGAAAACATCACAGCAAAAGCAGTTGCCATGTAATGGAGCCGCGGTGAAGCACATGCCATCCTTTAGGAATGGCAACAGCAGGAACCATGGTACCTGTGTCACCCACTACAACCCCTGGAGATGCCCAGCTGACTTCACACTCTGCTACAAAGCTACACAGATGAGTCTGAAACATCAGGCATGAGGAATCTGCCTAGTTCCTGAAGGCTTCCCAGCAAACCTGGAACCAATCAGAAATGAAGGATGCTGCTCTCTTTCCCAGCATTGCACCTGAATGGAGCAGCACAGCAGGCAAGCGCTCAGGAATGCTTCCTCCCCTGAAATGTATCACAGCTGCAGCAGCAAACGAGAGCACCTGAGCTGCAAACCAGCGAGGAAAACGGAGAGCCAACTCTAAAGGCAACAGCTGTGAGAAGGGAATTAAGATGTCTGAGCCAACACAACTGTCCTCCCTCTGCTTGCCCGCGAACCAAGTGCTGATTTTCCTCCCAGCTTTGCCACAACTTTCTCACCTGACCTTCATCGTGTCGTTTATACCTGTCTATAAATAGCATAACACGACAATTCTGCTGCCTCCACAGAAGAAAGGGTTTAGCCAGCACTGATTTCACACAGTGAACGGGGCCAGGGTTCACACAGCACAAGGCACACGTGGAGCTGCTCTGCCCTGGAGCAGTACCAGGACACACGCCAGGACAAAGAGCCCCTCCAGCGAAGGGTGGGAGGCAAGGCTGACAAATTTGCATGTATAAGTGCTCCCATTTACCAAGCAGCCGTAATCAGGACAAAGTTAACCTTGGAGCAGCCTGTTACACAGCAAAGGATTTTAAGATGGCCACAGACAGCTGCAAAATTCCCTCTCCTACTCCTGAATGCTTGCTTCAAAAGAACTCATCAATCCTAGAATAGTTTGGGTTGGAAGGGACCTTAAAACTCATCCAGTGCCACCCCTGCCATGGGCAGGGACACCTCCCACTGTCCCAGGCTGCTCCAAGCCCCAATGTCCAGCCTGGCCTTGGGCACTGCCAGGGATCCAGGGGCAGCCACAGCTGCTCTGGGCACCCTGTGCCAGGGCCTGCCCACCCTCCCAGGGAAGGATTTCCTCCTAATACCCAATCTAACCCTGCCCTCTGTCAGTGTGAAGCCATTCCCCCTTGTCTCATCATTCCGTGTCCTTGTCAAAAACCCCTCTCCAGCTCCCCTGAAGCCTCTTTCGATACTGAAAACCCTCTTGGTCGAATTAGCAGCTAACAGGCCCTCCCACAAAAGGGTTCTTAGTTCTAAGTGGCGAATCTGCGTGACAAAAGGCGAGGGATAGGAACCACCTCAGCCTAAGTAGGTTTGGGATGGAACAACATTCCTTGCCCTAAACAGGTGGGATTTAATTACACTACCACAAATCTGGAATTAGCACTCAAATTTACTTCCTACTCGGGCTAGAGCTATCAGTGATAGCCCAAAGATTAATGTTGACCACAGCAGAAATCACAGAGCAGCAGCCAGGGCTGCTGGAACATCTTGGCTGCGAGCTGAGAACTCAGGGCTGCTGCAGCTCTGCAGCTCTGCAGCCCCCTGGCCTTTCCAGGTAGGAACCACACATACACACAATATTCATACACCTTTTGCTCCTTTCTCAAGAGCTTTGAGCTCAACCCCTGCACAGCAGCACCGCGGGGAGCACACATAACCCAGACCAGACCCCCCCAGTAAAGCCCAGCTGGAGGAGCGGGGAATGTTCAGAGCGCTCAGAGGCAGCTCTGCAGTGTTTGTTTGAGAAAACGCATATTCCAGGTCTCCAGCTCGTCGAAGGACCCCTCTAGGAGCTGTTTTTAGCCGCACGGACACCCCGGGCAAGGGCTGCCCCAAGGAGCAGCCTCGGGATGCGGGAACCCCCGGGAGCCGCAGTGCTCAGCTCCTACCACAGCTTCCGCGTGGGAAGCCTCATCCTCCCCTTTTTCCACGCCAAACGCACAAATTTAAGGAGCTGCCGCCATCTAGTGGGTCTGACAGACCCCAATGCGGTGCTAAACCTACCGCGGGTCCTGGCGCTGCTCCCCTCCAGCCTCATCCCAAGCCACGATCCTTTCTAGGGGTGAAAGACGGGGTAAAGGGGGAGATTTACCCCGCCGGGTTTTTCAGCCCCTGCAGCCTCACAGGTGTGACCCATCACAGCCCCACGCCCACCATTAAAGCCGAAGTGGGTTCAGCTGGGCTGGGCTGGGATCTCCTACACCTGCTCCTTAAAGGAGCAAATGCCCCACTTCTGGTGGTAAGGAATTTAGGAGGTGTGGGGGGGGTCAGCGTGACCAAGGTAAGGGGTTGGTGGCAATAGTGAGAAAGCAATGGAGAAAGCATTTCCTGTAATGGCTGAGGAGGGTGGTGGGTGCTCCTCTTCCCCGTTTCAGGATTAGGTTCTAGATATGATCTCAGGCTGGTGGCCTGAGGGGAAGGTGCAAGAGGAAAAATTTCATCTAAAAAAAAAAAAAAAGGCCACAGGAGGTAATTGTATTGCTTCTAAAACGTGGGATAATACAGGATCCCTTCCAGTACCTGAGGGAGCCAACAGGAAAGATGGAGAGAGACAATTTACAAGGGCCTGGAGTGACAGGACACAGGAAGTGGCTTCCTACTGCCAGAGGGCAGGGGTAGATGAGATTTTAGGAAGGAATTGTTCCCTGGGAGGGTGGGAAGGCCCTGGCACAGGATGCCCAGAGAAGCTGTGGCTGCCCCTGGATTCCTGGCAGTGCCCAAGGCCAGGCTGGATGGGGCAGCCTGGGACAGTGGAAGGCGTCCCTGCCATGGCAGGGGGTGGGATGAGATGAGCTTTAAAGTCCCTTCCAACCAAAGCCATTCTATGAATCTTTGGTCCCCAAAATGGACTGGTGTCACCAGAGGAACTCAAACTCCAGGGCTCTGTGGCTGAGGCCAGGTTTGTGTCTGATTGCCCTGGCTAAGGGGAGAGGCAGAGTGTAAAAGGAGGAGCCAAGTCTACCTGTGGAATTTTAAATGAAAGGCAGGTGCCGTGAGAAAAATGGATGTAATTAAGAGACTGTGCTTGGTAGTAGGATTTTGGAGAGAGCTTTATGGAGAGGATGTCAAAGATAAAAGATAAATGTGCAAGAATTATACAGTGTAAATATGTTATTTCTGCTGCAAAAGCACATTTTATTTCAGGCAACAACCTGGCTCTGCAGCTTTGTACCGAGTACATCTGCAAGGGCTCTTGTGTGAGCCTGAAACCTGCACAGCACGGGCTTATTCAAAGGGCTTTGGAAATTTGGGAATAAGGAAGGGATTCGTTCCAGGTGCAGAGCTTTAGCTGCAAGCCACAAAATTCAGTCGCTGGTATTGGTGGGACAAAGTATTTCTAACAGGGTTAATGTTGGTAATTTTAGTGTGTCTTCTGAAGAGAGGCGTAAAAGGAACTACAAGGATTTAGACTGAAGCCTCCTCTGCAGCAAGTGGAAAATTCCAACAAATCTTCAGTTGTGTTGAGTTTGGTGAAAGCCTTGAGCAGGCCGGCCATCACCGAGGCCTGAGTGGCCAGTCAGGCACTCCCAGCTGTACTGAGACACAGGTGCTGCCCTTTCAGGCCATGAACTAATTAGGGAACAGCTGCAAACGCTGAGGTTGCTCTGCCATGGTCTCGCACAGATTCCCAGGCCTGTCCTGGGGTTTTGCTGCAGACATCTCTGCAATATTGCAGGGCAAGGTGGTGCTTGTGCCATGGGGTCACCTGTGTGATGAGGCTTCAGCAGCAGTGCCAGCAGGTTTAGAGTGGTCCTGAGTTTGAGAGGTGTGAAGCTGGCTTCAGGTTCGTGTTGTGGTGGCCTGACAAGCCAAAGGGACACCTTGATGCCACTGCAGACACTGAAAATGAGTCAAAGGGCTGATGTTGCTCCAGAGGGTTACACTGCTGTATTTGCATGGGTTATTTCCTGAGACTGAAACTTATTTTGTGGAAGAAAACCCAAAAGCTGCCAGTCTTTTGGCTAGGATTGATTGCATCTGGCTTCCTGTGCCCTGCTAAAAGGTGAGTGATAACAGGAACTGCCTGTGCTGACAGCAGACAACAGTTTGGTGATCACTGAGAACAGCACTGGGAGACAGATATTCAATTCCTGGCCACTTCAAAAGGGAAAACAGCCTAGACCTGATGTAGCAGTGTCCATAACAGCAGCTGCATTCTTCTCCCTGAGTCAGGGTGCCTGTGAGCCTTCGATGGGTTATAACCAGCTCACACAAGCCTTTACCGCAGCTGCTCTCAGAGCCGTGCAGGGCGGAAAGGACCTCCAAAAATCCCAGTTCCAGCCACTGTGCCATGGGCAGGGATGGTGCCAGGGGTTACTGGGAATCCCCAGCCAGGAGGGGATGCTCAAATCACCACTTGGCCTGGGGCTCAATTTTTGGAGTCCCCTCACACCTTCACATCACCCTCGGGGTTCCCTCTCCCCACAGCTCTCTGGGTTCTGCCCGATGTGCCCTCAAGCTTTCTGTGGCTCTGGAAGGCAAAGAGGTTGATGGCACCGCTGTAATTAGGATGATGCTGGCCTAGATTAAATGACTTCCCTCATTTGCATGCCTGGTGCAATCACCATCTTCCCCTCTGCCTGCTGCTGAGCTGTGCTGGGAGGGAGGGGAAGTCCTGATCCTCCTGAGGGGGGATGGTGGCAGTTCATGCAGTGTCCCAGCTTGCTGACACCAACAACGGCTGCTGCAGCTTCAGGCAGCACTGAAAGGCCTCCAAAAGGCACGGGAGATTGAAGCTTTTTCTGAATCCCAGAGGTGATGCAGGGTTGCACATCCCTGAGGACCCAAAATAGGTCTGTTTGTGTGAAAGCTGTCTTTAATTTCTCAAATACCAATTTGTGGCTGCTGTTTGTTTTCCCTGCACGCACCAAAATGTGGCTCTTCCATGTGCAAAGTCAGGAGCAAAGCAACAGAAGAGGGACGAAATGACCTTCTGCTCCTTAGGACAAATGTACCACCCCTGGATCTGAGGGATCTGAGGGCAATTTCTGCCACTCCCCCAGGTGGGGAGGGCGAACTGAGTTAATCTGAGATGCCTGATCTGAGTTTCAGGTGAATCAGGCTTAAAAGGGCCAGAAAATAAATGACTTGTAATGTTCAGAGGAATTAAATCACATTGTATTAGGGATGAGGTTGAGTCCTGTATGGTGCCTGTACATGTTTTTTAAATTAATGTCTGGGTATCAATATTTGGGGAGATGCTGGATGCAGATTCCAGCTGCAGCAAGAAAGTAAAAGCAGTATTTGTTAGCAAAAACACAACAACCTCCTTGGCTTGTCAGCTGCTTTCCACTTCCATTGTCATCTTCTGTAGGATTTGAATGCTTTTTAAAGCTTGCAAGTGTGTGTTACTGACTTTATTTTGGAATAAACCCCGTGTTTATCGCTCCTGTCAGAAAGAAGAGCAGAGATTTCCTCTCCAGTGATCCACTGACCTTTAAACTGAGCCTGGGGCTTCTCAAGGTGTGTCTGAGAGCAGTGTCCCTGTGGTGGCCCTGTCACTGCTCCCCAGCCTGTGAGCATCCAGTGCACGTCCACGGTGTGTCACTGATACCTGGCTGAGCTACAGGAGCAAAGTCTGCCCACTGCAGGCCTAGTTCCTGTGCTGAGAGTTGAGTTACTGGTGAATGGGGTGAAATTCCAATTTCACAGAGCAGGACTGGGGACCTGGACTGATTTTGGGGATTTTGAGAGCTGTTGTCATACAGACCAGCAAAGCTGTGCTGAGTCTGCGTGAATGGCTGTTCAGACATCCATCACAAATGATGAACTCATCTGAAAAAAACAGATAAAATAAAGAAAAGGACAAATATTTTACTTTGTGTGTTGTTTTGCTTTAATTTCAGGTAAAAACCCAGGCAGGTTCCCATCATCTCAGCAATGTTATTCACTGTCAGGAGAAGGATTTGTTCATGCCATGTGCTAATCCAGAGGAAAAGCTCCGAGTAGCAGGGACCCTGCTCTAGCACACGAGCCTGGGAGGCCTCAAGCGCCTATGGTTAAGTCCCTTTTTGAATTCCCATAATTACAGCTTATTATTATTATTACCACGGGATTTTGGTTTCCTCTTCCTACTTATTAAATATCTATGAACACAGATTTATTAAAAATCTATAACAAAATCTAAAAATTTACAGCACCCCCAGTTCTCAGTCTGGGTTTACTAGGTGCGTTTTCCCCCAGGTATGAAATCCATGGCTGGGAATTGTGCAGTGGGAGGGGACAGGGTGCCAGCACTGTGTAGGTGGAGCTGAGAAAATAGAGGATGGATGGATGGATGGATGGAGGGATGCTGCCATTATTTGCACGTGCTGTACCACGATTTTCACAAGCTCAGCACCACACACGAATGTAAAGGGATAAATTGAGCAGCGCAGCCTCGGTGAGGCTGGGGCACTCTGCAGCTCCTATCCCTTCTCCATCCCTCTTTTTTCCTTTTTATCCGTGAAGTTCGTGCCCGGGCACTTCCATACCCGCTGGATTTCCCTCTCCCGGAGGCAGGCACGGCACCCGCAGTGTCCAGGAGGTGGCAAGCTTTCAATTCACATCGCTCTCTGCTTCCACTCCTCTCCCCAAAGCCGAGGATTTGCGGGAAGCAAAGGACCACGGAGCCCTGTTTGTTCCCGGGGTGGAATCCTGTGCCCAGGTGTGTGTGTGAGTGAGACGGAGGGGCAGAATCCCCCTCCCCTGCTGCCCACACTGGGGCTCAGCCCAGGGCAGGGGGTTCTGGGCTGGGGCAGGTCCAGCTCCCCCCCACAGCACCCCCAGGTCCTTCTCCCAGGGCTGCTCCAGCTGCTCATGCCAGCCTGGATTGATCCCAGGAGTTGTCTTGACCCAGGTGCAGAACCTTTAGCTTGGTCTTGTTAAACCTCAAGAGACTGATAAGGACCTCATGGAGTGTGGCTCAGGTTGCCTCAATCACAGATTCAAGAAAAACACCATGCCAAAAATCCCTTTCACACATTCCTGCCCCCTACATCATCCAAGGTGATGAAGAAAATGCCATTTCCCTTCTTTTCCTGCCCCTAACCCACTGCAAGCTGCTGGTGACATCACCAAACATGGAAGAAGAGGTGGAGACACTTGAAAATATTAATATAGCCTTTATGAGCACTTGGGCGTGCATAATTGCATCTATTGCATAGTCAGTAAAGCCTACAGCCCAGGCCGCTCTTCTTCCCTTCCTGCAGCCACAGCAATTATTTTCCTTAGATCCTCATCCTTTCCCAGGTGGAAAATGTACTTAAAAACACTATTTGAAGAGATAAGCAGGGCAGACCAAAAGCAACAGCTGATAACAGGCACGGAATCACCCTGAAACGATTTGGGGGGCAACTTTCACCGGAGCTGCTCCAACAATCCTAGCCTGAGAGCTGGGATCACTCGTGGCAGCAAGATCCTGGCTGTGTTAATGGCGTGAGACACTCGGAGCAGCCCTGGCAGCCCTCCAGCCACTCACACATTCCCTGCTCTGTCTGGAGGGCTCCGTGCTCCGGTCTCTTATCGCACACGGGTGTGTGAGCCAGAGGAAACGGCATCAGCCAGGGGCTCAGAGTGCCACGGGCCCTCCTCTGCCCCAGGATTCCCGAGCAGAAGGTGGGAAGGAAAAGCTCATCCCCTGAGCAGTCCCTCCGCTGATGCTCACTGAGTTGCTCCCTGCTTTTCTGTCTAAATTACCCATAGGGGCAGTTAACCCAGAGCTCGAGAGATGAAGCCCAAGCGCGGCGTGGGGGATGGACCTGAAAGAGCTGTAAGATGAACCTTCCTCAGGTGACTCTGACTCTCCTCAGGAGTCAGGGGAGAGACACAAAGTCGAGCTTCTCACAGCCCTGGTCACATTCACTCGCCCCTGAGAGACTGGAAACAAGACGAGAAAAAGCCATGGCTCCAGAGCTCCTGGCATGTGCATTTGCTAGGCTGCGAATTTCAAGTTTTAGCTACAAAGGGAGTAAAGATTTTCAAAAAGTTTTTCCGTCACTTTGGCCCTCAGTAGTTTCAAATTCAGATTTCAGATGAATTCAGATGCTGCCCATGAAACGTTACAGATGGAGCTGCTGGGGACTGCCTGCCTGGCCTAGGCTTGAACCTCTGTTAAAAATCTGCTCTTCCCTGTTAGTCAGCAGAGAATTAAACACATCAGCTGTCCTTCTCCATCTGCATTCCAAGGTAAAGCTCGGCAGCAGGGCTGGAGTTCATCTGACAGCTGGCACGGAAGGCAGGGTGCTGAATGTGCCTTTTCCCTGCAAAGAACTGAATTTGGGATGGATCTGAGGGAGTGGGGCTGGTGAGACTCTACCCTGGTGTCCCTTGAGTGTCTGCACCTCCATCTGTCCTTAGGTCTGGCTCTGTGCCTGGGGGGAAATGAACTCGGAGCTTTTTCCTGACAGACAAGGAACAGATCCAAGTACCAGCATGGGCTACTGACAGACCCATCAGGGATATCAGCAAATGTGTTGCCCTCAGAATTGATTGTCCTCAGTGTACCAGTCCAGCCAGACTGTCCAAAGGAAGCCAGTGCTGCCTACTTATAGCAAATAAAGAATTTAGGCAGACCCAGATGGGGAATTTTGAATGTGTGGCTTAGATGCAGCAGCTGAAAGGTTACCCTGGGTCTGGGAAAGCCCACATACAAACCCTTCCTCTGCCTCAGCATCGGCCCAGGCACAGGGGCACTGGCTGGCCCCAGGATTTCTCCATAACTCACAGCTCAGGCAGGGCAGTCTGAGATCAGCCTGGAGTATCTGGAAATCCTGGAGAAATGCCCCCAGAGTCCCCTCAGAGGAGCCCCGGTGTTTGTGTCAGGGGAGATCCCTGCCCCCTGCTCACTGTACTCAGGTCAGTCTGTCTGGAGATCCCAACAGGAATTATTTGGTGTCCTCACTGCCTCTTTCCTTCAGCAGTGGAGATCCAGACACAGACCTCTGCTTCCCACCCTTCAGCCAAGTGGCAACTGGGAACTTCCCTATTCAGCAAACAAGAAGATTTATTTAAAATTCCAAGGACACTTTTCCACAGGCAGGGATTGCTATCAGCATCTCCCTGCACATGGCTGGGCCCAGAGCCACAGCAATACAGGGAATGATCCTGACATCTGTCACTGCTTGGGGCGAAAGACACACCCCAAGCCTCTGGAGGGGATTTCTGACAGCTGTGACACAAAACCATGGAGTTCTCTTTGAAGTGGGCCCAGATCACTTCTATTTGCCAGCCTAAAAGTAGTGTCCAGGAACTGAAACCAACTCCTGCAGTGCTCTGAATTTTACAGACTAAACCCATGATGACTTCATGGTAAAGCAGCATTTGATACCTGCATGAAATGTTACAGGATGACATTTTTGTCATTTCCGCCTCACTTGATTGTGATAACACAGTCCCTGAGGCACTGGGGAGGCAGAGGAAGTGTGCCAAGTGCAGGAGATGGAAATGGGAGAGTCGCCAGTAAAACAAAACATCGTTAAGGAAACAGAATTTGAGAGAGATTGTTGTGTGATAAGGAAGGGTTTGTCTTATTCTTCATTGATCACTTGGAGTGGGAAGTGATAATATTTTTTTTAAAGCTTGGAAGCAATTTTGGGGACTGCTTTGAACCAGCTTCTAAGCTCACCCTGGAAACCCCTTCCAAAGGGGTTTCTAAATGAAGTTCTAAATGAAACAGCAACAATAATAAAAAATATATATAGACCTTCACCTATCCTTGACCACTCAAAATGCAGTAAGAACAGAAAACACAAAAATGCCAATGGGGTTTAAATATTCTTCTGCCAACAGCGAAGCATGAGAAGGGATCCTGCCCTCACCTCTGCCCTGACCTGCTCCAGGACTGATCCTGGTGTTGATTTATTCCTTTGCAATGAGGCTGCTCCAAGCAGGGGGAGGGAGAGGAGCCAAGCTCAGAGCCCAGGGACACAGCAGTGCCAGAAGGACTGCAGTGTTTTACCCCAGCTGTTTGCAGGGATTATGGGCTCTGGTAATTACAGGTGGTTAAGAAGATGCAAACTTCTTGTCCATGAGGAAGTTTATTCACAGTTTAACACCTTTCCCAGAAGAGAAGGAGCACTCAGAGTGCCTGGAGTCACATTTAATACACATTTAATGCACAGGCTTTTCTGAGCAGCTGACTGCAAACACACCTGAGGCTGCTGCAGTGTTGTTTCTGCAGAACCATTTATATCAACAAGAGCAGGAGCTGGGAAAACAGAGATGTGGTGGCATTTCTTGGGGCTGGGAATAGAGTGGAAGGTGTCCCTGCCCATGGCATCGGGGTTGGAACAGGATCATCTTTAAGGTCCCTCCCAACCCAGGCCATTCTGGGATTCCATGATCTCAGAAAATCTCCAGGTCACCATGAGATGCATCCAAACCTCAGTTTGAGAAAAAAATACCCTTGCAAGTGCAGCTTTAGCTTGGAGCACAATGCTCAGCCCTAGTTTATTCCAGTTTCAAAAGTCAATCATCCTGTGGAGTGCAGTCTCCCACAGGAAAAGCACAGAGGGTGTTCTCCTGCTTTTTGCAGCAGATTCCCACTTCCCAAATGCCCAAAGGCCTGGGTTTGAGAGGAGCTAAAGCATGGAGCAGCTCCAGCTTGATCCTCAGGAAAGCTCCAAGGTTTAGCCCCAGTGCTGGCAAAGAACCCGTGAGGATTTAGGAGCAGTGGCAGTGTGAGTTTGTGTGCTTTGCCCTTCCTTCCCCTCAGGCTGGTGCATTTCTCTGTGTTATTTCCCACTCTGGGAGCAGAGAGGTACCTCTGTGGAATGCCACAGGTTGGAGTTGGCCTGGCTCAATGGCTGGTGTGAAAAACCTGCCAGGGATGAGCACACAGCCAAGGCTCAGCCTATTCTGAAATTATTAATAAACTCTTCTAATTAATCTGCCTTTGCCATTGCCATGATTCAGGCCTGGGTGACCCTGGGGAGCTCAGAGGGTGAATCACAAGATTATGCCTTGTTTTCTGTATTGCTGCTCTTCCAGGGAGTCCTCCTGAGGAGGTGGCAGCTCCTTCATCCCTGACAGGGCTCATTCCTGCTCCTGTGGATGGCAGAGGAACTTTACCAGGGTGGTAAACACATTTAACTGTATGTGTTTTCAAATACTTCTTCGGCTCTGGGACTTTATCACCTCTGGTGGGTTCAGAGAGGGTTCTGGGCTGGAGACCAAGCTCGTATCAAATAAAGAAGCCATGACTGTCTGAACAGGCCTTGGCTCTTCCCCAGCCTGTGTCTGCCTCGGTGATAATCCCTGGGAATGCCAACAAATGCCTGTGGCCTCCCAGAACGTGCAGCAGCTGCCCCGAGCAGCTCAGAGCCAGGCACCAGACGTGGCATTAGGAGCGGGGAAGGACATTGTGTTTTACAGCCTGGGGAAGCCAAGGCTATTCCAGATACACAGAAAGTGCCTCCAGTGTGGAGAAGGCATCAACTCCCAGCCTTTGGCAAATCCACTGAATAACAGAGATGTTTTCATAGAATCATAGAATGGTTTGGGTTGGGAGGGACCTTCAAGCTCATCCCATTCCCATCCCTGCCATGGGCAGGGACACCTCCCACTGTCCCAGGCTGCTCCAAGCCCCATCCAACCTGGCCTGGAACATTGCCAGGGATCCAGGGGCAGCCACAGCTGCTCTGGGCACCCTGTGCCAGGGCCTGCCCACCCTCCCAGGGAACAATTCCTTCCTAAGATCCAATCCAGCCCTGCCCTCTGGCAGTGGGAAGCCATTCCCTGTGTCCTGTCCCTCCAGGCCCTTGTAAACAGCCTCTCTCCACCTTTCTTGTCAGCCCCTTGAGGTACACTGCAGGTGGGGTCTCACCTGGTCAGGGCAGAGTGCCTACCCTGTACATCACATTAAAGGCCTGAAGAAACAAAATGCTAAATAATCGCATCCTTTTCCTCTTTTAAGTGCCTGATAAAGTGCATGAGGAGAAGGGGAAGGAGGAGCTTCACATCCAACTGCAGCTCAGGGACGACACAGGGCAGAGAACAGAGAACTTCAGACTCCTTCTTGCCTGGATCATCCCCATCCTTCGGGGTGCTATTCAAAAAGGGATTTATGGTGAGCTTTAGTGAAGCGTGTTAGAAATCTGGCATTGCCTCCTTGGGCTCTGGCTGCTCCTGCTTTGCTCCTAATGCAGCAACTTTTATAGGAAATCAGGAACTCATTTAGCAGCTTTAGGTTGGTGTTTTAGAAAGAGAACTGGAACTGCTGGGTTCAGTTGCTGCTTTATGGGCAGAAGTTACGGGATCTGGGATACTGGTGTTGAGGGACTTGGCTCCAATCCCCCTCCACGAGCAGGGTGGTTTATAGGGACCCCGTGCAAACTTTACAGGAAGGGACTGGCTGGGGAGCTGGGATGGAGGAGGGCAGTTCCTCCAGCACAGCTTCCCACAGTAATCCGGGATTGACTTGGAGGTCGTCCATGAGAAAGCAAAACGTGGTGAGATCACAGCCCCAGCTGAGCCGATAGAGGAGAGGGAATCCTTCCCCAGCTGGAGGCTGATCTATACATGTAAATATGTGAAGTCACAGCTTCCATTAAAGCGTCTCCATCGCCAGCATCTTGGCACGGGATAACTGCTCCCAGTCCGAGTGATTCATAGGAACGAGCCGGATTTCAACAGCCAGGGAGAATTTGCAAGATCTTACCTCGGCCACTGGCAGCACCAAAAGTTCAGCAGAGGGATGGAAATTATGGACCAAGCAGAGAAAAATGTGGGGGAGGATGTGTGCACAAAACAGCTTGGGAGTTTAGGAAAATATCCAGCCTCCCACAGAGTTGCTGTGGGATAATTAATGAAATGCCTCATTCTCTCCATTTTTGCTTCCAGTCTTCTCCTCCCCAGGGCCGTGAGCTATCACCAAAGAACATTTTGGTTTGGCATGGTGGGTTAATAGTGATGGATGGCTGAGAAGGAGCAGGTTTGGAACCCAGCTCACCTCCCTCTGTAGGAAATGAATCACAGCACAGGTGGCCAAAATGCAGGTACAGAGGGACGCAAGGCTCCCTGGGGCTGTGGGTGTCACTTGGCACACAGGGGCATGGCACAGGGACACTCACAGGAGCCAGGAGCGATGGCATGCAGGCATCAGCCCCTATCTGATATCTCCTGATTGCTGTGTGGGAGCTGATGGATCACTGCTCACACCACTGCAGCTGGCAGAACTCCTCAGCTGGAAGCAGCACACATCAAAAAAGATGGAAAATCAGCTGGAAGAGCTCCAAAGCAGAGAGGAGTGATCCGAGCTCTGGAGAACGTGACCTGTGATGAAAGATGGAAGAGACTCGGTCCATTTAAGCCTGGAGAAGGCAAAGGGGAAGATGTGATAACAGTGCTCAAATATGTGGAAGGGAATTGCAGAAGGGAAAGGAATAAAGCGTTTCCTGAATAATTCAGGGAAGCTGTAGATTTGCCAAGGTTGCAGTTTCTGAGCAGGTTGGGCTGTTACCAGAGAACAGTTTAGATATAGCAAATCCAGCCCTGGGCATGGGGCTGGTTAAAGTATTCCTTAAGGTACCTTTCAGATTTTTCTCTGATCTGTAATTAAAAAAATATTTTTTCTGTTGCTCCAAATGAAGAACAGAGAAGAAACAAATGCAGTTACCATGGACAAAACAACCAGATACTCAGAGCTGAAGGATAGCAATACCCAAAAGATCTTCATAAAATCACATTTTTTTTAATGGAACCTGCAACTTGAACCATCAGATCAGAACATATAAAGGGTTATTTGTGGGGTGACTTGAGGCTGGGGCTAAGGGGAAATTAATGTTCCACTCATTCATTTTAGAAATATCCTCATTAGTAATTGCCCCATTTATAATCAGAAGAAAACAGTACACTCAAATTCCTGGCAGCAAAACACTTCCCTTGCTCTAGATAAATATTGATATTGGCCTTAAGTCAGTTTACAAAAAGAAATGGAAAGAAAACAACAGCTCTGGTGATGCCTGTCAGCCTTTGAAGCATCTTCTGAGAAACTGTTTGGTGAATATCGTTGTGCAGGACACGAAGTCCAAACTATTCACTATTAATAGTCGGATCTGAGGCATTCAGGAGAGGGACCCTGTGGAGCTGGGATGCAGCTGGCACTGCTCAGCCCCTGGCCCAGCACGGGCAGCAAAAGTCCCACAAAAAGATCAATCTTCAGCCCAGTGCACCAGGACTGGGTTCCATGAGTGCTTCCCATTTCCAGAATTGAAGCCTGGCCTTTGGTTGGGAATTTGTGGAGATTGAGAGGGGGAATATGGAGCAAAGCAGAGGGATTCTTCCCTGGGAGGGTGGGGAGGCCCTGGCACAGGGTGCCCAGAGCAGCTGGGGCTGCCCCTGGATCCCTGGCAATGTTCCAGGCCAGGTTGGACGGGGCTCGGAACAGCCTGGGACAGTGGGAGGTGTCCCTGCCCATGGCAGGGGTGGGAATGGGATGAGCTTGAAGGTCCCTCCCAACCCAAACCATTCTGTGATTCTGTTCCATAGTTCTATGGGCTGTGACTTCACAGACACTGGTCCTTTAGAAAGCTGAAATACATAAAATTTCAAGCATCAATTGACTTCAGAACAAGAAAAAGAAAAGTGCCTTTCTGCCAAACAGGAAAGAAGGATTAATGCTGAAGTGGTTATTTACCACATACTGTTTGGTACTGGCACTTCATTCGTCAGGTGTATCTGGCAGCTTTCATTGGTGAGGTATGGGAAATGGCTGCAAAGAAAATAGAATTGGCTTAAGTCATCCACAAACTAGCTGCAAACTAATCCCAGGTCCTCAGTCATGGTGTCTTGTAAAAGTCTGACTCTTCTGTTCTCAGCTCCATTCTTTCTTTTACAGAATGAACTCACCACAGAATGGACGAGGTTGGAAAAGTCCTTTGAGATCATCAAGTCCAACCTTTCTGCTGGGGAGGTCCCAGATTTCCTGTCAGGATCAGAAGTTAGAAGATATTACAGACAGGCCATGTGAAGGGAGTTGCTGTGTGCAGATCTGCTGGGGACCTGCTGTAACATCTCTGTAAAGTCGAACGTTGTCCTGTGCCTCAGTTTCCCCACTGGCTGTGTGTGAATAAACACTTACAGGTGCCTCTGTGAGCACCACGTGTTGCTCTGACCCATTTTCTGTCACAGCCAGGGGCAGCCCAAGTCCTGTGAGGGCCACTGGGGGCTGCCAGGGGTGCAGATCTGCCCCCCTGACCGGCAGGATCTCAGCTGACCTCCCAGCCACCGACACACACGTGATGTGATGATCAGCTCAATACTCAGGATTTCCCACTGCTTGTAAGGATAGGATGGCAGCCCCATACCTCAGAAAATCCTTAAGTGAGCAGGAAACCACCTCAGACCATCTGGCTGATCTGATCCCCTTGACTGCCTCTCGTTTTCCAGTGTGCCAGCAGGTGTGTGGAGGAGAAGACACGGTTTGGAAAGCCAGGCCAGCACCCAGGGGAGTCAGGGAAGGAGCAGACAGAGGTTTTGCTTTCCTCCTGCACTGTGTGACCTCAGGCAACCACTCGGCCTCTGCCCCCACTCCCACTCTGGCTGCACAGCTCTCTGTGCTGTGGGCAGCCACAAAGCCCTGGTGACCAGGGGGATCACTGGATCACCTACTCCCACACTTCACGGGGGCCAGGCACTACATTTCACCTGATTATTCTGAATAAAACAATTCGTGCTCGCCTCAAAGTCTCTTCCAGGAAGGCTTTGCATGAAAACATCCAGCAGCACAGAATTTCTCACACAAATTGATTCAGCTCCAGATCTCTCTGCTCTGTCTTGCTTTGCTGGATAACTGAGGAGCTCCATGTAGCCCAGTACTTTTTTTCCCTCCAGTAATACACTTACATATTTACTTCACCTCTCAATATTTTATTTTACTAATTAAATATTTTAACTAATTTATGTTCTTCTTCTGAAGCATTTTCTCAGCCTTCATGTAACTTCTGTCCCTTTTTTACAAGTTTTTGCACTTCCTGCTGTGCCAGAATGATGTCACAGTGGCACAGCTTCGGAGATGTGATGACACAAGACATCACAGAGGCAGATTTTGTGGGGAGAAGTCATGTCATTAATTAGATCAGCTGGAGTTAGAAGGAAAAGTTTTCATAAACATGACATTTTAAGGTTTTCAAGTTCCCCACCAGTGCCATACAGAGGAACTGAATCATCCTGTTAGTCCTGCTGTGGCTCCACTTGTGCACAACCTCCAGGATGAACTCTGTCTCACTGGAGACACTGACAGATCCTCTGGCTGCCTTATCTGCTCTGCCTGTCACTACTGGTACAACAAAAGCCAAGGGCACGGTGTCCTGGGTGACGTGGAAATCAATCACAGTAACTGAGCAACGGGAGAAAGGCTCCTTCAAAACTCCCTCTGCTTCTCAAAGGGAGAAAGTTTGTCTTGGCAGCAAAGTGAGATCTGTGTGAAGGACTTTAAAATGTGTGCTGAAGAGTTTTGACAGCTGCTTTTTGCCAGAAAGGTTGTTTGAAATTCTGCTATCCATAGCTGTCGTGTCTTCTGTGCTTCTTAAGCTCTTCTGGAGCTCCCTCTGATCTCTGGCATGTCCAGTATTCCCTGGAGTTATTCTCTGAGCATCATTTTTCTCCTTCTGATTCAGCTCTTGGACTCGTCTTCCAGCTGAGGCTAAAAATGGTTGTAGAATGGATGAGCTCTGTGCAAGGCTGAGCAAGCCCCAGGGGCTGGGCTGAAATATCCAAACAAGCAGAGGAGCAAACAGAGATTTTGGGAGCACTCACAGGAGCAGAGAGGCATCCACCAGCCCTGGCCAAAGCCTTCTGTGCTTGTCTGATAGAATCTTGGAAGAGTTTGGGTGGGAAGGGACCTTAGGGGTCACCTCCTTCCAGCCCTGCCATGGGCAGGGACACCTTCCACTCACACTCCCAGGGTATTTGTTTAAGGAGAGGTTTCCCCAGTTGAGAACCACAGAATGATATTAAGGAACTCTCCACTTCATTAACATTTTGGATCCCATTATTGGTTTGGTTTCTTTCTAAATTCAGCCACTGCCAGGAGGCCGTAACTGTTATAAAATGGGGATAAATGGATATAACTGTGCCCTTGAGGTGTGGATGGGCAGCACAGCACCAGGGTCAAGCTGTCAAACTGACCCAAAACTCTGAGCCCTAAGGAGACTCAGAGAAATGATTGGCAGCTGAAAATCTACAGAACCTCCAAAGGATCATCCCAGAGGCATCCAGCACTTTGACAATATCTGATTGGACAGGGAAGTGGGGTTTTTTTACAGAGAGCGTAAAAAGCTGTGGGGACAGAAAAATAAAGTCAGTGTGGGATTTTGTCAGTTTTGTTTTGTTGTGCTCTCAATCTGGGGGTAATTTTTTGCTCTCTCTAAACTGATTTATTCCTAATCTGAAGATGAAATAAAATATGTTCTCTCTTTCCTAGGCTTGGTCTGGGTTCTTCCCCGACACTTGCCATGCTCTGTGCGATTGCCACATCAACACATGCCTGCAAATCCAGCTACTCCAAACTTTGTCCCAGGCGCTGGAAAACTACTGCAGGCTCCGAAGTGCAGCCTAATAGGATCCATCTGCTCTGGAGACGTCCTTAATTCCCGTGATCTATTCGTTAATTTTCTCCTCTCTAATTGCACACAAACGGCAGCGCGGGGCACTGGGAAAAGGGGAAGAGGGAAGGAGAAGGATCCAGCTGGGAGGGAAGGAGTGCATTTCATGGAGCAGGCACTAGCCGGCGTGGTCCCCACAGCCATCACAACTTGTCCTGGTCCCCAGCTCTGCCTCAGCTGGGAAACGAGGAGGATTTTTCAAGGGGAATAACAAAAGGGAGGATGCTGATGGTTGAGGGAATTGTGTGTGAAGAGAAGACCCAGAGGTGCTATCAAAGGGTGGATGGGCTGTTATTAAAAGGCTCTGAATTGTAGAATCACAGAATGGTTTGTGTTGGAAGGGACCTCGAAGATCCTTTAGTTCTACCCCTGCCATGGGCAGGGAGACCTCCCACTGTCCCAGGTTGCTCCAACCCCGTCCAACCTGGCCTTGGACCCTGCCAGGGATGGGGCAGCTCCTGGCTGCCTCCGGCACAGACAATCACAAGACTTCAGGACAATTTTCTCAGTGATTCAGCAAAGCAGGGCCTGTTTCAGACAGATTTGAGCCCCGCCTGTGATGCAAGAAGGACACAAACTGTCTCTAAACCTGAAATTATCTATTCCCCACCTGATCTACCTCTGTGCCTCTGTCCTGCAGCATCTCACCTTCGCCCACTACACCTGAGGCATCTCTCTGGCTTCTTTCCAGTCTGAGCTGTGCTGCCCCAAAAATGACAAGCAAACCTCCCCCACGGCCTGGTTGACCCCACACTCCCTTTCTGCCCCTCTGAGCTCTGCATTTGGTTATTCCTTGGATTTACCTACCCTTGCTGCACCAGTGAGGAACCGCCCAGCCCCGCCCGAAAGATCTGGGGTCCCCCACAGCCACTGCCTCCCCAAGGGGCTGTTTGAAAGCAGGAATTTGGGAAAAGCTGAACTACCCAAAGCTGAGCCTTTCCAGGAGTTGTGGCTGACCCCTGAGGGCATCACTCACTTTTATAAACCTTTACCAACACAGCTCAGAACAAGATGTCAGAGGAAAACAGCAAGCATAAATCACTTATCTTCTCATCATACAAAGGAGTTATTCATCTGTCTCCAGAAGGTGCTAGGCAGACCTGATGATCTTTAGAAAAATACTAATTATGAACAAGGAAAGCTTTTCTCTCCAGATGAACACGTTGGCCCACCTTTTAGCACCAAGTCACACAAAATAAATCACACACACACCCCCTTTTGGTGCTGCATTACTGGCACTTGCTACATATTCCTCTATTTCTTTAGTGTAGGTCAAACCTGTGAACACAGATGTGCTCATCTTAATTCTGAGGAAACAATAGGAAATCTTCATTTTGCCAGTAGGAAACAGAGAAATAACCAATCTAAAGGCTCAGACACATCAAGAAATTGCTGTGTTGGCTGATCTGATTGTGGAAGGTGACCCACAAGGGTTTCCTCAGCCACTCTCATGTTACAGCACACGAGGCCAGGCATCATCCTGTGATTTGCTCCCTTGCAAGGAATTTAAGCACCTCATTCCCATGGAAACGCACCACTGCTCAGCACTGAAATACTGTCCGAGCATCACCTAAATCTCCAGTTAAATCTAGAATTGAACAAGCTCTGTCCAAGCACCATGACCAGTGAAACAGCCTCCCTCACCTGCCAGCTCTGGAAAAGAAAGGGAACAACCAGAGCGTGTTTGTGGGATTTTAGGTTACTGATCAAAATACCTGATAAATTAAGTGGAGGTCATAAGCCAAGTGTTTACATGAGACAGCCATTAAAAGAGATTGCTAAAAAGAGGGACATAGAAAATTTTACGTATTTTTTTTCTTGTTTTTGTCTTGTTTTGTTCACCTTTAAAATGTTGGGGGTTTTTTCGGTATTTCATTGGAATTTTAAAAATCCCTTCATCACCAAAACCAGGTTGGATGACAGAGAGTGCACCTCTGCAAGCCTCATCCCAACTGTCCTGCAACCCAGAATCTGAGGAATCCCTGTCATATCCCTACACTGGATTTTTAACTCCCTCCCCATGGTGCAGGTGTGAACTCAGAAGGTGTTTGAGGCAGCCAGGTTTATGGGGCTGTGATTAATCAGCCAGGCAATGCTGCGGGATCCAGGAATGCTCCTGGCTCTGAGTGTGAGCCCTGGCAAAGCTCCCACTCTGTGAGGGACCGAGCCTCGACCCTGCTCAGCACTTCCAGCTTCAGTTTCCATGAGGAGAAACCCAAGCCTGAGGCTGGGAATGCTCCGGGCTGTGCCTTACAGGCTCCCGAGGGGGACAAGAAATGCAGTTTATTGCCGGGCACCAAACGGAGGCAGCCGCACTGTGACATAATCGGGATGTGAGTGACATTAACACCATTTCCTCGGGGCTGCCTTTCAACACTTCCTCTTCCATCTGGAGCTGGGAACAAAGGCAGGGGGGTTGTCCAGGGAAATCTGGGAGAGGGGAGGGAGAGCAGGATGTCTAGACACACATTAGCACACGCTCAGGGCTCGCTCGGTGGCAGGGACCTGCGTGTTGATTCCTACAGGTGCAGAAATCGGCTCCAAGGCAGGCAGCCCAGTCAACTGCTGGTCTCTCGGGTGGAATTTGTCACCCAAACCAGCCAGGATCTCTGTGCAGGCCACAACAGCAATACGAGCTCTGGGGACATCAGTGGCTCCCATTTGTTGGTGACAACAGATGCCAGCAAGGAGTTCCTGCTCGGTACCCTCCACCTGCAGCATTCCCTGGTTGCTGGGTGAGCAAAAGCCAAACCTTTCCCTTCCTCTTTCACAGAAATCTCTTGCTCAGCGTCTCCTACATTT
This sequence comes from Corvus cornix cornix, assembly GCF_000738735.6. Classification (NCBI taxonomy): domain Eukaryota; kingdom Metazoa; phylum Chordata; class Aves; order Passeriformes; family Corvidae; genus Corvus; species Corvus cornix. The sequence goes on from NC_046346.1 coordinate 8,289,322, forward strand.
TCTATAATAGGTACTGAAAACATTTTGGCTCTACCTCCTTTAGCAGCCAATGTGTTTTCAATCCTGCACGAGGGGGAAGGGACTTATTTTTTACAAGTCTTGTTAATAGCGGGTCATTTTTAGCACAGACAATCTCCTGGAGTTTAACACACAGGGGATTTTCACCCCACTTTGCTCTTCCTATGTGCAAAGTAATTTGGCTCTGTAGAGTCCCTGCCATGAATTTTTATGTATTCTGGACTTGTCATTCTTCCCCATCTCTCTCCAGTCACAGCTGGGTTTGCCATGGGAGCATCTCCAGGCAGAAAATAAAACACTCCAAAGAAAAGACACCATTATGTTGTTCCTCCTCCTCCTGTGGGTGCTCCCTAGGTGGACTCTGAATTCTGCACAGCTCTTGCCAAAGACCCAGATCAGCAGGAAAGTAAAAACCCCACTGGCTTCACACGTAGTCCATCTGTGTGAGTTGCTTTTCAGGGTTATATTTGCTCTTTTTATTTCCATCCTCCTGTTTGTGCCAGGAGAATTTGGCCTCAGAAGAGGATCTGGAACCTGTGCTACCTGTAGCTGATGCAGGACATTCAGCATTTTCTGGTTGCTGAGCACATCCAAACCCCACATCCACAGAATGGGATCACAGGAAGCATTCCTGGCACACAGATCCCTGCCCTGATAGCTGACGTGACGGGACAATAATCATTGTCCCAGTCCAAGCACTCCTCAAATCTTAAGGCGTCAGGACAAAGTGTGTGCCAGACACTTTGGGTGGGTACAGTGCCTGAAACAACAGAACTGCAATTTCTGAGGGGATTTTTAAGTGTTACCACGCTATAAATAATGAAGAGCAACAACAGAGACATTTAGAGCAATATATAACCATACTTCACTTCCTCTTACATTATTTATTCATTGTGATCCGGCAGTGAACTCAGCAATGAAAAACACAATTACACACACCCTGTGTTTTGCCAAAAATATCAAAGTGCACTGAATTTCTTCGTGTATTTCACTGCTGTCCCTACTGAATTAAATTACTCAACTGATATGTTTTCATCATGTCTTACAGGCAAGGCAAGTGCTTTCAGTCTCTGAGTAGCACTTGATTTTAAGAGCTGGAAGACTCAAATCATGTTTCTGTCATTAGGTATTAACTGTCCATCTGTGGTTGGGAGCCTGTGAGTTGAAGCAACAGAATTCCTTCTGGGCTTGAGTGAAATATCTGTGAGTGCCACAGTCTGAGTGATCTCAAAAAGTTCTATTTTCTAGAGAAGAGAGAGAACAACATCGTCCCCACACCTGCCACAGGTAACACAGCACTGAAAGACAAACACTGCTCACCCGGAGCATAGGCTGTGGTTTTCCTGCTTTTTTGCATTATTTGACAGAATGAACACGGTCCCCACAAAACCGGGAGAGGATTATATTCCACTCACAGCTCAGAAGTGGCAGAATGGCGAGCTCTCCCCTGCTGCCCAGTGCTGGGAGGCTGTAGTGAAAACAAGCTCAAGTCAGTGAGTCAGTTGCTGGAATTTCTTTGTTCACCCACTCACGGGGATGCCCCAATGTAGCTGCTTCTCCTCCCAGACTTTCCCTGTTGAAAATGCAGAGCTTGCCCTCCACGGTGGTGATGGTGTAGATGCAAGTGTGAATCACAGGAGGGTTTGGGTTGGAAGCATCCATAAACATCACCCCCTTCCAACCCCAGCCGTGGGCAGGGAGGCCCCTCACCAGAGCAGGTTGCTCAGGGCCCCATCCAGCCCAGCCTTGGACACTTTTGGGGCTGGGGCATCCATAACCTGTCTGGGTAAGATGAAGTTGAGATAATTCTGTGTTTCACAGTGTCCTCCAACCACAGGACACACCCCGCAGCATCAGGTGCCTCTAACGCTTTGGAGCCCTGAGACACCAGGACATTAGTGCTGTACATCCCCGTTTTGGAGATGAGGTTTTCTTTTAAAACTTGGTTATAATCCTCCAGCCTCGGGAGAGGATGCAGAGCCTATCCTGTGGATGTTTATGCTCAAACTCCTCCTTGGCTGCTTTGCTGATATCCTTTGGAGGCCCTGAACTCTCCCCTGCACCACGCTGGGAGGTGCAGGGAGCTCCCTGTCTGCAGCCAAGTGTTTGTGGTGCCATAAAGCCCAACGCCAGTAAGGGGGTGGTGACATGAGGGATGCAATATCTGCAGGGCTCCCAGGCTCTGCCTCTGCTCAGCCCATCCATCACCACAGCCTCCCTCACAGGGCTCTCTCCCAACTCTCCGGGAGGAAATCCTCAGCAATCATTGCATTAATGAGAAAGCAAATATCAGCTTAGAGATGGAGGTGCTAATTGTGGCCCATGAGCAGCCAGAAGAAACAATTCCTTCGGGATCACACCCATTAATCTCCCGTGGCTGCTGGTCAGAGGGAGAGGCATTCCCTTAGTGGTGCTGACAGCTGCTAGTAAGACTTCGAAACACTCCAAGCCTGACCATTAATGCTGCCAGCCGAGGAGCTGGGCATTCCCATCTCTGCCAGAGCTGGGTCTGCAACATTTGTTTGGTGGACAAGCAGGAGGGGAGACACTGGAGTGCCTTGCAGGCAGGAAAAGGGATAAAATGGCTTTCCGTGCATTAATTCCTGGTGAGAGTGATGCCTTAGGTTTTAACCCTTATATTTTTCAAATCCTGCACTGCCTGGTGTGTCACTCTGAAGTTTCTTGGAGCCTGTTCACTTCTGCTCTCTCGTGCTGGGCAGACATAACAAAGCCTCTCTGGCCCTGCTCTCCAAGGACACCCAGACCGTCCCAGGCCCAAAAACTGTAAACCAAAAGCCTTTGAGAGGGGGGCAAGCTGAGGGGAATTACATCATTAACTGAAGCTTTAATTGGAGAATGAACCCTGCTATGCCAATGAACCAAACCTATAAAAGTGTGAAGAACTCGTGACCTGGGGTCCATCTTGGGGTCCATCCTGGCAGTGGCCTCTGGCTCCCCAGGGGTACCTTTGAAGGCCTTTCAGATAAATACCTCCCTTTATTCTCTTACTCCTGTCTAGTCTCTGTTTTTGGGTGGCCTCTCGAGGCATCAAGAGGAAGGCTTGGAGGAGCAGCACAGCTCTGTGTGGGTCACACCCTCTTGCCCAGAGCTACCTGGAGGTTTATGGACAGTGCTGTTGAAGATCACAGATAAGGAATAGCCATCACCCTTGTTATGATCAGGTTGTTGGAGCAAGGATGCCCCTCTTGGGTACCTCAGTCCTGATACTCAGCTTTCAGGGAAAGAGCTCTGCCTCCTGATGTTTGCACCCTGGCCTGGCCAGCTGCCACTGACCATCACAGGAGTGGTGGCTGGAAAGGATTTGTGAAGGTTCCTAACCCAACCTCCCATTCAGCTCTTGGACCATTGCCAGAACTAGATCAGGGCAGCCAGGGCTGAGAGCCCTGGGGACAGTGATGGCCCAGCCTCTGTGACCTGCTCAGTGCTGCAGCATCTTCTCAGGGAGGATCTTCCCCCCATGCCTGACACAAACACCCCACACCACAGCTTACACACTCACACAGGAGTAACCAAAGAAAGCACGTTTGGTCCCCTGACTGTGCACATTTATTTGAACTTAAGACCTCAGACCCAGTTCCCAGGTGCTCCTCCCAGCACCTCTGGTGCTTTCTCACTCACAGCAGTCACCGCAAAATAGAGGTAAACTGGGGACTGCACAATGCCAGAAATGTGTGCCTTGCAGAACAGCCCTTTCCAATTCCACCCAAATGTCATGAACTTTTCTAGGGACAAATACCTCCCCTCCTCCACAGCCCCGGGCCTGTTATTGTTCCTCAAACTCCTGACAATGTCCGAGGCTATGGAAGTGCTTTTCCAAGCTTGACCAGCAAAACCGAAACCGTGGCTAATCTCTTCCTTTGCAAAACTTCCACTCGGGGATATTCTGTCACAAGGAGCTGGTGTTAAGTGAGGGAAAAGCCCAGACTGCAATGTCAGGTGCTGGGGCACATTGTGGATGCAGCAGCAGTTCAGGCACAGAGTGCACAAACACAGCTCCACGTCTGGCTGGAAGCAGAACACATTCCTGCCTTGAGCTGGCAGCTTCCCTCCGTCTCCTCCTGCAAGACCCTGACTGACCCCAACCCCATCCCATCTCATCTCCCTCCTTGGCTTCATCCAGCTATTATTTTGAGACACAAATAAGCTGTCTTGTGAGTTGGAGGTTCCAAAAAGAAGAGAGAAACTTGCTGCATCAGTCAAATTCCTGCACTCCTCTTTCTCTTAAGTCGTAGCTGGGCAAGCATCCATAGAGTCCAGGAGCGAGACAGCAAAAAGGAGCAGGGAAGGAAGGAAGGGGCCAGGGGAGGACACTTAAAGGTATAAACTAAAATTATGAAATGGAGAGGAAAGGGTAAAGTTTGGTAAGGGAGGAAAGGGAATAGGAAAAAAGAGGGAAGACAAGGAGAAACTCTGAGAAAAGTGGCACATGGTGTTGGCCTGGAGAGTTAGCACAGATTTAGATTTCACTGTTAGAGGAGGGAATCAATGGCTGGCCCCACGCCTCATGCTGGCAGCCTCTGCTGTTCTGATCTCAGGACCAGCATCTGTCAGCAATTTTCAAGAGGAACCATTAGAAATCACAATGTTTAACAGTTTGTCTTGGCCCCCTGGAATTTTACCACCCCCATCAGCTACCGAAAAAAAAAGCAGGGGGTTGGAAGGAGGGTGGAAGAGAAGGAGGAAGGGAAAACAAAATGGTACTTGTGAGACTTAACGTGGGCCTCCCCCTTTTTCCCCCTGCTTATTTGCCACATCCGCAGAGGTGATCTATGGATGGTGGGGTTGGCCTCATTCCTGGCCGCTCCAACGGGTGCTGGATTCGAGGAGAGCTGGCTGGAAACTCCCTGTGAGCAGGATCCAGGCGTCTCTGCTGGGGAGCCTTCCTGGAAGCACAACAGACCCCGAGATTTACAGCGCTCTGCAAAGCAAATTGCTCCTGACACCAGAGTGACTCCTGGGCATCTCACACACAAACCCAGCAGAGAAAACGCAGCGTTTCCCAGAAGTGGTTCAGTCACTTGGCTACCAGCAGACGATTTATTCCATCTGTTCTTCCCTCCAGATCTCTAAACAGCGAGCCACAAAAGGCAGTGTGGGGAGTGAGCGAAGGGAAGAGCATTTTCTCAGAGGGTTTTGGCAAGGCTGGCCCCATGTGGTGCTGCGTGGGCAGCTCTGGAGGGGACACCCAACGCTCACAATCCAAAGGTTCTTAAAGGAAGTCTTCAAAGGGCTGGTCCTGCTTGGCACTGATAAAACTGGTGAAAACAAAACTGAATGATGGAAAACAAATCATTGTGGTGAGGTTTGAATGCGTTTTCTGCAGTGCCAGTGGCATGAATCGAAGCCACTGTGCTGCAGGAGAGGCTGACGTGGCAGCTGAAGGATGGGCTGTCCCAGCACTGAGGGACTCTGTGCCCAGTGACTTACAGGGACCAGAATCAGGCAACTGGGCCATTTTTCATCAAGTGCTGCCTAAATCCAGCCCCAGAGCACCTGGTGCTGCAGGGATTTCAAAGTACAACTAAGGCTGAGTGGGATTTCAGGTCCAGGCCTGAACTTTGATGCTGCCTCAGCCTCTACATGAGCTCAGGGTAAGTTGTATAATTCCAGGGAGATGAGATCTGTTTGTGACCAGCTGGATTTGCAGTATGAACCTCACATTTCAGTTCTTCCACAGTCATAACTACGGTCTGGTTATGACTATTGGTCTTTAAGTATGTGATTTGTATGGCTTTGGGAGATAATTTGTGGTTTATACAGACTCTCCAGTTTATAGAGGCTCCATGAGGCCTTGCCAGTCCTGTGCCTTACCAGGAGAGAGTAGAGTAGGAGTTAGGATGAGCCTCACCAGCTGGACTTGCTGCTTTTAAAGGCCCTTTCCAACCTAAATGATTCTGTGATACAACATCAGCTGTGAGCAGTGGAGGAGAATCTGGATTTTGACTCACTCTCCTCAGAGAAAAGGAAACCGTACCTTGAGTTCCACTCTACACCAAAACGCATTTCCTCACAGAACCACTGACTTTTCAGCGATAATTTGCTAGAAAAGACCTTAGATTAAATACAGAGATTTGGGAAGTTACTCCTGGGCAGAAGGCCACGTTGTCAGTGTAATTTGATTCACTCTTAGTGCACTGAGTCCTACTACAGGTCTCAGAGCAACCTCAGGACCCCTGTCCAGCTCCTCTCTCCACCTTCAGCAGCCAGGTGGGGAGGCTGAGCAAGGAGTGACAGAGAGAACCAGGGCAGAGATGTCCCTCGGCCTCTGCTCTGTTCACGGTGACTTAAAACCCTTCCAAACACAAAAGCCAAAGGAGTTTTGAAACCTTCCAAGCAGAAAAGAGAGAAATGTGTTTTTCAGATCCCCTGGACACTCGAAGTGTGTGCAAACACAATGTGACCTGCAGCATTTCAGAGCCTGAATTCCAGCACCACCACAACAAAATGCAGGTTGTGTAATGTCATCCACGCCGGGGACAGGGTGACAGACGAGTGACACAGACAGAGAAGCTTAATCAGGCTAACACTGAGCAGTTGGCATGGTCTTGGCTGTCAGATCTTGATTTGCCTGCACATGGCATTTGCAGTCTAGCCAAGTTTTTAAAAATATCTATAATGAGCTAAAGCAAGCTTGGCTACCTTTGACATTGGACTAGATTAACACAGAGAGGAGATTGGAAGCTGTAGGGTTTAGATTACTGAAAAGATAAGCCCCTCTTTCATACATTTGGTTCATATTTGAAAGATTGCATCAAGTATTTGTTACTCAGTTCTATCGCTATTTTCACAGTCAATCAGCTAAAATGTTGTCTTTTATTTTTTTTTTCTCCTTTTCTGTGGAAGAAAAAATGTTTCCTGGTTAAAATGACATGATTCAGGATTTTAGAAAGGAGCAGAGGAATCTTAGCATCTGTTTTCACATTGCCTTGACAGGGACAGGCCTCAATTAAGGATCTTATTAAAAGTGTCTCCTCCTGCATTATATCAAATCCCGGTGCTTTTGCTGAAAGTCGAAAATGTGCACACATGGCAACCACAGATTCAGAGTCCAAAGGTGATGGAGCTGTCAGGAAAGTAAGGAATACATGCTGGATTAGCTGCAAAGGAGATGGATCATGGAAACTAAAAGAGACTGTGGCAGCTTGGCCAGTGCCTAGGAACACTTTGGGTCCAAGTCTATTGGAGTGTTTACTGGGGGAAGTACAAAATATTCTCCAAATCCCAGCCAGTGACTTTTAAATTAATCTGTTGCTTTTTCCATGTTTAATTTGCCTTAACTGCCTCGCTTGATTGATCATGGCTTTTTTAGTTCACTTGTGGGTATCTCTGATATTCCAAGTGCTTCCCACTGCTGCAGCTAGAAAAGTTTCGGGTACCTTTGAGAATCAATCAGCTTATTGGGGCACATGGGAAGCCCAAGAATTAAAAAAGTAAATAACAATAGTTTAAAAGAAAATAAAATTTGGGTTTTCCAGCTTTGTTTTGTCACCTCAAAAAGGTATGGAAACACTTGCAGAAGGTTTATATGAACAGAGAGCTGGATTATCTATCCCAGATTCCTGTACCTGGTCTGTTCACCCCTTGCCCTTGGAGCAGCCCCTTGAACCCTGAGCCATCAGGAAGCAATTGCAGCAAAACAACCCTGCTTTACACCAGGAAAAACCTCGGCCCATCACATCCTTCCTGCACAAACTCCTTGTTTAAATCCTTAATCCCCCATAAACGCCAGCCCTCGGTGTCAAGGGTGTGCAGTGCCTACAGTTCTCACCCTGCACAAACCTCTCTGTCCCTGTGGAGCTGTAAATGTTTGATCCCTTCCAGCAGCTCATCCCTGGGCCCAGCTCAGAGAACATTTCTGCATAATGTCGTCATCTTTCCTGAAGCAAAACAAGTCGTTCAGAGCAGCAGATAAATGAATTCTCTTTGGAAGTTTTATGTAAGCCCTGGTTTGGAGGCAGCAGAGCTCACCAGTGCGAGCCCAGGGACGAAGTGGCTGCGTCCAGCATTCCCTGCTGGGAACAGCCAAGCGATTTCTTTGGGGTTTCTTCAACTTCCCCTCCTCAGAACCACTTAATGAAAGTTTTGTTGTGAAGCAGGTCTTTCTCTGGGTCTGTAAGTTTGAGAGAGAGGCCTCAAAAAGCAGAGACAAACCTGCAGCAGAAGTCAGCAGATGGAAGATGTAATTTCCCATAAGTACCAAGGCCCTGGGAGGAGTCCAGGAAAAGCAGGTGTATCTCGTTTCAGGAGCATTCAAGTAAATAACAATCCCACTCTGGAACAAAAAAAGGGCTCCACAGAGCTGCAGCTGATGCCTGCAGAGTGTCAGGAGCTGATTTTTTTGCCTTCCTGGATCACTAAGATTTATTTAACAATAATCAAACATTTATTTGAGTGTAGGGGAATTAAGTTCCAGAATATCGCTGGAAATTGAGGATGCTGGTTAAGTTTTCTATCCCTTTTAAACTTCTTTGAACTCCTGGCTGTGTAGGATAATTTGATCATTGCTTCAATCTGTGTGTACTGCTGAAAGGTTTCAAGGAGGACATTCCACCTTCCACTGCAGAGATGAGTGAATTGCAGTGGGAAAATCCTGTCCTTTCACATCTCGGGCTGAGGAGGATGAAAAGAGCAGGACAAAGACCAGCACCACGTGGCCTCTAAGTATATTCCAGAACTATTTTTTAATCAAACAAAATGTCAGTCTTTTCAATATTTTGACACTCTTTTCATCTGTACAGACACATCTATGTTGTGTGGTTAGTGTCAGTGAGCAGCACCAAGGTTAATTAAGCTTTGGTGAAGAGTCACCCTGACAAGCAGCTTGTGCACTCCCATGGGTGTGTTCCTGGGATAGCTGGAGGCATTTCCCGGAGCTCTCCACCCCACAGCCAGTGGGTGCTGCCATGTAGATACAACTAAATGCCACAGTGAGCCTCAAATCTCTCCAAGCCCCAGCCAATCACTGCACTGCATCCAGGATTAGAGTAGGAAAAAAATCACTTCACCAGAAGGAGTGTCCAGCTCTGGAAGAGGCTGCCCAGGGAAGTGCTTGAGTCACCGTCCCTGGAGGTGCTTGAAAGCCATGGAGATGTTGCTCCTGGGGACATGGATTAGTGGAGGACTTGGCAGTGCTGGGGGAATGGTTGGATTTGATGCTCTCGAAGGTCTTTTCCAACCTAAACAATTCTATGGCTCTACGACATTTGAAAAATATGTTTTTGAGATCACAAGGCTTTGCTGTGCCCTCCTCTCGCTTCTCTTTTATGGGTTCAACTGCAAGCATGTTGAATCACCAAGTGACATCCTAAAACAACTTTATAAAGTGCCCAGAACATTCGGTGAAAGGAAAGAAAGCATCATGGCAGTGTGAACCACAGTTTAAGTTATTCCTTTTCCCTGGAAATTACGGGTCAGATTCTGCCTCCCAGACAGGAATTGTGCTGCTGCTGTCCTGCTCTTCCCAAAACCACAGCGTGGTCTCCATTCAGAGGAGACTTGGATGGGTATGAAAGCAGGAGGCAGGAGGAGACTGAAAAAAAGAACATCAGTTTTGAGGGTAAACTGCACTGATTACTGATTCCCAAACCATGATCAAAACTGAACAAATCTCTCCTTTTATTGGGAGAAAAACCAAAGTATGGCTGGACAGGATGTGCTTAAACTCCTCTCTGGTTGTGACTTTTGTGCCCTCCATTTCTCCACAATCCCTCCCTGCCCACCACCCACACAAACCTTTGCTGCATTGTGGTGTCTAAAAAATACAGAGATGAATTTTCAGATTCTTATTGTTTAAATGGAGATCACGATTTCCTTGTTGTGGTCACAGATATAAGCATCTCTAAGGAAACATTTAAAGCTCTGGCTGAGGTTTGGGTCTGAAATGAAGGAACTGGAAGTGCAGAGAGGTCCTGGCCAAAGTCAACCAAGACCAGAGGGAGTAAAGGAATGTAAAAGAGTCTGGAAAAGTTGAGTTGCATGGAGCTTAGAGTCCAGAAAGTGCTGGGGATGCCGACTGGAATCCTTTATACATCAGAAAGTTGAGTCAAAGCTTCAGTTCTATCCTTTAAACCCTTTTTGTCCATTTCATGACAAACATCAGCACTAAAGAAGTCTAAATGAAAGCTTTTGGAGCTGCCCTAAGGAGTGCGACCCCCACCAGTGCCCAGACTTGGAGTAGTTTGATTTCTGAGAAGTGCCCACCATAATTTGAGCCACAGTGGCTCAGAGGAAGGAGAGACACTGCCTTGTCAGCTCTGGGACACTGCCAGCACTTGCACACAGCATTTCTTGGAAAGGGAAAACACCACAGCACAACTGCGTGTACCCAAAATTGTCATGAAAGAAATCCACCCTGCTCGCAGCCAAGAACACCAACCCAAAATCACAGGCTTGACTTGGAGTCAGGGTGTTTTGATAAAGCATGAAAACCAACTGATTTCTGCACAGGGGGAAGCTAAAGATAGATCTGACTAAATTGACGACATCAGCAGCACTCGGGGTTGGACAGCCTGGCTGGAAAGCTCCTTCCAAGGAGAGACGGGAGTGGCTGTGTGGGAGCTCAGTTCCTTCAGGTCTACCTCTCCCACAGGCCCCACATTCCAAAAACCTCTAAGAAAAGCTGTCTGTGGAATGCTTTGCCCTTTGGTGCTGAAGGATCTCACAGCAGCACTGCTTCCAGACAGACTGGCTTCTGAGAGTCCTTCTGAGAGGCAGTTCCAGCAGCAGCTCCTTCCCAGGGAAGACGTGGAAGAGGGCAGTGGAAAAAGTTGCCTATAGAAGGACCAAAATTGGACTGCCTTAGGAAGAGCCTTACTGTAAAAGAGAAGGGAAAGGAAAATCTGCAAGTCAATGAGAGAATTCACAGGGAGAAACAGAAAAAGGCAGATGTCAATGAGTCACTGCTCAGAGAAATCAGCCTTTTGCCTTTTCTTTGAGTCAGTGGCACATCCTGAAGCAGCAGCAGCAGCGACCTCTTGACATGAACCATTTTTAACAATTCATTACTCATATGATCCTCCAGCCCTTTAAAAGCTCCGTGAAGGATTGGGATACATGACATCACCCCTTTTCCACGCTATTCCCTACCTGGAACACTGGCTGGGGGACAGCCCTTGGGTATGAGGGAGCCTGTCAGAGGGCAGGTTTGGGGCTCACAAGGAGTCCCATACCTGCAGTCCTTGGTGGGTGCTGTGGTACTGACCCTGCAGCATTCAGGAATCACCAGGAAAAAAATTGCCTGGGCTAAAAACACCTCCAAAAAAATCATGAAGTTCTTGTCAGCTCCACCCTAAAATACCAACTGCTCACTTTCAGTCCACTGCAGGAGTTCTTAATAAAGCTGTAAAAAATGTGTTTCTCAGTGGGGACACAAAGAGGCATCCAGAGGTGCTCTGGGGTCCAGATGTGAAGCTATAGGGATGACAAAAAGGGAAGAGAAAGGCACACTACATGAAACGTCACAAAATGCTTCCCAGCTTCCAGGCAAGGTGGTCTGGCCTCACAGCTTGGTGCTAAGCCCTTAATCTACAGACTGCAGTTTTACATCTGTAAGTGTTTTTGGGGGGCTCATTTTCCCTTGCAGGATTATTTCAGGCTGCAGGAGAAATGATGTAGAGCACGTGGAGCTGTGTATGCAGCGCTGAATCAGGAGGCATGTAAAGAATGCAGCCAGGAGAAGGAACTTATTGGAATCACATGGGATTTTTAGATTGCATGTTTCCAGGCCAGCTTCCATCAGCTCCACTCCCTTATTTTTCAGTCTGGTTATCACAAACCATCTCAAGGTTCCTCTGTCTGCCAGATTTGTGCGTGACTGTTCCCCTCCACATCTTGCTACAAGGGACAGTCAGTCCCAGGGCATCTTTGGACTACAAATGGATTTAACCTCAAACCAATGTAATTTTTTTTTTTCCAGGGCTTCTTTCCTACCCTGCAATCATGCTTAGCTTCTTTCCCAGGACCATGACATGGGGATGTCAGAGAAAGGAGCAATTTTCTGATTCAGCAGGGCAGGCAGTGGTACCCACCAGCTCTCACACTGCCACCATTCCAGACCTCAGGAAAGAGGCACTAAAAATGAAGTCAGGATGAAATCCTGAATGCAGATCCTCAATTTAGAACTGTTTCCTTTCCAGAAGTCACTCTAAAGCTTGTGAGAAATGAGCAGGGGGTGTCATAGGGAATTAGGATAGGAGAGAGAATTGTTCTGTTATTGATTTGATATTGATTTCAAGAATGAAGAGCCATAAGAGAGAAACAAAAGATGTTTTGCTGCTCATATGTGAGCTGGACCCGTGCTTTCCAAAGGAGAGGGCTTCAGCCTCAGGACTTGCTGAAATGAGGCATTGCTGGCATGAATTTATCAATGTTGCTTTGCACAGAGAAGCAGTAACAGCTCCTTCCTGTTACAGAGCAAGCTCTGCTCACGGAGAAGAAATGTCGACACAGAGAAAAGGTGATTTTAAAAAGTGACATGGGAAGGTGAATAGAATAAAAGTTGTTCCCTACACACTTTCAGCCTGTCTAACCATCCAAACCCAGCCATGGCTGTCAAACACATCACCTGAATGGCTTCTAAAATGAAGGGGTGATAACAAACTCCTTTGAAACCCAGTTCTAAACTCAGGAATGCTGCTGTGTGCCCGGCAAGGGGGTCATTTGGGAGGCATCCTGGGCAAAGATATTATTTGGACACTTCTCACAGAATGCAGGGTTACAGTTGCTATTTCAGAAAAGGGCGTATCCAAGGTTCGGTGAAAATTTACAGGGAAGAGCTGGATCCTCTCTGAAAGACTCTGAGAGAAGAAAACATGAGGCAGAAGTTGGGCAAAACAGCTTCTTTCCATCTCAGAACTGCACCCAAACTCCTTCTGGCGCTAATACTGAGTGAGCGATTTAACCCAGAGAAGAGGGTCTGCTCCCAACTGAGCCTTCCAGGCAGAGCAAGGGAATTGTTTTTAGGGTTAGCACTTAGTTACTGCCTCCTACAAACTGACAAACATCAGCCCAGACTTGTAATTGCTTTCAAACTTCAGCTGGCTGCCATGGGGAAGAGGTTGGAAGACCATAAATATTGGCTGACAAAACCCTGGAACAGATCCAAGCTCCTACGCAAAGGAACATGTTGGGAAAGAGCTCCCTGTGACTTGGTTCTGACTAGAATTGAATTTTATCCTGGTTTTTCAAGCTCTTCACGTCCTTGGGTACTGGAGAAAATAGAATAGGTTGGAAATCTTGCAAGTAGTCAAGTGTGTCCCATCAGCCACATTTTGCCAGTCAGATTACTCAGGATTTATGGACTAGCCTTCGCACTCTGCAGCTGAGTGGGCAGGAGCTTTAGTCAAGTCTTCGCACTGTGTCTCCATTCTCAAGTAGGACAATTTTGCATGGAAAGATGGAAATGAAACTAAAACAAAGCCTTGTCTAAGTTGTGGGTGTTATCAGCCTCACTAAGACGAAAGCAGAAATCACTCTCCCAGACCACACCATTGTCTACTCTGAACCAGCACCTAGACGTTCCACCACAGGTCAAACCACTTGTGAAGTTGGATATTTTGAAGATCAAAATACAAACATAAGCGAACTAGGAAGGTTTTGCGTTTAAGTAGGATTGAATACCTGGTTAGAAGAGCAGCTGTACAAACATCACGGCTGTGATTCGGAAATCGGTCTGTGCTTGTTAAAGCACTCTCTGGAGACAAGGATCTCCATGGCAGGATTATCCCCAACAAATCCATGTTGTTTGTGGAAGGAATGGTGACACTGACCATGCCACAATCAAATCTCTCCTGATGGGAGAGAGTTTTAAAGTCCTTGCCAGGAGTTCCAGAGACAAATGGGACTCAGCCTTCGCTGCTTCTAGATAGTTGTTTATTAAGTCTTATCAGAGAAAAAGAGTCACTAGCATGATCCAGACACAGCACAAAGCAGGGAATGATGGAGAAAGCCGAATTATCAAGATTACACAGCCTTTTTAAAGGTAAATCAACCAACGGTTACTAAAAACATACATTATTTTTACTCTTCTACCACTTATTTAGTAACACAGCCAGGAACTGTGGAACTCTTTGTCCAATCATCCCAAACTACTTTTGCTGCAGAATATGGAGTAGTAGTAGAAGAAGAAGAAGAAGGTTTGGAGAACAACAACAATCCTCCATTATCTATTTACTACATTAACAAACCCAAAACCTCTAAATTTTTCACCCTGTGACAATCTTACATAGTAGTCTATCACCTAATTCACACTAGTTTAGTTTCTAGTTCTTTTCTAATAGTAGGCAGTTTTTTCCACGGACAGAGGTCAAAAGCTGTGTTGTTCAGGGGGGTGAAACCCCTCAAAACAGGTAGAGAAATATTCTCTGCATTCTGGGTTCCCACAGAATGGATTGCAGGAGAGGCAGGTAGTAGGATGCAACTTTCACTTCTAAGTAACTGCACAGACTGTTCGTTAGGAAACAGTGGATTTGCTAAACAGGAACGAGCCAAAGGTCTTCTCATGCTGTTTGGGGGAAAATGCTCACATCAGCTCAAACGCCTCACTAACAGTCTCAGAATATTTTTTATGAATCAGTGAAGAGGTTACCTCTAGGCCAGCATGGAATGAGCCTCTGGGGGTAAGCAATATTTTATTAGTACCCAGTGATTTACCCCTCCTGCAAACAGGTAGAGCTTTGGATCTTCAGGACTACCCTGACACCTTTGATCTTACACGAGTGCAAAGCCAACAAAAACCCCTCCTGGATTTGGAGTTGCTTCCTTTGAACAAGGGAGTGGCATACTGAACCACAGCTGAAAGCACTCATTGTCATCCCTCCTCCGCCCACAATTTAATTGCTATTTTACTTAAAGCAGATTAATAGTAAACTTGAGTTTGATTTAAGGTTTTCAGTGAAAAAAATCAACCACAATCAGTGGTAATTTATGAAACAGATTAATTGCTTCATTGCTAGGACACTGCACAACATATTCAATTCAGTCTTGCCTAATTGTGGCTCCTATTGACTGGTGGTTTTAAACCAAAGCAAACACAGGTTCTCTGAAGAGCTCTTCAGGCTCTGCACTCCCACCTTTCCCATGTTTTCATTCACTCTGTTTCCATGGCCACCGCTATCTCTTAAAATCATTTTGACTCATCAGTGTTTTCCCAGACAGGAGTCAAAACTCCAGGAGACAAACACTAAAGAAGTGGGTTAGTCATGGGTTTAAAGGCTTAGGAATAAAAAAACCCAAAGAGCAGACAGCAAAGTTATCCCAGAGGTGAACAGGGACTGGCATTGGAGATACAGAACCAGACATTCCAAGGCACGGAACCACAGGCAGGATTTTTACCTTTCTGCCCTATTTGATTTGTTTCGGTGTCCAAACTGAATACTGGCGTGACTCACAGTGCCCCTTGCTGGTTAAAAGAAGGACAGAAAATTCAAAGCAGCTTATTCGTGTGCCACTTGAAAGCAGACACTTTAACGAGTATTTGCTCAAACTTCTGAGAGTATTCTTGAAGTGAGTGACCAACACAACCCCCTCAGTACCTCCCGTCCTTCCTCAGACTCACTTTGTGCTACTGACATCGTTGCAGAAGAAGGAATATTTGGGATACTTTAGTAATACCTGAAGAAAGCCTGCAGAGCTGATTTCTTACAACAGCTCTAGCTGAGCCTGGTGACTAGGAGGAGTCTTTTTAAGCCATCTTAAACAAAAGGAGCCTTCTCAGCTCATGTCTGTATCATTGCCATGTCCTACGCTTAGTTCAAAAGATTAAACCATGAGAAAATAGACACCAGGCCAAGGCAGTGAGGAGAAATTTTATAGGGACCTTTCTTATCCACAGTCCTTTTCATGGAAAGGAATTTGCCTCCCCTCAGTTCCACACCTTCTGCCTGGCTGTCCATGGATCTCTCCATCCTTTCTAGAGCAAAATCAGTTCAAAACGCCTACAGATGGAATGAGCAAAACAGCTCTTCTGAGAAAGTTTCTGGACTTGAACAACTGGGACGCATTGTGAATTTTCTCAGTGTCACTGAAAGCATCACTGTCCTCAGTGTCCCTGTCCTCAATGAAACATTTCCATGTCTTTCACATCAGCATTTGGTGGTGGGAACCACACAGCCAGGAAAATAGGGAATTGCAAGAGCTGGTGTGTGCTGGCCTTGACTTTTCTGTGTCTGGGAAGATGATTATGGTTCTAGTGAGTGTTCCAGAGCCTCCAACTCTGAGCCTTTCCCAAAAAATCCCTCAGGAAGAAAACAGATCAGGAAGAAGGAATATATTTCTACCACAGATGTGCTAGAGGAAACCCAACATTAACGAGGCAGAGATCATAGAATATCCTGAGTTGGAAGGCACCCACAAGAGATGAGTTAAAGACATTTTTCCTTCCTTCCTCATGGCAAATCCTACCAAAAAATGCATCGATCCAGTTCCTGTTCTTAACCAGGTTCTCTTCTTGAAAGCTGCTGAGTTCCATCTCACTCTGCCATGACCACACCCCATTCCCAAAATATTTCATTTGGCTTAAAAAAAACCCCAAATGTCCTGCACTGAATTAGTGCTGCACGACAATAGAAACTTTTAGGCTCCTACTTCATTTCTAGGATGACCCACATGCTACATGAGGAAGGATTTCCTGGAAAAGAAAAGATGATCTCATAGCTCTGGCTATTGGATGCAGACTCAGGCTGGAATCAGCTTCTGTCACCACCAAGCTGAGCTCAGTTATTTCAGCCAGGTGGCCACGTTTTGTGTGCTCCTGGTGTGACCTGGCCCCCAGGAGCCTGATGTGCCCCAGCTGAACTCAGTGGGAGCTGGGAATTAATAAATGCTCCAGATTGCTGAGTGGTGGGAAAAAAACAGCCCTTGGGGATCTCTCAAAAAGCAGCCAAAAATTAGAGGTTTTTCCATCCTATGTTCCTGTTTCCCCACCGGTCTCATTGTGCCCAACAATAAGGGAAAGGAATATAGGAGGGGTTTGTATTTGTTAAAATGTTGTGATGGGCACAGTAGGGAAATAAGAAACAGAAAAACTCAGAATAGACTGAATATTATAAATAGATCACGTGACTTATCTAAGGTATAAGTTAGATAAGATCTAAGAAAGATAGAAAGACCAAATTCAGGTTACTTAGGAACTAATTCCCACTTCTGCCAACTTCTGAAAGATTGGCCTTGCAACTTTTAATGCACTTACATAAAAATAGCTCAAAAAATACATGTGCTGGCAGAGTACTTTGATGGTAATAGCTTGGTGTAGCTAAATCTCTTAGAGAAATCCTAAAGCTTCAGGCTTTAGCACTTTAGAAAAACAAGGAAAGGCTTCTCAACTGTCTTTTGTAGATTTTACAATAAAGATTTTCTTTAAAAAAATATTTCCTCAGGCACAGTGGACAGAAGAGGAAGATGCTGACTGGGGAGTGGGGGCAGCTAAGAGCATTTTAAGCCAGGAGTGTGGTTTGATTCTCTATGGCATCACAGGTTTCACATGCAGCCTTCTGAAAGCCAGAATATCAAAGGCAAGAAAGGGATTCAAATGACAAAGTTCGAGGCACACCCAGGCTCTGCAGCAGAGCTCTGTAACCCCAGAACCCTCCTGCTCGGGCCATGGATCAGTGCTGTCACCAGTTCCCCCCCTGAGGCTTCAGGATGGTAACTGTCTTTGGAAATCCATCCACATCCAGGACAATCCAAGGCAGGGAACCCTGTGATGGATGTTTTTGAAGCACAGAGTGTGAGGCAGTTCCTGGTCAATGGTCAGAGGGCTCCAGGCTGTCCAAGAGCTCAGTGCTGTGCCTGGAGAGTGTCAAGCCCCCCTTTCCCATCGCTCTGCAGAGCCTCAGGGCACACAGGAGCTCAATAAACAGTCCCATTTAAAAAGGTTTTCTTTCTCTCCTTCCTCTCTGGAAGCAGGACTGACATCTTGCCACACAGTCTATAAAGACCTGAATCAAATTTGAGGAGCTCTAAAGCTTTTCAGTGTCCAAAATATGAATCTGTAGTAAAACTGAGAACCAGTCCAATCCCCACACCCACACAGTGCTTGTGCTCCTGGCCTGCCTTCACAACGCATTTATAAACCATTTTCTGTTTAATAAACTCTTCTTGACAAATTACTTGACTTAAATTCCAACATCTGAAATAACCATCAGGAAGAGATAAGGCAATGGCCTGAAGACAAGGATATTAATTCTAATTATTTCTGATAACAGCCTCATTTGAAATAGATGTTAATACTTAGCCAGCTGTCGTTAGTTTCCCAAAAGCAGAATTTCAAAACACTTCCTTACCCAAATCAGCCCCTCTGGCCTCAGATCTTTGCATCCCCAGACAGCTTCCAGGATGTCAGTCCAAGCAAATCTTCCTAAGTGCACCTCAGGGAGCAATTCCTGGATTGGTACTTTCCATTTGAAGCACTCTGGGTTCTCTCTAAGGGTCTTGGGGAAACACATCTTTGCTTTCCCTCTCTCAGGGTTAAGAAAGCTCAATGAAATATTCAATGAAACCCAAGAAGCCTGTTGTTCACATCGCTTGCCAGTTTGTTAGGGGGTTGTTTTCTTTCTTTGAATTATTTTTAATTTGTTGCTTTGTGTGCAGCAATCTAACAAAGTCTAAAACCCCAACTACAAACATTTTCTATGCTGGCAGAGCTGTTTTCTCATGCTTGTGACAGCTGAGTGACCTACTTTTGTTTGCTCGTGTGGCAGCCTCTGTGGTAGGAAGCCCAGCTGGGATATCAGCAGGGTTTAGAGGAGTTTGGCTGAGTGCCTAGACCTGGGTCACCTGGGACCAGCTGGGATTTAGAAGCCAACAGCCCAAGGTACGAGACAGGTGACAGAGCAGAGCCTGGGCTCAGAGGGTGGATCTGGGAAGGCAACGATGCCACTTGGACCAGATGTGGATCATCCTCCTTGATTATCTGTGGTGGTTAATTTTAAAAACTCCTCTTAAAGAAGAGCTGCAGCTTCACCACAGCAGGAATCAGCTCTTCACAGGTTGCCAGTGCAATCTTTTACTTACTGGTTCCAGAGGCTGCCCCTTTTTAGCTTGAGAGAGTGAAGAATAAAGCTTTCAGCCACAGCCAACACTGCTTAGGAGGCACCTTAAGAAAGCCCAGCTTAACCTCCACATTTCTGCCCTCCCACACCTTTGCAGAATCCCTGCAGGCCTTGTGCATGCCTCAAATTACCCCAAATCCTGAACTTTGAATAGAACACTTTGAAGAATTGCCACAACCATGAAAAAAACATCTTCCCACCCTTCAGAGAAATACACTGCACCATATAAATATTAACTGAGAAGGAGCCAGTGAAGATACAGAAAGACAACAGGATTAATAATATGGCAGAAAGTGCTAACAAAGAAACAGGGAGTAAAAAGTTGGGCAAATCTGCCCAGTGAACTCTCTCCATAGTGGTCACATCCCGATCTCTCTCACACACTCTCCTACTTGCAAACAATTTTCTCTCAGTGATTTCCAAAGGGACCATTTTCTTTGTTGACAACATCATTTCACTGACTTCCATGGATTTATGAAGGCATGGCTTGGGATCACTCTGTGGAAAACACACTGCTTCCTCTGGGTACATATTATCAGAATGGTTGGGAGGAAGGAATGCCCCCTGAAAGGAAACGTGGCACATCCAGGCAGAGGATTTTAAACTTGGCAAAATAACCTACAGGAAGCTCTTACTTGTGCCAAACTTTATGCTATTGATTCAGTAACTCAAACAAATGTTAGTTGGGTTTGTTTTTCTCACATCTTTAATTTCCACTCAGGAAGACCAGTATGTCCAACATGAAAGTGAAACAAGCTATGTCCTACTTGCCTTGTTCCAGGAAAAATTCCAGGGCTAGGAAATGTTCAGAGGCCACAGCTGAAGGTTCCTCTACAGAGGAGATTGTCTCCATGCCCATTGATGTCACTGGGAATGCTGCTGCCAACAGAGATCAGTATTTGGCTCTTGGTAATAATTGCCAATCCCTCAGCCTTTACTGCAGGCTGGGCTATTCCTGGTTTATGCCAATTATCCAGACCAGAAAAGATCGTCCTTACAAGGGTGGAATCAAGGGGTGCACTGGTCAGGACCCACAATACACTGAAACATTTCCAAAGGAGTCCTTCGTAATCCTACTTTCTGCTGTTCTTCAAAGCCACCTTCCACATGTCTGCCTCTCCTCTGGTGTGAGTGAATTTGTAAGGAATCTTCCTGCATCCCAGTTTTGGGAATGAACACACAGCTCAGCTTCAGCTGTGCCCTAAGCAACTGGATTTGGATGAAATCAAAGCCCTTCCTCATATCAATTATTACTGCTAAATAATTTGCAAAATGCCAAAGATCCGAGGTTCTCTGAGTCCTCTTGAAATACAAACCACCACACTTTGGCAGTAGTTCTTTGCTGCCTGTTGAGTTTGGGTTCACAGCTTTGTGACATCACAGCTTTTCCAAGGTATTAAATAAAACAAAGAACCTTAAAGACTCCATGGCAGCCTGTGGGAGCTAAACCCCCCAGATGGGAGCCCCGGGATGCAGCACAGCACAGAGTGGTTTGTGGTTTGATTGCATCCTCAAATCCCTTCGGTCCCACTGCATCTGCAATGCCCACGGAACACTGTGGGAGAGGGAAGGGACACTTGATTTGCTCAGTTACTGTGATTGCTACAAGCACCTGGAAAATACGACAGGCTCAGATTTCCAGATCACTACAAAATTGCACCAATATCATTTCAGTGACCTTCAGCACCCCCAAAGGCAGAAAGACAGAAGCTTATTCAGTAGTTTAGTCTATGATAAAAGAAAAATGAGTAGGTACGGCTCAGATAGAAGTACTGCAGCTCTGAAATCCTTTTACACATATTTTGGGATAAGAGGTGAAAGCTGCAGCCATTCAGGTGAAGAATGAATAGGCTGCCAAAATTTATCTTGTAACATAATCCACTGCTGGACAAAGAGGAGATGTTTTTCTTCATATCTGTATATCCTTTCCCCATTTTTCTTGAGAGCAGGGAATTCTGCAGGAGCAAGACTTTAAAGAGAGACTTTAATCTCCTTCAGAAAGTTTCAACTCGTTTGTTAATATATGACTGAAAAGCCTTTATATTAAGTTTTTATAATTTGTCCTGGCTACTCCTGTGATGAAGGATTTTAAGATTCTTCCCACTTCACCCTTGAAGCAATCAGCACAGCACTAGAGAGCTGCTTAGGGAATTAGATAGGGCCACACATCTGCACTGGGGAGCCAACAGTTAACATGGATATTTCTCTGCTTCTGTTGATCACTCAGTTTTACATTCTGCTTGATGAGTTTCAGTTCCTGGTGCAGTGAGAAAATGCCATTTCACTGTGCAGGGTGGCTTACAATTGTTCAGTAGAGAAGTAAGATAATTTTAAAAAAGAATTTCATCTGCTTTCATCTTGAGGAGTATTCGTTTAAAAATGTGAGCTCGTAAGAATTTCTGGCTAAATATATGAATATTTTGACAGGCTGCAGCTGAAAAAACCCTCTTTAGATCACAGAATCATGGAATGGTTTGGGTTGGAAGGGATCTTAAAGATCATCAAGTTCCAAGCCCCTGTCCATGGGCAGGGACACCTCCCACTGTCCCAGGCTGCTCCAAGCCCCAGTGTCCAGCCTGGCCTTGGGCACTGCCAGGGATCCAGGGGCAGCCCCAGCTGCTCTGGGCACCCTGTGCCAGGGCCTGCCCACCCTCCCAGGAACAATTCCTTCCTAAGATCCAATCTAGTCCTGCCCTCTGTCAGCTTAAAGCCATTCCCCCTTGTCCTGTCGCTCCAAACCCTTTGAAATTGTCTCTCTCCATCTTTCCTGTTGGCCCTTTCAGGCACTGTAAGGTTACTTCTCTCCAGGCTGAACAATCCCAGCTCTCCCAGCCTTTCCTCCCAGCAGAGCTGCTCCATCCCTCTGATCCCCCTGGTGCCTCCTCTGGACTCTCTCCAGCAGGTGGGTATTTCCATCCCTTGCTGATGTGTCTTCCTCAGAGGAAAACATTTCCTCTGGAACAGTCAGTTTTACCTGAAAATCCATCCCTTTTCCTGCTCACTGATTGGGCCTCATCCCTTGTTATAAAGGAAGACTTTGGTGAAACAGTGACTTTGTTAGTTGCTTAACAACTCTGGATTCACATCCTCTCCCATGGAAGACTCTTTCCCAGCTGGCTCTTGGCAGGCAAGGAATGTCCCTCAACTGTCACACACATCATCCTAGACCCCATCAGCACTGAAATTTTCAGTTGTGTGTTATTCCTCCCACACATCTTTCCCCCTTTCCCGTTTCTTTTTCCATTTTGTAACCCGGCTCTGACAAGGACATCCTTGTTTGAGGAAAACCACCGGCCACTGAACTGCCTTCAGGCAAAGGAATTCCTTGCCCTATAAACTCGTTTCCTCATGCTTTATTAATTTTTCCAAACCATGATAATGATTTGCTGACCTGAGTGACAAAGGGGCCTCTCTTGTGCACAAACAGACACTCCCAGGCTCCTCCAGCACAGAATTCTCAGTGGAAGAGCCGTGTTTATCCACACGGGCTCGGCTTCCGGAGGAACGCGCTGACTTTATTTCTCTTCTGTCTGGAGTCAAGAGAGGCACGTTCCAGTTGAAGTCAAAATAATCCCAAGAAAATCCCTGAAACTTCAGACTTTCTGGAAGAGTTTTGGAACACCCCCAAAGGCAAATGGAGGGATTTTATGAAGCATTCCAATACTCATATGAAAATGATTGTGGGGAAATACACACAAAGCAGATCGCTCTGGGGATTAGGAGCCTTCCAGCAAAGAATTCCTTCAGCTTTGCATTTCTTGGATAAAAGTATTTATAAAAACAGCAGAGCATTATAATCTCATTTTCAGGTGATTTGTTCTGACTGATGGGAGTTTTGATGCAGTGGCAGGTGAGGTGGCTGCGCTGTGGTCTGATCGCGAGTATTTAAGGGAGTATCAGCTCTCTAAGCCTATTTTCCTGCCTTTTTCTCCCCCTCCACATGTCTCTGCTTAACCAAACGTCACCCATCTTGATTCTCTGCTCAGAAAGAGCGGGATAATTCAGGAATAATCCTTGTGAAATGACTAACTTAAGTCACCCTAAGTAGAGAATCAGGTCTCAAAACCCAGCAGTGAGTTGTGAACCTGCCTTTTCTGTCACAAAGTAAGAAGGGCAAGTGAGACACTCCTGGATCAGCGGGAAAGTCTCTTTTCATTATAAGTGATTAACAAGCAGAAAAAAACAGACCCCGGATTTTTCACTGTGAAAAAAAAAAGATGAATATCTCAATTTGGCCTTTTATTAATCTTTTTGTCCAACTCCAGAGCTTTGTAAACACATTAAAGGAGAAGTATTAACAGAATAAGGCACGTTCTCAGTGAATTTATTCCAGGAAAACAACACATGAACATTGAAATGAGCCAACAATGCTTTGGTGGCCCATTTGAACTGCTGGTTTCACTCTGTTTTCTCAGTAGATAAAATATGCACATTAATTATGTGCAAAATACTCGTGCAGAAATGGGTGTAGGCCCATAATTCTAGGATTTTTCTTTTTATTTTGGTTATGATTCTGAAGCCCAGTCCAGTTTGGCAAAAACAATCCATTCTGTGTAAAAATCTGCTTAGCAGAAGGGGATTTCTTGCACAGAGAATCCTGTGACTCTCCCACAGGCCAGCAGTGTGTCACAAAGTGACCTTCAGCACTGGTCTTTAGTCCTCATTTACCAGGAGGTTCATATTTTAAAATAGTATTTGGGACATAACTGTGGCTAAATAATGACATAGTTCCTGGATTAGGTCATGCATGGCCTTTCTGCCAAGCACCTTATCTAAAATAATTATTCTTCTTGGGGGGAAGACACCACCACATTTTTTCATTTCTAATCTATTGTTTGCCTCCTTCCTTCCTGCACACTAAATAATGAAGACTTGAGGAATTCTGTAGTGAAAGGAGAACACTTAGTGGCTTGAATCTCACTTTTATTCCCAAATTTCATTTATCTTTATTTTTCATGTCACTTTAGCAGTCTGAACACCAGAGTTCTCCCTCCTTAGGGCAGTGCCTGAAACACGAGGCTGCTCCACAGTGGAGAGGCAAGGAATTTTCACTTTCCTTCTGCTGGAAGGTGTTTCCACTTTGCAGATGACATTTCCAGTGCTTTGATTACACAAATGAGGGGATGAGGCTGAGCTGTTGCCTTGTGGCTGGAGAAGGAAATCAGATTTCTATTGCAATGTCTAATCTGAGGACACTTTAAGAAGAGAATAATAATTTAAAAATAAATAATAATAATAATAATAATAATAATAATAATAATAATAATAATAAAAACCCCAGCCCATTTTCTCTGGAAAGGACCTTCTTTCAAGATATTGAAGGGAATGAGATGTGAGGCACAGCCTGTCCCCAGTGTTCCCTGGCTTGTTGGAGGGGATAACTCCCTGCTCAGAGCTTTTCTCCCCCTCTCTCAGTTGTGAAGCATCAAAGCCTTTCCATGCAGTGAACATACAGAACAGCAGCCCTTAATTCTGCATTCCCAGTCCCTGCTGCAACTTGGAGCACAGGACCTACGGACAGAAATGACTTTGGAGGACAGAGCTGGCAGGAACAACGAGCAGGAGGCAGAGGTGAGCTGCTTGCATGTGAAATTTGAGTTGTTATGATGTCACAGAAAGTCTGCTCTGGCTCCCGAAAGTCGTGAAAACACTTCATCCTCCAGTGCTGAGACGTGACACACGTTATCCAAAGCCTCGTTTAATCAGCTTAGGAACGTGAATGAGGCTAACAGCAAAACCAGCTCCTGCCAATCCCCTCTCCCGAGTTTTTGCTTTCTAAGCAAGCCAGAGGAGTTATTCCCAAAAACCCCATAATCTCACCAGGAAGAATTTGTCGAGCACACACTCTTAAAGGGGTACTTCTCAATAGAGTCAGTGCCCTCGTTTCACTGGGCATTTCTTTAGAATATTCCAGGTGATTCAGAATTGGCCTCCAGTGCGTCTGCATTCTCTGCATATGAATTTTACCGGCATCCAGCTGGGAAGGATCCCCTGGGATATCAAGTCTGGTTCCCTGCTACTGCAAACAAACCTTTCCATGTGTCCACAAGGTCATGGACATGCTGGCATAGGTATCCAGTGTTTTGTAGCCCTCTCTGAGGTGCCAGCTGCTCCCAAAGGGATGAGGAGGAGGAGCAGTCCCGAGGCTGGGAGAGCAGGAACCTCCCCATTCCTGAGCAAGGGGAGCAGGACAGGCCAGGGGTGGTGGCCAGGTTCTACCAGGAGTCCCCATCACCACAAATCCATGGTGAGGGATCAGGTGTGAGGCCAAGGCAGGAGCAGGTCCAAGCCAGCAGGGCAGCATTAGGGTCAGTGGTGGGGAACAGGGTCTCCCCCAGCCCAGGGAGCACAGACAGGGCCACAGTGACGATGCAGACTCGATGCACCACTAAAGGTGACTTTAGTGACATCCCAGGAGAAGGAAAATGAAGATATCACCATTACAATCACTGTGTTATGACAAGTTTCTGAGGAACCACTTGCTCAGAGTTGCATAAGGATGAGAAGTTTCCAGTGTTGTCAGACAATGTGGGTTTTTCTGGACAGTTTAGGAAGGTCTTGTGCTCTCCCCAGCCTGCTCCCTGCTGCTGCCTCCATCCCATTCCCATTCCCTGTGTGGCTGTGCAACGCCTTCTGAAACCACCCTGACCTGGCTAAAAGCTGAAACTTATTTTTAGGCAAGATCACTTCAGCATTCTCCTTCAAAACCATGTGCACAATTTTCTCAGCGTTACTGACAGCAGGCAAACTGCAGCATGAATTTGAATTCTCCTCAATGAGCTTTGCTGCCGGACAAGATTTGTCTGATTATTTTTCCCTTTCCAGAAATGAATGAGAAATTTGGTCTTTCCACCCTGATCTCTCCTTGCTGCTCATTCAAAACATTAAATGAATTTCATGCTCTCCCTATTGAAAATTAGAAAGAAAAGTACAAATCCTAATTAATTTTTGGAACTTGTAGTCTGAAAAGCCCCACTGTGACATCTTAACAAAACTGTCAGTCAGTTTTGTTAAGATGTCAGGCTCTGTGCTGGATTCATTTAATGTGTTTCAAAACCAAGAAAAGAGGATTATAAAACCTACAGGGAAGTACTGTGCTTAAACTTTAAAAATTTTGGGGGGTGGGGTGGTTTTCTGCATTTTCAAAGCTGATTTTTGCTGTCCACAAACTCCACCCAAATTTATTCTGCAGTACCTGATAACATGATAGGTTTTAAGCAGTACTACCACAGGCCAGTTGTGTTATTATGACTCAAGTCCCAGCCAGACTTCAAGTGCCTTCAAAAGCAAATTTAATTAACCCAGTTAACCCATTTTTGGGGGACATGAAGGCACTTTCAGCGCTTTTCAACGTTTGGCTCTGTGTTAATTTGACCTTTTTTGACAGAAAGACTCCGCATCAGATGACGGATGATCCACAGGCCTGGTCAAACCTTCTGCATCACTCACAGCCCATTATTTCTGAAGTGCCATTAGCAAGGAAACTCAAACAATCCTTTTCCCAGGCTGTCCTTTCACCCATGGCCTTGGCAAGCTCTGAGTGCAGAGCGATCCCAAAGCCTCTCCAGCTAAAGTGACACGTTCCAAATGGAGATCCAATTGTTTATGGCAGGGTGATGATTGCCTTCTCTCGGATCTTATTTGGATCTTCTGGTAGAATTTGTGGTGCCCAGCTGGTTTCTAAATTGAAAAGGACTCTCTCCTGCTCTGTCTGCCTTTATTTCTCCCCTCCTGTTGAACTCCTGGGGGACTGAGATAGTGCAAAGAGCCAGCAAAGAGGAGATGTCATCTCCTGGATGGAAGGAGCTGGAGCCAAGGCACCCAGTTTGCTCCTCCTGGGAGACTGCTCTGTGCAGCCAGACACCACGAGGGTGCCAAGCAATGAAGTCAGCAGCTGTACAGATGCCTTGGGTTTGGAGCCATGCTCAACATATCAACTCTAACACGAGGTGTTTGGAAGGTTCCTCAGAAGCGAGGCCAAACGGTTCTTGCTGTGCTGAGTACAGGCAAACCCTGCTCTGTCTCTTTGGCCAAACTGGCACAATGCCAGTCACTTAGGGGACTGCTGCCATTGTTACAGCAAAATTATTCCTTTCCACAATGAGCTTCACTGGTTTTTGTGGTTATCTTCAATAAATAACAGTTATTTTACCCCAGAATTACAGGAGCAAAAGATGGTCCACCTAGCCCTGGACTACTACATTTCTCTTCCCAAAGAACGTTTGTCAGGGAGAAACTTGAATGGTGAAGAGAATTATAGAGTCACAGAATATCCTGAGCTGGAAGGGACCCACAGGGATCAACAATCCAACCCCTGGCCCTGCACAGACCCCCCAACAGCCCCACCCTGGGCATCCCTGGCAGTGCTGTCCAAACGCTCCTGGAGCTCTGGCAGCCTCGGGGCCATGCCCATTCCCTGGGGAGCCTGGGCAGTGCCCAGCACCCTCTGGGGGAAGAACCTTTCCCTGCTCTCAGCCTGAGCCTGCCCTGGCCCAGCTCCAGCCGCTCCCTGGGTGCTGTCCCTGGCCCAGGAGCAGAGATCGGAGCTGCCCCTCGGGAGGAGCTGCAGCCCCCGGGGAGCTCTGCCCTCAGTCTCTTCTCCAGGCTGAGAAATCAAGTGACTTCAATGGTATAATAATAATAATAATAATAATAATAATAATAATAGTAGTAGTAGTCACAAAGGCTATTTGTGTTGAGAAGCTGCTCAGCCAGAGCTGCACAAGAAGTCACTGTCTGCACCATGAATCCAGCTGTGCTCCTGGGTGGCAGTGCAGCTCCCATCCACTTCAGCTGTCCTTTGTTCTGATGACATGGACTATTTCCTACTCATTTCTAAGAAGTTCAGTCTTAGGGATTAAAAGAAATGGCGTTTGACCTTTTCATTATCCCCGTTAAGGCAGCCTGACTGACCACTGGAACTTCTGAGAGCTGTGCTGGCAAAGTTGCCTTTTCTAATGATGTGAAGCAAACTTGTCAGAAGGATGAGGCCTCCTTAGCTGCAGAAGATCAAGGGATATTTTTAAAGGTAGGACTATCTGCAGCCCCACCCTGAGGATAAACTATCAGAAGCAGACCCCTTGCAGCTTGGATTTACAGCATCAAGTCAAGCACGAAGAAATCTGCCTCCTCCAGCTTTTTTCTGAAGGGTTAAATTTGATTGAGAGTCATGGGAACTACTCTTTCACAAGCTGGATTTTAAAGGAAACTTTGATACTTACAGATCAGAGTTCCAGTTCAGTTCAGTTCCCATTACATCAGTAGATCTCCACTTTATTACCATGTAAGAAAGACTCTCTTCCCAAACACTTATTTGGCACTTCACTGTCAGAAACAGCCACTGTTTTTTTACAGAGCTGCTCCTTTCCCTAATGCTGATACAAACTAAAACATGAGAAGAAATTCACACGATTTTGCTAAATGAAGGCTTGGTTTGCTTCTCATAATTTTCACGGAGACAGGGAATTACATCTTAATCTTTCAGGCTGTTGCTTTTTCCCTGTAGGAGCCTGGGAGGGAATGTGACCTGTGCAGGCTCCTGACCTCTCACATAGCTTTGGTGCCCCTCTTTCTGCTAAAAACCAGGGATGCTCCATTTCTGGCTGTTTCCATCTGGCCAGAGTAGAGCAGCTGTGAAGTTTAGTACCACGTCTTTACTATTTGTTCTAATATATTGGCTGTAGTCTCAATCCCGTGGCCAGGATTGTCAGGTTTAGGACAGGAACATGATTTTCCATGAAGGTACCAACCTTGAATGTCCTATTAGAGGATAATAAACCACTGAGAACATTCTTCCATTTCTCTGGCCAATTCAACTTGAATCATTAAATGTTATTGGCAAACACAAAGAGACAGGCAAGGTAAATAGCATAGTTTATACTTGGGTTAATTAACTGCCTGAAGTACCACCCATGAAGCAGATAAATCAGACTGTTCTTCTGAGCCCTCACTCAAACGAGGTTAAAGGAATTATTTCACCATCACCATAATCTAATATGTGACCAAATGTACAGATGCTGCATTCAAGAGAGCAGAAACAAAATAACTGCACTGCTGAGGGGAGACTGACTGGATAAACACCAGCATGTTCACTGCCCTGAAAACAGAAGACAAGAAAACACACATATCAAGTTAAACTGAAGATTTATGTATCCCAAAGGCAGGTACCAGGAGAATGAACCCCTGGAAGGCACAAAAAATGAACACACTGCCTGTAAGAGAAGTGTTTATTTCTCCTTCTAGTAGGAGGCTATTTCCTAACAGAGAACATGAGGATTTGATATTCCTCACAGCATTTTGAGAGGATCACTGGTGCTCCCCAGGGGACTGTCTGTCTGCAAGGAAGCTGCTCAGTGAGGGCAGCAGGTGCTCCCAAAGACAGCTTCGTTTGTCAGTGGGTGGGCTGGGAGCAGAGATCACGGCTGGTAAACTTGAGAGAAAATGGTGCCTGGAAGCATGTGCTGGAAAGCAGAGCAGTCCAGGGAAAAATATGGCTGGAGAGAGATGGGAATAAGGTGACTCAGTAGAGAGAGGTCGTGGCAAAGTACACAAGAGAAGTTTTCAGAAACTACAGAAGAGAGAAAGAATTTAGCAGAGCCCTGACCAGCAAGTGTTGTTTTACGGTACAATACAGTGCATCTTTCCCAAGGAAAACACACTGGCTGGCTTGCACAGCTGGGTCAGTCAGCCCTGGGGAAGGGAAGGAAAGTGGGATGATGGATTAGCTTGGCAACCTCCTCCTGAGCTCAGGGTAAGGTCTCTGCAGTGCCACTGCCCTGTGCCATCAGCCAGAGTCTGTCTTTAGCTCACAAACCTGATGTGCACCCCAAAGCACAACGTAACTCCAGCCTCAGGGAATGCCCCTCTAGGATCACAGAATCATCAAGGTTGGAAAAGATCTCCAAGATCATCAAGTCCAACCTGGAGCCAAAACCCAGGAGGTTGCACTCATACAGGCTGTACCCTGAACCCACAGTCTGGTAGTACAGCAAGGTTTTCAGGACCTCAAATCCATTAGACAGGATTCTGTTCTGGTGTCCAGTGCCTCTGTCACCATCCCATGGTCCTGCCTAGACCAGATTGTTCTGACAGTGTTCTAATCATAGAAGAAAATAGAGCCTCAGGCAATTTTCAGCTGTGACTGTGTGAGTTTAAAGACAGCAAGGTCATGGACTATTCTCACCCCATCCCTAATTTCTTCCTTCATTTAAACAACTGCTCAGAAGGACAAACCCTGCCCACCAGCAAGTTCCTTGCCTGGAATGGTTTTGCAAGGAATGGTTTCTGTACCTCTGTTTCACATCAGCCTGGAATCCAACCTTATATTTCCACTGATGGCTGTGCTCATGCCTAAAGCTGCACTCAGGATATCCACCAGCCTATAGCTGTCAGCAGAGCCCTTAATAGAGACATATGACAGCCCTGAGTAGGCACATCCAAGACTCACATGACAGCCTGAAATCCCATTAGGAGCATCTCCATGTGCTGACATAACCACAGGGAAAGCCATGTCCTTTACACATGTAAGAAACCAGCAAGGATGTGGGATGAAAGGAGGAGAGGGGAATAAAAGAGCTCTTTGAATAGACATGAAGCTGCTATTTATAGTAGAATGAGTTCACAGGAAAGGATACTCATGATATCAGAAACCACCAGGACATCTGCTTATTTTAATAGTAAAGAAGATCTTCCCGAGGGGACATCTGAGTGTGCTTCAAGGACTCCCAGGCCAGCGTGAGCCAGAAAGGCAGGCAGCAGCAGGATCCCGTTCCTCCCCCACGGATTGCCTGCAGACAGTGAATCAGATCCTGCAGGATCCCCACTCGGCAGTCCATGGATGTCATTCACACTCCAGCCCTGCAGGTGGGAAACCCTCAGGGTCTCCCCAGACCGGGAATGTCTGGGCTGTGACCCAGACATGGAGCCAGGCACATGAATTAACACCAGAGTGATTGTTGGGGGTTTTTAATGAGGACAAAAGGATGATAACTGTGGATTATTCTGCTGCAGGCTGGCCTGTGGGGATGAATTGTTACTGGTGCTCACATAGATCCATGCTGGAGGGTAGCCTGGAGTACTGAGGGACATTTAGGGTGATCAGAAGAGTTCTGGCAGGGCGTAAAGTCCCACATGACACCAACATCCACATTTCCCCGCCAGAAGTCAAAACCAAGACAGTTTATTCCTTTACCAAAACAATCCATGGACTTTGGGAAAGCAACCTCATATTTCCAGGATGGCAGCGCAAAGAAGTAATCCCACTCACCTCCAAAAAAAAATCCCAGTGGGACATGTTTTACTTTAAACTGGGATACTTAAGGGAGAATTGAAAGAACTCTGCGCAGGACTGAGAGTGCTCAGTGTGTTTCTCTCTCATGAAAGATGCAGTAACATATTTATTTGCTGAAATAAGCTGGGAGATCAAACCCCTCAGTAAATCCAGAGACCTGTGATGGATGAGCTGCCAGGAGAGCGCTGAACTGTCTGATACTGAAAGGCTCACAAGCAGCACATCATTAACATTCAGAGGAAGCAGTTGTGGAGCGTATCAATCCATGGAATTGGATCAACATCCTGAGAAAGAGCTACTCATAGTTTTAGAATCGAGAATCACCTGGAATAAAGGTGTGTATTCCAAAAAGCAGTCAGACGTGGGATTGTGCCCCAGCATTCTATTGAAGGCCCATCAATGTGTTGATGTTTTCATTGTCCTCGTTTCCATTGATTAAAAATGTCAAGTGCTTTATGAAGGCTAAAAAGCTTCGAGCTGCAAGGCCAAAAGTCATGGTAACTGGAATGAAGGCTTGGGAATGAAGGCTGCTTTGCACTTACTGGGAAAAGAGTCAAAAGAGAAAAATAGTCGATAAAGTGTTGGATAAGAAATGGCATGAGAAGGAGGCAGCTGAGGGGGGAAAAAACCTGTAAGGAAATATCTTACATCAACTTTATAGAGGGCTTTAACCAGCAGAGAATGTGACTTGGGTGCTCTCAAGCCTAAATGAGACTGACTTCAGGGAGCTCCTGACATACCTGTGTTCAAAAAATTAAAACAAGGTGAAAATACTTGAAATCCTTGCTCCACCCACATCAACAGAATATTTAACATTGCCTTTTCCTTGGAAATTTACTTGCAAATTAAATGGATTTGCAATCACCAACAGAAAGCAGCAGAATGAATGATCTGAGCGATATAAATCATCCACTTCCTTCCCAGCTCTGACAGACTGGTGCATTCCCTTGGAGAGGACATGTTGGAACAGAGGTAAATTAATGAGGACAAGACTTTGGTCATCATTTAGGAAGTTAACAAATCCTTCAGGACTTGAAGATGTTGCCATGTAGAGCACAATGAACACCTTCAGAGGCTCTGCAAGGTGCTGCTCTGAAAAGAAGCCCAGGTTATCCTAAGGGGTGTGTGTGCACAGTGTGAAAAGAGCTCACACTCTAAATAAAACTCACCATGAAAGAGATTTCAGTTCTGAAAATACAGCTGGGGTTCCAGGCAGGATGTTGTGGCTGTTGCAGTTACAGCTTCTTAGAATCACAGAATGGTTGGGGTCAGAAAAGACCTTAAAGCCCATCCAGTGCCACCCCTGCCATGGGCAGGGACACCTCCCACTGTCCCAGTTGCTCCAAGCCCTGTCCAACCTGGCCTTGGGCACTGCCAGGGATCCAGGGGCAGCCACAGCTGTCTGGGCACCCTGTGCCAGGGCCTGCCCACCGTCCCAATATCCCATCTATCCCTGCCCCTTGGAAGTGGGAAGCCATTCCCTGTGTCCTCTCACTCCAAACCCTTGGAAATTGTCTCTCTCCATCTTTCCTGCCAGCTCCTTCAGGCACTGCAAGGCCACACTGAGGTCACCCCGGAGCTTCTCCTCTCCAGGCTGAACAATCCCAGCTCTCCCAGCCTTTCCTCCCAGCAGAGCTGCTCCATCCCTCTGATCCCCCTGGAGCCTCCTCTGGCCTCTCTCCAGCAGCTCCAGGTCCTTCCTGTGCTGGGCCCCGGGGCTGGGGCAGCTCTGCAGGTGGGGTCTCACCTGAGCACAGGGGCACAGGGGCACAATCCCCCTCCCCTGCTGCCCACACTGCTTTGGATGCAGATTTCCTTTTCCATTGAAAATGGGCTCATTACAACAGCAACTGAAAGAGGAAAAGAGCTGAACAAGAGCAGAGGAAACGAGCAGGAGCACACCGAGGGTTTGCCACAGCAATCTGAGCAACACTGAGCAGGCCCTGAGCTGGGCTCACCCCCAGGGTCTGGAACACAAAGCTATGGGAGCACAAAGAGCAGAAAATCAGGGTGATTTCCTACAGACAGTGAGGAAACACTGCCTTTCATGTGGCTGCCAGCTTGAGTAGCTTCCCAAAGGCTCCTCTTTGCTAGCCTGGCTTGATCAAATGTTTCCCGGCATAAACCAGTGCCTCTCTAAACAGATGGATCATCCAAGACCTCATGCACAAAATGAGGATAATATCTCCCAGAACTACCACAAGACTAAAAGCATTAATGATTGTTTGTAATACTGAAGTGAAAGGGAATGCAAAGGAAAAGATCCGTGGGCAGCTCTCCCAGTTTCCAGTCCTGGTGAGTTTTCTGACACGTACCCTGTGTCTCAGTCACCTCAGAGTGCTTTGCTGTGCAGGTTCTTATCAAAAACATCTCTGCAGAGGCTGTTCAGGACGCTGCCCTGGAAAGCAGAGATGTGGGATCCTGCCTGGCTCAGCAGGGCTGCTGCAGTGGCCACTAGATCAGATTTAATTAAAAACTCCAGGCCAGCACACAAAGCAGTGATGTGGAGTGCTCCCAACTGCACACGCCAAGCTCAGCAAGTCGAGCTTTGTTACCAAACCTTTTCATCTTTCCAGGCTGGTAAACAGCTTCATTTCCAACCTTTTTCAGGAATCACTGCAAAGAATTCAAAGGAGGGAATGGGGAGATGGGGTAAGAAAAGAGGGTGAAAAGGAGTTTTCTGTTAAATAAGAGTGTGTTTTGAATTGATATCTTGAGTGCAAAAACAAATGGCCTTCAGATGTGGCTTTACAAATTACAGTATCAGTAGGAAAAAAAGTCTCTTAAATGTTAAGTTTTCCCTCAAGATCCAAGTGAGTATTCATGCTGGCTGCTTCACTTCATTCCTTCCCCTCACTTCCAAGCTAAAATGTCAGCTCAAACTCTATTTACAGCCCCTACTTTAGACTTTCCTATGGCACTGTCAAAGTAACATTTGAATTTCCATTTCATCAACTGAAATAAAAACAACCCCAAACTTTGGATGGAGTGGATGCAGGGATTAGAGCTGTGTACTGCTTACATGTCTCCTGTTGTTTTGTCTAAACCGAGGGGTTTGTGCAGGATGCTGACGAGTGTGCAATATCTGAGCCATAAACTAATGCTAATGGGACTAGGGCACGCTGAGGAAGTTAATTAAGGGTGTTTTTCTGTACAATATTTAGCTGCAGTCATGGCCTTAAATGCTCTACTCCTTTCTGATTACGGTATAAATCATATTAAGGCTAAAGCACCAAAAGAAACATTTTGTACCTTCTTTGCAGTCGTGTTCAAGGTCATGTGTTCTCTAAAGCAAATTAATGAAATTATCTGGGTTTAGGAGAATTTTAGTAGCTTCTATTTAAAGTCTCATCACTTCCCTGATCCACCCCAGAGAGCTTCTCCCACATCTGAGAGGTGGCAAGCTCTGAACTCCAGAGTTTGTGTTGATCCACCCCTGTGTGTCTGAGGAAGTTATAAAAACAAGCACAGAGGGTTCTGAGGAACTCTGTTTCCTTCAGAGAGCAAATTGCAACAAATAAATCCCAAATCACTCCTGGGATGCCTCTGTTTGGATGCAGGGCAGTCCAGCTCTATTCCAGGGGCTGTGTTTATCCTGCTGGATAGGAAGCACCAGGAAGCCAGTATCAGATTCGCTCCCTGGCTCATGCCCACCCTGTCGACAGCCAGGCCTCTGTAGGGCAGGCTTATCTCAGAGCTTGATGAAGTGCTCCACAAGAGATCCCCAAGGAGACTTAACGAGGAGTCCTTGCTTGCTTGGCCTCCTCCTTTCCTGGACCTCCTTTAATTGAGCTGTAGGTTTGTACCAACAAAGTATTCCGTGCACTGAGACCTTTTCAGATCTGTTACTGAGGGGTCAGCAGCAGCTCTTCTTGCAGAACAGCTCTGCTGGAAGGTTTGACTGGGATTGATTTGACTGGGATCATGTCAAATCACATCGCTAACACCAACCCTCTCAGCCCTAGCCTTGTTACTGCCGAGTCTAAAACCTGTTCTCTGCAAGTATTTCAGAACGGGGAAAATTCAAGTATTACTTCCAAAATCGTCCGAATTTAAAGTCTTTTCCTATTTTCTTTCTCTGCTGAGTTCAGACTCCTTTTGCAGCGTTTGCTTGCCCCATAGACGGAATGATCAGGTGTCAGGCCTTGGTCCTTGTAGCTGGTTTTTCCATAATTCACTCTCATTTTGCGTCAAGTGGAAGCAGAGAGAGAAGGGAAATAAGGGACACTAGAAGGATGATTTCCTTACATCACTTGCATTGTCTCTGCTAGCACATGGCTAAATTCCCCCAGGGAAGAGTTAGGGACCCTCTGGGGATGTGTGAGGAGCTCTGCAGAGCTGGGAAGGAGGTGCCATCCCAACCCAGCTGTGTCACAGCAAGAAAAACCTTTAGCAGAGAAAGCTTCCAGGGTTGCGCCTGGCGGAGTTTCCTCTGCTCTGTCAGGATACAGAACTCCAAACCCTGTGGAAGTCAGGACAAACCCCTCAATGCTATTTCAGGTCAGCTCAAACAGCCATCAAAGAGCAGTTCCTCGTTGCAGACACACAGGACTGGTGCTTGACCAAAAATAAAAGATGGTTTTTTCCACCCCCTGCTGTTTCCTTTCTCTGCCTTTACATCTGTGGCCTTATCTGGAACGTGCACTTGCACCATGCTGTGATAAAAGGTTAATAAAAGCAGAAGCTGGCAAACCCACCTCACTGGCAACATCCACCAGTGAGTCACTCCTGCTATAGGAGCCATTTCCTTTAAAGTGGAAAAAAAGAGACTATAACACAGAAATAAGGAACCAGTCAGTGAATTTTCCATAAATAATGTTTCCTCCTCATGTTCTTTCACCAATTGACTTCATTTTTGCTCTCTCCCTTTGCTGCCCCAGTTCCTAGCTCCTGGTTCTGGTCATTTGTCAATGAACTGCAGAAGGAGCAGAGTGATTCATACCAAACCCAGACAACCAGCTCTATGGGGAACCTCCCCCCAC
Source organism: Corvus cornix cornix (assembly GCF_000738735.6). Classification (NCBI taxonomy): domain Eukaryota; kingdom Metazoa; phylum Chordata; class Aves; order Passeriformes; family Corvidae; genus Corvus; species Corvus cornix. The sequence goes on from NC_046346.1 coordinate 8,325,678, forward strand.
TCCAGAGGGGAAGATTTGATTCCCTGGCTTTAAAAAACTCAGCTCAATTAGGAGGGAAAAGGGGAAAAAAGCTGTTCCAAACATGATGTCACTGTTTCCACTGCTTCATAAGGAAAGCATGTCCCCTTCTTATTTTAAAGATGACATATTGGTGCTTATTTTCCTGTCAGTCCTCTGTGTGTGAGGAAGGGGGAGGCAGAAGGAATAAGGATTTTTCTGGCTTCTTTTACCTAACTCTGAAATTATTGAGAGCCTGTATCAGCTAAGAAGTGGGAAGCAACTGAAATATATCTGGAGAGAACAGAGCAGCCAAGCAAGCTCCATGATGGAAAGCTCCTGCACTGAGGAAATCCTGAGGTGGTTGAAGCCCACAGTACTCAGGGAGCCCTTCAAAATACCCAAAGTGTGACAAGAAGTGGGGCTGTGTTCAGAGGTTAGTCAAGGCTTAGATGAAAATCATGTCTGCATGGAATAACTATCAGTACAGACCGTGCCACATTAAAATTATGGCTCTTTTCCATGCCCCTAAGCCTGGTAAAAATTGCTGTCAAGGGTGTGCTTAGGGTGCAGGTGATAAACCTGCACCAGTCCAGTCTGAACACCCTGTTTGGTGTAATTCAAGGTGCAATAATAAATAGAGCTCTCCCGTATTTGCTCCCCAGTATAGGTGTACGATGTAATGGAGTACTTGGCACAAATCTGTTCATGAAGGATCTGTTCATGTCTGACAATGCTGTCAGACACCAACATTTGTGGAGCAGGGTGCTTCTAAATAACCAGGTACCCCAAACCACTGCAGCATCTTCAGTCCCCCCTGGCTGGTAACACTATGGGGGACTCCAGAAGTCAAGGCTGATGGAAAAGAGGATCCAACAGGTCCAGAAACATTAACAAAACCAAATTTTTGCCTTCTCTTGAGTGTGAGGTTGTGGATTATTTGCACTTTTATTCCCAGGGCCATCACTCTCTCTGTCAAGAGCAATTGGTTGGACAAATCTGAAATGTTTTCTGAGTTCCAGATCTGTAATTGACCAAATCACAGAATCACAGAGTGGTCGGTGTTGGAAGGGACTTTAGATCATCCCATGCCACCCCTGCCATGGCCAGGGACACCTTCCACTATCCCAGGTTGCTCCAAGCCCCATCCAACCTGGCCTTGGACACTTCCAGGGATCCAGGGGAAGCCACAACTTATCTGGGACACATATTCCCCTCCCTGTCACCACTGCCTTCAGCCACACACTGCTCTTCCCACCCTGGCTCTCATCCTGTGCCTCCAGAGCATCTGGCTGTGTCCACAGGAAAGCACATCCATGGATAATCCCCTCCGTGGTGCTTCAAACCAAGTGCAAAAGTGCCAGTACTCAGCAGTTACACAGTGCCCAGGCAGAGGCAGAAGTGCCTGCAAGCAGCATCACCTCTGTCAACATTTTCCTTCCCTTTTTCTCTAAAAAGAGTGTAATCCTGAAATTCCTGTCCCCACCTCCTCCCTCTCATCCTACAGAGTTCAGCAAGAAATGTGGTTTTGTTTATAGATGTAAGGAATTAAATCCATGTCTCGGCTTGACCCTGTCTGCCCCATTCCATTAAATACCATTCCTCAGACTTTAGAGACAAAGAATGGAAGGATAAAGCCTCTCCCAAGCACATACACCAAAAGGCAATTTGTGTTTAGTGTTTTTGCACTCTTAGATTGCTCTTCTGTGTTGATAGTGACTCTGCTTCTTTCCACATAAGCAGTGCTTAATAATCCTCTGGGGTTTTTTCCAAATGGTTTTTGAAACCAGAGGTGCTGCCCTTCTTCCCAAGGCAGGGGCTGGGCTGTCGTGCCCACTTCAAGGAGTGACTGCAACATATGATTTTCACTTTATTATACTGCAAGTGATGAGGTCATGGAAGGCTGTCAGAGAACGAGACGCGTGTCTCGCAGTGGAATCCTGCCCCCACAGCCATCCCCACGGACACTGCTACAGGAAAAGGCTTGAGAAGAGGGGGAAAATGCCTTTCCCACCAGCAGCTGGATTCAGACACTACCTGTGGCTCAATCCACGGCTGATTCAGCTTTCTCTTGTGGTTACAGTGAGGTAACTCTGGCTAAGATAGTGCACAGGGGTCATTCAGACATTTGCTCAGAAAATTTAATCAGCCACAATACGACCCATTGTTCTCTGCTTGCTTTATATTAGGGAAAATCCAAACCAGCTCACAGCAGAGGTTAAAGAACAGATATTTTGCTCATTCCCACAGCCATCACCATCGCCCAACAGAACAAAACAGCCGTGTGGAGAATGGCACAGAAATGTTGGAAAATGATTGAAGTTTTAGTCTTGTAGTGAATGGAAGGATGAGTTGGTGGGAGATGGCACTTCCACCCTGCTGAGATGTCACAGCCTCTCCAGGAGAACCCAGTCTCTAGAAACAGAGCCAAGCTCAGCACTTTCCAGCTCTTCAAGTGAGGAACCACATCTTCCAGGAGACAAAGCCTGTGCTGGGAGATCACCTCTACTCTCATTTTCTATCAGCAGACAGCCCAGGGAAACCCCTGCAGTGCCCCAGTCAGGCTAGGACAGTTTTCTGTACACATTTATCTCTCCTCAAACAGTTCTGAAGAGAAAACCAATCTGAAATATGTTCTAGCAGAGATCAGCCAGAAAGGGCACTGAAGCACAAGACTGAGCTAAAAAACCCAAGTGGATTTTCTGGCATTTGAGTTGGGGTGTGGGCAAGGGAGCACTCGGGCCGTGGGGAATGCAGTGGGAGAACTGAAAAAAAGAGGATGATGAAGACACAATAAAGAAAGAAGAGGATCTTAGAGCCAAGAGAGAAAGAAAAATGAGGCGCAGGGTACATAATGGAAATAGTTATGAATTCCAAACACTGAAACCCCTCATGCTTTCCCCGTTCCAACAAGTGAGGCAGAAATCATGTATTTCATTAACCTTTTTGTGTTTGCTGCCACTCTCAATTTGTCTCTCAAACAATGGTTTTTACTACAGCTACAAAGAGTCATCAGATGGAACATTACAGGAAATAAACCATTTCTTATCCAGGACAAATTAGATGTTCTCCTGTTCTTGTCTTTCCAGGAGCTGCACTTTGGAAGAACAGCTTGTAGGAGCTAGCATGGCACAGAACATGGGCATTACGTGCTGCAGGGCCTGAATGCTGAACCATGCGCTCAGTTAAAACCCTTTGGTGCTGGAGTGGGAGCTGTTGAATTCCCAATTCCTCAGGAACATCATTCAGATTTCTTTTCTCCAGGAAATCCATTTTGTGCCATGGACATACATGTGTTTGCTTGCAAATGCTGCCTCTGCTCATCCATCCTTCCCATCCTCTGAGCTGCATCCACGTTGTCCCGAGAGCTCTCCAAGTCCCTGGAGCTCGTTAGGAGCTGGACTCTGCAAACAGATCTGTGGGGAGCTGTCTGTGCACGAGGGCAAGCAGCTCCCTAGGAAAACTCCTGCTGAACCATTAATGCCAGAGCAGCCCCTGCAGAAGTGTGTAATTATCCAGATAACTTGTCCTGGAAGCTCTTTCCTGGCAGTCTGGGAGGTTTGGGAAGCCATAACAAAGTTATAAAGCATGGAAAATCCCAGGATGAACCACTGCTTCAAATTACCCAGCTCCCTCTCCTCAAGGGTGCGGACAAGAGAGTGGCAACCCAGCAAGAAAGCAGAACCAGCTGAGCTGGACCAAACCCCAAATCATGTGACTTTTCACCTCACACTGGTGATTACATAACTGCTGGGCTCTTATATAAGCAGGCAGACGAGGTTGCCTGCAAATAATCAAGTCAAAATCGTGAAGGTCCAGAACTGTAAACATCCTCCCCACTGGGAGCCCGAGGAGCCTTTTGTAAGAAGCATGGATCTCATTATACCAAAAATATCCAACGTGATTAGATTTTGTCATGGGTAACTTCTTTGCTGAATCTCCTTTATAAACCTTATTTTGATTTTAATGGTAAACAAAATCCCCAAAAAGCCAGTCTGGTACATATTACTGCTTTAGAAGAGTGGGCACTCTGGTGAAAGCCTCTTTTTCCTGAATTAGGACAATTTAATTTGTCGTTTAAAATTGCTGGAGACTTTCAGTTATTTTATCTTTTTTCCCTACAAAATGAACAAACGTCCTGTCCAGCTTCATCTGAGCCTTGTAAAAAGCAGCATGAAAGAAGGTAGATAAAGTTCAGTAGTCATAAGAAAATGGTGTTTTCCTCTCCTTTGCTGTAGCCCAGAAAGTTGCTCTGAGAACCAAACGCTGCTGATCTCTACCCAGGGCAGGTCAGTGCAGCCTTTCCATAGAGTGACCTCAGTGCATTCATGTTCAAATGAACCTGGAGAGAGCTCAGAAACAAAAAAAAACCCTCGACAGACATCAAAAGGAGCAGTACTTTGATTTCCTAGATGAAACATCAGGATTCTGCATATCACTGATATTCAAATAAAAGAAAAAATTCTCCCTGTAACAGCTGGTCTTAATTCAGATGTTTTTCCTTCAGAACAATGTAAAAAGCCTGAAATGGTCCTACTGAGAAAGAAGCACCTCACAGCCCTTCACACCCCTCTGGTAGGATCCACCATCCCACTGGGAGCCAAGCTGAAGCTGACAGGTGAGACCTCATTAGGGTTGGAGTTCCCTCAGCCTCATTCCTACACCTTATCCCACCTCAGAGCTTTCTTGAGCAGCTGGAATTTTGTCTCTGTGCAAACAAGAATAATGCAGCACCTCTGCAGGATGATCCCAGCTGGCTGAGCAGCCACATAATAATGGAATCATTATCCTGGAATCATTATCCTGGAATCATCACTGCTGTCAGCTCAGGAAGCACAGAGCACCATCCCCAGGTTTTCCTTACCTCTGATTAAAATCAACAGCCTCTGGATACCTAAGAGCCTGTGGAAGTTATACATCCAGCTGGAAATCAAAGCAAGGGGTCTTTACAGCAGCATTCCCATTCCTCAATATTCCCTCTTCCCTAAACTGAGGAAAGTCAAAATTAATATCCAACCCAGGCCACCCCTCCACAGATCTTTGTCCAGAGTTTGCCAGGCTCTCACTGATCAGGTCAGTGATCCCAGGTTTGCTGCTAGAGGTTGATTTCAGGTTTTTGAGATTCAGGCTGATCCATTTGCAGTTCCCCTAAATATACCCATAAACAGAGCTTTCAAAAAGCTGCAATAAACTCATATGAAGGGTAAAGCTCAAACGGACATAAAGCTCAGCAAATGTGTCTGGTTCAGATGAGCCTGAACTTGAACTCTGAGCCAAATCTGTTTAATCTGGAAGTGATGCTGGAAATCTCATAAAGTCAGGCTTTCTAGAAAGATTTGTACTACTTCCTTATTTTCATGTGGCCAGAAGTTACTATAAGAAAAGATGTCTTTTCATGCTATTTCAGTATTTCAGCTTTATGTTTGGGCCAAAATAAAAGCTGCTTCAATTTCATTTTCAGTAACTTCTAAACAGTCTATAAAAAGAGGGCTGCAATTAGATTTTGGGATGAGATGTCAAGACTTGTTCTGCATTTCTGAATCCAATATTGATATGCTTTATTGAGTTTTTTCTTATTAATCAAACAATGATTCCGTTTTACCAGCAAAGTTTTTAGCTGGTATGGCCAAGGGGGTGCTCTTTTGTCAGGATAAAATCCACATACAAATTCTAGAGTCCCAATTTAGCAGGGGACTCTTCCCATATTCTCCCCTTTATGTGCCACCCTGGGACTTCCTGAATCCCACAGAGCTCCAAAGCAGTTCCCACAGAGGGAACCTCATCCAGCAGCACGAGTGCCTTGTGTTTTTAAAGGAAATCATTTCAAATGCACCTCTCTGGTGCCCATGGACCCCTTTCCATCTGCCCCAGATGAGAAGAGGTTTCTGCCAAGTCCAAAACCCCAGTGGCTCTTGCCAATTCCGGATCTAACTCGAGGAAAGCTGTGTTTTCCAACCCCACCATAAGAAATTCTTGTCACATTATTCACACCAGTGGTGTCTCACCCGCTGAGGAGCCAGGCTGGGCAAGGGAAAAGCCAAGCTTAATATTTGCACAAAGCAAGGCAGGCCAGAGCCAGGACAAGGGGACAGTGTGTCCTTGGATTTCAGCACAGCAATCAGACAGCACCACCCCAGGGGCTCCCCAGGACCACGGATGGGGAGAATCCAGGGATATTTTGAACCCCAAATCACAGTATCCTGGTTCACAGGCTGTTTGCCAGCAGTGGCACAAGGATCTGCTGGGATGCAGGCTGGATCCACACCAGGATGGATCCTGGCTGGATGCCACATCCAACAATTGAGCGCCAGGAACACTCCAGCATCATAAATATGTCTGGTACTCCACCAGCAGGTCCTGCTGTCCCTCTGTGGCCTGATCCTGATGGATATTCCCTCTTTGCCACGGCACTGGGGTGAGGGGATGGGAAGAGACTCTTCTCCCACATTCCCTCCCCAAGGAACTCGCCCTCTGCAGCTTCACAAGGAGGTGGCTGGTGTGGGATGGAGAAGCTTCTTCTACAACGTGGTGCAGTAAAATAGAGCAGGAGCCTCCCAGCTCTGGCTGCCATTCCACCAGGAGAAGCTGCATCTGGATTCTTCCTCTGCAAATGCAAAGTGTGGCCAAAATCCAAAGGGATCTTCCGCCATGGAAAAGTGTCCTGGTGTTTGCAGTTTGTCCTTGTTAATGAGAAGTCTTTGGGAATAAAGGCTCACATCAGAAGCACGTTGCCCACTGTAACATGAATGATCAAATATGGGAGGGAATACTTTGAAGAAAAACTGATAAAATGCATTAAAAACAGCATTTCAAAAAAAAAATCAACAAAAGAAGACACTTTATCCAGAGAAGCTACAGGATATCCATAGGATACTCTGGGAATTACAAATAAGATTTGAAACTCTGGCCTAGAGGAAAGTAAACCACTCCAGCTTGATTTAACAGTGGCAAAGGACTCTGGAAGTAAATCCATGACACTGAAAAATCCAGAATTTCCCAAGATGCTGGCAGCAAACAACACAAAATCCTACCTTTGGAGCCAAAGGAATATTCCAGTTAATGAAACACACAGCTTGGAAGGATCTGCTAGAATTTGTAAAAGATGCCTTGAAAAAATTCATCCCTTCTAGCAAAATTTCCAATTAAAAAAAAAAAATTACTGAGCAGGAGCTCATTTTACATTGGAAAGGAATTTCTCCATCCCAGAGGAGTCCTGGAGATGAGCTGAGGAAAGGGGGCAAACAAGTGACTCAGAACCAGGGGGAGTTGGGTCTGGCCAAGCCAGAGCCAAAGGAATGTGATAGGGATGCTTCATATCCCAGAAAGGATGACCTGGAACAGACCACAAACAGCTGAGGAAAACATGGATAAAACAAATGAGGAAAAGAAAACGAGAAATTTTTGGAGGGGGTTAAAAAACTGGTTTAGATGGGAAGGCAGAGGGAAGGGGGTTGATGTCCCATTAATCCAGTTCTCTGGCATGAAATGCCATTTGGCAGTGGAAACTTGGTGGCAATAATATTTGGAGTGGCATTTATGAGTATAAATGTCAGGAAGGGAGAGAGCCAGGTAAAAAAAAAAAGGCTTTTGCCACAATAACTTAATCTTGATTAAATGAAGTTTGGGAGCCTTGCTCGAAGCCTTCATTAATGCATGGCCATAAGTGGGCAACACCAGTAAACTGGAGATAAGGAGGGTTTTAACCATTACAGGTAAGATTTTGAAGTAACAATCTCACAGCAGCAGTGGAACTCAGCCTGGATTTGAAAATCTTGATGTATTTATGAATGCCATGATGATATCGATGCCTGACAGAGACTGGACAGGACAAGGAGGGACCTTTCCAGAGCTTTTTCCTCGTTCCTCCAGCAGCATCCTATCAGCCACTGTCTGTGTTCACTCCAGCACTGTGTTCTTCCCAGCTCCCCACACTGAAGCAATTCCATGTCCACCAGCTGAGTAAAAAGCAAAATCTTCCTTACAGGAAATGCACCAGCCCTTCTTTCATGTTTGGATGCAAGACCTAAAGGCCTCATGTCCAGCAGCCAGAGCGGCTTTGCTTGAAATCTTCCATAAAACCAACTTTAGCAACGCTTTGGAAAGGTTTCCCCAGCAGGAAGGGCCGAGTTTCAGATGTTGCACACTTTCCACAGCTTCATTTCAATGGCTCTTTCTGCAAAGGTCACAACTGTTTGCTTTCATAGCCTTGCTCTTCCCATCCAGAATTGAGGATGATTTGTGAAGTTTGGATGTGCACGCCCCTGTGGGCTCCAGCATTCCCAGAAGGACTCCAGTGGAAGTTAAGTGCCTCATCAAGACCACGCACAAACAAACTTTGCTGTTCTGGAGTGTCCTTACCACAATCAGACAGAGAACTTTTCTCTCACTTGGGTAAATTCAAGATATATTTGATGTATTTTCACCTCTGCTAACACATCAAAGGGTTAATGAAGAGCACCAGATTTCAGCTCTGAGCAGGGCCTTGCAGTTTATCCTTCATGCCACAAACACTGCTCAGACATGTATCATTTATTTACACTGGGGCTCAGTCAGGAGCCAGGCTTTCTAACATGGTGGCATGCAACAAATGAAATGAAATGAAATTAAATTAAATTAAATTAAATTAAATGATAATAAAATAAAAGAAAATAAAATTATAATAAAATAAAATAACATAAAATGAAGTTAAATGATATTAAATGATAATAAAAGAAAATAATAAAATAAAATAACAAAATAAAATAATAAAATAAAATGAAATAAATTAAAACAAAATAAAATAAAATAAAATAAAATAAAACAAAATAAAACAAAACAAAATAAAACAAAATAAAATAAAACAAAACAAAACAAAATAAAATAAAATAAAATAAAGTAAAATAAAATGCATCTGGGCTTTCCTGGATCTATGGGAGCAGACAGGAGCTATCACAGATCCTGAAAGCTGCTCACCAACCTTACCCTTGATGGAAGAAAATTCCTTCTTTGCTGAGCTGCTGCCCAGAGCAAGCATAAACAACACACTGGGCCCAAAACCGATGTGGGGTGTACCCAAAACAGGCTTAAAGACAAGGATTTGGCAACAGCATCTTCATCAGAGCGAGCATTAAACACTGAGGGAAGATGGAGCTTTGGGTTGGTGGGGTTGGCCAAAGCCAGTTATGTTTGGAGGAAGGAAAAGGGTTTTTTTCCTTTTCTCTTGGTCCTTGACAGCTTCAGATCACCCCAAGCCAATGGATATTTGGTGGAACTCTGTCAGTAGCTCATCCTGCAAGATCAAGACGTCAGCCTTTGGAGCAGGATCCATAACCCAAGTCCCCTTAGGTCCAAGGCTGGGTTTGCTGGGTGAAGGTGACCAGCACGTCACAGAAAAAGCTCTGCTTTGTATCTCTTCAGTCAAACACTGATTGTTATGCACCAGCAGGAAAGAACACACAGGACTTGTTTAGATACCGGTGCTGTTCTTTCATGAAGAGAACTGGAAAGAAAGTACTCGTGCTTCCCGTTGGGATATAAACCCAACATCTATTTCAGGGACAAGAAAAAAGTGATTCCATTTTCACCAAAAGCTGAAGAACACACAAAACACCATCTTTGTGAAACTTGGGATAACATATGACAATATTTTAAAGGGCTTTGTGCCATTCAAAAGTTTTTATTCTAGCAAATTCTTCCGCTTAGCATGGGGAGACTGAAAAGGAAAACCACACAAGGATGTTCTTCATAATATCCCACTGATTTGAAAGGGTTAGATTTTCTCCCCTAGAGATTTGCTACTGGAGTTAATTAACCTCATTTCCAAAAAGTGTTGGAGTCTTCTGTTCTTAAAAGCCTGCAGTGACAGCAGTGCCACCCACCCCATGGCAATTCAGCACCTCAGTCTCCTCAGAACATTCTGTAACAGCATTTCCTTTGCTGTGATTTAAAACTTTCACTACTGTTCTTATTTACACTGCACATGGAGAACATCTTCATATTTTGCCGCTAACTTTTAAGTATTTTAAGAACATTATGTGTCTCTCGCTGCTCCTCTCCACATTTCATAAACCCCATTCATCCACCAAAGGTCACGGTTGTTTTTAAACCTTTGATCATTCCTATTTTCCTCTTCCAGGGTGCCTCCAACTGCTCTTCATCTTCTCTCAAGTGCATCCGTGAAGTCCTGCCCAGCAGGAAGGAAGGAGCCCAGGAGATGGGAGATCTGAATGCAGGGAGCAACAGGACAAATAAAACCTCAGAACAAAACTGTGCCACCAGGAGGGTGTTTGCTCACAGCACTTCTTGTTCTAGTACAACATCATTCCTCAGGACTATGAAGGAAAAGCTCAGGGTTCTTATCTTATCTGAATGTTTGCACATTTTTAGCAGTGAGTTGAAGCTTCTTTAACCAGAGTCCAGCTCTATGAGTTTAAATTCTTTAAAGTCAACAGTAGATAGGTCTGGCTAAGTCAATCTTTTACTTTTGGAACAAAGTCTGTCCCATTATCGCTTCCCTTCCTCTACCCTTTTGCTGGTTTAACCACACTATTCATCTTTCCTGAATTCTCTTTCCTTACAAAAGCAGAACAGAAGACCAGGTTTCACTGATTTTCTTTGCTATAATGGGGGGAGTGGGTGTGGAGAGGCAAAAAATAAAGCACGAAGTAGCATCAGGATTTATAAACAAGGTGGATGAGAGCGAGTGACAAAGAGAGAGATGCAAATAGAAATAAACAATAAACCAAGTGTAAGTGAGGTGATCATCTGGGTTTTATTCATTTTTATGAGATTTAAGCAATGCAGAAAACCTGCAAGGCCAAACCCCACTATGTACACCAGAGCAAATATCAGCACATTTCAGAGAAGAAACAATTCAGAGAAGAAACAAAGTGTGGAGGCCACTGACCACGGAATGGGATTCTCCTCATGATTTCCTATTTGTTCCTCTTCTGAAAATAAAACCATTCTTCCTCCCAGGAGACAAAGATTAGACAATGTAAAAAGAAACCTTGTTTAGGAGTGAGGAAATTGTGGGCATCATTTCCCAGCAGAGATTTATCCATTTACATGAGAAAAATTGGTCAGATTGGATGACATGAGCCCATGGCTGCTCTCCTGCTCCACAGGCACGTCGGGGAGCAAGCCCTGGTACATTCACCATCAAATCAATCCCACTGAGCTTGCACCAGGAAAGAGAAGGAAGACAGACACAAAAATACACTTTTCACATCAAATTCAGCTTTCCTTCTGCTAAAGACACTCACAGAGGCACCACATGCAGGCTTAGAACCACTTTTGTTGGGCTTTTTCACATGACAGCCTTTACCATGACTCTGCCTGTTCAGCGCAGCTCCGTGTGCGCCCACACCGCTGCAGGAATGTTTCCTGCAGGGAGGGTTAATGCAAACAGCTCTGCTGGTGCAGCCATTCACCATAACTCGCCAGGCAGCCTGAACACATCCATCGCCACCAGCCTCAGTCCTCTGACCTCCCTCTGCACCGCTCCTCATTTCTGAGTTTCCATTCCCTGTTTCCAAAACATTGATATATTGACTAAACTGCAAGAACTGTTTTTAGTTCTCTTTCTGAGTCAGAGCAAAGCTTGCCTCCAAACTCACTGGTTGAGTCACCTTTTTTATCTCTTCTCTGTGCCTGCACCCTGACCACTGCAGTCCTCTCCAAGATTTTTTCCTACACCTCTCAATGCCAGTTCTGCTGAGCTCCTGTTCATAACCTCCAGCCAGGGCTAGGTCACTCACAGTGCTTTGCTTTTTCTCCTGGGCCTCTGTTTGCTTAAGCTCCTGAAAAAGGCCAGCTTAGCTTAGTACCAGGCTTGGAGTTTTTTATCCCTCCAGCTTCTCAAAGTGATATGTGGGGTTTCAGGTTTTTCTGACCTATATATGAGGGATTTGTATTTTATATTTATGAAATAGTTTGGCTTTGGAAGGGACTTTAAGCTCATCCCATCCCACCCCTTGCCATGGGCAGGGACACCTTCCACTATCCCAGGTTGCTCCAAACCCCATCCAACCTGGCCTTGGACACTTCCAGGGATCCAGGGGCAGCCACAGCTTCTCTGGGCACCCTGTTAAAGACAGTGAATATACAACTATATTATGCAAGGAGCAATTAGATCCATTTGCATTTAGACCCTCAAATTAGATCTTAGATGCTTCCACACTGATGTGGTAAATTCTCACATCCATTTGCACTTTCTGTTGCATAGGAAAAATAAATGGTGCCAGGCAGCAGAAAATGAAGCCACTTATGTGTTATTTCTATGAATATTTATAAAAAATGCATTAGAATTATTTAATTGTCATTGATGAGATGCTGAGCAATCACAGTAATAAAGAGGACTGGCTATTATGAAATATTTGATGGAAATACAAGGGGATTCAACAGTTCCAAAAGAGAATGTCACTGGCACAGAAATGAAAGCAGCAGGAATTCCCACTGGGAACTAAGAGCCCTCACCTCCTCCTTTCTCTTCAGTACCATCATTAGCATTTATTACTTTGAGCTGTTCCTCACGGATACAGAGGGAGCTCCCTTAAATGCCGTGGTGAGAGCCTGAGTCAGGATCCAGCTGATTCCACTAAAGCGATCCTTTTCGTGTATGGATAATAACATGATGTGAACCTGGAGGCCAGGGAAAGACTTAGGGATAAGAGTTTACCCAAGTCATCCTCACAGCTTGGAGTAGCTGGGAAAGGGATTTTGGAAGAGGCAGGAGGAAAGACACCATCCAGGCACACATGGGGAAGAAAGGCCCACTTGGCTTCATCTCTTAAGGTGCTGTGAGACGTGGAATCAAACAGAGCCTGTGAGGTACCTGCACCCCGAGCGCTGTGTGCAGTCCTGGCCCTTCCCTGCAAAGACCCTGAGGGGCTGGAGCGTGTCCAGGGCAGGGAATGGAGCTGGGAAGGGGCTGGAGCCCCAGGAGCGGCTGAGGGAGCTGGGAAAGGGGCTCAGCCTGGAGCAAAGGAGGCTCAGGGGGGACCTTGTGGCTCTGCACAAGTCCCTGACAGGAGGGGGCAGCCGGGGGGGTCGGGCTCTGCTCGCAGGGAACAGGGACAGGAGGAGAGGGAACGGCCTCAGGCCAGGCCAGGGGAGGCTCAGGGTGGACATCAGCAGGAATTTCCTCATGGAAAGGGTGGTCAAGCATTGGAAGGGGCTGCCCAGGGCAGTGATGAAGTCACAGTCCCTGGAGGTGCCCAAGGAAGGGCTGGAAGTGGCACTCAGTGCTCTGGGCTGGTGACAAGGTGGAGATCAGGCACAGATTGGACCCAATGGCCTTGGAAGTCTTTTCCAACCCAAATGATTCTGTGGTTTTACAATTTTATGTGGGTGCTGAGGTGGAAGCTCTAAGGAGAGCAAGCTTCGTGAAGGCACCCTGCTGTACTTTCTTCCACTCTACTCCTGTTTTTTGCCTTTCAACTTCCACTATACAACAATTGGAGGATTCTCTTTGTTTCCCCATTTCACAGCCAAGAAATGCACCTCCAGAAATCAGAGACTTCATCATAGTTAACATTTCCTTGGGGAACTCCAAAGTATTTCGTTCCGAGCCTTTAGTGCAGCCAACAGGACCTGGAATGAGTTTTGACTGCACAGAGGTCTCGGTTATTGCTCAGATTTTGTTTTCCTCCCTCTCCCCTGCCTGGTGGATGCTCCTTCTCTACAAACTGCAGCTCCCTTGAAAATGTTCTACATTAGGAGCACTCTCTATTTTAAAAATAGCTTTACTTATGATTTACACAGAATGTAATTAAACCAAAAGTGGGACTCTTCAGAGAAATTCAAGCCAAAAAGCTGTTGCTATGAGCATGCTGTGGGATTTCTGCCTGCATGTCTGGAGCCAAGCTGCTTTATTTGCACACTGGGATCCTTAAACCCAGATGTACCCTTAAAATGCACATCCAACGACAGGGTGTACTCTGGATCCCTGGGGGATCAAAGTGATCCTTGAAGAGGGGTTTATATTTATCTGTACATTTGGAAATTAAACCACTGTGATGTTATTTCTTAGTGCTGGATAATCTGTGGCAGAAAACTGCTTTTTATTCACTCCTCTTTAATGAAGAAATGTGAATTCCGTGGAGCAGTTCATTCTTTAAATGTACTTTTTTCTTCACTGGCTGGAATACAAACCAGACAATCCACTTGGGCTTAATACCTGACTTCTAGACAACAAACTGAGCTTAATCCCATCTCGTGCCCCAAAAATCTGCAGGTCAGGGCTGCAGCATTTGTAGAGATCCTATTTTGGGCTGAGGGAGGATGCACAGCTTGTGCGAGATACACAGCAAGTGTAAACCAAATGAACATGCAAAGGCACAAATGAGCAAAGCTAGAAAAAATTCCAAAGATATCTCTGAGTTTTGCAAAAATATCCATGAACATGTTGTGGAGAACTAAAATATTGTGGAGATGTGCTTATCTTAGTTTGTCTGCCTTTCTGGATGGGGAAGGATTGAGCTTACACCTTGTTCTGGCCTGGAAGAGAACAAAGAGAAGCATTTGGACCATGGAGATACATTGGGACAACCCATTTTACAGCTTCTCCTCCTGATCTTTCCCAGACACCCCTGAGGACTGCTGGGATTTAAGAACAGGGACAGATGAGGTGGAATAAGATGAGACAGGAACAACTTTAGGCTTCATCTTTTAAAGATCAACCACTGGTGTTTTACCCTTGGTCCTAGCATTGAAAATTCTGCCAAATGTTACCAGTCCACAAGGCCAGAACAGTGAATTCCACACAGAGGCAGCTTTGTGATGAAAACCTGACACCCCCTATTTCCACAGGCTACCCCTGGAACACCCCAGGGAGCTCCAGCCACAGCTGAAGGTGCAGAAAGATTCCACTAATAAACTTTATTTTGGTTGTGAATTGCTCTTGGTTTTTTTTCCTGCCCGCAGTTGGTTTCGCTCACTTATTTTGGGGAATTTGTAGGAAAATCCTTTCACCCATTTTTCAATTAGGAGCAATGCAATTATTGCCACATCCTTCCCCCACACAAATACCTCGTAAACAGCTGGAACTTTTAAGCACAAATCTTGGCCAGTCGTGTCAGGGCTGTTTGGGGATATTTGACATGGCTACAGTGAGTCACTGTTGCTTTGCCCAAGCATTAAAACAACTTAATCACAAGACTGCCTTAATCACTAGATTTTTTTTCTTTTAGCTTCTGAAATTTTAGGATTCCCATGTTCGAGACTTTTCCCTACAGCTTCAATGCCTAAAATCAGGGAAGAAATGTTCAAATACTCCAACAGTTGGGGCTGGAAGGCAGAAGTCAAACAGGCAATGTGGGATAGATTATGGGAACTGGGAACTTAGATAAATTCAGGGAAAATAACTTAAATTCTGAACTTTAGAACGCTGTTCTTGCCACACTTCCAGAAGTTTGCCTGCTTATGTAGTGATTTAGTAATAACCTGTCACACCCATTCTGCCACACAGCCCATCCTTCAAACCCGTGAAGGACAGAGGGAAGAGTTACAGGAAATCCTTCTGCAAGGAAAATAGCTCAGGGTTTAGATCTGGCTGGGACAAGGACACTTGGCAACACCTTCAAGGCTCCCCCAACCAAGGGAAAAATGCTGTAATTATTATGTTGACCCAGCTTCAGCATGAGAGGCTTCCAGTACAAATGACATTTTCATCATCTCCCTGATAAACGCTTTTGCAGATAACAACAAAACTTTTATTTGCTATCTTTTGCTGGTCATAAATTCAATAGTTCTTGTTTTTCACCATCTTTCCTTCTAATCAGTGATTTAGGAGGAAAAGGCTTTGAGGGGTTTTAAAATTTCCATTTGCAGCGGTTGAGCTGGAATAAGGATCTGGCTTTGACACTGGTTAAGTGAGGGGACCAATATTAAAGAAGAAAAGGATTTTCAGGGGATGATGAAGCTCTTTGCCAATGCACTTTGAATTTGACAGGTAGTTTGAGCCAGGGTAGGTTGGGAAAGACCTTTGAAAAGATAAAAATGCTGTCAAGTGATGTTTTCACCCTGATTTGCTCTCCTTTGTTTTCTAAATAGCATTTTCTGTATTTTCGGGTTTGAAAATAGATACATATTGACTCAAAAAGAAATCCTTTAAGTCACTGTTGGGGTTTTGGGGTTTTTTTGCATTCAAAAGTTGAAAAAGCTAAAAGAAACAGATTCAGGTCTGAGAGAGGTATTGTAGATTGATGCAAAGTGAATTTTCTTGAACTGGTTGGAAAACACAAAAGACATTTTTTTGTCTTTCTCACCTTTCCCCCTGTCCTTGCCTCCTTGGTGCCCCATGGACAGTTGGTCACCTCCTGGCAGGACCCTCACCTGTGAGTCCATGGTTTCTCTCCTCTCCTGGCTCCATGCCCTGGAAGCCCTTGGTGCCTGTGCTGTATCCTCGTTTCCAGACCCATCTCTGACCCTCTTCCTTTTGCTCCTGGCTGTGCTTCATGGGGTGACTGACCCTGGCTGCCCCCTGGCACGAGGAGGAGAGGTTGGCTTTCTTGGTGAATTCAGGGCCTCTCTTAGGATGATATTTTGAAGACTTACAGTGGCCATCAGGGCAATGTGATGCTGCATTTAACGTGGCTGCTGCTTATGCAAAACAACTCTGAAGGCATTTCATTTTTCCTCTCTGGGGACTCCAGGGAGCTGTTTTTATGTGCTGCTCCTTTCTGCCTGTATTCTTTTTCATTCCTTCCACATTACATGAGACAGTAGGTGGGAATATGTGGCCAGATAATGGTAATTTATTACTGATCTGTCGGAGTTGTTCAAGAGTCTTTCCAGCTAGGACTATAAATTCAGCATTTCTGTCCTTGCCTTGCCTTTAGTGATCTGAGAACCCTTTTGGGGGAAGGCAATGCCACGTCTAAATTTCTCGCAAATATTTAAGCAGCGTATCCTGGAAGATGGCATGTGGAGAAGTGTTTTTGTCTTATAAGATGGGATTAATTAACTATGTTTGGGTGTTAATTATCAGTGCATTTTGTCTCCCCCAAAGCAGGTTTCTTCTCTCTTTTATGTCAGGACTTTTTGTGATCCTTCTTCCTCCTCCTCTGGGAATTATACAGTAGAAATTTTTCTTCTCCTTAATTTTGTTTTCTCTGCCTGCTGCTTCCTATGTTTGTCTTGAATAAAATGAGTTGTGAGCATTAATTAGGTGCTAAACCTCCTAGAATTGAAATTCTGATAAATTCTCATTCTGGTGCTTTCCCAGGTGGATCAGGGTGTTATTTACAACCAAGCTGGGATGACAGCTATTCTGCTTATTCTTAATTAGTTTTGCCAGAATTGGTTGTGCCAAATCATATTTCAGCAGGTCTGGGGTTCGATTTCTGTTGTTGGCGTGTGTAAAATTAAGTAAAATAGTGCATTAGTGCATCTGAATGTGGCTCAGAGCTGAGTGTCTTACCCAAAGCCATGGCACTGTTACTAATAAATAAAACAAGAAACTATCAGTGAGCTTTTTTCTTTCAAAGAACTTCCTTCTCCAGTCTGTTTGACTCTTTCTGCTGACATTAAACATCAAGGGCTAACCCAGCAGGCAAAGTGACCATGAATTTGCAGCTGCTTTCAGAGTAGTTCATCACCTTTCAACTGCAGCACTTTGAGGGGCTGAGCACTCCCTTGGGTTGGTGTCTAAACTCTCTTTCAAAGTATTTGATTACATTTCACCTTTTGGAGCATTCTGAGGGGATGGCAGAAGGCACAGCAGACTGACTGCTTTCCTTGGGTAGTGTATCATCCAGTCTGTTCAGGTTGTGCTTGTTCTCAGGAATTATCACCTAAGGTCACCTCTTCAATCAGGAATTTCCAAGAAATCCTTGTGCTGTTGGAAACCTTCCCAGCTGTAGCAGGAGCAGAGAGAGCCTTGGATTCCATATTTCTACTGTTTCATGTTCGATAAAATTCATTCTCTGTCCGGCATCACTTCAAGGTATAAACACATTAATTAAGGTACAATGCTCATTCTCATGGAGTTTAACTGAACTTGAGGTATCCCAACACCAGAGCTGAGCAGCAACTTCCAGAAGTCACTCTGCTGCAGGTAGAGCTTTCATTTTCACTGTAAACCCTTGAGTGTTGCAGGAAAACTTCAATATTCTGCAGGCCATCGAGCATCTGTGAGCCGCCTGCCCCCTCCCATCCCTTCCCAGTGCTATTTTACCAGGCAGCTCCGTGTAAAGCAGCTTTGTGTTTTATGTCCAGAATGTGTCCTGAGCCCTGGCCTGGGTGACTCCTGTGCTGATTTATTCTCACAAGGTGTAGCCAGCACTGAATCCAGGCAGGAACAGAGGAGCTGTGTGCTGCCTGCCTGCCTGCCTGCCTGGGTTCATTCTTCTACTCTGTTTATCTGACAGGACATGGGGGGTTTGTGTGCTCTGCTCCAGTCTCAATGGGGCACAGCCTGAAATTGTGCTTCTCCCCAAAGCATAAACATCTCCTTTCTGGAGTTTTTATTAGACCTAAACCTTCAGAGCCCCAGCAGTTGCCAATCAGTCTTTCCCATTCATGTGGTGATGACTCTTCAGCTCTGAATGATGTTTGTTTTCAGTTAAGAGAGTGATGCTCACTGCTGTGAGCATTGTTCAGTGCTGAAAATTGTAATGGGAGTGTTTCAGGGGAGAGCAGGATCCTCATCAACTTTATAACACTATAAAGAAAGGATGAAGTAGATGTAAAACGTTCTGGCTGGTAGCATTCCGTGCGAGAGTTAAATGACAGCACGGATTCAAGGTGACAGACTGCAGCATCTGTGCTGGAAATGCACTGAAGTTCAATGTTCTCCTGCATTATCACAGTCACTCTGACCACAACGAGTGTAATTAATATTCCTGGCTGAGCAGAGTTCTGCAAATAGACTTACCCACAAAAGAAATTGTTCCATCACCCTGGGTGTTGAACAGTAATAGAGCCCAGGCAATGGCCAATCTGTCTTCAAAAGAGAGCTCTGGCTTTGCACGTTCCTTTGACCTCGTGCTGGGCCTTGGACCCAAGCAAGAGCAATGAAAACTGGGAGTACTGAAAAAAAAATACAAGCAAACAACAAAAAATCCACGAAAAAGAGAGGAAATTGATGTCAGTGATCCAATTTGGTTTGGGCAGGACAAACCAGAGAATGCATCTTTGATAACCCCCTGGCTGTGGCCTCTGTGTGTGACTTGAGCAGCAAGGAATGGGGTTTCAAACTTGTGCCCTCAGAGTTTTTGCTGCACATTACATTTCTAAAGCTCTGGTAGCACTTGCTCCACTAAATTAAATGAGCCTGAGAGAACCAGCTGTATCTAAGGAGGCCTAAAATGCCTTCTTTTTTGTTTGTATTCCTAGAAATCAGTGTCTTCCTTCTAAAACTTCAGGGAACTTGTCTATCTTATTTTCAGCAGACTGCTTCTTTGTTGTCACAAAATGACATTGACAGAGAAAAGGCCTTGTCTCTGGTTGGTTGTCTGGGGTTTTTGTTTGGCTTGGTTTGTTTTTAAAGCAGCTCCTGATGAGCTTTCGTTGCCTTGTCAGAGTTCAGAGAAGATAACCCCGATGTTTGTGAAGCTGTTCTTCATTCACACACTGCTGACTGTAACAAGCAGTGCCTGCTTCTTACACAGCTGGAAAAACTCCTGGAGTCTGGCATTTCTTACTGCTACCTATTAGTTTTCTCTGTTTCTGTATTTTGAGTTCTTCTACTCAGAGTTTGAATTAAGATGCAGGAGATTGAGGATTCTTGTTCAGACTTAGTTGTTTATTATATCTGATCAGTAATACAGCTGCACAGTGTGCCTCTTAGTTGGCAGGGTGGAAAATGGCCGTGAGTTTTAACTTTCAAGGCTTTTTAAAGTCTAAATTAACCAATTATGAAATACCAAATAATATGGTTTTACTTACAACCCAATTACTAACGTGTGGGACTTTTGACCCAATGACAGAGCACTCAGATTTGTGGAGAAGAAGGAGAAAAGATGAAGAACAAATGCACACCCCAAATCCTCCATATTGTAACCTATTATTACCTATATCCCCTAAACCTAATTTTCTACATCTCTACATATTCCAGCCAGTTAATTGCACAGCAACAAGTTCAGTGTTATCACACAATTTAGGAAGCTTTTCCCAGGGTTTTGGGTCGAATACAGTGTACTTCTGAGGATCACTGCCTCTCAGCACTGAAGGGCTGAAATTCTCAGAACCCAGGGTTCCAACACTACCCTTCCTGACTGGGTAGTTTGTACTACTGTGAGTGATATTTCCACAATGCCCAATATCTAAAAATCTTTTTTTTTTAACTATCATTGTCCTTCAGATTACTTTGTTTAAGTTTGATAATGCAAGGCTGGTTTTGTGTGCCTGCTTTTGCTTATTTTGATAGAGAGATTTGAACTATCAAAGTTGATAAACCTGCTGGAGATGGTTTTTATTTTGTTGCAGTGAGTAGATAGAGAGGTTTTCTTGCTCTGTGGTGTAATGGCAGAGTCACAGCAAGAGCAAAGGTCCTTCAACCTGGCAGCAGTGGCAGAAACCACAACTTGGATACATTCATTTAAAGTTAACTTATCAAGCAGAATATGATACAGAGTAGAACCACAGGTGTGATAAGAAGCGAGACAGGGCTGTAATATCTCACACAAAATATTGTGCACAGCTCACTTGTGTGCATTGGAAACTCCTGATCCGTATTTCAGGAGCTGCATGTGTGGTATTTTATAACTTTCCAGGAGGAGCACAGAGTGTTCTTTTGGGACCTGCATTACTGAGGCCGTGTGCTGGAGGCCCTTCAGTTTTAATGATATTTACTTGGTTTCTTTCATTATGTTGGTGGCAGTTTTGGCTCAACAAAACCCACCCAAAACTGATTTTTTTATTTATATATACAAACATGAGAAGGTGGAAATGATTGTTTTTCAGGTTGTGGTTTCTTGTGCTCATCCAAGGACAGTGCTGGCCCTTGGAAGAACACTCCGGGATGCTCAGTGCTGCTGGCTGGAATGCAGGAGGGGTCAGCCACATGTGAGAAGTGCTGGGGATAGCTTTGCTACCACCTCTGCCTTTTGAGAGGTTCCTGCTGCTGCAGAATTAGGGATCTGTGTATGGCACAGACATTCCAGGCAAGGCACTTTGCATATGTACATGAGACAAGGAAAAGCCTAAACTGCTCCTCCAGGTGAAAGTCTCTGGTTCGAGGCTTTTTTATTGATTTAATGGCAGCTGAAAGACTGATGGTGACAGCAGATCTATTCAGCTCATTCTGGGCATGCTCACAACAAGCTGCTTCCACTGAAACTAAAAGCCAAACTCCCGGGAGGCAGCAGTCACTGGACTTAAAAGTCCTGCAAACGTTCTTGTTCACGTGAGAGGAACTTCCATCAGCTGCCTGCCCAGAGGACCTGCAGAAACTTCTCAAGTTCAGAGAATCTTTTAAGGCTTATTCCATTAAAGAAACCCAAAATACTGTCTATTCACTGACACCTTTAATTTTTTCTTCCTCCTCTTTTTCTCCTGCCCCCATGGCACATCCAGACCTTCCCACATCCAGACCCTCCCACATCCAGACCCTCCCACATCCACGGGTACAAGTGCCTGTGAAGCTGTGAGCTGGAATCCCTTCTGCCTGGGATTTACAGCTCACTCAGGAGGAGCTCTTGGGCTCAGGGAGAATTTGTCAGCACTGTCAGGAACTCACCCTCATCTTTTAAAGAGCAAATCACCTCACCCAAGGTGACCTGGTGGAGATATGAGGGATAAGTGCAGTACTTCAGACAATTATTTGCAGGTTATTTATGTTTTCCAGTGCATTATTTGTGAGGGGTTTGTGTAGGATTCTGCCATGGCACAGCTAGGGAGGATTTTCAAATAACATTGACCCAGAATCAATACAAGCTGGCCTAACTTGATTATGCAACTGTTTTGTAACTAATTGTTTTTGGGTAGTTAAGATCTGCAACTTTAATATAAATAACTATGAAAGTGGACTGAAGATGCCTCGATCTCAATAGCTTATCATTTGCAAGTAGAAAGTTGATTATGTTTAATCAGTTCTATCATCAGGTCTCAATAAATTCCATTTTTCCAGCCAAAATGTCTGATGCAACTGAATGATCACATTTTCCAGTGATCTGTGCTTGGGAGCTTTGTGGTGATGTTCTTTGGGTTGTTTTGTTGTGGGGGGTTTTTTTTTGGGGGGGGGGGGGGCTGAGGGAGGACAGGTTTTTTTGTTTGTTTTCTGGGGTTTGTTTTGTTTCATTTGGATGCGTTTTTTCTGTCTGCTGCAGTCAAGAAGCTCCATGTAATTGCCAGTTAACTACTTGAAGTACTTTCCTTTCCATCCTTCTTGTGGTCTGTGAGGATTCCTGTGTTACTTTGTCCCTCTTGAGTACTGATAGAGATCTTGCTTTTGGAATTGGGTCTGGCCTACAAGGCCCTGTTCTAGACTGCAAACACTGTGACTTGCTAAACTCTGTCTTAAGATGTTCAATTTCTGTTTGTTTCCAGGCTCTTATTATTTATAGTGCAGAAACCAAGAAGATCTTATGTCAATACTTAGAAAACTCAAGTATTTTGCTGTCATGTGAGGTTAAAACTCTGTAAGTGACCTCAGTGGCCTCACTGGGATTCTCTCTGAAGTGGAGGTCATGTTTTGTGTCATGCAGAGGTTCCCCCACCACCAGGTCAGCTCCTGACAGAGCATTCACCAGGGGAAGCTGTGGATATCTGGTGAGGTTGTGCAGAGGGTAAATACGGCTTGAGAAAAAGGAGTGTCAGGAGCTGGCATGTGCTGAGGGAGGGCTGCTCTCCCTCCTTGCCATGTGCTCTTGGCCAGCACAGCATTGAGGATGTGATCTCGCATTTCCCTGTGGAAGGGTTGGTGCTGCTTCTCTTTGATAAATTTGGGGTTTGGGACTAATTTGAAGTCATTTAATTTGGTATTCACATTACTTTTTACCTCCCAGCTGGGCTGCAGCCCTACAGCACCTGTGGAATATCACAGACACCTGGGGCTCCCCTTGACTCGGTTTTTAAGTCCACAGAATTCACGTGTGCTCTCCCTGCTTTTCTAAAAGGTGATCTTAGTGAAGCAATGAAACACCTGGTGTTGAAACATGTCCAGTGCTCTGTATTCCTCGTTTTTTGCTGGCATGGAGGAGGTGATTCCATCTGGTTTGATCCTTGCACTGATGTGCCCACGGCTGCTGCTCCCACAGCCCCGTGTTCAGTCACGGCAGCGATGGAAAGGACAAGGGCAAAGGCTGCTCAGCAGGAAGGACTCGCTGGGCTCCACCCATGGCAAGGAATCAGAGGTGGTTAGTGGAAAAAAAGAAAAGGTTTGAACTATAAACTCTGGATTAGTGAGTGTTGAAAGACTTGTTTTTTCCATGTATCTAACCTGGCAGGGTTTGCACATGGATAGCAATCACAAGACGTGAGAGTTCCTGGATGCGGCAAGGCAGGCCACACTTTAGAAAGGCAGAATCTCTGTTTTCTCTGCTCAGATGAGGCTTTTTACCCTCCTTGAGATGGAGAAACTGTCCTTCAGTGAAGGTGGTGTCTGCCCTTGTGACCATCTAGGGCATTGTGACCTTCTGGGACCTTAAGGGAGCTATAAAAAGGAGGGAGTGGGACTTCTTTATAAGGACAGATAATGACAGGACAAGGGGGAATGGCTCCAAACTGACAGGGGGCACGGTTAGATGGGATATTGGGAAGAAATCATTTATTCAGAGGGTGGGCAGGCCCTGGCACAGGGTGCCCAGAGAAGCTGTGGCTGCCCCTGGATCCCTGGAAGTGTCCAAGGCCAGGCTGGACGGGGCTCTGAGCAAACCTGATGTAGTGAGAGGTGGGGAATCAGTGACTCCAAGTTTGTTGGAATCACCACAGAGGCTTCAAGAGCTGCTTATTGGGCTTCTGCTGTGGGTGACAGTTCAGCTGTAAAGTTCAGTCAGGTGGTAAAGAAAACTGAGGAAGAAGGGGAAACTCAGACTGTCCTTGAGAATTTCAAGTCAAAATCAGAAGCAACAAATTTTAAATGAAAACTGTGACCTTGAGAACACCTGAGAATGTGGAGTTTGGGTTCAAGTTTCATGTTCGATATAGCCATGTTGGGAAGTTGAGTTCTGCTGGAAGTGTATCTGCTTGAAACTTGAGGTTCTTGAGGTCTCCTTTAGTGGAAAATCTTAAATAAGAGGAAAATGTAGCAATAAATTGACTTCAGATCAGCTACTGGAGCAGGCTGTGCCAGTATGGGCTCCTTGCTGGATTCAGGGGCTTCTTCGTTTGTTTTGATTCTTTTCCATGGATAAATTCAAATAAATACGAATAAAAATTCAAATTAATACGGATCTATAAAAGTAGGATTGAAAAACCTTTTGGACCAGAGATTTGTTGTGAGGGGTTTGGAAGGACAGGTTTTTCAGGCAGCCTGGTTTTCCATTCTGTTGCATCAGCTGTGGTTCAGGTGAGCTCCACAGAGAAATGGGCTTTTGGTGGTTCCTGGAATCGATGGAGGGCATGCAAGAGGAGAACTGCCTGGATATTTTCAGGTGAAGGCTCACGTCAGGCATTTCATACAAATCAGTGGAGGTAGCCATAATAACAACAAGCTTCTCCTCCAGCCAGTGGAATAATACCCAAAGCAATATTTTACAGATATGAATGATTCCAGGCCAGGGGGAGGCATAACTCTGCTTGAGACACCAGACTCTGTATTTTGTTATTGGTTTTTCTCACCCGTGTTTCCTTAGGAAGTAACAAAACCATAAGTTGATCAATGCTTAATTTATTGCCTCAGCAGTAGCGCTGGAGATCTGGCACTGAATCAGAAGTGAGGGAAGGGACAGTGGTTTAGAGCTTAACACGAGGGAAAATTGTCCTTACAATATGAGTATGAAACAACAGGGAGAGGAGGGCTGGAGATTCCATCAGCCAACCTGCTGATGTTTTTAAGAATCTGTGTCTGGCAGATCCATTAGCAGCTGTTGGAGCTTTCAGGAACTCTTAGGAGGACTGCTGAAACATCCCAGTGCTCTGACCCCGGAGCACACAGCATCAGGAATCAGAGTTCCTTTGCTGCAGAGAATAATTCATCTCCATCCCCTTGCTGAGGGGAAAGTGGGAATAGCTCTACAGCATGAAAGGATGCCTGGAGCTCTGTGTTCCTCTCCCTCCTGAATTTTAGACAGGGTATTGTGTAAATGGGATTGGCTGGGAACTGGTCACATCCTCAGCACGTGTCCCAAATTTCAGTTTCCCAAGGACACGGCCACTGGTGACTCAGACAAATGGGAGTAGGACGCCTGTAATTATATTATAATAACTTACAAGCTGATTAAAGTGTTTCTGTGTGTCTCACGCTTCTGGAAAATCATCCCTGGATTCTTCACAGCTAATTCCTTTTTTTTTTTAAGAGTGAGACCATCTGTCACTACAGAAATATCTTAGCAGCAGCATCTGAATCCGAGGACAGCTGGCATAGCTCAGGTGGATGCTGGCAGAAATGGAGAAGAGGTTTGCATCCCTCCTGTTCCCATCTGCAGCTGCACATTAGGAAGTGCTGCAATGCAAATTTCTGATGGGTCTAAGGCAGCCAAGCCAGTAAATCAGTTTGGGATGTGGCCCTGGGATATTCCAAGTGAGCAGTTGTGTCAAAGGAGTGTATTTCCATGGAAGCTGATTTTACGAAAACTTAAAGTCATGTAAACTATTGTACTAAACACCAGGTGTGGGTCCAAAACCAAGCTCTACATTTGAGTTGCTGGCAGTTCTAAGCATTGAAGAGCTCTGTTCTGATATAAGCTGTACATGTTCAGCCTCTCCGCCTCCCACTTGGATCAAGATTTACTCATTACTTCATGGTTATGAGGTACTTCACGTGGAAACCTCAATATGACCATTTTTTACCAAATCAGTGAAGAATTAAGGGCTTGATTTATAACTCTCAGGTAGGAATCATCTGTGGATGGTATGAACACAATGGGCAGCGTGTGCTTGAAGTGTGCAGATGAAAACAGGGAAAAGGGAGTGCATTGTTTCAAGCTGAAGCTGAGGAGACACTTGTGGTCTTTGCATCTCTGATTGAAAACTGGGGAGTTCCAGAACAATTTGCCTTTGACATCTGTAACAAAAATAAGAAAAGAGAGTTTAGTGGGTAACTTCAACACCAAGGAAAACAATGATCACTTCTGAACTGGAGATGAGCACACTGGGTAGGTGGCTGCTGTCTGAAGAGGCAGAATTGGTGCTTCAGAACTATTTTATCACTCATTTGCCAGACAGCATCACTGCTGCTGTGACCCAAATGCCCCAGGCTAGTTCACACTTTCTAGATGAATCCTTAATAAAAATTCAGCCTGTGTGTGTGTGGTTTTGGGCAAAATGAAGTTAGTCATAAAACGTCTGGTTAAAATTACCAGATAGAGCTCCAAGGTCTCAGCTGACAGAGTCCCAGACTAAAGAACACGGCTGTGGAGGGAGGAGGTGGCTGAAGTTATTCCCAACAGCCCTGAGAAAGGGAGATGTGGCTCCCCATCCATAGCATAGGATCAGGGAGAGAAGATGCATTCAGATGAGCTAGGCTTCTTTTAAGTCTTCAGAATATTTTCAAGGTGATAAATTAATTTTGAGAGAGGAGAGAGTGTAATTTTTTTCTGCTCATGGCATTTGCATTGGCTATG
The DNA here is from genome assembly GCF_000738735.6 of Corvus cornix cornix. Lineage (NCBI taxonomy): Eukaryota > Metazoa > Chordata > Aves > Passeriformes > Corvidae > Corvus > Corvus cornix. Next base: position 8,352,320 of record NC_046346.1, read on the forward strand.
AGAAGAGTGCCAGTTCTTAGGGATGTTATCCTGCTTTTCCTTGAGCTGTTATCACTTTTTTGGGGGGGGAATAGTGGGGGCTGTGCAAAGAATTACTGCATTATCTTGTGGGTTTCCTTACTGCCCTTAAATCTTGTGCCAGCTGTTAAACTTGCAGGTTACTGACATATTTCAGTAAATCTGGTTTATTTGGCATAGGGAAGGGTAACTCATCCCTGTAGTGAAGTCATTCAGAAAGCTGATCCTTAGAGCTCAAAGGACCTGGCCTGTCTCAGTGTGGGTACACCTAGAAATGGCATTTCTGTGCCTGCTAACTGTGGTTGGTGATGCCTGGGCAGGGAAAGAACAGGGAACCATCCTCTGTGTAAGCAGAACATTTCTAGGCTGTGAGAGAAACAGCACCAGATCTGAAGAACCACATCTCTTGCTCTCAGTGAAGGCTGTGGAAAGCAGGAACAGCTGCTTCTTATCTCACAGTCAAACATTTTGAAGCCCTGGAGGCGAAATATTTATGCTACTGGACACTTTGTTTATTCAATGGGCCTTTTTTGATTTCTCTTTTCTTACCAGAGAACTGAAAATGAGTGACGTGTGTGTGCCTCAGTGTAAATAAGAGACTTGTGACTCCTCATGTCAGAATTAGAAATCCTCCACGCTGCTCTGAGGGGCTGAAGGAAATACTGATGTGTGTGAACCAACAGAAAGTAAACATCGATTAAAGGGAAAAACAAGCTGCTTAATCTTAGTTCAGTTTTAGACAGAAAACTTCAAGAAAAGAAGACTCTAAAGTGTGCAACTTCTGGGAATAACCTCCAAAGAAGGGTAGGCCTGCATGCAAACATACACACCTTCCCTGGATTCTGAGAAGCTGCAGAGTGAGATGAAAAACAATTCTGTGGAAATCAAAAGGTTTATAAACATTATTCTCCTTGTAAACAGCCTGTTTCCAGAACAGAAGCCAGAATAATTCAGCAGCAGGGTGAGGCAGCTTGGGTAGGTTTGGGGTACAGAAAGCAGCCTGTGCATCTGGCTCACAAAACAGCCAACAGCATCAAAGCTGGGGAATTCCTGAGGGAGAAAACAGTTTGGATTTTGGATAATATTGGGAGAAATGCTATAAGCACTTGCCTTTTTCCTTAAGAGCTCATGGCCTCACTTGTGAACATGGTGGAGATGTTTTTATCCAACCTTTCAATTTTACTTGCCCGGGTTCCCTTCTGTGGGACCCCTCTTTACCTGACTGAGACAATATTTCCTCAGCCCCAGCAGTCCCTAATCAGTCATGTCTGGCAAACTCTCTCTTCTTGAAAAATGCTTCTCTTCTGAACACACCCGGGTGTTAAATTCAAGAAGCACTCACCAAATCCAATATTTTTCAAGAGTTGAAATCCAGTGGCTGACTCATCACTTTGCACAAAGAAGATGTTGCTTCCAGTTACTTTGTTTGGGCTGACTGCAGGTTTTTCAAACAAAGCAAGTCTTTTCTGGAAAACCCTGTAAAACTTTGTGCCAGAGCAGTGGAAAAGTTATCCAAAAGGCCAACACCCAGGTTAGTCTGAGAGACTGAACTACTGGGAAGCCCTGGGTATCTCTTGTGTCAGTCCTTTCAGGGCCTGGGGCATTCTGGAAGTGCTGGATTGATCCCAACCAGCTCCCGGACACCTCTAACCTTCCTGCTCTCCTTGCACCTGGCTTGGGGTGTATAAAAACTTGATAGGCTTTTCCTTCTCCTGCCCAGCTCCTTCATTTAATTTCCTTTTTAAGTTTGGAATCTTCAGATGGGATCCTGGCAAAAGAATCCCTGAATACCTCCACAGGATGTTGCATTCCAGTGAAGAGCTTCCAGGGTGGTACTGTTTTCCCTCTGCCTGGATGAGCCTTTGGTCTGAAGCAGTGTGAAAGGTTTTGTGGGTTTTGAAGAGCAAGGGAATTAAAGATAGGAGTGAACAGTGTGAAGGTCAGACTTTTACCTTTTGTAGAGTTATCTTGGAACAAATTACATGCTTGAATAGTTGTTCCCAGTATTTTTGGGCAGCGCTGGCTTGTAAAACTCAGATGTAAGAACTCCCAAAGGTGGCTGCTTCTGTTGGGCAGCTGCTGCTATGACAACTGTACAAGAGGACTGATACTTGGGAGTAAGGAAATCGAGATGAAGTGGTAAATGCATGTCTGTCCTGCCAGCAAATCCTGTTTTCCTTGGAATCAGGGATCAGAAGGTGGCGTTGCAGGCAGGTTTGTGAGCAGAGTGCACTCAGGAAGGGCAGCAGGGCACCAGGGTTGCCCACATGGATTTTCAGTGATGTTTGCCTGAGGACCAATGGCTCATTAAAGGTTACCATGGCTAACACAGTCGAGGAGATATCAGATCTTTCACTTTTTATAAACTTGCCTTTATTTGTGCTCTGCCTGTTGAGCTGAAACAGAGCCCGTTGCTTCAAAGGGGTGCTGGGTGCAGGAGGGGATGCCTGAATTAATTTGAGATCTGATAGAGCTGATAGTGTTGGATGGACCATTGCTTCACTTCAGAAATGGCCCAAAGCTCTGACGGAGTTCTCCGTGTTGAAATCATGCATCTGGCTCCTTTTCCTGTTACTAAAACCTATAAATACTAAGACCAGCTTTAGAAGCTTTTCTTAAGAAGAAAATCTTCCTTGTTAAAAGCCTTTTAAAAGTGGCTGAAACTCTGCTCCAGGTCCTAAATTTAATTCAGTTGCTGGTGCATTTAGGTTGCTTCTACGCTGTAAAATGAAACTGATCAGTGAAGAGAACAGTGAGATAAAATCTAGGAACGTCTGTGTTTCATTACATGGCCAGTCCCTAATGCTTTCAGAAAAAACAGGAGTGTTTAATATTCATCACTTTGCGATGAGTGCTGGTGACTCTTCTGCACGGCCTGGGCAGTTAAATCATTGCTCTCATCTGAGCCTCTCTTGCCATTGTAGGGGTGGTCGGTGCTGATGGTTTGAGGCTTAGGAATCCCCAGCTCAGTAACTTGGCCAGGGATGGCCCTGCCCAGGACACCCCAACAGCCCCACCCTGGGCATCCCTGGCAGCGCTGTCCAAACGCTCCTGGAGCTCTGGCAGCCTCGGGGCCGTGCCCATTCCCTGGGGAGCCTGGGCAGTGCCCAGCACCCTCTGGGGGAAGAACCTTTCCCTGCTCTCAGCCTGAGCCTGCCCTGGCCCAGCTCCAGCCGTTCCCTCAGGCGTGATCTTCCTCCTTCACACATCCAGTTCTCAGCTTTAGATATTTAGTCTCTTCTGAGATTGACTGAGAGACTTTATCATCTTTTGAGATTCTACTTGATTGGTCACCAGTGTGAGGGCAAAGAGTTGTTGCCCAGAGCAGCTGTGGCTGCCCCTGGATCCCTGGAAGTGTCCAAGGCCAGGCTGGACAGGGCTTGGAACAGCCTGGGATAGTGGAAGATGTCCCTGCCCACAGCAGGGGTGGGAATGGGATGGTATTTGAGGTCATTCCCAACCCAAACCATTCCATAATTCTATGCTTCCAGTGTTCTTTCTCCCCCATGCTTTGCAATGCTGCCATTCTTTCACATCCAACATTAATGTCAGACATTGCAAGTAGTGTAAGTCCTCTGCTGTGCTTTACCCACACTGATATAATCTAGAAGGAAAATTAAGCTCAGAACAAGCTTTTTCCAGTTTCTCTTAAAAGCAAATTATTTCGCTAATCTTTGGTCATAATGTGAATTTTGAACCTTTTCACACAAAAAGAGATCTGAGCTTTGGGGAGCCAAGAGCATCCGACATGTAGCACTCATCTCCTCATTCTTCTGTAGGTGAGCTTTGCTTACCAGTTCCAAGTCCTTGAGACTTTCACACCACCTCTTTTCTGTGCTCTCAGGGACATGTGAGCCCCTTGCATGCTCTTGCAGAAATAAGCAGAGTTTTATGAATAAAAGACAGGGTTTGACAATGCTAAAGGAGACAAAGCAAAGAGAAACTCTTGATCAAAGAGGTGTCGCACAGTTTCAAGGACAAATACAAATTGTGGTTTTGTTCCAAAATAAGAAAAGAAAAATCCCCCAGCTTTACAGGAAGAGCTCGTTCATTTCCCCACCTTCTCAAGCAGTTTTGGATCTGTGAGTGCTGAAGACACCAAACACTTTCTTTTTCCATCAGGATCCCAGGAGCTTTCCCTGACCACGCTGCCCTTGCTCCTGAATGGTTTATCTTTCTCTCCCTCTGCTTGCAGAGCATCTTTAAAACAACTCTGCCTTGTTCAGAATGTTGAAGTTGGCTGTCTAAACTGCAGCTAAATCAAAAACATAGCTGACGATTTGGACAGATACAGGCTGGGTGGGATTCCTGCCAACGCTGTATTCGCTTTTGTCTTCATAAAGAGCAGTCCTGGGAGATGTGCACTGCAACCAGGAGGAGTCTGACAAACGCATGTGCCTTTATAAAGGGCTTTTTTAGAAAACTTATTTTTCGACTCAGCCAGCTGTGTGAGTTATTTCAGGCCATGGTGTGTTGATCAGATGCAGAGTGTAATAATGTCTTGAAAGAAAATGCCTGATTTCTGGCCCCTGCTGATATTTTGTAATTGGGTGCAAGGGTTAAAAATGTGCAGTGCCCACCCCGGGCAATCCTGCCTGAGGCAGATGTGGTGGAGGTGATGCCCACGCTGGGAGCAGCCTGTGGATTTCTCCTGATCCTGATATGGGAATGGTGAGGCTGTCAGCAGGAAAAGTTGCCCGGTGCCTGATTGACAGGAGTTTGTACATTTTTCACTGCTGTTTAAGAAAATGAAAAGTATGAAATATTTTGGGATGTCTCTTACCCCCAACTTTGAGCATGTGGCCCCTGAGCACTCTGAAAGGGCTCGCTATGGTCACCTGTGAGCTTGGAGAAAGTGTGGCTGTTGCGTGGGACTTAAATTACTTAAAGTCATTATTTTTTTATGTATTTTCAATGGGATTGTGGGTTTCCACCTTATTGTCGAGCTCATTTTCTGCTGGTGAAATTGGTATGAGCATTTAGTAGTTGCAACACATCCAATACTGTGGTTTGCAAGTCCTCCATTAACAAGGACTGTGTAAAAAATTAACAGAAATGGAACTGGGGGTAATCCCTGTGGTTTGGGGCCAAATTTGGTCTGATTCTAGTAATAAGAAAGTGAAGATGATATGGGAGATGCAATTCGCTGAGGCAGAGGAATGGCTGGACTATTAATGACCTTGCAGAGAGATCACTGCACATGTTGTGGGCACAACTTTGTAGTTTTCAGGGCTCTCCCATGAAAAGGAAGCCAAACCAAACAACCATAGACAAGGAATTCAAGGAAGATTTTCTTTAAAACAATGTAAGAATAAAGCATGAGGTAAATAGGAAAGGAAAAGAGGTGCATTCACCAGCAGCCTGTCTTAGCACTTGTCCTTAGGTAGTGAAGTTCCTTCTCTATATGGATAGAATTTGGGGGGGGGGGGTGTCTCCTGAGTGCCAAACTCGTGTAAAATCAGCCTCACCACCAGTTCTCTCCTCAGTACCTTGTTACCCGTGCTGTTCCTAGGCTCCCCATGCAGACAGTTCAGAACCTTCTGAGTGCAATTAATCTGGTGCATTTAACAGCTGTTTTCTCCTGCTTTCCTTTACCTTACAAGGCAAACATTCCCGAGCAGTATTGGGAAGAAACATTTTTATGGACAGATGGACTATAAACTGAGGGCCAGCTCAAACATCCCAGAAGACTGATGTTAAAATTTCATACTCAGTAAGACTCGGGAGTTTTTTGACAATGTCTGCTTTTATTTAATCCTTCACTCTGCCTGCAGTGGTCTTGCTGTTCCCAGGATTTTGGTTTTACTTTCATCACCTCCATGAGGTATCTGGCCTGTTCTGCTCACCTGGTACCTTAGACTTGGAGCAAAGGAGGCTCAGGGGGGACCTTGTGGCTCTGCACAACTCCCTGACAGGAGGGGGCAGCCGGGGGGGGTCGGGCTCTGTTCCCAGGGAACAGGGACAGGAGGAGAGGGAACGGCCTCAGGCTGGGCCAGGGGAGGCTCAGGGTGGACACCAGGAGGAATTTCCCCATGGAAAGTCCAGTCAGGCATGGGAAGAGGCCGTGCAGGGATGTGGTGGATTCCCCATGCCTGGAGGTCCTTAAGGACACTCAGTGCTCTGGGCTGGTGACAAAGTGGGATCTGTCACACGTTGAACTCAATTATCTTGGAGGTCTTTTCCAACCTCAGTGGTTCTGTGATTCTAAGATAAGAATTCGCCTTTGTATCATAGATCAGGCAGTGGCAGAGTAGATAGAGGGGAGACTGAGGTCCTCCCCTGTGTTTCTACTCTTCTTTTATCAATGCTAAACTGGTGGTGACCCTGCTGCCTGCCAGCTAAACATCTCTGCTGGACTGCCCCTGGCAGCAAACAGGTCTGGGAGCTGTAGGATGGAGCCCCAGCCAATCACCCTGCTCAGCTGTGCTGCCCTGGGCTCTCCTCTGAGCTTCACCTGCAGAGCTGCTTTGCCCTTCACTGGAGCTAAACAGCCAGGGGAGGCTTTTTCTCAGCTGTGTCATTTTTTGTCTTAAACCATTCTAAAGCCCCACTCTTGTTTTTGACAGCTCCAATCTGCCTGCAGTGCTGCAATATTGCACTTCTGGTGAAGCTGCAATGAGGCTTTACAGCAGTCCTGCATTATTCCCCCAGTTGCTTCCCCGTCCCAACCACCAGATCAAGTGTAAGTCTGGTGCCAGTGCTCCTGGCTATGATTTACCCTACTTCTGCCTCCTCCCTCCTTCACTTCCTCCTTTTTTTTTTTAAGACCAGCAATATTTGGATGGTAATTCTAGCCCCAAGGCTTGTATAAATTCATTAAAGGTCCTGCCTTTTGAAGTGGAATTAGTACTTTGTTAAAGCTGTTTGTGTTCTGGGTCATGAACCATCTGATGGGAGGCCTGGGTCCATCTGGGCTGCGCTAATTAGAGCTGCCTGCCCTGGAGCACTGGGGCTGAGGCTGCAGCTCAGCACAGGGAGCAGCTCCAAGGATCCGAGCTGCAGAACCACCTCTGGCTTCCGTGCTGGAAGCTGATTGCCATCGGACAAACCTCCGGAGTGGGAGCTTGTGTCTGCTTGTGTAGTAATTTCCTATACCCCAGATCCTCACTGGGAAACCTCTGGAGGCTTTTTACCTCAAGAGTTTTTCTCTTAAGAGGTAAATTCCTTGCCAGAAGCCTGTTATAATAAATCCCCCATCTAGAGATGGAAATTAAGCATCTTTCAGTCCTGTAGATCTTTGCCAATTCCTTAAATGCTCTATCCCTGGCTCCTGACTGCATCCAGGGGCTATGACAGGGGATATAGTAGGGGATAGCTTGGGATTTCAGCTTCTTAAGCACAAGCTTCTGCTGTCCAAGCTTAACTTTCTTATTAACACAAACATACAGCTGAAATTGGAATTGCTGGTCTGGACCTCTGGCTCTGGGTTTTTCTGCTGAACCATGGTGAGAAGTGAAGTGGTAACAATACAACTGAAAATGCTGGAGTGGCTAAAGGCACATCAGTTTGTTGTTTCCAATGTTGACATTTGCTCTCAAGCTCTTTGAAATCTAAGCAGCTCCAATGTTAAGTTGGACACCCTAAAAGGTTTGGCTTCTTAGACAGTTTTGCATGAAGCACTTCGGTGTGCAGACAGGACATATCTCAATTATTAGGCAAAGATCTTTTTTTTTTGCTGCCAGCTCACGATTTGCTCACTTTGGATAAAACTGGTTATACTGCAACACAATAAATAGGCAATAGGAGTAACACTGGTTAGAGCACACTTCAGTCACTTGTGCTCACCTGAGCTACCCACACACTTCAAAGGAAAATTCGTCTGAATTTTTAAGTCTGAACCTCACAAAATATAATTATAGAGCTTTATGGCAAGATCTTCCCAGACAAGATACAACTGAGATGCTCCCCAGCTGTGACTCCCAGCTCTGCAGTGGCCTTTTATGTAGGAAAAGCATTTGGCATTTCAGCACTGTCCATATTTCCCCTTGAAACAGCCTGATTAATCCGTTCTTTTAGGCAAATGAAGTTTATAAATCATTCTCGTGGTAGCTGAGCTTACGCAAGGCAGCAGATGTCTCTCAGTCCCCAAAGGCCGCGACAAGTCCCTCTGAGCTTTGTCTGTGCAGCACAGTTGTTCACATCTCACAAACAGCTGAACTTTCAGCTCTCTGAGGTTCAAAATAATCCGACTTTGGTGAGAAATGCAGAAATTCTGGAGAGAATAGAGGCTACTCGAGGAACATGATGTCTTTCAGGGCTGTTGCTCAGACATGAGAGAGGTGAAGGAGCTGTGTGCTTGGGCAATCTGCTTCCCTGGTTCTTGATGTCTTGGTGAAGTATTTGAGTTGTACAAATTGCTTAATTACTTTACAGCTTATTCCTCAACCGAAATGAAAATCCTTTGGGATCAAACTGCTCTTGATAAACATCTCAGGCTTTTAAGAAATGCTTCTGGGTTTATTGCCCTTTAAATTTCAGGCACCCTGACATTAGTGTGCTGTCTTATTTGGCTTCAGCTCTCAAACCACAGAACAGATTGACATTCTGAATTAAAAATAGAATTGTCCACCGCTACTCCCACAGCTTGGCACTAATCTGGTTCTGGTTGGCCTTGGGCTCCTTTTCTTTTTGCATGGAAAAAAAACAATCCAAGTTTGGTTATCAACAGCAAAGTCTACTGTTCAAAACACAGAGGCATCTGAAGTCCCTGCATGGTGTGAGGCTTGGCAGAAGCTGACTTTGATTAAATACAAATCAACCAGGAGGGTTTTTTCCCCTTTCTCAGCATCTCTTTTGGCAGAGCCTCCATCTGTGGTTGGGGTTGGAGAGCCCGGCTGCTGTTCCAGGCTGAAAAGAATGCCCAGGGTGGGATCTGGTGAATAGCTCTATTCATAAGTCATCCTGCCCTCCCTCCTTCTCCTTCCAGCTTGAAGCCTCCAGGACACTTGTGCAACCTTGGGCATGACATGCTGAGTGGAGAAGAGTGGGAACAGCCCGTCCTGAGGGTGGGAGCAGCGCACAGAGCCTGCTCATGAGGAGAATCAGAAAAGGAGTCCCTACAACTCCTGCACTTCCTTCTTGAGCACAGCCCTGCCAGTCACCTTCTCCAAGGGCTGATTCTCCCCACTTGAGCAGCCTGGCTCAGTTTCCTGCCCTGCCAGGCTGCTGGATGTGCATGGAAAAGCCTCATTCCCCTCTGGAGCTGATGATAAGGGAAGCTGAAGGAAGAGCCTGCTGTGTGCCTCTTGTTACCTTGCTTGGCACAATAAGGGCTGCTGATCCCAGGCTTGGAAAGCTTCTCCAAGGGGTTTTAGGTTGAAAAAGATTCTCTTTCATTTTGGACTGTCATGGAACTTGAGTGTTGGAAAGCTTGGCAAAGTCACAAGCTGCTCTGTCTTTTCTTGTTTATTTTATTAGCAGAGAAGAAAATACGAGACTTAGGAGGGAAAAAAAACTGAAGGTGGGAGGGAAGAGGATGTACAGGAGTAGAAACAAATTTGAAGAGGTAAAATGGAGACTTCCTGAAAAGAACTTTCATAGAATGATGTAAATAAATATAGACTCTGAAAACAATGACGTCCATGGCTTGGCCAGAAAATGAAACTTTTTCACTGGTGGAACAGCATTGTTTGGCCATGATGGAGGCCTTGTCTCAGCTTTGTCTCTCCATCCAAAATGTTCTCCTACTTCTTGTCCTGATTCACCAAAGCCAAAAGTCTTCTCTAGGTAATTATCCACCGCTCATGACCAGTTGGGTAAGGTGACAGAACCTTTTCATGAGTTTAATGAGTCAAACCTCTCAAAGTGGGATGTATTTTGCTGTGTGACCACTGCATACATTTGCAGGCAATCTTTTCCTTTAGGAATTAACCTGACTTGTCCACACCTGAGTTCTGTCTCCAGGTGAGATGTCTGGATTGCACCAGCCAACAGCAGAGCCCAGCATTAACAGGTGCAGACTCAAGGATCTATTGCTCAATTTTGGGGAGTGCTGTAGGCTGTTCTTAAGTCAGCTCAGCTGCTCTGAATTCTTCACTTGCAGCTCATGGGTTTATTTGTGTGTTTTTCTGGGCACACAAGCCCCTGTCACAATGTTATTAGAAGACTTAAGTGGTACTTAAGTGGAAGTGGCAGGTCTCTGTGCTGCACAAGTTGTGTTTTGAGAGAAAATTGATCCAGACAAGTCCCCAGATAGAAGTAGTAATTCACTACTAGTGCTACTTCTTTCTAGGACAGTGGAATTAGTGACTAAACTAAAGTTAGATTAGTTTTGTTCTCTAAAAGCAGCCCTGAGAAGGCTCTTAGAGAACACTAGTAACACTTCCTCAGTGAGAAAAGCTCAGAGCTCCTGTTGTTAACCGAAATGCTGGTTTTTATTGATATCTTAGATAGAATCTAAATGTGAAGAAACCCTTTGATATTTTGTCATAGAGACCTAATCCACTGAGTGATAGCAACCCTCGGAGAATAACAGTAGGCTTTTCAATTGTATCTTCTGAACTGTTTCATAGTTTAAATCTGAGTTGTTTCCTAGATTAAATCCATCACTGATTGCATTTACAAACCAGGAATTATTCCTCTCCCTTTTGTCTTCCACTTTTCCCAACTACAAGAGGAGTTGTAAGCGCTGAGCATCTCTGAAAGCCCAGTTTTGTGATGCAGACCACAGTCCAGAGGGTGCTGGGCACTGCCCAGGCTCCCCAGGGAATGGGCACGGCCCCGAGGCTGCCAGAGCTCCAGGAGCGTTTGGACAGCGCTGCCAGGGATGCCCAGGGTGGGGCTGTTGGGGCGTCTGTGCAGGGCCAGGGGTTGGACTGGATGATCCTTGTGGGTCCCTCTCAGCTCAGGACTTTTTGGGATTCTAAGAGACCATGGCTGTGGTTTTTTGGCTGATTATGGGGTTTTGTGGCCAGCAGACAGCTGGACATGAACACAGAAATCCTGAAATAAGAGCAAAACCTGGGAGCTGCATAACTCTAAACCTGGAGAAAAACAAAATCAGCCATGAGGAAGATCAGTGTGGACCAGAGGAGAGGCTGGGCAGTGGGTGAGCTGTAAGGCAAGGCTGGGATGAGCTCCCGTGGCCAGAGCTGGTGGAAGCAGTTGGGTACTGTTGAAATAAATGGTGTTTTGTAGTGTGAGCTTCCTAAGCTGGAAGTCACTAAGGAAATAGGAAACCTCGGCTCCTTCCCACTGGGGAAGGCAGAATGTGAGAGCGCCTTTGTTCGGGGCCAATTTTTTTTCACTTGAGTTAATGCTTCATCAGTGCTGTCCTTGAAACCTTGGCCTTTATCCAAGGAAAAAAAAAAGCTAAAAGAGATGGGGGGAAGAGAGCCCCTCCAAAAAGCTTTGAAATCAAGCTCTTGGATAGTCTAATGTTATCACAGAGGCAGCAGGTTAGAATAAGCAATTTTCAAGTGTGTCTGAGCTGTTGCATGTTTGGGCCTCTTTTGTGTGGATTTCTGAGCTTGCTTTGGGAAGTCTCAAATCTTGAGTGTGTGGTGTGGTCCTTCTGGGCTGCTTTAGGAGTGGAATGGTTCTAAGCAAGTTTATGGCCAGTTATAAATCCTAGTGATTGTTGCTCCTCCTGGAGCCCTGGAGAGAGAACAGAGATAAATGACTGCTTTTCCACAAAAGATCTCTGTCAAAGTTCTTGCTGTCTGCCCAGTCACCCTCTCATTTTGGAAAAATTATTTATCTGCACTGCAGGAGCTTTCCAAATATAGAGCTGCTCTTCAGCCCTGCTCTGTTACGAATCTATTCAATAGTTCTGATTTAGCTTAATACATGTGGGAGTTAAAAATTTGCTCCTTAAAACAGAGGGAGATTTTCAAGGTGGGGGTCGGGCTCTTGTTTCAGGCAACCAGACCTGGGACAGAAGGAAAAGGCCTCAAGCTGTGCCAGGGAAGGCTCAGGTTGGACACCAGGAGGAATTTCCCCATGGAAAGGGTGGTGAGGCCTTGGAAGGCCCAGGGAGGCTTGGAGTCCCCTTCCCTGGAGGTGTCCAAGGAAGGCCTGGAGGTGGCCTCAGTGCTCTGGGCTGGGGACAAGATGGGGATTGGGCACAGGTCAGACTTGATGGCCTTGTAGGTCTTTTCCAACCTCAGTGATTCTGTGATTCTGCAAGTGTAGGTTTGGGCCACTTGGCTATCCAGGTTAGGGCCCAATCCAATGTAAACTGGGTGCAGAAAGTCACACTTCAATTTATTTTAACTGGAGTTGAATCACTTCTCTGTTGCTTAGAGGCATTTTTTCTAAGTAGGTCTTGGAAAGAACAGGCTCAGTAGGAGCTTCAGATGAGAGCTGAATTTTGTGTTTCCTTTCATGATTTGAGTTCTCAAAGAGCTGAATTTGTGCTGAACAGGGGGAATGTTCAAATCCATCTTAATCTTCAGGTGGTTGAACATCCTTTTCCTGAGCTGGAGTCGGTTACTCTTTCCATCCAGCCTCAAGGTTCGTGGTCTGAAGGTGAAACACCATCTCCCCTGAAGGTCGAATCAGCTCCAGTTGGTTTCACTGGCAGCAGGACTTGAGGTTCAGTCACTCATACCTGACTTTCTGTTAGATTCTGCAGGTATTTGTTCTTGAAATCACAACTTCTGTGCTACAGTTGCCTCCCTGCTGTGCTCTGGGTCTAAAATGTTTCACTACAATTCTTGAACAAAAATCTCTCTTGTCAACTGCAGTAAAAAAAAAAAAAAAAAAAAAAGGTTGTTCTTAAAAGCTACCCCCAATCTAAGATTTCTTTCATGTGTCAGCAGGACTGATCCTGTCAGAGCTCAATGCTCTTGCTGATATGGTTTAGTTTAGATATTCCTGTGAGGAGCAGGAATTTGGACTGGGATCTTTATGGGTCTTTTCCAGCTTTAAATATCCTATGATTCTATTCTAGGTTAATGTCTCCCCTGAGCTGAAAGAGGTGTTTGCATCTATCAATAATGAAAGGTCTAAGGCAGAAGTTTGTAGCAATTCCATGAATTCTGTGAAGCTCTGCCTGTCCATGGTGACTTTGTCCCACAGGAACACATGAGCTGCCCTTATCTCATGCAGGCAGGAGTGATGTGAGAATTTGGGATGGTTTCAAGTTTGAAGTTGTCTCAGCAGCTTTGCTTTGTTTGCAATATATGTTCAGGCCACAGAGGGTAGCCCTTGTCTCTGAGCAGAAAACTGGAATTCTGTGTATTCTTGGAGCAGGTACAGCACAAGTGGCCAGGTGCTGTTCTGAGAGGGAAAAGCAGTGAGTTTTGAGAAGAGAAAGCAAAGTCCATTGCCCTCCTGGAGTGAATGAAAACAGGATCTTGTCTATGAGCTGAAAGTGATAATGGACAAAAGGAAGGGAAAAAATTCATCAAGCAGGTGAATGCTAATTGCAAACTAATTAGTAAATGCACATGGAACAATTGCAACCACAGTGGTCTGGCTGCACTGGGTTCAGGTGTGGCACCTCCTGTTCTGAAGCAGATGGAACATGGAACAACTTGACTTGTATTGACAAGTTCTGCCTCTTGTAAATGGTGACAAAACCAGGATTAACTGAGCTGCAAGAGGCAAGGCCAGGTGTCCTGAACTAACTCTGTCAGTGTGGAGTGAGCAGCGCTTACAGGATCTGTGCAGGTGTTTGTCATGAGGTGCAAAACACAGATCTGTGTATCAGGTGCCTTTTGTGGGGCTCTGGGGTGGGTGACAATCACGTTCCACCAGCACTGTGACGTAGCAGAGCTGTGCTGTGCTCCTGGGTGCTTGGAGGGTACAGCCAGTGTTCCTTTGTTACCCTGGGCACTCAGAACAGCTCGAGGTCACTGCATCATCTGAAGCCACCTTTAGGCAGCCATATCTACACAGTGTCTCAATTCGGCTCCAGAAAATTTTCCTTTTTTCTTTTTTTTTTCATTAGGAGCTTTTAGGAGGCCAGACCAAAGAGCTCTGAAGAAACAAACAAACTGCACTATTGTAATTCACCTTCATTGCTGCTCTCCAGCTTGGGAGCTGAGGTGAACAGCTTTCCTGCCCTCCTGGTTTCTCTGGGAATGTGCTTTCCAGCTGCGGGCACAACGGAAATGTGTGGGCACGGAGCTCTGAGCCCAGCTGACGTGCAGGATGTGTACAGGACTGGCCAGCTGGGAGCCTGGCCAGCGAGGCAGACACAGGAATTGCTGACTGTGGCTGAAATGGAAATGCCAGCGAGAAGGTTGTCATTTAGCCGTGGCTGGCAGGGGACATGGCACCAGACAACTGGGTGGCTTTGGGAGCTGCCCATGCACAGGATAGGGATGATTAAGAAATGTAATTTGGCTGGCAAAGCCTGAGGAGGTGGACTGATGCATAGTGTGGCCTTCCAAAGCTGAGCAAATCCTCAGGAAAACCATAATTGCTGCTGCAAACCAGGGACTAGTCCTTGGCTTGGCCAGACTTGTGTTTGTTCAGTTCATGACTCTACACTGTTCAGGCTTTTCTTTCCAGAGGCAAATGCCTGAGCTGGGGAGGAAGTCAGCAGAAAGAAGGAAGACAGCAGGAAGGCTTCAGCTCCAGGGAGCTGCTGCAAGAGCTCAGAGATGGTGCATGGTGCAGGCCAGGCATTTCCCTGCTCCTCCTGTATGGAATCTTCTCACCTCTTTTCTTAAAGCACTTTTTTCTGAAGGCACCTCATCTCTAAAATTTTTTTTTTGAAGCGTTCAAGGGATGGAACTTGGAGCAGCCTGGTCTAGTGGAAGGTGTTCCTTCCCATGGTGGGCGGTTGGAATGAGATGATCTTTAAGGTCCCTTCCAACCTAAACCATTTTGGGATTCTGTATCAAGGGAGAGGTGCTGCCCTCACCCCTGGAGTGCTGGGGCAGTGATCCTGACACTTGTTTGCATGTGATGTTCTGAAATTCATCCACCACCTCTGCTAAGAAATCGTGTTGTCTTTTATTAAACATTTCTCTTTTTTTGTGGTTTAATATTTAACTCTCAGTTCTTGTAGTAGATTAAAGCCATTTAACACCTGGCAGCTTTTGCATAAAGGCACTGGCACTCAGGGATTAGAAGGACCCCGGTGCAGAGTCAGTGCTTTTGCAGAACAGGTTTAGTCCAGAGGGAGGGTCTGAGGAAGAATCCAGCTGGATTCAGTTCACAGGTTTTAATTTGGAGCATGTCCAGGCTTGGGAGGGACAGGCGATGACAAGAAGGTATCTGTGCTGGATTTCTTTGCAAAGCTGAGTGGAATAGGCGAAGAATTTTTCCCGAGGAGATTCGATATTTCCTACTCCTCTGAATTGTTGTGAAAAAATACCTAGGGCTGTGAAACAGCTGCTGCCCTGACAACGGGGAACAGAGAGCTTGGGCTGTGTTCAAACTGTATCATGTAGTGGCTTCAAGGGACGTGGCTCAGTGCTTGTCCTGATGTACCCCTGCTACTTTCCACTTGTTACTGCTTTTACATAACAGGTTATTGCTGCTTTGACCCTGTTTTTCCAAGTGTTTTACTGTCATAACTTTGTTTTAGCAATAGTACTTGAAATTGCGAACTTTTTATGGAAGCAGGATGCAAGGATTTGCCTCTCAGTGCTGTACTTTGCTTCCCAGTTGTGAGTCCACAAAAGCAGAGGTGCTTTGGCCTTGGTGGTCTTGCTGAGGAGGTGAATATTCAAGTTATTCCAATTAAGCAATGTGCTCGCACCAGGAAAACGCTGATCTCCAAAGACAATTGGTGTTTATTGCTACCAGTGCATGCTGCTAAAGCTGAAGGGAGGGCTGGCTGGTAAAAATACTGTGAGAAAGTGCTGCAACAGCACTGCAAAGGCACAGGAGAGGCTAAGTGGCCTTGTGGATTTGACCCACTTTGCAGTTTTCTTGCCTCAGGCTGCTCAGTGCCACTCACAGAACCCCAACAAATCATCTGGGTACCTCTTCCCTTCTTGTGCTTTTTTTACTGAGCTCCTATAAGTTGTAATAATCATTGGGTCATTCTCCTGCTGGTCTGAGCTGATCACACCTGCAATAATTAATTTGCATTCTTTTGTAACACACAGTTGCCTTTTTCAGGGAAATTTTCTTCTGTAAAGCATTGGTGCAGGTTGTCCATGGAAGTGGTGGATTCCATCCCTGGAATCATTGAGAAAACACAGATGTGGCACTTGAGGACAGGGTTTAGCGGTGAACACGGTGGTGGTGGTTGGACTTGATGATCTTTAAGGTCTTTTCCAGCCTCAGTGATCCTTTGATTTTTGCTCTCTGTTCCTCTCACTTTCCTTTCTTGCTGCAACTCTATTTTTAAAGGTGGCTCACCGTGCCCTGCACTGCCTGGGAGGTGAGCTGGACTCAAGGTAGGCCTATGAAGCCACTTTAAGGATGTTATGGGAAATATTTCCAAATATAATGAATCAAGGGAAAGAAAAGATTGGATTTTGTGTGTGTGTATGGAATTTCTGGGCCCAAATTTGCCTTAAAACAGTTTTAATAACTCAGTTTACAATTGTGGATGGGATTATATGATGAGAGTGGGGAATAGCACCAACCTGGGTTTGCTGTTATCTGTTGGAAATTCTTGTGTGGGTCAATTCCAGAAACTTTCCACCACCATTCCCCTCCTGTAACTTGCTCTGACTCTGGAGGCATCAAACATGTAGCACTGAGATCCCTTTTTCCTGCGTTGCCATCCTTTCAGCCCCAGACCCTTTGTCCTAAGAAGAGCTCTGGCAGACAGAGCTTCACTTCCACCTGTTTGGAACAGGCCAATATTTGGCATCAACTCCCAGTAATGGAATTTTCAAGGGCCAGAACTCTAAGAAACTTCTCTTTGGGAATTCCCCCACTCTGAATTGTTGTGGTGGTTAAGTCCACAATGGGATTGACCGAGGAGCCACAAGGCCCCAAAGCAGTGGGAGCCCACTGGTGGGCTGCCTCAGAGGTCTGAGGCTACCCTTAGGTTATGGTGAGATCCCACAACCCCTGGCTTCCTCATGTAAACCTCCCGCAGGTGGCTGACCCCTTGGCGTACCACCCCCTTTACCCCTTATAAGTCTTTGGATCTGGAAAAGTTCCCCCTTCCTCAACACCCCAAGGCTTCCAGGTTCCCTTGTTCCACCCTTCGCCCTCCCCACTGGTCGCTGTTCTGTCACCCCACGTTCTCTCCACCCCTTGGCCCCCAGATGATCGGTCTCTGATGTTCGGCCCTCCCCTGGTACTGCCCCACATAAAACCCCAGACCCCTCAGTGTTCTGCGTTCTTTGTGCCTGGATCCCTCTGAGTGTGGATCCCAATAAACCCCTTGGAACTCCATGCAAAGGACCCCTCCTGCCTCTTTCCCTCCGGTGACACTGCAGCAGCTGTCCGGCTCTGTGTGTGTGAGTGGCTGCATGTGTCCCCCACCTCGGCTGTGTCACACTGTGTCCGAGCGCGTTTGCTGCTCCGACAAGGCACGCTTTCGGGAAGGACACGGTACCCTTTCCACCATCTACCCCTCACCACATCACTGAATTCCATGTGTCTTGTTCTACACACTGCTGAAGAACAGATTCCGACTGTCCCTGTCACTGAGCTCTGGGTGCAACAAGAACCAACGCTGTGACAATTCGCCACCACCCTCCCGTTGCTCACAGCCAGCTGTCTGCTTAGATGCACACCTTGGACCCCAGCCTGCCTTTATTTTGCTACTTTTTTTTCCTTTTGGGGTGAAAAATGAAGAAGAGGGACCTTGTTTAGGGACAGCATGTTCTCTAAAGCAAGTCCAACAGCTTCTTCCTGGTGCACTTTCACTCCTGCAGTGCTTAGGCAGTGTCACTGCATTACATGACAAATGACTCTGAGAGGGTTTGCTCTTTCATCCTCTCCCCAGTGGCAGCACTCTGTGCACTCTGGAGTGTGGATTTCGGGAGTGTTTTCTGCTCTGTTTGCATGATTTAAGTATAAATATGGTGCTACAAAAAGAAGACTACACAAGGAGGTTTTCTTTCTTGTTTTCTAAGGGTGTACAAAAGGCTCAGGCGGCTCCTGGGACTGCAATGTTGACTGTATGGAGTAGTTTTAATCTTTTAGCAAAACTTCAGGTTAAACCTTTGTCATGTGCACCCACTTCACAACAGCAGCTCTATTATTACACATAAAGCTTCACCTTTTTGTTCTTTTCTCTGTCTTGACCCATACTGATGGTAAATCAAAAATTACTTCTGAAGTTAGTGGGGTGATGCCACAGCCCTCCCCTTTTCTTTACTCTTCCTACAAAGGGACATGAAATTGGAATTTGCTTTGTAAATTTCTGTGTATTCAGTCTTCCCAACCAAGGTTCTTCTGGTCATTACTTGTGTGAGAAATCTGGCATCATTCTGTCACTGTTTCTTAATTTATGACTAAAAGCCTGAGATTTGAAACAGAATCAGAGAAACACAGAATCAAACAGGTTGGAAAAGATCTTTGAGATCGAGTTCAACCTATTGTGGACATGTGCAGCTCCTCCTGAGCCTTGGCCATTTCAACATAGATTTATCTGTGGGTTAGCATGTCTCAGAACTATTCTGAGGGCAAGAGTCCCCTAATTAGGGGCTGGTGCAGGAATATTTATCAGCTGGAGCTCAGGAGTTGCTGTATAAAAGCCCCAACTGGATAAAAATAATCACCTTTTGCAGTGACCCTTTTGCACTGTAAAACTCTTGTATTTCAGAGGGGAAATGAGGTTTTTTTGTTTTTTCTTTTCCTTTAGGCAAACTCAGATGTCTGATCCCAAACATGTCATCAAAGGACAACACCTGCATATGGCAGTCACATGGGGGCAGGAGACAGAATGAGCAGGAGCAGTGTTCAAACAGTGTTAACTTCATTTCAGACAAGGAAACAACCCATGGAACATGCAAAAGCAATGAGCTTTAATAGCTTTTAATATGTTTTTAAACATTTCCATCACCCCCTCTACATTTTCAGACACAGCCTGGCAATAAATCAAAGTAAAAGCAAACACTCATCTGAGCTGGTCATTAGGGAGAAGCAGGAATTAAACACTGAAGAGGGGGGGAAAGTACAGAGTTTACATCAGTGAGGTTAAGGAGCAGACAGACAAACACTTGGGAGCACCAGGGAATGCATCCTGCTTTCATTTGGGCCTGACCAGAAGCCAGCACTAGAACTGGGAATGTGTTGGCTGTGGGAGGCTGCTGCAGGCACAGGAACTGCAGGGCTTGGCTGGTTTGCTCCGTGGTGGGGCAAGTGATGGTGCTTAGGCTCAGATTTTGAAGTCAGCCCTCTCAAAGCTCCTGCAGAAGCCTTTTGCTGCCTGAGATTTGCTTCCACCCCTGTTTGAGGGAGCAGGGTCAGGGCATCTCTTCTTTGCTCTTCCTGCATTTGCTCTGCTGGTCCTCCACGGGTGTTACTCAGACCTTAGTGCTACTGGGGTCTTGTATCTCTTGCTTTGCTTCAGAGGAGGATTTTAGGCCTGCACGTGTCCCCTGTTTTAGTTCAGTGTGGAAGATCAGTTCTATGTGGCTCCTTAGATTCAGCAAGATGGAGAAACCACGGTAATTTAAGTTAGGGGGTGTTTTCAGAAGGTTGAAGTGTCACTCACCGTTAACTTTCTGGGCACTGTCCTTGTCCTGAGAGACTAATTTGTCTTTGACAGCCCATCCTCTTGATTTCATTTAATAGCTTCTGGGGCTTCAGTAACCTAATGGTCCTTTCTGTTCCTTGGAAGCTGTTTCCCAACAGATCCATGAATCAGTCAGATGCATTTACAGAAGCTGTTAAGAGGTAGTGAGGAGGAGCAGCCCAATCATTTACACTTCTGATTCTACTTGTTTTCAACCCCATGTGATAATCTCCACCTTTGGAAGGATTTTTGAGAATGGGTAACGAGAGAGTCCTGTGAGAGAAAATGTGTTCAGGGCCTGGACAGGATGGGCAGAATGTACCAGAGACTTGAGTCTCCTACTAAAGGCAACTCAGGAGATTTAAATTAACCTAAGCCAGGTCAGCAGAGCTCCTGCTCATTATGATTCTCAAGAATAAATGCTGTTAATTCATCTGCCTTTATTTATTCTTGCAGCACTGGCAGGCTGGGCTCTGCTGGGTTCACCAACGTTATTTTGCTCGTGCGTTGTCCAGTGTAATCCCTTATCCAAGGAAATGTCTTCCCTTCCAAGGACAGAGGATTGGGATGTCTCTGCTGTCCCAATGGAGCAGCATCTTCATGTCACACTGTCCTCAGCAAGCTCAGAAACTCTCCAGGTTCCTACCAAAGCTGTGGATCTCCTTCCAATGTTCCATCCAGAGGTGCCTGTGCTGACCCTTCCCTGCTCAGCACCACCTGGACCACTGTGGGAATGTCAAGTGCAAGGCACTCCCTGGCTTTATTAGAGCTGCATTTCTGACTGATGAAAGCTTTATTTCCCAGATTGGAAAATATAAAACCCCTGGGGTTTCCAGCCACAGCCGGTGCTATATTTAGAAACTTTTAAATCACTGCAAGCTCTAGGTTCGAAGGGGTTGTTATAGAACGTGTGTGTGTATTTATATGTGTGTGTGTTTGGGTTTTATTGTGGAAGATCAGTCAACAGGGATTTTGTGGGTCTTCTTGGCAATGATGGAGTAATTAAAGTGCATTTTGAGGAATGGTGGGGGGGAAAAGTGCTGAGAACCAAGAGGAGAAGAAATGGAGGAGGTTAGGGAGTTACTGAGAATGACTTCACTAATCCCTCTTCCCTTGCTGCTCTTGCAAACCTCAGTCTTTACCTCACAAAGGTGGAAAGCTGCCAAGGGAAAGAATCTCATTAAGATTACACCAAGCCCTCCAGTCTTTGCTGGAATACATTAAAAGCCAGAAGAGCACCCAGACCGCCCTGGAAGGTTCTAAGCAGTGCCTGCAGTGACTCGTCCAGGAAGATTCCCCCATTGTCCCATATTTTCCAGCCTGCCAGACAAGTGAGGGTTTTGCAGGATCTAAGTGTGTGTACCTATACATGTGTGTGTGCCCTAGCAACAGGATCCGTCCTGCTTTCAGGGTTTCCATGTCAGCCAACTGCAGTAAGTGCAGTCATCAGCAGTGACAAGAAATCCCAGAGATATTCCCAGCACTGCCAGCTGAAATCCTCTGTTTTAAGTCCCCTAATTTTGGAAACTTGCCTTCCTTCTCTGAAGTTTTGAATCCAGCTTCCCATAATTAGGTGAGATGGTGAGAATCTATTTTTCTTTCCAGGCTTATGATTTTTCAGCCAGGTTCCCTCCTTTGGGGAGGGAGCTTCCCAAAGTGACTTCCCCTTCTGCCAAGTGCAGATATTTGAGAGTGTACAATCCCAAATTAGCATATGCTTGTGTTTGTGTGTGTATTTGGTCTGTCTGGTCGTGTCCACTGGAGGTAGACACAGAACTCCTCCACATCTGTGAGCAGCATCCCTTGCAGGCCCTGCCAAGGGCGCAGTGGAACATCAGGACACTCGGGAAGAACATGTGCTGCTGTGGAAAGCTGCAGTTACTGGTCATGCTGGAACAGCACGTAGGTGTGTGGGGAAATACAGTTTTCCAGCAGTAGGGAGGCTTGTGGGAAAAAGAGTGGAGTTCAAACTTCAGCTTGGATCTGACTCTGCTGGGATGTGATTCATTTACTACAAAGTCACTGCTGGAGGTAGAGAGAATGGATGAATTCCGTGCCAAGCTGTTCCATTTTCATTTCCATCACGGAACTGGTTTGATTTTTAGCTTCATCTCTGCTTTCAGATACCAACCCAGAGCCAGATCAGGAGAGCCGCTTTGGAGGATCTCCTGTCAGCAGAACCTGACCACTGCAGGTGCTGCTGTGGGTACAGAAGCTCTGAAGAGAATTTGCAGAGTCCTCCATGCACAGCTTCAGCTGTGAGCACACTGCAGGGAATATCGTAACTCATGGAATGGCTTGGATTGGAAGGGACCCTAAAGCTCTTCTCATTGCCATGGGCAGGGACACCGTCTGCTTCAAGCCCATCCAGCCTGGCCTTGGACACTGCCAGGGATCCAGGGGCAGCCACAGCTGTCTGGGCACCCTGTGCCAGGGCCTGCGCACCCTCATAGGAAGGATTCCTTCCCAATATCCCATCTAAACCTACTCCATGTCAGTCTGAAGCCATTCCTGCTTGTCCTGGCACTCCAGGCCCTCATCAATATTCTCTCTCCATCTTCCCTCTAGGCGTCTTCAGGCCCTGCAAGGCCACAGTGAGGTCACCCCAAAGCTTCTCCTCTCCAGGCTGAACAATCCCAGCTCTCCCAGCCTTTCCTCCCAGCAGAGCTGCTCCATCCCTCTGATCCCCCTGGAGCCTCCTCTGGCCTCTCTCCAGCAGCTCCAGGTCCTTCCTGTGCTGGGCCCCCGGGGCTGGGGCAGCTCTGCAGGTGGGGTCTCACCTGAGCACAGGGGCACAGGGGCACAATCCCCCTCCCCTGCTGCCCACATTGGGGCTCAGCCCAGGGCAGGGGGTTCAGGGCTGGGGCAGGTCCAGCTCTCCCCCACAGCACCCCCAGGTCCTTCTCCCAGGGCTGCTCCAGCTGCTCATCCCAGCCTGGATTGATCCCAGGGGCTGCCCTGACCCAGGAGAAGCTCCAGCACTCGGCCTGGTTAAACCTCATGAGGTTCCCATGGGCCACTGCTCGAGCTTGTGTAGGTCCCTCTGGATATGATGAGTGATGAGAAGAAGGAACACATAATTAGCAGAAAGCTCTTCTGATCTTTGCTCGGCAAGTTCCGTGTCCAACGATTTCCTTCAGATTTGGAATTTCTGTGTCCTTGCCCACGAGTTTTGCTGCAATATCCCGAATATTTCATATGTGTTGCTGCTGAGCTTGGCTCCTGGCATGGGAAACTCTGACAAGCTTTTGCCTCAGCCACACATAGCCAGACAATTAGCAGGAAGGGAGAGGGAGGGCAGGGCAGGGAAGGAATAGGTGTGCTGAGCCCTGGAGCTTTCCTGCTTTTATAACGTGTCCTTCCCTTAGCAACGGGGGGATTTACACACAGACACCCCCCTGGAATCGCCATGTGTTGGTTAAGGTATCACCTCTAGCAAAGGCTTGTCTCTTAAATTAAAAATTTGCTACCTTTTTATTTATTTTGCGCATGCCAAGGGCGTGAGTCAGCGCTGTGCAGGCAGGTTCCCCTGGACTGGTTCTGATTAGAGCCTGAGTAATGGAGCAGAGAGTCTGGAGTGGCTCCAACCGGATTCCACGATGTCTCGACTTAAATGTAGTTAAAAGTCCCAGACCCAGTGGTTTCGTTTATTGCAGTGGACTCTCACCTTGGCTTTGGAGTGTCTACATCTCCCTAGCTAGGATGAAAATTGGAGCCCAGATTTCCCCATGCCTTTGCTAATACATACTTAAAGTCAAATTAATTACCATGATTCATTTCAGAGTTAACTGCATTATATATCAGGAATATTATTACTAGTTACAGTAATACCACAGACTGCTTCTATTCAGAAAACCATGATTTGTGTGAGTTCATTAATGGACACTGTCTACCTCTAAAATTACCATTCCTCTAAAATAGTTAGATTCACATCAGATGTTGCCAGTATCAGACATATCAGATGTTGTTACAGTAAAATGATCTGTTCTGAGACATTGGTAGGTACTGAACAAACTTATTCCACCTATTTCCTCTCCTAAAATTGTGACTCTGCTTTTTATGCAACTCATCAACCGACTCACTGTGGCTGCAGACTGAAGTTTTTAAAACAGAAAACAACAAAAATTAAAGTCCTCCTTGTTTGTTCTACCTAGAAGTTTATATCCCTCTATTTGTATGCTTAAACTACCTTTAGGAACCTCTTAAATGCTGGACAAGCCTTTTAGCAAGCACAGGGTTCATCTGAATAAAGAAACTCTGAAGATTCAGATAGAATTGATGTCTTAGGAGTTTAAAACTGTGTCACTGTTAGAGATAAATCAGAAGCTGCATTTAAAAACAGAATTCCAAAGAGATCAAAGACCAATTTGAGATCGAAGCCAATGCTAGTATTAGTCACACCTTTTGGTTTTGCTAGACCAGTGCTGGTCTTCTACTGCTTTGGATGAGCCCAATCTTTTAGGAGAGAGCCTCCCTGGCTTGGTTATCATTCCCTCCTCTTTTTTCTTGCAGCATAAATGACAAGGTCACTGGGAGTCTGTTTTGTTGGAGGATGTTCCTGACACATAAAACTCTCTTCAGCCAGTTCAGTGCTCCCTGTTCCACTTTAGAGGAGGGTATTCCCTACCTCCCACCCTGAAAACCTGATACCCAGTGGTTGATGTCTGATGTCTCTGGGTTTAAAAGTTTTAACAGCTTGCAGTGAGGACTTTTATTCATTTTATACCATCATGAATGCAGGAGCAAAGTATATTCACTTTGTAAATCCTACTAATGCTCCAAAGGCTTCTCTCCTCTGCAGAGAGGATGACATTGAATTTTTTTGAATTGCTAGAAAGAAATCCTTCCCATATCTGTGAGGTGTGGAGATTAAAAGGAGGAAATTCCATTGAACTCCAGTCAGAATTTTTTGTTTGTGACTTTGGGGTAGAATTTCACCTTGAAACCAGACAAATTTCTTCAGTTCCTGGGTACTTTGTCTTCACAGTCAGTGTTAAATTTTAATAGGGCGAGTGATGGCCCAGCTTGGTGTTATCATGTAGACACAGCCTACCCAAACCAGTGAGACACTAGAAATACATCACCCATTTAGGGGATTTTATACATTTAGAAGACTGATGTATCTTTTCCTTCCTGCTTTATGGAAGCACTTTGGAGACTGTTTTTCCTTAGAAATTGGGTGGAAAACAGAGATTCTCCTGTGGAAGAGGAAGTAGAGCTGTGAACTCTTCTGTCACAGGAGTGCACGGTGGTGTGAAATGCAGAGGTAAAAAATTTAGCAATTTAAACCCAAACTGAGGGAGCTCAGCAGTGCTCCCGTCCACAGCCCTGCAAGATCAGGATTCCTGAGCTCTCTATTCCATTTGTTAGAGTCAACTGGTGCAAAACCACATGGGACTTTTTTTATAGCTGGCAAAATAAATTTCCTTTAATAACTGATAACTCAGAATAGCAGGAGTTTAGAGGCATTTTCGTAATTCCAACTCCTAATGTGTGTCCTGTTGATTTTGATTTTTTTTTAAGAAAAAGGCAGTTTGCCTTAGAGTTGAATGCAATTATTATATCTGAGATGAAGCTTTTTGCTATTTGCAGCCATGAAAATATCCCCAGAGCCATTCCACCGGAGTGAAAGGAAATGGAACAATCAGGGTCACTCAGCTGATGTGGATTTAAAAAGAATCAGCTAAAGAATGACCTCCATGGAGCTGCCATTCTTGAGATTAAAGAAATGCTGAAACCTCTGGAAGAACACAGTAGTTTAGAAGTTCAAATAACTATTTGAAACAAATTGAGTGAAGTTGATGAATTTTCAAGATCCTTGGCCTCTATAAATGCGTGCAGTTCTAACAATGCCACTGAGTCTGTCACTCCCTCCCAACTGCATTGATGTCTTATCACAGTAATGCCACCAGCAGTTCCAAAACTTGACTTCTGGAACCTCAGGCTGTGTGGTTTTACTGCCCTGACAAACTGGGAAATGTGTTCTCCAGCCCCTCAGAGCACTGTCACAATCACCAACTGCTAAAGATTTTGGAACACATCAATACTTGTCCCAGGCAGCAAAGATTTGATTGTTGGGGGTTTGGTTGGTTTGTTTGTTTTGGTGATGCTCTTGTGGGATTTTTTTTTCCTTTTGTAGATTAATCAAGAATTATTCCTTTGGTTTTTTCAGGATAAAATGCCATTGTGCCAAACGATCACAAGTTTTCTTGTTCCACAGAGTTTCCAGTGTGGCCAAAAGCCCTGCATGGAAATTTCTAGGAATTATTTACACCCATGACTGTTTGCACTTCTTTTTTTCCTCCTAATTTAGTGGCTTAGTCAATGTATCAAGGGCATCAAGCTTGATCACCATAATGGATCTTTAATTAGTGTTCTAACGAGATGCACTTTCAAAAAGCTGGGATCCAAGTCATCATTAACTCGCTTCTGGGGGCCCTTCAGAAAATCCTGGAATCATTAAGGCTGGAAAAGAGTTCCAGAATCATTGAATTCAACCTTGCCTGGTTTCGAAGCAGCTGTTGGGCTTAGCAGAAAAATAAAGTCCAATTTCTGGACATACAGAAATATCTCAGTGCAGCTGGAGGCAGAGAGATAAAAGTAGAAGTTTGGGAGGGAGAGATGAGGTGGGGAAAAGAGGTGGGGAAAAGAGCTCATAAAAAGCCTTTTTTTTTTTACAGGGGGCAGGGATCAGCTATTTTGAGTCCTGCGTAGTTTGGTAAGAAGCTGCTGCTGTTGTACAATAAATGTAAATGTGTGGTTTCCAAGGGGAATCTTCACTGGAAGTTCTTAAGCTGGAGTTTGATGCTGTGGGGTTTTGCCCTGGACGCCACAGGATTTCTTCTCTTGGGAAAACAACACCACAAAAAAGCAAATACTCCCGCACGCCCCTAAAAAAGAGAAGGCAAATTTTAAAAGCCCCACAGGAATATCTATTTATAGGGGTGCTTTTTTTCTACCACAAAGTTATTTATGCCCCTTCTTGAGATGTCCTCAAGCTCTGAAGGCCTGTAAAGAGCAATGAAAGTCGATCCTTGCTTTTGACAATGTTGTTTGGCCATTTTTAGTCCCTTTTGGCAAGTGCAACTTTGCTGCCTGGGCAGCACAAACAGTGCCCGAGTCAGGAGGACACTTATAGAAACTACAAATTCTCAGTGTATGTGAGGTCCTGGAGATTGCATGGTTATAACCACAAATGTTATCTCGAAAGGGTTCATTTTCCCCAGTCAAAACTGATTTGGGATGAAGTAAATGGAGTGATTTCAGTGTGGTAGATAAAGTCCCATAAAACTCCTCACTTCTGGGTGAGAAGCTGTGGTGTTGTTTATCAGAAGATAACTGCCTGGGCTTCCAGTTGATATCTTGCCTGTGGAAAAACAATTATTATTGTTGGCTTCCCAGCTCCTCTCTTGCTGTGGGGCAGCACACCCAGGAGAGACTCTGGGATTTCTCTGCCACATTATCTGGTGAGTAATTGTTGTGCCAAATGAACCAACAGGAGGATGATTACATAGAGAAATTATACAAATATCTGTGTTTAGGGACACAGCTGAGAGGTGTTGAAAAGCCTAATTGAAAAAGAGGGTTTGGAAAATATTAGGTGGTGCAGAGGGAGGGGTCTACTATGACTCTTATGAAGGAAAGTAAAGATATAGAGGAAAAGTCTGAAAAAATACAATTTTGATGGGGCTTTGTTTTTTCACAGCACCTGACCTCCAAACCTGGACAGAAGTTCTTTTCTAACACCCTGTACAACTCTTTATCCTTTACTGGAAGAATTCTCAACCATTCCAAGTGTGTGGGACTGTTTGGGCTATTTAAGAAGATTTTAAGAACTGACAATCAAACTGTTTTCCTCCTCTCTGGGACCCTGATTCTCGTTGTAAAGTTCAAATAAAAGAAAAAAAAATCTCTACTGGTTTACAAATGTGCCACATCTCTAACATGTCAAACATGTGACATAATCACTTCCAATCCTTCCTGATCTGCATATGTGTGTATATATGTGACTAGAAATAGTTTTGCGCCTGAGAAGTCTTCGTTTATCCAAAAGGTGTATTCTTGGAGAGGGAGAAGAATCAGTTTCAGTGGCATTTCATACAGAATTTTTGTTTCCTTGAAACACTCCTGGCAAGCTCTGTGTCATGCTGGGATATTTTGTTACTGCTTTTTTTTTTCATGGCATTGCAAGGATTAATTCTGCAGAGACAGATGTTCAGGTGGTGCAGTAATGAGAGGGTAAAATGGCTGCAGAAAGAGAATTTAATGAAATTAGGTGCAAATGTAACCTGTCAGATAACAGATGTCTTCATCACAGCCCTTAGCATGTGGTTACCACGGCAGGAGCTCTGTTTTCTTTGGTGAGGAAAAACTCATTAGAATCCCTATTTTGTTTCTTCAGAGATCTTAATTTCAGCGGTTCAAGTCTCTGAAGGAGTTTCTGTCTTTCAAGATCTACTTCTTGTGTTTAAAGCTGCTGGAAGTGGTGCCAAGGAACATCGAGGAACAGGAAAAAGACGAGGGGATCCTGTTCTGTTAAGTTGCTGGGACTGTGTGATGATGTTCTGGTTAAAGCTCTTCTCAGCAGAGCCCACAAGCTAGAGAAGCCCCTCAGCAGCGTGTGGAGGCTGTGCATCCACTCAGCTGTTAATTTAAATCATATTGAAAACAGGCTCTTAGCAGTTGTGATATAAGAAAACATAAAATCCAGCTTAAAGGCAGAGTTCAGAAAAATTATTTGAACTACAGAGGGTTTGGCTGGCAAACAGGGAAAGAATTAGGAACAAGCTGTTTCTTGCCTTTCTATTTTTATCGCTGGGAGCAGATGTGAATTTTCCGTGAATGGTTTTAATGAATCTTTTTCTCAAACCACGGTTGCTGCAGTGTCAAAGTGTTTGTGCTTGGTCAGCCTCCCGGTGCTTTCACAGTAGTGAACAGAAGTACATTTTAAGGCTGCCTTGTGTATCTGCTTGAGCCGATTTTCCATCCTGGATTTTTGGGTTTCGCTCATCTTTAGTCCAACAGATGTTTCAGCTGTGGAGCAAAACTTTAAATATTTATCCCGACCTGGAATGAAAGCAATTTAGGTTTTTTTTTTTGCTCTTGTGAGTGGTTCCCTGCTCTCAAAACCTCTGCAGGACTGGGGGGAAATGGGAGTTTTAGATGCACGAGGTCAGGTTGGGGTAAGGATGAAGCTCCAAGGTGCAATTTTACTTCTTGTGATGAGTCCCAGGAATCCCTTCCTAGATATGACAGGGATAAAGATGGATTTTGTCTCATGGCAGCAGCTCCTTTGTGGGCAAGTGTTGGCGTGCAGCTGCTTTAAAACTGGAGTAGACTGGACACGCGACTCGGGGTCACCGTGGGTGCAGGTGAATGTTCATTAATGAAGATTAATGAAGACTGATGAAGATTAATGAAGATTAATTAAGCCTCCGCGCCTGCATGTGCTGTCCGCGACGGGGAGCCGGTGGCAGCCGCGCTCGGTGTTGCAGCACCGCGGACAGCGCCCTTCGCCCGGAGCGCGGCCGGAGCGCGCGGGGGCACCGCCGGCCCTGCCCGTCACCTCCGCAGCCCCTGCTCGGCCCTTCCCACAAAGCGGGCTCTGCTTCCTACACTCTTGACGAGATTCATGGATGATTTCTGTTGTCTGGCGAACGCAGGGTGTCATTTTTTCTCCTGCCCCTGGAAGCAATTTTACGCTGAACAGCGGGTTGATAATTTACTTCAGTGTGTAGCTGGAAGGTGCAGTGAGGTTGGTGTCAAGGTCTTCTCCTCGGTTAAGTGACGGGATGAGAGGGAATGGCCTCAAGTTGTACCAGGGGAGGATTAGATGGGATATTAGGAAAAAATTCTTCACTGAAGGAGTGGTCACACATTGGAACGGGCTGCCCAGGGAAGTGGTGGAATCACCATGCCTGGAAGTGTTCAAAAAACACATGGACGTGGGGTAAGAGACGGTGATCTGCCTCACGATCATCGCCAAGGACAGAGACTGAACACAGGAGTCCTGGCCTGGCTGAGGTGGGATGTCTGCCAAGTGTTGCCTGCGGGTGTGCCCGCTGGGAACTGGTACGCATTCCTGAGGAAAATTAGTGCAGGTCCCAATGGACTGTGCCGTTCTTGCTGCCCAGGCGGGAAGGACTGCGCTGAAGCGGAAAGGAACGACCTGTCCTGTACATCTCTCCGGTACACCTGTCTTGTACGTCTGTCCTGTACCTGTTTCCCAAAGCAACAGGCCCCATAACAACGGCTGTAGATTTCCCAGCCTCTTGGCCAGTTGCCCCTCGCTTCTGAAAAGGACTATAAAGGGACTTTCTGAAATAACTGAGCCCGAGATCTCCCCACGGAAAGAAGACGGATCTATTGGCGGAAGACCACGAGGACTTCGTGTCATCCGTTGGTGGCTATTGCTCCCTCTTTTTCTTCCTCTCTACTTTGTGTTTCTTTATCTCTCTGTCTCTTTCTCTCTTCTACTGCATTACTGTGTTGTGGGCCCTTAATAAAGGTGCATTGTTCTGATTAACACTGAAATCTCTTGTGTCCTTTTACACTCTGAGATCGATAAATGAACCATCACGACCCTCGCTTGCATTAGCAGATCGTGACACATGGCTCTTGGACCTGTGGCTGAATGGCGAACATGGCAGTGCTGGGTTAACAGCTGAACTCTATTTTAGAGACCTTTTCCAACCTGAAGGATTCTACAATTTATCGGAAAGGGATATGGGTAGAAGAACGGGCATTCTTCAGGGGGTAAAATCTTATTTGGAAAGAGTTCACCTGCAGGGATAGTTCATTGTTGGGGTTTTAGTTTAGTCTTAGGTTTTCCTGTTAAAGGAATTTTCTCCCCTATGCATGTTGCTAGGGGACAAATAGCTGTACTTAAGAAAGACAAAAAGGGGAGTGGGGCGGGCCTGGCTACTCCTTTGTCTACACCTGGGTGTGGGGGCAGTTCGCTCTGAGCGTCCGGAGAGAGAAGCTGCAGAGAAAGGAGCTGCTGCTTCTTTCTTTTGGCCGTTCTTTCTTCCTGCTGGAAGCAACGCCGGGACCCCAAAAGCCGCTTTCCCTGCCCTGCTGGAGACCGAGCTGTGGCT
Source organism: Corvus cornix cornix (assembly GCF_000738735.6). Lineage (NCBI taxonomy): Eukaryota > Metazoa > Chordata > Aves > Passeriformes > Corvidae > Corvus > Corvus cornix. The sequence goes on from NC_046346.1 coordinate 8,382,986, forward strand.
GCCCTGCCCCGCTGCTGCTTCGAGCTTTCGCTACGTTGTAGCCCTGCTCACCCTGCCTGCCTGGGCCTCCGTGGGTTTTTCCCATCTGGATACATCTCGTCTGCCACCCGGGATTTGCGTTCGTCCCTGCTGCTCCAGCCTGCCGTTCTAGCCTGCTGTTCCTGAGAGCCCGGGATCAACTGCCCAGGGGTTTGTGAAGCCTTTGTCCCATCCCTTCCCGGGATCCCAGGGCACCAGTGCCGCGTGCTCCCCGAGCTCGCTCCGAAGCGCCCCCTGCAGCCGCGGGGGAACCATCGCACCTGCCCTGCTCACCGGGAGCCCCCAGCGCCCCTGCCGGCTGCGAGCGGAACTGCACCCAAGGGGAAAGGGCCTGACAGCCGAGAAGGCTGGCACTGGGTTTGTGATTGCTGTTACTGCCAGAGTTGTTGTTGTTTTGTTTGACTGGTTATATACATATATATATAAAGTAAAGAACTGTTATTCCTATTTCCCACATCTTTGCCTAAAGGCCCTTGATTTCAAAATATAATAACTTGGAGGGAAAAGGGGTTATATCTGCCACTTCAAGGGGGGCCTCTGCCTTCCTTAGCAGACACCTGTCTTTCAAAACCGAGACATTCATGAAGTAAAAAGGTTCACATGCAGATGGACTGACTTGCAGAGCTTGTCTTCTATTGAATTAACCCCATCTCCATTTAGCTGTTTCAGGGAGCCGTGTGCTGAGTGCTGTGGAGAAATTTGGGGTTGTTCATGACTGATTCCTGAATTGACCCATGAGGAATTTAAGCTCCTTGTTTAAAAATTGCTGGCCCTACGGCAAAACTCCTCATGATAGCTCTGAATATTCTCTGTAGTCATCAGCCCAGCCCTTTGTTTGAAGCTCTTCCTCTGAATGGGAAAAGTTAAGGACTTTTCTATGGCAAAAATGACTGGGATATGTAAAATGTTTTGGTTGGGAGTGGAAGGGCTTCGACTTGGTCATCCTTGCAGTATTTTGTGGTAAAACCCTACTGCTCCATGGCTTTGGGTAAATTGTGACCACCTGGGCCGAAATGCAGCCTGAGGAACAAGTCAGGGCCTCCCATTAAACAAGGGCCGTCCTGACACAGTTTGGCATAATTCTGTTTTTAAATATGCTAATTCTGCGTTCATGTGCTTCCCCAATTTATCAATGGCTTGGTACTACACATAAGTCCATGTATTATTACATTTTGGGGTTCACCAGGTCCAGTGTGGAGTATTTTTGTCTCAGTAAGGAGTTCCAGCCCTTCTTCATGCCTCACCCTTCCAATGCATCCATTTCCTGCAGCACTGCAGTCCCAGATTTTGTGCGGCTGCTTCATGTGTGGCCTCTTTTGGAAAACAACACAGCCAAAAGGTTATAATTCACTTTTAGGTATCATCCATGTCCCTGTTTTGTACTGACGTTGTGGGCTTTGGCTTATTTTTCATTAAATCTCCTATTTTCTCTTTGTCTTCTTTGGCAGCAAATGGGAAATACTTGCTGCGAAAATGAATCTTGATTTTTAGGTCCAAATTTTGTCTTGTGTTCCAGGACACAATGTTCCAAAATTATGAGGTTTTGGTTCTCTTTCATTCATTTTAATCCCCAACACATGTCACTTTCTCCATAAAATTCTGCTAAAAACTTGTAATGGGCTTGTTTTGCCATTTGGTGGCAAAATAAATTAAATGTGGCTGTTGGATTCAGCTGGCAACCAGCTCAAGAGGGAGACCCTATTTCCATCAACTGTTCCCTGTTATTGTAGCTTCTTCAAACCTCTTAATAATTTTATAGATAAGCGAATGAAGGATGCCTCCAAAATGGCCCAAGAAGAGCCATCAACATCAACATCAACTTGTTTTGTCTTCCTGAGAGATGTTTCCTGAGCTATGGACTTGGTTTCCCTCACCAAGATTAGGAAGCTGTAGGAGAGAAGAGATAACGTTGTCTCTTTCTCTGCTGATCTTTTTAAAGATATTTTAACTGGTTTAATTAATATTGGTTGTTACGGTGATCTGCCAGAGGTTTTTTTGTATCCTGAGCCCTGAACTGGTCAGACTGGAGGGATCAACATCTGTCCCTGGCTGCAGGGAGGGCTCCGAGCAGGGCCCAGGCTCTGCTCCATGGGGGCCAGCAATGGCACCAGAGCAACGGGCAGGGACTGATCCCAGAAAGTTCTCCCTGGGCACAGGAGGCAGAACTTCTGCCCTGGGCAGTGCCTGAGCCCTGAACAGAGGCCAGGGAGAGCGAGGAGTCTCCCTCAGCGGGGATATTCCAGAACCATCAGGACACAATCCCATGCCCTGTGCTCTGGGATGGCCCTGCTGGAGCAGCAATGTGGGACCAAATGCCGCTCTGTGGTCCCTTCCAGCCTGTCCCATCCTGGGATTCTGTGACTCTGTCACGCAGAACTGGGATCTCATTCCCACACAGCCAGAGCACGGGCAGGGAACAGCTCAGTAACGTGACGGGGGGGTTCTGGTCCAGCACAGAAGTGTAGGAAAAGCTGAAGCCCATGTCGAATTTTGAAGAGGTAAACTGAGGCACTGATGGGGGATTTCAACAACAGCAGTGGTGATAATTCAATACTACAGCTTTTACATAGAAAATTACATTTTTAATATGGTTTTGTGACTTAAAATCCCTGTGTGACTTTGTTTTCTTAAGCTGAATGCTGATTTCTGGATTCCCGTTCTTTCCTGCACTCCTGGGGATCCTGCACATGGACAATGGAGAATGCAGCCCAACCTGTGTGTCTGCTTTGACCCCAGCCTCCCCAGCAGCCATCCTGCTCACCCTTTCCAGCCTGACACATTCCTATATTCCAGGAATCTCCAGTTCTTGGCTCTACAGGTGCCGTGCAAGCCAAAGAAGGGCTCCAGGGCTAACCCACTGCAGTTGTAGAAGGGAAAGTTTAATTAAAAAGCCTGCAGCAAAAATCCCTCACTCCTACAGGCTGGAAACTGGGAAGGGAAATGAAATTGGGCTCGAGTTCCTTGTGGTTTCTTGTTTTTCACGTAGGGAGATGCACTCAGGCCGCTGAGCTGGCACTGGGGGTTGCTGCCAGGTAAGAAGCCCTGGGTCTGGCTGGGTGCCATGGGAGCTGTCTGTGTTGTGTTTGGCCACAGCAGCAGAAAATAGCGTGTTCCAGGCAAAAAAAAAAGCCGACCAAACATCTTCTGGTGCGAGGTGATTGAAATCACTGGCATTAGGCACACGGTGAACTCGAGGCAAATTTAGAATATGTGAATTATTTGAGGTGGAAGTTTTTGAACGCCGAGCAAATGTTAATGTGTCAGCCCAAATCCTTCCTAAGGTAGGAAAGTATTACTTGCTGTCTTCATTTCACCGGCTGGAAAATTGTAATTTCAAGGGCTTCAGCCTCCGTAATCTTGACATAAACTGGAACTAATTCTGTTTTTGTGGTGTTGCTCCTTGTTGGTGCTGATGTAGGTGAAATTTGAAAGCAGCTTTCCCTTTCCTGCCAGGGAGAACTGGGACAGCTTACACAAGCAGATGAATCTCCAGGAAACAATGGTGTGGTACCTGTTGATATTGGCAAAAGTGCTCAAGTTTCATTCAAAATACGGGGCTTTATTCACTGCTGCTTATTCTGCCCGTGCAGCCTCTGCCTGGGCGATTACTCTTTGCCAGCTTCAGAACTCAGCAGGTCTATAAAAGCATCTGTCAGCAAATAAAAAGCCAGGCTCTGAGGAAAATGTTTTAAAAGTGTGTCTGAAGCCTGCTGGAATCAGCCTGCTGGAATTTGCATTAGATTCCTTTTTAGTTGCATCAGCTGGGAATATATTGTGACTGCCTGACACTTCCCATTTACTGATGCTGAATGGAATCCTGATGGAGAGGGGTTTTAATAGAGATGTCACCTATTCAAAGGACAGCGTTTGACAAATGCTGTCAAGCGTTTTTACAACAATTACTTTGTACAAAGCTTTTTATGCAGACAAATCCCAAGGTGCTTTACATTAATCTTTTTTTGGGGGGGAGGGGAAGGAGGAAGAATTGGCATTTGTTCTTGCCTTTAATCATTTGAAACCCTTTGACATTCTGTCTCATGATGAAAGGCCTTCTTTGAGGCATGCCAGGAGAAGGAAAAGCTCATTTTGTGTACAGGGTGTTGTGGAGCAATCATTTACTCCATAATGCAGCCAGGTAGGTTCTGTTGGGTTCTTTTGCCTCTGTTGTTGATTAATAAATTATATTTGTGCTTAGAATGAACAGTGGATGGGGATATGTGACTTTCTTTCAGGAGATGAAATGATATATACATTTATATACCTCCACTATACAGACTGTCCTGCTTAAACACATCAAACACTAAAATCAATTTTACAAACAGCTCACTGGAAATGGCTAAAAAATAGAGCAGAAAACAAAGCAACATCATCTACCACCCCCTGAAATTCAAATGTCACCTCTTATGAGGAACATGCTTAGAGCCTGTAAGATCACAATGTTCAAGATGAATAAATCAGCAAGTTTTCCTGGGACTTGACCCATAAAAACTGCAGTTAGCCCAGAGGGAAGAGTGTTCTCAGTTGAATAAGGTGTTCTGGGCACCTCTCTGAATGCCAGCCCAGGGCCCTGGAGATATTTAGGGGCTGAATTTGCTGCTGTGAATGATGAAAAGGTGGTTAAGAACTGGTTTGGCTCAGGTTGTTGTTGCTTTGGGGGAAAGCTTTGCAGTGCTGCTGAAGACCTCAGTGGAGAAAGCAGGAGGGGATCAGATATGAGCAGAGAGGGGAAACACTCCAGTAGTTTTTTTACCCCCTCATTTTAATCCATTCCGTGCTTCTTGCAAATATTTGATGCCTTTTTTGCCATATATAACATAACTCTACCAGAGGAGGACTTGAGTGGTAGTAGATTCCCAATTGCTGCAGAGACAACCAGAGAAAAGTAAAAATTACCACGTGAAATCACTGTTTTAAAGAGAAACTCGGATTTTTTATATATACATATATATATATATAAAATATGATTATGTTTTATTAATATTAGCAAGGAGCTGACTCTCCCATGAGGAAAGAAAGGGTTAATGCATTGATACACAAGGGGGTTGTGTCACCTTAAGTGTGTCATGTAGTCAAAGCTGCATTTTCCAAGGAGCTGTTTATCCAACATGCCCTGAGACACCAAATCCTGCCAGTTCACTGGGCGTAATCACCTGAAACAGCAACAACTCCCCTGCGTGGTGAACTCTCTTTCCTTGGAGTGATGATCCCAAGTTTTTCCAGCACAGAGGAATTGCTGGCTCAACATCTGCTGTGTCTTGCCCATTGAATATGTGTAATATTCCAGTCTTAATTTTAGGATAAGATTATTTTTTTCCTCAGAGGGACCAAGGAAGCTGGCCCCATCCCTGGAAGTGCCCAAGGCCAGGTTGGATGGGGTTTGGAGCAAGCTGGGATAGAGGAAGGTGTCCCTGCCCGTGGCAGAGGATGAACTTTAAGGTCCCTTCCAGCCCAAACCGTTCCACGATTCTATGAAGATGTCTTCCTAAAACTTCATTTTGTCCTTAAATTAACATTCCATCACTTGATAACTAAAGAATTTACTTAGTAGTACTAAGTACCCACAACAACCTCGAGCTCCCATTTGACGTTTGAGCAATCCCAGGTTGTTCAGATTTGTGTTAAATCAGTGTGAAATCAGCTGAACTGTCAGGATGCTCCAAGATTAGCTGAGATGTTGTGAGTTTGATGTCAGTGAGAATGTGATCCAAAGGAGCAGTTGGAGCTGATATAACGAGCTACTAGAAAGCTGTTGATTCACTGATATATTTTATTGTAAAACCCCTCACCCAGTTTTGGGTTGAACCCACCCTGAGGGTGTGGACAAGGCCCCTGCCATGATCTGATGGAGCTGAGCCTGCTGACCTCCACTAAAGGCAAAACAGGAGAAATCCCTGATTATAGCCACTTAAAGGAAAGCACAACTAAAATACTGGGAGAGACATTCCAGAACTGTGTCATTTTTTGTCGAGGAAAGAAGGTTTAGAAAATCTTCTGTCATCAGCATTTAATCCTATAAATATTTAAATGTCAGCCCTCCTGGGAGGAGAGAAGTCCTGCTTTCTGAAATGGGGTTATGCCAGAAAGATGATATTTAAATTTTTGCTAATGCTGTACTCTAATTTGATCTTTTTCTGCCTCGCTGGTTAAATTGACTTTCTGTAAGAAAAATAGAAATTCAGCCCACATCTCCCAAAGGTTTTTCTAACAGCATTTAAAGATAATACAAAAATAATCCGAACTAAATACCAGAATTGAAGGCTGTGGAGTTTTCCAGGGGTGTCACACAACTCCGCCAGTTTTTCAGCTACAGATTTTTCTTTGAGTGTGTGGAGAATGAAGTTTTTTTACAACCTCAACTCCTCATTCTGATGCTGAGTTGTTTTAATGAGCATAGAACCTTTTCCTGATTGTCTGTTCAGATGGGGAGAACCAACACTGTTCATGGAACGTCTGTTTTAGACAAGACTTGTTGTTTCAAAACAATGTTTTAAGACTTCATTTTCTACTAGAGTTCCAAATATAAAGCCACACATTCTGAAAGAAAAATCTTATGAGGCAGGGATGAAACCAAGTCTTTGAGGTTAAATGAATTACTGTACTTAAATATATTCTGTACCTTTTGACCACTGGACTCAGAAGTCCAGAATGTGGTAATTGAAGACTTTTTTCTGCTTTTTCTCCCTCCAAAAGTTCAGAGGATCAAATAAAAAGTTTACTGAAATGCGTTTCTGGGAATGTGGATCAGTATTTTGTTTGTTTAACTTCAGTTCTTCAGCAGTTATTTGGCTTTTCAATTTTTTTTCCCTCTAGAAATGCTGGGGATTCTGAGTTGTGCTGAAATAGCATCACAATGAAATAAAAGTTGCCTTTGACAACTCTCTCTTCACATGGCCCAAAAGCCTTTTCCTCCTTTCCTTTTGACCATATTTGTCCTGGAAGAACACAATCCCTTTTTGTTTTGCTGACTTTGGGGTTTTCTTGGATGTTGTGTCTGACCTTGTTTACTCAGAGAGAGGAAGAAATCCTCAGTAATTCTCTTTTGGTCATTTCTGATGGACAATGACTCCTGTGTGTCAGGAATTCCAGCTGAGGAGGACTGGCTGCATTACTGACCTTCATACCCTGCTGTAATTTTGAGAATTGCTGCCTTTACAGTGCTGAGGCAACAGGGCTTTCCTTATTCCATTGTTTGAACTGGGGAATGAAGGACTTAAAGGCTTTTATGCCTTCTGCAGAAAAGTTTCCGAGAAATTCCATTTTCTCAGGCACTTGGGATATAATAGAAGCAGCAAAAGTGAGTCTGAACTGGTTTTAAGAGAAGAAATAGATATTTGAAGGGACGTGAGGAATGAACTTGTGGTTGTGGAGGTCAGACTTGAGTATGGGAGAGGACAGGAATTTATTTATAGCCAAAATGTTGAAGATATCAGGAATATGTATCATAAATAAAGAAGGTAAAGGGATAAATAGATAAAGGGAGCTGGTAAAATAAAGAATCTAGAATCTGAGTGGTGGTGATTGAGCCATCTTCAATTGCAGAGCCCAAAAGCACTGGGGAAAAGCTGCTGCAGGCATTGAGAAGTAAAAGGGAAAATGTAAAAAGTAAGACTTGAACCAAGCTTGAAAAGATGGAGAACAAAAAGCCCAAAATATGAGAACAGCAAGTCTGATAACTACACAATGAAGACTGAAAACGTGACTTGAAAATGTCAACTTAATTTACTTAACATGGAGAATTAGCCCCAAATTATTGCTGAGGTACCATGAATACTTCTTGCTAAGAAGGAAATTCCGAGTGCTTTGGAGTGGTAGAGTCCCAAAGACCATCAACAGAACATGTTTGTGGAAATGTTTATTCCCATTGAAGCTGGGGAAATCTCCTTAGCTCTGATTTGTGACATGCTAACGCAGCTGCTGATCTGCAAAGGCGCTGATAATGGAGCTTTAAAAGCATCTGAATTCCGAGGCACCATCCCACTGCTGCCTCTGCCATCAGCTGTCTGAGCATTCCATGAAGATGGTGGTTTCCATGCTCCTAATTTAAGGGTTGGGATGCAGAAGCAAAGGGCAAAGCCTTTACGAAATGTTTGCTGATTTTTCTATGTCTTGAGTTTAGATTCCTATTTCAAGGTGAGTTTTCCATTTTGGTTGTTTCTCCTGTAGAGGCTGAGCCAAGAAAAGAGCCTGAGATGACTTCAGGCAGCAGCAGCTGAAGGGCTCCATTCAGACCTCCCACTTGCTGCACCCCACTCCAGAGGGTCTCCGTGCTGCTTTTAAACCCTTAAAATTAAAATGCTCCTCAGGCTCTTAATGCTCCTCAAGAAACACCAATCTGTCTCCAGCACCGCTCTCCCTGGGGGCTCTGAGTGATGGGAGTGTCATATTTAGCAAGAAATCTAGTGTTTATTTCTGATGGTATTCAGCTCCTTTCACTCCTTCCCTTGTTTTCCTGACTGCTTTTCAAGCACTCCACTTAATTAGGAGGATTAATACTTCTCAGTGACAGAGCCTTCCTTCCCTGTGAATGGAGCGCAATTAAAAATACTCTGTCAGGAGAAAGGGTGGTCTCTACAGCTCAGCCTGCGAGATGAGGTGTTGGAAACACGAGGCATTGTGTGACAAGTAACTTAGTCCCTTTGTTCCCCCTCACGAATTCTGGATAATTATTCCCCTTTCCACCCTTTCCTTTGTGTCCCTTGTCTGCTCAGACTTTGAGTTGATGGGAAGGGAGTCACTTCCAACGTGTTTAAAAGTTCTTGAGAGGGATCTGTCACTTCAGCTTGCTCTGCTTCTGCAGGAAACACTGAAAGCCACTAACTCCGTATTTTCTTTCCTTTTTTTCCTCCTTTTGCTTGTCTTCCCTTCTCCTTCATGTTTAAGGGAACACATCGTTCTTCCCACACACACCTGTTGTGCCTGGCAGATATCAAACACTTTCAGCATGCCATAAGCCACTTCTTCAAAATGCTTTTCCTTAGCTTTCCTTCACTCATCAATTTGTCACCTCTTCTTTTTTTGAAGTGTTTTCATCCCAGGACAACTGCCTTTCCCAATGATTGATATCCCGCCATTTCAGGACAACTTTTCTCTTCATGATACTTTTTGCAAACTTTGATTACAGCAGGGAATTTTTGAGGCTTTTCTTTGTTGGGTTTTTTTTTTCACTTTAATTTACAACTTTATTTTGGATGTTTACTCCAGTAGATCCAGGCTGGGATGCTGAAACAGGTTTACTTTTTTGGTTTGGGGGTTTTTGTGTCAGTACCTTTACCAAAATACTCATGATTGGATTAGGAACATTTAATTCCATACCACAAGAGCAGGCAGGTGCTCTTAATGTCTTACACGCCAAGTTTCACCTGACTGTTCAGCTTTTTGGTGGCAAAAGATATTAAATTGAGTAAGATGGACTTGAAATACCAAAAAACCCGTGAAGCCCTTGTACAGCAAAAGTTCCCCAGTGCTGCAGTATTTTCACACAATGTTCACACTCCGGGACTACACTGAAATTCCCTATGGTTGAAGCAAAGGGAGTCTCCAGCAGGATGTGAAATTTCTTGGAAAAGCTGTGGAGGTCCTTTTTCCATTGCAGTGACGTGAGGGGAATAGATTATCCAGGACCTCTAATTACCTTTCCTTCAGCTTCAGAAAGACCTGTAACACGGCCCTGTGGCAAAAAGCTTTCTCCTCTCCCTCCTCAATGGGTCATTGTGCTCTTTCCCTCCAGCCGCTTGTCATTCCAGGGCAGTGCTGCCGGGAAGGTTCCATTGGATAAGTGACACTTATTGCCGGGGACAGACGAGGGTGTCAATGCTCTCTCCCCTGGGAAAGGTGATGTTTGGGAGAAAACACAGGCCAGGCTGCTGTCTGTCACTGCAAGATGAGCTAATCTTTCCCCTTGACGCCGTGTGAAGCTGTGGCACAACAGCCCCGCTCTCCTCCTGCCACCCAAAGTCAGGGGACAACTCGGGCATTGCTTTGGCACCTGTCCTCCCCTCGTCTGCGCTGATTTGCTCTGGTTCTTACGGCGCTCTGGGCCATTTCTGAAGCCACCTCTGTTCCTCTCTCTGCTCGCACGAGCTAATGAGATTCGGCCCCAGGACAAGCTGGGGCAAGGGAATGTTCCTTGTTAAAGCCTCGGCTGCTGGGAGGGAGCTGAAATCAGAGCTTCACTTCACGTCCTCCTGCTCTGCTTTCCAGAGATCTGAAGCAAGCGTTGCATGGAGATCTTTAAAAACAAAACAGACTCCCAAGCTTAACTTTTCCTGGGTGATTATTTATGTTTTTTCCTGTTTCTTTGGACAGAAATTCCTGCCTTCTGATTAAAAAAAACTTCCGACAGTGCTGTAGGGTGTATATTCATTTATTGTGATACAGGACAACAGGCTGAGGTGTTCTCAGCTTTATTTTACTTGACTTCACATGAAATCAAGTAAAGAATAAATGCTGCAGTTAAAATTAAGCCCTGTCTTAAGTCCACAATGAGGTGGCTGGGAGAAGTTCCCTTGACTTCCTATCATCTACCTTTTTTCCTTTTGAATTAGAAAATAAAACAATAAACTGATTTTTCAATGTGCACCCCTAACAGATTTATTCTTGGAATGGGAGGGGTGGGCAACAATGAGCCCAAAACAAACAAGTTTATAAAACTTCCTGATAAAGGCAGAAAGGGGCTTTGGCAGATCTCCTCCTGTGCACCACCAGCACGAGTGCTGCTGTGAGGTTTATTATCCATCAAAAACCAAAACTGTTTACTTTCTGTGATTTTTCAGGCTTTTGGGGGGGGGGGGGGGTCGTAGGGGTTTTTTGTGCATCCATTGCACCTCTCACAGTGACTGCTTCCTAAGCAGGAACAAGACCATGGTTCAAGGTGCTGTGGATGGCAGATGTGGCATTTTTCTAATGCCAGATTGTGTCATTACTGGCACTGCTCGGATACTTTTCCACCTAAGCTTTTTTCCTCACATAATTGAAAAGCCCTGATAATAGTTCCCGAGGAAGAACCACACGTTTTTGAATAGAACTTAAAATAATTTTTTTTGTTGTTGGAAGATTTCAGCTCTCTAATTGAAATCTCAGCTTTTCTCAGGAAAATACAAATCTTATTTTAGGCAAAACTGCGAACATTTGGCACTCTGAGCTTGGAGTAACTGTTGCATTTCTCAAAATGTTTCTGCTAAATAGTCAAAGCACAATTACTCATTTTTATTTCTTGCTTTATTAATGAGTAATTACTTATTTAGTGTGTCCACAACCCAGGACGTTATACACCCAAACTTCTCAAATTATCTCAGAATTTCAGGATCATTTAATGATTTGCTGCATTTTCCTCTCAGAGGAAAGCCCATGATAAAATCAGTTTCCAGCTCCACACGCTGCCAATCTGCTCAATTTGTCCTTGCTGGTACTGAACAACTTTTTGGTGGCAGAGATTTCCCAAAGTAGGTCAGCAAAACAAAACTGATGTGTGTGGGGAGGGAGGGAATCACAAAGAGGAGCAGTATGGATTTAGGCCTGGTACATATATTAGGTCAGTTAATTGCAGATCACTTCACAGACCCAGTTTCAAGTGCAGACTGATGAAGAATTGCATTGCCACTGATGGTAAAAAAACTCCTAAAATACAACTCTGTCCTGGACATTAAAACCAGTTTATTGAGGGGAATAATCGCCCACTGAATTTGCCAGTACTGAGTTGCTCTCAAGGATTTCCTTGATGAAAATAAGATGTTCTGTGAATAAACTTTGGTAGAACAAAATTAGGCGTGAGGACTGTGGGGGTTTCTGATGTGATGGTGCCGTGCTAGAGCAGAGACATCACAGAATGTTTCCTGCTGGGAGAGTTTCAGAAATCTGTTTTAGCTCCCAGTGGGGGAAGAATGGCCCTGGAGGAAACAGAGCCCATGTGGATTTCCTACTGAGATTTATTTTTACAAAATGGGAGAATTGGCTCTGGCGGTGCTCTTTCTGTGTTTCACAGAAAACTTGGAATTAAAAAGTGTTTTCAGGCCAGAGCTTGCAGAATAGCTTTCTTGTAAAGTATGGGACAAAATTTAGAAAGGATTTATCCCCTGGTAGAGCTGTCCTCGTGTCCATTGTAGCTCTCGGAGGTGAGCACTGTCCACACTTTGCATGGGATACGCCCAAGAACCTCTGGATTTGTGTCCCTCCACGGAATCACAGAAGGAACCAGGTTGGAAAAAACCTTTGAGATCATCAAGTCCAACCAATGACCCAACCTAACACCTCCTCATCAGCTAAACCATGGCACTGAGTGCCACATCCAGGCTTTTTCACAGGCTTTTTCCACAGGCTGCTGGGAGGCTGGGACTTGGAGAGTGGAGGGAGCTTGGACTTATTGGTGGACATGCAAAGCACAGTGGGAGGAGTTAGAACCACCCGGTGTCATGGCTTTGGCTATGGGCAAAGGTGCATCCCTGCTTTTGGATTCCAAATGTTTCCCAACATTCCCAGTGCAGAGCTGCAGTGTTACCCCATTCTCATGTCATCCCCAGGCAGTGTTTAACCCTGCTCGACCCCTTCATGACTTGTTGGTAAGTCTTGGGGTTTATGCCCAAAACAGGCTTAAGGACAGGTTTTCGAGCAGTTTGACAGTCTCTGTTCTGCACTGATGAGATGGCAGCAAAGACAAATGCTTTTTCTGCAGCACAGGGCCAAGGCCAGCTTGGAGATCTCATTCCAAAGCAAAGGAAACAGCTTTTGCTGTTCCCAGAGTACAAATGTTGTCTTTCCAATTGCCACATGTTTGAGCTGACATCAGTGCCTGTAAATAAAATCCTGTGAATAAAATACTGAGCTGTCCAGTGAAGTGGGAGGTTCCTGCTGCTCAAATTCTGCAGTGCTTCAGGAGATCAGGAGGTCAGGGCTGTGCTTGAGTCCAGTAGATCCATGAGGGTGTTCCAGGACAGCAAATGCATCATTGCAGGGTATAACCCATCATTTTCAGCTGCAAGGGCCTGGCCCAGCTCCCTGGAAGAAGCTGAAAGCATGAGAGGACACGAGGAGGGAGCTGGGAGAAGGGTGTGGAGAAAGAAACTGGGTTGGAAGTAAAAGAAAAGACCGAGACGCTTTAATCAGGAACAGGATGGATCAAATACAAGAATTGTCTGAGCAAGTTATTTTCTTCTTTATTCTTTGCCTGAATTTAGAGACCTATTTGAATCAAATTATGTTTTCAGTATTTTCCATTTCTCTCTGGAATGAAACCATCCTTTAAGAAATGTATTTTACTGCAAGTACTTGTAGTGGTTTGGTGCAAGTAAAGCAAAACAAAGTCATGAGGATGACGTTCCTACCTTTTTATTTTAATGAGCTGGGACGTTCAGTCAGGTGTAAGATTCTGGCTCAGTTTCCTCTTTCCTGGAAAGATTCAAACCTGCACCTCTCACTTTCCAAGCAGGTGCTCTAATTATGAAGCTGTCACATTTAAGCAGGAGCACACAGTTTCTTTCTGCTGGAACGTGGAAGATTCCCAAGTGGAAGAGCTGCTGAGCAGGTGAATATTGAGGCATCGCAGGAGGGATGCAGTGACCACCTCAAGCAGGAGCCTGGACAGAGAAGGCTGTTGAACCCCCAAATGTTTGTGTGTGTGCTTTCCCTTGAGCTGCCTGTGGACAAAGATAAAAGGGGAACAAACATTAATGAGTCCAGGAGGGAATTTGTGTGTTTCCCCCTCAGCTGGTGCCATTTCTGACTAAATCTTGGGACCATCAGGCTGAAGTTTTCAGTGCTGCCTAGGAACACAGTTTGCTGGTTTTTCTCTCAGAAAGGAAAGAATGACTAAAAGCAGGTGGTGTCCAAAGAGGAGAAAGTCAAATCAGGAATTTCTGTAAGAAATTGGGGCTTGGCATGACAGGACCTGAGTCCAGCTTTAGCAGGCGTGTCCTTACTCAGACCATGAAGCTCTGATGTTGGTACCTGATGACGACATTTACTCGTGAGAAGCCACAGTACTGGACCAGCTCCTCCAGGAATTTTGGTGTATCCTTAGGTCCAACAGCTCCCAGGTTTGATGGTGATTTATTGCTGATGGGTGTGGAAACCCTGCCTCTATTTCCAAATGTTCTTCTTTGGGTTGTTCTGAATGCTCTTCTTTAAGATGGTGGTTTGGGAGAAGGCAGCACAGAGCACAGGTGCCTTAAAGGGAGCAAGAAACTGAGTTCATCTGTTACCAAAATGTCTCACAGAATGTGAGACCAAGGATGAAAATAACGGGATGTGAACAGCTGAAAAGCCTAAACACAGCAAGGTGTGAGTGTGGTTTCCTGAACGAACTCCCAGCAGTCTGCAGCAGGATTATCCATTTCATCAACCTCTCCTTAAAGGTGAGAACACCTAATGGAGACCTCAGGCTTCTGTCATCCTCCAATTCCACTGAAAAAAGATCTGGGATAAAAAAAGCAAGGAATGGAGCCAGTGTCGAAGTACAGCTGTATTTTGGGAAATTTGGCTCTCAGGTAACTGGGAAAGATAAAGCATTTGCTTTGGAGAGCTTGGCAGAGTGGTTACCTGCACTCAGCCTCTCTGGGGACAGAGGTGACAGCGGGGCAGAAAACAAATGACACTTTAACTTCCTACCTGGCACAGGCTGAGCCTGTCAGCCCCAGAAGATGGAGGGGTTATCCAGGCCCATTCACAGCTGCAGCTGGAATGTAAATAGTCTGAGCCCCTAAAAGAAAATGCTACCTTGCCTCGAGTTTAAATCTCCCCATTCAGCTTTCCCTCAAACCTCTGCTGTGTTTCTGCACTGCAGCCCATGGGGAAATCTGTTTTGCCGTGATTCCCTTCTGTCTCTCAGCCTTCCGAAATGTTTCTCCTGTCTTTCCCTGCCCTTTGCATCCCTTCCAGCCCCGGGAAGAATAGGAGACCATTAAAGACACGACTACAAAGAGCCCACTGTGCGAAGCCCTCCGGCAATGTCCAATTACAAAGCCCAGCACTGCTCTCCCAGCAGGAATTGCTGCATCTGCTCTGCAGAGCCAAGGTCAGCGTCTGCCTGGGGATCTCTCCTTCTCTGGAGCCTTTCTTCCCTCTCTGCCACTGTTACCCAACACCTTTTCATCCACCTCCCCTACCACACAGCATAACATTATTCTGTGTGTAGTCCCCATTCATTCACCTCCCTCTGGGGAATACATATTTCCCCATGGGGGCTCTGGAAAACTGCAGCAGAGCTTTGCTGTCTTTGAACACTTTCTCTTCCCTTTCTAAATTCCTTCCTCTCCTCTTAGAGCCCATTGAAAAGATATATATATATATTCCAGCTGTTTAAATTAAGTCTATGGCATAGTTTACTTCTTACTTAATCCAGAATTTATTAAATCATTCACTGGACCCTTTGTTTTTCTGAAAACTGCTTTTGCATTGAAAACAGACAAAGAAAATAAAAGGGGCAGAGGAGGGGATCTGAAGGGCTTCCAAGAGAAAAAAATCTCTTTCTTGTAGCTGTAGGTCTCAGCCTGGATCTTCAGTGGTCCTTGCAGAGGCTTTGCAGTGTTCCAAGTCCAATGAAAGACTCAGGATTGTGTCTGGGAATGCCACAGGAAGATTTGTGATGGGCGGGGAAGGAGGCAGGAGAGGGGTGGGCAGCAGTTGAAACAAGACAGCTCAGACTTTTCCTTCATTTCTCCAACTAATGTTGGTCTTGGCTTTCAAACTCTCATTTCATCTGCCCAGCTTGCGATTCATCCCCTCACTTTGAATCCTTTGGTTTAATTTGTTTTAGCTGTTTCTTTTTTTCAAAAGCCATTGTGTCGGGTCAGACAAATCCAGTGAAAACGGAATAATGCATAATTTGATTGTTCTCCAAACAATAAACAGGAATTGTGTTTGTTTTGGTAGCAAGAAGGAAAGGTCTTCACTGGGCAAACTTGGCCACAAGTTCATGAAGGAAAACACTTGTGCATTTAGGAGTGAGATGGTTTTTATCTCCACTCAAGACTTTGGGAATTGAATTGGAATATTCTGTACCCAAGCCCTGCTTGCTGTGTGTGCCGTAGCCTCTCATGAGGGAATGGCTGAAGGAAGGAGAGGGTTTCAGGGTGTCTGGCTTTTCCTCAATCCCCCTGATTAAATTCCAGGTGTCAAACAGCAGCTGTGACCTTTCACTTGCTCATTATAAAGTTCAAGTTCAATTCTTCTGATGTTTGCTCTTCCCCAGCTGCAATAAAGTTCAGTTTGGTGTGTTGAAACAATTCAGCTTTTTGGCTTTGTAGAGCAAGAGAAGTGTGGTTGTAGGGACAAAACTGAAAGAGTTGGGCTCTTTATGCAGTGAAAGGCCTGGGTTAGTCTCTACTATATAAAAACAGCTCAGTAACAGTCTTACAAAGATATTTTATTTGCCATGTCTGGATATTTAGAGCTTCCCTTGGGAATTTATGTCATGAGAGAGGACCAGCCTGGAACAGTCAGATGGAAATTACAGAAAGCTGCAATGGAGAGTGGAAGAAAGTGTTTTGTGCATGTTTCAGATTTATTTATTCCTTATTTAGAAAGGACCCCTAAAGCTGTGTGTCCATTTTAGCCAGCCCAGCAGAGAGGGGAATCCCCTTTCTTTCCAGCAGCAGCCAAATATTTTGGTGACAGTTTAACCACATATCAGGAAACAACTTTGTTCATCACAACTTTTTCCAATGTAATTGTGTTGTGTTTAAGTGTTGTACTTCCAGGCTGGAAACAAAAATCCAAACAAGGCTGGGATTTAATCATGAAGGGCATGACTGAAACCAGGAGCTTGGGGCCAGCAAAGAGACATCCAGGTGGCAGCTTCTGACTTTTCCCAAATCAGGGTGGTTCTGCCTCATGGAGGTGAGGGCAGGGGCAGCACCTTCCTAAAGAATTTTGGGACCAGGGTTTGTCACTATAAATGGCTTTGAACACTTCTTTACAATCCTGGTGGATAAAGTTGTGTACAAAGGGATCACTCCTGATGTGCTGTCTCATCATTAACTCCTGATTACACCCAAATGCAGGAGTGCTCAGCTCCCCTCTGCTGCTGCCTCTTCCTCAGCTGTGCCTGTGTCAGCCTCCACACAGCTCCTGTCCTGTGTCACAGAATCCCAGACTGGTTTGGGCGAACGGGACCTTAAAGCCCATCCAGTGCCACCCCTGCCATGGGCAGAGGGACACCTCCCACTGTCCCAGGCTGCTCCAAGCCCCAATATCCAGCCTGGCCTTGGGCACTGCCAGGGATCCAGGGGCAGCCCCAGCTGCTCTGGGCACCCTGTGCCAGGGCCTGCCCACCCTCCCAGGGAGCAATTCCTTCCCAATCTCCCATCCAGCCCTGCCCTCTGGCACTGGGAAGCCATTCCATATGAGCATATCTGCTCTTCTACGTGTGTGGCTCTTGTCATTTGAGGGATCCCATGGAAATTCCAGCTGCAGGTGGTTGGTAGGGACACGGACATCTCTGTCTGATGACATCTGTGATCTTGCAAAGGTTGATGTGATAATTTTTTGAGAATTTGCCAAAAGAGACAGGTTTTCACCATCTCTGCCTTTGGGAATAAATTCCACCCCACTGACTGGGCAAGCCCTGCTTTGAGCTTTGTCTGAACACAGATTTGTGCCCTTTTGTTAAATCCTTAAACAACTTTTGCTGAACTCCCTCGAGGCTGTGCCTGATGTGCAGTAATTTACTGATGCTGAGCATGACCGTGGATGGTTACAGTGCAGCTCTGTGGGAGATTTTTCTTCTGTGCATTCTTTGGCTTAATTCACAGGGCATGTCTTGGGGAAGATTTTAATTTCCACTGAATAGGAGGCATTCTCTCAATGCCTTTCACTGTGCTAAAAACCCTCGCGCTTTAATATCATGTTTAGCTTCTGCTTTTAACACTAAACAATATTTTGATTTGGGAGAACTTGCTGACCTCTGGGGGGAAAATGTGCAACTGTTGAGCTCAGCCACATTTGCTGCGTATGCTCAAATGATGTGTGGGATTACAGAGCCCTTAAAGACAAAAATGGCAGGGGTCTCTAGAAGGGCTATTTCCTTTCTGCCCCCTGGTGAAATGGAGAAATAGATCTGACTGAAGAGAAGCAGAGTCTGTCTCTACAGCTTTATGGTCAGTTTTAAGTGCCTGCTTAAGTCACCTGAGTATAAATTGGGCTCTGTCTAGGAGCTGAGCAGCCCTGCTGAGGTGGCAACAAGCCTGGGGCTTGGAAGGACATGGCAAAGGCTCTGCAGGAATATTAGCCTGGAGTAGGCTCAGGTCTCAAGTAGCCAGCCTTAAACTTAGAATTATAGAATTATAAAATGGTTTGGGTTGGAAGGGATCTTAAAGATCACCTCGTTCATTCCCTGCCATGAGCAGGGACAGTTTCCACTGAACCAGGGTGCTCCAAGCCCCATCCAACATCCAGGTTCAGAGCAGACAGGAGCCCGTGGCTGCTTGCAAAGAGTTTAATGAACCTTCAGAGAACGCAGGTGAAGAGGGTGAGCGCTGGTCCTGTGTGTGGGATAAAACCTCAGAGCCTCTCTGAGTGTCTCTGTTGAGCCCCAGGACTGAGAGATGCCTGAGACTCAGCCAAAGAGCTCCAAGCCATCCTTTTGCTGTGCTTCGATTGCAGCCTGCTGGGATTGAAAGAGGAAGGAAAGTGGATCCCAGGTTTCAGCAATCCATTAGTGAGGAAGTGTCACATAATTCAGGCGTAGGGTTTTAGCTCGAATTTTAACTGCCTGTGTTGCCAGCTCTGGGTTTGCTCTCTGGAGGAGTGATTTAGATGGTGTTTTTTCAGGCAGCTGCTTGTGAGGAGCTGACTCCCCTGCAAAGGTGAAAATATGAACCTGGAAAATCCCAAATATCAGGCTCTGCTGTAGAGAATTCAGGTATCACTGATTTTGCTGTTTGCCCTCTGGTCATTCACGGCACTGTAAGTGCTCCTGGCTCCCACACTGAAAGCTCAGGCAGGAATGCCACTGGCCAACAGCTGCCTAATGTTTGGCTGATAAATTCATTTAAACAGAATCCCAAATGGCAAAGTTTGTAAATGACGGGCTCACATTTTTGATTCACGTGTGGGGGTGGAAGAGGAGCTGTTGTTTTCGTTCTGTTCTTCTCGTTTGCTTTTAACCTCAAAACCACTCGGCATGGAAAAACAATTCCCCAAAGGCTCTGAAAATAGCAAATCTGAATAAGCAGAATATTTCGCAAGTGAGCTAGCACACGCTCGATCTCAGCAGTAGCGCTCAGAGAGGAGGAACATCAGCAGTCACCTCCGAGGAATGAAGGCATTAATCTGGGAGCAGAACACAAAGAGGAAACTCAAGCAGACACCTAAACGTGACTCATTGCCGCCATTTGTCTCAATTAATACACTGAGACAATGGCCTGATTATCTCGGCAGCACTGGGTCATGGTCTAGCCACCCGCGAGTGTCAAGGAGGAATTAGCCCCTGATCACGGAGTAGGATATAATGCCCTCCTTACACAGCAGCTGAGTCATGGGCCAAGAGAGAAAAAATAAACCCCGGAGATAAGTGGTTAATTTATTAGAGCAGAGGAACGAGGGCCAGGGGCTCCCAGTCCAACCTCCGGCTTTGGAATGACTCATTGGAGCCCTGGGCAAAACGTCTGACATCCAACATCCGAGCTCCGTGTGCCTCTGCTTCCCAAAAGGAGGTAAATTCCATCTGCCCCCCAGCAGGCTGCCTCTGGCTCCCCGAACAGTGTCTCAGTCATTCCTGGGGACGCGGCTCCCCGTTCCTGGGAGGATTCGGCATTTCTGACTTGCAGCTGCAAACGCGGCAGATGAGTTTGGTGTCTGCCCCGAGGGGCCGTGAAGGGAGATGGAATGAGGCACAAAGGACGTGAACATGAGGCGGGGAGGGAGGGCTGAACCAGGGGGGCAATGAGGGCCTGACCATTTGGGGTTTTCTCTTTGCTTCACAGTGGTGGATACAAGGGATGCTAAATGTGTCCTGGATGAGAACAAATGTTTCTCTTAATGAGCCATCGATGTTGCAATACAATAATTAATGTTGTTGACTTGTGATCTTTATAAGAAACTTTTTCATTTCCAGTTCCTGTTCTGTCTCCTAGAAATTGCAGAAGCAGGGATTTATGAGCTTTACTGGTTTTCTGTTTAGCAGAAATCGATTTTTTTTTTTTTTTTTTTTTTTTTTTTTACTTGATGGAGGTGATTCTCAAGCTGAGAAATGAGATGCTGCTCCTCTGGCTCACTTGCATAGATAGGAAAAAATGGGTGAAGGAATTTCAGCTCAGGCCACCAGTGCTCTGGGGCAGGATTTTATTGATGGGGCAGATTTGCAGGGACAGCAAGGTGGCAGAAAGTCTTTGTTTTAGTACTTAATGAAGGTGGAGCAGTTACTTGCAATGTTGCTTCTCTAGTGGAGACCTTTAAAGAGTGTGGTTTATTCTCTTTCTCTGTCCTCGGGCTGCTTTGGACTGTGACACCTTCCAGAGCTGGCAAACCCTTGCAGTCTGACTTTTGTTGCATGCTGGAGTGTTTTGAATTACAAGCTGGTTACTGGTGTTGGCGTCGAGGTGATTTATCCCCAAAGGTTTAGGTTGCCTGCTGGATGTGAGGTGCAGCTCCAGGGCCTGAGGGGAGTTGGGATGTAGGGAGGGGCAGCTCGCCCGCAGCCCAGTTCTACCAAAGGAAGGTGAACATGAATGGAAATACTAAAAAGTGAACACAGAATCCTGCTTTACACTCCACTGCTTGTTCCCACGCAGCCTTTTTCACATGTAAATTACTTAAGAGTAAAGATTTGCTGTTGGCCTTTACGCCAATTCTGTGCCTAACCTTGAATCATTTTACTTCCATCTTCCAGTGAGCAATGACGACTCTGCCCCTCAGCTCTCAAAACTGCTCAAAGACACAAGGTGGTTTGAAACTGAAAGAGGACAGGTTTCGATTGGATGTTAAGAAGAAATTCTTTACTCAGAAGGAGGTGAGGCCCTGGCACAGGGTGCCCAGAGAAGCTGGGGCTGCCCCTGGATCCCTGGCAGTGCCCAAGGCCAGGCTGGACATTGGGGCTGGGAGCAGCCTGGGACAGTGGGAGGTGCCCCTGCCCATGGCAGGGGGTGGAAGGAGATGAGCTTTGAGGTTGCTTCCGACCCAAACCATTCTGTGATTCTAAGTACATAGGACAAAATCACATTTACACGTGGGACTGAGTGAATGAATATTTATTGACAGGTTTGGCATCCACCACGTTCAGTCTGGTTTTCAGACTCTCCCCTCTCTCCCTCTGTGTTCTTATGTAGGAAATGACTGAGCTGGTTACGGACTGTGATGCTGTCACGGACAGGGAGCTGCATTTTGCTCTCGGAATTTCCTTCACCACTCCCCTGCCAAAAGGTGCTGTAGGTGAGGAGGGAAAGCAGAGCAGTCAGTGCTGGCAAGGACTGGCTGCACAGGGAGCTCTGGGAAGCTGCTGCTGCTCTGCTGTGCAGGTTCCAGGTGTGCTCACAGCCTCCTCCGGGGCTCCCTCGGGTAAATCTTTGGATACCTCTGCTTCTTTTCCTGCTGGGAGGGGGGGAATTTCATCCCTTACTGCCCAAACCTAAGGCAGCTTTTGGAATGAAATGGAGATGTTAGCACGTAATCCAGAGGAAGGGGGCACAAAATGCTCTGATTTCCTCAGCATTTGCCTTGAATGAAGGAGCCCTTTATTCCAGCCTATTTTTAAAGGAAACAAGGCAGTTCCAGTGTGTTTGCCTTTTCCAGGGGGATGTCTCTGTGTGGTCAGTGCATGAATAGGGTACCTTGCCTGTACAAACAGGTAATGGCCATCCCAGCTTGGGCATAATTTTGAGTTTAGCTTTTGATAGTAATGCAACCAAAAAGTATGAGGTAGGTACTGCATGGATGAAAGGTAATGATTTCCTGTGAGACAGTAATGTCTTTAACAGAAAAACATCTCAGGAGAGAGCATGATCACTGCAGATAGTTGATAGCTTTTGCAGGGATTTGTGTTGCTACTGCAAACACCACAGAGCCTTCCTTGGAAAAATAATTTAATTGTTGAAATTGTGTGTTGTGTACAAAATAATTATGGGTGCGATAATGCTGAGCACTTCCAGATACTCCTGGGTAATTTTATCTGAAGGGGAGGGAAATGTTTAACTTCCAGATGTGACAAAAGGTGGGAAAAGCTAAACACATTTGCAGGGAATGCAATTGTAGCAAGAAGCCAGGCACAGCATGGCAAAGCTGAAGGGCAGCCCCCAAGTTAGAACTGCACAATCATTTAGGTTGGAAAAGAACTCTGAGGTCATCAAGTGCAACCATTAACCCATCCCTGCCAAATCCATGTGAATCGGAGAATCACAGGATGATTTGGGTCGAAAGGGACCTTAAAGCACATCCCATTCCACCCCTGCCATTGCAGGGACACCTCCCACTGTCCCAGGCTGCTCCAAGCCCCATCCAACCTGGCCTTGGGCACTGCCAGGGATGCAGGGGCAGCCACAGCTTCTCTGGGCACCCTGTGCCAGGGCCTGCCCACCCTCATGATGTGAGGGATGTAAGTGGTACCTGAGTTTGAGGCCATTGCCTCAATCAGGGGATGGTGAAACTCTGCTCTCCCTGAGTGGATTTGTCAGATCCCCTCAGATTGTTCTGACCAAAGCATGGTGAACAGGACCAGGAAGGTGAGGAGCTGCTGCCTCTGGCCTTTTCACCAAACAGCTGTGGACCAACCTGAAAACCAGACAACTAAAGGCTTCACAGTCTGTCCCAAGGAGGTAGAAGACACTGGAAAGGTAATTACCCTCTGAGTTTCCAAGGGAAAAACTATCTCATATTTAGCAAAACTTAGATTCCTGGGTTTAGCAGGAAAGCTGTGGTTTTTTGCCTGCCTGGTCCAAGGACGAGTGAGCTGGTTACAGCTGTGTTCCTCAAAAGCTGCCCTGGCAGGCCTGGGCTGGTTCCTGCTCTCTAATTTTAAACCATCAGGTAAAGAGGAGACAGTGCTGAGACCATCCCAGTTCATGTCTTCTCCGTTCCTCCAGTTCATCCCCACCCAAACCCAAAGCTCCAGCTGGTTCTCCTGAAATCAGTCACCACCTACACCATGATCTACCTCAGAGCCTGTCCCAGACTCCTCATTAAGTGTGAGGGGGAAAGAGCTGAGAAATAAACACTTTGTGGTGAATGGGTTCCCCTCTGTTCCCCACAAGTCTCCAAGAAGCAGCTGCTGTGGCCTTTTGGGGAAGGTTGGGGAAACCTTTAAAGCAGCAGTGAGTCCGTGGTGTTCCCAGGGAGGGTCTGGGAGTGCAGTTGGCCAAACAAAATTGTGCTTTGGACTGTCACTCCAGGCTGTCTTTAACAGAAGTGGCACAAACCCAGCAGCGTTAGTGATGAGCGAGATTTGGGGAGAGATAATGCTCGACCATCTGCCAGGGTATTTTTCAATTTCATATGCTGGAACAGTGGATCTTTGAGAAAAGTCCTCTGTTAAAGTCCACTTTAGGCTGGGCTTAGCAGTTCTTGCTGTGATAAGGACTAAATCCTAAAACGTGAACCTTCTCCAGTAATATCTGTTCCTCAGGTGTTTGCTGACAGAGGGATTAATGGCCCAAGGGGTGAGTATGGATCTGTTTATATTTTCAGTGAGGTTTTTTTGTGCAGCAGATGACGATGCATTGAAGAATTCATTTATTTTACTGTGATGGAAACAACTGCAGTCGGAACTTGTTTATTTACAAACCAAAATGTTTAGAGAGAAGACGTTCCTGGGGAGACACTCTAAATCCAGGGAGTGACAAATACCATGGTTTTCAGCTTCCTCTTTCTAATGGAAAATAAGAAAATGAAACAAATCTCATCAGGTGGTGTGTCAGAGCTTGTAGCTGGTTTTAGACATCGGGATCAGCTTTGCTCTTGGGTACAGATGAGACTCTTGTTTCCTTCCCTGCTAGTGAAGAAAAACGAGGACCAGTGTAGCACAGCAATTAAGAGCACTGAATTCCCAGGGGAAGATGCTGTACAAATGGCTTCTGATTGCTTTCTGATATCTTTTTTGTTTTGGTAATGAGCTGTTTCCCAGAGACTTTAATATATTTATTATGTGACAAATGAGACTTGGCTCTTTTCAAGACAGTAAAATAAACTAAACCTGAAATCATAATCAAGCAGCTTGATAGTCCTCAGATGGGAAGCTTGCAGCAATTACTTTTGGGCCTTCTGAACCCAGATTTGTCCAAGTGGAGGGATTTGCTGGGCAGTGTGACCTTCACTGGTGGTGTGAGAGCTGCCCTTGCTGCAGGCACATGCTGAAGACCTCCAGAGGAAAGAGAGCTCTATCCCAGCAGCTGGTTTTTGAGCTTTCAAAAGGTACTTTAAAACCAAACCACCCAGCCCACACAACCCCAAGCCACCTCCAAACAATCAATGAAAACAAAGACTCAAAGGGAAATCATGAGCAAAACTTCTATTAATCTTCAGATGTGGAAATAGCCACAGTTGTTCTTTGGCCTCCTGCAATGGGAATTTCCGAGTGGTTTGTTTTGCCTGATGGTTTCTTCCTCTTGGCTGCAACATCTTCGAAAATTCCCCTTTCAATTCATCCACTGCTGCTGGTGTTTGCAGGAAGTGTCAGTGCTCAGTTTCCCAGAGTCAAGCTGCAAACACTGTCAGGATTCTCTCATCTCAGTTTGATGCAGGGAGTCATTTTGCCAACAGAAGAAGGCTGCGGGGATGATTGGGGGTTTCTTAAAACCTTGGTAGATTTCCAAAGCTGTTCTTGGAAATGGAGGAATTTGGATTAAAAGTATCTGGAAGAGTTCTTTGTCCCTAACTGGCACCAGTGGTGGAAGTCAAGGGAAGGGAAATGTCCGAGGCTGGACTGATTGGAGTCACATTCAAGCCATGCTCTTTTTGGAGAGGTGAATTGTGGTAACTCAGTCCCATTTAGGAGGGAGGCCCAGTCAGGTTCAGCTGCTTATCTAAAAGTGGTGCAGCTCTGACAAGAGAGATTTACTGTCTTGCTGATTAAAATGCTCCCCTGACATGGGACAGTTTGAGCAGTAACTTGAACCCACTTTAGCACAATTCTTGGAATTGCAGTGGGCACTAATTTCTGACTGATGTCTTGGGCTTATATCTCATTGTCTAAACAGGATGAAAATTGTTTGATTTCATTGTCTGAATGGAATGAAAATGGTTTGATTTCATCCTGATGTGGCATGAAAAAAATCCCTTTGAAGTTTTACCTATTCTCCAAGATGGATCACTAATTTAGTTTTTTTAAACTTTTTAAATTTTTTTTAAATTTTTTTTTCAGTCAGCTTTTGTAATGGAATGTTCTGATGTAGCTGCAAGTTCCAGAACATGCTACAGGGCACAGGTGAGGGTGTGAGATGTGGTGAGTGTGGTGATTAATGCAGGTCAGCCCCCAGCCTGTACTGGTGAGTGGGGTTGTTCGTCCCCAGGTGCAGGACCCTGCATTTGCCCTCGTTGCATTTCAGACAGTTCTTCTGTGTCCATCTCAGCCTGTCGAGGTCCCTCTGAAGGGCTGCTCAGCGCTGGGGGTATCGGCCACTCCTCCTGGATTTGTGTCATCACTGAACTGCTGAGGAGGCACCAACCCCTCATCCAAGCCATTGATAAATTAATTAAACAATACTGGGCCCAGTATTGAACAGTGGGGGACAGCACCAGTGACAGGGCTCCAACCAGACCCTGTGCCACTGATCACAACCCCCTGGGATTCAGCCACCTCTCACTGTCCAAAATAACAGCTCTGACAGTCACAGCACTGATGCAGTGTCATTCTCACAGAATCACAGAATATCCTGAGCTGGAAGGGACCCACCAGGATCATCCAGTCCAACCCCAGCCCTGCACAGGCACCCCAAATCCCACCCTGGGCATCCCTGGCAGCGCTGTCCAAACGCTCCTGGAGCTCTGGCAGCCTCGGGGCCGTGCCCATTCCCTGGGGAGCCTGGGCAGTGCCCAGCAGCCTCTGGGGGAAGAACCTTTCCCTGCTCTCAGCCTGAGCCTGCCCTGGCCCAGCTCCAGCCGCTCCCTGGGTGCTGTCCCTGGCCCAGGAGCAGAGATCGGAGCTGTCCCTCAGGAGGAAGTTGAAGACCCTCATGAGATGTTCCCCTGATTTAGTCACTGGAGCACAAGACCTGGTATTCCATCTGTGCCGGAATTGCCTCACATTCCTGCTTTGAACACGGATGGCAGACGTGAATTTCCCTCCTCCCAACGTCCCACTTGCCCTCCCAGAGAAGTTCCCGCATCGGTGGGATCCATGTCCTGTGCAGATGAAGCCCTGACTTGGTTTAGCCCCGATGCTCTCATATGTTAAACATCCTCGTGTTGGCCTGGGTTTCGCACTGAGTTGGACTCTGAGAAATTTGCAGTGACGTTCATTGCCCCTGCAAATCATTCCTGTCTGCCTCGTATGGAAAAATGGGCCAAAGCTCTGCTCTGCACTAGACCGGAGCAGATCATTTTTGAGAATTAATGCTGGACTGATTTGCTTCAGAGATTTGTAAGTTCTGAGGTATTTGGCAGAATGTTTTCTGAGTGTTGCAACAGCCTAGTTGGTTTTAACACCATTTCTATGAAATAGGAAAAAATTTCAAGTGTCTCACAGAAAGGAAATCAAAAGAAATTGAGTTTCTCTGCTCAAAATTTTGCTTCTAGACTACCTCAGTGAACAAGGGAGAAACAGGCTGTAAGGAGAAGGAAATTCAGAAGGATTCCTCCAGAAGGCAAAAATAATCAGGTCTGATGCATGGTTTGGGGGAAAAGGGGATTTTTTTGAATGTGTGGATCCAATTAAAATTGTGATGGATTGCACATCCCTTGCTGGAAAGTTGCACGTACCTGACTAACAGTGGGAATGAGGGTGAATGATTAAGGCAAGACTTTTTTTCTTGTTTTAACAACCAAGAATATTCCATTTAGGAGAAAAGGATGTGGAGCATAGGCACACCAGAGCTCCCCTGCATTTTCACTCCTCTGTAAAACCAAAACTGGGAGAAGGATTAGCAGCCACATGGGACAACATGAGGAAGATGAAACAGTTACCCCATGTAAAAATACAGAGATAGAAATTTTATTTCAGAAAAGTTTTAGGGTTGTCCCCCTCACACCAAACCAAGAACATTGTTTGCAGTCACTATAAATGTCATTGCTCTGTGAGCTCCTGAACGGGATCAGCAGTGAGCAAGAAGGAAGATGAGTTCTGCTCTCCTGAGCTCTAATGGGGCCACTCTAATGGGATCAACCAAGAGCAGGCAGACCTCAGGCTCCCGAAATGACAAAAAGTCATAGCAGGGGCCGCCTGTGAGTAATCCTCACCAAAGTGACTTTGACAACCAGCCTTTTAGTGGAAAACCTTAGTGGCAGTAATTTTTTCTGTTTCAGTGAGAACAGAAATCAGGCTGAAAGCGCACACTGCTGTACCCTTTGGGCTCAGGGTTTAATTTAGGAGTGCTAAAGATCTCTTTGTCTCTCTGTTTCCTCAAATCCATGTTTCCCTGCATGTCTTCGTTCCATTCCCTCCAGCAGTTTGTTCTGCCTAATTACCCCGAGTGTCAGAGCACGAGCAGGTGGTAAGTGCTGCACAGAGCTGTGCTATCCATTTCCCTAACCAGGAGCTGCTTCTGGTGTCATTAAGATTTCCACAAGGCTTGTTTTGCAACCTGCTCATCCTTTCAGAGCTGACATTTTCTCCCCAAAATGCTGATTTTTCTTTCCGTCAGCCTCTCAGTTCAAATGTAACAGCAGCTTACAAGAAACTCAACCCAGTTTTCACAGCCCTTCAAGAGGTTTTGCTGAGGCCCTTTGCACAATTTGCAGCTTTTCATCTTTACATTATAAATGACTTGGTTTGGTGCACTCAGCTGCTGGGGGCAGGTGGGTGTTTACACCTCATTATAAACTTTCATGGTGTATCTTAAAATCATGGAATGCCAGACTGGTTTGGGTTGGAAGGGACCTTAAAGCCCATCCAGTGCCACCCCTGCCATGGGCAGGGACACCTCCCATTGTCCCAGGCTGCTCCAAGCCCCAATGTCCAGCCTGGCCTTGGGCACTGCCAGGGATCCAGGGGCAGCCCCAGCTGCTCTGGGCACCCTGTGCCAGGGCCTGCCCACCCTCTGAGTAAAGAATTTCTTCTTGACATCTGATCTAAACCTCTCCTCTTTCAGTTTCAAACCATTTTGCATCTTTGAGCAGTTTTGCAGTCCTGCTGCAGTTCAGCCTTGCAGCTGTGCCTGTTCTCAGGCAGCAGGCCCAGAGCCCAGGGAGAAAACCCAGCAGCAGGTTCTGGATACATCACTTTTGCTGCCTGAAGCATGAGGCTGTTTTCTCTGGGAAATAAGGTTTGGTGGCTGACCTCAGGGAATGTGCCTGATGTGGTTGTCAGTCCTTTTTTCCCTGACTGTGGAAGAAAATCTAAGTTTGTGCAGCTTTCTGGGGTTTGAGGAGGTGGTGTGGGTTAACCCAACAGGCAGTGAGCACCACATAGACATTCACTGCCTCCCCCTCAGTGGGATGGGGGAGAGAATCGGGGAAAACAGTACAACTTATGGGTTGACATAAAGACAGTTTAATAGGACAGAAAGGAAGGGAAAATAAAACAATAGAAGAATACATAAAGCAAGTGAGGCACTGCAACTGCTCCCTGCTCTCCTGAGGGATGCCCAGGCAGTCCCCAAGGAGCAGGCTGGCACCCCCAGCAGTTCCCCCAGCTCTAGATGCTGAGCATGGCAGGTTTCATGGAATGTCCCTGGGGTCAGCTGGGGTCAGCTGGCCTGGCCGTGTCCCCTCCTGACCCCGCTCTGGCGCGGCAGCGTGAGAAGCTGAGAAGTCCTTGACTTAGTGTAAGCACTGCTGAGCAACAACTGAAACATCAGTGACTTATCAACATCGCTCCCATCCTAAATCCAAACCAGACCACAGTACCAGCTTCTAGGAAGAAAACTAACTCTATCCAGCAGAAACCAGGGGAGTTTTGTGGTTGGTGTGCAACTCGTATGAGTAACACAACTGCTACGGAAAGAATCACCTCTTTGCAGTCCTAAATTCAAACCAAGTCTTGGCTTTTTATTTTGCTGAAATACATATTGTTCGTATTTCATTTGTATATTCTTGGCACACTTGGGATATGCTGGGACCAAAAAATAGCCCAATCCTCAGACAAAACAACTTTCTTCTGCCTGAAAGAGGATCTCCTCTCCTTGGTGAACGAGCCACTATTTAATTTTCTCTATTTGAAGTTTGACTGATGTGTAAAAGGAGGTTACACAACAAACTGTGTTCTTAATTAACAAATGTATCAACATCTTTTTAAGAAATAAACCTCATAAAAATCCAGCCAGCATATTGTTATCCACCAGCTTTTATTGTTGCTTTGCTGCTACTGAAGAAGCACCCAGACTGGGAACTCCAGAGAAGTTCACTGCCCTTTTCTAGATTTGAGGAGCAGCATAAAAGTGGGACCTTCATGACAAGAGAACTTTTATGCTCCTTTCTTACCTGCTCAGTCTTGCATGGTGTCAGGGACACATTTTCACACTTAGATTCTCATCTGAAATAAGAATTAAATATGTGTACACAATATTTCTTAGAATCCTGATATGGTTAAAATTAGGATAGATGATTCCTCTGCTCTCCCAATACTGGAACAGGGAAATCTTCAGAAAGCTGATTTTGCACACCCAAGATAACTTGACTTTATGATTCCAGGCAGGAGAGGAAGGTTTTCTGTAGAACCTTGGGTGCCCCTCTGTCCCCCTGAGCACAGAAATCTACTGCAGTCATTCTTTATGCTCTCACTCAGCTGCCAGCTTCCCCTGATGTACCAAAAATCTCTGAACTTCATTAATAACTCCTAAAATCAACAGTGATTAAACCTTTGCTCATTTAGGCTCCTCCATGACCACACTAATGAAGCTAGCAGCTCTTCCCCAGGTGGGTTCTGGTACTTTCCACACCAGAGGTGTTGCTTTCTCTTGTTGTGTCTGATTCAGCAGCTGAACTTAGAGAGTGCTTTGGCCTGCTGGGAAAAAGCTTCAGGTGAAATCATTTACTGTTTTATCCGGGGTTTCTCTGCTCAATTCCTCTGCCTGGCTTAAAGACTTGGATGAAGTCTGGTCTAGCAGCTCATCTGGGGTGAGCTGCCCTCCCATTCCAAATGCTCCACTTGATATGAAATATGATAAAAATATGGGAACAGCTTCCTGTCCTTGCTCCAGTAAATATTTAGCCAGTGACACAAAGCAGAGCAGTTCATGAGGTGAAGCTGAGAGGCTGCCAGCTGGTAATTAGTGGCTGCTATGGGAGCTTGGGCTCCAGGGTTCCCATCCTTGCTCCAAGTCCAACAATGCTGGGTCTTGGTCCTGAGTCTCCTTCACCCTGGATGGCTTTGGCTGTTGGCCTTGAGTGGAAGAGGACAGCACAACTTGTCTCCTCAGATCTGTGGGAGATGGGATTCACCTGCACTGATGGCCTCTGAGAAATAAACATCTCCTTTCAGTCCAGAAATTAAAAAAAAAAAGACAACTAAAATTAATTTCAGTCCAGAATTAAACACTGGATTTTCTTCGGGCTCCACCTCTCTCTGGTCTTTTTTAACATCGCAGTGATCTGCTGCTTGATACAGTTGGTGTCTCCATGAAAAACCCTATGAGAGGCCTCCTTTGTTGCGGTGATAATTAATGGAGTGTTTGCTTTACTCAGTAATTCCAAATGGCTGGGCATAGGATCAAGAACCTGTCCTTATTTACTCAGTTCTTTGAGGGTTTTTATTCTAAATGTGCAGGTTCTCACCTCAGCTGCAGCTCGAGACATGAATAGATTAAGGGTAAATGAGGTGTTGGCATAAGTGGAGTTGAAAAACTGTGATTGAGACAGAAGTGGAATTTAAAGGGATATTTTTCAGCTCGTCCTGCAGTTTGTCTGCTTTTCTTGCTCTGAAATTGGGTTTGAAATTAAAAGAGCATCTCCTAATGCTGAAGACATTTTGCTTTGTGGCACCTCTGTAAGGCAGGACTGAGTTTGGGGGTTCCCGGGTGAGAAAGAGTGGCATGAAACCACACAGGGTTTGTGGCTGGGGAGAAATTGTTGAATACATATCTTTACCTACATACCCTTATTTATAACCCCTTCGTTTCTGGAGTGCGGTCTCTATTTGGGAGCAGAGAAGTTAATGAAGGTGAAGCAAAGCTGAATCCCATGCTGTTAATGTTCTTTCTGCTAAAGGTTTGCACCTCTCCTAGAGTCATCTATTGATATTTCAAGTTGTTATTGGGTTTAGGGTTGGGTTTTCTTTGCTCTTTAATATTTTATTAGCAATGGGGGTATCACTGAACTGATGGCAAGTACGAGATGTGCTCAGCAAGGAAGATGTGACCAAGGCTGACATTAAAATTCCTTTTATCTCTGTCCTTGTGAAAGAAGAGTGGGAAAGGTCTCCTTGTGTCATCAGAAGGGCTTCACTACAATGAAGTGAGAGATTCTTGGGGGACCTTGAGGGAAAACCTCCATCCCATGCATCTGAGCAGCATTCCCGGTGCGGGGCTGCTCTGTTGGCCCAGGCAGGATTCCTCAGAAAGCCTGAGTGATTTATTGAGGCACAGGAGATTGCAGCACTCCGAACACTGCGTGCCACAGCGCTCTCACCAGATGCACAGTCACACGAAAACATTGTTCAAATGCTAAATGAAACCTCATCACGGGCCCAAATCCCCAGTTATGGTGGGACAGGAGCCCCAGCTGTGCTGGGGTGTGATTTCCCTGCCTTCCCAGCCCAGAAAGCCGAGCTCCAGCTGCATTTCTGGGACAAAGCTGTCCTGTGTTGCCCCAGGAGTGCCACGCGGAGGTGGCGGAGGAGGAGGAAGCCAGCGGAGCACGGGGACGCGTGGAGGAAGCACCACGAGGGGATCATTTCGGAGCAGCTTGCTTGGATGCACCCTGCGAGTGTGATTTGGCCAAACCCTGCAAATGTGATTTGGCCTCTGGCCACGCAGCAGCTCGGGATGACCTTAAAAAGCAGTGGAAGTTGTGTTAGCATGTGCTGCTGGAACAGCCGTGGGACGGCTCCGGGTGCTGACTCACGGGCTGGGAGCTGCGGGGGGAAGATGGATGTTGGGTTATTCATCACCACCCCGGCCGGGCTGGCACGGGGTGTCCGTGCTCTCCTGCAGGAATCCACACGTCCCGAGCTCCGTTGCGTCAGGGCCGGTGTTTCTGTGCAATAGGGAACTTTGGCAGAAGGCAAATTCAGCTGGAATGTAGATCAGGCTTGGGAGGTGCTGCTCGGTGTCTGAGCGGCAACGTGGAGGTTGTTGTACCCACAGGAAAAGAAAGGAAGGAAGGAAAACAATCCAGTTTTAATGTGGCTCGGCCAAAACTGGAGCTAGTTATGGATTCCTCCAGTAATTATTCCAATAAACAACAGCACCTGGGTTTGCCACTGGACGAGACAGATGCCAGAAGCATCTCCAGGTGCTTCTCCAGCAGCACCAGGCCTTGACCCTACAGGGGTCATCAGAAGAGAGGGTGAGGACTGCATCAAAACTCATTAAATCATTAGAAAATCATTGATATTTGTAGGCTTATCTCTGCTCTTGGAGCTCAAGGAGACTTGAATAAAATTCTCATGGCTGGGAGTGAAAAACTAATGAAATATTTTAATGAGGGAGCTTCATGGGCATTTCCATTCGTACAGAAGCGCTGTGCTTCAGGGCAAAGACTCAAAACTGAAAAAAACAGCTCCCATTTTAAATAAATCTTCTAAAAGTGTGTGCTGGTTGTTCAGGGCATGGTTTAGGTTATGATTTAGGTATGGGGAGGGTGTGAGGGTCTCTGTGGGGACAAACCAGAGCTGCCCCATGCCAGGCACAGCCTGTTCAGCCTCCTCAGTGCAGGGCACTGCTGGGCCTGGGAGTTACATTGGGGGTGCCTCGGTGACAAATGGGGCTTAAAAAGAGGCAAAATGTCAGCCAGGCAATGAGGATGAGGAGAAAAGGGTGAGGAAGCAGCCCTGCAAACACTCAGGAGGAGCAGGGAATTTGCTACAGCCTGGGGAGAGGAGCACAGCAGAGCAGGGACCCAGTGGGGACCCCAAGCTGCAGCAGGGAAGTTTTTGGTGTTTCCTGACAGGAATTGTGGCCCGTGGAGGACCCACAGTGGAACAGGTGTAAAGTGTAAGGAGGGAAGAGTGTCAGGGAGGAGCCGTGGGCTGACCATCACCCTCCAGTCCGTGGCTGCCTGCACTGTGCAGGGCTCGGGGAAACAGAGGAGTCAGGAGTGAAGCTGAGCCTGTGAATCCAGGGGTGGGGTAGGCAGAGATATTTTAATTCCTCTTTCTCAACCTATTTTAATCAGCAATACCTTATTTATTTTTAAAAATATCTGTTTTGCCAATGGCTGCAGTTGCTAAGAGATCTCCCTGCCTTTATCTCAACCTACGAATTTTCCATCCTGTGTTCTTTCCCTGCCCTGTTGAGGAGGGGGAGATTTTTTTTAGTCTCCTGCCGTGTAACCAGAATCTCTTGAGGAAGAACTGATGCATCAGCATCTCCCTCAGAAGAGCCACCCCTGCCCACGGCCCTGGCAGCTGCTGCACCTCCCCGAGAGCCTGGGAGGCCTGTGGGAAGCACAGCTGGAAGCCTAGTGAGCACCATTACAAACCCAAATTCTGGAGGAGAATATATTGTTACCTTGGGCTAATAGTTTGAAACCAAATCATCTGAATCAGACACCTGCCCAGGTAATCGCCATGGCAACATCAAAACAAATAGGAGTAACCTGAAAATGATCAGCCTGAGGAAAACGAGGAGCTGGGCTGCAGTTTTGGAGGATATTTAAGATTATGCCTACATGGTTAAGTATGAGCTTGTTCAGCACTGAAGTGACCAAAAGGCACGGAACTGTGTAGGGCTCTGTGCCTGAACCAGCACAGGCCAAATCTCTGCAGACCTCATTAGTTTGGACAAAAGGAAGAGGGATATCAAGATGATCAGAGAGATGGAAAACCCCTCCTGTGAGGAAAGGCTGAGATAATTGGGATTGTTCAGCCTGGAGAAGAGACCAGGGGTGACCTAATTGTGGCCTTCCAGAGCCTGAAGGGAGCCAAAAGGAAAGATGGAGAGAGACTGTTTATAGGGGCCTGGAGCGACAGGACACAGGGAATGGCATCAAAATGACAGAAGGCAGGGTTAGATGAGATATTAGGAAGAAATCTTCCCTGTGAGGGTGAGGAGGCCCTGGCACAGGGTGCCCAGAGCAGCTGTGGCTGCCCCTGGATCCCTGGATCCCAAGGCCAGGTTCAACAGGGCTTGGAGCAACCTGGGACAGTGGGAGGTGTCCCTGCCCGTGGTGTCTCATCCCATGGGATGAGATGAGCTTTCAAGTCCCTTCCAACCCTTCCAAGCTGTGATTCTATGAAAGGTCCGTACCTGCAGAAGCTCTGTCTGACCTGAACACGGGCAGAACAAACCCCTGTCACTATGACAACACAGCATCAGGAGCTGTTGTTCATGGGCTGTCCATGGATCATCACTCCCTGAGCCTCCCTGGTATCCTCCCTGCTCAGCTGATGCCTTGATGGGGCTGCCTAGAAACAGAGGCCAGACAGAATTAAGAGAATAAAAGCAGGTATTTATTGAAGGGCCTTCAGGTACATTTAGGGCAGACAGAGCCCCCAGGGGCTACACCCAAAATGGATGACGGGGTCACAGGTTTTCACACTTGTGTAAGTTTGGTCCATTTGCATATCGGGGATTAATCCTCCAATTACAGCTTCAGGTAATGAAGTCATTTACCCCAAGTTTGCTCCCCCCTAACCCACTTTTGTTTACATCTCTCGGGGTCTGAGACAGGAAGGTGTCCTTGAGTTTCAGGCCTAGAGAGGAATTGTTTTGTCTCCCCAAAACGGGAGAACAGCAGCTAACAGGCTGTGTGGAGTTCAGAGTTACACACTAAAGAATTGCAGGATTACAAATATATTAAAAATATAAAAGCTAAAATCATAAGGCATCACAGTGGATGCTCAGCTCTCACTCTGGGCAGGGAACAACTTCCTAACTCTGTGTATACATACTTTTCCCCCAAAGTCATGCAGACTGAGCTGCTTGAAAGGATCGTTTAACTTCAAGAGCAAAACAGTAAACAGGATTAAGTGGGTATTAAAAGGAGTCTGGAGGAAGGAAGAGGGCACAGGCACCCATATCTCTCACTCTGGGGTATCTGCATCAACAAAGCCAGGAAAGCAGCTGCTGGGATTGTTTTGGGGAGCTCTGGAGCGCTGCTGTTTCTGCAGGAAAATGTGCAGTTAGATCCTGCCGGGATGGGATCTGCAGCCGCCGGGAGCCTCCTCCTCGGCAGCTCAGGCTCCACATGCAAACCGGCTGAGCTCTGTCTGTGCACATCGAGGGGGGAATACCAGCCTCTTGGACTGCTTTCACTGCTGGAAGAATCGGCAAGAATTAACGAGTTCACAGTTCAGGAATGCTCCCAAGAAGCCACAACAAGGGAATCTGAGCAATTGCAGACATGGAAAGTCTGTGAAGCACAGAGCCGAGCTCCCTGTGGAGAAGCAAAGACGAAAAGGGAGGTGAGCATGACCCAAAGAAGGAAAACCTCCGGGATTTCTGACACATCTCCCTTGAGGGCTCTTAAAGCAGCTGCTTGGGTTCCTTCATCTGGAGAACATGGGATTTCCTGGTGGCATCAGCACCAGGCTGGGGCAGGTCTTGCTCCTCCAGCCCTCCCATGGTATCCATGAGCTGTGCTGGGTGTGCTGGATGTGGGTGCAGCACTGGAATGGCTCTGGTGGATCTTCAAAGACACATGGCAGGGACAATTGTCACAGCCCTGTGATTTATTAAAGAAAAACAAAACCAAACCTAACCAAAAATAGAGAGAAAAGAGGAAACCCCTGCCTTTAGAACTGCTGGATGCCAGTTTAACCTGGTTTTAGTGGTGTCTCCCCTCCATCCATCTGACAAAGCAGATGGGGGTTATGTTGCACAGGAGAAAATATGAGCTATAAAAAGTAATTAGAATAATGTTTCTGATTATACAGATCCTAAAAATCCTGCTCTGAGTGTTTATTATAATATTTCACTTACTTTTTTTTATTCCAAAATGATGCCCCAAACTGGTATAGTTGGTACAGGTCTATACAAAATAAAGCATTCTGTGGATGTGTTTAAACCAGAGAAGAAAAAAAAAATAGGGATTTTTATACATAATAGGGATGGTGTAATTCCTCCAATATGTAACAGATAAAAGATAGACCAAACTACAAAAAGCAGCAGCATGAAAGATTTGCAGATATGTTTTTAATACCAGCCTCACGTAGCTCTGATTATTTTTTTTCCAGTCAGACGTTCCTTATGGAAAATTACAATGTAGCATCAAACAACTCCGAGTTAATGAATGCAAGGAGTAATCCTCAAGTGACAAACACGTTTGTAAAGCGTGATAACGATTAACAATCGTAAAAATTGTTGGAATACTTTTTTTAATGTTTTGTGGCCTAGGACAGAATCTTTCAGCTGGGTCATGGGGAAAAATTCTCCCTTGGCACCAAGTATTGCTTTGGGTTATAAAATAGCAAACTCTGGGTTATAAAATAGTAAACTCTCCTTTCAAGGACAGCTGTATTTCCACCGTGGGTTTTGACAAGAGCTGTCCCAGCTTGGATAATCTTCTTTTCACACCCCTCTTTCCCCAGCATTCCCCAGAACTCTGTGAGCTTCCCAGAGCAGCTGTGGATCTGCAGAGCTTCCTTGGGCCTGATAACCCCGCTGGCTTCCTGTCTGCAAACCACGCAGGAGGCTGCTGCTCCTGCTCACCAAGCCCTGCTGTGTGGCTGAGCACTTCCACAGGGTTGGGTATCTCACCACCAGTGCCCTCAAAGGCTGATTCTTTTAGAGAAATGCATTCTGCACATTCCTGATTGTCTGACTCACAGCCCTGGTGCCAGGACTCCTCATTTCTATTTATTCACCATGGGAAACCTAAAGTACAAATACATTGGATGGGAGCCTGGCCCCAGTGGAGTCAAGGACAGAATTCCGGTTGATGTCTGCGGGCAGAGAACTTCACTTCTGTGCTTTTGGTTGTTCTTTGCCATTCCTGGCTGAGGGCTAAAGGGACATTTGAAAAGGCTCTGTTGCCCAGAGTGATGCTGAATTCCAGTGGCACTTCCAAACGCAGCCCATGTGCACAA
Source organism: Corvus cornix cornix (assembly GCF_000738735.6). Classification (NCBI taxonomy): domain Eukaryota; kingdom Metazoa; phylum Chordata; class Aves; order Passeriformes; family Corvidae; genus Corvus; species Corvus cornix. Next base: position 8,420,220 of record NC_046346.1, read on the forward strand.
GAAGCATCTGTTTCCATCCTGGATGCTTTGTAGCTTCTGGACTGAGGCAGGGCACAGCAAAGGTTTTTTCCACACACTCAGACTTTGAGTCTGTTTGAATTTGTCCCTCAGGCCAGGCCAGAGCAGGGACTTGTGGCTGGTCCAGGTGTTGTTCAGCTTTTGGAAACACAGAGTTCGGTAACAAGGATGGGATGGAACTTGTGCCCACCTGTCCCACCAGGTCCAAATCATGGTTTGGATGGTTCCCTCGGAGCTAAAAGAGCCCCTTGGTGGTGTAACCTGCTCAGCACAGAATCCCAGAATGGTTTGGGTAGGGAAGGACCTGGAAGAGCCTCTAATTGCAACCCCCCCACCATGAAGAGGGATACATTTCAGCAGAATTAATGTGGCTCTAATTTATGCTGCAGTACCTAATTTTACTTCTTCTCTGCAGAAGTGAAAAGAATTCTTTTGGATTTTACTCTAGTTTGAGAGACTTGGCTGTAGCCTTACTAACACATTGCAAGGGCTCACTGTGTGCTGCATCAAGTACAAATTCTGATAAAGAACCTTTAAGAAAAAAAAAAACAACACAAAAATAATCCTAAAAAGAAACCTAGAGCCCAGAGCAAACCACACACTTAAGAGCATAGAATTTCCAGAGAAAAACCCAGATACCTCAAAGTACTTCGCATCTGAATTGAGGAAAGTCCATTGGTTAAAAAAATAATACTGACAGCTCCCCAGCGCTCAATGAATCATTTAGTTTTAACAACAGCAACTCAGAGGGAGCCACAAAAGTGGAGCAAGAAAGCAGGAGAAATGAAATGGGCCTTTGTCTTGGGGCTGAACTTGGTGCCCTTGCCAGGACACAAACAGTTCATCTGGGGAGAGAAACCCACTGGCCCACTTGGCATCCCGCAGCTGCTGGCATGTGCTGAACAGGGCAGTAGGTGGTCTGGCACAGCCCTCCTGGACGTGCTTTCTCACCAGGTCCTTTGCCTTGCAGGCAGGAAAAACAGCTCCACAGAAAGGGCTTTTCCATAGGATTCATAAATTGGTTCGTGGTACTTGGGGTTCTCTGTGAAATATGAATGTAAGGCTGGCCTAGTTGTTACAGTTATTAGAGTTGTTTCGTGCTATCCCAAATAACTTCTTTGGAAAAGAAATTCCAAATTCTCTCTTCTGCTTGTTTTGTCTCAGTGATCTGTACAACGATTTTACCAGAGAAACTGCAAGCAAAACACAATTTGAGTATTCAGAAATCATGAGAGTTATCAGGTTAAATGATGTGGCTGAAACTTTCAGATGAAGTGATGGAGAATCCCAGTGCTTCTCTCTGCCTTAGTGTCTGACTGTGTTTTGGCTCCAAAGACTGTGACATTTTTCACTTTCTTCTTTAAATCTGCTGGAGAGTCGATGGTGCTGGTAGTTACAAGTGTCTTTTAATGTTTCATTTTTTGCATATTATTATTATTATTATTATTATTACTGCAGGAATATATTCGTCTTTCTATAAAGGTTGCCTGACTTGCCTGACTTGCACTAATCTCTTGAAAGAACATTCAGGTTTTAATTGGGGATTCAAATGGAAAAAGGAAGAAAGAAGAAGAAAATTCAGAACATAATGGCTCAATTTGACAGGGTTTTCTGTCAGTTTAGTGTTTTCTCTTAGAGCTTCTCTGTTCAGGGGTTGTGGAGGGGATGCCAGGCCATGTTTTCTGAGGTTAAGACAGTGACACTTTATTTACTTTTATAGTTTCAGCCTCAGCAGAGTTGTTGCTTAGCACCTCACTCAGCAAAAAAGAGACCCAGGGTGGAAGATTGTCTTCCACTGGTGTTTGTTCTGGTGTGATTTTGTTCATTTTCCTCCAGCACCTTAAATTGGTGCCTTTTCCATGAAATACAGAGGATTTACGTGAGCTGATAGCCTCAGAAAAGGGCAGGTGCACTCCTATTTAGTTTGATAGAATTGTCCTGGCTTTTTATTTTAGAGATTTGAATTTACTTCCCTTTGATATAAAGTGTCTAAGTTACATCCACCTGTCAGCTCAACAACTGCTTGGTTCTTTTCTGTGAACTGACTTCAGAGGGATGGTTCCCATCAGTGCCAAAGTTAAGAGAAGTCCTTCCCAGCACAGGAGCTACATGAACTCTCCTGTGACATAAAGAAACAGCATCTTAGATATCAAGTGAGTTTTAGTGGGAAAAGTGTCAATAACAACAAAGTTTAAAGGGCTTTTGAAGCTGTTTGAGATGCCCAAAGTCAGTCAACATCTACTTCAAAACACCTAGACCTTAGTTTTCCTTTGTCTTGTACAATTAGTGAAGGCAAGTTGCCTTCTCCCATGAGGAATGTTGGAGTTTACTCTCTTGGGAGCCATCAGTGCAGGAAAGGGATTCCTAAAATATATATGAACAACAGCTTTCCATTCAGTCTGTTCTGTCTTCCAAATCAAGAAGCTGAACGTGCAGCACAGCAAGATGGAAAAAATTAATTAGATTTCTTTTCTTTTTTTAGTAGTAGTGGGTGCAAAGAGTCAGCTTTTATCTCACTACCAAGCACAGTTGTCTCCGTGAAATCTGAAGGCCCTGTCTAGAAACCATTGAAGATTTCAGGAGATGTGAAGTCAGCAGAGTGGTTTTGGGAGATATTCCCACTTCCTTTCTAGCCAAGTGTGCTCACTTTGTTGGTTTGGATTGGCCTCTGAATCACCCAGTGTTTGCATCCACTCCCCATCACTGCCTCCTTTTCCATTGTAAATTTCTGCCTGCTGGTTTTCGTACAAGTCGATAACACATTTTATCCTTAACAATCTGTTCCTCGGGAGGGGAAAGAAAAAAAGTCACTCTTTTCCAAACAATTGTCAAGAGCTCCTAAGCCTTCTGGAGCATCACACAAAAGCAGCTTAATCCCGCTCTCTGCAAATGTCACATTGCCTTGATCCCTCCGAACAGGAATTTGTTAAGTTGTTGCTGCAACATTCGCAAAGAGCCGTGCCCTGTGCCACCGCCTCGTGCCACAAATCACACGCAGGGAGCTGTCGGGGGGTAACAAAAACACATCCAGGATGGAATGGCTTAAGTCCTGTCTGAGGGATGCCGGGCCATAATTCCAGGTCGCTCCTTGGTTTGTCTCTGTTTGCTTCTGCTGGAGCCTTTGAGACTGAATTAGGTCATGGATCTGTAGGGGGGGTGGAATTTGCTGTGTAGAGCAGAAAAAAATTCGGGTTGAGCGTAGCTGGGGCTTGATGCCTTCATAAGGATTTGCTGAAAGTGGTTTTGCAGTGTGACCTTGTCTGGAGAGGCAGAGCCGGCCCAGGGAAAAGGAGTTTGTGGCTGCCTGGCTGCTGGGGCAGAGCAGGGAACAGAGGAATCCAGGACTGGTCAATCAGGGCAGGACCACTGCTGTTAAAGTTCATTTTATGATTCCAGTAAGGTCTCTTGTGGGCATTCTGCTATGTGCCTCCAGGAGTGTCAGCTCATGTGCTTCCAAGCAGGACTGAGGGAAGCCTGGCAGGGGCTGTGCAGGCAGGAGGAGGCAACCACGGGCCTGGGCAGGGCGAGCTCTGAGCTGGCATCGACATCCCGGGTGCTGCAGGGCAGGATTTATCAGCTTGGGGTTAGTGCCAGACTGTCCCAGTGGGGATCTGCTGGGCGGTAACCTGACAGCTTGGTTGGCCTTTGGAGATAAATTGTTACAATCATGGAATGGTTTGGGTTGGAAGGGACCTTAAAGCCCATCCCATCCCACCCCTTGCCATGGGCAGGGACACCTCCCACTGTCCCAGGCTGCTCCAAGCCCCAATGTCCAGCCTGGCCTTGGGCACTGCCAGGGATCCAGGGGCAGCCCCAGCTGCTCTGGGCACCCTGTGCCAGGGCCTGCCCACCCTCATAGGGAACGATTCCTTCCCAATCTCCCATCCAGCCCTGCCCTCTGGCACTGGGAAGCCATTCCCTGTGTCATGCCTCTCCAGGCCCTTATAAATCGTCTCTCTAGCACCTCTGCTGGGAGGAAAGGCTGGGAGAATTGGGATTGTTCAGCCTGGAGAGGAGAAGCTTCGGGTGACCTCATTGTGGCCTTGCAGTGCCTGAAGGAGCCAACAGGAAAGATGGAGACTAGAGGACAAAACAGGAATAAAAACTTACCTCAGCTCTCAAGTGAATTTTTTGCTGATGTCTTCTCCCAGATTGAGAACTACTGAATGTGCAACTCCTCTGCTACAGCCATTTTATTTAAGAAAGTGCTTTCCACAGGGGAACTCTCTTCACTTGTCAGTGACTGGGTGGCACCAGCTGTGTGACAGTGACAGCACACAGCCTCTGGAGGGGACACTTGGATGTGGAAGGAGGTGCTGGAGCTGGGCAGGATTTGGGTTTGTACGTGGAGTTACGGCTCATTTGTTGCCACTCAGTGAGTTTATTTTGGTGGTTCAGCTTCTCCAGTGAAAGATACACAGAAGGTGCAAGAAGAGCCTTCATCTCCGTGTTCTGATGGAAGTGTTCTTCATTGCCAGGCGAGTAAGTGGTAAAGGAAACACATATTTATGTGGGAAGAGATCCAGTTCTTCTAACAGAGCTTTTAATTGTCAGAGGGGATTTTTCTGTCCATCCTGCCCATTGAGTATTTGTAGAGAGCCCGACCCTTCTGTCAGAGGGGTCTGGACTCCTGCAGAGAATTAATAATGTTGCTGATGGCCAGATCAGGTGCAGCAGCCCACCAGCACTGTGGGGGAAAATAATTTGTTTTTAGATAGGATCAAAGGAAAGCAGTTTGTTCCTCTTCTTACGAAGTAACAGCCAATTTACACTTAAAAGAGACCTTTGGAGGGAAGGAATTCCCCATCTGGAGGGAAGATGTGGTGTGTGGATTCAGGTTTGCTGTTGTAAAAACAAGCTGTGGAGGGTTCTAGCTGATTTTTGCAGCTGAATCACTGAGCCAAGTGTTTTGAACCGGGTGAGAATGGTCCATAATGTTCTTACAAGATTTTCTCAGGGGCTTGCAATTAGAGATTATTGTGTCATCACAGTGAAAGGGCAGCCTGGAGATCAGCTCTGGTATGGGAAACCCCAGGCAGATCTTTTAAAATAGCCAGGGCAACTCAAAATGATGAAATAATGAGGGAAGACCAGCTTGCTACTCAGCGTGGCTGCCCCAAAATCTGCTGTGCTGTATCAGCACAGAGATGTGGCCCTGAATCCCAAAACGTGTGCAGCATACTTGGACTACAGGATGTCATATCCTTGAAAAGTTTAAATCCAAGCAGAGCTTTTCTTGCAGATCTTCCGCATGTAAATAGTTTATAAATGCTGTGATGCCTTAGGTTTTAACTTTTATATTTTTCAAATCCTGCACTGCCTGGTGTGTCACTCTGGAGTTTCTTGGAGCCTGTTCACTTCTGCTCTCTCGTGCTGGGCAGACATAACAAAGCCTCTCTGGCCCTGCTCTCCAAGGACACCCAGACTGTCCTAGGCCCAAAAGTATAAACCAAAAGTCTTTGAGAGGAGGGTAAGCTGAGGGAATTACATCATTAAACTGAAGCTTTAATTGGAGAACTAACCCTGCTATGCCAATGAACCAAACCTATAAAAGTGTGAAGAACTCGTGACCTGGGCTCCATCTTGGCAGTGGCCTCTGGCTCCCCAGGGGTACCTTTGAAGGCCTTTCAAATAAATACCTCCCTTTATTCCCTTACTCCTGTCTAGTCTCTGTTTCTAGGAGGCCTCTCAAGGCATCAGCTGGACTTATCAATTTGATTATTCACATAAGTCCAGGTTAATATTTGCCCCATAATTCCACGTCTGAGCAATTCACAGCAGGGCTCTGAGACATGGGAAGGGCAGTCCTGCCCTGCTGTGTTTGGAGGTTGGAGTGACTACGGCTGAGACAGCAGCAGACGTTTCTGTGTGGATCCCCACACAGTTTGGGAGCATCGTGTGGCCACTTCATCTGTCTCTGTCCTGTGTGACATTAAAGCAGTGATTCCTCCCGTCTCCACGAGGCCAGGATGTGCCTGCAGCCAGCAGAGCAGGACGAGCAGCATCTGGCATGCAGGGCGTGGGATGTTTCGAGAAGAGCAGCACAGGACACTTTAAAGCAAACAAAAGGTTGAAACAATCAGGCTCCAGGCAGCTCGAAGAAGAAGGACTGAGGCTGAGGCTGTGGAATCCCAGCCAGGACATGCTTCAAGCCTGGGCTGGTGACGTTTCCCAGCAGCAATGTAAAACAAGAACTCTTTCACACTTCAGTCCCCCCAGCTCTGGGGTGTTGCGCCGGGCTAAGTGTGACTTGACTTTGATGTTCTCCAGACAGGCCCCATATTTGTCCATGTTTACATATTTTGACAGGAAAGGAACAGCTCTGCTCAGTATCCCCTGGGCTTCCTCGCAGCAGCTTCAAACACCAAAGGGCAAAGAAGAAACCCTGCAGGTCCTGCAGAAACCGAGGTCCCACGGGGCAGGGGGCTGTGGGGAGGTAGCAGGAATCACTGAGGAGATTTGGGACCTATGGCCTCTCCTGCATGTTTAGGAAGCTCCCATTCCCTCCAAACAGGGAGAGGAAAGTGATGGAAAGGCTGTGGTAGGCCAGCCAGGGAGCTGCCTCCTCCTCCTCCTCCTCGCGCCTCGGGAATGCTCCTCACAGGAGCTGGACATTGAGGAGTTATTCCAACACACCCGTGGCAGGGACGTGCTGGATTTGTGTGTGCAGTCAGCAGTGTCCTGCCTTTACTACCACGTGTGAATGTGTCACTAAATCCCAGGTTTGTGGAAAATGGGGGTTTATGGAGTTGGTTCTTTCTTTTTGACACTGAACTTAATTCTGATTTGATCCCTTGTATATAAGAACTGGGATGGAGCGAATTTACTGAACAATCTTGGTCAAATTTTGTCCTCAATTCCACTGGTTTTACTTGTCACTTGTCTTACTATAGGCCCTGATTTAATCTGTTGTGTTATGGGCAGAGGATCTGAAGAGTTGGGAGAAATAAAGGAGAGTTATCAGTGGATGAGGAAACTCAGGCACAAAGAATACAAAATTATTTTTCTGTGTGTTGGAGGTTATCAGGGCATTTATTGCAAGACTGCCTTTCTGCATCCCTCTGAACTTTGATCATATTAAATATATTCTGCTTTATTGATCTGTTTTGCCTTTTGATTTAACAAGGAAAAGCAACGAAAAAAGCACAAGTAAACCTGAAATGGGTAAAATCTGTACACTGAAGGCGTAGCATGCCATCCTCTGAAGGAACTTTCATCTAAATCCTGGGAAGCTGGGTTACCACTGCAGGGAGCAACAGAGAAATACTTCATCTGAAAGTCAATGCAAGGCATGGGATAGATACACATGAAAATGAGTGGCCACTTTTAGGGCAAAGCTTTTTTCTTGGAAAAGCAGCAGATTTGGTTCAGGGAATTCCAGCACTACTCTTCTCTTGGTCTTTTTGAGAACTCCCTCTTCTTGATTTCTCTCTTCTTTTTCCCCTCTCTGAATGTTGTGAAACAGAACATTGTGTCACACTTTCAACTGGAATCCAACAAGCTGAAACTTTATTTACATTCAGGATCAATGAGAGTAAGTGCAGCAAGCCAAAACCTTCATTAAATGGCAATTTCAGTGTCCAGTGGGCAGAAACACAAAGAAGCAGCAACTGGAGGAGCTGCTGAAATTACATGACTCTATTTATATTTAATAGCTGTATTAAAAAAAAAAAATCCAGTCTTACAAGTTATTAGAAATACAAGACAAAACTGAGAAGGGTAGAACCTCGTTGTCTCTAAATAGATATTGTAAGAAAAAAACCTGGCTGCTGCTCCTGCAGTAGAATCAGCGATGAGACCTAAGGTCTGTTTAATTTTCTGTGAGGGAGATGAAATGGTAGCGGATTCAGAGCCTTCCTCTTCCCATCCCAAAGTTCCCTTCCATTTGTAAATAATCTGTGGGGAAAAGCCCTAAAGCCCTGGGCCTAAAGGTTAATCCAGGGATGTGTTTGAGCTGTGTCTGTGGGGAAAGCTCCAGGTGTGACACTCAGAAGGGGAGACAGGCTGGGTGTGAACATCCTGAATTCAGGAGGGGCTTTTTAACTAAACCAGGAGAAAACCTCAGCAACTGGACCAGACACAGCAGGTTCTGGAGCTCTCACAGGACACCAAGGAAACAAGTGATGTGGTGAGGTCCTAAATGTAAAACATACACAAAGCCAGATCTGCAGCTGGGGGAAATTGGCTGAACTCTCTTTGAGCACAGTGGAAGAGCGTTGCTTTATATTTCGTGGAGTTCTCTGCGTCTGGCAGGGCAATAGTTTAGGCTCTCTGACACACTTAAGTGTAGATGGGTGGATGGAACAAAGTATGATTTCATTCAGCCAGTTGTAAATATTTATGAACACAGCCATCATTGGTTGGGAATGCGCTGTTACTTGGCATTAATAGTCCTGGAAAGGGCAAACATGGCTGAGGCTCGTGAGGCACATCTGGGGCCAGTGAAATTTAAATCCTTCCCCAGATTTTTGATACCTTTCTGAAGCTCTAGACAGGTAAGCAGCTTTGCAGTGATGTAGATGCTCATTTCAGGCTGAGGATTATTCCTGTGTTGATAGGAGTTTACTGAAGAAATAGAGGAAGAGTTTGGGTTTGTCGAGGGCAGAAGTTTGATGTCAGTGATGTGTTTGTTCCCTGCTGGCTCTAAGAATCCATGAGCTTCCTTCGGTCTGGTGCTTGTGGCCCCAGTGAGCCAGCGTGCCACCAGTGCAGTGGATTTCGTGATGTGGTTGTAGCTGACTATGAGTCTGCAAACTCAGGCTCTGACAGATACCATGAGTCATTAGGAAAAAGTAACTTCTAACGTAAAAGTTGGGAGAGGATTGTTGGGTTAGTTTTTTCCTTTTTGAAAAGCTGAAATGGTTTTTTTCCCAGATATGTCCATTCCAAAGAAAGTTTTCTTTCTAGTTCTGCCTTGCCCAGAAGCCACATTCCAGTGCAGCCTTGGGAAGGGATGAAGGATTTGGTTTGGCTGAGGATGCTCCTGGGTGCAGGGAGGTCTGGCTGCTCCTGGCTCTGTCATGGACACCCTTTTTTATGTCACAGTGTGGGCATCAGGCAGAGGATTTTGGAAAGGCATGGAACAGCACTAATGCACAATTCAGTGTTTTTCAGGTACAGAAGTCTTTCAAACTTAGCCCTGACCTATTGCAGGAAGGATTTTATGCTGTTTGCTACACCAGGAAGAACAAGGTTTGTATCACAGAATACTTACTCTTTCTCCTTTATGAAACTACCTCTACAAATATTTCCATCCTTTGCTGCACAACTCCAACACTTTGATATCTTTCTGCAGGAAAAAGCTGCCACAATAACCTGAAGCAGATAAAGCCCAAACCAAACATTTTCCCTCACACAGCTCCAGCCTGGCACCTTTGGGGCCTGGTTTATGGGCACAGAGCCATTTGTCAGGCTCTCCTGGCTGTCACCCCTGCAGTTCCAGATGTGTTCAGCTCCTTGCTGTGGTGTCCCCTGGTTTCCAGAATTGATTCTTGCAATGAGAGCCCGGAAAGAATGTCACCCCCCTCCACCCCTGCCACCTTTTCCACAGCCATCCTTCAGCTCCCAGCCTGTCCTGCAGCACCTTCCTGAGCAGCAGCTGATTCCTGGAAGTCTGGATGGATTGGATGAAGGGCTTGGCCAGAGCCTGGCCTGTGGAAGTGGGTGGTAAACATTCTCACGGAGGGCTCACTGTCTGTCACAATAATTTGCTAATCTGTTTATAGCTGGGATTCCTGCAAAATGAAATCAGTTCCCCAATCAGCCTCTGCATCCAAATGTCTCCAAGAGCTAGACTTGATGCCTTTGATGAGATCACTGTGCCTGCTGCTGCTTGACCCCATGACATTGAGCAATATCCTGCCAGGATTTATCCTACTTTGGAGCTCACAAGGTGTAAGAACAATAAAATCCTACATCCTCTTTCCTTATTGCAAGAGAACCCTGAACTGAAGGTGGCACAAGATTGTCTGCCAGACACTGTTTGTAGTAAATGTTGGCCAGGCAGTGTAAGGGGAGCAAAGCCATATTTATCAATACATTTGAAATTTGAGTGAGTTAGAGAGTTATGGAAGGGGGATCATTGGGACAGGAAGGGATTGAGAGCAGCCCTGGCAGAAGGACCTGGGGGTGCTGTGGGGGAGAGCTGGACCTGCCCCAGCCCTGAACCCCCTGCCCTGGGCTGAGCCCCAGTGTGGGCAGCAGGGGAGGGGGACTGTGCCCCTGTGCCCCTGTGCTCAGGTGAGACCCCACCTGCAGAGCTGCCCCAGCCCCGGGGCCCAGCACAGGAAGGACCTGGAGCTGCTGGAGAGAGGCCAGAGGAGGTTCCAGGGGGATCAGAGGGATGGAGCAGCTCTGCTGGGAGAGCTGGGATTGTTCAGCCTGGAGAGGAGAAGCTCCGGGGTGACCTCACTGTGGCCTTGCAGGGCCTGAAGGGGCCAACAAGAAACATGGAGAGAGAAGATTTACAAAAGCCTGGAGTGCCAGGACAAGCAGGAATGGCTTCAAACTGACAGAGAATAAGTTTGGACTAAATATATGGAAAGGGAGGGTGGGCAGGCCCTGGCACAGGGTGCCCAGAGAAGCTGTGGCTGCCCCTGGATCCCTGGAAGTGTCCAAGGCCAGGCTGGACAGGACCTGGGCTAGTGGAAGGTGTCCCTGCCCATGGGAGGGGGTGGCAGTGGATGATCTGAAAGGTCCCTTCCAACCCGAGCCATTCTGTTATTTTGTGATTCATTACCCACTTAAATAGTGGAATGATTTTTGTCACAAATTCACAAATTCTCCATAGGCAGAGTGCCTGTGGATGTCATTTGTGCCCTCACTTTGGGGATCTTCAACTGCTTTGAAAGGAGCCTGCAGTGAACTCGTTCAGAGCCCACCTGTCCTCTCTATCCTCACACTGGCCAGGAAAACAAAGAGCTGAGAAGCAAAAACCATCAAAGGGCAGAATTTCCAAGTAAGCTTCAAAACAGGTGGCATGAATAATAAATGATATTGAAATAAGGTCAGATTTTAGCACTGGACAGTCACAGTCTCCAGCAGACCCTCAAAGACATCATCAGATGTAGCCAAATCCTGCCCACCACCTCCTTATCACAGCCTTTATCTGTGCCACTGCTGGGACAGCAGCATAAGAGGTTTTAGCTACGTTTTGCTGTGCAACTGCATCCCAAAAATATGTTGGGGTGTGTGAACAGGACCCTTTCCAGCAGAGATCACACAGCTGCAAGGCCAAAGATCCCTGTTATTCTAGGGCAGGGCTCACCTCTGTGAAGGAGTTGATGTTCCAGATCTCAAAAGAACTCACTAACTGTCAATACAAAGAATTTCCATGGCTCTGGAAATTTTTCCACAGCAAAGATTCTTAGAAAATTTCTGCTACTGTTATTTATATTCTTCTCTTAGCTGATAAAAAGGGATGAGTTTTACAATCTGTTCAGAGCTTTATAAAGTATCCATATTTATTAGCAGTCGCCAATTCAGCTGTCACGTTCCTTTTGTGCTTAAAGTGTGTTTGGAAGTGCTCAGTAAGTTGAGGGAAGTCACCCCAGCCAGGCAGGAACACTCATGGGAAGTGGAAAATCCCTGGAAGTCAGACAGGACTGTGCCCAGTGCAGAGCTGTCCTGCCTGCTCTGGCAGGGACCCACACAGAGCTGAAGGTGCTGCCTGAGCCCCTGGCAAAAGGGGAAAGCACAGCCCAAAAGTCACTCCCAAAAATATTTCACTTGTTAGGAGTCTCTGGTATTTGGCAAGTACCTTTAGCTTTTATTTTCTCTTTTTATTTGAAAGAACCAGACACTTCTATGGAGCCTTTGGGGATGTCTGTACTGCAGCTCAGTGCTGGGAGAGCAGTTTAACCTTGGCTCAAGATCTCCTCAGTCCTGTGGAGCTCAGTAAGGGCTTCCGACTCTCCTGGGATTCCAAAACACACCTTCAGTGTCACCTGGGATGGGAGGCAAATGTTAGTAAAGAGTCTGTATGGAAACTTGGTTTTCTGTGCCTTCACACCCATTCACATTCAGTCTAAAACCAGTTGGCATCAGCTGCTCTCACCATTTTAAAATTGCATTTTGTCTGAACATCAAACCACATTACCTGTCTGTTAAAGGAGATCAAGAGGCTGCAGTTGTTTGCAAGAGCTCTGTGTGATTGTGGCAGTTTATGAACACCTTCACAAGCTGTTTGTGACCTTTCCCCTGGATCCCAAATTCAGGCTGAATGAGGAGACAAATGGCTGGGGGGACAGAAGGTACCAAGGACCTGCTCCTCTACCTCTCATCTCCACTGCAGGCAGGAGGAATCAGAGGGGTTGAACTGCACAAAGAGTGTAAAATGAACGAGAAAGGATATTTCTCCAACCAGATTTTGGCAGCAGTCTGGTGACAGCTGCACATCCTGGACAGGCTTGTCCAGGGCATGAGGGTCCAGAGATTGCTGGGAGAGCTGTTGGTCCTCAGGATGACAGAGATGTTGGCCTCCTCCCCTCCTTAACCCTGCCGGTTTGAATGTAGGCCTTTGCTCCTGGAAAACATTGTTTCTGTGGATAATGATGCCAGCATCTGGTGAGAGGGACAGTTAGGTCACACGATATGATATTCCATGATTATCCAGCGTTGGGAAGTCACAGCAAGAGCCCAGTGGTTTCTAATGTGTTGGTGTGCGCGGTCTCAGACTCACGTGACCTTGGGGGTGTCACCTCATATCCTTTGCCCACCCTGTCTGCAGAGTGGAAATCATTGGTTCCTCCCAACAGGAGCTGACTTCAGGATGGGTCTGTGATCAGGAACTTTCATCCCTGGAATATAAGTCACCGTCATGTTTATGCAATCCTCAAAACCTCTGGTGCAGTTTGCATTTGGCAAGGACAAGAAACCGTTCAAATTACTCTCAGTCTCTGAGGAAAGCTGGGTGTCCTGCTGTGCCCAGCCTGCTTTCCAAGCCAAGCTGACAGAGGGCATTTGGAGAAAGCTTTGTAGAACAGCCCAGACTGTTGACATTTCTCCAAACAGACCCATTAACCTGGGGAGGAATTTGAGAATCGCACACTCCGAGTCCTGAGGGTCCCGAGCCACATTTTCAGTGATCGCATTATTCATATTTCCAAGGTAAAAAAAACACCCCAGCAACGAATTATGTCCGGCCTTGTGTTTCCTCCTTCTGTACAGGAGGCTGCACCTCTGCATTTCTGATGGCAAATTTGACCACACTCAGAAAGTTTCTGTCTCCAGGTGGAGTTCAGTCTATTGACACAGTTGGCTTTTTACAGCGCGGTGAAACATTAACCACTTCCTCTCCTCCTCCCAAACTCTTGACCTGTCATTCAGGGGCAAAACTCATTTACACCAATCAAAACCTGAGTAACGACCTGTTTTTTCAGCCAGGCTGTTTTTGATTTACACCCCCTTAAGAGCAGAATTTGCTCCTGAGTGCTCTCCTTCCTCTCAGCCTCTTCCTGCCCAGTTAAAACATTGGAGTTATTGTAGCTCCCACATTAAATCCCAGCAACCTGGAGGTCAGGCAGTCCTAGACCATTGTGGTAAATATATCAACTCACCCTGAAATAGATCTGCCTTTCATCAGATTCTTCTTTAATGAGGTAAGAGGTTTAATTTCATGGTTAAAAAAATAAAATGAAATAAAAGACGTGATACATGAGCAACTCCATTAGACTCCGCAAGGAAATGGGAATTGCCAGACCAGGTCTAGACAGCAGCCCAGGCAGCATCTCTGAAATGGTTAATTATGGAACAAATAGCTCACTTTGAGTGCTGCCTTGAGAGAACTCCCTCAGTCCAGAGTCTGGAGAGAAAATTCCCTTTGTAGTAACTGCATCCCGTTCATTCTCACCTTGGCAAAGTGCACTTAAACAAAACCAAGGTGAAAAGGACTGGAAGCATAAAGGGAAAGTTTTGTTGGTTTTTTTCTGGGTTGGTTTTTTTAATTTGTGTTTTCTTTTATTTTTTTATACATTGTACAGAAAGTATTAATTCCCTGGATTGCTTTCAGAAGAGAAATCCTAAAAGACTCTGTTGTTCCTCTCAATACTGCTCTTACACCAATTGCATCCTTTGCAGCCAGCTTCTGGACAGGACATGAGTTAAGCTGGAAAACCCAGAACGTTCTGTATGTTCCCTGCTCTCACTACTGGGCTGTTTGCTTTTGTCTGTCAGCCGATGTAAAGAATGTAAAATAATTTTTTCCCCTTTGCCTGCAGGTTATTTTATTCATCTGTACCACAGCTCTGGAACAGGCACAGGTGCCAAGAGTCACTTCCAAGATTATATTTTAACAACTTCCTCAAGTGTCTGTTAGCCTGGAGATGCAAATTGCTTCACTGAGGCACTGCTTGTTACTCTCTCTGTACTTATTAAATTTCATTTCTGGATCTGAGACCCCCTGAATCCAAGTCTCTGCTGTCTGAGCCAGCTGCTGAAAGGAGTAAATTCTATTATGCTGTCCTTCCCAAACTGTAATGTCTTTAAACATACCCAGCTCACAGCTGAGAGCCCTAGGGAATAAAAAGAGAATATTTTCTATTTTTCCCAATTCCTTGTCTGGCTGCCTCCTGAGGAGTTTCTTACCTTGATGTTTTCCAGTGTTGTAGGACTGTGACACCTCCACTAAACCGGACATCGGCTTGCTTATACCTGCTCCCACTCTTGACTCATTCAAAACCTTTATTCATCCTCCTAAATGTGAGTGTTGAAGTGAGTAATGTTGCCCTTACACTGCTGCCTCTGTGCTGGAGGCAGAGTGGGTGCAGCAAGGGTTAATCTGCCCTGGCAGCCCTTCCCGGAGTGCCTGAGGTGGGGGAGCAGGGATGGGAGGGGGCACAGGCAGGGAAAATCCCTTCTGGCTCCCAGGATCCTTTCTGTGCTGCCTCACCTGAGGGAAGAGCAGGGATTGAACAGCTCCTGTGGTCACTCGCTGGGGCTGGGCATCCTCTGCTTTGGAGGACAATTTATTCCATTGTGGCTGCTCCCAAGGATCTGAGATGCTCCAGCTCACTTCCTTAGAATGTCCAAATTTCGGAGGTGGGCTCCTAGAGAGGAGGACAGTGCCTTTCCTCGGGAAGGGAAGCCCCCAGCCCCATTTGGCAGTTCTTTGAACACACAAAATCGTTGCCAGATATGTTTTCCTCCTGGCTTGCCTTGGGATGGGCAGGCAGGGGAACACCTGGGGATAACTGGGACCAGGGATTTGTCTGCAGGTAGCTGGGCCAGGCAGGAGCCCTTCTGCAGGGTCCACACAATCTCCAACATCCGAGCCAGCCCAGTTGGGATCGGGATGAATTTTTCACACCTGTTTCTCCGAATTCAATCATCATAAAAAATTCCATGCGAGCTCAAAGAAGGCAACATTCCAGTAACATTTTGCTTTTACTGACTGAAGTTTCCCGTAAGATGGGCCTCTGGCTATAGTGTGGAAAATGTGTCCTCACTCGCTTCCCCCTCGGCCCTGGGCGGACCTATAGAGAGTCTGCTTGGGTTTTCTCCCTGCCAGGGCTGCCCTGGGGGCTCGGGGATGGTTGGTCCCTGAAGTCAGAGCCACCAGTGTCCCCAGCAGCAGTGGGAGTGGGGACTCTGTTCCAGGGGATGTTTCAAAACCCTGGGTCAGTGCATTACACAGCAAATTGGGAACAGACGCTGCTCATGTAGACAGAAGAAAAAAAAAGAAGAAAAGAAAAGAAAAACAGAAGTCATAATACTATCAGAGAAATATGTGTGAAGTCCCCAAGTGCTCCTGAAGCTTGGCCAAAAGCCAGTTTGAAATCCCAGACTCCTGATGTGTAGAATTCCGAGTTTCCCACCCCACTACTCCTTTTTTTTGTAGCTTATTTTTATTTAGCAACACGTAGTGAGATACAAACTTTGCTGTTACCATGTTGAGGTTGTGGAAAACTACAGTAGGAGGCCATGGGCTGAATTTGGCTATAATTGACTGGAATTCATGACATGGGAGTATCTTTTGTTGGCTTTACAGAATGGAATCACTTCCTGGCTGTAATGAGCTATCTTGGACACGATCATTTTGGGATAGTAAAGCCCTGGCTGTGACACGAGAGCTTCCAAAGCTCCTTGCACAATGGGCTCTGTAAAAAGCTTTTAGGGGAGAAATGAAATATTTGGAATTTGATACCTGTGGAGGTTCTGACTTCTCTCTGATCTCCAGACATCAGTTTTAGCCTTGTGGGAGGCACTGCCTTTGCCAGAATAAATGCAGTTTAAAACAACAACAGTACTAAAATCCCTCGTAGGCAGATGTTTGTCCTAAAAAATATTTTAGATGAAAAAACTTAACTGCACTCTAACAGATCAGGGCCATTCTGGAGAGGAAAAATTAAATTAGAGATCTTATTTACAGCAGCAGGAACTTTTTTTTTGTTCGACCCACATTTTAGTTGTGTGCTTCTTTATAATAGACAGAGGTTATCATTTGCTTAGGACAATAAAAAAGTTTATTTCACCCCTTTACAACAACAAGATTTTTCTGCTCTGTCTTGGTCATTTTGGAAAAAGATGTAATTAAATTATTGATACTGATCTGCAATATCAGCAGGGAAATGAAAGTCTGTTCTTTTGTGACAGAACTTGTGCATTCAGTCAACTTCAATGCTGTAAATGAAGTTTAGGAGGAGTGTTTGTACAGTGCTATCATACCACTGGCACTCCAAAAATATGGGGATAAAAGGACTGTATTCAGAATAAAAGCAGCTTACACGATGTCTATTGTTGCACTGTCATAAAACCAACCTTGTTTAAATGTGCAATGATTTGGATTATTCTCCCATGGAGGTTTGCTTTATTTGCTGGCTCTGAAACAAAGATAAACTTAAATCTGGGCTAAGAAAGGTGGTGATGAGCAAGACAGAATGTTCAAACTAAATTTGCTCTTCTGTTGATGTTGAGAGAGCCCCAAACTTGTGAGGAGGTGATGCTGGAGTTTGGAGAACGCAGAGAAGGCAGCTGATAGAAGGAGAAGTCAGTCGAGCCTTATCCTGGTTTAGCCTGGTGTATATTTTTCTTTTTCTGTGCTATTTGAGGGACTCTGCTCTCAGTCGAAGCTGGATGTGAAGAACAAAAGGATTGGTCTGGGCTCAGTTACAAACTCACATTTTTTTGCTCAATTCATGACAAATTCATGACAAATTCTCTGTCTCATTATTCTTTTTTTTTTTTCCCCCTCAAAATTCTTGCTAAGCCTGGATTTCCAAAGGCCCAGGAGCGACGTCAGCAGTGAGCTCACACATCTGAAGAAGTCTGGGGTTACAGCTGTGTTTAATAAAATCTGAGTTAGCTACAGAGTATGTAAGTAAGTTAAATCCCATCTGCTTTGAGGTTTCCCTTTGGTCCCAGAAGAAGCCAAATGCAGGATATGAGCAGAGGTGTCCAGGCTCCTTCCGGAAATGCTGGGGAAAAAGGCAAGGAAAAAAGGGCTCCCTCTGCTCCTTTGGTCTGGTTTGGTGACATGACCTCAGCAGTGAGCGGTGAGGGGAGAGCAGAGCGAGCTCGAGTCCCCCTCAGCGCCAGGGAAATGGGGTCAGAGCTCTGGGAAGAGACAGCAGCTCCTCTGCCTTTGCTGATCCCATAGAAATCCCAGATAAACTGGGCAGCACCACCAGCACAGGCTGGAAGGACTGTGCTCCCCTCTCTTCACGCCTGGAGAGGAGCAGCTACCTCAGTCCCCACATTTCTGAGGGCTCCTGTGAGTGAGGGGGGATGATCATGAGCTGGGTCTTGCCAATATTTAACAACTTGGATGCGATATCCCAGATGGGCAGGGGAAAATTTGGATAAAAAACAGAGGAGAGAAACTGCTTAGAACCTTCCACTCAAAATCAAGATTAAGCTGGGAAATCCAGTGGAAATTCCCACAAGTCTGCTTTTCCTTGACCATGTTTTTTGCCGTATTATCAAGCAATGAGGAAATAATCAGGGAAACGTAGCTGTAAAAACCTCCTTGTTAGTAATTGAGGAAGCCAAAATTATATTTTAATAATATGCATCTTTTGTTCCACCCAGCCCCCCTCCCCCTGCTCACAGACCTGAGGTTCTGCATCCAGACTTTAGTTCTTCCTTGGAAATGAGCACCTCAGTTCTAGGTCTCACACAAAACTCTTGTACCTGTGCTATGCTCACACAGCTCTGCTGGCTGCTCCTCTGCTCTTTCTGGGCCCCCTTCACCTTCTGCTGCCTGCAGAGGCTGAGAAACGCAGAGCAAAGCTCAGTTCTCCATCAGCCACATTCCTGACTTTCCCTTGATGCCTTGAGAGGCCTCCTAGAAACAGAGACTAGACAGGAGTAAGGGAATAAAGGCAGGTATTTATCTGAAAGGCCTTCAAAGGTACCCCTGGGGAGCCAGAGGCCACTGCCAAGATGGAGCCCAAGATGGACCCCAGGTCACGAGTTCTTCACACTTTTATAGGTTTGGTTCATTGGCATAGCAGGGTTAATTCTCCAATTAAAGCTTCAGTTAATGATGTAATTCCCCTCAGCTTGCCCCCCTTTCAGAAGCTTTTGGTTTATACTTTTTGGGCCTAGGGCAGTCTGGGTGTCCTTGGAGAGCAGGGCCAGAGAGGCTTTGTTATGTCTGCCCAGCACGAGAGAGCAGAAGTGAACAGGCTCCAAGAAACTCCAGAGTGACACACCAGGCAGTGCAGGATTTGAAAAATATAAGGGTTAAAACCTAAGGCATCACCCTGATGACTTTATCTGCTGGATAGGGGAGTTAAATATCCCTTTTATTTTTCTAATCTATGACCATGATTTAACACTTTAAAACAGTTTCAGGATACACTTTGAAGACCAGAGACTTCAGTGTCTAAGGCCAACACAAACAGGTTTTGAGTTATTTTGGGATTCTTCTCAACCACACCTTGAGATTCTCAGGACTTGCATTGACAGCTTCCTTCTGGGGGAGATTTCTCTTTTTACTCAAAGGACAGACAGACAGACAGACAAGTCCCTTCTGCTCTTATTGAATGGAATAAAAACCATAGAATCCCAGATTGGTCTGGGTTGGAAGGGACCAGGCTGGATGGAGCTCTGAGCAACCTGGTCTGGTGGAAGGCAGGGAGCCAGAGTGAAATGAGTTTTAAGGTCCCTTCCAACCCAAACCACTCAGGGATTCTGTGGATTTGCGTCACGTTTTCTATCAAGTGGATGCTCAGGTGTGCTCACATCTGTCTGTGCTGTATAATTATCCACCCTTTGGCCTTCATTAGCAGCAGGAATCCTCTTCCCTCTGGGGCCTATGCTGATTTTCATCATATGGAACTTGTTTCTTCTGGAATGGATAAGAACTACGGATTTTTGCCTTGCTGTTTTCTGTACTTAAGCTTCAGTAGGGAAACTGTGCCTGCAAGACATTTAAGGATATATTTAACATGATTAGCTGCAATTTTGACACCAACAATCTTTAAAACATGATTGCAGTCAAGTGCATGTAAGTATTTTGGGATGGATAGGAGCACTTGAGCATTTTTATGAACTCAGGCAGTTAGAGGGTACAAATTGGTGTGGCACAGGAGAAAACCTTTACAGCAGCTGAGTTGTTTTGCCTGTGCCATCTATGGATTAACCACTCAGGAGTGATGCTAATGGGCTGATAAATCTTTACACCACCCCACAGAATGAGTTTCATTTTCTCCCTCTGTCCTCAGCAGTTTGATGTTTTCTTCCTTGTCATTTCTCATACTTGGTGCATATCTAAAGCCATATTTTGTCTCATAAACTGCTAATAAATCTACTGCAAATATGATCAAAGGCAAAGAAGTCCCTCTGTGCCACCAAGTCTGACACCAGCAGTTCGCATGGAAAGTATTTCTGTGCTGGCACAGTCGTCATTGTCTATTTATTCTTTTGATTTTGATTTTTCTCGAGGGAGTTTTGCCCAGAGATTATCTTTGTAAATGTTTGTGATATCACTAGCAACACATTTTTTGCCTGGTGATTATCAGTGTGCTGATGCACACTGATAAAATAAAAGGACTTTTATTTTATGGATCAGGAAAAGAGAGGCTCAAGGTCACCAGTTCAGATGGCACTCGGGTGCCCTGGCCCCATTCTCAGGTGTCCCACAGCTTCTTCCCACTGGTGTGATCAGAGAGCTGAAAATACCTTTATTAAACACCAATATTTGCTCAGTTACCACTTGTTTGTCATTAAGCTCATGGTCTTCCCAGGCTGGCAAACACAGCTGATGCCTTTGGTTTTAACTTTTATATTTTTCAAATCCTGCACTGCCTGGTGTGTAACTCCAAAGTTTCATGTGGCCCATTAGCTGCTCTTCTCTCACACTGGTCAGACATAACAAACCCCTCCAGGTTTCCACCTCAAGGACCCCAGACCCAAAATGTGTAAGCCTCTGAAGGGGGGGGGGGGGCAAACTTGGGGTAATTACACCATGAACTGAGGTTATAATTGGACAATTAACCCTGATATGTAAATGAACCAAACTTATAAAAGTGTGAAGAACTGGTGACTCGGGGTCCATCTTGGCAGTAGCCTCTGGCTCCCCAGGGGTACCTTTGAAGGCCTTTCAAATAAATACCTGCCTTTGTTCCCTTATTCTTGTCTAGTCTCTGTTTTTAGGTGGTCACTTCAGGCAGCACAGCCAGGACATTCTCAGCTCTTTGGAGAGGCTGAAGGGACTGCACAGCCCCTGTGGATCTGCTCCCCAACAGCTGCTTTCTATTTCTTCATTTAGGGAATGAATGCAGCCCTTGGGAAACGCCCTGGTACAAATAATAAATATAAATACTAGAGGAAATTTCCTTTTCCTTTTTGGAGATCATCTCTAAAAAAATTCCAAAATTGTTGAGTATTTTTTCTTTGGAATATAGTGTTTGGTGTGCTATGTAATATATCAGTGAACATTATGGGGCTTTGACTTTGCAGTTTTTACTTCTGCAGCAGCTGTAAACTTGCACCTTCAGTCTCTGCATTTTCTTTAGGTCAGACTTCCCCAAGGCTGGGAATGAGCTTCTGCATTCTCTAATTCCAAACCAGTGGCCACCTTTTAACGTGCATTGCAATTGTCAGGATCAATCCATCCCCAAATTAACGTTGGCTTCAGCATGGCTGAATATGGTCTGACCAGTGCTGATAATAGTTCGGAAAGGATTATCAATACATAATAAGAAATTATAATTATATCAATTATATAATTATATAAATGAGTGTTTGCACTGGAAAAGTGGCTGAAAGTCTGCAGTGCTTGGAAGTCCTCATTCTGTTTGAGTCATCACATCAGGGAAGGGGGAATATTAGTGTAGAAATAACGTGAATTATTGTAAATAGGTATTTAAGACAACAATTGAGATGGTTTGTAGGGAAGTAACCTGAAGTGCCTTCTTTAGTGGCCTTGAGGGGTCATAAGGAAATGCTCTCATAAAAATCAGTTTGTTTGCAAATAATTGTCAAATAAAAAGCAGCAAATGGTTTTCTGCAAATTCCTGGGAAATCAACAGACAAGTAGCAGATAAGGTGGTAATCCAAGAGCCAGAGTTTGAGCAGGATTGCTGGAATATTGCTCAATATGAACCACAATTAACTGAGCTGTATTTGGCTACAGCTGTAAAGGAATGAAGGCAATGCAGGTGGAAAGACAAAAGCATTTTGATCTTGATTCTCTGCCAGTGAAATCTTGTGAAGATGGTCTGGAAAGACAGAAAATGTAGGGAAAAGATACTCAGTGAGAAAGGATCAAAATGTCTCCAGAAACTGACCTAAAATCATCAGTCTTAAGGGAGCATGGAAAGGATCTTTAAATTTCCTTAAGGATCAGCCCTGTGGTACCAGAGTCTCTCTTTAAATCTTGAATTTTTGTCTTCCATTTGCCATTAAATGAGTTCTTTTGAGCAGGATGATTTCCTTGGGACTCAGCTGGGGCTGTTTTCAGGCTCCTGGCCTGGCTGTCCCCTCTGTGCTCACATCCCCGAGGCTGCCAGAGCTCCAGGAGCATTTGGGCACCACTCCCAGGGATGCCCAGGGTGGGATTGTTGGGGTGTCTGTGCAGGGCCAGGAGTGGGATTTGGATAATCTTCGTGGGTCCCTTCCCACTCAGGATATTCTGTGACTGTATGATTCCATGCTAACATGAATTTAAATGAATAAATACATGAATAAAGGTATATATATAAATAAATATATAAACATATAAATAAAACCATGAATAAATACACTTCCTTCCGGCCACAAGCACTGAATGCTCCTAAAACCGTTCGAGCCTTGTTGTTCACGTTTCAGGTGTTGTATCCCAGTGGCTCACTGCATTCCCATCTGCATGTCCCTGAAACTGGCTGCGCTCTGTGCAAAAGATTCTCAGGCTCCACCAAGGGTGGTGTTAATTCACATTCAGGGCAGCTTTCACTCTCAAATGTGCTGCTACAAAGCAGATTATTCCTAGGGCTGGGTGAACCAGCACAGGTATTAAATTGGAACTAAATCTAATTACCTGCGGTGTAACAATTTTTGTCCCAAGGTAATAATGAGGATTTTTTTTTTGCATTTCATTAATATTTCCCCAAACAATTAACTGGTCTCTTTTGGGCTTTTATAAATATCAGTATATTCCCGGATTTATCATTTATGCCTTTCCATAGATCTTTAAATTTCATCCCTAACACTGACTTGCAAGCACATAAAACCACAGCAACAAACTCCAGCATATTCAGCTCAGTATTCTTTTAATTTCTCCCTGTTCCTTTCACTTAAAAAAAAAAAAAAATCAATTTTGATCCACATTTATTTAATGAAAGAGGGCTCCGCAGGGCACAGAATCCAGCACTGGTCCTGCTCGTTAAGAGATCAGAACCTGGAGCCAAATTTCTGATTAAAATGCATTTCCCCTGTTCTTTCATGTTATCATTTGTTGCTGACTCAGTTAATGGTTCAATGTTTGCCACAGACTGTGATTAAGGATGGGTGAGCCCAAAAAGATAAAACAAGAACAAGCCTCAACTCTTACCTGGAACTTATCTCCCGTGGCACTTTTTTTTTTTTTTTTTTTTTTAAAGTCAGGTAAGTGGGTGGTGAATTATTGGGGAAAAAATTAGTTTAACTTTTGATTCAGCAGCTGTTGGTGGAAAAACTGGCATTAGCAAATGCTCCCAAAATAAATCCCACAAGTTGCCTCTCACAGTTCAACTTTCTCTTGTGCAGACTCATGTGTATGGACAGGGAAATAAAGTGTTTTTAAAATGTTTGTGAAAGAACAACTGAAATAACAGGTTCATTGTATGAGGAACTGTCTTTTCCTGGGTTCTGATTTTATTGGAAAAATTGTGTTACATCTCCCATGCAGGTTTTGGTCCTGAGCAGACTCTTCATTGAATTAAAAATCACCCATAAATCATGGAATATTCTGAGCTGGAGAGGACGGGCAAGGATCGAGTCCAGCTCTTAAGTGAAGGGCCCATGTGGGGGTCAAACAGCCCCAGGGTTATTTCACACCCTGAATTGGGGCAGGGCTGACACAGGAGCAGCTAGAGAAGATTCTGGGAATTGCACACAAAAATTGGGGGCCTCCTCACAACTATTCAACAAGCCCACTGCCTTTGAGATTGGTGGAGATGTCCAGAACAAGATCAACTTTTAAGAAATCAGCACTCAAGGAGGGTCCAATGCTTTTAGCAGGAATTAAGTGGCATTTCTGACCCTCTTTCCAACATAGGCTCATTTCTTCTCTGAGGGCATGACTGTTATGAAACACAGCATGTCACAAAATTAACACAGAAGTTGGAAATGGGAGGTCACATTTGGAAAAGACTAAAATTCGTGCCATGTGCTGGGAGAGGTGTGGGAACTTGTGCCTTCTGATCAACAACTCAATATGATTTCACAGAAGCTTCTTATTGTTTAAAATACCCCAGTGTTCACACAGCTCACAACTTTGACATCATACCTTACTTATACATTCTACCTACTTACCTTTTACTACTTATACACATCACTCTACTTATACATTTTCTTACTCATACTTTTTACAACTTCTGCATAGCGCAGTACTTATGCACTTTACTTACCCGTTTTACCTACTTTTACAGGCTACTCTACTTATACATTTTACAACATATCCATAATACAGTCCATATACATTTTGCAGCTGCTGTGTGTGAGATCTCACATTGCTTGATTGGTGTCTCTATTTTGTCCATGAGCTCCACACACACTTTTCTGATAACATGATTGGTTTTAATCCAGTGCAGCACAGTCCTTTTTATCTATTCCTTGCTGTCTTGGTATTTAGTTTTTCAACTTCTTTTTTCCCAGTTTAGCACAGTTTACCTTTCAGTCCTTGATGTATTCCTGAGGGCTCTAACAGGTGGGGCTCCCAATCCAGGCAAGCAGAGTCGAGATGATAACAGCAACAAAACCCATCCAGTGATCAGCAGCCAAGTTAGTCCAGGAAATCCAAACAAGACAGCAAAGGCCAGGGAAGCAGATATAAGCCTGTCCCACCTCTCACTTCTCTCCTCTAGCTTTCAGACTGGAGCTTAAAAGCCCTCTTGGGGCTGATGTGCTGCAGCTGAAGGTGGAAAGGCCAGGTGAAGCCGGTGAGGGTAATTCCAGCCTGGTGCCACTCTGAGGGCTCTGGTAAAAATAACTAAAGATGGTTTGGCTGGGGCACACTATCAAGGTTCAAATACTTTACAACAGGAAGGGAGCTTGGGGTGAGCTCAGTGGTATAATCAGACATAAGAGAAGGCACACAGGGGGTCAGTGTTATACATGGAAGCCACTGCTAGGAAATCTTAAGTAGCTCAGTGAGCAAAAGAGCTCTGTATTTTATGGTCTTCTAAAACAGTCAGAATTTCAGGGTTGGGGATACCCCCATCCTTTTCTAAATGTGTGGGATTGGTTGAGTTGTCCTGGTAGTGCTTTGAAGAAGCAAAAAGGAAAAATTCTAAACCACAGAACCATGGATATCCTGAGCTGGAGGGACCCACAGGATGATTGAATCCAGCTCCTGACCCTGCACAGACCCCCCAACAGCCCCACCCTGGGCATCCCTGGCAGCGCTGTCCAAACGCTCCTGGAGCTCTGGCAGCCTCGGGGCCGTGCCCATTCCCTGGGGAGCCTGGGCAGTGCCCAGCCCCCTCTGGGGGAAGAACCTTTCCCTCATCTCCAGCCTGACCCTCCCTGGCCCAGCTCCAGCCGTTCTCTCATAAAGTGATGTGCCCGTGGAGCCAGGGAAAAGCCAGCTGGGAGGAGATGTCTTCAGAGAGGAATATGATCCGAAATTCCCAGGCAATCAGTTTTACTCTCGTGAGCAGCTTGGCTCCTGAGCAGGATGCCAGGAGCAGAGGTTTGTGTTCTCCTG
Source organism: Corvus cornix cornix (assembly GCF_000738735.6). Classification (NCBI taxonomy): domain Eukaryota; kingdom Metazoa; phylum Chordata; class Aves; order Passeriformes; family Corvidae; genus Corvus; species Corvus cornix. The sequence goes on from NC_046346.1 coordinate 8,445,565, forward strand.
GCCCTCAGAGATGTTTGGGTCAGTGTTGCTTTCTAAACCATCCAACAGAAGAGTGATCTCATCTTTTATCCTGGAAGACAGACCTGAAAGTTCAAGATTAATCTTCCTCTTTCCTCCTCTGTCATCACCCCCCCAACGACAGAACCGAAAGGAAGCAGAAACCCAGAGCGCAGAGGGCTGGGGTACAGGCAGGGGAGAGTCGGGGTTTTAGTGTCAGGTAGGAGGGAAATCGGTGCTAATGAGAATCCTTTAACTGTGATCTTCTCTTTTATTGCCACAAGCCTCAGGTTCAAGGGTACTCAGAGACAACAAAGAGCCCTGGAAAGGTCCCAGCTGAGCGCTCTGTGTGTCACTGACAGCTCCGGGACTGGAAGCAGAGAAGCCCTGAGCCTCACAGAAGTGCTTGGGTTATCTTTACACACAGACAGCCATGTAATCACTTTTTATCTGATCTGAGAAGAAAGGGAATCCCTCCTGTGTTGTCCTCTTCGGGCTTTTCTCTCTCCTATTTCAGGGTTTTTTTTTTTACAAAGACTCAGGCTACGACTCTGCTCACTTTTCTCTTGAATTTCCCACTCTTCTGCCTGCGGCTCTTCAGAGCAGAAGCGCAAAAGGATGCAAAAGGGATCACAGGCTTGAAAAGATGGGAATATGCCAGATCCTCTGTGCAAATCTGAATTTTGCAGTTGATTCCAGTGCAGTGGGGTCTATTTACACCGAGATTAAACCCATTAATTTCTGTAGGAGTCCCTGGAATTTAAACCCTGCTTGTGATTCCCCTGATTTCATGTCACCTTGCTACTATTTCACAACGTTAAAATAGTGGGGGTGAGGGGATTAAAACTCCTGATAATGCACTCTGCTGATGCTGTAGGGAAAATATTCTGCTTTCTGAGTCATTTGCCCTGAGCTGACTTTCTTTTTGAATGGTTCAGGGGGTTTCCTTCTTTAGCCATAAATCGCATGCAAATTCTTTTTGTGTGTGTGTGTGCCTGTGGATGACAGCGTGTGCGAGTGTGTGAGTGTGTGTGTGCCTTTCAGAAGCCACGCCAGAGAGAGAGAGAGGCTGTTCCTTTAAAGCAAAACTGAAAAAAAAATGCCTTCAGGCGTCCTATTACAGTGGAACGAGCCAAGGATCAGGATTTGCAGCTCAGCTATATAAACCCAGCAGAATCTGGCTGATCTGACCAGTTTGCCTTGCTGTCAAAGCTCGCTGCCTTACGCGCACACACGGCACCAGACAACGCAACTCCGCCGAGTTTTGACAGGACGGCAACAAAGTCAGGAGCCCCGAGCTGGCTTTGAACAGCGTATTTATTTCATGGAGACTGCTCACAGCGGGATCTAAGCTCGGTCAGGGTCTCTAAGGTAAGTCTGCTTCCTCCCCTGAATTAAAGAGTCAGGAGCTCCTCTCGCACACAAGTTTGCAGTGACCCCGTGCTCTGGCGTCACCCTCGTGGTTGTGACTATCAGGTGAATGGGCAGGGATCCTGTCAGGGAATGGTTTTGGATTGGGGCATGCCTGCCCCGAAGTCTGTCTGCATTGTCAGGTGGAATAATGTAAGAAATGTCTCGGTGGCACCCATCTGACCCAAGGAATGAATGGAGCAGGAGCTGGTGGGATGCTGGACATCCACACAAGCACAGACAGAGGACCGAATTGACAGGAAGGGTAGGAAAGCAGATTTGGGATTTCCTCTTGGCTCCTGGAGTGCTATAACTGTTTCCCCCATCCTCACCTCGCGAACCAGACTAAATCCACTCGCAGGTTTTAACCCTCCCAGGCAACTCTTTCTGTGCTCCTGCCTGTGACCTGATGAGAGCCGGGCCCTCCCCGCTGCTAATTTGCTGTCCCCACACTTCTTTTGCACCGCAGCCTTTGTCACCTCCCTCCCAGCCCCCACTGGGCTCCGGTTTCTTTTACAAGTCCGGTAACATTAGTCTGCAGCGGGGAGCAAAGCACAAAGGAAGATTCAACTGGGTATTTTATTACCAGTGCTGTACTGGGTGGGTTCTGGGAGCGGGAGGGTGAAATTCTCCATCCTCATGGAAAAACAGAGGCACTTGCTCCGTGTCTCAGCTCCTTGCTCCCTGGTGCACTGAGATTTTCTGCATGACTGTGTCTGCACTTACCAGCGAGGCTCAAATTGGCTGAAAACAGAGCAGCTGGCTGGGAGAAGGTGAACACACTTAGATTCATTTAGGAGTTGAACCCGCTCACTCAAGACTTTGTGTTACATCACCTTTGCAGAGTTTTCCCTGCCTGATTTTCTGTCTGGCTACCAGGACAGAGAGTTTTTGGCAGTGCATTTAAACTTCTGAAAAGTCTGTCTCATACTGTGGAAAGGAATGACATGCTCAGGTTGAAATGATGGTGATGTGTTGTGTTGCACACTGGAGACATAAAATTTAAAAGCACAATAAAAATATGTATAAAGTTTTTCTTCATGGAAAAAATAGAGAACAATGAGATGGATGTGATTCTATGGTCTGGGTAAAAGCCTTGCTGTCTAGCTGTTGGGCTTGGTTTTCTCTCCTGGTTTAATTTTTTAAGATCATATTAAATATTGGGAATTCATTTTACACACTTCCTAATTAATGTTACACGTGGGGGTTGTTTTATTGTGCTGGGTTTGTGCAGTTGCCTTTTAAAGCTGTGAAATCGTGGAATGGTTTGGGTTGGATGGGACCTCAGAGATCATCCAGCTCCAACCATGGGCAGGGACACCTTCCACTAGACCAGGCTGCACAGTTCAAGGGTGCCGTAGTCCAAAAATGAGGTGGACAATGGGGACTGTCCTTTGAACCCTAGGAAAACGTGCAGAAATGTGATGTCTTTTGGGTTGTTTCTTACTGTTATAGGGAAGGCAGGGGCAAATCGAATCTGAAGAAGTTTGACCAAATGGAAGTATTTAGCCAAGAGGAGATAGCTCATCTGTCTGCAGCTCAGCTTCCCTGGCAGGGAATTTGGGAAGCAGCTGGAAGAGCTGTCAGGGTGTTCCTGGTGCAGGTGCTGCCCGGTGCTCAGGGAAGGATGAGCACCTGAACTGAGCAGAGTGGTGGGACAGGAGTGACGAGGGCTGTGCCCCCCGTCACTGACCCGTCATGATCACTCTCCCAAATACCAAATTGGCATTCACTTCCCATAGTTTTTGCTCATTAATTTCATCCTCTGGCTCCTTTCAGCCCAGAGAAATTTCTTTGCACGTTCCAGCCCTTAATCCTATCACTACAGTTACTTTATCAGTGTTTCCAGAGCTGTGGAAGAGCCAAAGGATCTGCTGCAAAGCCCCCAGCCTGCAGATGAGAATGTCAGGTCTCACCTGGAGAGAAAGCAGAATTCTCCTAAAGAAATCCCTTCCAGATACATGATGGTCCTGGAAAAGAACACCAACCAGACCCAAATCTCCTGCTGAAATAGTGATGCTTAGTGATGTTAGAACTTACTGGGAACATCCCTCACCACAGCCTAAAATGTGCTCCACAAATTCTGAGTAACTGTTAGCTGGAGACTTTTTGAAATCCATCCCCTTTTATTATCCCAGCTCTTTAAAACAGGATCATTTCTCCTGAGAATTCACTCAAACTTAACTATCATGTTGCTATAACATCATTTCTAAAAGTGTTTGACATTCAGCTTATTTTCCATATCAGCGCTTTTTATAAAATATCTATAAAAAACCAAAGATTATTCATGGGTGAAGATGTTCTGACTTGCTCTAAAGAGACTGTCAAAGTTTGTTCTTGAGTATTGTCTCACTTTTTGATAAGAAAATGATGTTAAATGGCAGGGTCGGTGCTTTTTGGGACTTTCTCATCCTTTTCAAGAGTCAGGCAGAACTAAGAAGCAAATGTTCATGTGAAACAGTGATGCTGCTTTGGAGCCAGAGCTTTAACCCTTTCATCCCTCCTGGCAAAACTGTTTGGAAAACCAGCTCGGGCAGTTCTGTGCCATTTTCCTGGCACAACACCACTGTGCCTCTCCCCACCCAGCTCTGCAGGCTCTGGCCAGAGGTTTGAGTGGTGCTGAGGGCATTTAATTCTCCTGGGCTGGACAATGGGTGTGTGGTGTAAATGGACGTAAGGGAGAAACAGTGTCCATCCAGTGCTGGATTCCTTAGAGAGCCCTGCTATCCCAGGTGGAATATTACATTTGGAAGTAAGGTTAATGCAGAGGGTGGTGTCTGCTACATTATCAGCTACACATTTACCTGTCCTACCTCTGTGCCACGAGAAATCCAGAGTGGTCAAATAATTACTCTCATTTGAAGCCTGTGACTTGATAAATTCCTCCTTGGCCTCGTGCCATCACAGTCTGCTAAGCTGAAGGGCCACTGACAGTTTTAAGGTCCAGTGGCTCATAAAACTCCAGGCTTAGGAGTGGATGATTTACATCCCTGGAAAGTTCAAAATCTCAGCTTTCCAGTAATAAAAGGAATTAGTTTTGAACTGCAGCAGTTTGAGATATAGGGCTTTAAAACTGGGCTCTGATTTACCAATGTGTGCTTTCTTAGCCTTAACTTCTGGTGTGAGTTTCACACACCATGCTCGAAGACTGATCTCTGATCTAACCCTGTGGTTATAAATGGCAGAAGTCTGAAACTACTGTAAAATGTAATAGCTGCCCTTAGTGGTTTTAAGGAAGCTGCTGATGTCATATTGCAGAAAAAATCATTGTTGCTGAAGTGGGAAACTAAGGAAAACAGCAATCAAAGTGAAGTAAGTTAGTATTTTATCATCTACCAGGCTCAGAAATCTTCAAAACTGCAAGCAATTATAGGATTAGTAACTAATGAGTTCTCGACAGGAAGCACCATATCCTGAGGTCAAGGGCTGAAAAATAAGGGACGTGTACAGATTGCTTATGAGTTTTTAAGATGCAATTTAGTTCCTTAAACTGCTTGATATTGAAGAGGACTTGTTGTCCGTGGCTTTGGTTGGTTGATGTTGTAATTCCTGCTCCTGCATTTTAGGGCCTCACTGTATTAGGAGTGAAGAGGTTTAATAAATGATGCTCTCTGCCACAAAGAACCTGCAATTCCTATTATTAGCTATTCCCAAACAATTCTTTGTATAGTGAACAGAAGCAAGGAATAAGAAGGCAGTTCTTTGAGGAAAGGGAGTGCTGGAAAGCAGAGAAATGAGCAACCCCGAGGGACAATCTTGAGCCGTCGCAGTTTCCACCAAGCTCAGGGCTTCTACAAGTGTGAAACCGCCCCTCCCTCGGTGCTCGCTGTCCACTCGTGTGTCTGACCTTCTGGCCAGTCGGAGCTGGAGTTAAAAGCCTTCCACATGTGGGAAAAGTTAGAGACTGGGCATTCTTCCAGCTCCTGAAATCCCTCAATGCATGATGTAACCCCACGGTGTGGAATGGGCAGACTGGGAGGAGGAGTCAGTGGGATCCTGCCTGAAAAGAGGTGGCTCTGGAGCCTGCAGGAAGTGTCTGGGCATTGAAAGAAGGAATAGATGGGGATCCTTCTGCTAAAAGGGCAAAGTTTGAATAACTTAGTGTCACTTTTTAGCATTGAATGAATGATAGACGTGCCCTTATAACTAGAATTGTCCTTAATGTAAGATTTTCCTGGATTTCTGTGTGCATCCCTTCTCTCTCTCCTATATGCTGCCTGTCCTGTTGCTGGCAAAAAAAAACCATCAAAAAACCTCTACCTATAGCTTCAGAGAGTATATCCAGATGCAGAATTTGAATAATAGTTACTAATATAAAATATTCCTCACAACACACCCCTCCCAAACCAATGTGAGATTTTGCTGCTCAGGCTATGGAGTCAACGAGAAATAACTCCCCATTTATGTTCTTGTTTGCCTTATGCATGAGCCAATCACCCAAGACAAATCCATCCTGAGCTGATCTGGTTGCAAGAAATTTCTCCAAGCTCCCATCCTTAACTGTCTGCAGTTTCAATTAAACTAAGGTGGGATGGTGCCAAGTTTTCAGCACTTCCAACGGGAGAGTCCCGGTGCCCGAATAGGCAGTGGCATTTTGTATTCTTTGGGGAGCGGAGGGCAATGTTGCCAAGTTTGCATTCAGTCATCCATCACATATTAGCCCACTGGAGGTCCATTCTTCCCGAGCAATGGGGGAGCTCTGCTTCCTACTTTGAAAGATTACTCACACAGAAAGCCCTTTCCCCAAAACCAGGCAAGAGAAAGGAAGCTTTCTTCGACTCATACAAGCGCTCGCTTTCCAAAGTCCCCACAAAAATGATATTGTTTCATGCTCAGAAAACATATTCTCTTCAGCAGCTGAGGAGAAAGTGCAGGGTGGTAGGACAGAAATCTTAAATACAGATTTTTCCAAAAGTGCTTGCTTCAATCCTGGGCTCAACAAAGGTCTATTGTAGTGGCTGCCTCTTCCCAGGGCAGGCTGGAGCATGGACTATGTGTGGATAGATATGGGCCAGGAGCCTCCCAGGAGTCTGAAACTTAGAGCCTGGGGAAATCCCATTGTAATGATTTTGGCTTTAACTCTGCCCAACATGCACCAGAACTTGATAAGCTCATAAGCCTGAAATTGCAAATGCTAATTTTGTTATGGAATTAGGATGTTTACCAGAGTATTAATCTAAAGAGTCTTGATTCTTCTCTAAATTTACTTTCTTTTCCACCATTCTGGCAGCACAAGGCTAAAAGGGAACATAAATTTCTTTTTCTGTGTATATATGAAAATTAAACTCTGAGATCCTTTCCCTCTGTGCCCAGCAGAACTGGCTAAAGAGTTATTTCCACCATTAAGGAAAGGCTGTGAGAGGGCTAAAAAAAGCTTTATTTCCAAGAAATAAATTCACTTTCCATTGCCAAGAAATCAAAAGACCTGGAAACAGGCAGATATTGTTGGTCAGTTTGGGCTTTATCTCAAACACAGGAGGCAGGGCCAGCAGGTGAGAGAGGCTGTGGGCTGAGCACTCTGGGGACTGTGGTTTTGTGCCTCTTTGCTGTGATGAAAAGCCTTTACTTGGACAGGAAAGGGTCACTCTCAGTGTGTGCTGAGCACTTCAGCACAAGCCCTTGGTGGTTATCTCCCTCCTCAGGATTTCGCCTTGTCAGGAGCTGTTTGTTGGCCCATCAAAAGGAGCTCAGTGGCCACTTTGCACTGGCTCTTTGTTTCTCCTGGTTCCTTTGGAAAGCCAGCCTCTTTTGGGTATGCTGAATCCTCCTAAATAGCTTCTCTGTGCTGTGGGACAAAGGTCTATGCCAAGAAAGATATAAAGGTAGCTTGTGATCTGCAGGCAGCCCATTCCTCTTGGCCAGAGCCAGTGTAATGCATATTTTCCCTTTACTTGTGGCTTGTACTTCCCTCCTGCATCGCTTGTACCACAGTAATTCAGGGCTGACTCCCGATGAATGCTGCACACTGTGGGCCACAAGGCACGGGAGAACAGGATACACATGAAGGGAAAGTTCTCAGATCATTTTTCTTATTGAAGGATTTTGGCCATGTAAACAGTTTCCAGGAAAAAAAAAAACAAAAACGCTGGCATTTCCCATGGTGAGCGCTCCTTATGAATGTCCTATCTATTTTTCCAGTTTGGTGGCCAAGTGGAGTGTTTAGAGGAGGATATACCACCTACAAGCCAGGGAATTTATATTTCCACTGCCAAGTGTTAATTATGATGTCGACTCAGCCACTTTACAGGTTAGCAAGTCAATCACAGGGAGCCAGCACTCCAAGTGCTGCAGCTCCAGGCTTGATGGGAAGCCTGCAGCACCCAGAGAGTGCCATTCTCAAACACATCAGCGTTATTTGTTGCTTTATTTGGCTCCTATTTCATATAGTGTTTATTTGTCTTAGAAAAGCACATTGGGATTTGACAGGGTTGCTGGCAGTAGGAAGGAAATTCAGTTTATTACCACCAGCCGTGTGGCAGGGACACCTTTTTGGTTGTTCTGATCCCTGACCTTGAACAATTCCAGAGATGGGGAATCCACAGCTTCTCTGGGTTATGTATGTCCTATATATCCTGTATCCTAACATCCTTGTAATAAACTGAAAAATAAGGGGTGGGAGGGCTTAATTTAACTAAAAATTAAATTAATAATTTAACTAAAAATTAAATTAATTAATTTTGAGTCTGTGGTGTCCAACTCCACCTGGGGCAGAGCTCTTCCTGCTGACAGGAGCAATATTTAATTCCCTTTGATACAGGGATGTCCCTGTAACACTCCTGCTTGGCATTGCCTTAATGAGATCTTTTTGCAGAGGATGCCTTGGGCTGCTCCAGTTTGGTCTGTGCTCATATAGGTCAGGGGACAAACCCAGGCTGACAGAGAGGGAAGCAGAACCCACAGAGTGTTTTCCATGCCCAGAGTGGCCCTGCATTGTCTGCCCTGTCCCCTGTCCCCTCCAGCCTGCCCTGCTGAGGGGATGGGTTTCTCCTGGGCAGACTTCAGGGGCCGCCAGCCAAATTCTCATGTGACACAATGGCATTGATTTCACTGGGGATCTGGTGCTGGATAATTGAGCTCCACGTCCCTCCTTTCATCATCCCATAGCTCAAATTGCTGCCAGCCAAGGCTTCAGCACAGTCACAGACAGGGCTCAAGTCACTGTGGGTTAAGAGAACGAGGTCAGAGGGGTGCTGGTGGAGGGCTCTCAAGCCTCCCATTAATGTGGCAGTGCCCAATTTGCTGACATTTGAAGCAGCAGCGCAGATTTTTGTCTGAGTTCAGTCACTAATCCCTGCTCAGGGCTGTGTTTATGGCTGCAATTTCCATTACATTACATAAGTGCCTCTGCTTTGCATCAGAGCTCTGCAAAACATCCCCAGACCGGACTTTTCAGAAGCAGCCTCCTCTCTTTTTCCAAACTCCTTGCACTCAATTTGTTTCAGATCTTGTGCATCTCATTTATATTTCATTTTGCCTTGCCAAGCCATGGCTGATTTCATTCCATCTTCTCTTCACGATGTATTTTGCTCTAGTATGAGTTTGCTACCCTTCCCTGGGTTGCCAAAGATGCAAATTCTTGATGCTACCACATGTGACAGAACTAGGCCAGGCAGATCTGCAGCCTGGGGGCGATTACTGGAAGTCAGATTTCAAGGAACTCCTTCTGTGGTCTTGTGAGTTAGAAAAATGTGCACATTCCTGTGTGTTTGAGGTGCTAGTACCAAGGACAGAGGAGCTCCAGCAGGGAGAAAAAGCTGCCCAGGGAAACTAAGGATTGGTTTAAAAGCAACAAACTGCCTGGTGAGGGGTTACCCATCAGCTTCCTCAGCTTCTTTTCAAACCATACTCAAAGTCTGCTAATGACAGGAGGCAAGGAATGATAATTCTGGTCCCCAGGAATAGTGCAGGCTTTTATGGCCTGCATAAAAGTCAGTTTTAGTGCTTGAATAAGTATATGGTTAAATCAAAGTAAAATTAGAAACCACATGCAAATATTCATAATGGATTCTGAAAGTATCCTGCTGCCTGCTGACCAATATCATCTGCAGCAATCCATACAATTAAATACTTTCTGTTACTCCAGACCAATATAAATGTAAATTGTCCGTGCTCTCAATGACAGCAAAGCCATTGAAAGAGAAGAATTCCACCTCTCTTGCCTCTGGACGTGACATTCCTTCAGCTAAAATGATTTTAAATATGGAAAAGTGTGAGGCTGGGTGTGTGGAGCAGAATTTTGGCTAATCTCTTGCTCCTGACCTCCAGGAGAAATTTGAAAAACAGCTTCCTCAGAGGTGCTGTACAAAGCAGTGCTGTGTCAGTGCCTGTTCACTGTGTATTTGTTTAGTATGTCAGTAGTTTATGGTTCTTATAAAAGATCCTTATTTCTACTGCACAGACCCCACCAATAGTTTTGGTAAATGCATTAATTTGGCATCTGGTTTTTTATAGCAGATCAGCTATTCATTCACCTATTGTTATTATATTTATCAAGAGTATTGATGGCTTATTTCCTATGTCTCATTATCAGTAACAAAGATGGTGTTTGATACCTAAATCATGAATTTCTGAGACAAATGACACTGGCCAAGTTCCCATCCCCAGGACTGGCTGCTGCTTTTTTCTCCGCAGCTCCTGCTTGGCGTGAAAGGAGTGGGAAGAAAATTCAGAAGTCTTGCATTTCTGCTCTTCCCATCTCATCCCAAAACCACCTAAAACTTTGAGAAATGGGCTCTGGAAAACATATAGGTGGTTTTGGAAGCAACAGCATGGAGAAGGGCCCGGAAACGAAGCAGAGCTTTGTGTGTGGAAGGAACACGAGTCGCTGTGATTCATGCGAGAGAGCACACGAACCCCGTGGTCTGAAACTGCAGCAGCAAAGCCCTCAAAATATTTCAAAGCAAAGTCTCCAGCGTCTACCCAGAAAATAATGAGCTCCTGACAAAGTGTAACTTGGCAGAGAAACTTTCCAAAGACAAGTTTAGAAAACCGTAGATCTTTTCCAGCTCTGCGTCTTTGCTGCGAGCAGGGAAAAGCCAAGAGCCCGAGCGAATGCTTTTGCTATTAGCAAAGGCTTTATTAAAAGGTACAGGACGTACTTAAGAGGCAGGAGGGGTTTCTGCTGGGAGACTGTGCACAGAAGTTGCTTTTGCTGTGAAAAGGGGTTTTTTTTATATTGGAAAAGGCACTAATTGAGGCTTCTGTGTCTGTGGCAACTCTGCCATGGCCCGCATTCAATTCCCTGTTCAGCAGCCCAGAGTTCTGCTCGTGTCTTCAGAGAGGGATGGGAAAAAGTCACTCCTGTGCTGGAAATGCAGACAGGGGGTTCAGGCAGAAGCCAGGCAAAAGGAAGGTGTGACCCATCCATTCTGCTTTCCACGGAGTCCCTCGGATCTGACCCATTTCTACAGCTCTGCTTCTCTTTTTAGAACGGCGCCAGTTTTGCTGAACCCATTGTTGTCTTTGCCCTTCCCATCTCTGGTGTGTCCTGCTGTTTCTAATCCACAGTTTTTGTCTAGGCTGTATCTGCCATGGGCTTTTTCTTCCCCCTCTGACAGCTACAGCAAGAACAGAGGTTGCTTTGCAGATGTGAGAAAAAAGTATTTAGCAGATGGCTTTTTTTTCCCCCTCCTGAGCTTGTAGCAAATTGCTCCACTTGGCTGATTGCTGTGCCCCCTGCCAGGAGCCTGAATGCAGCTCCAGAGCACCCCACTGACCTGCTTGTTTTGTTTCTCTTTTCTGAGCTCCCACTTCCAGAAACTGATGCTCAAGTGTCCGAGCCCTTAACAAAAAAACAAGCTCCAAGGGCAGACTGAATTCCCTGTTAACTTGTGCCTCATCCCAGTCCCTGTGAGAGAGACCAGCTGGGTTTGGTGTGAGTTCTCCCATGGTAACCTCTTGTAATGCTGTTTCTCTTTTCTTTCAGTTTATATGCGACAAATTTGAATGATCTGCTCTATAAAATAACCAGGCTGTTTCTTGTGGCTGCTGTAAAATTCCTTCTGTGGCCAGAGCTGGATGAAGGATTCTCCTGCCCTTCCCGTCTGCAGGGGTGAATCACTTGGGTTGTGTAACAGCAGCAAACCTTGGCACACCAAGGTGCAGGAGGATTGTGCACATGGGTGTGGGAATCATCCCTCTGATCACATAAAATGTCTAGAGATGAAAAGGCCTTCAACAGACACAAGAGAATGAGCTGAATCCGTGAATTTTGGGTTAGCTGCAGTTTTTTTCTCGAATTCTCTGGTGTCTTTCTCTGTGGGTTTTGGTTACCTTGTAATTTATTTCCATGGATTCATCTTCTCATTCTGATGATTGGCCTGGCACATCCTCTTGGCTTCAGAGTAAGGCTGCAGCTTTCTATTGTTACCCCAGAATTCCAGGCAGTCCTGTAGCTCTGTGCATTTGTGCTGCACGTCTGGTCAGACCTCCTTCTTCAGAGCAAAAGACATCCCAGAGAATCATGGAATCACAGAATGGCTTGGTTTGAAAGGGACCTTAAAACTCATCCCGTTCTACCACCTCTACATGGGCAGGGACACCTCCCACTGTCCCAGGCTGCTCCAAGCCCCAATGTCCAGCCTGGCCTTGGGCACTGCCAGGGATCCAGGGGCAGCCCCAGCTGCTCTGGGCACCCTGTGCCAGGGCCTGCCCACCCTCACAGCCAAGAATTTCTTCCCAATATCCCATCTAACCCTATTCTCTGCCTGATTGAAGCCATTCCCCCTTGTCCTGGCACTCCAGACCCTGCTCAACAGTCTCTCTCCATGGTTCCTGTTGGCTCCTTCAAGTCTTGGAAAGCTGCAATTACCCAAAACCTTCTCCTCTTCAGGCTGAACAATCCCAGCTCTCCCAGCCTTTCCTCCCAGCAGAGCTGCTCCATCCCTCTCATCCCCCTGGAGCCTCCTCTGGCCTCTCTCCAGCAGCTCCAGGTCCTTCCTGTGCTGGGCCCCGGGGCTGGGGCAGCTCTGTAGATTTCCCTTTCTCTCCTACATTTCAGGCCCAACATTCCAGCTTTTTTCTTTTTAATTGGGTATTTATTTTCTGACAATATTACAGCACTCCCTGGGAAGATGTTTAATTATGGAAATGAGGATTTGACAGCACCTTTCCTGTGAGGTCCTTGGAATGCTTAATTCACAGGGACACACACGGTCCCTGGAGGTTTTACCAGCGGCAAAACAGAGGCACAGCAGATGATTTATGAAATAATTTCAGAACAGGATGCCTGAGTTTCAGTCCTCACTCCTAACTGTGATACTGATGCCTTAGATCTTGACCTTGTGTTTTTCAAATCCTGCACTGCCTGGTGTGTCACTCTGAAGTCTCTTGTAGCCTGTTCATTTCTGCTCTCTCGTGCTGGGCAGACATAACAAAGCCTCTCCAGGCCTGCTCTCCAAGGACACCCAGACTGTCCTAGGCCCAAAAAGTATAAACCAAAGAGCTTCTAAGGGGGGCAAGCTGAGGGGAAATTACGTCATTAAACTGAAGCTTTAATTGGAGAATGAACCCTGCTATGCCAATGAACCAAACCTATAAAAGTGTGAAGAACTCGTGACCTGGGCTCCATCTTGGGCTCCATCTTGGCAGTGGCCTCTGGCTCCCCAGGGGTACCTTTGAAGGCCTTTCAGATAAATACCTATTTTATTCTTTTACTCCTGTCCAGTCTCTGGTTTTGGGAGGCCTCTTAAGGCATCAAACCACACCACCAACCCCAAGGTTTTGGGCACTTTCTGGAATCTCTGCCAAGAGCACAAGGTTTTGTGGGAATTCCATGGGTCCAGCTCTATTTAGCTCCATTTTCTTGTTATGGAAAAGAAGACGGCAAAGGGGATGGCCGACCCTTGGTCAGGAAGGTTTTATCTCAACCTTAATTGCTGAGATGTAGTTTTGCCAAGCCTGGGGAATCCATTCATGGGAGACCTGTTCATTCCCACTTTGCAATGACACTGCCCTATTGGTTCACCTCAAACTTTACTTCCATTTAGATTTGTATTGATGCCTTGAGAGGCCTCCTAGAAACAGAGACTAGACAGGAGCAAGGGAATAAAGGCAGGTATTTATCTGAAAGGCCTTCAAAGGTACCCCTGGGGAGCCAGAGGCCACTGCCAGGATGGACCCCAAGATGGAGCCCAGGTCACGAGTTCTCCACACTTTTATAGGTTTGGTTCATTGGCATAGCAGGGTTAATTCTCCAATTAAAGCTTCAGTTAATGATATAATTCCCCTCAGCTTGCCCTCCTCTCAAAGACTTTTGGTTTATAGTTTTTGGGCCTAGGACGGTCTGGGTGTCCTTGGAGAACAGGGCCAGAGAAGCTTTGTTATGTCTGCCCAGCACGAGAGAGCAGAAGTGAACAGGCTCCAAGAAACTTCAGAGTGACACACCAGGCAGTGCAGGATTTGAAAAATATAAAAGTTAAAACCTAAGGCATCAGTATTCCCAGATTTCACAAAGGTCCATCCTCACAGCACCACAAACCCAGGCTCTGTGGTAAAGCAGAGGTGAGCTCTGTGCTCCCTTGTCTTTGCATCACCTTCCACATGTCCCTGCAGAACAAATCCAGAAGGAATTTGCTTCTTTCCTTATGCTGCCTGAGAACCAGGATCGAAATCACACCCACACGTGTGCCACTGTTGGAAATGTTAGCTGAAATACATTCTAAAAAATAAGATTACTCCAAATGAGAATTTGTTTGGCTTTTCCAGCTCAGCACTCAGAGTTTCACCTCCTCGCATCCTAAAGGGAATAAACCTAATTTGTAAGAAAAACCCTTTGCATTTCATGGCTGCAGCTTTTTCATTTCCTGGGCTTTGCACCTCTAAGAGAGAGCAACACAAACCATGAGTGAGACATTACTTCAGGCAACCCACTCCAGGCTGCATCATTCCCTTGAACTCATTCAGCAGCATCCTTTTTGCATGGCCTTATCCTTTTTCTGCCTCCAACAAAAACAGTATTTTTAAAATCATACTACACAGGCATATTTTTAGCTGCTGTGAATCCCTGCAGTGCCACGGGTCAAATCCACCAGCTGGTCTAACATGTTTGGGAGGCAAAGGGGAAGTGGAGTTGTCTAAGACACCAGAGCAGCACCATCAAATCCCAAACCTGAGAAATCTCCGTGTCTGTCTCCTCTGCTGCCCCTCCCCAGCTCTGCTCTCTTCCCTTTCCCCGCTCTTCCAGGCTGTTTGTTTTACATCTCGAGCCAAGCTGACTCCCTGCCAAACATCCTGGGGGGGCAGGGGAGTGTTATTTATCCATAGTTACAATTCTTTGGTGGGTAACAAGCAGAATCCGCCTTGGGAACAGGAGAATCCCTGTCCTTGAAGATGGTAACAAGCTGAAGGTAATTGGGCAGAGCAGCCAGCAATAAGGAGCCCTCTGGCTCCTGGACCAGCATTTTTGAAGTATCTTGCTGCCTGAAAATTCAGTTTGGTGTTTGAAAATGCATGGATGTGTTTTACTCCCCGGTGGGCACAACTCTGAGCTTTTAGAGGTGGGAGCGAACAGATTAATTCTCTTTCTTCTGTCCTGGGGTGCAGGAGAGCACAAGCACTGTGGGTTCACTTTCATAAATTTTCACTTAGTAATTGAAGGCCAGGCTGCTCTGACTTTTATTAGAAAAAGGAGCAGGAATCCTTTGAAGAAATGATTGAGGTGGTTATTCTTTGAAACAGCCCACTTGGTTCAAAGCAAGCCATTACTGGTTTCAAAGATTTAAAAGAAAGATTTGTCAGGGAATTTTTTCCCAAGAATAGGAGCCCCTGAAATGCTGCTGACTCTCTCTTGGTGTCCTTCTTGCTGAGTCCTCAGAATCAAGTGAAAAATGGCATCTTTCAGTGACCAAATATGTGTTGAGAAAAAATTTCACTTGTACCTGTTATTTTATCATCACTTGGCTCCAGTTCTTTTGTAAAAACAACTTTTATACGTTTTTATTTGGACATCCTATGGAGAGGACAGGGAAATGCTGAATGAAATTGTACAGAATGAGAGGAACAAAGGAAATTTTTTTCCTCTAATATAGGGGACCACTAGTGCCACCAAATAGCTCATCTGAAATACTGTAATTCCAGTAAGTACAGCAGATATTTCATCATTTATAAACATCCTTGAGTGCTTACAGAGAAATCAGTGCAAACCAGCCAAGTCTTTCCTCAAGTCAAATAAAAAAATGGAGTGCAATTTGTTCCATAATGGAACAAAGTCCCAGTTTTGGTGAAGGATTTCACTACTGCAGAAGGTGGGTGCTGGGTCACTCCAGCAGGGAGAGTCCTGGGATGGTTTGTGCTGTTTGGATGGTGCATTGTGACCCTCCCAGGTGGTATTTGCCACATGGATGGGTGTAACTGGTGTCTGCCACAGGGCTGGGCTCTGTGCCACTGCTGGGCTCTGTAGAAATCTTGAAAACAGGTGAAGACTTTTGTTCTGCCATCTCAGAACAATGAATCCGTTTCTTATGCCCCTTTCCCATCTTATTCCTCTCTCATTTTCCTGTTGGCCAAAATGAAAAAACCAAAAAAAACCAAAAAAAGCCCAACCAAATTCAACTTATTTATTCACTTCTCAATTCTGCCTGAGCCTGTTGTTTAAAGACCCTTCTTTTGTGAGTTCAATCAGATGCTTGATAAGAGAACAAGCGTTGCTAACTAACAGGGCTACAAAGCAGCCCCTTCAGGGAACACATGACCTCATCCCCAGGATTACTCCAGCACAGGAATTCAGCCTCCAGCGCACACCCAAAATAAACCTTTGCAGGGAGGTGCTTTATCCACCTCCCCTTGGCCCGGCATCTGCTTTGCCAATGTCCTCCTCAGTGGTTGGGACGAAAGACGTATGGAAATTCCGATTTTCCTGCTCCCAAGCAGCCTGCCCCGCTGGCTGGAGCTGCCTTTGGGCCGCTGCCCTGCTGCAGCAGCCAGCCCTGGCACAGGGATGCAGTCATGGAGCGGGGCTGGTTTTCACTCCCAGCTCCCATTGTGTGCCCGGGTTTTGTTGGATGCTCGGAGCCTTGGCAGCCGGGAACGGCTCTGGGAACGCCTGTGGGGTCACACACAGCGCTCCCAAAACTCCCCCTCTGCCAAAAGGTGGCATAAATCCCTCCCTGATGGATGAGAAGTGACACCAGTGTGTTGTCTCGGTGCCTTTAGCCCCTAACACTGGACAGCACCAATGTCCTGAGGATATCATCCCTGCTTGGGAAGCTGGTGGGTTTCCAGCCAGCTGCTTTGGGATCTCAGTCTGGGTGTCAAGACTTAGCTCCTGTTGCCCCCACGATGAGGAAGAGGACGTGGTGAGCAGCTCCCCACCCTGGCACGCTTTTGCTGGACAAGGTCTCCAAGGAAAGGCAGAAAGGACTCCTGCAGTCCTTGAAGCAAAATGAACTGAAAGGCAATATCCTGTCAGGTCCCAAGCTGGTTTAAGTCCCGTTGCCCCTAGTCAGGAGCTCATAACCATGCTGGAAGGAAACACATCTGCAGCTCACGCTGAGATGTATCATTTATTTATTTCCAATTATGCACATTTAGCAGCAAGTTACATGAAAGATTAAACACCACGTTACGAGTGTGGTCTCATTAATTCTGCACCACGCATCTAAGTCACTCAGCAATTACCTTCACTCCTTTTTAATGTGGATAATTTTATTAAATGTGGTGATAGTAAAAATGAGTTAAGAGCTGTGGATTCCTGTTTTTCATGCGCTCTCTTTCCGAGGCTGGCTGGCTATATATAATTATTGCATAATGCCACGTTGGATGCTTCTCATTTAAACAACTGCTTAAATAGCTGCAAGGCTCTGACAGGGTTCAGCAGATGCCTCTTCCTTGGCCTCTGATCTTGTAAATGTGAATTCTTCATTGTGCCTGGGATACCTGTTGGTGACAGACGTTGCAAAGCCTCAAGATTTGAGTTTATTCTACAAAAAAATCGGCCTGAAGAGTAAATTCTGCACTAAACACCACAGTGGTGGTGTCAGAGCAGCTCTGCTCCAGCCAGGTTGTACCATTTCCAAAGGCATCTCCTTTGCCCTTTTCTCCACCAATCTTGTCCCCACCTGTGACCCATTCAGAAGGTGAATGTGATTAAACCTCATTAAGAGCTGCAGCCACTTGGCTCCTCTAATTTAACATGCTTGGGGCTTCCTCTAATCCAGGTGATATATTAAAAGAATTAAGAGATTCTAGCATGAAGAGTATAGAATTCAGGCAGAAAAACTGAGAGCAGAGGAAGCCTTTTCACAGGGGTAAACTGAAGAATCTTTCCAGAGAAGCAATTAGAAACATAGAATTAGGGAGTTTAGTTATTTGTACTTTGGTTAGACTTATTAGAAATCAAGGTGAGAACTGACTGGTCTGAAATGTCAGAGCTGAGGGGTGATCTCAGCTTTCCGAAGTCCCAGCTCGGTGCCATTCCCACATTCCTGGCTCTCCCCTGAGCTCCTGCTCCTTTGCTCCCAATGGAGTAGCAATAGCAGTGGGATGTTCAGGCAGGATTTCTTTGCTTTTCTCATCATCAGCCAGGTAATTCCTAAGAAACATAAATCAGAAGAGTCCGTAGGACCCAGAATCTGGAAGGCACCTCTTGGTTGCTGAGTTCCATACCCTGTTATGGCAGGCACCTCGTCACATAATCTGTTTTTCACTTCTGTGTAATTATTGCATGTTTTCAGCAGTCATTTTCTCCCCGCTGTACCTCTGCCAGCTGATTTAATTTTTCATTTAATTAATGAGATTTGCTCAACATATTTAATATTTCATTGACCAAAGGTGTCACTGATACTGGAAGAAGCCCACCTCCGATCCCTGAACTTTCAATCTGCTTTGAAAATCAGCCAAACTCATTGTTTTGTTTGGAAGGTTCTGTTCTCTCTCTGAGATCCTGAACAAGGATAGACCTGGAGAGATTTTCCATGGCTAAGAGGACAAAACTTCTGAAACAGAAGTGGTTTATAATGGAATAATCACGCTAATTTGCCTCCAAACAGTCACTGCACAACAGAAGGTTTAGCCTCTCATGGGTCTCCTTTTATGCTTATCATTCGGAATTTACCAGAGCTCTTTCACATTTTTATGGATGTTGGCTTCACTGGGTTATTTCTCCTTGCCTTTTGTGGCACTGTCATGCTGATGGCTTTGAAATATGAGCCTTTGCTAAATTCTAAATTGTACACAAAGCAATTAATTAAAATTCCTTCCAAAACAGCCCTGGCAAAGCCCTGTCAGTGCTGCTTTCCAGCCAAGGTAGGATGGGTGGAGGCTAAAATGCATCCAAGTGGTTTTAGTTCAAGATGATGTACAGTAGGATCTGTGAACCAGAAACCCTGCAGCTTCCCCAAAGCGGGAACATCATCTAAGAGCTGTGGCCAAAGGTGAAAAGTGAACTGGAGTGAAGAGTTTGGGCTTAGCTGGGTGATATTTAATGCAGGACCTCAGGGGCCGCACAGGGCAAAAAGCATCCATGAATTGTTTTAATTGCTGTTCTTTGAAAGAGTCTGAGGTATAAATGTGATCACAATTCCAGTGATCACCAGAGACTCTTGTAGGATTTAAGATAATCTAGAATTCCTTCTGTTTTTACGACTAATTCCAGTGGCATGGGCAAGGCCCTTGGAATGGATGATGGATGCATTCTGGGCTTGAAAACTCTAATCTGTGACAGCTCAGAAATCAATCCTGAATTAACTGTGCAGAGCAGTTCCCACCTCTGCACTCAGAGTGTTCTTGGTTGTAATTGTCCTCAGTCCCACGAAGTTTCACTGCTCTGAAAGGTGCAGTGCCAGCACCAGATGGGACACAGGTGGCTTCAGGGGGCATCCAGAGCCCTGAGCTGTGGCTGCTCACCCACATCAAACACAAACTGCTGGTTGGCCCTGAAATGAAAAGAATTTAAGTCACAAAGGCAGAGAAAAATGTGCTTTTATGTGCTTTAAGTGCTATAAATGCCTTCTGGGAGCTGCTGGCGTTTGAACCACTGTGGTGGGACTCAGCAAAGCTGGATCAGCTTCCTCTGTCTTGCAGTGGGTAAAACACCTCAGCAAAAAGGCAGAGGCTCCTGGGGAGCTTGGGAGTCTCAGTGTCAGCCTCTCCATGTCCCAGTTTTCCATATTTAAAGTGGAGGACTGTGCTTTGTTTATCCATCACAATTACAGAAGCTTTCAGAGAAGAGGCTCTTTGCCTTTCTCCAGCACACGTGGATGCCGTGAGGCTCCTGCTGTGGGGCCGTGGACATCACTGAGTCCCTTCTGTGACAGAAAATGTGGATTTGTGTCACTTGTATCTCTAGACTCCAACTCTTCTACTGAAACGAGTTTTCAACCTTCCTTCCCAGCTGTTTCCTCTCTGCCTCTTTCTCCATGGAGCTTTTCCAGAGGATGCTTTCTTGCTTTTTCCCTCTTTTTCACTCCCATTGCACTCCCACAGACAGCCAGATCAGTTTGGTTAATGCTTATCTCCCTTTGTAATTTCCAGGAAGAGCTGTAGTCTGAAAATCTGGCGTAGGTGGGGTGGCAAAGGTTTTCTATTCACATGTTGCTATTTATTAAAGGGAGGTCACTGAGCCTGGATCCACAGTTTTGTGTGGGCTTTCCAGATGTGGGATTTCTTATCTAGAAAACAGCAGAGCATTTGCAGGATGTTTATTCTTTATGACCTGGCCATGGAGGTAGAAGTGAAGCTGTTTGACTGTAAATTAAAGGTAAGTCCTCAACCTGGAACCTGGATGGATTCCTGCTTATCACTGTGCATTTTATCTGTTAGAACCATTTAGAAAAAGGCAATCAGCTTCTTTCTGTCCCCTTTGAAAGTTATGACCCTCTTTTCACCTCTTCATGCAGTTGATTTAAGACTTTGAAGAAAATTGCTGAATTATGAAAATTTCCCTTTGGAGTTTCACACCCTCAGGGTCTATTCATATCTGCAGGGTCTGATTGGGGTTGAAACAATTGCCACACTTCTTTGCACCCACAATCTCCGGGAGCCTTGGGGAACACAGCAGATTTTCTGAATTACTCTGAATGCAGCTGCCCTGAAATTCCTCTCCTTAGAACGGATACAGTGTAAATAAAGAGGGGGGGGAAAAAAGGCGACAATTTGGCTTTGATCATTTCTGCTGAAAAGGTTCAGGACTGATGGCTTAGGACTGTTATGAATTTCTGCTCTCCACTGTGATTTAATGTAGTTTGACCTACACTGAGTATCCCTGCTGATTCCTTTGCCCTGTTGGAATTGGGAATGGAAAGAAAATGATTTTCTGCAGTTATGAATGTGTGGAAACAGCAGTGGAAGATGATGAAGTCAGAGCTGTTCATGTTTTGGCCTCTCATGTGAAAACTTCCAGGGCCCCCCCAGTCCCTTGCTTTGAGAACATTTCAATTGACTTCAGCCTTAATCCACTTCTGCTGGAGAAGATTCCTGGAGCCTCGGGAGTCACAAGCTCTTGGCAAAACCACAGCAGCACTTTGGCTTTGAAAGGTTGCATCTTCTGAGGCCTTGCCTTGTGGAAATGCCCTCTGGCAGATGGTCTCAGTTTAGGAGTCCTGTGTAACAGCACTGCTTGTATTCCTTGCAGAAAATGCACCAATCCCCCAGGTGTGCAGAGAGGGAAAGATCTGGGTCAGAGCCAATCCTGCTGTGGCTCTTTGGTCTTTGTGGCAGTGGATAAGGAGAGGGGCACAGTGATAACGTGGTGCCAGTGCCTTCACGTGTGCTCTGCTGGGCACCCCAGGCTGGAGGGGACACATGGAGCACGCCTTGGTGGAAACTCTGGAAATGTGAAGTTCCTGCAGTTAACAGATCACAGAAAACTATTCTGGGGTTAGCAATCGACAAACCTCAAACTGCTCCTTGTTGTGTTCCCTGGAGAGGGCTTTGGCTCTTCTCCAGCAGAGTCTTCCTCCCTGTCAGAACCCAGCCCGCTGCTGTTTTGCCCAGATTTTAACAAGATGTGCTCAAATCCAGTATGTGCTGACAATATTTGATCCCCTCCTGCTGTAATGTTGGAAGTATCTGCTTAGACAGGAATTGCTTCCTTCTTTTCCTCTCTTTTTTCCCTGCCATTTTCATGTCTAATTTCCAAGTCATGACATGTAGAGAGTGTCTGAGAAAATCTAATCAGCCTTCTGCCTTCGTTAGGAAGGACAGCTGAGATCGTTTCTAACACCTCCATTCCTTCCTTGCTGCAATCTGTTTTGATTAAAATTGCACAGGGCTCTCATCTGCATATTTATCATCCCACATACCCACAAATCATCTCACAACTCTGCCACCCCTGAACGTTCAGGAGAGACTGGATTGCTACACCAGGACTTTAAAGTATGCAGACATTAATTTAGTTTCTCACACCTGCTGCTTTCCAGCAAATATGGCTTTGGGAAAGGGAAATATTCATACATTACCTTTGCTTAGTATTCCCCAGGAGTCGGGATTCCTGGGGCTTTTTTCAAGATTGATTGAAAATTTCCTATTAAGAAACAAATTTCTAATTAAATGGAAAGGTCCTGAAAAAGTTCTGATGCCAGGAGGGGGGCGAGGGGAAGGGGGGAATGTCTAAACAAAGAAATAACCCATTTTAATAACATTTTTTCAGCTTTTGACAGCCAGATTGTGATGTGCTTTCAGATCTTCAGATGAAAGGGCTGCAGTGGAAATGAAAATTATTCCTTCCCTTTGTGCAACTGACAGTCCATCTTACTTCCACCACATATTATTACGTGTATCACCAGGCAGTGATCAGGTTTTTAAGGAGTGCTTTCTAGAAATAGCCTTTTTCTGCTCTTTGGTTAAAATCTGACTTTTAAAGTTACTGTTTATATGACAATTTTTTTTTTTTTAACCTGAATCTCCTTTTGCCCCAGCTGGTACTGCAGAGATGCTATGATTTGCTTCTCAATTCATAATCTCTATTTTTTAATCAGATATTTAAGATGTGTGAGAGGCCACAACACCTTTTCTTCTTATTTATATTGAGGTTGTACTCGGGGAGCAGGAGAGCAGGAGATAACTCTGCCCAAGGAGGGTGGAAAGGTGCCAATGATCAGATGGGGAGGACATGAGCTCCAGATTTATTGTCCTGCGTGACAAGCAGAACATTTTGCACACCATCCACATCATCGTTGCCAGGATTTTTGTACTCAGGGTAGCAGGAAGACCTGAGGGCACAGCTCATTAGGATGAGTGGTGTTCTCTATTAGACAAAATATTTGTAAAAATAGAAATACTCTGGGTCATACAAACCTACCTGAGAGGTATCAGACATCAGCCAGCTCCTCTGAGAGACCACAAAGCCAAACTCATGCTGGGAAGGGTCATCTTTTGCCAACCCTTACTGCAAGACTTTTAGGTGCCCCTAAATAATTCAGCAGTTGATGTCTGCAAAGAAAATATTGAGAGGATTTCTCCAAGAGGCAGCTTTAAAATACAATCTACACGAGCTGTTTGGAAGGGAAGATGAGGAAAAATGAAGGGACAACAGAGCCTGGCAGTCGCTGTGGCTTCATTTCTCTGCTGCTCCCGGGTGGTCCATTGTGGTGGGAGCTGTTGTTTGAGGAGTTGGGGTTGGAGAGAAGGGTGTCCTCTTTGTTCTCCCTGCCAAGACCATGGACATGTATAAATAATTGGAGGAAGGTGTCTGGTTTTGTAGATGTCAGACCCAGGAGTGGAGCTCAGCTAATGCTGCTGGGCCCTTGGCAGATGGGATGGGAAACACCTGATGGGGATGAATTAAATTGCTCAGGCATCACACCAGGTGTCAAAGCATTGGGGTCACAGAGCAGGCACGGAATGCTGCTCCTAGACCACCACAACGTTTCTCCAGAAACTTCAAAAGGACATCAGCCAAGACACATTCATTCTTCCAGTATCATCTATGGGCTGAGAGGTTTGGCTGCCTCTAATGCAGCGCCACTCAAAGTTCTGGTGTTCACGTGGATTTCATCAGTAGTGAAGGTGACAATGACAGTGGCTCTTTCCAGAGCTGGTTTTTCATTTTCCAGGCATATTAAAGAAATCAGTTTGTACCATCATTAAGTGATTTGTCAGCTCGCACCGGTCAGCAGCAGAAAAAAGTGCAATTTCCTTGGTTTGGGAATGGCCCATATTCCTGTAGGCTGGGATTTACAAAAGCCATAAGGAAATGGATGCTCAACTTCCACTAAAATTCAGTGAGAATTAGATGCAGAGCTGCCTCCAGTTTGTTCCATTTTCCATTGGTGATCCATCTGTCAAGCTGCTTTTGCCTTTAATGACTACTTGAGGGTTAGGCACCAATTTTGGCTGTAATGACCTTGTCCTGGGGCAAAAAGTGCATAGCAGCACATGGAATTGCATGGGAAGCAGTTTGCAAAACCCAGGTGGGAGTGCTCGAGACCAAAATCCCACTTCAAATACAGTCCTGAACATGTTTCATGAACTGGCAACCCAGTTTAGAGATTGAGTCAGAAATGAGACCTGGACCATGTCTGTCTCTGTTACTCTTTATTAACAACCTTGTGATCTCTTCTGGTGCAGGCAGGGCTTGCAGAAATATTTGAGCAAACGGGGTAAGTGTTAGAAATGCCTTAAAGCTGAATGGTTTTCCATGACAGGGAAAAAGCCTTCCCTTCTGCTCGTTTAGTTCTGATTTATTCTCCAGTTAAAAGGGGCGAAGTTTGCCCTTTGTGAGCTCAACGTTGCCTACAAAACCCACTAAACTTCAGTGAAGTGTCTGATGTATGATTGTCATTCCCTCACAAAAGCAGCTGGGATAGCACAGGAAGAACAATCCCTCCATTTTGGGGCAAGCAGAAGGGTGGAAGAGGCTGGTCTCTCATCTGACAGATAAATTAGCATCAAAACTATGATGTTTAGAGAATAAATTGGTGTTTCCTCCGTTACTGGCATTTCACAGCTCACAACCACTGAAAGCACAGTCACCGATCTCACCATTAAACCAAGCCTTTCTGGGAGAGGGAAGGAAAACAAACGTTGAGATGACATTTATTAAGTGTGCTTGTTCAGACAGTCCATTACTGCTTTGGCTCCTCTCTCTACATGCTGAGGGGTTATCCTGCACAGAAGTCAATGGATGTCTTTCCGCTCCCCTGGCTCACTCCACTGAAAAGGAACAAGCACAGACTGAGGAGGAAGAGGAAATATCGGAGCTAATTGAAAAGAAAGAGGTTCAGGAAGAGCTGTAGAGCCCAGCCAGGTGCTTGTAACCATACACGAGTTATTGTGTTAAGGCTGAGGAAAGATCAGACAGTGGGAAAAGCTGCCTGGTGGAAAGGGAGATTGGCTGCTAAAAAGGCATTTTTACACATGTAGTTTTATTGCTGTCTCTGTCGTTGGAGTCTCAGCTTCTCCTGTGTCTCACTACTTTTATACTGAAATATCCCTGTGATACAAGCACTGACACCAGAACCTTCCACCTGCAGAGAGCTCCATTTATCTTCATGCTCTAGATAAATCATCACATAGTGGAACTTACTATGGAGCTACAAGCCCTGGAGTTCAGATTCCGCAGCAACTGGAGTAATTTAAAACATATAGAAAAGGGATGGAATGAGCTGGTGGTGTTGATGCACCTTTTGACAATGTGTCAAGCTTCTTAAACGGTCCAACCTTCAGCAAGCTTCAAGCAGTGGAGGGGTGAAGGAAATACAGAATTTAACATTGGTTAAACCATAACAGAACATGTATTTATTTTATTTACCTCTGTTTTCAGCTGAGCTGAGACTCAGCAGGTGTCTTTGCCCCAGTCTTCTGCTTGAGGCAGTTGAACTTTCTACAACACCCTGTAGTAGCTCTAACCTGGAAATAACAGCAGCTTTCTTCATGTCTGGTGGCATTTGCTTCAGAATCACAGAGATCCTGGAAAACCACTGTTGTTATATATCAGAGCAAGCTCAGCAGCTTGGGTGAAGTGATGGTCCTGTTCTCTGAGGATGCAGCACACGAGCAGTGTCACACCTCCAATAGGTGGTGCAGCTGCAGTTCATCCCTTACACTGTTCCTTCTTCTTTTAGGAAACAAACACACCGGGAAAGAAAAGGATATCCAGCGTGGTTTGACCTGGCTCTTCAATTTCTGCTCCAGATTACCAAGGCCAAGCAGACCTAAGACTCTCTCAGCCTCGAAAGGGAACCGGGCACCACAATGGGACTCCCCAGCTGGGTCTTGGCCTGCGCCATCCTCGCTTTGCTGTCCCAGCACGTCACTGGGGGACTCATCAAGAGAATTATCAGGCAGAAGAGGGAGACTGGGCTGAACGTGACCTTGCCAGAGGACAACCAGCCTGTGGTTTTTAACCACGTCTACAACATTAAGCTGCCCGTTGGCTCCCTCTGCTCTGTGGACCTGGACACGGCGAGCGGCGACGCTGACCTGAAGGCGGAAATTGAGCCCATCAAGAACTACGAGGAGCACACGGTGAATGAGGGGAACCAGATTGTCTTCACTCACAGGATTAACATTCCCCGCCGGGCTTGTGGCTGTGCAGCTGCCCCAGACATTAAGGATCTGCTGAGCAGACTAGAGGAGCTGGAGGGGCTGGTCTCCTCCCTGAGGGAGCAGTGTGCCAGCGGGGCTGGATGCTGTCCTAATTCCCAGGCAGTAGAAGGTAAGGCAGGCTGGGGAGCTGCTCTTGGGGGAAATTCTTGTGCTGGCTGTAGATGTTGTTTAGAGTGATACTCCAATCTGTTTCAAGAATGAGCACAAGTCAACCAGTTAAATTTGAAACGTAATCAAAACTGGGAATGTGTTTGGCCAGCGTGCAAGGTACATCCATTCACAGTTCCACGGCTTTACAGACCTGTGGGTCAGGAGTTGGCCTGGGACCCTTTGTAGCTGTGGCATTGAGCATGGATGGCACTTGGGCATGGTGACAACCTGTGTCAGAGTTAAGATTAAAACTCACACAGTCCAAGCTCTTGGCTCCACTTTTTGTCCCCTTGAGGAAGCTGCCAATGTAACCATTTTTGCTTCCAAGTTTTCTTTAGTAGAGACCAATAAAAATACGGCAGGACATAAGGCAATAGACAAGCACAAATAGTTATAGAAGAGGGAAAAATGTGTCTGTCTGGTTGGTTTTTAAATTGAGGGAAGGGGTTGGTCATGCAAGAGAAGAAACACAAGTCTTCTTCAGAGTGATGTGTCCCTCTGAGCTCAGAGTGGCCTCCCAGTTGCTGATACAGCGATGACACAAAGTGCTGCCTGGCTTTTTTGTGTTCTGGGGTGAATGGAGGAATGATGTTTCATGGTGCATGCCCTAATGAAGCAGTCAGGAAAGCTGCTCAGTCAATGGAAGAGGATTTTGAGAAGGGATGAGGAATCCAGCATGCTCAATTGCCAAGTCATTGGCAGGGGCTCTTCCCTGGCATTAGAGCAAATTAAAGCTTTCCTGGTAAAGTAAATCTAGCTGGAGGAAGCAAGAGATATTCTCATTTAAAAACTTAAAAAACTGATGTCCTGTAGGGAACTAGCAAACTCAGAGTCCTTTTAGGTCATATGTGCCGCGCTGGCCTAAGGCATCTTCATGCCAAGGGAGTAATGAGTTTTTGGGATCATTGGTACAGGTCGCCTGGACACCACACCCTATTGCAGCGGGCACGGCAACTACAGCATCGAGATCTGCGGCTGCGTCTGCGAGCCGGGCTGGAAGGGCCCCAACTGCAGCCAGGCCTCGTGTCCCTCCGACTGCAACGACCAGGGCAAGTGCGTGGACGGGCTGTGCGTGTGCTTCGAGGGCTACACGGGCCCGGACTGCAGCCAGGAGCTCTGCGCCCAGGGCTGCGGTACCCACGGGCGCTGCGTGGGCGGGCGCTGCCTGTGCCACGAGGGCTTTGTGGGTGAGGACTGCAGCGTGCCCCTGTGCCCCCACAACTGCCACGGCCGCGGGCGCTGCGTGGACAGCGAGTGCGTGTGCGACGAGGGCTACACCGGCGAGGACTGCAGCGAGCTCATCTGCCCCAACGACTGCTACGACCGCGGGCGCTGCGTGAACGGCACCTGCTTCTGCGAGGAGGGGTTCACCGGCGAGGACTGCGGGGAGCTCACCTGCCCCAACAACTGCCACGGCAACGGGCGCTGCGAGAACGGGCTGTGCGTGTGCTACGAGGGGTTTGTGGGCGACGACTGTGGCCAGCTGCGGTGTCCCAACGATTGCCACAACCGCGGGCGCTGCGTGGGCGGGCGCTGCGTGTGCCACGAGGGGTACCTGGGCGAGGACTGTGCGGAGCTGCGGTGTCCCAACGATTGCCACAACCGCGGGCGCTGCGAGAACGGGCAGTGCGTGTGCCACGAGGGCTTCATCGGAGAGGACTGCGGGGAGCTGCGCTGCCCCAACGACTGCCACAGCCGTGGGCGCTGCGAGAACGGGCAGTGCGTGTGCCACGAGGGCTTCACCGGGGACGACTGCGGCCAGCTGCGGTGCCCCAGCGACTGCCACAACCGCGGGCTGTGCGTCAACGGGCAGTGCGTGTGCGATGAGGGGTACACGGGCGAGGACTGTGCGGAGCTGCGCTGCCCCCACGACTGCCACAACCGTGGGCGCTGCGTGGAGGGACAGTGCAAGTGTGACAATGGCTTCACAGGAGAGGACTGCGGAGAGCTGGCCTGCCCCAACGACTGCCACGGGCGTGGGCGCTGCGTTGACGGGCGCTGCGTGTGCCACGAGGGCTTCGTGGGCGAGGACTGCCGGGAGCGCTCCTGCCCCAGCGACTGCCACAACGCGGGGCGCTGCGTGGACGGGCGCTGTGTCTGCGAGGATGGGTACATCGGGGACGACTGCTCTGATGGTAGGTGCGATGTCCCGCTGAACTGCTTCCCCCTGGGCCATCCAGCAGCCTTGGAGGCTCTCTGAAGCTTTTCCATTAGAGCTGGGCCCTCTTGCTGCTTTTCCAACATAGTCCAAACAGCAGGAAAAGAGATGCAGCAACACCAGCAGATTTTGGCATCCCTGAATTGTCGGGACGAAGCAGTGTAGCAGTTTCTGGTGACTTTTGGTCGTTGCCAAGACAACAGGCCGATGATGGTGTTGCAGTCCCTTTGTTCTCTCTATTTCTGTTCCCACCACAATGTCACTGATGCTGTAGCCAACACTGGCTGGGATTTGTTACCATGACCCTTCAGTTTCTCATAGCACCTCTTGATGCCAGAAAAAAAAGCTGAAAGAAGTTGTTCTAGCTAAGGGGAAAAGGGACATGTTCCAGAGTCTTCTTACTCCACATGTGTGTGTGTGTGTGTGTGTTTATATATATATGTATATATGGAGCTGTGTATATTAGATCTGACAGAAGCTTAGAGGAAAATCATGAGATCAGCTGGAGTGGAAACTTAGGTATAAAGTCACATGCTTGGTTTCCCAGGACCACTGACTCTATGGAAATTGATAGGAAATTCTGGCAGCCTGATAGTGACAGGCAATACACCATAAATGAGGTCGTTTTCTTTAGTAGATCCCCGGGGAGAAATTGGGAAACTAAATTTTGGTAGAGTAATCAAAGAGTACTTTGGGGTTGGGAACACTATAAAAGACAATGAAAAGCCTTTAAAAGAAATTCCCATCTTTCATCTCCACCTTCTGAAAGATGCCTAAGCCCCACTTTGTGATCTTACACAGGCAAATCTATTGTAAGTATTTACTCAAATAAAAATATTTTATTTTACTTTGGAAAATCTGTGCAAATCCCAGGACTTGTAGCTCTACATTCACGTGCTGCTGGCAGTTGAATTAAACATCTGAATCCCTCGGGACCCAGCTACAGCAGTCTTGTGCTGCAGCCATGAGAGGAGCAGCTGGAACACAGTCAGCCAGAGGTTGTGTGCAAGTGTGAGAGCAGAAATTGGCCCGTGGGTTCTGGAAATGTCTGTAGTCTCCATCAGCTGAGCATTCCTTTCCTCAGCAGCTAATTTGTGGGACATGCCTTCCCCATTCCCTGTGTGCGAGATGAGCCTTAGGAACCGCTGCTGGGAAAATGTGAAACTGGGCAAGTCATTATTTCCTGAGCCTTGAGAACTTCTTATAACTTCACTTTGGCTTCTTTTTCCCTCTCCCATTCCCAGTGTCTCCTCCAACTGAGCTGACTGTGACCAACGTGACGGATAAAACTGTCAATCTGGAGTGGAAGCATGAGAACCTCGTCAATGAGTACCTCGTCACCTACGTCCCCACCAGCAGTGGGGGCTTGGACATGCAGTTCACCGTGCCAGGAAACCACACAGCCGCCACCATCCATGAGCTGGAGCCGGGGGTGGAGTACTTCATCCGTGTCTTTGCAATCCTTAAAAACAAGAAGAGCATTCCAGTCAGCGCCAGGGTAGCCACATGTGAGTTTAATATTTCCTGTATTCATCCTTTTGTCTATTTCCTTTGCATCCCTATTTTGGGATGTTGCTTATTTTGTATTTTCTATTTTCGGTTCCTGTATGTTGACTTGCATCCCTTTTTTGGCTGTATTTATTTTGCATTTTCTATTTTCAGTTCAGACTTGATCAGTATTGATTTACATCCCTTTTTTGGCACATTAATTCTTTTGGTTTTTTCTACTTTCAATTCAAATGTTGGCCTGGAAAAAACAGCCTTCTGCACTTTCATTTTCTACTTTTTTCCAATGCCAGGGACTGCGTTAGAAGCACAGTTCACAAGCTCTTCTGCTCTCAGTGTCTCTCAATATGGGGTCTTTGTGAATTAAGGACCTTAGCTTCTTTATTATAATGCACATTTCTTTATTATAATGCACATTTCTTTATTATAATGTGCATTTTAAAATTCTGGTAAGTCTTCCTGAGAAAAAGGTAAAAACGTAGCAGCATGTAAATGAGCAGTATGAAATCACTTGAATTCAAACTATTTTGGCTAAAATGGAGGTTATATTTGTTTTGCATCTTCACTGTTTTACTGCACCTTACCTTTTATCTGCCTGTCTGTCCTTCTGTTGTTCATCTTCCCTTTTGTTTTGTGCACATCCCTGTCATATCTAAACATCCCAATATCAAAAGATGCTCGCCTTCTGTCACTGAGCTCATTTCTAGAGAGCTGGGGCA
The DNA here is from genome assembly GCF_000738735.6 of Corvus cornix cornix. Lineage (NCBI taxonomy): Eukaryota > Metazoa > Chordata > Aves > Passeriformes > Corvidae > Corvus > Corvus cornix. Next base: position 8,475,988 of record NC_046346.1, read on the forward strand.
GGATTCAGCTCTCCTGACTGCCAAAGTCCACACCAGCCTTCTTTCAAGAGGGCACAAAAAAGAGATTTCAAGGGTAAAATTCTATTCTAAGATGACATGTAAACCAGCTCAGGAAAGTCTCTCCAAAGCCACAGTAACTGGATCTGAGGACAGTTTAACCACCTCAGCTGCAGATCCTACCTGGCAGATATTTCTAGTGGTGGAAATATGTCCCACCCCAGTGCCCTATTTATGGGAATTTGCTGTTCATGTGAGGATATCCCTTTTTTCTGCCACAGATCTGCCTGCTCCAGAAGGTCTGAAATTCAAATCTGTTCGGGAAACATCCGTCCAGGTGGAGTGGGACCCTCTGAACTTTTCTTTTGATGGCTGGGAGCTGGTCTTCCATAATATGGTGAGGAAGCACTTTCACATCCAGAGTGAGAAATCCTGGATTTTTATGTTTGTACTCACTGATTGTCCCATGTGTTCCAGAAAAAGGATGATAATGGTGACATAACCAGCAGCTTGAAAAGGCCAGAGACATCCTACATGCAGCCAGGTTTGGCACCTGGGCAACAGTACAATGTGTCCATCCATATAGTGAAGAACAACACCAGAGGACCAGGACTGTCCAAAGTCATCACCACAAGTAAGCACAGATCGTATTTGGTCTGGTTTTAGTTGGCCACCAACAAAACATCTGCAGTTTGGGGGTTTTTAAACAAGAGAAAGTCAAGTTCTACACTGTAAATTAATTAAAGGGAGAGGGAAGTAGTGGAGCTGCTAATGAAGAATACATGAGGAAAAAACAATTCCTCTCCACATTACCTGTTTAAAGAAGAAAGGAAATTTATGTCCAGCTAGAAGGTAGCAGGCAGTAGGCACTTTATTCCTTTTTCAAGATGTACATCAGCAGGAACTGAATTCTTACTAGAATTCCTTTCATCCTGGTGATATTTGCATGAAGAGTGTACGAAGGTGGAGAAGCTCTTAGAGCTCCTGCTCATCTTTCCTTTGGCAGCTTCTGGTGTGAAGGAGTTTTGATGGATTTGCTTCTGATGGATTGACTCCATTTGGAACCTAAAACTATAGGAAGAAAAGGAAGAGAGTAAATGAGGATACTAACTTTAATTTTGCTCTGAATCAGCAATTAAAGGCAGAAGAATGTGTGTGTGCTTTCATGGCAAGATTTCTTTAAAAAAACCCTTTTTTTTCTCTCTTTTGCTTGGTAACAGAGCTTGATGCCCCCAGCCAGGTGGAGGCCAAAGATGTCACCGACACCACCGCTCTCATCACGTGGTCCAAACCCTTGGCTGAAGTTGAGGGCATACAGCTCACCTATGGCCCCAAGGACATTCCAGGGGACAGGACAACCATCGACCTCTCTGAAGACGAGAACCAATATTCCATTGGGAACCTGAGGCCGCACACAGAGTATGAGGTGACGCTCGTCTCTCGTCGAGGGGACATGGAAAGCGACCCTGTGAAGGAAGTCTTTGTCACAGGTAAGGGGCTGGGAAGGTGACACAGGCACCACCCATCCTCCTGTGCTGTTTCTGTCTTGTTGCTGGAGTTGGCAGTTACTGATCCACACAAAATCAGCCCAGTTTTAGAGGTACATGAAAGTAGAGAATGATTTCCTGTGCCTTTTATGCCTTGTTGGCTCACCAAAATGTTTAGACCCCCCCACAAGAATCTAAATGTATTTTAAAAACAGGAATTAGATTATTGTCTCTTCTACCCTAAATCCCTACTTCAAAAAGCAAATTCCTTGGGATCATTTGTCTGAAGAGCTAAATGTCTTCAATAGTTCTCATTCCACCTTATTTCTCTTTGCTTAATTAGTTTAGAAGCAGAGAACTGGTTTTTTTCTTCTTCAGTTCTGTAAATATTTCCTGTCATGCTTTTATAAATTTACTGTGCTCCTCAGCAATCCTGGGAATGTTTTTGGAAAGTGTGGGTCCTTTAGCAGGTTATCAAGGCTTGATGCATTAAGGGAGCTGAGAATTGCATCCCTTTTCATCATAAAATACAGTTGTTATTTTGGAGCAGGATTTGAGGCTACAGTAGGTGTGAAAAATGAAAGCTCATTGAATTTCTCTATAATATTTACCTTTTTTTTGGAGACTTAGAGTTCCTTCCAGCCACGAATGCAAGATGTTACTGAACAGAAATTCTAGAGATGACCAGTTCTTTTTTCTTTTTTCCTTTTGAAAGCTGAGGTATTTATAAAGAAAACCAGTATTTTCATCCAAATATATTTTTCCACAAGCCTGTTCTGTAATAAAAACTAATTATTACAAGTGAAAATGTTATTTTTGTCTCAGGAGATAAATTTCTTGCACTGAAGCTGGTGAACTCTGCTTTTCATGCTAAAGGAACTCTGGCTGTTGTATTTAAGACATAACAGGAATCATGTGAGAGGAAACTTTATGGGTCATTTCACCTCCTGAAAAGCACTGTCTCAAGAGACTGCTGTCAAAGAGAAATATTCCTAATTATTTCTTTATTGCTTGGTTGATTCCAGACCTGGATGCTCCAAGGAACCTGAAGCGGGTGTCCCAGACCGACAGCAGTATCACCTTGGAGTGGAAGAACAGCCACGCCAATGTCGATAATTACCGAATTAAGTTTGCCCCCATCTCTGGTGGGGACCACGTGGAGATCACGGTGCCCAAGGGCAGCCAGGCCACAACCAGAGCTACACTCACAGGTAGGGGAATGGAGAGATTGTCACCGATGTCACATTGCACAGGACACAGAGAGCAAATGGGCTTGTGGTCACTACATATTGGAGGTACAAACAGAGGTTCCAAGTGTTAAATTCGATGTTAGGAAGGAATTGTTCCCTGGGAGGGTGGGCAGGCCCTGGCACAGGGTGCCCAGAGAAGCTGGGGCTGCCCCTGGATCCCTGGCAGTGCCCAAGGCCAGGCTGGACATTGGGGCTTGGAGCAGCCTGGGACAGTGGGAGGTGTCCCTGCCCATGGCAAGGGGTGGAACAGGGTATTTAATGTCCCTTCCAATGCAAACTATTCCATGATTCTATGATTTTGAGTAGACCAAATTGAATTAAAATCCGTGTGAAATGGATTTACACACCTGCAGATGGATAACCAGCCAGCAGAAGGTATGGAACCGTTTCACTTCCATGTGCATCCCTGAATCCAATGAGTCTGTTCCCTTAATTCTAAGCAGCTTTGTGGAAGCAGCTTCACATCCTGAGCTCAAAAGGTATTTTCAAGTGCTAGGAGTGGGATTCACTGGTGCCAGTCTGCAACTTGTCAGCTGGAGGGTCAACAGAAACCTCAATTCTCTGCATAGAGGAAAGCAGATCTCTTACCTTGTATCCATTCAGCCTTCCTTACTCCAACAAATGCCTGCAGGCATATTCCATGGACAGGAACTCATATTCTCCTCATCTCATAGGTTTGAGGCCTGGAACTGAATATGGCATTGGAGTGACAGCAGTGAGGAACGACAGGGAAAGTGCTCCTGCTACCATCAATGCTGGCACTGGTGAGTGTCCTGATCCCCTCTGTGCTCTGGAGGTGGCAGCAACTCAGGTGGAACCACTCTTTCCTTTCTAAGAGATGCTGGAAGAGATATTTTAGGAAGTTCTTGATTTCATTTTGCTACATTTTCCCTCAAGGAAAAGAAAAAATGTTCCCCAAAGGTCCTGACCTCTGACTTTGACTTGTTTTTCCTGTTCCTCTTAATGTTCTGGGAGTTTCATCTCCAGGTGAGCTCCTTAATGATAATTACGCTTACACTGATTACTGTGCCCATCCTCTACCCATGAGGGTTTCTGGCAGGAATGGTGGTGGTGGCCAAAATGTTGATGTGACAAAGAGTAGTTGCAGTACTCCTGACTGACCTTCCAATCCAGAATTTTTCTCACAGTATCCCCCTTTTTCCAGGCAGATTATCTGAAGGCTTTGCTTCTGCTTCTCAAGTGTAAGTGGGACAGATTTGTTCTGGTTTTGTCTGTAAAGGAGAACATCCTCATCCTCTACCCATTTCAAAAGGTCCCGAAGGTGGGCAGACCCTGAGCTGCTGCCAGACACCCTGTGGAGATGTTACTCTGCAGATGCCTGAAAAACTGTCCCAGAACAGTTCAGAGACACCTCAACTTTGCCTTTTTTCACCCTGTAGATCTCGATAACCCCAAGGACTTGGAAGTCAGCGACCCCACTGAAACCACCTTGTCCCTTCGCTGGAGAAGGCCAGTGGCCAAGTTTGACCGGTACCGCCTCGTTTACACCGGTCCCTCCGGGAAGAAGAGCGAGGTGGAGGTTCCTGTGGACAGCACCTCCTTCCTGCTGCGGGGGCTGGATGCAGGCACGGAGTACACCATCAGCCTGCAGGCAGAGAAGGGCAGGCACAAGAGCAAACCTACCACTGTCAAGGGTTCCACGGGTGAGTAACAGCTTTTGGTGGTCACTGGGCAAGGACTAGCCCATGGATAACTTCACCTGATTTTCTAGTCCATACCTGGGGAACCTTCGGCAGAGCAGACACAGCTCTGCCAGCATGAGAGACTGAAGGGTAGCTCTGTATCTCCATCCCTGCTGTGTTCACCTCCATGTTCCCAACGATTTCTTGCTCATCCTTTGAGAGGCCTCACAAAGAACTCAGCCACTGGTTCTGCGTGGATGTGGAACTCATCCTTTGTTTTAGACAAGGCTGGGTATTTTTGTGCATCATGTCTTCTAACGTGTTTTGCTTTCTACAGCCAAAAAACTGAGAGGAAGAGCAACCAGAATGTGTTTAACATTGTTTGTTCCTGCCTAATTGATTCTCTTCACAGCAGGCCATCATCGCTCAGCAGGGCCACTGGGGCTCTGAGTTGCTGTGTTTCAGTTTTCTCATCCAAAAGTGGGAAAGGCTCCTGCCCCAGTCTGGTTCCAGCCACCATTTGCACTGGCTACTGTGACTTACATTTGTCTGTTTCTGCCATCTCCATTTGTGCAAACCACTCCCACTGACCAGTACCAGAGGACTTATTGAACAAGATTTTATCCTTTGTAAAATCTTGTTCAATAAGTTCAATCTTTGAAACACTTTGACCCAAAGTTTGTTGCACACAGAATTATATCTCAGTGTAGAACACAAGTCCTGAACCTTTAGGTTTCTCAGCCTAAATCCTGTGAGGCAAAGTTTTAACTGCTCTAAGTGAGCAGAGACAGTGAAATCAGGATTAGTTGGACTACAATTATTTGCCTTAGATAGGATATCAAGGTGTTTATCCTTTTCTCCCCAAAGACCATCTGCCAGACATTGTGGATTTTACAAATTAATAACTACACAGCTTAAATGATCAAAGCTGGGTTCATATCCCCTGGCAGTATTCATGCCAGCACAGCCTCTGAATGCTTTATGGAGACAGCAATCCATCAGAGAGCTCCATGGTCTGGAAACCATCAGTCCTGAATGAATTGTTTGATGCCTAAGTCAGGCCTGTGTCCAGTGTGGGGAAAAATTAGGAAGCCTTGAGGCACTTACAGAAGAAAGGAAGCTGAAGGTTTATGTGGCAGGAGTAAGCAGGCTGCAGTTTTCCCAACTTTCTCTGCTGGAAGACTGAGAGGTTTCAAAGAAGTCTGCAGTGCTGGTGAACAGGCAGAAACAGTGTGCTGTGGAATCTCACAGCCAGCACCAGCTTCCAGAGCTTCACAAGGTGGCTTCTTTTTCCTGGTTTGCCTTTTTCTTTTTTCTTTTCTTTAGAAATACCTTCATCTGGCCCCTGTATTTGCTTTCTGTCTTTACTCAGAGCACTGGTAAACAAAGAGGGCTCTGCAGTGGGCTCCTGGGAGCAGCAGTTGACATAACCTGGCTCTGTGACCTTTCTCCTGCGTAGGAATGGACAAATCCAAACACAGAGCACAGGGAGCAGAAATTCTCTGGAAGCCTGGGCAGTACAAGACAAGTGGTCTCTTCAGTTTGCTTTTCCATTTACCCTCAAGACACTCCTCTTTATCCATGTTCCAGCACTTGGGAGGTCCCAAGCCCTCAGGCTAAGCCAAACAATCTTGTTTTGCCCTCTCTCGCAGAGCTCTGAGGGACCTTGGGTCCATTGCACCGCTGGGGAGAGTCCTTGGAGCAGGCAGGGAGAGAGAGAAGTGGGAACTGCCAGCAGCACAGGCAGGACTGGGCTGGCTCTTTGTGGTGGGAGGTGGAGACAGTGCTGCTGCTCAGAGGGTCTGTGCCACCCCTGCTGTTCAGCCAGAGACTGCAGAAGGGCTGAGAGCTTTTCTTTGCAGCTTCCTTTGCTCCTGAACATTGCCATTTTTTCATGTCACGCTCTTCCCGTGCTCTTGGTGGTTCAGTCAGGCCAGAAGGTGTTCAGGACTTTCCCACACATCATTTTTATTTGCTTGCATAGTGGATTTTACAGCACTTGAGGGTAAAACTTCCCTTCAGCTCCAGAGCTGGGAATCTCCTGTTGGAGCCTTTTCTTCTCTCCCACACTCTTCCTACTCTCTGTTATGTCTATCAAGTCTCCCTACACAGGCAGCTGAAACATTCAGATCTCCTGAACCTCTAGCAAAGGACACATCACAAAATCTTCCATAGTGTAGGACGGCAGCCACCGTGGCTGCTGTCTCTTCATAGGAATGAAGTGTAGCTCAAGTGACAAAGTCTTTTTGAACTGATATCCCTGATCCTGCACTCAAGAGATGGCAAAGATTACAGAGTGAAGTTTACTAAGTTTTGCTGAAAAGGAAAGACTGAATATTTCACATTTCCATTTGCTTGTTTGTCTTTGCAGCTCTACAGTGTAACCCTAGTGCAGGCACTGAGTCCTGACCCAGAGGAGCTCCCTGGCTCTGGGAGTTTTCTTACTCCAGAGGCTTCAGGGATGCAGGGGAAATCCCTGAGGTCCCTTTAGTGTCTCATGGTGTGTGAATAGAGGAGCCTGCAGCAGTTTTGTGCTGGAGTACATGGAAGTGTCACAGCTGAGCCCTTCCTGCCCAGACACCCCCTGGGTGCTGGGATTGACAGCCTCCAAACCAACACTGCCTATAAAGTCAAGGTGTGTGGGTTGGCTGAGAGCAGCACTCTGCTCCTCTGGAAGCTGTGGCTGCAACAGGAAACTCCTTTCTGATATTAGTGAAGGTATCACAAGGGTCCCACCCGGCATTGCACTGAAGTTTGACTCAGAAATTAAAGAAAATGACGCATTTTAGTCCTTGGAGGGACCTTGGCTTGAGAACGTCCCAGCAGAGCAGCAGCTCATCTATAGGGCGAGCACGTAACCCAGCTCTGAGCAGCTCAGCACTCAGACTGCAGCTTTGTTCTCTCCAGCTCTGCTTCTGGAACCCTGCCTGCAGAACACAATGTGGGGCCTGGAGCAGGATGGATGGCAGTACATCAGGGCTGAGGGGCTGGGGAGATAAATGAGTGAGTATTAGAGAAACCAAGAGCCAAGCTCAAATTCCTCTGCTGAAGGACCCAGATTGTGCAGCAACTGTTGATGAATCGTGGATGTGATACTGTCTTGCCTCTGGAAGTGAGTTTGTACAGCAGAGCATGGCTTGGAGAAGTAACTTTTCCATTCTGCTGAATGTTTCTCAGAAGATTTATGCTGTTTATCAAAGGCCCTTGTCCGTGTTGTGCGTCAGCCCCTCTTCCTCTCCTGGCTTCTCCAAGGCTCAGACTGCACCACCCTTTTTTATACAAACTCAAAGAAACATCAGCAAGAATGATTAGGTGAGCCAGTTCCATGCGAAAGCGCAGTGCTGACCACTGGGAAACTAAACTTGCCAGGGAATATTGTCCATTTGTTCAGCTGAGTCCTCCTCTGAGAGCACCTGGAGCCTGAGTTCAGGATGAGGGATTTTAGTGGTAGCTACTCCAGTATTGCTGGCTTGTGATGTGCTGCAGTGGTTTCTTCATGAAATTCAGAGGTGCACAGGTGCTGTAAGCCCAGTTGAATCAGCTGATTAAGAGAGGGGAGAGTGGTTTAGGCAAAGGGGACTAAAAAGGAAACCTTGCTGGGTCATCATGTCTCACACAAGATTGGGAACGTGGCTGAGAGCCCCGCTTGGGGAATAATATAAAATCCCAGAGTCAGGAGCAAGAAGTGATACAGAATACTGCTTGCTCTATCCCAGGAAGCTGGGGAAATGTCCTGGCAGCACACGAGCATCCTTTTTTAGTAGAATCACCAGTGAAACATTCCAGTGGAATTCCTCAAAAGGCCAACACCACACCACAGACATATTCAGGCCAGGCTCAGCCTGGAGATTTTACCAAGAGATATTGAGCTGTTTCCTAAGCTGACAGTAAGAAGTATTCCAGCCTGGGAAGGAGTGTTTGCTTGTTATCCATCCAGTTTCCCTTTTACACAGCTTTCAGCTTGGTTCATTCATCTCACCACTGAATCACTCTCTGGCTGTCACCCACCCACCTAAAGCTCCCAGAGCTCTTTTTTTTTCCTGTCCATCTATTCCCCTCGTTGTTAAATCAAGTGTTTGAGCTCCACTGCTCTTGTTATTCTACAGTTTGATCATTTTCCAAATTTTCCATTATCTGTTACAGCATTCTGCCTGCTAAACAAGGAACACTGATCCTGTCTGTGGTATCAGAGTATTTTCCATGTATTCATATCATTTTCATTTTGCTTTTTCTTGTTTGTTTGTACACAAAGCCACACATTCCCCTGATACACATGAATTTAATGTGGGATATATGTGTGTTAACATCTGTGGTAGAGGGAAGCCACTCTTTCTCACCCACAAATTCATTTGTGGAGTCATTAAGTCCAAGGTAATATTCAGGATTATGTTCTCCATATTCCATGGTACAACCTGTTCATGGCAACCTCCCATGTAGCTGCCAAAGCTGGCACGATAAAATAAATCCACTTGTGAATCCAGCAAAGTACTGGATTCAAATCCCACATGGTGGTTGGTCCCACAGGTTTTTTATGACACAGCTGAGCTGCTGCTGCATTCTCCATCCAGGCTGGAGTAACCAAATCCTTGTGTGGCTGTGCTAGAACAGGCAGGGAGCTGGGAGGAATGTGGGGTAAAATGAGGGAAAAGGAGAAGCCAGTTTTGACTGATCTTGCACAGGGTTCTCTCACACACCCTCAGTACATCAGGAGTGTATTGCCACCCTATATTTTTTGCCCTCCTGTATTTTTGAATGTTTTTATCTTCCAGTTCAGGGTTCAAGGCAGGGTTTTGTCCTCAGTTTCCCCGTTCAGGGTTCAGTTTCCCAGGAGACCATCCATGCACAGAGCTGTCCCTGTGGAATCCACTGTTGCCATCTCCTCTCCACTGGGCTGCCCACTCTTGTCTTCAGCAGAACCCCTCCCAGTAAAGCCCAGCTACCTCTGTGCCTGTTCCATGGATAACTTCAAGACTAAACGAGTGCCAGTGCTCTTGATGCCATAATTTTTTGCCAGATCCCAGAACAGGAAAGATGTGCTTGGCACCTGCACAAGCAGCTGGGAGTTGCAGAATGGTTCCAAGCCTTCTTGCTTTGTTCCACGAGCTCAGCAGCCCTGGAGCAGTCAGATAACAGTTCTGGCAGTGGTTTGCTGGGACAGAGGGAGTGATGACAGAGGTGAGCATTGCAGATGTGCTGGTGTGATGGAAACATGGTTGTCTCCAGGCTGCAGCAGGTAGGGCCTGTTCAGGTCATGTCTGGGGTGATTTAAGGATAGTTATTACCTAAATCAAGAATATCAATGACATGTGTAAATACAAATATTTATATTGTATATAAATATAACCTAATTATAATATAATATAACATAACATAACATAACATAACATAACATAATATGTACTAGAAATTATAAATTATAAATTATAAATATAATATATAAAATATCATTTATATTATATATAAAATACATAATTTATATTATATATATTATATATAATTTGTATTATATATAAATATAAATCACTCTTTGCCTTACAGGCTTCCCTCCTTCCCAGAGGTGAGCAGCAAAAATTTTCACACCTGTAGTTGACCTGAGAGTGTATTTACAAAATAACATTCCTGCATCTCTTTGAAAACATTTCTAATTGATTTTGCTCCTCTGAAAAATGTATTTCTTTGTGCTGGATATATGTGTGAATTTGGAGACATGTAATGAATCCTGAGTACATATTTGTGCTGAGCTGATGGATGGTGCTCCATGACTTGCTCTCTCTTAATTGAATGCAAGTGGAGCATGAAAGCAAGGAAGCCACCGAGGTGTGAAATGATGTGGGTTCCCACTAATGAGGAGATAATTCTGCATGTCAGAGAAATCCCCTGCCTGGTGCCTTGGGGCTGGGATCACAGATTCCCTGTGATCTCCATGGCTCAGATTTCCAGAATCTGGCTGTTCTACAGGATATATCCACAGATCATTCAGCCTGTGGAAAGCCAGGGCTTTCCCCTGTCCATTCCTTGGGATCTCTCATAAGAAATATTTTTTAAGTTCTTTCTGCCCTAGAGTTTAGGTAAGGATGGGTGCCCTCTTCCACTTTTTTTTGCATGTATCACAATGGATGACTCGTCCAAGCCTGGTTTTGGTTGGATATGAGGAGCCTTAGCACGTTTCTGCTGTGATTTCGTAGCCTGGGTTTGGATGTGTTGGTGATATTTGGCACGAATTCCCCTCGTGGTTTGTATCAGGAGCACTCACTGGTGGGTGTAGGAAAGGGCGTGTTGGGTACTTAGGGTTCCAATGCAATGTAAATGAGCAAAGTTCTTTGGAAGTAACCAAAGAGAACTGATTTCCATCAGCTGAGGATGTGCCAGTTCCCTGCTGGAAGCACTGGACTTGAGGATCTCAGAGGTCTTTTCCAACCCAGTTCATTGTGTGATTCTGTGATTCCAGCTCATCTCTGTGTTTGCTGGTTTTTGCTCCGGATGTGCAGCTCAGGGTGGCTCTGTGAGAACCAGGGTGTGCTTGCTGATGCTCCCTTTGCTCCAGGCCTGGATTCAGTCTCCAAAACCAGCAGAACTCATCTGTTTTCTTTGTTTTCAGAGCTCCTCAGTGCACACAGAGAGTGCTGGAGCAGGTGTTAGCTGTTGTTTGGGGGGTTATTATCAGGAAATGTTAACTCGCAGTTTTACCTCTGTTTAGCACTTCCCATCACCACACCTGGAGAATCAATCCGTGAAACACCATTTGATCCTCCCAGCCCTGCACCTCCCCAGCTCAGTTATTTAACATCCCCCAGCCCTGGGGCTCCTGATCTGCTTTCAGTGCCCCCTCACTTGCCCAGTTCAGAGGCCACTGGGGCTCTTCATGACCTCAGCATAACCCACAGGACTTCCAGCAGTTTCGCCCTGTCCTGGGCAGCACAGGATGAGGTATTTGATCGGTTCCTTACCACTCTGAAAGACCTGTCCAGTTTAAACAGAATGCAGGAAATGTTTTTGCTGGGAAATCTTCAAGAAACAGAAATTCCCAATCTCCCAGCTGGCACACAGTTCCGGATTAACCTCCGTGGAAGTACTCAAGGCCAGCTCTCTTGGTCCCTGGAAGCTCTAGCTACTGCAGGTATTTTCCATGGATTCATAGCCACGTGTTCCTTTTCTGCTTCGAAATCCAGAACTTCATTTCCATACGGCTTTGGTACGGATTTCAGGCTTTGTGAGTGATGCTTTTCCTCTTGGTTGGTTCACTCTTTCTTTTGCATGGGATGAAACACTTCTGGAATGAGAGGCTTGGGCTGTGCAGCATGGACAATGCCCGTGGAAGGTGATGCAGCATCAAATCTCTCTTTTCAAATCACATGCAGAGAGAGACGTTGATGTGCCAGGTGTTGGTGAGGAATGTGGGAACAGCGAGATGCTGCAGATGCTTGTCTGGATTGTGGTCAAACACAGGAGGAGTTTGCAACATTGGCATGGAAGTGGTGATGTCAGAGGAAAAAAAGAAAGATTGTGGCACACTGGGAGTTTACCTTTCCAAAAACTCCCACCTCTTACCCCTCTTCCATGAATTTTGTGAGGTAACAGGGCTGAGCTCAATACTGACCAAAGTACCAGGGTGTGAGTTCAGCTCTGGAGACTGAGGGCTGTGCCTGTCCATCCCTCAAAACCAAATGCCCAACACGAGGTAAAATATTTACATAGAGACACAAAGAGCCAGAATGGTCTCACCTCTCAATGGTTTGGTCTCTTTTTTTTTTTCTAAATAAGAACCATCATCCCTTGATGTTTACCATGACACTGATTGCTTTGCCATCTGTGTTGGATGCTGGGTGGCTGAGGTTTTTGGAGGTCCCTGACAGTGCTGTTTGGTGCATGATTCCACAGGAGAATCCCTTGGTCCCTGGAGAGCACGAGGGGGTTGTTTGCGTTTCTGTCTCAGACGTGCATGAGAAACAAACGGCAAGAAAAGGAGCTCTGCATCTTGGAGGAGAATGAAACTGAGCATTTTCAGAGAACTCTGAATTGCTTTTGAGATGGTTCCTGCACTGCTTATTGTAACCAAGCTTATATTTAAAAGATTTAACCTTACTGTAGCTTTAGTTTCACTTTCATTTTAAGGAAATGTGGTTGTTTTATTTGTTTCTGTTGCCATCAACAGATCATTATTTCTGATACAACCAGTTCCCTTTCTGTTTCTCTTTCCCAGATAACAGTCCTCTTCTGACAGAATTAATATTTTACCTCAATGAATCTCCTTTCTGTTCCTGATAAGGGAAGACAGCTCTGAATTACTGAATTTCTTTTATTGTTGTTGAACATCAGCGTTATGTCATAACCAATCTCTTTCCTTCTAACAGGATGGGAAAAGCTCAACAAAACTCATGTTCCTGAACAGTAGCAATTTACTGATTTGTTAATGAATTTTACTGAAGATCATTATGATCTATGAGTGCTCAACCTCTGAAAATCCAGCCCCAGCTGCCTGTCAAGGCTTTGAGCAGTCATGCAATAATCACTCTGGTTTTACACAGAGAAAGTTTATATGAGGGATGCTGCTGAGCCCAAATTTCATTTATTCCAGAGCCCCTTAACTTCTGTATTCAAATATGCATAAATTGACAAATCAGATCCCTTTCCCTTCACGCAGCATCTCTTATGAATTCTCAGTCATGCAGAATGGGATTATTCAGAGGCACTCTGTTCTTACTGTAACACTTGTGTGTCAGCAATTCAAATAAATCAGAAGGGTGCTAGAAGCTCATCAGAGGCCGCAGGTCAGTGACAGAGCACAGGAGTTTCCAGGTAGAAAAATCAGGCAGTGCTCTCTCATTTTCCCATATGAGTGTTAATGAGAAATCAGTTGTATCGCTTTTGTAACAAGGAACTTTCCATTCTTGCTGAGCAAATGACCTCAACTTTCAGATTTAACAGCATCAGAGCTACCTCTGATGGCTCCCAGCGTCCTCAGCCACCCCTGTGGGGCGTCTGTGAGAGTGTTCACTTCTGTGAATGAACATTTTGATTTTAGATGAATATCAGTAACTCTGGAAGTCCTATCTCCACCCACAGGAAGGTTTTGTGGGCAGAATAATGGGCTAAAGGAAGACAAATCCATTAAAGACATGCAGACCTGGAGGCATTTTCCTCTTCTTTATTGTTTTGTATTAGAAATAGTTTGGAAGTATGAGCAGTGGATGCAGTTAAAAGCATAAATATCTGAATCCCAACTAATCTAAATTGTGTCCTTCCTACCCATACAACACACAGTTACTTCAGAATGGCAAACACTGAGTAAAGTTGTTATAGTAATACCTACTCATCTCATAGGGAGTTGTAATTAATGTTGACAAAGCACTCACAGCTGTAAGGTTCTCTATGAGCTGCCTTCTGTGAGCAGTCTCTAAATATTTATTAATTATTACAGTCCTTTTCTCCCTGGTCTGTTTTGCCATGTCTCCAAAGAGACTTTGTTGTAGTTATCTGGGGCAGCTGAGGATATAAATGGGGGGGAGGGGGGCATCTCTGTGGCCCTGATTATATGTGAAATTCATTAACACAGAACCTCATTAAATAATCTGACCTCAGCACCGCTCTGTAACCCGAGTAATGGATTGACTCTCTGTCCTTATCCAGAGGAGGAACCTGAGCTGGGAGGATTATCAGTATCAAAGACTGGCTGGGATGGTTTCCAGCTCACCTGGACAGCAGCCGACGGGGCCTTTGAGAACTTTATCATTCAGGTGCAGGAGTCTGGCAACCCCGAAGAAACCCGAAATGTCACAGTCCCGGGGGCACTGAGCTCTGTGAATGTCACCGGCCTCAAGGCCAACACTCCTTATAACATCACCCTTCAGGGGGTCACTCGGGGCTACAGGACCAAGCCCCTTTCTCTTGAGACCACCACAGGTATCTTTCCTCCAGCCCCACATTCTTTCCTCACAGGGATGTGAGCCAGAGCTCTTCCTAGTGCTGGGCAAATCCTGCTCTCTGGGTCAGCTTTGCGTGGGGTGCCCTGAGCTCATTAAAGCTTGGCTGGACATCTCTGGCGTGGAATTCCCTCCTGGTCAGGCTTTCCAGCCAGAGCCTCAGTGTCCTGGCGCAGCCCTTCCCTCTGTTAGGAATGCTTTTCCCTCTCACATCAGAACAGCTTTTTTTTTGTTCCCTTTCCTCACTCACCTGGCTGACACTAACAGCAAACCCCGCTGGCTGTTGTACCTGCTTGGGAAAGGCCAGTTTGCCTGGTAAAACTATAAAAAACTTTTCTCTGTTAGCCCAGATATTCAACGCCTGAGAGTGTGTTCAGTTCTTACCCTCCAGAAGCTGCCCCTGAAATTCTGCAGTAGCTTCTGTGTGAATTCAGAGTCAGCGTGTGTAAAAGCTGTGCGTATCTGACTCAGGGCAAGGACAAACACCTTCTACGTGTTCTCATATAGGAAAGGACACAAATTAATTCCTAATAAGACTAATAAAATGCATTAAGCCATCTAAGATCATTAAACAGTCTGATTGGCCTGAAAAAGATAATGCAAAAGATCAAATTCAGCAGAACTGCCCTGGCATAAAACTGGCCTGAAAGGAGGAAGGTGAGCCCTGCATTATCAGGAGCTTGCATGAAATTCATCAAGAGCCCTGAAAATAATTTTCTGGCTGATCATGTGAAAGGCAATAATTTTAAATCAGAGCTTATCACACGCTTTGACCACGAGAGATAAATGTATATTTACATCTCTGCTGTGTGGCTCTCTGGTCCTCCCAGGTGTTGTGATCACTGGTAATGAACAGAGAGTGAATTAATTGGCACTAAAGACCTTTCCTTCAGATAATTTCTTGTCTACAATTTCTGCTACCTCTGGGCTTCCCTGCAGCCCTTTGCAACCTCCTGCCACTGTGAGATAGCCAGAGCTGGCTCTGCCCAGATTCCCCCAAGCAAAATTACCCAGCACAGAAGGGGATGAAAGCACCTGGAAGAACTAATCAGAATTAAACCATGAAGTGCAGCAGAGCTTGCTTGTTTCTGTAGTGCTTCAAGCAGCCTGACTCGGGCAGGAATGTGTCTGTGCTGTGTCCCAGTAAAAGTGCTGAGCTTTGAGAGTCCTCACTGGGAGCTGGGAGCAGATGCCCACAGAAAACAGAGCAATGTGCTGGACAAAGGAGACAAAGCAGGAAACACATCACGGGTGTCCTGCCTAATATACAATGTGCTGCCTTCCTCTCACCCTCATGAAAACAGCAGAAAATGCCCTGCTGAGGTTTTCCCTTCCCTTTCTGGGTTAGGCTCAGCACCCGGCTTTTCAAAATCTTCCCTTCTGGGGACTCCCAATTGTTAAAAATATCTGAACCTTCCTGTTAACGCTACGGGGGTGTCTGAAGAGAGGAAGAAACCCCAAGGCATCTCTCCCTGTTTTGCATTTTGGCCCCAGCTTCAAAATTACAAGCCAGCTTTCATAGGCTTAAGCTGAAAGGGAAAGTGGAAGAGTAAACAAAACACCAGATTTTGCTTTGGATAAAGTAACAGCTTTGGTTTTAGCCTCTCCTAAAACTGGGAGCTCTCTTTTCCAAATGCCCCAGGGGCATTCAAGAAAGTACTTTTGCATCTGCTTTCATGCTCAGAGCTCAAAGACATGGCTGCTCCTGCAGAGAAAGGGAAATAGCCATAGTTTTAAAGCGTATTTTAATTTTTTTTTCTTATTTAACATTTTGCGACGCTTTCATTTGATTTCCTCCCCTTAGTACCTGTCTGCTTGTAGCAAGCTTTTACTCACACCCTCTTGCCCAGCTCGGAGTGCTGCCAGCATGGCAGAGAGGAGCCTTTGAGAGCAGGAGGAGGTGCAGGAGGGCTCTTCTGACCAGTGTTGTTTCCCTCCCCAGGAGAGCAGCCCGGCGTCGCTGAGCTAATGGTTTCCGACATTACTCCCGAAAGCTTCAACCTCTCCTGGACAGCCTCCAACGGGGACTTTGACATCTTTACCATTGAAATTATTGATTCTAACAGGTTGCTGGAGCCCATGGAGTTCAATGTCTCAGGCAACTCAAGGACTGCTCATATCTCAGGGCTTTCTCCCAGCACTGATTTCATTGTCTACCTCTCCGGGATCTCTCGCGGGTTCCGCACACAGGCAATCAGTGCTGCAGCTACCACAGGTACACAAAACCTACCTCAGTGCTAACTCTGCTTTTTTAAACTCTTCCTTACAGGTTGAGCCCCTTTCCCTGCCCTCAGCTACCCCACCAGCCCACCCATTTCCTAATCCTCTCCCTCTATGCCTTCCAAGGAAGAGCAGCCGGGGACATTGTGAGCTGTGAATGTTGAGCCACCATCCCATCCAGCAAAGTCAGGCACTCCCATCATGCTGTGATTTCATTCACACAATGAGTTCAAACATTAAGGTTGGGGCAGCCTCTGAGGCAGATGAAAAGCAAAGCAAATTTCCTAAGAACCAAGTGGGAGGTGATTCCTGATGTTCACCTTCCAACCTGTGTTTGCATCTGTCACACAGCACAGAGCAGACAGTTCCTCTCAGATAAGCTGATTTTTAGACACAGATTCACCCTGATTCTCCCAAAAGATGTCAGGCACGTTTCAGTCTGTGCCAGCACAATCTTGCAGGGCACGTTCACTGCTTAAATTCAGCTTCAGTGTTCAGGTTATGTTGGGTGAGAGACTGAAAAAGTCCATTTGAGTTGATGTCAGAGAATGGAACAGGCAGGCATTGGCACATTGCACATCTCAAGGTTTTACAGCTGACAGTTTTCCCAGAAAAGACAGGGAAGCCAAATGTTCAGGATGAGAGTGGAAAGTGAGGACTGGACTACAGAAAGAGAGCATTGTTGTTGTAGGCAGATAATGGCTCATGTTGCGATCATTTAACACCTCCCCCAAATTTTGCCCCTCTAGGAAAAGTTGCCATAGTGATTTGTCAGAGAAATGGAGTAATGTGGTCAGTGAAAGCAAAATAACAAATCTGAGCTATCAGATAATATAATTTCAGTTTCCAGCAGCAGCAGACTGTGAATATCCTCATTTCATGAGGGGTGGCAGGGTCAGGGTGACTGCAGGGGTATGGGAAACACAGGGAAACACAAGGCTGGGTGACCTGTGGGACCTGTGGTCATGTGAACTCGAACTTCTCTATTAATTTATTTTACTGCTTTGGCTTTTAATAATGTGATACATTTCCATTTGTTTTTCTTCCCGTAGTAGAGGAACCTCTCCTTAGCAAACTCAGTGTATCAAACGCTACCTCAGCCAGCCTGTCGCTCACCTGGGAGGCACAGGACAAGGCCTTTGACCATTTTATTCTGGAAGTCAGGAACTCTGACTTCCCCTTGGACTCCCTGGTGCTCACAGTGCCGGGGGACTCCCGGCACTCTGTAGTGACCAACCTCAAAGCTGCCACTAATTACACAGTCCAGCTCCATGGGGTAATTGATGGGCAAGGTGGGCAGACCTTGACAGCCGTGGCAACCACAGGTATTTCAGCATTTCACCTTCCAGGTTTGCTTTTTATTCTCCTTTCTCTTGCTGTCCACCCAACTGCTCTAAAACATGGCTCCAATTCATCGTCGTTCCTTCAGGGAATTATAGGGGGATCACTGTGAGGGGAGGCTGGAATGCACTGAGAGGGCTTGGAAAAAGATCTGAGGCAGTGGAAAAGGCTGAAAAAGTGCCCCCAGCATTAAGAGAGCCAGTAGAAAACCATGATTGGTTTCCTTATATATACACACCTGCCTGCAATTCAGTGTATATATAATTGCCTTGCTCCCGATGGTTGATGTGTTTCACTCAGCATCTTTGCACTTGGTCTTGAACGAAGTTGTTCATCCTGCCCTCACTTGCTTTGCTGGGGGTGGGAGGCCTTCATGTGGTTCTCAGCCTGGAGAGGCACCTGCATGTTAGTTTTGTCCTCCTTAAACCCAAATGTCTCCCAAGGCATTTGCATCTCTGGTGGGAGTTTGGTGCAGCATGTGAAATGACCAACCCGAACTGCATGGAGTGGTCTGGCCACCACCTGCTGGTTCTGATATTTTCTCTGCCCAGGATTTTTATGTTCTCAGCACAGAGCAGGGCTCAAAAAGCAAATTCCCCCTTTCCTGGTGGTCAGCCCACCACTCTGTCCCTTGCATTGCTCCCTTTGAGTCTCCATGACCTGTCTTGTTTCCCTGGGTGTCAGAGCTTTTCCCATGCTGGTGGTGATTCCAGGATGGCAGGAGATCACTAAGACTTGCCTGAGGATATGATTCCAGCTCATTTTGCATGCAGCATTCCTGGCAGTCAGGCTGTCATGATGGGAATGTGCCTGACGGGATGCAGGTGTCATGAGAAGGAATGAGGCCATGCCAGGATGAGGTTGGAAAGGCTCCGTTTGCCCTCTCTGAGCTGCATGTGGGGCTGAGGGCTCCATTTTTCTGGGTTTTCCACCCAAACCTGCTTGCTTTGTGGATATTTTCTCATCTCCTTGCCTGTCTTCAGGAGCACTATGGTGGCACCTTCCCTGCTGGCCATGAAGGCATCCATGGTCACTGGTTGATAGCATGACATCTGTGACCTCTGTGTCCTTAATCGGGGCCACTTCCATTCACCTCTTCCCAGACAGTTCCAGAGAAGGAGGTGGATTACTATTTAAAAGTCTTGGAATGAGGGACGGGAGTAAAAGTTGGACCATCTTGCAGCAGTTCTTGTTTTAGCAAAGGACAAGATTTCTCTCTTTCACTGCTCTCTCTGCCGGTGGGATGCCTCTCTCTGGCTTTTCTCCCAGCATGGATCACTTTTCCATCGTTATTTTTCTGTCTCACACTGGCTGCATTTCCCAAGGTGCTCTTGGTTCCTACTCAACTGGCAACATAAAAAATAGAAAATCAGCCCAGAGAGCGAACACAGGATTCTCTGCCCCTCTGACTGTTGGGTCGTGTTTGTTCTCTCTCTGGGCTTTAATGAAACTTTAATGATTTTTGTGCTAAGTGGAGGAGGTTTAAAAGAGAATGGGTAAGGACCTCTCCCTCTCCTGAAGGACAGTCTTCTCTCCTGGCAGGGCAGAGATACGAATTTGAATTTCCTCCAGCAGAAAAGTCATTGGTTCTTAAGGAGGTGCCCTGACCACTGAACAGTCAGGCAGGAGAGCAAGAGCAGCGTTGTGGGGTTTATTGTTTATTAGACATTCTCTGATTGTGCCTGACCAGAGGATGAGGAACACCTTCTCTGTGGAGTCCAGGGAGGTTTTGGCCTGAGATTAGTGCTGAGATAATCACTGTTAGGCTTGAAATCCCTCATAAACCTCAAGGTCCAAAAATAGAAGTATCTCCAACTCCAGGCAGCAGAAACACCAAACAGAACCTGAACTGTGATTTCAAGGACTCCTGCCTGAATCCTACTTTCTCTATTTTGGAATTGCTGTGGGTCTGTATTCCCATCAAACTCCCAGTGTGGAATTCCTGCAATTTGTATGTGTATGCTGTTGGTGCTTCTGTAAACCAGGCCCACATTTCGTTAGGCAAATTGAGTTTATTTAAGAAAATTTAATGACGAAATAAAAATTAAACATCAGCACTAATTTCAGTGGCTTCTTTCCAAAACCTGAGAAAATAGCTCTTGAAATGCTGCTTTTTAAAAATTATTTTATTTCATTTTTTTTTAATTCAACCACAGCAAAACAAAGTTAAAACATTATTTTTGAGCACCTACAACGCCCCTTTGCTGATTCCCCCACCTCCCTGGAGTAAAGCTGCCTGTTCACCTATGTTCCTTTCTCCCTCAGAGGCTGAGCCACAGCTGGGCACGCTCACCCTCACAAACGTTACCCCCGACAGCTTCAACCTGTCCTGGACCACCCGAGATGGGCCCTTTGCCACGTTTGTTATCAAAATCCGAGATTCCCTGGCGGGACAGGAAGCCCAGGAGCTCACGGTGCCGGGGGGCACCCGCAGCGCCCACATCTCAGGCCTCACAGATCACACTGCCTATGACATTCACATTCAGGGGACCACCAGGACAGGTGTCCACACAGAGCCCCTCACTGCTTTGGTCACCACAGGTACCTGCTTGAAGCTTTGGAGTCCCTTTCTTGGCTCAGGGAAATGTGCATCCCAAAAAGCACAGAGTCTCTTGCCAGCAGCAATGGGTTTGTTTGGAAACCTGGTGCAAGGAGGGGTCAGAACAGGAATGTTGACCTTAAAAAAACTCCTAGGAGCAGGATTAGTTTAAAGGGAGCTAAAAGGCCAGGCTGGATGGGGCTCTGAGCAAGCTGGGATAGTGGAAGGTGTCCCTGCCCATGGCAGGGTTGGAACTGGATGAGCTTTAAGGTCCCTTCCAACCCAGATTATTCTGTGATTCCATGATTCTGTGATTCCATGATTCTCTAATTAAGACCCCTCTGGAGCTTTTCTCCCATGTCTGATAATCTTTTTTAACTGCTGAAGTTTGAGGGAGAAATTTGCCTGCTGCTCAGCAGTTGCATCAGACAGGACTGGCATGTGGAACACCTCCTGTCCCGTGATGTTCCCTTCCAGAGACCAACCCAAAATGTGAGTCTTGGGGATTGCTTGATCAGAAGTAAACAAGATGCAAAAGTATCTCTAAAATGAGTACATTTGAGCTGAATCTCTGGTACTCAAATGTATAAATATTAATACATAAGGACTTCCAAACGCCTCAGGAGGGAATTTTTATGCCAAGTTCTAACAAAATCCATTTCAGCCTTTGTGAAGTGTCAAAAGCAAACCCAAAACCCTTTTCAGGAGAAGGTTCTGCCTTTAACAAACTGGTGTTTTCTGAAGTGAGTGGAATTTGAGTGGTTGGAAGATTGGATGAATCAGCTCCTGAGTCAACAGAGCAAGGCTGAACAAATAATGTGGAGAAATACGAATCCCAGTCCTGGGATCCAGGATCAAGGCCAGGGCTTAGCAGAGCCACCTGATCTTCCTATTTCACTTATCAGATTTTTAGTGAGCAAAATACACTGAGAATCTTGTGAAACTTTGGCCTTTTTTTTTTTTTCCTCCTGAGACTTGGTGGGTAAATTTTGAAGAGTTTTCCACATCTTTTCACTTTGACAAATGTCACACTGATGTGAAACAAGGACCCCTCAGTGGAATTTCTTTAAGTTGTCAACAGAGCACAGCAGCAGCTGATTTGCACTGGCTGTGACCCTGAGTGATTAATGTTCCTGTCCTGGCACCTCTGACCCCACCAGCTCTGAAAATTAAAGCTGGAGATATTCATGTGAAATAGGTAAAAAAGCAAAATACAGGAGTTGTGAATGCCCAAATTGAGGCTTGGCCTTAAAGCATTGATGGTGGAGAGAAGTAAAAAGAAGTGAAAGCTTTCTGTGTGTCTAAAGCAGTTTTGGTTATAACTTTCTTAGAGTGCATGGGTAGCAGGAGAAATGTGCTCACACAGTGAGCCTGGGAGGAGTTTTGATGGAGTTTGTGAGAGGAGGTGCTGAGACCTTCTTGAGGAAAATTCAATATTGAGCTCCACTGAAAATCCTCATGTGGTCCTGGCTGTGTCCTTCTATTAAATCCACCCTAGGGAGAAAAATGTCATTTTTGTTTGGTGGAATCTGTGACACTTTCTAATTTGCAATGTTTTTCGCTTCTTTGTGTGTGTGTGTGTGTGTTTTTGCACCTTCCCTTCTTTTAGAGGCCATGCCCCCACTGGAAAACCTAACAGTGTCTGATATGAACCCCTATGGGTTCACAGTGTCCTGGATGGCATCGGAGAATGCCTTTGACAACTTTCTAGTAGTCGTGGTGGATTCTGGCAAGCTGCTGGACCCACAGGAGTTCCTCCTTTCGGGAGCCCAGAGAGAACTGAAGCTTAAAGGCCTAATTACTGGCATTGGCTATGAGGTTTTGCTTTATGGGTTTGCCAAGGGGCACCAAACAAAGCCCCTGAGCGCTGTGGCTGTTACAGGTATTTCAATGTGAGCAAATTGTTCCCTTCCACCCTTTTGTCTCTTGCTTTCCTTCTCACATGGAAGATGTTTCATGCAAACCTTGGCTTTTGCATCCTTCTCTGCATCGTGGCTCCACGTAACTCCTCGTAACTGATGGGTTCACCAGTGGAATTCTGTCCCCTTTAACTTGATCTTTCCCTGTGAGGGGTCCTGTGGAGGAGCATGTGGGGGCCTGAGGGGTGAAAGTTCCTTATGGTCTTGCAGGTACCTCTAACAAAGTCTTTAAAGAAGAATGGCTGCATGCAGAGCTCGTCCTGTTAACAGCTGGGCACATCAGCATTCTCCAACAGCATCATTCTCCAACTTTCCGGCCATCAGGACCTTCAGGAAGAGCCATGGGCTTCTTCCCATGGCCTCCTTTCTTTCCCTCTCCTTGTGGGTTCCACCCACAGTGGGACCATTGCCACTCCTAAAGTTGGCACCTCTCTGCTCAAGCCAGCTCATGTTTCCAACCACATCAGAGCTGCTGTTTTAGCAGCACTTGAACTTTCTTGGGAAATCATTGCAGGCTGATTCTCCAGCCCCAAAACCATCAGTTCTCATCCTGTCTGGGCAGCAGTGAAGCTGGGGGGAACTGGTGGGAGGTTTGAGAGGAAATAAATAGGAATGTGCGTGTGTGGAAGGAAGGATTGCATTGGAAGTGCTGCAGGACACAACCACTCCAGCAGCATTTCTCTAGGTAAAGGTGCCTGGCCGTACCATACTGAGTTAGAGGTGTTTTGCAGGTAATTAATAACTTACAGCTCTTGGGATCCTTTGGAATGGGTTCATTAACCAAAGGCAGCAGGTCTTGCATTTAGACTGAAGGGTGCTGTTGAAGAGAGGAATTTTCATGATTCCCTTTTGCTGTTTAGGAGCACAGTAAAGGATTCATCTGATCAGAAGCATCACAGATGCCAGAAGTGCATGAAAGAAGGGGTTTGCATGGAGAAAAAGAACAGAGGGAGGCCTGACAGTGTTCCAGGCATGCAGTTCTGTAACCAGAGCTTGTTTTTATTGGCCATAAAGGTGTCACACAAGTAGGGAAGGAGAAATGCCCAGGAAACTCACCTTTAGCATGTGTAACTCTGCATGTGGGAGACAAACCTGTGTGTCCATGCAGTGGATTTGCTGTTTCAGAGTGAAAGCTGGAATGGGCCTGCACACACTCACATTTACCCTGTTCTGTGTAACACTAATATTTATTATTTTTTTTTAATAGCTGGCAGATTGCTCCCTTGCTTTGAACTGTGGTCGGATTCTTGCAGTGTGCTGTAGCCAGACCTCGGGCAGGTCTCTGATCAACTGATTAAAAAATCATTTCTTTTCCCCACTGCTATCTTCTCCTTTTTTAGAAGCAGAACCCGAGGTCGACAACCTTCTGGTTTCAGACGCCACTCCAGACGGATTCCGTCTCTCCTGGACTGCAGATGACGGGGTTTTCAACAGCTTTGTTCTAAAAATCAGGGACACCAAAAGGAAATCTGACCCACTGGAGCTGATAGTGCCAGGCCATGAGCGCACCCAGGACATAACAGGGCTGAAAGAGGGCACTGAATATGAGATTGAGCTCTATGGAATTAGCAGTGGACAACGTTCCCAGCCCGTAAATGCAGTAGCATCCACAGGTATTGTCTTTGCAGTGGCAAAAGTGTGGCATTCCCTGTTCCTTTCAGCATCTCCTTTTCACAGCCAGCTCATGCTGTCCCTGAGGTGTCCTGGACTGTCTCCTGCATGTCCCTTGTCCAAGTCACTGGTTCAGCGTGGTGTGGTTCTTTGTAATCGGTCTCAGCTTCCCAAGTTTCGTCACTGTCTGTTTAATATGGTTTAATTGAATTACTTTAATGATCAGGAATTAGGCAGCGGAGTGTGGCAATTAAAGCTCTGTTTTTGAGGGCCAAGAAATATTGTCTGTGCACCAGCCTTTTTCAGTGATTTTCTGTGACTAATTACATCTCAGCTCTGCACAACAATTTACCTCCCTGGGAAAGAGTTATGACAAAACGAATTTACCAGAGCCATTGAGAAGTTTATTTATGGCTTGACCAGCAAAGGCCTGAGCACCATTAGCTTGGGCTGATCTTACCAGTAGCAACATGTGCTCGGTAATTCAAACTGACTTGAGTTTCTTTGCAAAACCAAAGCTTTGATTGAAGTTCATAATGGAAGAGTTTCATTTCAGCACTTCTGAATGAAGTGTTTCAATCTTTTTTTCCACACTAAAATAGTGGTTTCTTTCGGAAACAAATTTAAACCTGAAGCATATGATGCAACGTCCTGTGAGCCAAATTTGGCCTTTAAAAAATGCTGAGCTTGCTGATGTAAAAACGTGGTAATTTGAAGTCAAATTAATTATGGGAGGAAAGGAAAAGGAAGGGGACAGGAAAGTGAGGGGAGATCTCAGCGGGGGCTGCAGCTCCTCCCGAGGGGCAGCTCCGATCTCTGCTCCTGGGCCAGGGACAGCACCCAGGGAGCGGCTGGAGCTGGGCCAGGGCAGGCTCAGGCTGAGAGCAGGGAAAGGTTCTTCCCCAGAGGGTGCTGGGCACTGCCCAGGCTCCCCAGGGAATGGGCACGGCCCCGAGGCTGCCAGAGCTCCAGGAGCGTTTGGACAGCGCTGCCAGGGATGCCCAGGGTGGGGCTGTTGGGGGGGTCTGTGCAGGGCCAGATTGATGATCCTGGTGGGTCCCTTCCAGCTCAGGATATGATTCTAAGTCCCAGGAGTGAGCAAACCAGCAGAAATTCCTAAAGGAGGCATTTCCCTGGCTGTACTCCAGGCAGCACCCAGGAACAGGGCAGCAATAACTCAGCATTGAACAGCTTCTCCTGGAAGAGCCTCCCAGCCCTCACCCTCCACCCTGCTGTCCGTGGGGTCAGCTGCAAGCACAGAAAGGCCCCAGCTCCACTCCTGCCATCACATCCCTGGAATAACCAGCCAGGCCACCTTCACACTGCCCCAGACACTTCCATGAAGCAGAACTGCATCCACCAGCAGCCCCTCTTGCCCAGGCTCCTGCACATTGGCTCCTAATGGAGAGGGATGTTTAAAGTCCACTGCACTTGTTAGCAGCATGTCCCCACTCTCACTGACTCCCAGGATATTTGTGGGAAGCCACTGAGAGTTGTCATTTTCCTCAT
This sequence comes from Corvus cornix cornix, assembly GCF_000738735.6. NCBI lineage: Eukaryota > Metazoa > Chordata > Aves > Passeriformes > Corvidae > Corvus > Corvus cornix. The sequence continues at coordinate 8,501,424 of NC_046346.1, forward strand.
GACTACGTCCCTGTGCAACCCTCGCAGGGAGATTTAGCACATGTCACCTCCCGGAGCCAGTAGCCCAAGAGATGTTTGTCAGCTGTAAATAGCCCATGAATAATGGACAATAGAGCCACAAGAGTCCAGCTAAATAATTTGGGGGGCAGGTTACACCACGCTGGGTGGGTGGCTGCCAAGGAATCCAGCTAATTTCTTTTTTAGGAGTGGATTATTGCACAAACATATGGATATTTATAGCATTTCCAGTGTGGTTGCAAGGAAATATTTCTATCCCCAAAGAGGGAATTTATCCACTGCTGCTCTCAGAGTTGGTGTCTTCTAGAAATTTATCTGTAAAATCTCAGTTAAGGTGCAATTTAACCCCCACTGGGAGACCACGACACATCTATGGGCCAATTAATATCCTTGTGGGAAGTGTGGGGCTCATGCTGCTCCTTTCCTTTTCTTCCAGTGCTGTTTTGCCACACTGTGACAGCGTGGTTTTTTCCTGAGAGGATCACAAAACACTTCACATGCTCTTGATATGTGATAAATGCAACCTGCTGCCTCCTGCAGATTAGGAGAAGAAAGCCAGGGAACCAGGGAACGTCCTCCTCTAGTCTGTTAGGAATGAAAGAGGAATTAGGAAGAAAACATCGCTAAAAAACCAGCAGCTCTAAGGTACCAAGGGTGCTTTAGCAGCCTCTCAGGAGAGTTCCTTGTCTCTCATACAGCTCTGGGGATGATGCTGGAGGGTAAAGACAATTTACCTGTGCCTGCCCAAGAGATGACCTGAGATTCTCTCTGAGTGCCAGGTCAGGAGCACCCCGGCTGCTTTCCCTGCCTGCTCAATTCTGGCTTTCAGGTAGCCCAAGAAGATTATTTCATTTGCTTCTTTTTCATTTCCCTGTGCTCAAAGGTGCAAATCTCTCCCATCTCTGGGATTCATTCCAGGACAGATTCTCTGATGGTCCATTATATTTCTTGCCAGGTTCTCTCCCAGGAAAGCTGCAGTTGGGGGACTTGGGGATGCAGAAAACTCACATCAAAGCTCTTCTTACTGCTCCTTGTCACGCAGCTCACCTGGGGCAGAAAACACACCTGGGGCCCATGGAAGTGGTTGCACAGCAGAGTCCAAGGGGGATGGATTGGGTATTTTATTTTCTGGAAAAGGCTGAAATTCTGCATGTGTATGAAAACGAAGTGCTGGGCCATCTGTTTGGTCTCCAAAATCACCACTGGCCCTGTTCTTCAGCCACCCAGGGCACCTATAATGTGAAGCAAAACCAATGTGATTTTCATTTCTCTCTCTTTCCCAGATTTTCTTTGTTTTCTCCAGTTTCCTTCAGTCTGTACCCAAATCAGCAGCACCTTTTTGTGCCACGTAGCTTTTCCAACCCCACCTTGCTTCCTTTGTCATCTGTAATTCTTTTCTTCCCTTGGCTTTTCCACATGAGCAAACCCCACAAACACAACACTTCTAGTGAGCTCCGAGATATATTTTACATTTCTCTTGAGAGCTCGGTTGTTTTTCTTTCCTTGCCTTTCAGTTGATTTAGTGCCCTGCTGCTTTGGGGACACATGGAACAAACAGCCTCTGACTCCTTTCCCGCAGGCACGTTCTTTCCAAGCTATTTCAAGCCCAGTCCCTATTTTTTTTGCCTCCTCTTGCCCCCCTTCCCCTGCTCTCAGCCTGTCTCCACTCCTCTTCATGTGGATGTTTGGGATCTCTCCTCTTCATGCTAATGGCCTGCTCTGTGTGTGCTGTTTGTTTTTTAATACCTCAGGGTTGTTTTGGTTACAGCCAAAAAAGCTGGAAAGATTGGAAGTGGGATGCTCAATGTAAACCTGGAAGTGGAAGCTCTCTTTACCACGTCCTTCCAAAGCCCTTTCCATGCCTGTTTTGCAGGATCTTAATTAAGCCTCCAAGTGGAATGTTTCAGATATGTGTTGGGTTTAAGTTTGGGTCATTTTGGTAAAATCTGGGCTTTGTTTGCCCAGCTGACTCACTTAATTTATGTGGGCAAATGCAGTGCTCAGGTCTGGACAGGGAAAGGCTGAGTTTTATGGCAAAGAGCTGCAGTGGAGCCTTCCTCATGGTGGTTGTACTTGGATATTCTCTGGATGGATGTGCTCAAAAGAAAAACCATGGGCTCAGAGAGAGATTCCAGCAGGAAAATCTTGTTGCTTCTGGTTTGACACCAACAGAAGTTCCAGGAGTCAGTGCTTGATGGACTCCCACACCTGAGTCCAGGTCTCCTTGGAGCATCCTGCATTAGGAACTTTATGCTCAGGAAGGGAGATCTGTCCATGGCTGTCATTGCCGTGTGGGACTCAGTCTAAAAATCCTCCAAGTGAAACGGGGGTAGAAAAAAAATTCCAAATGCAGCATCTCCTGCGTAGCAGAATGTCATTTCTGTCCATGCTCCTCCCTGCTGTTCTACAGCACTGAAATCTCTGTTATTTCTATGTGTACACACATGTTGGGTATTTTTAACCTTTGCACTACTGGACTGCTCCTGAAAAAAGGAAAATTTGGACCAACCAGGCTGTTGCTGTAATAAAAGCCTTCAGTTTTTTGTACCCCCTGCATTAGTGTTGCTCAGAGCAGAACATTGACAGCACCAGCTCTTGGTTTAGGGTGATAAAACAAATCAGTTTTCCAGTGCTAAGGACTGATAAAACAAATGATTTACCTTTTCTTCCTGTGTGGTGTGTCCTCTGTTCTCCCCTGGCAGTCGTTGGCTCTCCCAAGGGAATTTCTTTCTCTGACATCACGGAAAACGCCGCCACAGTCAGCTGGACCCCCCCTCACTCCCGTGTGGAAAACTTCCGGATCTCCTACGTCCCCGTCACGGGAGGTGAGGAGGGACAGGGGCGGGCAGGGAGAGCAGGATGGGTTTGCTGGGCTGCCATCCCTCCTTTCAGTGCGTCTCCCAGGTGATCTTGCACAGATCATCTCTTTTTTCCTTCAGGAATGAGGGTGTGTAGCCAACCTTTGGACACAGTGTCCACATCCCAGGGGCAGGGCTTGTAAGGGAGCTCAGAGGTGGAGGCTCGAGTGGTTGTACTCCTAAGTCTCTCTCTGAGCCTTTTCATCAAGGATTAGTTTCCAAACTGTCATTATTTTGTAGACATTTCATGAGCTGAGCACACAGGAAAAGACAGCCCTTGGAAATAATAATCATTATCCATGGTTATAAGAATTTTTGAAGGCAGTGGTTTACTCAGTGCTCCCCAATGTTGTCTCATTCTGGTTTAGCGTTCATCTTCAAAAACTTCCTCTACTTCAACAGATTTTTAACCTAATTTAGGGACCTCTCTGAAGGGAAACAGCTAAAGAAAAAATACTAAAGACCTCAGCATGAAAAAAAGTCCTGCTGTTGACTGAGACAAGGAAAGATTTAGGCTTTTAGACAACACAGCCTGGAAGAACATGTGCAGCTGTAAATATACAGCGGTCCCAGAGAAGAAAAGGAATCTAGTCATAAAGTTAGGCATTTGTCTAAGTGCTTTCCTGGAATAAACCTAGGATTCAGAGTGAATATGGGTGCTAAGTCCTCAGCCACACACAGAGCACCTTTTAAAATAGCATTTACTGTATCTTAATTCTAAATGAGGTGGGTGGAGGAGAATCTTCCAGCCCTCACCACAAACAAGGCAGATCTGAACTGCAAGTCCTGTCCTCAAGGTGTTTGAACTCCCATGGAGAGACTGCTGTGGTTTCTGCTTACATCTTGTTTATGAAATTATATTTTTCTGAACAGAAATCACAGAGTCACAGAACAGTTTGGGTAGGAAGGGACCTTAAAGCTGCTCTCATTCCAACCCCGTGTCACAGGGACACCTTCCACTAAAAATGTTAACTTTTCTTATGAATACAAACCAGTGATTCAGATTTAGGTGTCACAGCAGCAATATTTAACACCAGTGGCTGTAACTAACTGAGGAAAATTCATCTCCTGCTGTAGAAGCACATCTTTAACTTGAAAAACACCCTTCAAGCATTTCCTGGAGTATTGTGTCACTCATCCTGTGGCATTTGGCCTCATCCTAGGTACTCCAAATGTTGTCACAGTCGACGGGAGCAAGACAAGGACCAAGCTGGTGAAGTTGGTCCCAGGTGTGGACTACAATGTCAGCATCATCTCTGTGAAAGGCTTTGAGGAAAGTGAGCCCGTCTCTGGCACCCTGAAAACAGGTAATAATATAAAACCAGGAAACAGCAGCTTTCCAAATGGATCATCTGGGCCACAGGAGAGACTCAGGGACTGGAGCTGCCAAGATCCCATTTTTGCTGTCCACACAAACTGTAGGAAACTCTTTTTCCCACTCCTTCTTTATATGTTTGTATTTTGGATGAGGATAGAACTTTTGAGTTTGGTCAGGCTCCCATTTGCTAAATGCTAAACAAACTTATGAGACACAGACAATTCGTTTATTTACAGTTCTAATTCATCAGAGAAAAAAACCCAGAAGTTTATTTGGTTGGTTTTTTAATTAATTCCATTTTTGAGTTGAAGGAGCAAATGGCCAGCTCAGCTGAGCACTTCAGACCAGTTTCTGCTGTGAACTCCATATCTCCCATGTTCCAGACTGGGAAGCTTTTCTAAGCACAAAAACATTCTCTCTCCTGATTTTTTCTTCAATATTCTCTCAATATTTTTTTCAATATTCTGTCTCCTGATTTTTTCTTTAAATATCCCTGCAGGAAATGAGGGTCCACTTTGCTCCTGCTGACCCCTCGCTGCATCCTCCATTCATTCTTTTTGGGGGCTAACAAGCATCCAGAGAGCTGAGGCAAGGAACGAGATGATGAGTATTGGATGACAGGGGATTTATAGCCCATTCCAGCTGTTCTGGAGGAAGATATCCATCAATTCAGGGAGAGCATAAACCCCTGTGAAAAGTAGAATCCTTTGAGGAGGCAATGCAGGACGTGTGGGGATTTTGGATGCCTGGCTGGCTGTGGGATTGGTTTGTTCCAAACAAGCTGCTGGAAGGTCACAGTGGCCATCAGCTGCTGTCACTTTGGTTATTTTTCCCAGCTCTGTCTCCTGAGTTTGCTCTAAAAAACAACCCAGATTTGAGGGTGTGGAGAGAAATACGTCAGCTCTGACAGAGCTGTTGAGATTGATGTATCAAGAGTGATCTGAGAACGTGGCTAGTTCTGTTTGCTCCCAGACTTTAATCTCTTCCAGCACTGACCTCCCTTTCCAGTGGAGGCTTTTGGTGTCTCTTCATAGGCACTGACGTCTTTCCTGATAAACTCCACTATTCCAAAGGGACTCATAAAAGCTGCACTGAGCTTTGGGCATTTTCTGTATTTACAGCAGAGCACTGCACAGAGCTGAGAGTGTTTGTCAAATTCCTTCAACCTGTTTTTCTTCCAGCTTTGGACAGCCCGTCAGGCCTGGTAGTGGTGAACATCACAGACTCAGAGGCTCTGGCAACCTGGCAGCCAGCAATTGCAGCTGTGGATAACTATGTGGTGTCCTACTCTTCTGAGGAAGGTGAGAGCAGTGAGGGATGGGTCAGGGAGCTGAAGGGTTAAAGCTCTCAAGAGGTGCTCATTGTAACTCCAGCAAAATCACAGAAGATCCCAAGTTGGAGGGACCCAACTGGACCCATCAAGTCCAGCTCCTGTCCCAGACACCCCAACAATCCCCTCCCTGAGAGCATTGTCCAAACGCTCCTGGAGCTCTGGCAGCCTCGGGGCTGTTATTTGGAGGAGGAGCATTGCTGGAAGCATTTAAAAAATGATCCTTTTTTATTCAGCACTCTCAGTTTGGCCATGAAGAGAGAGAAGGGAGATTCCCGGGAAGCAGAGGCGGTGCTGTAATTCCCGTGAACACTAGAGAGAGCTCACACTTTTAGATAAAAGGCTCTGGTGTGACTCCGAGCCAGCAGAGGTGTCAGCACGGGCACGGGCTCCGGGCTTTTATTATTCTGCACTTGCACCAACCAGGAATAAAACAAATGAGTGAGTGGAGCATGGAGTTGAGCACATCATGATGCCGACACGTCCTTTCTTCTGTGTTTTCCTCTCAGAGCCAGAGGTGACTCAGATGGTCTCAGGGAACACCGTGGAGTATGACCTGAAGGGGCTCCAGCCTGCCACCGAGTACACGCTGAGCGTCCACGCGCTGAAGGACACGCAGAGGAGCGAGACCCTCTCCACCCACTTCACCACAGGTGCCACTCCCCACCTCCCCAGAGCTGCCATCCCTTCTAGTCCCACCTGCTCTGTGCTCCTCTGATGCTTTTTTTCCTGGAAACCTGAAGTTTGTTAGTGTTTGCATCAACCTTTCTCCGCTGGGAGCCCGGCGTGGCTGAGCAGAGGTGGTTTTCCATCACCAGCTCTGCAGATTCTCACACAGAGCTGGAGCAGGAGCTCTTCTCCGAGAGCTGGTGTTGGCTGCTGAAGGTGCCCAGCTGGTTTCATGCTCATGGTTTTCCATGAGAATCAATGAAATCAGGGCTGTTTCTCATTTTCCTGGCTTGGCTTGTCCCAGGGTGTTAATTAGGGAGCCAGGAGCTGAGCCACACCAATCCCGTGCCATAATCACAGAGGGCAAGGGCAGCTGGAGCTTGGAGCCAGACCAAGTAGGAAAAGTTTTCCTATTCTAAAAAAACATCATCGGAACCAAAGTTTTATTTCCTGGGAATATGTAAATACAAATCACCTTGTGAGAAATAATAAAATGCACAATTTTGTCTCAAAGAACATTTCAGTGGAACTGCTCATAAAATAAAGTGCCTGGAACAAGCCAATATTTTAACTTAGATAAAGTTAACACCTTTATTTTAAACTACCAATGGGAAAATTAATCCTTAACCACAAAATATAGGTTGAAGTGGTTTTTTCATTTCAAATTTCTCTGTAGAAAAGGTTTGTTTTCCCGGCTTCTTTTGATGTATGGCCCACAAGATAACCTGTGTAATTAACTTTGTATGGATGTGATTGTAATTGCTCTGGTTTCTTCTGCAGGGCTGGATGCTCCAAGAGATTTGAGTGCCACTGAGGTGCAGTCAGAAGCAGCTGGGATAAGCTGGAGGCCTCCCCGTGCTCCAGTCACTGGATATCTTCTGATCTATGAATCCATTGATGGCAGAGTAAAGGTAAATAAACCAGAGGGGCTGTGCCTCCAATCTGGGCAGTGGAGATGCTCTGAAGTGTCCAGCAGTGCAACATAATTAATGTTCCTTAATTTGAATACTTAATTTTAAAATACTAATTGCCTCTTTCAGTGCTAGACTGAACACAGATGCATTTAAAAGGCCTTACCTACATTACACCCTGAAACAGAAGCTCTGTTCCAGGCTGAATTTTGCCTTTCATCCCTCTACAACACAGGAAAAAGCACAAACATTTTCCTTCATTCCAAACCTGTGCCATGGATTAAACTCACACCCCCCAATGGATGTGATTCCCTTCTCTGAACTCAGGAGAATCCCTGTGCAGTGGGGTATCTGAGGCAGAGGGAGCTGCTTCTGGAAGTGCCTCTTATTTTCCTATAGTTTTATTCTGTTCCTACATAATCAGATCCCACTAAATGCTTAAATATGAATCAGGTGAATCCCAGCAAAAAGAAAATTTTGGATGCCCAGCCTGGCACATTGGAGACGATTCTGATTTTCAGGAAGGCAAATTCCCCAAGCACACTGAAAATCAGTGTTTTAATGTCACAGCAAAACAGCCTTTTGAAACCTGGAGTGCAACACTTCCTTGTCCTAAAGGATGAGTCTTCCCCGTTTTTTATGAATTTCACAATCTGTACATTCAGGGCATGTAAACATTTATGCTGCCTTGCTTTTAAACCCCCAGTTTGGACATTATGATGGTAAACACTCATTTCCAGGCAGGCTTTATTGAACTTTTTAAGATTAGCTTGGTAAAAGTCTTAGAGGAATATCTTTATATTCCTTAATCTAGATGGCTAAAAATACCATCAGTAATTATGACAAAAAATAATGTGACAGACTAAAATATGCACCCATTATGATTTATTTCTCTGAGATTTCCCTGTATTATTTCTTCTCCCCATAGGAACTCATCCTAAACCCCGAGACAACATCCTACAGCCTGACAGAGCTGAGCCCCTCCACCCAGTACACAGTGAAACTGCACGCCCTGAGTGGAGCCCTGAGGAGCAAAACCATCCAGACCATTTTCACCACAAGTAAGGACATCAGAGCACAGCTAAAATAATCTAAATCACTGCTCTCAGGACAGAGCTGAGCTCTGCAAGGAGGACACACAGACCCCTCACAAGATTTTAATCCTTTTGTAGTGTCGGTGAGAAGTCCCTATTCCCCCAGAGCTGTCATCTGTTCTCCCCTGGCAGGATGGAATTCCAGTATCCATCCACATCACCCTCACAGTCCTTTCTCTGATGAAACATCCTGCCTTTCCCCTGTGAAATATCAGCAGGAATTCTTTCAATTTCGGCTGACACCTCGATTTCCCCCTGTATCGATCCCAGCGAGCTGGGAAAACAAATCAGAGTTTGGAGCTGGAATGAAGCAAAGTACACACACACAGATCGGTGCAGGGGGCTGAGGACATGAATTTCTGGGTGGGTTTTTCTCCTCTCTCTGAGATGGGCTGTCTCAAAGCCCCTCTGCACATCAGCTCCAGCCCTAACAGGACAGCTCTGCAAGGATAAATTGGCTTTTCTGACGGTCACTTCACAGCTGACATTAAAAAAAGAAGTTGTTCAGTATTAGCTGTGACACTTTGCCTTCATTTGTCTCACTTGTCCCAGTTTCCAGCCTTTCAGGCCCAGCAGGATCTTCAGTCATTCCCATTCCTCCTCCTGCTGCTGGTACCAACTCCAGCCTAAGGACTGCCAGAAGTCACCCAGCCCCGAGTTTGCCCTGTCACTGCTTGTGTAGAGCAGGATGAACTCCACCAACACATCCAGAAATAGGAGAGGAATTAAAGCTGGGTCTATTTAGGTGATTTTTGGCAAATTGACCAGGAGCAGGGACAGACCAGGTGCCTTCAGCCATGTGAACAGTGTCAGACTCAGGCAGAGGGTTAAGCCTGGCCTTAACTCTAAAAATACATTTGTGTCTATTTAGTGACAGGGAAACACTGAAGGAACTCCCTGCAGAGAATCACTTTTTTCCAAATCCCAAAGCTGATGGAAACTTGCATGGCCTTAAGTTACACCAGAGGAGGTTCAAATTAGATACCAGGAAAAATCTCTTCATGGAAAGAGTTGTAAAGAATTGGAATAGGCAGTGTTGGAGTCACCATCCCTGGAAGTACTCAAAAAAACCTGTGGAGGTGGCACCTGGGGACCTGGCTTAGTGGTGAGCACGGCAGTGGGACTGTGTTAATGGTTGGACTTGATGATCTTAAAATTCTTCTCCAACCTTAACAACCCCATGATTCTGTGGAATTCTCTGGAGCTGAAGCACAGGCAGGGGTGTGTAACACTGGCAGGGACCGGCAGCCACCCTGTGAGAAGTCACAGTTGAAAACTCTGCTATGGACACACCTGCAACCACACTGAATTGGCTGAAAAAGTTAATGGCCTGAGTGAATGAGAAGAAACAAAGGAAATCTTTTTTGGGGGGTTAGGAATTGTTCTGACTGCAATGATTTTATTGGCTTGTCGTCAGAAAGAAAAGATGAACAATATTTTCCTGCAGTTTCAGCTGCTGCTGTTGCTTTGTTTTTTTAAAGTGTAGCTTTATAACACATTTAATATTCTCCTTGCTAGCAAAACACTCCCAGTTAATTTATTTTTGATTGAAGTCCTGTCTTTGTATTCCCCCTCCTTTTTCTGCCACATGATCAGAGATTGGTAGATTTGGTTTTCCCCAAAAGCTGCTGTCACACAGCTCACGAATTTCAGTCTTTAGCTGGAGGATGCACTCCCATCCTAGCAGGGTTATCTGGAATTCCCAGCACTTCCAGAAGTGTAGACAGATGTGACAAAATGCATTGAAAAGAAGAATTCACCTCATCAGCTGTATGCTGTGAATGTTCTGTGTGCTGGGTGTAAGTACAGACCTGTTCTGGGATCTGTACCTGACCCACGAGGGCATTTCCTCAGTCATCTGCATTGAACACATTCCTTGTAACTGCTGATTTCCTAAGGAATGCTTTCTCTTCCTTGTGTGTGCAGCTGGGCTCCTCTATCCCTACCCCAAGGACTGCTCCCAGGCCCTCCTGAATGGAGAAGCCACCTCTGGGCTCTACACAATTTACCTGAACGGGGACAAGGCTCAGCCTCTGCAAGTGTTCTGTGACATGGGCGAGGACGGGGGAGGATGGATCGTGAGTATGGGGACAGGGGCAGCACATCCCATCCCTGCTCAGCCCAGGCACCCCTCAGGGTGTTGTTATCACAGTAGGGCTGTCTTGTCTACAAATGCAGGGAGTTTTGTCCTGGGTAGGACACTCCAGTGCCTAGAAGAGGGAGCAGCTCTTTCTGCAGTTGGAGGAGAGAGAGGAGTCTCTGAAGGATGGGGCACACCAGTGGTTTCAGCCCTGATCCCTCTCCACTGGTGAAATGCTGAAATGACCATCTCAGATAACACATTTTCTAAATAATCACCAAGGAAAGGGGAGGGTGAACTGACTCTGAATGAGAGAGGGAGTGAGAGAGATTAAAACCCAGCCCAGGGGAAGCATTTGTTCAGCAGCCACGGGGTGCAGTAGCTTCCAAAGCCACTGTGCAAGGGCCACATCCCACCCAGGCAACAAAGGAATGGCAATAAAATGCCACCTCTCCAAAGTGACATCCTCAAATTTGAACATGCCAGAGGGACCCAGGGCACAGAAAAGCAGAAGGAGCTGGAGGAATGCTTGGCTAGGAGAGTAGGGGATGGAAATCCTGGGAAATCCAGAACTGCAGGATGGGTTTTAAAAGGGAGAGAGGAGAAACTGAAAGGCCCCATCGTGCAGAAGAGACTGGGAACCCAAAAGAGAAATTGGAGACTTAAAAAATACATGGAGCATCCAACAGCCTGGGTGGATGCAACTCAGTCATTGCAGTGACACTCTGCTGGGAGGGCTAAAGGCAGGGCAGGAGCAACACTGAGTTCTGTGTTTGTAAAAGCTCATTTCCTCTGGCCAGGGCAGTCTGTCCATGACATTTCTTGCTTTTAGGTGTTCCTGAGGCGTCAGAATGGAAAGCAAGATTTCTACAAGAACTGGAATACTTACGTGACAGGGTTTGGAGATCCTAAGGATGAATTCTGGATAGGTAAGTGCAAAGAATTTGTCTTTTTGGAAAAAAAAAAAAAATCACAAAACAGAAATACAGCCTGAAAGTCCAGGAGCCACTTAGAGGCCTCCATTTAGCTGGCAGGAGGATTTGTAAAGGGGAACAGGAGAAAAGGAGCCAGGGACACCCTCTGGGAGGGAGACTGAAAGGGCCAGACCAGCCAGTCCCTCCAGCTGCAGTCAAAGGATGTCATGCTGGGGTCACCAGCTGTACCCACCCCGTGCTCAGTGGGGCTCTGGGAGAAGTGGGAGGTAACCTGGGGAGCAGGTTGTTCTTCCTGTCCTCCTGGGACACCCCCAGCAGCAAAGGCTGATGATCCAGAGAGGAAAAACAGGACAATAAACCCACATTTTGGTAAAATAGAAGTAAAACCTCCACATTTTCAAAGGTTGTGCTGTGTTTTTCTGGTTGTAAATGAAAGATGATGATGATGATGATGAGACAGCACAAGTTTGGTTGTTTTGCCCAACCAGTTCCTATGATTTGAAGGGAAGAGCTCTCCCAGTCAGCGTGGAATTATTTACTTGCTTTTGTGCTGACAGCTGATGTAGCTCAGTGCCCTGCTCTATTTGTACAATTCAGTATGGCCCTGTTTATGGAATAATGGGATGGTAGAGAAAAAGACATGGAGAGACTGATGTCTTAAGGAACCTGGAAATAAAACTACACATTTTTGAGATAGTATCAGTGTAGGAGGTAATGTAAAGGTTGGTCTTTATTGGAGGCCTCTAGGGACAGACATGGAAAATGCCCACAAAATGCCCACAGGGTGAATAGAGGTTTATAAGTTTAGCAAATTAGCATAATTGACAAAAATTCCCAATTGTCGCTGTTGAGACGGACACGACACATACAGACCCCACACCAGTTCCAGGCAAAAAGCCATTTATTAAACAAAGCAGCTTCTTTTATACACTCTTTGTATGTTATCATTCGTGTTACATATTCACTGGCTGCTGAACTACTACAGTAGACTCATTGGCTATTTGTTGTAACCATTGGACTCTGGCTAGCAGGCTGCAGCTCCCTGGAAGCTCAGCGAGGGTTTCCTGGGGCCATGCCATTAATCACATCCCAGAGCCCATTTCAGACAGCCCCACGGTCTGGCTCCGGCACACAGCAGCGTTACAGCACAGTGGTGGTAAAGAAGGCAGAGAAGGGGCTCTCACGAGGGTTTGAGATGGCTTTAATCACACCTCGTCCCCACGATGTTCAGAGGTGGAGAGACAGCGTGCTCTGAGTGTGGGCTGGTTTTGTCAGGGGCCCAGGGGCGGTCCCTGGGCAGGGTTGGGGTAGAGAAGCAAATCAGGAGAAACCGAGGGAGCGGCCAAGGCGAGGGAGGGAACAGGAGGAACATACAGGGTCAGGGGGTAAATAGGCCACCACAGCTATTGCTAACTACAGCATTCTACCATTGGCTACCTATGGCATAAGCATTCAAGCATTCAGAAAAATAACAGGTGCGAATATGTTGCTGTTTTTCTCCTTCGACTGTTTAACTTTCTTGCTTCTGCTGATACTACATTCTCTGCATAAAAACGAATTGTTTTTCTTCTCATGGACTTTTCTCACAGTCCTTCTCTAGCTGAAGTAACAGGCCTGAGCCATAATTTTACACAGGCAACAAGGCCTTCATTTTATAAGGTTTTACTTAAATGCCACACCCAATTAGTAGCACAAGAGGTGATGCAATTCCCCCCCAGTTCAAAGCCCCTTCTAAATCCTCCCCCCTCAGATGGGACTGAACTTTGTTGATGAAAATGTGTCTGGAAGAGCTGGTTTTGGCTTTGGTTCCCGAGGAGAACCGAGATGGGATAGGGGCTTTGGAAGGTGTTTTGTCTTTCTGCTTAGGGAAAAAGTAGGGAAAAGCACCGGGAGAACTAGCCATGGATACACCAGGCTACAGAGCTCCAAATGTATGTGTGAAGAATACAGAGGATATATAAAAGAAAAAAGGCAATAAAATCATCCGGCATCAAGACAAACATCCCTTCCTGCCCACAGGTCTGGAGAACCTGCACAAAATCACTTCTCAGGGCCAGTACGAGCTGCGGGTGGATCTGAGGGACAAGGGGGACGCGGCCTACGCCGTGTACGACCGCTTCAGCGTCGGAGACGCCAAGAGCCGGTACCGGCTGCGGGTGGATGGCTACAGCGGCACAGCAGGTGAGAGCAAAACTTGACTTCTTCTCCTGTTCATGACCAGTTTCCTCCCCGCTGACTCAAGGTAACCGTGTGAATGTTGCAGAGCAGCAGGTGCCTCTCCTGTGTGAGGTGCTGGAAAATCAAAGGTATCGATATATTTTATGAGTCCGTTTTAAATCCTCCAGGCACTTTGGTGCCGTATTTTATGGCCTGCTTATGGCAGGATTGAAACAAGCGTATTAAACCACAGTAGATCTCATTTGGCCAATCTTGGCTGTCATTTATACAGCCAATAATAGCCTGGCACAGCCTCTTTTCTTGTCAGGAGAATTTGCAGCAAAGCCCTGCTGTAATGTGATTTATAATTTTGCTGAACAAATCATCTGCCTTTAGTAATCATAGTGGGGTGAACCCTGCAGCCCTTGTTGAGCCCTCTTCAGGGCTTCAAAGGATTAAGAGATAAATCCAGTTTAACAACATGTCTTAAAAGGAGATAATTTCACAGTGCTGGGTGCATAAACCAGAGCAGAGATGTGGGTGTGGGCTCTGCCCTGTGACCAGCACAGGAACTTTTACCCAGATTACAGAGATACAAAGGAAATGCAGCAGCAGAATTAATGTCTATTTAATTTAGATGGGATATTGGGAAGAAATTGTTCCCTGGGAGGGTGGGCAGGCCCTGGAACAGGGTGCCCAGAGCAGCTGTGGCTGCCCCTGGATCCCTGGCAGTGTCCAAGGCCAGGCTGGATGGGCTTGGAGCCACCTGGGCTACCTTGCCCATGGCAGGAGGTGGAATGGGATGAGTTTTAAGTTCCCTTCCAGCCCCAACCATTCCATGATTCTGTGAATTAAGGGAAATATTCTGGTGCAGAGTAGTTGTAGCTGCTACCACGAGTAGGATTCAATCAGTGTGGAGACTCCTTTGGTCTTGATTCCTTCTTTGTGAACTCCTCTTTGGTCTTGGCTTGTCCACACTGTAAAATTCAGCTTTCAGCAAGAAGTGCAGAAATTGAGCTGCATGAAAAAAAACCACTTCATATTCATTGGGGATTAGAGATCACCTGGAAAAATATTTTGACCTGCCTGCAACAACAACAAAGTTGTATATTTGCTGTATTAAAGCAAGTCAATTTAAAAAAATTTAGATGCAGACAGGGCATGGCACAGTCCCAATATTTTCTGCAGAATGGGCATTGCCATGAAATCTAAACCAGGCAAACACTGAGCTTGCTCTTTGTTTTGTCCCTCCATTCCAGGTGACTCCATGACCTACCACAATGGAAGGTCCTTCTCCACCTTCGACAAGGACCATGACTCTGCCATCACCAACTGTGCTCTGTCGTACAAAGGAGCTTTCTGGTACAAGAACTGTCACCGAGTCAACCTGATGGGCAGATATGGTGACAACAGCCACAGTCAGGTGAGTTTGGGGTCTGAAGGCTTCTGTAATGCATGAGAGGAAGGGGAATTGCAATTATGGATCTATCTGATGGTTCAGCCAGCCAAAAATCACAGCATCCACTCCTCCCACTCTCCAGGATCATAAGCAGCTGCTCACAAAACAAGAATTTAACAGCAGCTGGTGAAATCTTGTTGGCTTTGTCTGATTTTCCAAAGGAATATCCCAAGTGTGCAGGGAATAATTGTAGTTTTCAACACGTGAAATAAAAATGTTCTTCCTGCCATGAAAGCCAGGCAAGGAGGGACAGACAGCTCTGGGGGAAAGAGGTTTAACAAGGTGCTGCTCCTGGGTCAGGGCAACCCCTGGGATCAATCCAGGCTGGGATGAGCAGCTGGAGCAGCCCTGGGAGAAGGACCTGGGGGTGTCCTGGGCTGAGCCCCAGCATGGGCAGCAGGGGAGGGGGATTGTGCCCCTGTGCCCCTGTGCTCAGGTGAGACCCCACCTGCAGAGCTGCCCCAGCCCCGGGGCCCAGCACAGGAAGGACCTGGAGCTGCTGGAGAGAGGCCAGAGGAGGCTCCAGGGGGATCAGAGGGATGGAGCAGCTCTGCTGGGAGGAAAGGCTGGGAGAGCTGGGATTGTTCAGCCTGGAGAGGAGAAGCTTTGGGGTGACCTCAGTGTGGCCTTGCAGGGCCTGAAGGGAGCTGACAGGAAAGATGGAGAGAGACAATTTCCAAGGGTTTGGAGTGACAGGACAAGGGGGAATGACTTTCCACTGACAGAGAATAGGTTTAGATGGGATATTGGGAAGGAATTCTTGGCTGTGAGACTGGTGAAGCCCTGGCACAGGGTGCCCAGAACAGTTGTGGCTGCCCCTGGATCCCCAAGGCCAGGCTGGACGGGGCTTGGAGCCACCTGGGCTAGTGGAAAGTGTCCCTGCCTATGGCAGGGGGGAAACTAGACAGTCTTTAAACTCCCTTCCAACCCCATCCATTGTGTGATTCCATGATTCTGTGACCTCACGTGGGTGGGTTTGTACAGGTTGGACATTCCACACCCCCTGTGCTTCCCAAAGCCCCTCCCCTTTGCAGTGCCTCTGTGCCCAAATCAGAAACATCCCTGGTCTGAACCAGGGGCAGCAAATGCAAGTGTGACCTCCCACCCCTCGCCTTTGCCTTCACAGGGCGTCAACTGGTTCCACTGGAAGGGCCACGAGTATTCCATCCAGTTTGCAGAGATGAAGCTGAGACCCTCCAGCTTCCGGAACCTGGAAGGGCGCCGGAAGCGAGCGTAGAGACCCGGGGGGGGCTGCGGGCAGGGGATCGGGGGGATGGAGAGCGGGGTGTGGGGAGACCCTCTGGCATCGCTGGCCTGGGGGTGTGAGGAGCTGTGACTGGGACCAAAGCATCGGTGACCCGTGGCCCGACAGAGGCTTTGCAGCATTCCAAACAACAAAAAGCCTTAAAGCATCCCAGAGTTTCCAGCAGAGCAGCTCCAGCTGCCCACCAGGAACGTCCTCCTCCACACCAAAGACAACGATCTCAAGGGTTCTGTGTTGTTTTATCAATTTTTTTTTTTTATTGTTTTTGCCAGAAAGCGTCTGAGATAAAGTTCTTCCGACGTCTGACGATCTCTTGGGTGGCCCAGGGGAGGGGAGGGAGAACAGCTTTGTACATTGGTAGTTTGTTTTAGAACCAGCCATACACACAGAAATGGTGTAAGATGAATTATCATTATTATTATTATTAGTTATAAGTGGAAATAATTGGTGGTTTGAATGCCTTTTTTTTATATATATATCAAGTACCACAGAGAAGGAGGGAATGGGAAGGGAAAGCAGTATGTTTTAAAACTTAACCATAAGATTAATATTATTAATATAAAGACAAAGTAATAATAATAATAATGATGATAATAATAATAAGCTACATTTTGTCATTTTTAAGAGAACCATGCTTTTGGAAACACAGCAGGACAGTGTCTGATTGTAAATTTTTTTTTTTTAATATAAATAAAAGCACAATTACTTTTAAATAAATTTCTACCTTTTTTTTTTTCATCCATGTGGAGTTCATGCATGTCCAGGATATATTTACTTAGGTGGGGAAATAAAGACAGGCTGAGAATAATTAGGCTGCTGAGCCCCTACTGAAAACTGTTCCTTTTGTCAGTGACTGCGTGTAATTATTCTGGTGGGTTTGTTACAGTGAAATGCCCGTGAAGATTTGGGTTCTTTTAGAACATAATTCTCTTTATTTTTTTTTTTCCTGCCCAAAAGCTTCTCCCATGTTTTTCTAAGTGTTACTGACTCAATGTTTGCTCCATCTAGGTGGGAATAACTAACAAAGCAAAACAAAGAGGACCCAGAGTTGTTGCTAGGTACCGTGGGCAGCTTTGAACACTTGTGTAAATAAAGGGCTCTCTCTTTTTTTTTTTTTATATGAATGAAAATCCGTGTAGTTCCTCTGTATCACACTCTGCAGTTCAAGACAATAAAAGATCTCTTGTTTTAATCCCGTCTCTCTGCCCTGCTTCAAGGTTGCATTTTGCAAACATTTTGCAAACGTTTTGCTAATGTTTCTCACCTCCCTCCCGGCTGAAGTTACGCTCCTGAACATCGTTTGTGTTGCACGGGGAACACGAATCTCCTCTGACCCTCCAGAGCACTGGCAGCACTATATTAAATTAATTCTCTGTAATTAATTGCCCTTCCTTGGTGTTTATCACAGTAAATGATAGGCAGGGTAAAAGAGAACAAACCCAGTAATGCAGGAACACGCTCTGCTCTCCAGATGCTTTCCAAGCTATTAGGAAATGGCACTGGCTCTGTGTTTCTGGGCGCTGGAAAGCTCTTGCAGTCTGTTTGCAGACATTCAGGGGAAGAAGTGACATTTATGGAATGATTTCCTCATTTCTAGCAACATCCCAGAGCTGCCTGGCTCTGGCTCTGGTGTCATTTACCTTGGCAGCTCCAAAGAGCTACTGGAGACAGGCTCAGGTTTGTGCCTCGCCCCAGACACGACTCAAACACCCTGCATAAAAGGAAGATGATATTTCCTGTAATTACTCACTGACAGATGCCCTGCTTGGTGTTCTCCATGACTGCCCCTGTGAGAGGGAAGCTGGCAAATCCTTGGAGTCAGACCTGCCAAAACACCCGTCAGAGCTGACACAAGCTTGATTTGGTACCAGCAGCTCCACCACGGGCTGAAGGGAAAGTTACTGGCTTTTCCCCCTTTCCTGTCTGTGACTTGTGAGAAGAGTTTAAAAACACGCTCAGATTTGAAATCTGTCCGTGAACCTGCCAAACCTCAGCGCTGGTGTTCATCTGAACGTGATGAAGCAGTTTGGGAGCCTCAAGGGGGCAGGAGAGGAAGGGCTTCAAAAAATATTTCCTCCGCCGGGTTTAAGGTCCTAAAGGCACTGGAGGGGATATCTGGGGGCATGAGAGGGGTTTGTGGGGTTAGGGCTGTATCCATAAGGTATTTTTGAGAAAAGTGGATGGAAAATTCCTTTTCTAGTGTCACTGTCCCAACCTTAACTAAAGTCTGAGCAAGACCTCAGGCTTGGATTTCTTAGTTAGGTTTGAGTGAGGTGAAAGCTCCAAGCCAGGTGGGCAAAAGTCAGCTGGATGGATAATTTGGGGGAGTGAGGATGGAGCTGATGGCAGCTTTTAAGTTATTACATCCCCTGGCTTTCTGTGAGACTTGGACTCCTGAGTGATGTGGTTTTCTCTGACTCCAGGCATGAGTGTGCAGCCACCCTGAGCGAGTGATTAGAGCACTCCAGAGTGATGTGGGAGATGACAGATACCTTAAATTCCTCCGACAGAGTAACACCTTGGTGTCAGCTCAGCTGGAGCACCCACATCTGCTGCATCACCTCTGGGTGCAGCTCCCTCACCTCCTCTCCTGATGCAATTCCAGCCAAGGGAACTGATGTCACCCATTGCTGGGCTAAATGCCACCACAAAGCCAGGGAATCCTACCTGAGCCTGCAGTAGTGAAGAAGTAGCCCAGTGACTTGTGACAGAAAACACAAATTTCCCATCTTTCCTGCACAAGGATGTCCTGTCATTCAAAATTACAAGTTTGGCTCGGTTTGCTTTAAGAGCAGCTGAGCATAACTGAGGGTTAGAGAGCGCAAAAACAAGAAATTGAGCACACAGTGATCCAGTGGCTGCCCCTGCTGCTCATTTGGTTTCAGTCTTCACTGCCTAAACCCAAAACTGCAGCCTTGAAAAACCTTCTTGCAGCTGCCACGTTAATCCTGGGGGGTGTTAAACTCTGAAGGAGCAGGACTTTATTTCTTTGTTCTTTTCTTTTTTTCCTTCTTCTTCTCCTTCTCAACCCTCTTTGTGCTTAACCCACTGAACATTCTCTACCAGACCTTGATTAGAAAGGAAAGCAGGATAGAAATGTTTAGGTGTCATCAATAAGCAGCAGCTTGATCCCAGAAAATGGTGAGGCAGTGGCATCAGCCCCACAGATACCTTGGCACTTCTTATTTCTGCCTTCCAGGGATGAGGACAAGATGACCCAGGGCACTGGAAAAAAATACAGCTGGGATTGCTGAGATGGTGCTTAGCTGGTTGCTGCTGGTTCTCTGCACCCCATCAGAACCTCAAGGCAGAGTGGAATTCTCCACAGAGTGTTACAAATACAGGGGATTGACAACATGATAAAATTTATTTAGTGGCAAGTGGGAAAAAATAATGTAAAATGAAAATAAAGAAGACATTAACCTCCCAGCAGCTTTGGAGCCTCTGTTTAGCACTGCCTTAGCATTTTCTTTGAAAAACCTCTGCTCCAGCCTTTGTTCCTCTGCCTTTTCCGCGGTGATTTCCCCGGCAGGTACAGAAATCTCAGCCTGCAGAGCTCCAGCAGCTCTGTGTGTGTACAACATATGTTGGTGCTGATAAACAAGGTGTGGTTTGTCAGCAGGAGACTGCGAGCAAAGCTCAGCCAGAGCTGCACCGATGATCTTTATTCTTGGAGGGCCCTGTAAAAACACACATCTTAATCAGGCCTACAATCTAAAGGTGAAGGAGTTGGTGTAGGTGAGAGAGAAAGACAACTCTCAGCAAAAAAAAAAGCAAAAAACAAAAGCCAAAACCAGAATAAAAGATGATGTAAGAACCGCTCTGGCTTTCTGGGTCACCCTCGCCTGCTCACAAGCTGTTCCTGGCTCCATCCCAAAAGGTTTAGGAGTAGAAACACAACCTGATGATTGTACAGTGAGGTTTTCACTTGACTTGCAGCCTTGGCCAGGAATTTCCACAGGGCTGAGAATGAGTCTCCATCCAGGCTTGCATCAAGCACGCTCCTGCTGCAAAATGAATCAGGCCTGTTACATTTTGCAGTGGAACTGAGATCCCAAGTGGAGGCCGGAGCAGGGAAATTTAACCACACACAAGCATTTCAAGGAAGGTTTCCTGGAGGGGGTAGGAGTTATTGGACAGGAAAAGTTATTGCAAAATAAAGAGGCTGGTGCTGTACCCAGCTGTGCCATCTCTGTGTCCCTTCCACTCCTACATTTAGGCCCACTCAGCTGAACAATCCACTTCAGCTTTAGTCACTCGTGCAGTGTGGGGAGCTCATGGTCTCTCCGAGATGGTATCTGCAGGGTTACTCACTTGTGCCCTTTCAGCTGACATTGAGGGTAAGGGTTTGGGGTTTTTTAGGGCAAAAGTCCCCTTTCAAGACCTCTGAAATTGCAAAAGTCTGGCCTGAGCTTTTCCAAGGGGTCTTGCAATGGTGGGGGCCCAGGTCTCACTCCTGAGTGCTGCTGTTTGGCTTTCCCAGCTTGGCTTCTTGGCAGCCTGTGGGGAAGGGACAGGTTTGGAGTGGCAGCTAAAATGTGCCTGTCCCTCCCTAAGTACCCTCTTTGTCCCTCCCCAGGGCCATCCTGGCAGCCTCACATTCCCTGGATGCACAGAGGGGCCTCCACAGCCACTGTGGGCAGAGTGACTGTGGTTAAGAGGTTTTTGGTGTACGAGGTGCAGCATCACTGATAAATATCTGCTGTAATTCACAAGTCACTAACAGCTGCTGTTACTCACAAATTAGTTACACAAAGTTACTCACAGGACTCCCTTTTCCCACAGGGAAAAATCCAATCCCCCTGTACCAGCCTGCCTGACGTGGCAAAAAAACCACTTCAAAGGCATCTCTTCCAAGGCAGCACCTGCCTGAAACCATCAGTGCATGGGCAGGGATGGACTCAAAGGGCCTGATGATTCTGCTCCTTCACCTCTTCGTCATGTACTTTCCTCAGAGGAAATCATTCAGCTTCCTGTGTTTTTACTGTAAATTCTGTGCTGCAAAGAGGAAAAAGAGAAAGAGACCAACACAGATAGAGAGACTGGGGGGAGGAAAACCAACACAGGGTGGTTTCAGTGCTGATAATCCCTTTCACTCCCACTTTTGTGGCTCCCTCTGCCAGAGGCATCCCCCTGTTTTAGAGTCATAGAGAGGCTTAAAAACAACATCTAACCTGAAAATTGGTCCCCTGCTTAAACTGAAACTACTTTCAGGACTCAAAGTGCTCATTTCCTCCCCACCCTTCCTCTGCCTCTTTACTTTTACTTTACTTTGTGCCTTGTCCTTCTGTTTCTGTGATTCTGTGAAAGTGAGAGGAGAAATAATGTGAAAAAGGCTGGGTTTTGTCCAAGTGAAAGAAAAAATGCCTGGCTGTGTCACTAGAGAGCACAAGCATTCAGATTCAGTCTGAGAGATAATTTCCACTTTGTCATCACACCAATTGCGAAAGTCACAGCTTTAGGAAGAGCTGGGACTTTTTTATTAACAAGATATTCTAGGCTTTCATGCAAATAGGATGCTGCTTGCAAAGAAGGCACTCAGCAAAATAAACCACCAGGTCTTCCCTAGAAAAAGGTTTTAAAGGACAATTTTGAATGTTTCAACTCCATTATGACCAACCAAAGAAGTGTAAATGGCTGAGAGAAATTGAAACAAAAATAAAAAAAATTGTATTCTGAGTTGCCTTATATCCTGAATCATTTGACTTCTCCCCAGAAAATAAATAGTAAAAATTAGGTTGGAGCCCTGACATGATAATTTTTATTTGCTTTCAGTGTAATTTATGTGCTTTATAGTAACCAGACTACCTGGAAATTACACCCCCACCGCAGCACTGGCATACAGTCAAATTAATTGCAATTTTTTCGTGATAAAAATTACCTTCAGGTGGCAGCTCTGTGTTTTGGCAGTCTCACATCAGCCCTGAGGAGTGTCCTCTGAAGCCCTTCTCCTGAATATATCCCAGCCTTGGCTATACCTGGATTCATGGATTCTGCTCTTGGCTTTCCACAGGGCTTTTCAAGCACTCACAGCTCCAGCCACTACTTCAAATCTTCTCACTGAAATGGGGAAAAGCCTCTCAGCCACCAAAATTTCAGTGTCCCTGAGCAATTCTAAGCCCAAACCATCTCCCCCATGCCAAACCCTTCTCATCTCACTTGGCCTTGCAGGGAAAAGCAGCTCTGGGTTGTGATGCTGAGCAGGGAGGTCCTGTTCCTGTTGTTTTCAGGGAACAGGATTGCTGTGAGTGCATCACCCCCGCAGCAGAGCTGCCACGAGGGAGTCTGTGTGTGCCAGGGCCCCTCAGCTCTGCCCTCCTGCCACCAGACCGGGAGCAGGACTCGGACAGGAAACTGCCCTGGTGAAACCCCATGTGCTGGAGGATGTAAGAAGTCACCTCAGGTGACACAGCCCCGGTCACTCCTGCACCATCCCCTGCTGCAGAACATTCCCTTTGGGTTGTTTTCTTCCTGCTTGCCTCAGGAGAGCTGCTGTGGGTTGGGAGAGGCCTTGGGGCTGTGGCTGTGCCAGGGCAAAGGCATCTCCTGGCGCTGGGTCACACCTGCCCTGTGCCAGCCTTTGCCTCCTGGGATTTAAATGATGCCCCAAGAGCAGGGGAGGCACTGCTGTGAGCTGCCAGATGGGGACAGCCTCCAGTGGGGCAGCTGGGCTTCCCCAGGGGGATGTGTGAATGGATGGATGGATGGATGGATGGATATATGTATGTATGAATACATGAATACATGGATATATGGATGTATGGATGTATGGATATATGGATGTATGGATGTATGGATACATGAATACATGGATATATGGATATATGGATGTATGGATACATGGATGTATGGATACATGGATGTATGGATGTATGGATGTATGGATACATGAACACATGGATATATGGATGTATGGATACATGGATACATGGATATATGGATGTATGGATACATGGATATATTGATGTATGGATACATGAATACATGGATATATGGATGTATGGATACATGGATATATTGATGTATGGATATATGGATGTATGGATGTATGGATGTATTGATGTATGGATGTATGGATGTATGGATACATGAACACATGGATATATGGATGTATGGATATATGGATGTATGGATGTATGGATGTATGGATGTATGGATACATGAATACATGGATATATGGATGTATGGATACATGGATTTATGGATGTATGGATATATTGATGTATGGATGTATGGATGTATGGATACATGAATACATGGATATATGGATTCATGGATACATGGATATATAGATGTATGGATATATGGATGTATGGATATATGGATTCATGGATATATGGTTGTATGGATATACAGCTATATGGATGCAGAGCCGTGCATGTACATGTAAAAACGATCCATGTCTGTGTTTGCCCACAAACAGCCACATATAAATACAAATATAAAAATAAATCTGAATATATACAAGAATGATAAAACTATAATCATTTCCAGGCTCATACTCAGGCCCCACGGCGCTGCCAGCTCAGCAGAAATGCCAGTGTTTCCTGCAGCTTAGAAAGCGAGAGGAAACCACGGAGCTTTCAGGTGGCAGCAGGTGCTGATCTCAGAGCTGACAGCGCTGCCTGGGGCTGCTCTGGCCCTCAGCCCCACACCGAGGCAAACAGGGATCACCAGCACTCTCAAATATTGTGGTGGATCCCCCCCTTCCACTCTATTTTAGTGTGTGATAAAAGCACGATGGCCTGTCTTGTTCAGGTGTGATTATGAGTAGGAATTCTCTGATTCCTGAGGAGTCACTGATGTCTGTGCTTCAAAGGACATGAGAGGAAAAGACAGGGAGAACCAGAGAGTGTCTGTGTCCTGGGAGGGATTCAGCCCAGATCAGAGCTTGTGTTGTGTGCCTCAGGCCCAAGCAGGTGGTGAATAAAATTAAAATAAAGGAACAATAATTGTGTGCTCCCAGCTTTAGTGCTCCTAGAAAAGTTGTGCATCTCCTACAGAAAATTTTCAACAATCTGTGCCCTCAGAGCTTCCTTCCTTGCTACAGTTGGCACTTCTCAACAAATTTCCCACCTGTCCTGGGTTGCAGTGTATTCTATTACCATCCTCATGAGCCGTTGAAATCAGGTGGGGCAGTGTTTCCTTGCCTCCTCCCCCCAGACTATCTTGCTGTTCATGGCCCATCATTGTCCTGCCGCCTGACTCCCAGATAACTCCCTCCAGACTATCTTCTGTTAATGAGCCTAATCAACACTTGGCCTCATGACTCATTACCCCATTGTGAGATGCTCCACCCAGAGGGAGGAACCAAGAATCCCATCGTGGATATAATCTGAGACTCTGAACACCAGAGACAACCCTTTCCACTGGATCTCCAGAGGACAGGAGCTACACAGCCACCACTGGACCTTCTGAGGAAAAGCAGACCCCTTTACTACAGGATCACCGCTTCAGAGGACTGTGGCCACCCTTTTATCGGACTGCTACCACCACCCTGACTAACAGGGTGCCACATTGTATCCTAACTCTGTCAGTTTAACCCAGTGTTATCTGCCTTTATTTTTTCTTCCCCCCTCCTTTTATTTCCCTATTAAATTGTTATTCTGACTTGGTGTCTCCCACTAGTTTGTTTTCAAACTAGTACACCACCTCAGCAGAGCGTTGATTTGGGAGGCTTTGTGACACCCAGGCTGCTGGAAAAATCTGTTTTCTTCCTCTGAACTGAATGCTGAACAAACACCATCTGATCAGGTACCTCTGTGGGCACCCAGGGAATGCTGCAGTGCAGCAAAACTGGGGACACACAGCACCTCTGGAACAGGAGAGCAACTTTTCATCTGCAATAAAAATGAGGATTTTCCCTCAGCTCCATCCCAAAGGCAACAAAAGCAGAAGCAGCTGCCAGGGCTGGGCTGTCTGGAGTTGGAACAGAGCAGGAAATCAAATCGTGGGCACACTCAGCTGTCTGAGCAGCAAGGGCTCAGATGAGAGGGAGTAGCTGTGTGTTCACCTTGCTAGACCATGGATCTGGAGAAGAAATAGCAGCAAGGATGCAGTGGCTGGCAAGGGACTTTTATTCCAACTGCAAGGTGACAGTACGTGGGGAGAATTCAACGTTTCTGCAGCAAAAAAAGCTCTGAGTTTTGCATTTGTTGCTGGCCAAACAAACTTCAGCTTTGTTTTTCATTTCCAGGCTGCAGGACCAGCTGCAAAGCCAGGACCTTTGCCAGGGCTTTGCTCCCTCCCAGGTGGTCAGACTGACTGTCCAGGTACTGCAGGTACAGCAGGTTTCTGGGCACTGTTCTGCACTCAGCATTTCTGCAGCAAAGATCACCCTGTCAAGAGGCCATGTGGAGATCTGAAAACCCTCACTGAGAATCTTGCTTTGTGTTAGTTCACAGAATCACAGTCACCAGATGGGTCAGGCTGGAAGGGAACACAGGGGCTCCTCTGGTGCCACCTCCCTGTTCCAGCAGGGCCATCCCAGAGCACAGGGCACAGCATTGTGTTCAGATGGTTCTGGAATATCCCCAGGGAGGAGACTCCACAGCCTCTCTGGTCGGTGTTCAGGCCTCAGGCACTGCCCAGGGCAGCAGTTCTGCCTCCTGTGCAGGGGAATTGCTGGGATCAGTCCCTGCCCGTGGCTCTGGTGCCGCTGCTGGGCCCTGGAGCAGAGCCTAATCCACGCTCTGTCCCCTCCCTGCAGCCAGGGACACCCAGGGCTGAGGACCCCTCAGACACCTCCTGAGATAGGTGTGGATGTGCACACAGACATGGAATCACATGGAGAGTATAGAGAAAGTATCCACTTTCTATGATTTATTTCTATGATAATAATGTGTTGTTTCTTCTCATAAATCATTTCAATTTCAAACAAATTGGTTTTTAAAAGTGGGGTTTAAATCTTTTATTGGTGACCTGACTATGTGGGTATGTGTGGCTATATATATTTTTATATATATATGTATAGGAGAGAGATTATTTTCAAGAGTGTGTTGAGACAGGACAAAGGGGAATGGCTTTAAGTTGGCAGAGGGGAAATTTAGGTTGGATATTAGGAAAAAATCCTTCCCTGTGAGGGTGGGGAGGCCCTGCCACAGGGTGCCCAGAGCAGCTGTGGCTGCCCCTGGATCCCTGGCAGTGTCCAAGGCCAGGCTGGACGGGGCTTGGAGCAACCTGGGATAGTGGGAGGTGTCCCTGCCCATGGCAGGAGGTGGCACTGGATGGGCTTTAATGTCCTTGCTCACCCAGACCACCATGTGACTCTGAGCATGTCACAGAGAGCTGTTCTGTCTCTCCTGTAAATAGCCCAAGAAATGCCCCATCAGCACAACCATGAGCAGCACCAACAGCAGCCGCTGAGCCAAGGACAAAGTGTGCAGAGCAAACATTTCACAGAAGGCTTTGGTGATGATTGTTGTTATTTGCCCTGCAGAACTTCCTAGAAGCCCTTGCCATGGAGAAGATGAAGCTGTTCAGCAGGGCTGCTGTGGGAGCTCCTCACACCCTGCCTGGCACTGGGCCCAGCTGCCCTTTTCTCAGAACAGCACCTCTGGAGAAGGAACGCTGAGCATCCCGAGTGCTCTGTCCAGGCCATCTCTGCCCAGGTGTTTTTCCACTGACAGATCACCCCAATGCCTGGGCTGGCATGTGCCACGAGCTGGGAATGTTCAGCGTGGAGAAGAGAAGGTTGTGTGGACACCTCATAGCCATGTTTCTTTGAAAAACAACCCCTCCTTCTTGAAAGTCCAGTGATGTCAGGGGTCAAACACTCCTGAAAAACCAACGGGCCAAGAGTGTTTGTGGGATCTGAGTGGAGAAACCTTTTGTGGTCATCCTTGCTGACCCCAGGAGAAAACAGCAGAGGAGCTGGCAGGTGTTGGCATCTGCAGTGGGCAAAGTGAGAAAATAATAAAGGAAGGCAGGCTGTCAAAGAGGATTTTTAGCACCCGGTACTCATGTTAATCCCCTGACCTACTTTCTGAAAGGCCTATATAAGGAAGAATACTCTCCACTGAGCAAGCAACTAATAAGCAGTGCCAGCATTTAAGAGTTGGGAGCGCATCAGTTCTGAGATTCAGTTATCTCTTCCTGGAAAAAATTAAAGCAGAGAAAACAAACACTCTTCAAATTAAAAAAAAAAAAAAAAATCCACCCGCAGGTCTATTTCTAACGAAAGCTTTGTACCTCAGCAGGGCTGGGAGTTGGCACCATGGCCCAAAAATGTGTTTGTGGGTGAGCTGCCCAACGGGGCCTCACCAGAAAGAAAAATTCCTGCCCTCAAATTGCCACGGCTTATTTTACTGGAGTTGTTGCAAACATCCGTTGAGCCACAGGCAGCCACAGTGCTGGCAGTCACTGTGTCTTGGCACCGAACTCAAGTTGTCTCATGGACTTGGAGCAGGTCCAGAGGAGGGCATGGAGCTGGTGAGGGGACTGGAGCACCACCCCTATGGAGACAGGGTGAGAGAGCTGGGAGTGTTCATCCTGGAGAGGAGAAGGTTGTGTGGACACCTCACAGCACCGGGGACAGAGAGAGACCCTTCATCAGTGATGGGACAAGGGAGGATGGGTTCAAACTGAAAGAGGGGAAACTTAGGTTGGATATTGGGAAGGAATTGTTCCCTGGGAGGGTGGGCAGGCCCTGGCACAGGGTGCCCAGAGCAGCTGTGGCTTCCCCTGGATCCCTGGCAGTGCCCAAGGCCAGGCTGGATAGGGCTTGGAGCAGCCTGGGATAGTGGGAGGTGTCCCTGCCCATGGCAGGGGTGGAATGAGATGAGAATATGTGGGGTATGCCCAGCCTCTGCCCTGGAGGGAAAGCCTGCTGAGATAAGGAGAGTGCTTAATCTCCCAGCAAAACTCCCCTGGAAAGGCAGCCACTTTTCAGTTACCGTGAGAAGAAGACAAACCCAGAATCCTCTGGGAGACCCTATGCAGATCCTTTGTAGCCCATTGGCCTCTACCCTCTGACACCCACCCCCTGTATCCCTATAAGATCTAGCCCTCTGCCCCTGTGAGAGCGGAGAGAGCTCGTCCCTGGCCTCCCCTTTGCGGGGTGCGGACTAATAAAGCTGCCTCGTACGGAACTGCTACACGGGTCTGTTCGTCTCCTCCTGGTCTGGCCTGGAGATTGCCCTGCAGAGCAAGAGGTGAAATCACGAGCTGACAATCACTAAAGAGCTGACAGCCTCTGCACGGGCCCTCCAGGACGGCTGAGGGAAGACACCGGGCCCTGGGAAGACGGTTCCTCACGGGACCATCTCTCCGGACCGGTCACAGTTTCCTGGGTCTGACCTACTGACCCCACGCCAGCCGCCTCAAGATTAGATGAGCTTTAAAGTCCCTTGCAGCCCAAACCAGGCTGTGATTTTTTTCTTTCTTTCCTTTTTTTATGATTTCAAACTGTAAACACCTTTAAGCCTACAGACCTGTAGGGGAGGCCCACGCTGGGCACAAAGGGCTCTCACTCAGCCCTTGTGACCATCCTGGCATTTTGGGAGCTTTCATTTCCACTTGGCCAAGGTGAGATGTTTCAAGGGTTCTTTCTTCAGTCTTAACGACAGGACCTCCCCTTTGACTTCCAGTGGGGCTGAAGGTACTCAGCACATTGATATGAGGTTTATTGGACTTCAACCAGCAGGATATGTAGAGCTGTTGTCAAAATCAGACATCTGGCACATTTCACACCTGGCAGCTCTCATTTCACTGCTCATGCTGCTTCTAGTGAGGGGACAGCAATAAATGGCACTGGGGTTGTTTATATTTTGATAAGTTGAAGGCTACACCCTTAGTCCTTGTAAGACCCACAAGATTATTTTCACCTCTTCATCCTTCCAAGAGCTGTTTCATATGTTCTGGTGTAGGACGTCACAGTGTTTCAAAGCTCCTTGCCGTCATTCAGGAAATAAAAATACTGGAAATTTTCCAGAAGTGCCTTCCCTGGTGAGAGCACAGTCCCCTTCTGAGCACAGAAACATCAGCTCGAAGCATCCTGGCCCTCAGGATGTTTGGGAGGCCCCTGGGGGAAAGTGAAAGCCCATTGTGTGGTGCTGTGGTTGGGGCCAGACCGATGGGTTGGTTCATTAATCACCCAGTGTTGTTGGCTCAACACCTTTCTGGCATTTGGCTTTCTTCTTGCCCTCCTCCACACAGGGAAGAGTGTTTTCCTTATGGAAAAAGTCTTTCCTTAAATCCTTGCTTGTTTGACTTCAAAACAGCACAGATGCAGGTGTCCATGTGGGCATGGGGAGCCAGGCAAAATGAATGTTCCTAATCTTTCCTCTTCTTCCATTAAATTTTTCTTCTCACAGAGAGATCGGCTCGATAGCACTTCCTGTTGGATCCCCTCAAACTCACCAAATCCTGGGATTTCTGTTTTACCTGTGTCAAAACCTGAGCACAGAGACACAAACCAGCCAGTTCAATGCACAGAGAAAATCACTGCCAGAACCCAAAGCATCATCCCCTTCCTCCCTGCACTGCCATCCCCGTTCCTTCGCACCCTCACTCCTCGAGGCACAGGGGTGGGGAGAGCTCAGCTCACAGGCAGAGCCTGCCTGGCTCCTGCTGTAATAATTTCCACCCAATGTCCTCTGTGAAAGAAAACAAAAAAAATCAAAAAAACAACAGAAAGTACCTTAAAGCTTTTTTTTTTTTCTTTCTTTCAAAACTAAACTCGCCAGCCCCAGGGGAACATCTGACACAACCAGCTCCCTCCTCCTGTTCTTTCTGCATCGCTGTGTGCACACAGGGTGCCCTGTGGGAGGCTCTGAGATGAATTTGCCACAGGTGCTGGTAAAGATGAACCACATTGTCCTTGCAGCTCCAGAACCTCATTGGCACATCCCAGGCCCTCAGGGGCCACCAGGGACAGGTCCTCAGGGGCCACCAGGGACCTTGGCGTGGGTTTGTGCCAGGGGTGAGCAGATGAGCTGACCAGGGCAGAGCCACGATTTGTGCCCCCAGGTAACCTCTCCCCGCACTGACCTGTTTGTTAGAGCACCAAAGCACTCAGGCACTTGTGGCTTTTTGTAAAGCTGCAAAACAAGAAATGTCCCCTGATTCTCAGGAAACCTTACAAAACCACACCAGAACTCTGTCAGGCAGCCTGAGGTGTGTTCTCACTGTGCCTGCATCTGTAGGGATGGGAGAACTAACATGTATCAAAATTAAAAATGACCTGGCATCCGCTGAAATGAAAACAAACCTAAAAAGCTGCCTCAGCTCTTTTAACGAACAAATAGTGTTTCATTTCAGTTTTTCTTCATGATTTTGGAGTTTTCTGCTCTCAATAAACCTCTCAAGGCCAAGCAGAGCTGCTCAGTGCCTCCCTGCCGGGCTGGCCTCGGGAAGGGCTGCATCCCTGCTGGCTCTTCATGCAGGGGATGGGTGCAGCTCTGATCTCCCATGGGACAGGGTCCTGCACCTGCCTGTGCTGCTTCATCCTAGAAACCAGCAGAGACATCTGCACCTTTCACCATGCTCACTTTTAGTGGCTTTTGCTCCAAGATAAAACTCAGGTTTTCTCTTTGATCCCTTCCTCTCCTTGTCCCACAGGGGTCACAGCCCGCCAGGTCTGGCTGCCCTGCAGGGTTTGCATGCAGAGCACACCTCGCTTCTGATTTTCCTTCTTCTTTCCCATTGTCTGAGACTTCAGGCAGTGCTGCCCTGTGCAGCCAGGCTGTGTTTGCCCAGGCACTGAAGTGTCCCAGGATGGAGCTGTCTCAGCTAAAGCCGATGGCAGCAGAGTCTCTGGAGAGGGACAGGACATGAGCAGTGCCCTCCTGAACCAGATGCATAAAATAAACTGGACAATCCCCTTCGGAAAAGTTCTATTCCTCTCTCTTGATTTCAAAATAAAGAGGTATGAAAGATCCCTATTAAATTTTGACTGAGTGGAGACAGCAAGCCAGAAATGAATCCAGGCTCTAATGCAACAAACCTAAGGAGTACGCCGGGAAAACAAACCCTTCAGCATTTAAAATAAATTAAAAGAATCTTTGTTTTCCACATTGCACAATTAAATCATGGGTGTCACTGTCCCAGGGTGTAACTCTAGTCAAACAGGAGTTCACTCCAGTGAATGGCTGCTGTATTTTAGCTGTTGCTTTGCCTCTCTCCCAGAGCATCTTGCACTTAATTATTGCTGGTGGTACACTGGGCTGGGCGGGCATTTGGGCTGGCCCAGCACAGTGCTCTGGCTCATTGCAGGGATTAAAGACAGTGGCTGGTGACCCTGGAAGTGTCCAAGGCCAGGCTGGATGGAGCTCTGAGAACCCTGCTCTAGTGGAAGGTGTCCCTGCCCATGGCAGGAGGTGGAATCATTTGATCTTTAAGGTCCCTTCCAAACCATTCCATGATTCCAGTGATTAAGTGGCTCTGGACAATCTGCCCCTGCTGGGCTCCAGAATGGAGCCTTGGACCTTGGACCTTGGACCACCAGGTGTGGAACACACCTTTCTGTGCCTATTGCTGCTCCTGGCATAAAAATAAAGATAGAACTTTAAGCCGAGACAGTTTCAGCTTTACTCAGCTAATATTGGAAGGGTTGTTGATCTCCTGTAGAGTCCAGTGGCTGAATTCACAGACTCCTCTAACAGGTACTCATTCAGGGAGGGAATTTTAGCCTGCAGTTTTCATGGAATTATTATCAGGTATTTTCCTGTGCTTTCATTCAGTTTATGGTATTCTAATTTGTGCATGCTGACTCAGTCACGATTTCTTGAAGATGGGGGAAGATTGCTCAAATCAGTGCTCTGAATTACTCAGAGAGGGAGATTACATCTGTTATTATGGCATCCACTGGTAAATTAATCAGCCTGGTAAAGGATGAGGAAAAATACCTCCATCATCTGTCTCAGGTTTCGGCAAGAACCAAACCAAGCAAGTAATCTTGGATCTAAACCACTGCTTTATCTTGTCTAATTCTGGTGCCTCAGCACTTCCAAAACTTGTGGTTTCACCTCACCCATTCAGCAAAACCCAACTCAAATTCATGAACAGGCTTGGTCAACCTGAAAGTGCTTTTTCCAATGAATGATGAGTCACTGAACCATTTTCTCCCAGTTTTGGAGCCCCAGCATCTCATGGCAGGCAGTTCTGTGCTCACAGAGATGGCTATCACAGCCCATTCCACCGTAGGAGTGTTGAAAGCTCGGGCTGTGGGCTGTGCAGCTGTCTAGGACTGTATCCTGTGCTACCCTGAGCTCTCAGGACACCTCCTCCTCTATCTCTCAATTAATCCAATAGATTAATTGCCATTCAGTGGCTGCACCCAGTGAACTGCTCGCTGGGGTTGAGGTTACCAGACTCTGCTTCTGACTGGGATTTGCCCTGACTTGCAGGTCCCTAATGTGCTCTGTCGTTCTGGTTTCCACCTTGCTGCTTTCCTTTCCTTTGTGCTGCACCCTCAGCTGGAGGCCAGACTAAATATTTAGATTTTGATTTAAATATTTAGATTTAGATTATAAGAACAGAGACATAAAAGTCTCAAAGGCTGCCTATAGAAAATTCCTCTTTCTGTGGAGAATCCAGGCCTGATCCAGCTGCTGGCTTTAATCAGAAAAATGGTGCCCAAGATAATTTCCTGAAGAAATCCAGTGCAGTCACCAGTGTTAGTTTGCTGGAGCTGCCTGACCTCCGCCTGGCTCCATCCCCTGTGACAGTGCCCTGCAAGGATGGGCACCTCTTCTCGTGCCCAGATCCCATGAAACCTTCATGACAACATCCTTCCCATTCCCTTGGACCCACAAATCTAACCTTTCAGCCACCTAATCCCTCATCTATCCCTACAAATCTAACCTTTCAGCCACCTAATCCCTCATCTATCCCTACAGCTCCTTCCTTCTCCTCCTCTTCCTGTAATCACCTATTTTTCTTGCCTGACAGTCCCTGCCCCCTCTTGTGCATCATCATCCAGTCCTTGCTGCACTGAGGAATTCTTTGTTTCTTCAGGAAACAAAACAAAACTGATCCTTTTCCAAAGCGTTATGAAATCCATTAGATTGGCAGTCAGGGAAGGCTTCCTGAATTGCTGAATAGAAGTGCTGACAGAGTTTGCTATCACTGGAAAACCACCAGTGATGCAAATATTTCATCAGGAATTAAATAGCTGTTGTGTTTGGTTTGTTATGAGGCAGCTCAAGAATAAATTCTATTTAGAAAAAAAAATCTCAGAAATTTATCACAAAGAAAAAGTCCCTTTCTCCACCACTAAAATATAGCAAACAGAGATCAAAAGGCTTAATTTTTTCCCACAGTTTCAAGCTGAATAAATACATTGAATAAATAAAATAATAACCAGTGGAGAGTTCCAAAACAAAACATCATTTTTATAGAAAAAAGAAATCATTCTATTCCCCAAATGCTGAACTTGTGTCTTTCGAGCTTATTAAAATATAAGGGGTTTTTTTAATTTCTGAAAAGCTTTATCAGAATGATCATCTTTCCAAAATCCGGTTTTGCTTTTAGTGAAACGGCATTTCTGAGAGGAGGGGAATCCACTGCAGCATTTCACAGAATCCCAGGAGGGTTTGGGTTGGAAGGACCTCAGAGCCCATCCCATCCCACCCCTGCCATGGGCAGGGGCACCTTCCACTGTCCCAGGCTGCTCCAAGCCCTGTCCAACCTGGCCTTGGACACTTCCAGGGATCCAGGGGCAGCCACAGCTTCTCGGGGCAGTCTGAGAAGCTCCAGCTGGTTTCAGGCCTGATGGTTGAGGTTGCCCTGAGGGCCACTCTAAGCCAGGTATATCCCCAGTACACCCCAAATATGCCATGGCACCCACAGGGTTTAGGTTATCTTGGGTTTGCTGATCCAGCTGGCATGGATTTACCAGCTGGAACTTACTGGGTCTGACCCCATGGCCACAGCCCACCTGGGCATGCAGAAATGCCTTTCCCTTTTCTCTCCCCAAAGCCAGATCCATCCCCTGCAGGACCAGCACTGAAGGCTTTGCTGCCCACTCCTAGGGATGCTCCAGGAGAACAAGGGCAGTCCCTGTCCCCAGCCTGGGAGACAGAGCCTCAAACCCCAGATCAATGTGCTGTGCTTTTGCTCCTCATCAGCCTCTGCAGCACCTGATCAGGCTGCTCTCACCAGGCTGCCTCGGAATGTGTTTGTGCAGCACCTCAGACCACAGGTTTCCATTGCTGGTGTCACCAGCCAAGGCTAAAACACTTCCTCAAGTGCTCTGCTCACCCTGTCCAGCTGCTTGTCAATGCCTTTATGTCTCACTTCTAGTTTTTAGGCTTTCAGGTCTTTGTGTGTCTGCCTAAGTTGTCTTTTGGCAAAAAAAAAATGCTGGTAGGGATATAAATAATATCACAAAGCAGCAATAATCACAGCCCCAGAGCAGCAGAGTGGCTGTGCTGTCTCTCCCTCACCTATATTTGGGTTTTGATAAGCCCAAACTTGGTTCTTCTCAGCCTCAGCCCCTGCCCTCCCCTGCTTCATATCGATTAATAATAACAACAACTTCTCCGTGGGTTACCACCCACAGATATCCACCCCCAAAAAGCCCCGGAGGAAAGAACATGAGGTAAGTTGTTGTGTTTTTTCTATTTATAAACAGAAAAAGATGATTCCCAGCCATAAAAGAGACTGAGATGTTTATCTGCTATGGCAGAAATGTCGAGTCGACTTTTTGAAATTCCAAATGTGAAGTTTCCTCTGCTCGAGTCGATGCTGTGTTGTGTTCTCTCACAACCTACACCACCACCTCCTCATGATCTTCACCACATACCTCCCTCATTCCTTGCCTTGCCCAGCTCAGGCTCAGCTGGGACAACAGGGACAACCCCCTGTCACAGGTGCTTGTGGAGCTTTTCTCTGGCCAGTGATCCTGTTGGAATTCAGGGAAGAATCCCACTGCAGCTCCATGGATCTCATTTGCCCAACTCATCTGGCAAAGCTTTTGGGGAGTCTCTGCTCCATCAGTCACTTCTCCACCCCCCTGCCTGAGATTTTCTGTCTGTAAAACGGTAAAAATTAAGAAGATTTTTTCTTCCAACAGGATTTGAGCTGTGGGGTGAAAACACCTGGACTTAGGCCCAGAGATTTTATCATTAGCAGGTGCTTCTGCTCAGAGCTGGGTTAAACCCTGCCCAAGGTGTTCACGGAGCAGCTCAGAAGTGCAGAGCACATCTTGGTGGCTTTCCTTGGTCCCTGCCACTCTTTTCCCTCGGGCTTCTGGCCTAAGAAACTTGAGGCAAAGTCCTGAACATCTCCTCTAAAATAATGCTCCACTTCCAAGGGATGCTGACGCCCTGCCGGGGGGTCATGCCATGGCCCTTTCTCCCAGAGCCACCGGGGCGGGACATGGTGGTGACACAGCCCTGGGCAGAGACCAGATGTGAAACCAGACTTCCTTCCAGTCTGGCTTTTACCCACAGGCCAACCTCCTCTAGCAAACAGCTAAAACCCAACCAAACCAACCAAAAGCAGCTGTATCAAGACACATTCTGAAACCGCCTCGTTACATTTAGCAGTGGCCACGGAGAAAGGGGATATTTTTTGCATTTGAGTGGGTGCCTCAAACTTTCAATTATTTGCTGTGTTTTTATTTCATTCATTCAAAACACTCTTTGAAGCTGCGTTTTCCCATCCTGCGTGTTTTGAGAAGATGAGCAGGGGAAATTAGGTAGAGATTTTCCCTGCTCAACAGGAGCAGGAGTGAACAAGTGATTTGGGGTCTAGAAAATATCTTTACTCAGAGAAATTTGAGCAATTTGGTTTAATTGTTTATTTATTCCAGCTGGGGAAAGAAGGAAATCTAAAACTGGGTCCATGTGAATTTAGATTAAGACAAAGAAAGTTTTGACCAGTGAAAACGAGAGTTAATGACAGCTGAGGGAAAAGAATCCACAAGATTTTCCTATTTTCTCTCTGGCTCTGTCAATCCAACAGAAAAGAGAAGCACATCCATGAGACTGGAATTAGTTAAACGTTGTCGTGACTCCTTGGAAGAAATGGCAGGTCCATCCTGACTGGAAGTCTTCGAGCTGAAAGCTGGCTGGCTTCTAAAATGAAATCTTCCAGTCTAGTTGAGTTTCCTGGGTCAGTTGTGCTCAATAAGGCAATTTCTGAGGAATTCAGTGTAATGGATTAGTGCTGATGTATCCTGGATGACAGAATTGGCTCAGCAGATGAGACACAGCCTTTGGAAGCGTATCCAAGAAAAATACCCACATGTGCTTGTCTATCACTAAAGATGAGTTCTACTTCAAGACAAATTTTCTACAGATTTTCTCTAGTACTTCCCACCCTTCTTCTCATTCATGTTTTAATTTTTCTACGTTTAGATTGTCACAAATTCAACGCTGAAGTTTTCTTTCACGTGCACCACACTCACATGAGTGTGATACCCTGAGTTACCAAGTGCTTGATTGTTCCTGTGACCCAGCCCACTGGGGCAGTTGAATGCCAATCAATCAGGGCTCTCCCTTGGGTGGAATTCCCCACCCAGGACAGTGACGATGAGGGTGGGTCGATGGGCGGCACAGAAGCCTAAGCCACGTCCCCCTGGGCAGTATCCGGGTTCAAACCACCTCCCCCTGGTCGGGAACATTCTCTGTTCCTCGGTTGTTCACTGGTTCTTTGTTGTATCTCCCGCCTCTCATTTCCCCCATTGGTTCTTGTTGAATTGTATCCTCCCCCTGGCGTGTAACTCATTGGTTGTTTTCCCCTTTCCCCACGGTTTTCAAACCCCATAAAACTGAGGGAAAAGCCTCTTGGCGGGATCCGAGATTAAGATCAGTGCCATGTTCTGGTTGCTGAACTTCTGACAATAAACCTGTTGGAAGCCAGAGCAGAGGCCCCTCTCTTTTCCTTTGCCTCCGGATTAATGCGAGCCCAGACCATCGGCCCTGAGGTTCTTCCTCTGTGAAGGATCCAGCACGTGTGCCCAGCCAGCGCCTTTCTGCTGCCAAAGCCGGTCCAGAAAGACATCACATAAGTAATGCTTCATTTTCTTCTGACTGAGGACATTTCAGAGCTCCTGGAAACAAGCCAGGGACAGTGTTACTTGATGATTTCCCTGACCTAGAAATAATCCAAGTTTTAATCTCTCCTGGAAGAAGCCGCTGTTAATTGATAGGAGAGAACAACACCAGAGTCTCAGTGTTTCCTAAATCTCTTTAAACCCTGAAACATACAAGATGTAGGCTTGGCTGTGCCATGCCTGCACTGATTTCCCACCATGACAAAGAATCCATGATTTTTTTGTCTTCCAGACATGGACTGAAACCACTCTGAGAAGACCAAAGCAAGGGTCAAAACCAAGCCCAAATCTCAGGAGCAGAGGAGGCCACATAAATCAATCAATTTTCACTTAAAACCAACTGGGGAGCACAGAAATGTCTCTCTGCAGCAAAGATTTCCATCACCAACCATTATATTCCCAGTAGGCAGGAGTGGACAAGTCACAATTCAAAGCTTTGTGCTTCTTCTTTTTCAGACTCCATGAAATTTTCGTAATGAAACCCCAAAAAACAAGGTGAAGTGCATGGTTTGGTCTGGAAACCATGAGCAATTCTGTGGTTTTGCTTAGGATTGTACTGCATCTAGTCCAAACTGGGGAGTTTCTCTTCGCTGAATATGACCTAAAGAGATTGAATTCATTCACAGCTGAAACTGAGAGCGAAATTTAGGGGGCATGAACCCACGCAGACTAAAAGAAGGAAAAAGGGTTTGCATGAAACCGCAGGTCAGGTTTGTTCACTGAGTTCAGCATCACCTTGAGTTGCTCTGGGAGGTGTTTGTTGCTGATTCACCAAACCACAGCTCCTGGACCCCACAGGGCTTGAGCTCCTCAGGAATTGTCAGCCAGCTCTGGGAACACACACAGGTCCCCAAGTGCTGCTGATCTCAGGGTGGCACCTCTGAAGGCGTGGCTGAGTTTCCCCTTGCAGCATTCCTTCCTCTGGGAGAAGAGAAGGCTCTGGGGAGATCTTAGAGCACCTTCCAGTGCCTGAGGGGACTCATGAGAACATTGGAGCAGGACTTTCATGAGGATAGGTCGTGATGAGACAAGAGGGAATGGCCTTAAGCTAAAGGAGGGCAGGGGTAGATGGGACATTAGGAATAAATCCTTCCCTGGGAGGGTGGGGAACCCAGAGAAGCTGTGGCTGCCCCTGGACCCCTGGAAGTGTCCAAGGCCAGGCTGGATGGGGCTTGGAGCCACCTGGGACAGTGGGAGGTGTCCCTGCCCATGGCAGGGCCATGCCCATGGGACTGGGTGATCTTTAAGATCCCTTCCAACCCAAACCATTCTGTGATCTATGTAGGCTGGCAGGCCTCCGGAAAATCTAGGGAAAAAGTTTGGAAAAGTAGAATTGCCAGAGAAACACTTGCTGTTTGTTACAGTGGCTCATGTTGATGGGTTCTCTTGAGTGTCCTTCGGGCATCTCAGTGCCCAACTCTTCTGCACAGGGGAAAATCCTACTTTTCCACCAGCAAAACCTGCTGTGTGTGGTGTGCCCAAAAAGCCCCGAGACATTTGCATGAAGGCATCAAAGCAAGGAATAAGAGAGGAGCAGAACTCAAGAATGGGCAAGATTAAATTTTTAAGCCTGCATGAATTAAGAGTGACATTGCAAAGATTCTGGGGTTGCATTAATTCAAGAGAAGCTGGAGTAGGAATGACATGAATATCAATGGGAATGCACAGAGCTTTTGTACGCCCTGATTGGAATCAAAGAAAGAAATGCCAAACTTAATTCCACGGAGGGCAAACCACCCAGGATCCAGAGTGGAGGTGTCCTTCTTGTGGGTAAGAAATGCAGCTCTGAAAAGGCTTTGGATAATTTCAGAGTAACTGTTCCAGAGACAATGCTGGCAGATGCAGGATTTTACCTGGCAATTATCTCTGTAGGAACAAACAAAGACTGTCACTCAAGGCTGAATATTTTGATTTTCCTTTCCCATTCTCCTGTAATTTATACATTTTGTGGCTTACAGAAATAAACAGGCAGTGGTGATGCCCTGGCTGCTGTGTGACACAGGGATGCCTCGATTCCCTTATCCCACTGTCACTGCTCCTCCCTGGCTGTACCTGACAGTGATGGCTCCCAATCCCTGGATCATCCCTGTTCCATGATGGCCTTCCATAATTTCACTCCCAGGCAGGGTCCATTATGCTTATTTGATGACTGCCACCCTCAGAAGGGTGATGTCAAAATCTGGGGGTGATTTTTCACAAGAACCATAATAATTAACCTCCCATCCTCCACCTACTAATGAGGCTCCTGCTCTCAAATGAGCTCCTGCTCCCAAACGCCCTCAATCATTTTCCCTGCCTGTAGCTATCTCACAGCTACCTGGACAAGAAACTTGTCTGGGCTGTTTCTATAATCAGCCCTGGTATGGGCTGGGGACACAAACATTCCCAGACTGATCCCTCAGATACACCAGGATGAACCACTTACCGAGAAAGCACCTCAGAGCCACCTTCAGAATTGGCCTGGGGAGCCCAGAATTACTTAATCCTACATATTTGTGAGAATCTTGCCCCTTGTCAATGAGCAGAGCCTGGGAGAAGCCCAGCAAGTGTGAAAAAGCACTGCACACAAACGCTCACGCAGAGCTGTGCATTGGCACACCCCAATTAGCAGGATCATCAGCTGGGGAGGGTTGGGATCTCCACAGCTCTCTTTGGAGATGTTGGTCAGCCAAGTGCTGCACTACTCCCAGGAGGGAACTTCCAGCTTTTCTTTTGGTTTTTTTTTCTGGAGATTTTTGTCGTTAACTGTGGGGACAGGAGAGCAAGAAAGCAGCTACAGCTTGGAGGTGTCCCAGGCCTCAGCTCGTAACCAAAAGCCCCCAGCAGCTTCAAGCTGAACTTGTTCCAGTCACCGTGAATAAAAAGCTCCAGCTGACTTCCATGCTTTAAGGCATTTTGGAACATCATTCTTAAGGCTTTTACCAGTTTCACACCTGGAGAGAAAGCTCCTGTCACCCTGAGGAGACAGGTTATATTGCCTTCTTTGAACACTGATTTTTGGGGGGGATTTTGACAGCGCTCTGTCCTTTGCTGCAGCTTTTCTGTGTGTGCTCATGCTCCTGAGTCATTTGCATCAACTTTGCAGAGTCCTGGGGACTGCTTCAGGGAGTCTTTAGGGGAACAAACCTAAAAAGGGTCCCCAGGCTGGAGGGCACAACTCTGTTTAACCCCTGAGGTTAAACAGAGGCACTTTCACCTTCTGATGCCTCGTTTCTTTCATTAACAGGGAGGTAGGAGAAGAACACCAACATTGACCCGCCTCAGCAGCTGCTGTGAGGATAAATCCATCCCAGACTGAGTGACAGAAGGTAGCCCTGGCCCCTAAGGCACTCTACACTGGGAATTTTGCAAGATCTTTCCTTATTTGCCCTATAGGGATGGAAAAAATAAACGACTTCACAGTTTCTTGCCTGAGAAGAAGAGTGATGGAGCTTTCTTATTTTGAGAAAGGTGAACTAACAAAGCCTTTCGAGCTGCCAGAATTATAAATAGACTTTCACCCCACATTCCTGCACTTCCCTGGATGCACAGACTGCATCTCAAGCTAGTGAAACTTTGATTTTTCAGTGGTTCTCGTATGATTGCCCAGTAGGGTTCAGTGCATGGATGCCACACTGAGCAGAGCCTGTTTATGAGCCACAGGGAGATTTAGGAGCTGTCAAGTGCTGAATGCCAACTTTTGTGGGGTTTTCATTTCTAATCTAGGTACCTTATGGTGCCAGGTGAATTCAGTTGTAACTGCTCTCTCAGTGAAGTCTAACCAGAGGTGATGTCCCGAGGAAGGTTTGGTTATTTTCAATCTGACCTCAGATCTCTCATCTCTCTTTTATCAAAAGCTGTCAACACTTACGCACAGGGAGCACAAATAACAGCTTCTCCCCTAAATCAGACTGACCAATCTTTAGTTCACAATTCCACTTCTTTCCATGGCCGTTATTGACATTTCACACTCACACAGGGGAAAATCCTGATTATTACAGCTGAGCCATTCCAGAGCCATGCCTGTCCCAGCCCAGACCCTCAGATCTGTGTCTCAAAGACACCCAAGCTGCCCTTCCCAGTGTCATCATTTCCAAAACCACTGCTCATCCCCACCCCTGGGTGCCCACAAGCCTCACACTTAGGGGGGTGACAGGGCCAGATGCTGCTCCAGGCCAATCCTGCCCCACGGCTCAGCCCCCACCTGATGCTTTTTTCCCATCCCAGCAGCATTCTCATTTTCCAGGGGTTTGGGATAAAGCTCTGTGCCCTTTCCCAAACAGAACATCAAACTATCTGACCTATAGGGCCCTTTCTGACTTAAATTCTGTTATTTTCCTGCAGATGTTATGGGGAAGATCCTTTTCT
Source organism: Corvus cornix cornix (assembly GCF_000738735.6). Taxonomy (NCBI): domain Eukaryota; kingdom Metazoa; phylum Chordata; class Aves; order Passeriformes; family Corvidae; genus Corvus; species Corvus cornix. Next base: position 8,542,865 of record NC_046346.1, read on the forward strand.
GTGATGCTGTTGTGGTGCTGCTGCCTCTCTGTGCCAGCCCTGGTGTGTGTGACACTGTGCCAGTGTCAGTGCCCCTCACACCACAAGGTCCTGGCGTGGTCTCTGCCAACCTCACCCAATGTCCTGCACGATGAAATGGAGCCTTTCTCTTCATTTCCGTGGGTTTGAGTGGTTATTTCTTCCTGCTACCCAAATCCATACATTAGGGTTATTTTAGGATTATTTTACTATTATTATTATTATTATTATTATTATTATTATTATTATAATATTAGGAATCCATCCATTCCTCCTTCTGACCCAAATCCACCTCATGGTTTTTCTCAGGCCAACATTTTCAGGTGTATCCAGAGATTTTAGGAGCCACACTCACACCAGCAAGTGTAAATGTTCTTTTTTTCTCTCTTAATGAACTTGAAATTGACACAATCTTCTTCTTCTTCTTTTTTTTTTTTTATTATTAATTAGATCCCACAGTATGCATGAGAATATATTTCTGAGTGGCTCAATTTTTTATTATGCTGCTGGAATCACACAGAAATAGCCTGCTTTTCAAGAAATTATGAGATCCTTGTGGGAAATGAATGTCTTGCTGGTGTTCCATAACAGAATAACTGGAGTTTCAATGATTTGAAATCTCTAGGGGTGCCTGAAAATCTCATTCTGAATAACTCCGAGTATATATATATTTTTTTAATTTAAACAATATTAATTTTTCCATTTCTTCCAGCTTTGCAATTCATGCATTATTTTCTTCTGGTCATTAACCCGAACACAGAGGGGTTTAATACCCAGAAATGGATTTTCCACTTGGATTGACCTCCCAAATGCTGCTGAAAGGCACCACAGGTTTTCTAGCTCCCCAGTTTGAGGAATGTCACATGGGAACAACTCTGGGTGTGTTTGGGCTGACAATAATTCCACTGAGTAAATGCTGTCTCTGACAAATTTGTGGAAGTTATTGCACTTTTATAACTGTTCCATTGTATTGTTTTATTGTTGCATTTTATTATCTCTCCTAACGCCTCTGCTTTCTACCTGCACTCCAAAGGAGATGGATGATGCACATCCACTACAGTGTCAAGAGGTGGTTTTTTCCCCCATACCCAATTTTCAGCTAATTTAATACACCTGATTTTCCATCTTCTCACAAGACCGAGTGATGTAATTCTTTTGAGCAAGGGAGGCAGCAGCACAGCACGAATAAACCCTCTGCAGCTTCCCAAGGAGATGATACTGCACAGTGGCAGCTTTAACCTTTCCTTTTCCCCCCTCATTTTCCTCCTGTCTGATGTCTATTTTTATCCAGTGATCTTATTTGAGAAACAAAATGAGGAAAGAACATTGCTATTCTTGGGAATCCTCCAAGAGGCTGGGATGAGAGATGGGAGATAGGCAGCATGTCCCTGCAAAGAGTGTTTTGTGGTGGCCGCCAAAGGTGTCCTTGCAGCACGGTTGGGAATGAGATATCGGAGTGTCATTTCCTTCAATCAGTGATCAGCTTTGCTCAGGACCACGTGAACGGGCAGAGATTCTAATCAAAGAAGTTAAAAACTAGACCCAAACAACTTTTTCAGCCTTGGCAAGGGCTGAGGTGTGGATGTGAGCACAACCCCGCAGTGCGGCGCGGGAGTGATTCATGGGAGGAAACGCAGAGCCTCCGACGATGAGGTGATTCATCCTCTGGGCGCTCAGGGTGTTTTGCAGCAACCTCAGTTTACTGATTTTGCATTTCCATATCAAATGATCTCCACATGTGCTCCCATGTTCATGTGTGTGCAGTCAGCTGCAGCTCACAGCAGGCTGGAGAACCCTGCATCCACTGGGGTCTCTCACTGAAGATAAAGGATCTTGGAAATCATCTCATTCCAGGCTGGGTGGAGCTCGGAGCAACCTGGGATGGTGGAAGGTGTCCCTGCCCATGGGATGGGATGATCTCTAAGGTCCCTTCCACCCCAAACCCCTCTGTGATTCCCCGATTCCACAAGAAGCCCAAAAGCATCCTTGCTATCAATGGCCCTCAGGATGATGGCAGGAATCATTTGATTGAGCTTCAGGGCTGGGACCAAATGAGACTCCCCAAGCCAGGCCAGATGTGAAGGAACAGATCAACCTGCTCATGCCTTTGCCCAGGTTGACAGTGATATTTATGGAGAAGCTCCATGGTGTTTTCCAGCTCTGCCAGCCATCAGGGAGGTGGCAGCCACAGCTGGGATGATGTTGCTCACCCCGTGGTGTTTAGAGCTGTGTAGGGGCCAAAATGACCTCGTGAGCTCCCAACTGTTTATTTCCTTTTCCTTCTCTGTGCCACGCCTTGTGTTTTCTCTCCCCAGCCAGACGACAGCTGCCAGGACCAGGCAGCCCAGGGCCATGAAACAGACATTACGGTTCATTTTCTCTCGTAGATCTTGGATGAGGTTCTGGGAGTGAACCACATGGACATAAACACGAGTGACGGCTTTGACAAGAAACGGGCACAGTTCATATAAACCCAGAAACTTCTAAAGGCACCTACACCCTTCACCCCCCTGGATTTCAGTGGCAGCTGGGTTCCTACACATCTCTCAAAAACTGGGCATTAATGTCTTTGGTAAAGGTTTCAGTTATCACAGCTTCGGCCAAGGGTGAATTTCCAGCGAGCACATGGATGGTGCTCATCTCTCATGAGTTCATTTCCTCTCGGCCCAGGAGTAGAAGAGTAAGTACTAACAATGGGCTGGGATATTTTGTATTTTTTTCTGACAAAGGCAGCCGCTTGCAATATCTACCAAGAAATAATTAGAGCTGCTGGTTTTGTGGTTCGCTTGTTTTCTGCCTCCCTGCCCTTTTATGCAAAGCTCTTTGCTGCAGAGGACACAGCTCGTGCTGATGCAAATTTGGGGCAAGCACCTATTTAACCTCTTGAACCAGAGCTGGGGAACATTGATGCAACCTTTGGCAGAAGACATGAAACAGTGAACTGTGCTCTGGGAATCAGCTCCATCAGGCAGGTGAGAGTGTGAGAGGGTTTGCAGGGTGGTGTTTTCAGGGATTAGTAACAGAGCATTGCACTAAAGTTATGTTTTGAAAGCACATCAGCAGCACCAAGCCAGAATATACAGCCAGAGCACCCCAAAACACCTATTTCATGGGGGGTGCCCCATCCCTGGAATGTCCAAGGCCAGGCTTGGAGCACCCTGAGATAGTGGGAGGTGTCCCTGCCCATGGCAGGGGGTGGGATGGGATGATCTTTAAGGTCCCTTCCAACACAAACCATTCTGGGATTCTGTGATTATGGGACCTTCCCAGCAGATTCCAGCATTTCCAGCTCACCCTGTGGGTTTGCAGTGTGTGGGCTGACCAGATTTATCTCAGAAAGCACCAGGCCCGGTTTGATCCGGACTGCCCTTCTTTGCACACATTTCTCCCATGTTTCCTCACTGACATTCAGTGATCTCTTTTCCTTTTGCAGCCATCAGCACCACCTGGTTGTTCTTGGTAAGTTTAGCACAGGTGTTTTTCTGTTTGAAGAGCTGACCTGCACGCCAGGTGTGAGTGCCAAAGCCTGAGAGCTCGCTGAGAGCTGGGCCCTCCTCATGACACCACAGCAGGTGACATCCTACAAACTACACCACCATCACTCTCTGGAATAACCTCCACCCCAGTGAGGGACGTACCTGCTCAGTCATGAGCAGGAGCTGCTGAACTGCCTGTTCTAGAGTCACTGCAAGACCTTGGGAATTTGGATTTTCCTGCATTTCAGAGATGTCACATTGTTGAGGAGGGCTGGGGAGAAATTACTTTGGTAGGGGATCTCCATGTGCTGCTTCCCAAAGGGTGGATTTGCTGCTCTGAACTTGCTGCCTTAAGGGGACAAATGGCCTTTCACAGGCAAGACTTTGTAAATCTGTCCTTTATAATCAAGATTAATTTGCAGAATGAGAACCTCTGCTGCTCGTGGCTGTCCAGAAGCTCTGCATCCACCAAGAAGGACCCAGCAGGTGAGGATCCACCTCATCCAACCTGCCAGGCCTAACCAAGGGAGAGCATTTTCTCATCCCTTTGTCTCTGGTTCAAACAGGTTGTGCCTGTTCCCATGGTGATAAGGGATGCTCTGAAAAACACTGCTTTGCAAATCTCTAGAAGCCTTTGTAGTGCTGTGCTCCAGTGATTTTATTAAAGATAGTGGTAATGATAGGAAAATGCCACAGCTCTGCAATGTCAGGGGTGTAAAGAACAATTGGACTAAAATTGAAAAGTTCCACCTTTTAACGGGGAGGCCACGAGCCCAAACCAGAGGGAACTGGAGAATTGCACTCAATAAGTGCCTGGTTTTTCTGTTCTGATGTTCTTCCCAAGGAATTTCTTGCTGCACTCTACTGAAGGCAAGGTGCTGAGCTGACTGGATCATTGGTAGGATCCCCTTTGCCCTCCCTGATGTCCTCCTTGTCTTATCAGACTGGGAATAACTGACACAAATAACCCAGGAGCTTGTTCCTGGTAAATAAATTAACTGGCTTGCCTGGATGTGATTCAAAAGGGAACACACATCCAGCTGGGAACATTTTCAGAGACACTGAGGTGTCTTTTGACTTGGACTGGCCAGAAAGCCAGGAGTCATCCCACAGAAAATATGCAGGGTTAGGAATGAGTGGTCCTTTAACACTGGAATAGAGTAGGAATGTTTCCAGATAAACAAATCTCACCTGAGCTCTGTGCAAAGCCAGGGTGACAGTCCCAGGCCAGGCCAGGATAGAAGTGAGCAGGAATTCCCTGACTGCAGATAAACCTGGGATTACAGACACCCTCTGTGGGCACATCCCAACCTCTGCTTTCAGCTACTTTGGTGTCACCGCTTTCTTTGTGCCTGGAACTTTGCACCCTGCATCGGAAATGTATTTCTGACACATTTCTATGAAATTCTTCAATGAAAATCTCACCCAAATATCTCCAGAACTCCACAGAGAAAAGTAATCATAGACTGTCTGGAGTTGGAAGGGATCCATAAGGATCGAGTTCAACTCCCTGCTCCTCCCAGGAGTGCCCAGCGTGAAAACATACAACCAAGAGGATCCTCCAGATGCTCCTTGACCCTTGGAGAGGGTTAGTGCTGTGGGGAGCCTATTCCAGTGATCAACCACCCTCTCAGGGAAGCCTTTCCCTAATGTCCAGTCTGAACTTCCGCTGGTGCAGCTCCATTCCCTTTCCTCCTGTCCTGGTCACCAGAGAGGGGATCAGCAGCTCCTGCCCTGCTGCCTGCAGTGAGGAAGGTGTGGATGGCCATGAGGTCCCCTCCTCAACCTTCTCTTCTCCAGCCTGAACAAACCAAGTGACCTCAGGTGCTCCTCACAAGTCCTGCCTTGGTGCCTTTTTCACCTCCCCTGGACGCACCCTCAGAGTCTGATGTCCTTCTCCTGCTGAGGTGCCCAAAACTGCTCCCAGGGCTCGAGGTGGGGCTGCACCAGTGCAGGGCAGAGCAGAACCATCTCCTCCCTCCCTCCCTCACCTGCCTGGGGACGCCGTGCTTGGGGCACCGCAGGGCACACCAAAGGTCACCTGTGGGCACAGAGCTCTGCAGGTCGCTCCCTGTCGGGAGGCAGGAGAGGTTCCAGTGCACAGCAGGAAGGCAGAGCTCGGGGAGACTCCCTGAGCCCGAGTGTAGCTGCACTGAGTATAAAATGAAAGAGAATTTGCATATCTGCCCATTTCACAGAGAGCCGGCGGCGGGGCGGGGGCCTGGGGCGGGGGATCGCGGTGTCTGTTCACCTTCTGACATCGGAAAGCTCGGCTGCAGCGCACGGACCTCGGCGGAGAAATCCCTGAGCAAGAACATGAAGCTCCTTCCCCTGCTCACAGCTGCGTCCTGCCTCACGCCCCCGGGGCCCTCTTTCTTCGTAGAGCAAGTGATGAAGTTTTTTTTCCAGATCACATGAGCCAGGATGAAGGGGGAAAATCCTGCCAGGAGCAGAGATGGGCTGCAACTTGAACCCAATCGAGGGGAGACCCAGAGCAGTGCCTCGAGAGCTATATAAGAATGTGCCAGGCACAGGAGCAAACACTTTCTCAGGTGAAGGACTCGCATGAATCAGCCATGAATGTGAATGAAGACACAGTTCCCAGGAGGCTTGGGGCCACTAACAAAGTCTGTTTATATTTCATCATCGCCACGCTGGGTGTGTTGCTTGTCTTTGCCTTGGCCACCATCATGGTCCTGGTCGTCCAGAGGACGGTAAGAGATTGATTCATTGACTTTCTATTTTCTTTTCTTTTTTCTTTTCTTTTCTTTTCTTTTCTTTTTCCTCTCCTCTCCTCTCCTCTCCTCTCCTCTCCTCTCCTCTCCTCTCCTCTCCTTTCTTTTTTCCTATTTCCTTTCCTTTTTCCTTTCCTTTTCCGTCCTGAAGAACAGTTCCTACCTCTGTTATAAATGCACACACATAAATTTGGGCAAAAGATGAAACACATGGTAAAGAACTTAAGAAAAAGAAGACCTTTCTCCACAGACAGCATTTATTCTTTGCACACAATTCCTACTCTGTAAATGGAAAGAGAAAGCTCCTGATCCAAGGTGCCAAGCAGCCTCTGTCCTGCCTAGTTTGATGTGTGTCTCCTGTTGCTTTTTTGAGACAGCCACAGTTTGAGATGGTTTGGTCTGCTCTGCTCCTCTGAAATAGTAATGGGCTCCAGCAGGAGACATGCCACAGCTCTGTGTGACACCCTGTGGTGCTGCTGCTGCTGTGGTGAGGCAGAGCTGTCCTGAAGCGCCCAGAGCAGTGCTGGGGGCCAAGGAACTCCCTCCTGTCCCCTGTCCCCTCAGTCCTGCCTTGGGTGTGATCTTTAATGCACAACCAGAGCTGTAGAAAGGATGTGAGCGACACAAAGTCACACAAAAACAACTTTTCCCTCTGCTTACAGGCATTTTTAAGTTCTTAAAATAAAAGATTGCTCTTGGATGGAGCTGGGGTTGATGGGGAACCAGTGACAGCCAGAGCAGAGATACAGATGGCTGTGAGGATAAAAAGTGAATTTCTGACCTTGTAAGGGCATTGCCATTAACTTTACCAAGGTACAATGCCAGAGTAGAAGTCCCATAGGCTGTGGAATCTTATTGCAAAAACCAAAGTGCCAAGGTACCTTAATTCATAGAGGGAAAGCTCCAGCACGGGGCTGCTGGGGGAACTGCTATGGAAAAAAAAACATGATCCTTTGACTCAATATTTTCTCCTGCTAAATTTACCCTGTGCAATTTGTGTGCCCACGTACAAACATTAGCCAGAAATTAAACCAGGAAGGCTTGACTGATCCTCCTTCAAGAGAGGAATCATTTACCTGTAATCAGTGTTCTCCCAGAAGAGAAGCACTTCGAGGACACTTGCCATGAGACATGGGGTTTATAAGTGAGAAATAGTGGGATATCAAGGGAGATCTTTAAAAGAACAGTCTGGGTAATTACAGACTTGCCACAGCTTTGCTGTATAATGAGGCTTTCATTTGTAGTTATCATGGAAGTGAGCATTAAATCACCTCTCCATCAGGATAAAGCAGTTATAGGAGTTGCCAGAGGAACAAGATTACTGAAAGAGGCAAGGTTTTGACTTAAAAGAGTAACGACACCATTGCAGCTGCTTTGAAAATGAACTTGGCTGAAGGAGGGAGTAAGAAGCTGAGGGGTGTTAGGAACAAATAAAACCAAGCAGCAATTTTATGCTCTGAGGAGAATTTGGCAGTAAAAACATAAATCATGGTTTGCTCTCAGGGAGTTCAGAAGGTCCTGAATTCCCAGAGCAGAAAAGAAGTGTTGGTTCTGTGGGACAGGTTCTGTGGGGAGCTCCAGGCCTGCTCCCAAAACACCTCAGCTCTTGGCTGCACTGTCCGAGCAAGGCTGGGCACAGAACCTTTTGGGAATCACGGCTGTGGCTGGGCTGAGCATCTCCAGCCTTGACTGCAGCAGCTGCCAGGACCTGAGGGGCTGGGGAATCCTTGGAGCCCTGTGGACCCTGAGTTGCTGTAGGGATCAGAGCCTCACCAGCTGACTTCATTATTTTCTTTATACCTGTGACAAAAGGAGCAACATTTTGTGTGATCATCCCCTTGGGACAATCAGGTTTCCCCTCCAGATGTTATCAGCTGGATTGTGTGAGTGGTCCCTGAGTTCAGGGGCCACTCCGCACCCTCCTTCTGCTGAGCTGAGAGAGAAGCTTTTATTTCCCTCTGCCCAAGGGGTGTTTGAGGGTCACAGGGACAATGCAGGGGTTGGACCCTTGGGTGCCACAGCATTCAGAGGAGGCTTGTGGTGGCAGGATCGCACTGTCCCTGCCCCCATCACAGGCACAGGATGCTTGTCTGCCTTTTGACCAATTCATAATTGCCTAATTTAAGACGAAGGAAGACAGACTGGAAAAGAAAAATCAAAATCTGCAGAAACCAGGCACTTGCAACACCCACAACCTGGGTGCTCCAAAGGAGGGAAACACGACATGAAAGGCTAAATGAAAAAGGCAACTATGATTCAAAGCTGCTTCTCTGAATCCTACAGTACCTCTAATAGACATTATCACACCTCCCCACTTTCCAGCACCCCAAGAAATTTCCTTTACGCCTTGTTTTCAAGAAGGGTAGCACAGCACATCAGTGCCACATCTGGCAAGGGTCATTTTTGGAGCTAAACTCTGGTTTTTTGGAACTCTTTGCAGTGCTGAAGTCAGTTCATTTCTTCAGCTCTCATCTGCAGAACCACCTGGCTTCAGGCCATTGCCAGTCTTTTACAAGTGACTTTGTTTTCCTCTGGAATGAGATTAGTCCCTGTAAGGTTGTCTGGAGCCATCATTTTTCTTCTTAACACTAAGTGTGTTAAACCCTCTGCCCTTCTGCCTGCTGCATCCTCTGCTGCTGGATACATGTACAAATACACATCTCTACAGATATTTAGGTGTATAGAGAGAGAGAGCCGTGAAACCAGTGACAAGGAATGGGACAGGAAGGGCTGGAAAATGTCATTTTAAGGCACACAGACCTTCACAAGTCTGGTGCTGTACAGGAAGGTTCATCAGACACCTGAGCCTCCCGTTAACAAATTCTGTGTGAATGTCCAGAATCCCTGATCTGGGTTAGTCCATCACTGCTCTGGATTTTGTAGCCTTCACATATTGAACCTCTAAATTGTATGGGAAAACCTTTTTATCACCAATGTGGCAAATACTAAAGGTCAGAGCAGGTTTTTCTGTTTGCTGCTCTGCTCTTCAAGGCTGTTAAAAACCTTTAGCAGTAGATTTGTGAGTCACTCCTACAGCAACCAGCACGATCCTGCATGATTTATTGGGGTTTTATGGCTCCTTAAAACTCATTGTGGCTCCAGGTGCCCCAATAGGGACCTGTTGGCCCCCTCTGGTGGCAACCTTGACAGAAAGAAAAATAAAATAAAATTAAAAAAAAAAATTAAAATACTGAAATTTCCCCTAAAAGCAGATTTCCCACTCGTTGAGCACTACAGGAAACCCACTGAGGCATTTTAGAGGAAACTGCACTGGCCCAGCTCTTGCTGTGGGTGTTCTGGGCAGTGACAGCCACCTGCTGTCTGGAGGTGCCTCTTTAATACCTTTGGTCAGCACAGGAGAAACTGATTTTCACCCAGGGCTGTGTCTCCTGTCAGGCTCGTTATCAGATGAGCTGTGGGGGCAGTGCTCTGTTTTCTGGAGTTTTCATGTCCAGCTTCAACATTTGCCCCCACCTTCCTTCCTCCCCAGCCAGAGTCAGGTCCTAAAGTAAATCCCAGGGTCATTGAGGCTGGAAAAGCCCTCCAAGGCCATCGAGACCAAGCTGTGCCTGATCCCCTCCTTGTCCCCAGCCCAGAGCCCTGAGTGCCACCTCCAGGCCTTCCTTGGGCACCTCCAGGGATGGGCACTCCAAACCTCCCTGGGCAGCCCCTGCCAAGGCCTGAGCACCCTTTCCATGGGGAAATTCCTGCTGACATCAGGATGGTTTGAGGCTGAGCAGGAGCACGGGAGAGCCTTGAGGTTCCTTTTTAAATTGAATAATTTCCTTTGAGAGGACCAAAGAGCTCTTCCCCACGGAGCTGCCACGTGGATGCACTCTTGAGCCCAGGCCCGTTATGGGGACTGTGGTTTGGGGGGATTTTCTTGGACTTTCTAGAGATAGATGAAGACTTCACAGTATCCCAGCCTGGCTTGGGTTTGAAAGGACCTTAAAACTCATCCCATTCCCACCCCCTGCCATGGGCAGGGACACCTCCCACTGTCCCAGGCTGCTCCAAGCCCTGTCCAGCCTGGCCTTGGACACTGCCAGGGATCCAGGGGCAGCCACAGCTGCTCTGGGCACCCTGTGCCAGGGCCTGCCCACCCTCACAGTGGTCAGAGGTGTCTGGTTCAATGAATATTCACTGTTGTGACACAGGAATTTAGAATGACCCTTTATTCTGTCTCAGCTTGCGAAAATTTCTTGTAAAACAATTAAGGGAAAGAAGAAATAAATCATTTTTACTGGCACCTGATTATCATTCTCTCTAATAAAGCAAACTCAAATTATTCTGCTTGCTGAGTAAAGACTGAGCTCCTTCATCATGAGCCCCCAGATCACTCCAGACAGGGTGAAATTCGTCGTCTTGAATTCTCTCTGAGCTGGCACTGTGGAATTTCATCTGTTTGGGTTCCTCATGTGTGCCTCCTTGCATTCCAAGTGACAGCATTACATGCAATATTCTTGCTGCTGGAAAAGAAAGAAATAACACCAGTAATATTTCAAAGGAAGTTGTAAAGGTTTGTTTCAGTACCTACTCAGTTGTCACTAAAATAAATTGCATTGGTGTGTGCTGGTTTGACTCACTGGGAGCCCTCCCAGGTGAGAACACAATGCCTTTAGTCCATTTTAATTTTGTTTTTATGCCCTGAGTGCAGAGCAGGCTCTGGGTCATCAGCAAGGCTCCCTGGCTGCCTGATTTCATGGAGTGTAATCTCACTGGGGGCAGAGCATCCTTTTACTGTCACCTAAAATATCTTGAATTCTCCACAGAGAGCAGGAATGTTTCGATATCACATCGAACAGCAACGCTTCCCCGTGCCCTGAGTGTGTGAGAGGGGCAGCCCAGGGCACGGGGCAATGCAGGGGCTGAGAGGTCCTGGCAGAGATCCCTGGCAGTGTTTTCAGCCCAAACCCTTCTCAGTTTTACATCTGGTGAGATCCATGAGAGTTCCCAAGGGAGGATGTCAAGTCAGGGACAAAAAGCTGGGAAATATCTATTTTTAAAAATGACATCTCTGGGTTCCTGTTCTGCTGCTGCCCAGCACCTTCCTGCCCAGCTCAGGAATGTCACCTGGAGAAATATTGGCTCAACAGGTGACTCTGCCTGCCTTGCACAGCTGTGGGGAGAGAAAAGGAACAACTTACAGATCTCCAAATTCCCCGAGAATCAGAGAATCATTTAAATTGGGAAAGAACCCAGAGATCCATGAGTCCAACCATTAATCTGTCACTGCCCAGTCCAGCTGGGAGCAGCTCTGCCACCTCTGCAGGACACAGCACCTGGCATCAGACCAGAGGGGAACTGCTGGGAGCAGATGCAGCTCCACACTTCACTGTTGTTCAAAACAAGGCCACATGAAGCCAAAATCGAATTAAAAACCTTCCTAAACATTTAAGACTAGAATATGAATTATGACAAACAGACCCAACACGGCTTCCCTCACTGCCCAACCACCTTCCTTCTCCCCACACCACCCATCTATCCACGTCACACACAGAAATGAGGGGTTTATGCTGTAACACCACTATGGACGAAGCTGTTCCCCAGCAAAGGAGTGCCTCATTTCTCCCAGGAGATATCAGATGTTAAAGCTGGTAGAGCTTCCCAAATTTCTCCTTCCTGGACATCCCACTGGGTCACTGAACAGGCTCCCCAGGGAAGTGCTCAGGGCACTGAGTCTGACAGGGCTCAAGGAGCAGCTGGAAGAGGTTTTTAGTCCTGTGGTTTAATTTTAGGTAAGTGAGGAGCAGGGAGAAGGACTTAATGATCCTCATGGATCCCTTCCAGTGTGCTAAGCTGGGCCTGGCCTGATTAGCCTGCACAATTAGCCTGGGTAATTTGTACCAGGTAAAAGGAGCTGGTTCAGCCCAGCCTGAGCCAAACTCACTCCCTGACACTGAAACCCCTGTGGGGTCACCCAGTGTGAGAGTGAACGGATGGGACACACAGTGAGGAACTCCGAGTGCTTTCCTCAGCTGTTGGGAGAACATTTTGCTCCTTGAGGGCATTGCTGGACATTTATGAGCTGCCAGTGCCTCAGGGTTGTGTGTTTGGGTGACAGGAAGGTGTCATCAGAGGAATCCGGCTGCACTTCACTCCCAGAGCTGGTTTTCTGGGAATTTCTCATGTCATGCTGATTGAGGACAATTTCCTGTGCCATTTCCACCCTTGGCTTTACATCTCAGCAAGAAGTAGGAGGAGAGGTGAGGCAGGACATCACTGTCCTGCTCAGACCTCAGCTCTACAACTTCAATGCTCTTTCCTGGGCACTTGGCTCTCCAGGTTGTCCAGTCCCACTCTGTCCTACTCTCTCCAAGCTTTGCAAGCCACAGACTGGGAGTTTTAGGACTTGTCCTTCTGAAACAGCCCCAACAGAACCCACACAAATTCTTACTGCACTGAGAGAATCTGGCTGTGTCAGAAATGTTCTGAAAAGGGAAACATTTCAGATCCACTTTTAAAGCAGGGTTGCATGTGGAATGGATATTCCCCGTTCCCAGAATAATCCCTCTCTTCTCTCTGTTCTCTTCCAGCCAGATGATCCTGCTGTGGAGGGCATCAAAAAACCCATCAGGACAGGTAAGACCCCTAAACAATCCATGCAATTTGTCACATCTGTAATGCAAATGTTGCCCAGGGTCACAAATAAGCCAATTGTGCACATCTTAACATTTCCCATAAAGACTCCTCTTGGTGAAGAGCCAAAGCAGTGGGGAAAAAAAATGAAAATAAGCAAAAAGCTTTCAAATTATTCAGGAGCCCATGCACGGCTGAGGAAATAACAAATATTTCTGAATGTGCCCTGGGGTGCCTGTTCAGAAGAGCTTTTTGCCAGGAGATGGGAACATCACTCTGATTTTAAGGTCTTATTTTAAGTGCCGGCTCTTGCAAATGCGTGGAAAGTCCTCGTCTTCACGAGGCAGGGGTGAAAATGGGCTCCACGTATTCCAAAACAACTCCTGGTTTGTGGGGAAAAGGGAGAAGGGAATGGATGGGTCGAGAAGGGACAAGGGGAGAACAGCAGCAAAAGGCACAGAGCAAGGAATTGAAACAGGCAGAGTGCGAGCACAGGGATCCTAAAACAGGAAAATCTAACAGAGACAATTTACCAAGATTCGGCTTTTCCTCAGCACAAATCAGGAGCGCTGTTTATGTCACTGGCAGTGCCTCACATGGCTCTCGGCACCAATATTTGATTCCTTGCAAATGCAAGTTCATACCCAGGCCCAGAGGGCAGGAGGTGCCATTGCCTCCCACCACAGACGGGGAAATGAAGCCGTGTTCATCTGGAAGTGGGGCAGAATGGGAGTGGAGGAAACTGGGATTGTTCAGCTGGAGCAGACTGAGGGCAGAGCTCCCCGGGGGCTGCAGCTCCTCCCGAGGGGCAGCTCCGATCTCTGCTCCTGGGCCAGGGACAGCACCCAGGGAGCGGCTGGAGCTGGGCCAGGGCAGGCCCAGGCTGAGAGCAGGGAAAGGTTCTTCCCCCAGAGGGTGCTGGGCACTGCCCAGGCTGCCCAGGGAATGGGCACGGCCCCGAGGCTGCCAGAGCTCCAGGAGCGTTTGGACAGCGCTGCCAGGGATGCCCAGGGTGGGGCTGTTGGGGGGTCTGTGCAGGGCTGGGGCTGCACTGGATGATCCTGGTGGTCCCTTCCTGCTCGGGATATTCTGTGATTCCAGAATTCTGAGTAACAGGAGCCCAAGGTCTGGACAGTCCCAATCCCCAAATCATCTTTTCTGCAGCTGCCTTTTTGCAGCGTTTGGGCACCATTTACTCCATTTTGGGTAACTTTTGAATCTGTGACTCTCCCATACCTGGCTTGTTCCACAGCCCACAGTTCCCAAAGCAATCCCTGCGTGTCTCTGTATCCTTCCTGAGAGCTTCACATCTTGCCTGAACACCATTTTTTATGTTTTAAAATTCCTGTAACCTGGAGGAATTTTCTTTTCCCCTTAGGCTCCCCCTAGGGCACCCTAAACACACACACTGCTTCCTTTCTATCAACCTAAGCATGCCTTTACATCTTCTTAAGCCTTTCTCAAGTCTTTCTGTGCTTTATTTCATATCTGAGGAGGCTCAGAAATGTGCAGGATCTGAAGGTGTGGAGCCTTCTGATCCACAGAGGAGGAGCCACAGAGGTTGTATCTGTAGGTCAGCGCTTTTCAAAGCAAAGCACAAGGGGTAGGGGCATTCCCAGGGCAGGGAGAGAGATGTCACTAGTCCAAAAGTCCATTTATATTTATATTATTTATATTATTTATATTATTTATATTATATATATTATTTATATTATTTATATTATATTGTTTATATTATATTATTTATATTGTTTATATTGTTTATATAATTTTCTATATATATTGTTTATATTGTTTATATTGTTTATATTTTATATATTTATAGGTATATTATTTCTATTATTTCTATTGTTTATATTTATAATTTTTGCATATTGACATGTATATTTCTATTTTTATATATTTATATGTATATTTATATTTACATTTACATGTATATTTGCAGTTATATTTATATTTGTATGAAAGAAAATCATAGATATATACACACATATATACCACATATAACTATATATAAATCTTACATTTTTCTTTATATATATATGTATATATGATTTTATTTCAGTTCAAGCAACCTGTGCCAATTGTTTTTTCCCCTCACCTGCAGCTGGCAGGTGCCAAGAAGGAGCACTGTGCTCTCTCCAGGAATGGCCAGGATGCTGTTCCATCAGCCAGAACTTTTTTGTCTTTGGGTCCATATCAACCCCAGGCATCCTCTTGCTCTGAATTTCTGAATTCTGCTGCTAAATCTGAGATGATGTCGTTAGTGAAGGACAAAAGGGGGGCTGATGGTGAGATGCCACATCAGGAAGAGCTGCTGAAAGCTGCTTTTAGTGGATTTAAATACTGTCCCAGCCCACCCCTCAGCACCCATCAGTCTGTATTGGAGGGTAACAGAGCATTCAAATATGCTCAGGGTCCTTTATTTTCGTCTTAAAATGCGTAAAGCAGTGCTAATTAATTAATTAATTTATATATCCAGTGGGTAAATTACTGAGGGCCCTTCCCAGGGAGCTCTGTCAGCTGCTGCCTGCTGGCAACCAAGCAGGGACTTGTGGCAAGTGCTGCAAGGTGCCACCCGGAGACAGGAGCAGGAGAAACATTCAGGAAGGGGACTCTGGTGGGGCTGGCATTGGTGTGGATTTAGATTTGGATCCATTCTGCCTCCCAGGCAGCCCAGATGGAAATTGGGCTTTTGTACCCATGAACCAGGGCTCCAGCATTGTCAAAACGGGCAAGGGAGCAAAAAACCAGCATTGCCCAGCTGGCAGCTGAGCCTGGCTCCAGCCCTGTGCCAGTGCCAACATCGCAGAGATGCCCCATGGGGACACAGCCCCATCCCTGGAAGTGTCCAAGGCCAGGCTGGATGGGGCTTGGAGCAACCTGGGATAGTGCAAGGTGTCCCTGCCCATGGATGAGCTTTAAGGTCCCTCCCAGTCAAAACCATTCCATGATCCTGTGACACAACAAATCTGTGCTGGGCCCAGCTGAGGTCACTTGGGCAGAGACTTCGCTGAGATGCCCATGGGCAGCAGCCCAGACCCAGCCACAACACTGAATTAATGGTGTCTTATTAAAGCAGGAAAGTGCAGTGATGTAATTGAAATCTCCAATGAGATTATGTTCTATTGTTAGCTAAACACCAGCGGGCACTAAAGCAGATTTCTGGGAGGTTTCCAGCCCTGACTCAGCTGTCAGACCCCAATGGATGGGCTGCAGGAATCCACAGGCTCAGGCTGAGAGTGATGCAATGTCAGCTCGTTAAATGTTTGCGTGAAAAATGGGATGAGTCTCCTCAAACCCTCCGGGCCACTGTCAGTGCAGTACCTGAGCAACAGGGGAAGGAATTCAATCCATCACGAGCTAAATGTTTGTGAAATGTTCTTTCCATGGAAGCGTTTCTCTGCAGAAACTCATCCCCATTTCACAAATTACAAATCAAGTGTTCGTGTGGATCTGAGGGGTATTGCTATGTTCATTTTTTAGAGGGAAAATGAACTCACAGACAAATTGATGACTGCAGACTCTGGAAAGGTGCAGCCCTCATCATCTCCTTGCTGGCCTCTCCGAGCCTCATTTCCCTGGGAACTGTGCAATCCTGGGCTTTTCTTGTTATTTGAACTGCAAAGATTCGGTATCAAAATCTCTTCTCATTTACAAAAGGAAAAAAACCTTATACAAATGAACACACACACACATTATTTATTGGTGTTTTTCTCTGGCACTGGACAGACCAGGAAAAGAAATCCAGCGTCCCACTCTCAGTTCCAATGGGAAATACATTCCCAAAAAAAATCTGATTCTGAGAAATTAATATAATACAGGTGACAGTCACAAACTTGCTACTGTAGAGGAAATCAGGCTGGAGCCAATAAGCCAAGAAGCCTTTTCAGATTTGCAGCAATATCTCAGAGGGCAGTTCAGCCTTCTGCAACTAAATCTGATCTCTTCCAGCAAGGAATTGTCCCAACATTATGAGGAGAGGCTGAGGGAGCTGGGAAAGGGGCTCAGCCTGGAGCAAAGGAGGCTCAGGGGGGACCTTGTGGCTCTGCACAAGTCCCTGACAGGAGGGGGCAGCCGGGGGGGTCGGGCTCTGCTCGCAGGGAACAGGGACAGGAGGAGAGGGAACGGCCTCAGGCTGGGCCAGGAGAGGCTCAGGGTGGACACCAGCAGGAATTTCTGCATGGAAAGGGTGATTAAACATTGGAAGGGGCTGCCTGGGGAGGTTTGGAGTCCCCATCCCTGGAAGTGCCCAAGGAAGGCCAAGGTGGCACTCAGTGCTCTGGGCTGGGGACAAGGTGGGGACCGGGCACAGCTTGGATTTGACGGCCTTGGAGGGCTTTTCCAACCTCAGTGATGCTGTGATGACGTTGCAGGCTGTCAGACCCCGATCTCACGGCAATGGGTTCCCCAGAAATGGATATTTCACTCTTTGACCATAAAGGTTTTTCCGTCTCAGCCTCAGCCCGGGGCGCTGTCTCTGTGCATAAATGCGACCCTGCCCGAGGTCTGTCTGCCCTGGGGGGCCAGGGCAGAGGAGTTGTGTTTCTCAGTTTGAAAAATTTGGGCAAGCCTGGGCTTGCAAATGCTAGAAAGTGTGCGGAGGCCTCCTCCAGGCCAGCATCCGGGGGAAATGCACCACGCACATCCACTGAGTCACAGCAGGGGCTGGAGGCTTAGGTCATTGTGGATGAGGTGATGGGTATTGCTGAGAATGCTGAATGTTGGATCTGCCCTCTCTCCAGTACTTAAAACACGATCTAGAAATAAATATATATAAAAATATGTGTATTTTTTAATATATTAAAAATTATATACACACATTTGTATATATAAATATACATAAATATATATAATATACAATAACAATAACAATATAAATATAAATACATAAAAAGAAATAGAACTAATTTAAATATAAATATAGATACAGATATAGATATAAATATGTGTCAATATACATATACATATACAGAAATAGAAATAGAACTAATTTAAATATAGATATAGATATAGATATAGATATAGATATAGATATAAATATAAATGTAAATATAAATATACCTATATAGAAATAGAAATAGAAATAATATAAAGATATAGATCTAGATCTAGATCTAGATATAAATATAAATATACCTATAAAGAAATAGAAATAGAAATGGAAATAGAAATAGAAATAATATAAAGATATAGATATAGATATAGATATAAATATAAATATGTACACACATACACACACACACATATATATATGAGTAGCTGATGCCATTATGTGCCCTATGCTACACTGACAAGCAAGCCGAGATTTGAAGAGTTTTGACCTAAAACTCCGCAGGTTTCGCAGTACTCAGGTGTGCAGTGAGGAATTCAGAAGAGGTTCTTCCTAAATTTGGTGGGGAAAAAATGGATATTGCTTTAATTTATGGCTTTGGGAGGAGGTGAAGTTGGCAGCTGAGTTCAGTTGCCTTCAGACCGGAGTAGCAGTCCTGGGCTCTTGAGCACTGAAGGCTCTCAGTGTGTGTGTGACAGGCACAGCCACCAGCAGAGCCCAGAGCTCTGCCCCTGAGCCCAGCTCTGTCACGGAGCTCAGGAGGGGATGTCACCCAGCTGCCACTTGTCACAGCATGACAAGGCTGGGCCAGTCCTTTGGCTGCTGTTTGCAGGGCACTGAACTGGCAGGAGAGAGTTAAAATTAGCTACAGGCACTTCAGGGAGTGGCTGCTGTGAAATAAAATCAGGTAAATTCTGCTAACTCTGGCTTGCTGACAGAGAGGTGTGACATCACCTTGCCTAATTCCATGAGCACTTAAATCCAGGGAGGCTACAGAGGAATCAAAAGCTCCCCAGTTTATTGCCTGCTTTTACTTCTTTATTTCATAAAATAATTCAGGGTTTTTCCCTGCTGCTGTGCCTGCCCACACTCAGCCCCCAGCCAGGGGTGATGCCATCCCCACGGCAGTGAAATGTCACCAAGGGATGGTTGGGACCAGGACAAGCCTCAGGAGACCCACTTGAGGGGCTTTCCATGTCTGGGTAGCACCACCTTCCATGCTGACAAAGCCACTTTCAGCTCGTGGTTTCAGTGCCCTTTGTTGGTGCTTCTGTCAGACCCACCTCAGAGCTGGGGAAACTGAGGCAGCTGGCACAGAGAACTTTCCCCGGCACAGTCACATCCTCCTGGACCTGTCTGGCAGCTGCCCTTGTGTCCTCGTGTCCCTGAGCCCTTGGCTTCCTCCTGGCTGGACAAGGTGCTGTTGTGTTTTGATGCTCTGAGAGAAACTCAGTGGTTTGTTTTGCACCTCAGGGGGAAATCCTGGGGGCTCAGTGAAGTTGCAGCTTCTCTGAGGTCCATTTCACAGCCTCATTTCCCAGTCCCATTTCCCAGCCCCTTTGGCTTAGTGGGGAAAAGCTCCATGAAGCTCCTGGAAAAAGTCAGGCTCTTTTCCTCGGGGCTGCACCCTCTGGATGCCCATCCTACAGTAAAAGGGGTCAAAAAGACAAAAATAAGTTATCCTGATATCTTCCCACTGAGACCCGTCCCTCATCAGCAGCTTTCCTTGAAGCAGAAGATCTGCAGTGCCTGTGCCTCACAACATGCACTGAAACCCTCCTTGGTCCTTAGCCCCAAGTGTAGCTTTGTCTTTCGTCCTGCTCGCAGTGTTTTTAAGCTCATCTAATCCCACTGATTGCAGAGGGATTACCTCTGATTTACACCGTGACTCGTGCAAAGCCAATTAGGTGATGCAAGCACATCCATCGATCAGTCCTGAAGCTCTGGTAATTTCAGCCTCTCTTGGCTTGAGCCGAAACGTTCCAGATAGAAGAATTAACTTGAGAAATAAAAGTGGAAAACAGTTACCAGCTGCCTCAGCAGAGAGAGAACCAGAGCTGTCTCTGTAAAACAATTTTTTTTCCGTAATTTGCCTTCTGAGTAATGCAGCTGATGTCACCCAGTAAATGGTTTAAACGCAGGCACATCAAACTTGCTGACACCTATAAATGTTAAGTACAGCTCTGGAAATGCAAAGTGCAGGCTGGTCAGCGAGGGGAGATCTTTAGAGATGCCATGAACACCCTGAGCCGCACAGGCCTGGCCAGGTTGGGGCAGCTCTGGGCTGGTTCTGGGCAGGCTCAGCACTTGGCTGGCTTGGCAGGGCTTGCAGGGCTGCGGCCTCCAAAGGCTGCTTGTGCAGCAGGGGATTTTCAGCCTTTGGAGAGTAAACCCCTTCAAAGCCACAGAATTTCTGTAGATAACCTCTTCTTTCCTGCAGGACACTCGGAGTGTGAGCAGGCTCAGGGTGCTGATTGTGTTACCAGACACTCGTTATCACCATAACAGCTTTAGCTGAAATAAGCCTGAAGGGTTTTTGCCCATTCTGTGCCGTATCTCCGCATCTCTGCAGTGCCTGTGCCCTCACTAGAGCACTGTATTGACATGACTAACACCAGGAAAGCAGGCTTTGGTTTTTCTTCGGGGATTTCCAGAATGGTGAAGGGACTTCGGTACATGACTTACTCATTCTTGGAGAGCAGTGAGCTCCTGCTCTCTCCAAAAGCCTTTAAACTACTGAAATCAGAGAAATATTACAATTTTTTTCAAGATATCCACAGCCTCTGTCTCCAACAGAGAGTGCAAAAGGTGCAATACACACCACAGCAACCCCCTCCAGCCAGGGGAATTTGGGTGGGGGACCAGCTTCTCCCTGATTTATCCATCCTCCTTATTAAGACCCCCTTAGAAATCAGGCCATGTAGATACAGCAATAGTCTGGAGATTTGAATCTCTTATCATGACCTCAGTTTCAGGAATCTTAGGAAACTTAAGATCCTTATCCCACTCTGCATTTAGAGTTCTTGTTAGAATCATGGAATCACAGGATATGATGAGTTGGATGGGACCCACCAGGATCATCCAGTGCAGCTCCTGGCCCTGCACAGACCCCCCAACAGCCCCACCCTGGGCATCCCTGGCAGCGCTGTCCAAACGCTCCTGGAGCTCTGGCAGCCTCGGGGCCGTGCCCATTCCCTGGGGAGCCTGGGCAGTGCCCAGCAGCCTCTGGGGGAAGAACCTTTCCCTGCTCTCAGCCTGAGCCTGCCCTGGCCCAGCTCCAGCCGCTCCCTGGGTGCTGTCCCTGGCCCAGGAGCAGAGATCGGAGCTGCCCCTCGGGAGGAGCTGCAGCCCCCGGGGAGCTCTGCCCTCAGTCTGCTCCAGCTGAACAATCCCAGTGCCCTCAGCTGCTCCTCACGGGCCCCTCCAGACCCTTCCCCATCCCCGTGTCCCTCCTCTGGGCACTCCCTCACAGCTTTAGGTCTTTCTTATATTGTGACTCTCAAAACTGCCCCCAGGACTCAAGGTGAGGCCACTCCAGCCCAGAGCAGAGTGGGACATGTGAGGATCATGACACACAACATCCGAGGTCAAGTTTTAGTAGGATTTAGTTTTATGCATTAGTTGGTCCTTCAGAGACCCCTGTAGGGTCGGGGATTCTGATATCAGTTTTATAAACTGAGGCACAGGAAAACTTCAGAGTTTTGTGTACCCTGGGAGAGGGAGTATAATTTGATAAAGTTTTACTGAAACCCCTTCCTGCTTTATTCTTGGTGTTCAGCTGTGCAAGGAAACACAGAAAAATTCCCAATTTGCCATCTGAGCTCCTGTGCACTTCCACAGCCACAGCAGGGCCAGGAGAGGTAAAGGTGAGCAAATGCAAGGAGAAATAACCCTTCACCTGTCAGTTGCAGCACTGGGATATGCACTGCTTTCCTGAATCCATATCTTGTCTGTGTGTCTGTTCCCTGTGGGCTCAGGGGGCAGCACCGACTCTGGGCTATGCAGAATAAAGGAGGAATAGTCACAGAATCAGGGAATGAATCCCAGACTGGTTTGGGTTGGAAGGGGCCTTAAAGACCATCTTGTTCCAACCCTCAGCCATGGGCAGGAACACGTTCCACTATGCCAGGTTGCTCCAAGCCCCGTCCAGCCTGGCCTTGGACACTGCCAGGGATGGATAGTCAGTGCCATTAGCTGAACATCCAGTATGGTGAGAGGAGGAAAAACTTACACAGAGGGGATGGAAGGCGGGAAAGTGGATGAAAAGGAGGTGAAATGCAAGGGGGAGAAGTGGGGAGCGCAGGGTCTGGGATGCAGGAACTGGATCAGAGGCGTGCGGTGCAGGGATGCAGGGGATGGGACACCGGGATGCGGTGCCGGGATGCGGTGCAGGAATGCCGGGGATGGATCGTGGCTCCTCGGTGCGGTGCGGCCGCCTGCAGTGCCGGGCACGGCCGTGGGATGGAGCCGTCCCCGCGGCCGTGGGATGGAGCAATTCCTGTGGCCGTGGAATGGAGCAGTCCCCGAGGCAGTGGGAGGGAACAGTCTCCGCATCCCGTGAGATGGAGCCGTCCCAGCGTCGCGTGGGATGCAGCAGTTCCCGCATCCCGTGGGAGGGAACAGATCTCTCGTCCCGTGGGATGGAGCCGTCCCCGAGACTGTGGGAGGGAACAATCCCCGCGTCACATGATGCAGCAGTTCCCGAGGGATGCAGCGGTTCCCGAGGGATGCAGCAGTTCCCGTGGGATGGAGCCGTCCCCGCGCGGCTGTGCCGGGGCAGCCCCAGCACTTCCCCGACTCGGCGCTTTGGATTTGGGGCATTCCCGGGACCTCGGCTGCCCTGGGATGTGCGGGGGGAGCGGGGGCAGGAGCAGGGCAGGCTCAGCCCCTCCAGCAGAAGCTTTGGGGTCCCTGGTGCCCAGAGCAGCTGTGGCTGCCCCTGGATCCCTGGCAGTGCCCAAGGCCAGGCTGGACATTGGGGCTTGGAGCAGCCTGGGACAGTGGGAGGTGTCCCTGCCCATGGCAGGGGTGGCACTGGATGAGCTTTAAGGTCCCTTCCAGCCCAAACCACTCTGGGATCATATGAACAACCTAAAGTCCCAGCGAAATCCACATTTAAACTGTGAGGGAACAGAGCAACATTCCAAAAGCACCCAAAGAGCCATTTTCAGAAGTAAGTTCTATTTAAATGTTTAAAAGCTTTCTGTAATTGCACCACAAAAATAACTTGGTTAAATTAATCTTACCTGCACATAATTTCTGTTTCATAGAATCAGAGAGTCCCAGAATGGTTTAGGTTGGAAGGGGCCTTAAAGCCCATCCAGTGCCACCCCTGCCATGGGCAGGGGCACCTTCCACTGTCCCAGGCTGCTCCAAACCCCATCCAACCTGGCCTTGGACACTTCCAGGGATGCAGGAGCCTCCCCACCCTCACTGTAATTCCTCCTTTTATCTATTCCAAACGCACCCTCTTTTAAATTAAAACCATCACCCCTGTTTTTAAGAAGCAGGGTAAGGAATTTAAGTTTGCTTGGCTGAGAGCTGCAATCTGCCAGAGCTTTAGGTTGTTATAGATTTACCGGTTGAGTGACACTGCTCTGAATTCCCTGGGCAGATCAGATATTCTCAGCCAAGGAGTAAGAACCAGCTGCTACATGCTGGAAGTGGGGTACCAAGTGCTGACTGCATTTTACAGTACCAAAAAAAAAAAAAGAAAAAAAAATGCTCAGGAGCAATGAGTTAATCTGTTAATCTGAGTTCATCTGTTGCTCTCTTCAGGGAACACCTTTGAAGACTATTTGAGGATCCTACAGCGTGTCCCAGACAAAGGAGCTGCTGCCTACATGAGAGGTCAGTGGGGAGTCCAGGGTGGGGGAAAGAGCTGGGAAAAGGAGATTTCAGAGCTGTCTGAAGAGCTGCTCGTGTTGTTCACACCAGGTTAAGTGGCAAATAGGTTTTCTGGCTGAATGGGCATTTCCTTGGAAAAAAATTCCTTTGCTCTCCTGGAATGCAGTTGGCAAACCCCTATCTGATCCTAGAGACTTCTTTTTAACTTGACAAAAATAAAAGGAAATAAAAGATTTACCTTCTGCACACCACAGAGGAATGTACATCTCCACAAACTGTACAATCCCCATGAACATGGAAAAACATTAATGTACATCTCCATGAATTCCCTTCAAATGCCAAGTGGGGAAGTAATGGAGGTGAACATTCACGTGTTTCTGTCCTGGGTTTCCTGAGGACTGGGTAAATCCTTGGAAGTTTTAGTGCCCCACTTCCACGTGTGAGCTCCCAGCTGTCTGACCAGTAGTTCTCCTGGAGTTTCCTGCAGGAAACCACTGAGCAGGTCTCTCCTTTTACCAGGGAGCACTGCTGGAAGTCTCCTAGGGCTGAACTGCAGTCAGTGGAGCTGAGTTAACACCCCTTTGCTTTGCTTCCCAGTGTCCAGCGCCGTGAACAGCTCCAAGCTGAGCCTGGTGGAGAAGGGGGTCTGTGAGGCCATCCAGTGCAAGAGCCAGGAGCTGGTGATCATGAAAGAAGGCCTCTACTTGATCTTTTGCCACTTGAACTTTCACTTTCCCAACTGCTCCAAGAGCCCCATTGACCTCAAGATCGAGCTCCTGGTGAACGACAGGGTCGACAGGCAGACGTTATCCACGCTGTGCGCCTCAGACACGTGCCAAGACAAGACTTTTAAGACCTTGCTCCAGCTGCACCTGACGCACCTGAACGTGGAGGACCGAGTATCAGTAACACTGAACCACCCCGAATTCCTGAATGACGTTTCCCTTCCCAATGAAAACGTTCTCGGGGTCTTGAGGTACAGCGATGGAATGTGAGCAGCTCCCTGACTTCCCGCTGCTGCCCAGGCTCTTCCTCTGAACACCAGTAGCCTGCTTTCACTAGGCACCACCTTGGTTTAAATTTCCCACCTTACCTCATCCCTAGGGTGAACAAGGAACTTTGTGAGTGTCCCAGAAAAAAACACTGCAAGAGCCACAGCTGCCAGGTTCCCTGGCTTGGCTCCGGGTGGGATTGTTGGAGTATCCAGCACAAAACTCACAGACCCACCAAGGGCTCCTCGAAACAAACACAGATTAAAACACAGCCAGATCATGGGAAGAATCTACAATATGGAGACTTTTAGGGTCACAAACTGCTGGCGCAGCACCTGCGCTCAGGACAGGGGGAAATCTGTTTAACTCTGTTTTACAGAGTAGTGTTTTAACCTGGTCTTTCCAAAAAAACAACAGTCAAAGCTTGCAGTCAAGGCTTTTCTTTACCACAGGCACACAACGACAACTCTGGAGTAGTAATGATGAAATTATTGACTCTCGGGCTGGTAGCTGAAACTCTGGGGCAGGACATAGGAGATACGGGATTTACAGGATATTTCTGTGCTGCATTCTGCTATGGACTTTATGCCATTTCCTTCAAGTGTCTTCCTTGTCACTATTTATCCATCTTTTCTATTTAAATATAAAGCTCTTTGGGACAGAGACTTTGTCTAAGCAGAGTGCTCAGCCTCTGTTCTCCCCTGGGCTTCCCAGACCTTTTCATATTAAATATTAAAACAGCAACGGAGTTGCGAATCTGGCAAATTGCAAAGTTCATTAGGGTGCATTTTCCTCGAGTGCTGCCCTGCCAGTTTGGTGGTCCCTGTGTGACACAGACCACACTGGCTGAGAATCCTCCTCCAGCACCAGCACTTTTTGGAAAGCCAGGACTCCAGACTTCCCCAAAGTCCAGACTTTCCCAAAGATGGTTTCAGACTGGCCCTCAGCTGAGAGCTGAGATGTTTGGGCAGGCCAGAGGATGGGTGGTATTTGAGCTTCTTTGATTCCTGGAATGTTTAGAGAATGCAGGATAAAAGAGCAATCTCAGCCCCTCTTTTTCCATGAACTGTCATAACCCAGGAATTTATTTGCAATTTCATTCTTACAGTGTGGGGCGGGAAGGGATTGAGATGTTCCCAAAGCTGGTGCCAGTTCAGTCCTTCCCCTTTTCCCTTCATCTCTGGGATCCCAGCAAGGCCTTTTCTCACCATTATTGGAGTTTTTCCCCTTGCACAACTGACATTTTTCTATGACTGGAGCTTGGCAAACTCTCCACAGCAAACATTTAGTCATAGATTGAGTTTCTGGCTGCAGAAGTCCGGTGGTTTATCACCCAAGCTCAGTGGATGCTGGTGACTGATGTAGCTCCTTTTGTGTGCTCACGCTCCAAATATTCCTCAGAGCAGTAATTTGTTTCTTGTTTTACATGACCAGAAACTGATGGTGCATATCAATGAGGTTTTGTCTCGTCGACCAAGTGACTTCAAAATACACCAGACACTTTCCAAAGGTCAGGAGGAACTGATATGATTCACTGCTAGAGATACCTACTTTCTATTTGGATAAACATCGATGCAACAAAAATTCCTTCTGCTGTTAATGACTCAGCAAAAAAGAAAAGAAAACTAAATCTAAAAGAAAAACCCAAAACACATGGATTTAGTTGTCTTTTCTTCCTTTTTCCCTTAGCGAAGAGAAATTTATTTTTATAAGAGTCAGCTGGCCCTGCCTATGACTTTGTCACGTCCTCTGGGATCTCCTCACCCCTCTGGGCCCTATAAATCTCTCATGTCTCTGAACAGGGATTTTAACTCATATTTGCCTCCACTTTGACACGCACAACCAACTTCCAGAGAAGTTAAAGCAAGCCTGGCAGTGAGGGATCACAGCTCCTGAATATAGCAGCAGTCAGTGAGTGAGAAGATGCATCTCCTCACACATCCCACCATTCCTCCTCTCGCTTGAGGCTTTGAACTGAAAGAGAAAGGGCATTCTTTAAAACATAAAGCAGCTCTCCCTGCACAGGCTGATTTTATTCTATTATTTTGCCAGATGGAGAAAACCCTGACAAAGCAGTGCTAAGCTGCTCAGCCCCAGGCTTTTTAATACCTCTGGGTATAGAAATCTGGCCTCTACCCCATTGCCTCTGAGGAATAAGAATAAATTATAGCCAGAAAGAGAGCCCATTAATAGGGGCCAATTTCTCCACCAGTTACAAAAATGTTAAATGGCTTTTGCTGAAGCAAGGTCCCGAGCCAGGCAGACTCCAAGTCACTTCATTCTTTCATCCCTTTTCCTTCTTTATTTTTTTTTCCCCTAAGTTTTTTTGAAGCAGGTCATTTCAACAACAAACTTGCACTTAAAAAAATATCCAGGCTGGTCCTTCCCATGAGGATGTGTCATTCCAGCAGCATCAGGAGCAATTCCCTGTGGGGAACAGCCCTGTTTGCAGCAGGAGAGTCCTGGCTCTGCCCAGGAGCATCTCCTGGGGCACCACACCTTGCTATGGTTCCCCGTCACAGGGCTCAGCCCAGGAGAGGAGAGGGATCCTAAAAGCACTGAAGTCATGGAAAAATTGTGAAAATTCCTCCCCTGGTCCTCAGATGTGGCAAATGTGGGGTTTTCTGTGCCCGTGTGTGATTGCCAACTCCACCAGACCCAGGGAGCAGCAACAATCCCATAGCTCTGTTCTGTAGAGGGGTTTGGACCCTTCCCAGACACTGAGAAAGCTGTGCTCTTAATCTGCTATCTGCTTGGCCATGGGGCATCCATAGGATTTATCCATAATCTTGGTTGATAGGAAAAAAAATGCCTAGTATTGGCTTAATTCAGTCTGTTGTTAATTGCTGTGGAAATTTGTAACAGGGACTTCAATAGCAGTCAAGCTGATGTAACACATTCCCATCCCAGCTCACCCAGGGGCAGCAACCCAAAATCTGATCAGGTTTAATATCAGAGATCACAGAGCTGGATCTGAGCTGTGCTGGAGCTGTGAAGGCTTTGAAACCACGGGTACAATCAGATTTCACAAGACTCAGTGACACCTCCCATGAAATTGGCCCAAACCCAAACTCCTCAAAGCTCAGCTCTGAAAATTAGGCCACGGCTTATCTGACACAGATTCATTATTCACGGAGGGACTTTCACATTCACTTCTGGGTTTGTTTCATTTTTTGCTCAGCACAAGGGAAAAACATCACAGACATTTAGAAAGAAATCCCTTCCTGTGCTGAGGGCCAGCCAGGGGCTGTTGGCAACCTAAAAATGCACAGAGGTCCCTATTTAAAGATCCCACTTGGATCAATAGGGCACTGACCTGTGCAGCAACTGCCTGACTCTGCACTGCTCTGATCCATCCAGATTCCTCAGGAGAGCAAGCAGCAGTCTGCAAAATCCTTGGCTAATTGCTCAGGTTCTCAAATTAACATTATGATTATTATGATGATTATTATTCTTTATGTTACTAGATAAAAAAATTCAAAACAGCTCCACTGTTTCCAGCACCCTATCCTGAAGATGACATAAGAAAGGGACTACTCAACACAAATAATCAACCTAAAAAGCAAAATAAATAAGAAACTTTTATTTTTGGGACCTTCAAACAGGTCTCTAAAGAAGATACAACTTGTGTTTGGTGCGAACAGCAAGAGAAAACCTCAGAGCAAAGGCAGCTTCTGGAGGGAGAATGACTGAAATAAATGCAAATTCTGATGAGCAACACTTGAGGCAGCAGGAGCTGCACATAGTGACCTCAAAACCTCGTCCACCCTCCACTTTTAATGGTTTTAATTGGCTCAGTTTCAAGGAACGTGAGGATATGGGGTCTTGGAAAAATGTTTTGGAAGAGCACATTCTGCAGTCAGACCTGGAACCCCCCGCCCCCATCCCCCACACTTTAAATTCCCAGTTTTTCTTTTCACTGCTGACCCCAGGAGCTTGAAGATTTGGGATGGAGGAGGGTGGCGTCCCAAGAAGGACAGCATGGCACTGTCTGAAATTCAGGCTCAAGGAGAAATTCAGGTGCTTCCAAGGAGAGGGAGGATTGTGAAACCCCAGAGCTGGACATTTCCATGGGGGCAGAGCCTTCTCCATGCTCAGCATTCCCTGGGATTGCAGCAGCCTCGCTGCTCTGTTGCAATCAGGGATGCTGCACACCAAGAGTGAAGCCATCTGTTTTTCCTGAGTTGCCATATCCCGCAGTCCTGACATTCCATTTCCCTTCATGTCAACAGCTTCTAAATTTAGGCTCTCTAATTCCTTCTTAGAGGCAATGTGAAACAGGAAGCTCCAGGTGAGTCAGAGCACCCAAAATAGCTGCCCAGAAAAGCCAGGCTCAGCTGCTCAGTGAGTCTTTACTCAGTCCAGCCACCTCAGGCTCAAAAGCCGCACTCAGTTCCAGAAAAAGAAAAGATCATTTAATGTGTGGATTGATAATTTATGGCCACTTTCCAGGGATGATTTATGAACTGAGGCCTCCAAGCAGGACGCATCTGTGAGGTAAAACACGATGACAGCTGAGCAAGTTGGTAGATTTATGGACACAAAAGAATAAGATTTTACAGTTTAGGTCATCTTTATTCCACTTATTCCTTGGGCTCTTCCAGACCTGACAGAGGGAGAGCCACATTTTGAAATTAAACTCCAATTCAGTACTGGAAGTCACTTTTGAAGCTACTTTTCTCATCTAAAGCTGTGTAGTAAATATTTGACAATTTTTTTATTCCTTCAAGTTTGTGTATTTTTAATTTCCTTGGGTTTTTATCATTCTACTTCTTCCTCTCTTTGCTTCTATTTTTATGTCTCTATTTTTGTATGAAAGTGGATGGAAAAGGAAATCAAACAGAAGGTAAAGGGGAAAAATGAAAGAAAGCAGAGTGTGAAGAATTGGGGAAAAATACCCAATACTGTTGGAACAGTTAAATGAGCTCCGAGAAGCTCTGACTCCAGGGATGTGAGGGAATGTGACTCCAAGGCCAGGTTGGACAGGGCTTGGAGCAGCCTGGGATATGGAAGGTGTCCCTTCCCGTGGAATGGGGGGAATGAGATGAGCTTTAAGGTCCCTTCCAACCCAAACCAGTCTGGGATCCTTTGATCCCACCATTGACACTGATCACAGTCTGAAGTGGGCAATTTCTACATCTTGTGCTTTAGAGGAAGGAGAAGTTTAATGGTGAAAAATGCTAAGTATATGCAACTTTAAAATACTTTCTATGAATGTAAGTCCCGGGGCTTCAACCAAGTTCCTCAAGCTTGTCAGTGGTGGCAGAGCAGGACTTTTGCCTCTGGCAGGCAGAATTATGAGCAGTGTTGCAGAGCCTTTATATCTAAAGGGTATTTTTCATGTTTAAACCAGGCTGTGTTGTGAGCATTCACTGGGGTTTTAGCAATGATACCTAAGAAATGCCAAAACAAATGAAATGGTGTTGTGTTAATTATTGCAGTTTAAATACTGGGGGCACAGGTGTTTTCCTGAATAAACACACCTGGTTCAGAGCACGGTGGTGAGAGCGTCTTTAATTATCTTCAGACAAATCACAGGGCAGATTTTAGGGTAGAGACAGGCACAGGCTGACCCTGCAGCCCAAGAAACACAAATATTCCTTATGGGAAAGGAATTCCTGGTGCTGGACCACAGAGCCCTTTGGACAACTGCTTGGGCTGAGGGCTGCAGGGGGGATCTGCCCTTCTCCCATAAAGCTGTGAGAGAATCACAGAATCCCAGACTGGTTTGGGTTGGAAGGGAACTTAAACCTCATCTCATTCCCTGCTTTCCATGGGCAGGGACACCTTCCACTATCCCAGGTTGCTCTAAGCCCCGTCCAACCTGGCCTTGGAGCCACATTCCCTCACATCCTTGGAGCCAGAGCTCCTGTACAGCTCATTTAACTGTTCCAACAGCTGGGG
This sequence comes from Corvus cornix cornix, assembly GCF_000738735.6. Taxonomy (NCBI): domain Eukaryota; kingdom Metazoa; phylum Chordata; class Aves; order Passeriformes; family Corvidae; genus Corvus; species Corvus cornix. The sequence continues at coordinate 8,573,250 of NC_046346.1, forward strand.
TTTTTTTCCCCAATGCTTCACACTTTGCTTTCTTTCTTTTTTCTCCCTTCACCTTATGTTTGATTTCCTTTTCCCATCCACTTTTATGCAAAAATAGAGATGGAAAAACAGAAGCTATCCCAGGTTGCTCCAAACCCCGTACAACCTGGCCTTGGACATTTCCAGGGTTCCAGGGGCAGCCACAGCTTCTCTGGGCACCCTGTGCCAGGCCCTGCCCACCCTCATGGGTAAGAATTTCTTCCCAATATCCCACCTAAATTTCCCCTCTGCCAGCTTAAAGCCATTCCCCTGTCCCATCACTACATGCTCAGGTTGGACTTGATGATCTCAGAGGTCTTTTCCACCTAATTGATTCTGTCATTCCCTGTGGTTCTGTGATTTATTTCAGGGCTGCAGAGATGTTTACAGGATTTGCCAGTGCTTGGCAGGTTTTTGGTTTTCTCCCACGAGGATAAAATGTCTGTATGAAGATTTACAATTTGAACAGCTCAGCTGAGTGCTAGTCCAAGTTTTGGAATTCAGTCCTGGAAAGAGCTCATACTTTTGCTCTGATGCAGAGGAACACTTCAGTGCAGACCTTGCTCCCAGCAGGTGTTTAATAGCAACCAAGAGGCTCTGAAAATACACAACCACTTAAATTCTGGAGTGGTTTTAAGCAGGAACAGTCACAGTGCAGGAGTTGGGGTGCTGAAGCACCCAGGGTCACGGCACTGGATCAACCTTTGAGTAAGATACCTTCCTTTAGCGCCAGTGTTTTTAATGAGTCACTTGATCTTTGCCTTCAACTTTGATCATGGAATCACTGAATTGTTTGGGTTGGAAAAGACCTTAAAGGTCATTTCATTCCCCTGCATTCCACGGGCAGGGACACCTTCCACCATCCCAGGCTGCTCCAGCCTGGTCTTGGACACTTGCAGGGATCCAGGAGCAGCCACAGCTTCTCTGGGCACCCTGTGCTGATCCTTCACTACAAAACACATTAGGGGTGTTCTGAAATCCAAATAACTTCATTTTAAAGGGTATAAAATTCACTAAGCAACAAGGACTTCAGCGTGCATTTTGTTTAGGTGTCACATAAATTCATTTAAAGGATAACAGGACAAGGGTAAAAAAAATTCTTAAGCTAATTTTTGTTTAAAAATATTAAACAAAACTGAAAAGAAAACTACAGTAACTATGAAGAAAAAACACAACAGACCTGACTCATTCTACAAGTCCTCTTATGTTAAATTCCACAAAGATTAGATAAAGTAACTTCCTTCTTGTAGTGGACAAATTAGAAAATAACTTTATTAATTACCCGCCCCAGGAGGTACATGCCATGTACAATTCCAAATATTTTTGTTTGTTTGTTTTTTATTTCCAGTCAGAGATTTGCTTTCATGAAGGAAGGATGTGATTTATGGAAGCAGCTTCGTTAGGATGTTACTGTCAAGGGTGCATTTCAGCAGCAGCACTGCCAGCTGAAGGCTGAGCCTTTCAGAAGTGAAGTGAAGCTGATTTAGGCACTGCAGGGGAAAGCAAAACCTGCTGGTCTTGAGCCAAAACCTGCTGGTTTTGAGCCAAAACCTGCTGGTCTTGAGCCGAAACTAGGAGTATCCAGCAGGGAAAGGGCAAGGCCTGCTCTGATGCCTTTTCCTGGTCTTAAAATCAAGAATCAAACATGGTTAGAAGGGAAAAAGGGGTTTTACCTCTATATTTATTTTAAGGATCCTTAGATGCACCACGTCCAGGTGGCATGCACCCAAATGCACACCAAAATGCACACACATGATAGATTGGGTATATCATTATAGATGTTACTAATTAGCAGATCTATCAAAGATTCCCCAATGAGAGGCTCGAGTGAGCCCCCCTCCCCAAGGAGCCTTGCCCTGGATGGTTCTATCTCAGTTTACAAAATGTGTTCTGGAGAGGACCTTGGGGTCTGGGGTTTCTAAGATGTTTGGTCTCCTAATTTAACAAATAAGAATGTAGGCTAAAACCCACTAAGAATACTAAAAGCTATAAAAAAGTTTATAAAAGGGGTATAAAAGAAAAGGCAAAAAATCATCATGGCATCAGTCCCATTCCCCATCCAATCCCACCAGGAGATCCTCTGGAGCTCTGACACAAGATGTCTCAGCTCTTCTGGTCAAGATGTATCAAGAGAGATCCCACTAAAAACTCACCAATCCAACCTCCTGAGGTGCAATAAGCACAGACTAATTAATTATTCAGCAATGTGAAGGGGAAATCACTCCTCTGGGTTGTTTGAAATTAACGACCTTTAGGTCAGAGTGAGCCATCACTACTTGGCTTTCCTCACCAAACAGAAATGACTCACGGCCCTCACTCAAGGTCACATGGCTGATTTTGTTCAGTTTTGAAAGTTTTCCCTCCTCTTGCATCCTGAACCATCCACAAAAACCAGGGAAAACACATAAATCCAGGGATCTGTAACCCAGCCGATCAGAGAGGAAGCTCGAGGATGAAAAGAAAACAATGAAACTCAGTGTGAAAAGGAGCCAAGTCCCCTGTGGAATTGGGAGATAACTCAGCTAATCTCATTTCATACCTCTTAAAGGCTTCCTAGAAACTTTCTATTTTTACCATTCTTCCCAAATCCTATCAAATGGGCAAAGTGAGTGCGTTGAACAGCAGTCACTCCAACACATAATCCAGGAAAGAAAAATCCACTCCTGTCCATTAGCAGGAATTCCAGCTTCTAACAGGAAGGAGTTTTTCTCTGATAATTTTTAGAAGTTTATAGGCTGCAGTTTGTTTACATTATAGGATTCTAAAATAGCCTGAGCCTACTCAGACCAAATAACCCTTTAATCCCCTTTTAATGGGGATCTGTATTACTGAATATGTTAACTCATATCATTCCTGAGTTGTTTTTTTTCCAGAAAGATCATTGTCCAAAGGGGAAGAAAGAGATTTGTTTCTCCACCCTTCATTAGCAATTGCCCACCAGAGAATGAAAATGAACAGTGTATGTTAAAGACAAAAGGGAATATCACAGAAAAGAAACTGAAACCAAAATTTTTTTGCTTGTTTTTCCCAAAGCTCAGCCCCACGAGGAAAACCAATGTCCCAGAAAGTGCAAGCCATGAAGTTTTGCACCAAGACACCTTTTTTTCTCACTTTTTCTGGAAAGTACCAGTTTCACTGGAGCTTGTATCGACAGGGGTTGCTAAGAGCATGGCTGGAATTTCTGATCAAAACCACAGAAAGACCAAGGCATCAACATAAAATATCCAGGGGATTTGGCTCTTCCCAGAGGCAGGAGGGGCTGCAAAGCTTCACTCCAGGTCCCTGGGCCCAGCAGGCCTCGTTACCACGACAGCACAGCCCTGATCAAATTCCTGATAATTAACACAGAGATGTGACTGTGGTTAAGAACACCCTGCTGGGGTGTCCCTCTCCTTGGCTGCAGCACTGGAGCTTCCTTGCTAATAACAGATTTTTAAAAATCCCAAAAATGCTAAGGAAGAACTTCAGTGCCAAAAACAGAATCTGGGAGCTGCTGCTGGGGATGGTCCAGTAAAACTCCTCTGCTGGAAGGGTTGGTGGTCCAAAAACCCCTGGTTTCCCCCAGGGGAACCACAATGCCTTCTCTCTGTATCAGAGGCCTAAGAAATTAGTGTCAGTTATTTGTTTTGGGGGTTTGAGACAAAAGCTCGAGACAGAGTCCCTAAAGAGCTGCAAATACTTGCCACACACAGGAGGAATTTTCATAGAATCATAGGATATCCTGAGCCACTGGATCATCCAGTGCAGCCCCAGCCCTGCACAGACCCCCCCACCAACCCCACCCTGGGCATCCCTGGCAGCGCTGTCCAAACGCTCCTGCAGCTCTGGCAGCCTCGGGGCCGTGCCCATTCCCTGGGGAGCCTGGGCAGTGCCCAGCACCCTCTGGGGGAAGAACCTTTCCCTGATATGCAGCCTAAACCTCCCTAGACTCAGAATTCACAGTCCATATTTTTTGGAGTCTTCTGGGCAAGCCCATCACTCCCCAGAGGAGGTAGCGCCATCCTTCCAGTGTTGTTCCAAACACGCCCTCAGAGCAGCACCCAGAACAGCACTGGGAAGCCAGGAGTGCTCACCCTCCCTCAAACACTGATTTTCCAGCTCTGCCTCACTGTTTTGTTGTCATCAAGCTCTTACTCGTCCCTTAAAATCAAAGGAATCCCTGGAAAACATGCACTAGGCCTTTTCTTTGGTATTTTCTCTCGCCACAGAGAAAAGCAGGAAGTGCAAGATGTTGGCCAGTGCTTCCTCTTTCCATTCCCTCCAGTCCTTTTCTCTCCTACGTTGATTTTCTGTGTTCCAGCTGCACTCTGTGACCTTCCCTCCAGCACCTTGGGGAGGGTCATGTCACTGAAAGGTGTCTTGAAAACACAGCCAGACACAAACTCTGTAGTGGAAGGGCACTGGGACACCACTGCCCACTTCCTCTTCTCACAAGAAACTCTTGTGGGAGTTGGAGAAAGAAGAAAACTGTTTTGCAAGTTGAAGAGAATGATCTGTCATCTTGCCAGAGCCCAGAGTGGATTTTGGCTGCGGTTTTCCAAGGAGTGTGAAAGAGTGAACATACAGCTTGCTTAGAAACACACTGAGATCTGGACAGCAGCTACTCGAAATTACAGCATTCCTGATCATTCCCAGCTCTGCCACGGGCTCAGGATGGCTGTGCCCACACCAGCCTGAGGGCAGAGCTTGTCTCAGGTGTGGTGCTGGCATGGGGCAGTGACAGTGTGGGATGCTGGTGGGGTTGGGTGTGACAAATCCCACACCAGGCATGAGGCTGGGACCATCCAGAAATGAAGCTGGGATAATCCAGGAATGATCCCGGGAGCAGTGATGCTGCTCCAGGGCACACAGAGAGACTGGCCAGGCTCTCCTGCAGGCAGGTGTTGTCCTGGCCCATGCTGAGGGTCACTTTTCCCTCCCACCCCTCATCAACCTCACACCGTGTCCTGCTGCCTGTTCCTGGCTGTCCCAGCCCCTGCACTGACAGCACGGTATGACAAAGGGATGGTAAAGCTGGGCTCAGGATCCTCTGCAAGCTCTGGCAAGTCAAGGACAATGACTCTGAGCTGTCTTCATTTCGAGCTCTGCTGGAGGTTATCCCTGCTCTCACCACCCTCCAAAAGCACAAAATGAGCTGTGATCCAAGAAAATACCTGTCCATATCTTCTCTGAGGTTTGTTTCCTGATCCACAATAAAACACACCTAAAACACACCAAACATCATTCCAACTCTCCACCATGAATGGATGCTCAAAAGCACGGGACTAATGTTATCAGAGAAACTGGAAACGATGGCAGGGGCATTTGTAGAAAGCACAGAAGGCTTTCAAAGATGTCTCAAACATCCAGCACATGCATGAACCACCCCTATGGGATACAGCCCCAGGGACTAAAGGGATCCAAGGCAGTTCCCCCATTGTTCCTGATCAGGATCCAAGTGCCATAGAAGCACAATCCATTCAGCATGGAAGTTTAGACTCAACATAGTTTGGAGGCCTTTCAGCTGTACATCACATATTGGATTATGTACTTCAACCACAAACAGATGTTTTCCAAAGAAGAAGTTTAATTCTGCTACTGTCTTCAGTTCTCAGACTGAAAATGAAATTTCAGTGCATTTCTCTGTTGAAAATGTTGCTCTTAGTCATGATTTCTGATTTTTAGAATATTTCAGTTTACTTGAAATAATTTAATCCTGACATGTGGGGTATTAGAGCTTAGGACTCATTATATTGAGATAGAAGGAATGGTCAAAAAAAATCAAACCTTATGGTGGAAAATAATTGTCTGTCTCATATAATGGAAAGTCAAATCCTTTTCTAATTATTTTCCAGAAAAGATTAAGAAAAATTAATCACAGGTCATAAGCAATCATCAACTCTCCTCAACTTCCCTGGGAAGTGCTGGATGCCCTACACCTTGGAAATGATATTTAGGCATTTATTCATGTGCATTACTCTCATTACTTTCATTTTTAGGATGAAAATTGACAAGTTCCCCTCCCTTCACTGCTATGAGATACCAAGCACAGTTTCCCAGAAGAACCATTCTGAGCTCCACGCTCCCTCAGCCTCCCCGAGCTGTGTCCTGGGATGGAGCTGCCACATTCCCTGTAGAGCCATCCCAACCCAGGCCATCCAGTCTGGCAGGGCAGCATCCCAGCCCATTCTCAGCTGAGACACAAACTCAGCACATACTGTTCAGGGCAAGGCACTCATGAGGTCATACAGCCTGATTTTTGCAACAGTCAGACCTGGACATCCCTTGGCCATGGTGAGTCAGGGAAAACCCCTGGAACTGTACCTGTCCCTTCCCTCTTTCCCTGTCACCACCCAGAGAATTTCTTAGGGACCTCTGGCACTTCTCCTACTGCTGGTGTGGCTCAAGGAGAGAGCTTTTAGCACTCTGCCCCTTTCCCAGCCAGCAGGAGCAGAGTGACAAATAGAGGTGCAAGGTTAAGGGGCAAATCTTCATCTAACCAAAGAGATCCTGCAGGTTTCCAAATAAACCAACGAAAACTCCAGGCTCTGATTCATCCAGCAACTCATTTTGGTGGGGAATGGGAGGAAATCATTTGAGGCAGAGCAAAGGGCAGTGATTTTATGGATGTTGTATCAAGCATTGAGGCAGTCAGCACCTATCACAATTCAATAGCAAGGTTTTGGTGGCAACTTGCTCAGCATGCAGGAGAGACCACTGTGAATCTGTCCAGAATCTTGGATCATCTCAGTGGTGGAAAGAGGCCTGTGACCAAGTCTTGTGCAAGCGGAAGCTGTGGTTGATCACAAGCAATACAAAACCCTGCGGTAACATTTGATGTTACAGGTACTCTCCTGCTAAAAGCAAGTGACCTGAGAATGAGTCTCATAGACAGGAGCCAGCAAGTGCTGCTCAGCCTGATAATTGGTTGATTAAATCTGTTCGCTCCTAGACTTTTTCCGAGGACAGGACAGGCAGTGATCACATCTTTGCCACCTTCTCCTGAAACTGCGCAAGGAGCTCAATTAAGGGGAGGGGAAGAGAGTGAGAAGCACCAGGGCGAAAACCACAAGCCCAGGAGCTAAACTGATTTGCCATCTATTTTCCATGCTCCCCTTTCATGCCTGGCCTCTCGCTGAGGATCAAACAAAACAACTTACATAACCTCCTGAGAGCACAGTGACGTCCTCACGGGGCCGGTCCCGCTCATCCCCGTCTCGCATGCGTTCAGACATGCCTGTGAGGTACAGCACCCAGCTTCTGCTCCTTCCACCACAGCCACAGTGCCCTGAAACAGCCTCTCTCCTACTTAAAGACCTTTAAATATTAAATAGAGATGAATTTCACTTTAATCAAAGACACAATAACCAGCAGCCCGTCGGTCAGTGTTTTACGTTGTTATTTTCATTAACGTCAGTGCAAGGCCTCAAGGTCCCATTACATTTCCCATCCTAATTTCTTTCCTTCATGCCTAACGCTGCACTGGGCATGCTAAGGAGCCCTGCACATGCTTTCTGCTGCTCTTGACCTTTTCTGAAACCCTTCTGAAACACACAGATGTGGGGTTCTTTAATCAGGAAGATGGCATGTTACCAGGCCCTGCCAGACATTGCGAAATCAGTGGGATCTCGACAGGGAGCTGAATGACTCCAGGACTTGGGCCAATCCAGTAAACAATTAGCCTGCTCTTGGCAGGAAGGGAAGACTGCTTTTTGGGAGAAAAACTTTTAGAAAAGAAAAGCAAAACAGAGTTAAACAAATTACTCATCATAGGCCTTGGGTGCAGATTTATCCCAAGCAAGGCTTGGGATGTTCTCCCACTGCACCCACTGAAAAGGAGAGGGGCAAAAACAAAAGGATATTTCAGGTCTGGAGATTTGGTTTTTCTGCTTTGTCTGACCCCAGTGGCCTTGCTGAGCTTCCAAAAACTGCTCAGCCTTTTCCACGCTTCCTTTCCTGTTGGCTTGTGGGCAACCACAGACCTGGAAGCACTGTGGGAAGGACTGGGCTTCCCCTGCCCCAGAAAACATCCGTCTCCTACAGCTCCTCTGTGCTGTCGATGACAGCCCAATCCCACATATTTCCTGGGATTCCTCCAGGTCCTCGGTCTCATTCCTGGGCTGCTGCCAGCCCTGTGTGGCACATGGGCTCCCATGGCAGGAAGGCCAGTGGCCATCACAGAGCCAGGTGAGGCCTCCTGCCTTCCTGGACCTGCGCATCCTCAGGGAAGGCTGAGTGTGCTCTACATCTGCTCAGGATCCATGAGGAGAACATCTTCCCCTGACCCAAATGAGGCAAAAAGGAGGGTGAGGTTCCCTGCCTTGTCAGCAGCTCTGCCCCACACACACCCCCAAAGGCAGAGAAACCTCAGCTGGGCCCTGGCATGTTCCCTGCCAGGGAAGGTCTGCCAGGCAGCTGTGCAGGCAGAACTCCAGAAACCCCTGGCTCTGCTGACTCACAGCAGTTGCTTTACTCTTCCTTCTGCTTTTTCCACCTCTGCTTGTGGTCATCATCTCACAATCAGAAAAATAAAACCATGACGTGCATAGAAATCCACAGCGCTGCCTACTCTGCTGGCCAGTGTTGCCTCATCCTAATCCTTGTCCCCTCTCAGGGGCACGTGGCCATCTCCCCCTTGCAGGGAGAAATTATTACCTCCAAAGGCATCCAAAGGTTTCCCCAGAAAAATCTCAGCAAAAATGACTTCTCTGCTATGTAAACTTTCATTCAGTGATAATTGGACCCATCTCAAACCAGAACTCTGTGTTGGAAAATGTTTTGCTGGTCACTTCTCCCAGTTAAGCAAAGATGGAGGAAGTTAGCTCAGGAAATAGCAGGGATTTGGCTGCATAACGAAGGATTGTTTCACTCTGCACAACATCTGAGACATGAGAAACTTGGCACTAAATGGTGCTATTTATATGATTATTAATAACATTATCAGCTTAAATTAATCAGAGTCCATGGCTGAAAGAGTTACATGTGTAAATAAATATGTATTTTGGCTGGACCAGATTTTGGGCACCTGTAGCCCACCCTCCTGCTCAAAGCAAGACTGGCACTGGCACAAGATCAGTTTGGTCATGGCTTTCCCTGACCACATCCTGACATCTCCCCAGGGAAGGGTTTTGGACACCTCTCTGAGGGCCTGTTCCTGAACTCTATTACCCTCTGAGTGAAAAAGGTTATCCTAAACTCCATCATCAAGTTCCTAAAGGCAGTTGATGGCTGCGAATCACCCCAGGTGCATTATCTGGCACTGCCAGGACTTTTTGGCTCCCCTTTGCCAAAAAACCCAGCCCAGCATCCTCAACATCTCCCAGGTTGTGCTGGGCAGGACCCTGAGCATCTCTGTAGGAAGTGGAGAGGCAGGTGCTGATCTCTGCTCTCTGGGATGGATGGGACGTGTGGGAATGGCTCAAAGCTGCATCAGGGCAGGTTTAGACTCCACACAGGGAATCATTTCTTTACAGAGAGTGTGGTCAAACACTGGACCAGAATTCCTGGCGAGGAATGGCCTGGCCATGTTTAAGAGGCTTTTGGACAATGCCCTTAAGAATTTGCTTTAACATTTAGTCAGCCCTAAAGGGGTCTGGCAGTTGGACAAGATGATCCTTGTAGGTTTTTCCCAACTGAGATTATTTCTATTCTATTCCATTCTATTCCATTCTATTCTATTCTATTCTATTCTATTCTATTCTATTCCATTCCATCCCATTCCATCCCATTCCATCCCATTCCATCCCATTCCATTCCATTCCATTCCATTCCATTCCATTCCATTCCATTCCATTCCAGTCTCCTGATCCAAAAATGGACATTACATTCCCAACACAGTCTCGCTGTCACCAAGTGCAGAGGTCTAACCATACCCCGTGGTTTTCTGGCCTCTCTTCTCCTGACTTTTAACAAGATAAAAAGAAACCACCTGGTTTTGTCATCAATTTGGTCCAATGAGGCCTGAGTCAAATCATTACTAAAAGCTGTACACTCCTTCCACTGATTTCCTTGGATTTGGAACAAGCAGTCCCAATTTTACCAGCACTGCCAGCTGCTCACAGAGCACAAGTTGGAATTCCTCTTCCCCGGATTTCAGTGTTTCCCCCTCCCTGGGAGAGATAAGCAGTGTCACCCCGCCACAGTTCTGGTGCCTCTCACTGCATTCCTTTTGAGCACAAGTACTTGGGGAAAAAAAAAAAGTTTATTTTCAATCCCTTTTTTTCCTCTGGCAGCTCCAGGTTTCCCCGGAGCTCTCCCACCCACATCATTCCTCGGTACCTCGCTCGTCAAGGAGCTGCAGAGCAGTTTCTCTGCGTGGGGGTGGCCTTCTCAGCCAGCTCCAGAAGCAGTGGAGGAGAGGAAACACTTTGCAGAGGGTGTGTCGAGGCAAGCAGTGGGATTTTTCAGCCCATGTGGTCACATGCGTGGGATTCCAGGATTTTACTTCTTTTTTTTTTTTTTCCATCTGCATCTTTATGTAAATCACATCCAGAGATGGAAGCAGGTACTTTTCACTGGAAATGTGAATAATAGTGTGTTGGGGTCCCTCCCCTGCCATGTAGCCCTGGGAGAGGGGCCCTGAGGGCACAGACACGGGGCTTCCCTGCCCCTGCTCAGCCTCGTTCCCATTGGTTGGTTTGTGTTCCCTGCGCGGGCAGAAGGACCCTTGGTCCCGTGACTGGAACAGTTCCTCGGCAGAGCTCCGGCCATGCGGCTGGAGAAATAAACATCTCTCTGAAACAGCTATCAAGAATCTGTCTGTCCATATATATTTCCTTTCCACGGGACTCCTGGTTTGATATATGCGTGTTGCAGGATCCCCACTGCAACAAATGGTGGAGAATGGGGGCAGAACGATCCCCGATCCCTAAGCGACTGATTTGTGTGAGTAAACCCTGGAAACTTTGGATTCCTCTTCTTGGTTTTGCTTTGCTATTCCATATCTAAACTATGGAGGAACCGTGGGAAGACTCTTGGCTCTCAGAGCCGCATATGGACATTTATCTTAAACTTAAAATGATTCTTGAACAACGATTTGTAAATTTTAGCTTGATTCAAGCTCAAAAAGAACTGAAACACTTCCTGGCATGGTTGTTTAAGAACTTTTTCTATGTTTCTTGGGATTTAATTCTTACCAAGGGCTTTTGGAAAACCGTTTGGACACAGTTAATACTGGAGTCAAAATATATGCCGATGGAAGAATATTTTCGTGAATATTATTTAGTTACCGAGACTGTTGAGCAATGTCAGCTGTGTCCTGGCGAAGGGAAGCCTGGCGCAGGGACCGTGCGGCCCAGGCCACGTGCACCGAGCGCTCTGCGAGCAGCAGCGAGGCAGTTCCCGCGCGCGGGCGGAGCCACCGAGCCGCAGTGTCGGTGGCGGAGCGGGAGCGGCGGGACCCGGCGGTGCCGCCCGGCCCCGCAGCAGCGCGTGGTGGAGCGAGCCCCGTGAACGCCCGCCGAGAGGGGCGGCGCGCGGGCGGCGGCGGCGGCGTGGCGGTGGAGCGGAGCCGCGCCCAGCCGAAACGCGCGCTGGAGCAGGGCGCGGGGGAGTCATCGCTCGGGGGCCCGGCCGAGACGTGGGTGCAGCGCCCGGCAGCGGCAGCGAAGCTGCGACCAGAGGAGGCGACGCACGGAGAACTGAGCGGCGCGGCCCGGCCCGGCCCGCGCAGCCCCGAACGCGACCCCGGGAAGAGCGCGCAGGCACCAGCAGCCCCGACAATTCCAACACGGGAGCGACCGAAGGAGAGAGCAAAGACGCAGCGAGACAGAAAACAGCAGCCACTCGGAAAAAGGAAAAGATCATAGTAACTAAGACCTTAGGGATAGTAAAATGGTATAATGTTAAGCAAAATTATGGTTTTATAACAAGGTGTGACAACCAGCAAGACATATTCGTGCATAGAACTGCTATTAAAAAGAATAACCCTGAAAAATGCATCCCAAGCTTGGAGATGGAGAAGTCGTGGAATTCAAAATTGTTCTAGGGAGAAAAGGGTTACAAGCATCGCAGGTCACTGGGCCTGATGGTGTTCCTGTAAAAGGCAGTATATATGCAAAAAATCGTAGTCATGTTAGACAATATCTCCATTGTAAGCCCCCCCTACAGTCTCCCTTTCCTAATCCCACCTTTCCCTTTTACCCTATGTCCAGTGTATTCCCAATCCGTTTTTTCACCCATGGTTTCCCTCACAAAACCATGCTTTTGCCAATTGTTTCCCCAAAAATCCCTTTCCAATGCCGAGTGGGGGATGAAAAGGGGGAGGGAAGAAGTTAAACCCTCTCCTGCCTCAGTTTCCCCACAAAGCATGCTCAGAGAGTCCTGTCTCCCTTCTGTCAGCCCTAAGATGTTCCACAGAATCTGTTGGACATTTAAAGACTCAGGAGGGTGGCTTGTTTTGTTTTGAAACTGTTCTTGTTATGTTTATCCAGTTGTTTTCATTCTCCTTTTATTAAAATAAAACGGGTGAGGTGTTGGGGTCCCTCCCCGCCGTGTAGCCCTGGGAGAGGGGCCCTGAGGGCACAGACACGGGGTTTCCCTGCCCCTGCTCAGCCTCGTTCCCATTGGTTGGTTTGTGTTCCCTGCGCGGGCAGAAGGACCCTTGGTCCCGTGACTGGAACAGTTCCTGGCAGAGCTCCGGCCATGCGGCTGGAGAAATAAACATCTCTGAAACATCTACCAAGAATCTGTCTGTCCATATATATTTCCTTTCCACGGGACTCCTGGTTTGATATATGCGTGTTGCAGGATCCCCACTGCAACAATAGTGCAAGAATATCAAGCTTTGTCCTATTTCTGGAACTCTCCTCTCACCCTTGGGAGTTTTTCCATCATGTCTGAAGACCTTCCTGAATTAAACAGGGCTGCTCTGCTCCACCAGCAAAGTAAGAAGAGTGAATCTTGCCTTTCAACCAAAACAAAAACTAAAATTGAAGTTTTTCCTAAACATTTTCCAACTTCATCAATCCTCTGATCTGCATTAATCATGGACCACACCCTCACCAGGGGCCGAGTCCTTGCACACTGTGCTCATCAGCCATGTCCCCAGAACATTCCCCTCAGGAAATGTGCATGAATGGGTGGCTGTCACAAAGTGTCCTTCCTGTATCGTGTTCAAAGTGACCACAGGAAAGTTTGTGATGCACGAAAATTTCTGATTCACAATCACCCACCTCTCACATGGTGCTGGATGGTGGGGGAGGACAGTTGGTGGGAACTCGTGTGGAGGAGATGTGATGCTGCCATGAAGCACCACAACAAAGCCTCAAATGGTCTCCACGCTGGAGTAACCAGATGGGTCTTGTTTCAATACAAGACTGTGACCAAGTGATCTTGAAAATCCTGGGCTCCCTCAGGAGCTGCCAGCTGGGAAAGGAGGGAGACAACACCCCACAGGAGCAGAAAAGGACAGTTTGTTCTCTTCGTCAGAGTTATAGAATGGCTTGGATTGGAAAGGACCTTAAAGATCATCAAGTTCCACTGTCCCAGGTTGCTCCAAGCCCCCATCCAACCTGGCCTTGGACACTGCCAGGGATCCAGGGGCAGCCACAGCTGCTCTGGGCACCCTGTGCCAGGGCCTGCCCACCCTCCCAGGGAACAATTTCTTCCTAATCACCCATCTAAACCCACTCTATGGCAGTTTGAAGCCATTCTCGCTTGTCCTGTCACTCCAAACCCTTGGAAATTGTCTCTCTCCAGGTTTCCTGTCAGCTCCCTTCAGGCCCTGCAAGGGCACACTGAGGTCACCCCAAAGCTTCTCCTCTCCAGGCTGAACAATCCCAGCTCTCCCAGCCTTTCCTCCCAGCAGAGCTGCTCCATCCCTCTCATCCCCCTGGAGCCTCCTCTGGCCTCTCTCCAGCAGCTCCAGGTCCTTCCTGTGCTGGGCCCCGGGGCTGGGGCAGCTCTGCAGGTGGGGTCTCACCTGATGGAGCACTGGAGGACCAGTGACCAAACACCACCAGTTGGTCCCAGCAGACACGGGGACAGCTTTGTGTGGCTCTGAGGGCAGAGCTGGGCTCAGGAGCTTGACCCAGCTCCTCTGGCTGCAGCTCGTGCTGGAGGAGCCTTCAAGCTCTTGTAGCTTGCCAAGGAGAGCTCAATGTGGTACAGGGGGAAGTATCCAAAGCTAAAACAATCCATCAACCCAGCTGTGGGAAATCCAATGTGTGTCAGGCCTAAGCCTGACCCCACACCCAAGCCTGACCTCTGACCCAAATTTTGATATTACTGCATTTAGACACTCCCAGGCTTTTCCAAAAAAAAGTAAGGAAGGCCAGCTGAGAAGTGATGGAGGTCAGAGGTTTGGGTGTTTACTGGGGTGTAGTCCAGCTCCCTCTGGGAACTCCAAACAACATTTGAACAGGAGCTAAAAGTAGCAACTATGACAAACCCAGACTAAGACCCTTGGACTCGCATCACAGCAACGTACACATGACAGTGCCATCAGGTTCATCTCACAAACACTCTGCTGATTGCACCATTTTATCCTGAAACAGCTCAAAACTCTGCTTCTATTTTTTAGCACATCCTTTTTCTAAACGAATAAAGACTCTGCAGAAGGAAATATTGCAACAGTTGTTTCTGACCAGGGAAACCAGGACATAGGAGACAACTCTGGAAATGTGCTTGTGCACATTCTGTGAAAATACTGTTTGTATTTCTTAAAAATGGCTCTTTTCTCACTGGAGCTGTCTCACGGTGTGGCAGCCACAGGTTTTATCTTGCCTCTGCTAAGCAGAGATGATGCTTGAAATTTCCTTTCTGTGGGCCATGTTCAGAGGTTTCGCTTTGTTTTCTTCCAGCACGGAATGAAAAGCTGAAAATTATGCCCTGAATATAATTCCTTAATTTGTCTAATATTTAACTTCAGTAGAGTCAAAATGGGTTTTTTAATTTATTTTTACCAAAACAGAGAAAAACTGGATTATTTTGACATTAAGTCAAACTAAGTTGAAACAGGACAATCAAATATCATTGAAGTGAAAACTGTGGATGTTTATTCTTGGCAAAAACAGCATCATTCCTCCAAGTTTTCAGTTCATTCAAGCAAAATTTCTGTCCAGAGGGAAAATATTTTGATCAGAAAGATTCTGTTTAGATCTGACATGGCTCAATGTGAAGTGCCAAGGGTTGGATGCACCTCGGGATTGAGGTTTGGCATCTCACCCTCCTTGCACAGTAAGTTCTGCTGGTTCTCTTCTTCCCAGCCATAATTTTAAACAGCAGAACTTTTGTGTTATGCAGCCTGGGAAGATTTTAAAACTATTTTTTGTACTAGATCTGCAATCCTAAACAGCAGAGATTAATCTAAACAACACTGATATTACAGCTGAAAATATTATTAGCATTTAAAATGTTTGCCATTGAAGAAATTTACTTCATAACAAAACCAGTAGTAATATTCAGAGTAGTAATATTAGTAATAACAATTTCTGATTAAATCATCAAGTGCTTCACAAAGGTTGGGCTCAACGATCTCGGAGGTCTATTCCAACCTTAATGATTATGGGAAATAAGAAGCCCAGAATCCCAGCCTGTATTTTCCTATTATAAATTCAAAGCCCAGAGAAGAAGAGCAACTGGCCAGTTCAGAATACACAATTCTAAGCTTTTTTTAGGCTTGTTTTTAAGCTGGTGATCAGATCTCTGTTCTTTTCCTCCTCTCAAGGACATTTTATGTAGTAGGTCTCAAAAAAGCCTTGTAATCATCTTTTAGCCACACACTCCAAGTGTTTGTGCCTTATGCTGCCTGCATTCTCCACACCTCAAGTAATCCTCTCTGGATTTTCCTGGATCTCCTTCAATTGGACATGCTGCTACAGAGGTAACCAGAGACAAACACTTTCAAACTGAAAAAGGGGAAAATTTAGGTTCAATATGTGGAAGGAATTCTTCCCTGGGAGGGTGGGCAGGCCCTGGCACAGGGTGCCCAGAGAAGCTGTGGCTGCCCCTGGATCCCTGGCAGTGCCCAAGGCCAGGTTTGGAGCAGCCTGGGATAGGGAGGTGTCCCTGCCCATGGCAGGGGTGGGATGGGGTGAGATTTAATGTCCCTTCCAACCCAAACCATTCTGTGATTCTGTGACAGCTCTTTATGTTATTCCTGTCTCTTCCATGGAATGACAATAAAAATCCTTGGACACCAAGCACTCCAAAGCCCTGGAACACACAGAGCTGTTCAGCCATGTGTGAAAGCCTTTCCCAAAGACGATGGTCCTCTAAATGACCATGGCCCAGCGTGGAGGTGGACTGGACACCCCGAGAGCACAAGCTAGCGCTGGTCTGGCTGGGGACCCGGGGTCACCCCTGGGTGGGAGAGCTGTGCTGGGCTCCCAGAGTGGCTGCACAGCCTTCTCCTGACACCTGAGCCAGAGGTGGCTCCTGGCACGACGTCACTGCAGGCCATGCGTGCCAGGGATTGTGCAAGGGGTGCTGGTGATTTCCAGGAGCCAGGTGACTTCCCTGCCAGGAGAACAGCCCCACAATGAGAACTATTCACCTGGTTTGTGCTTGCTGCCTGCTGGCAGCAGCCAGGAACAGCTGAATCCGTGACTGAGGGGTGGCGTGGATTGCTTGGCACCCACAGGAAGGGTTCTGAAGAGTGGGGATGTTGCAGTGAGTGGAGGCAGAGCAGAGGTGCTGCAAGCCCAATTTGAGAAAGGCATGGAGGAAAATAAAAAAAGAATCCAGATCTAGATAAAAGAGAAGCCTTTCTACCTGACTCCCTAGTTTTTCTTTTCCAAGGTCCATAATTTCCATTAAACACAATATTACTCTCCTTGCACTGATACCACATGACCCCAAATGCCCTTCCATTACTCATTCCAAACACCAGTCCCAGATAATTCAGCGAGGGAGATTTTACACTTGAATGCCCAAGACTTTAGGTAACACATTCAAAATCCAGAGGGCTCAGTGTTGAGACATCCCACTGAGAATTTGGGATTGAAGGCTGGAAGAACATTCATCATTGTAAAAATGTTACTGGAATGACCCAGAGAACAAGGAGGGAGAGGAACTTGTGAAGATGAGGGAAATTGTGTCTCAACAAATCGATGGAAAAACAAAACAGAGGAGTCTCTGAATTAGGTAAGGAGGCAGGAACATCTTCAAGATTTGAGCTCCTTCTTTTCCTCCCATCAGGTGGGGAAGGCTGCTCTGCTCAGTGGAACAGGATAAAGGAAGCACAGGGCCATCTTAGATCCAGCATCTGCTCCAAACAAACACACACAGATGATTCATTCATCTTTATTTATCAAGACTGTTCTGCCAAAAGCCGTAGAAGTCACTGTTGTGATCCTCCTGTGGTTTTCTACGGCTTCATTTTCTCAAGACCATTGCTTATTCAAGGAAAGGAGATTATTTAAGATGTTTTCCCCACTTGCTATTCTTCCCAATTTCAGATAATAGGCAAAATTT
Source organism: Corvus cornix cornix (assembly GCF_000738735.6). Taxonomy (NCBI): domain Eukaryota; kingdom Metazoa; phylum Chordata; class Aves; order Passeriformes; family Corvidae; genus Corvus; species Corvus cornix. Next base: position 8,590,662 of record NC_046346.1, read on the forward strand.
CTGGGAATGGCATGGCAGCCTGCATGACATTTCTGCAAATGGAAGAGTTTTATTATGCACTACAGACAGATGTTAAAGCTTTCCACAAAAACTCATCTTCCAGCAACAGGAGGGTTTAATCAATAATAATTACAAAGAAACAGGCATTAGTCCTTCAGCTACAGCTGATACCACCTTGTACCTGACAAAGAGATAAGAACACAGGGCAAAATTATTCTGCAGATTTAGAAATCATGTTATTCTTGCTTGATCCACCTATGACAGCAGAAAGGAGGGAGGCAGGGTGCAATTTGTGTCCCTTCCCTCGCTGTTTAGTGAGCCTTACACCACAGAGCTTTTCCCAGTACTCCAAATTGACCCCCTAATCTCTGTTGCTCATATTCCCCAGGTATTTCTGAATGTCCTGGTCCTGATTCTTCACCTTAGCAGTAGTGAGACTGAAAGATATAAAAGAAGTGGATGAGGAAAAGAGGCTAAAACCCTTCTGCATTTTGTTTCGTTCACCATGGCAGCATTCCAGCACTGCCCTCCAACCTCCCCTGTCCCCGTTCCCTTCCCACCCGTGGAGCTGGGTGTAAGTGGGAATTGATTGTCATTGGGAAGTCACTCTGCTGTGAGGAGTGGGACAGGTTTGGGGCTGGAGTGGCTCTGTAAGGCCACACCACTGCTCTAATATGGCCAGAATTGAAAGTATTGGGGTGTGTTGAGCTTTTGACGGGGTACCCTTCCTTCTCGGACCAGAGAAGAGAGCAGAGGAGGCTGCTGTTCTGCTAAGTTCTTTATTGCATAGTCTCACAGCTTTCTTGAAGGCAGAGTTCCAAGGGGGTTACATGATAAAGGCAAGCAGCAACAGAAAACAGCAGGCAGAAAACAGCTGCTTCTTCTTCTTCTATATGCTCTGTATGCTCCATATATATTTCTTACAGAAATGTGGATTATATATTTGTTAACTGACCAGTAAGATTAACACAGAATTCTAGTTTCCTTTTCTTAACCTATCCAGGTCTAATTCTAACAGTTGTAAGTCCTACACAAGTGTTACATAGGTATTACACAGATTTGTGTATACAGTTTCTATCAGCTCTTACTGTTTGTGTGAACACTCCATCTAAAAAATGTGAACAGTGTAATTCTATCTCTATTTTGTCTAAAGTAAAGAATTCTGTGAAAAGGTACCACTGCTGCAGTAAGAACTGTGTTTAAGGTCTCTGCTACAGCTTTTTAATGTTTAAGGCACTTAGCATATATTTCTACTAAAAGTTAAAAACTCTGTATTTCTATTTCACTTTGGTGTGGCTTCATGGATCTCAGCTTGTCCAAAGGTTTTAATTCATCCCCTGTGCTTTGGCTTCCCTCTGGGCCTGAGTCCAGAGGAGCTTTCACTCCAACAGGGGTTTGAGCTACAGGACAGTTTACAGGGGAAATTAGATAAGGAACATCAAGTATTTCTGTTGTGTTATTCTCCCAGGATATCCCCAGGATATTTGGTTTAACAGAATTATTATCTCCCCCAGCCTACATTCTCACCTTCCTTCCATTTTTAGATTACCAAGACCAGATTTTTACTGATCAGTGTAAAAGCAGTAAGTGATTTGCCTTAAATAATTGAATGCAGGAGAGTACCAGGGAACAACCTTTCTTCACAAGAGACCTGCAGTTATCCACGACATTCCTGCATTCTCTACACTAAAAGATTCAAAACCAAAAATTCTTCCAACTGTCAATGGCAGTGTGTTAATTTATAGGGTTCAAATCCCACCAGATCAGCTGATAGAACATTCCAGAGGCAGAACATTTTGCCAAGCGTTATGTCTTGACAGCTGTGTGTAAGTAACAATTAGTTCAGGTGGCAGCACAAAAACAAGCTGATGTTTGACCTGGGAAATGACAAGCACTTGCAGATAAAACCCATAGGTATAATCAGGTATAGGATTCGGAATAATTCTGTGATAAAGCACAGATTGTGCCATTAAGGTGAGCATCTGTTTCTCATCATTTTCCCCATATAACACCTTTCACATCAAGCACTGTCCTTTTCTTTCGCCACACCAGAGAGGCTGCAAATGGGAAAAAATACGAAGCTTTTAGAGAATTCTGGTTTTCAAATAATTCTTTGATCCCAGTTTAAAAAAAAAAAAGAAGAAGAAGAAGAAAATAAGTTTTACTGCTTGATTTCCGTATAGGCTAACCTATAACTTCTCCTGCCTACTACAGCCCGGAGTTCGACTCCACAAAAGTCATGAATTTTAATTAGCTGCAATCAGCCTTATCAGGTAGTTAAAAACTCATTTGGATGGAGGCAGAGTCACATCCTGTGTCAAGAGATCCTTCCACGAGCCACTGCTGTGCTCCAGCAAGTCCATTAGTTCACCCACCGGAAATCTCGGCTTTGGTGCTTGGTGCAAAACACTTCTGCTCTTCCCCAGAGGTCCCTGACTCACTGGTTTTGCCCAAACAACAGCGCTGGGAGGTGAGGGCCATTACACCACTTTTCCAGGCTCATGGACACTGGAGAAGATGATGTCTCTGTTTCTTCCTTTGCATATCCACACCAGCACATCCCAGAGCGCTCAGGATGCAGCGATCCCTGCTCCTGCTCCTGTTGTGTCCTGCAGTGTGGTCATGGATTGAGTGAGGCTCACCCACAAAACCACTGCCTAATGCACAGGGCTGGCTCCTCATCCCACAGGTGAGACTGTGCCAGGAGACCCCACGGAAGAGATGAGGGAGCTGGGAGCTGTAGAAAAGTTTCAGGAATTGACTAATTAACTTCCTCAGCATGAGAGAAAGGCCCAGTTAAGAAGCAGCAAACTCCTGACCTCAGAAGGCAGCCAGGAGGATAAGCCTGCACAGACTCCTACACAGATCCTGCATCCCAGGCTGGGCTGTCCCAACAAGTCTCCATCCTCCCCCACTCAGGATGTCAGTGCCCCGATGGAGCTGACAGAGCAGTAGTGCCTGTCAGCATTGCCTCACGAGCCACACCCACAGCACCCGCTCAGCACCTGCCAGCTCCTCTCTGCACCATCCCCAGGTGCCTTCAGAGCTGCAACTCCATCCTAATCCCACCACGACTTTTACCAAAACACGGTGGTCTCAGAGCAGGCTTCATCCAGGTGCATTTTAGCTGCTGCAAGCACCTTTTTTGGTGTCTCATTTTCCCACCTCAGCCCCTCCAAGTGTAAAACCAGTTACAAACCTCCACCAGGTCCTTCTGCACAGGCTGACCATGACATTTGCCATCGTTTCTTCCCCAGGTCTGCTCTTCCCACACTGCTCTCTCACCCACCCACAAAGCCAAATGTGTTCCTACTTCAAGCCTGTCTCCTGCCCACCTTGGCCACGTTCCCCCAGGGATGGGAGCCTCACTGAGCACCTCATGGCAGCAGCTGGATCATGCAGCCCCTCTACACAACGACCTGGGGGTCAGGCACTTCCCTGGAGAGATCCCATCTTATTGCTGCTTATTTTTGTGGTCTGCACTGATGTTTGATGCAGTTATTTTCTCCCTGGACAGTATCTGGGGGTTGAACCCTCTGCAAGTGCAGCTCTCTGTTGTCCCAGGTCAGTATCAGGCAGTGTAAGATGAAGGCATATTCTCATATATTCACTTAATTAACTCTTCCAACCAATCCCAGTTCTTCAAACAGTTCCAATTATGAGTCCCAAATCAAAATCTTACACCAAATGATGAATTTCAAAGCAATTCCTCTGGAAGACATGAATGCATACACATTTTGTCCTGCTAGGAGACAAAACTGTCCTTGTAGGAGACTTCCCTCCTCACAAATGTCACCTCAAATAACCAACAGGAGCTTCCCAGCTTTCCTCCTGTCCAAGTGGTGCATCTCAGGAATGCACTGCTTCTTCCTTTGGGGAAGCTACAGTTTTCTTCAACTTTTTTTGGGCATCAGCTGAAGAAAAGTAGGCCTGATCTGCCCAAGAAAAGCAGCTCTCAGGAACTGTTCCTATCATAGCTGCATTTCATAGAATCATAGACTGGTTTGGGTTGGAAGGGACCTTGAAAAGAATCCTGTTCCATTCCCCTGCCATGGGCAGTGACACCTTCCACTATCCCAGGGTGCTCCAAGTCCATCCACCTGGCCTTGGCCACTTCAAGGGGCAGTCACAGCTCCTCAGGACAATAATTTCCCAGGTGTTGAGAGGCCTGGGGAGATAATTTTGACCCAGCACTTCAAAGGGAGAAGCCACACAAACAAGATAAATGCTTCCTGGAGCTAACGTGATTCTTCTGTGCTTCTATAAAACTCAGAGGATTCTGCACTTCTGTGCAGTTTCCACAGGTGTTTTTATCACCCCTGAATCTGTTCAGCATTAAAAACCACAAAGCTTGAGGGAAGTGAAGGCTGGAGCCCGTCCCTCCGAGTTCACACTTGTGTCACTTCTGCATTCAAAGCCATGACAACACATTTTGTACAAGATGACAATAATTTCCTCTGCCCCTTTGTAATTTCCGTGCCCTCACCTCTCATCCCAGCAGGCTGTGGTTTTCACAACCCAGGAGGCTGTGGTTTTCTTTGCTCACCATGAGTAGAATTTGTCCACTCCCTGTGGAGACTCATGAAACCTCACAGAATGTACACAGTGTCCCTTTTTTATTGCATGGGCTGTGCTCTGGCTGAATCACGCTCCCAAATCCCATAATCACACATTAACTGACACATGCACTGCAACTTCCAGGGACAAAAATCAACGGCAGCACTTTGTGGATGGATGGATGGATGGATGGATGGATGGATGGAGGGATGGATGGATGGATGGAGGATGGATGGATGGATGGATGATGGATGGATGGATGGATGAGGATGGATGGATGATGGATGGATGGATGGATGATGAGGGATGGATGGATGATGGATGGATGGATGATGGATGGATGATGGATGGATGGATGGATGGATGGATGGATGGATGGATGAGGGATGGATGGATGGATGATGAGGGATGGATGGATGATGGATGGATGGATGAGATGGATGGATGATGGATGGATGGATGAATGGATGGATGGATGGATGGATGATGGAGGGATGGATGGATGATGGATGGATGGATGGATGGATTCATGGATTCATGGATGGATGGTGGATGGATGATGGATTGATTCATGGATGATGATGGATGGATGATGGATGGATGGATGAATGGATAGATGGAAAGAGCCTGACAACTGCTCTCAAGTCACACACCAGGTCATAGAGGCTCAGTTTAAAGCTGGTTTGGCTAAAGAGAAACATAATCCTTCCTAATCTTAATATATATTGACAACCCTGCAGATACATATGGACATACCTGGCAAGAGACTGACCCTGAGAGGTCACTGTCCCCCCAGAGCTGAGCATCTCCTGCAAGCCTGGTAACATTCCCAGTGGTTATCAACTGTTCTCCAGGAAAAAGAGGGAGAGAAAAAAAAGTCTTGAAGTACAAAGAAATTTATTGTGCTTCGTTGTCCGCCCAACAATCTGGTGTTTCTCATCGCTGCAAAGCAGTATATGGGCTCCACTGCCATGAAAGATTTGCTTTCATTAAGAAATGAGGATATTTTTTACAGGAGGAGGATCAATAAACAATAAGCATTATCCCACTGCAAGGTAAACTGTAGGAGCTCTGCCCTGGCTGGGATTAGTGCCTGCTTCTTCTCAGGGTCAGAATAACAAAGTGCAGTTGTTTGTCTGTACGTCACATTCCACAAAAAAGTACCTATGGTGGGTTTGTAATCTCAGTGTCAATAGAAGTAAAATCCCCTTGAAATAATGACAAGACCTAAAATGACACAGTTTCATCCAGATACTCTGAGAGAGGGAGGCTGAAACAATAAGATCATCCTGCAAAAAATTTCATAGACAAACCATGTGCCTTTCCCAGCCTGCTTTGCTTCCGATACATAGATTTGTTTCAGAGATTAAGAAATTCCAAACTAGTCTTGGAGTACTTTCCCTTGGTATTTCCACCTGGAACACTGAAATTCTCGTGATACATCACATTTCTGAGAATGCCGGTTTGAAGCTCAGCTCCCAAAGAACAGCACATTCAGCCAGCTGACTCTCTGGCCTCTGCTAAGTGCATTTATTTCTTAATCCCTCATTTCAGTAAGAGTTTTGTGTGGGCAAGCAGCTTCTTCAGAACTGCAGCCAACAGAAAGGGTGTGTTGGAGGGAGGGGAAGGGCGATACAAGCGAGGAGTCTCCCACGCTGGGCGCACGAGACGACAGCCCGGGATACTCTGCCCCAGCCCACCAGGGAAACTCAAAAGATCAGGTTTCTGGAAAGGACATGAAGTGGGCTGAAAGGCTGCGAGCAGGAAATGTGTAATTATTACACAGGGAAGGGCCTGGAGGAGAAGCTTGTTCAGGCTGGAGAAGAGACTGAGGTCAGAGCTCCCCGGGGGCTGCAGCTCCTCCCGAGGGGCAGCTCCGATCTCTGCTCCTGGGCCAGGGACAGCACCCAGGGAGCGGCTGGAGCTGGGCCAGGGCAGGCTCAGGCTGAGGCAGGGAAAGGTTCTTCCCCCAGAGGCTGCTGGGCACTGCCCAGGCTCCCCAGGGAATGGGCACGGCCCGAGGCTGCCAGAGCTCCAGGAGCGTTTGGACAGCGCTGCCAGGGATGCCCAGGGTGGGGCTGTTGGGGGGTCTGTGCAGGGCTGGGGCTGCACTGGATGATCCTTGGGGATCCCTTCCAGCTCAGGAAATTCCATGGCTGTGACCTAAAATACTGATCAAAAGGGCAGCAGGCTGAGCGTGGCCATCCCATCCTCAGCTGGGTACAGGCTGCCCCCACACCACTCTGCAGCTCCAGCCTTGACACCTGGCACAGAGATTCCATCTGTTTCCTCCCACTGGCGTCAGGACAAGCTGCCAATATCAGGGAGTCACAGTGGAGTCATTTCCAGAAATGTCCCAGCACTGCCTGTTGTCTGCTACCCACAGCTGACACCTCCAACAGGGGCTTTTCCACAGGTCCCAAATCTTCCCAGCCCCAGGGCAGATGTGGATACACTGAGAAAGCCTATACAATGCCTTCCCAAAACATTCCCTCGGCTTCCAGCAATCCCATGCACAGGAACTTTCCTGAGACACACAAATCCTGAGTATTTCGTCCCCACCACCAACTCCTTTTCTATAAACATATCCAGTACGTGCCTGAAGTTGTGAAATCTTTCAGCATCCACAAAATCTTACAGAAAGAAGTTCTACAGTTTTAATGGGGAGGGGGAATATTGGGAGGTCTACCCTCTCTCTGGCTGGTTTAAATTTTTACTGAGTGCTAGAACCCATCCAAGCATTAATTTAATTAATCCTAGCTTTAATTCAATTTATTTAATTCATTATTTTAAGGAAGAAATTCTTCACTGTGAGGGTGATGAGGCACTGGAATGGGTTGCATAGAGAAGCTGTGGGTGTCTCATCTGTGGAAGTGTTGGATGGGGCTTGAAGCAATCTGGGATGGTTGAAAATCTCCCTGCCCATGGCAAGAGGTTGGAACTGGAGAATTTTTAAGGTCCCTTCCCACCCAAACCAGTCTGGGATTCTGGGATTATGTGAATTTAATTGGTTCAGGTGAAGGTGACCATAAAGACCTGCTCATAACATTTACGTGTGGGTTCCTCTGATGTTCACTCAGTGCAAACCAAGCTGTGGATGTTCCCAGCTGTAAAATCAGCTGTAAAATCCTGGTATGCTCAGCTCTGGGCATCCTGCAGGAGAGAGCAGGAGAGCACTGGCTTTCTTGCTGTACAGTTAATAATTACATTCAATTAATTGCAATTAACTGAATTATTAATTGCATTCTCCCCAGTCTTTCAAGGGCTTTCTTGGTATCACCATGCTCACGAACAACTTTTATAGACAAATGAGCACATCACAAGACTCACAAAAGGTCAGGTGCTTCTCCTGGGGGAGCTGCTGGGAAGGAGAGCTCTGAAATAAAGCCAGTGGAGGCCGCTGGCCCTGTCTTTTTTTATTTACCTGATGGGAAATGATCCAGGAACCTCTGCCAAAGAGAGCCATAAAGCCATTAGAAAATGGCACAAAAGGGCAAATTTTGTGATAGCACAAATGTGGCAGGAGGTGGCTAAACAAGGAATAAATCAATGGCATTGCTCATTTCAAGGGAAAAACAGGGTCAGATCAGTGCCAGGAAATTGCTGGCACATGGGAAGTCATTAATTACTCCCAGATGTGAAAGCTAAAGTTTGCTTTCTTTGCACATGCAGAGAAGGACAGCAAGGTCCTGAGGAAAATTTGTGCTGATTTCTCTTTTCTGACTCTGCCCTCAGCCAGGGCCTGGCACCTGGAATGAGGCCAAGTGTGATCAGAGGGACTGGTGAGGTGTGAGCCCTCCTGTTCACCACAGACAATTATGTGCTCCCCAGAGCACCAGGATTAAGAGCCTGGATTTCACAGTCCGTGTTAGTCAGAGGGCTCTGCTTTAGCAGAGTCATTCCCTCTGTGCCTCCACAGCCACCTCTCTGCTTCCTGTGCCACTGAGCCAAGCCTGACATTTGAACCTTTTCCTTTCTCAGTGGGTTTTTCAGCACACTGGACAAAGGCTGCAGCTAAATCAGAAATAGAGTGGAAAAGGTTCGAATTTGACACAAACCTTCCATGATGAACTTAAGAAAATCCGTAAATCCCCGTTTCGTCATGCAAACAATCCTTTCTCGCTGAGCTTTCAGGAACCATCTGGGGTTTGCTTCTGAAATTTTCCCTCCTGTGAAAGGATTCCTACATGATTTGGTGATGCCCTGTGGGAGGGGGCTCCTGAGGGAGCAGGAGCACAGGGATGGCACCCTGGTTTGATGCCCTTTGGTTTGGGGGAGCAGGAACTCATGAATGGCACCCTTGCTGTGCTCAGCTCTGGCTCCTTTGCCCAGCTGGCACAAGGCTGTGCCACTTGGTACTCCAGCCATGCCTGGGGGTGTTTTGGCAGAGTCGATGCCTGCGGGAGCAGCCGGCTTTGTCTGGGGAATCACGGGGCATCCCTTCAGGAAAACAACACAGTTCCCATACCCTGGGTTTGTACAGCTTTCACCTCACGTGGCAGCAGCAGCCTAGAACTTGAAGGCCTGTGTTAAAAGGGAAACAGAGACCACTCACAATCCTTCCTTGGCAGACTGAGCTCAAGAGTTTAAGTGTATTAGAGTCCTGCAGGCCATGACCATGAGCTCAGACTACATCACCACTGCCCTGCTCAGGAAATTCGGGAGTCTGGAGCCAGAGAGCTGCAAGATCCCATGATCCCCTTGCTCATACTGGACAGCTCTGGGCTGCATCACTCCCAAAAAAGGCGAAGGGAAACGGAAGGTCCAACTGTGCACAGCTGTGACGTGCGAAAGGAAGGCAGTGACCAAGTCATTCTTCCATGCCATATAATCCTTTCTACGGAATCAGCAGGAACTGCTTTGTGTAACCAGATTTTCTCCCTCTGCTTGCATTCGTCACATAGAACCACGTCTCCCTGATGCTGTTCCACGTATCCTCAGCAACCCCTCGGCCTCCACACAACAGCAGCCAGCTGTGGTTTGCTGCTGATGGACACCCTGGCACGTAGAGCAGGGAGGCTGGGGCAGAGTCAAGGCTCCGCCTCGCTGGAGCGTTTGCTGGGGACTGCCAGCAGCACCGAGGGGAACAAAGCCCTGGACCACAGAGGGAGCACGTTACAGACCCAGCTTCCTGGTATGAGCCGCAATGGATGGGAAAATGTCCAGGTAAGCGGTGCCTGACAGTACAAAACTTCCTGGCGAAGCTCCAGCAAATGTGGTGTCCTGTGCAGCCACTCTAAATACAGGAATTCCAGGCTGTCCATGTCATTTTCCCTTCCCACAGGAAACAAACCAGTGTTTACCCTGCAAGGCTCTCCTGGAGTCCCTGGAATGGCTCAGCTGCCATGCCACAGCCCCTGCCTCCTCTGCAGTCACGGCTGGAGCCAGGGACACGCGGGAGCAGCATCCCTTTGGGCCATGACATTCCTCCCAGCTCCCGACACCTCGGCAGCACCGCCCAGCCCAACATCTCACTCGTGTGCGTGGGAGGGAAGAGCGGTGGCAGGAGGAGCATTGCAGCAGCTCGGAGGTGGGAGGTCACATGAGGGACACGGCTGCTGAGGTGGGAACCATCCCGCACCCTCCCACTCCTTCCCGTCATGTGTCATCCCATGGCAAGGGGTGTTTGAGGGGCTGGTCCCCATCTCCTGCCTGCTGACAAACCCAGTCTAACTGGGTAATGTTTCCACGTAGCAGCTGGGTTTGCCCTACTTCTGCCTATTGGGGGTCGGGAGTTGCACAAGGGCAAGGAGTGACCTGAAAGCCCCTCTGGACACACCCCCTCGCCTGCCCAGGCCCATGAGAAACCCTTCCAGAGCATGGGTGACATCACTGCTCTTCCAGGAGCTGATCGTGCCAAGAGGAGCCCTCTCATCCCTCTGCCTTCCCTCCAGCCCTGCTGATCCTCTGACACATGAAGCCTCTGGTGGGAGACTCCAGATGATCCAACCAAATGCCAAGCAGGAAGGAAATGATGAGACCAAGAGGAGGAAATTCCCACCAGACTCCCACTCTCCTCCCAGCTGAGGGATGCTCTGTGCTTTGTCTTTCTGTGGGGAGTCTCTCAGGGTTCAGCAGATAAAACATTAAGAATTCCCCAGACAGTGGACAAAAATCACTTTTAAAACCCTTGGAAAACCTCTGAGATGGGCTTTGAATGCTCAATTACTTTTTCTCCATGTCCACTGCAAGCTTCAAAACTTAAAACACAGACACAAAATCATTGAACTACATAATTGTTTAGCTTGGAGAAGACCTCCAAGATCATTGAGTCCAACCATTCCCCCAGCACTGCCAAGGCCACCACTGACCCATGTCCCCAGGTGCCACATCCACAGGGCTTTTAAATCCCTCCAGAGATGGTGACACCACCACGGCCCTGGGAAGTCTGCACCAGGGCTGGACAATCCTTTCAGTGAAGAAATTTTCCTCATATCCAGCCTGAGCCTCCCCTGGCACAGCTTAGAGCCATTTCCTCCTCTCCTATCATTTATTACTGAGGGGCTGGAGCCCGACCCCCCCGGCTGCCCCCTCCTGTCAGGGACTTGTGCAGAGCCACAGGGTCCCCCCTGAGCCTCCTTTGCTCCAGGCTGAGCCCCTTTCCCAGCTCCCTCAGCTGCTCCTGGTGCTTCAGCCCCTTTCCCAGCTCCGTTCCCTGCCCTGGTCACGCTCCAGCCCCTCAATGTCTTTGTTGTCATGACGAGCCTAAAACCTGAGCACAGCCAGGGCCAGATGTGCACAAGGAATGAGTAAAGATTCAATCCACTGAGCGTTTTCCATGCTAAAGACCAGAACAGCTGCCAGACCACTCCTGTGCACTTCTCTCTCCTCGCTCTAGATGTGATCCAGCTTGTCCTGAGACAAAATGCCCCCAGACACATCAGGCACAAACACGCAGGGAGCACAAAAAGCACCTCAGACAGCAGAGAAAACTCAGCAGCACAGCAGTGACATGCCCCAGTGCCACGCTGTTTTCTTTGGATCCCTAATTCCTTTCATACTTTTTCAGCTCTTCAAAAACATCTCTGAGCCCCACAGCTGCTCCCCAGCAGAACATCTGCCCACTTTAAAGCTCGTGAAGCTGCGGCAGTGATTAGGAACTCCTGCAGATTTCTCTCATCAGTAGAAACTACTCAAGGATCACAGGCTGGGACATGTCTGACAAGAGCAGGAGAATTTGCACAACAGGCTGGGCTGAGAGCAGAGCTGGGGACAAATGGGGAGCAGCAGGAGACGTGTGAGGGGTGGCATGATGTGACATGATGTGACATGACCGAGAGCCAAGAGGGACCATCTCTGCCCGTGCCCTGACTGCCGTGATCCAGCTCTCTTCACAGGAAAGAAGAGACCACAGTGGTTCCCCAAGGTCCCCATTCCCTGTCCTGCAGCCAGGGATGGCTGGCGAACATCCCAGTGCATCCCAGTGCATCCCAGTGCTGGGTTTCTTCTGGCAGCTCCAGAGCTGCCTCACTGAGAGAGTCCCCTCCTGGCAAGTCCCGGGCTCCTGTGTGCCAGGCATGCTTGTCTGCACAGGAAAAAGGAAATTTCTCCTCCCTCTCTTGGGATCCTTAAGAGCAAATTCTCAGCTCGGCCTCAAAGCCAGGGGCAGAGCATGAGCCTGTTCCCACCTCATCTCAAGAGCTCAGGCCCTGCTTTCCGAGGCTCTGGCTGCTCATCCTCTTCAAGGCAAAGGTTTGTGGGTCACCACTGCCAATAAAAGCTCTTACAAGCTGTTGTCACTCAGAGCTGGCTCCCCTGGAAATCCTTGGCAAATGAAATAAAAATAAACTCCTGGGTGTTCCCTGGAGATAACTGTGTCCATCTGCTGGCAAGGCCCATGCCGTGAATATATTTTAAGCTTTTTGTAGCACTCACAGTGAAGAGAAAATTAACTTTGACACTCGTGGTCAAAATATTAGTATCAGGTTTTTTAGTATTTTGTCCTAGAGTATGCAACTGCGACACCAGAAATAAAAAAAAGTTTAAAAATCACATCTCTACACAGCACTTCGCAGAAATACGAGCTCTTTTATTCTAGGACAAACGGAGCCACACCTACCCTGAAATGAGATCTGGGCACTGTGAAAGCAGATAGCAGTCCTTGTTCCCAAGGTGTTACAGTCTAAATGCAAACAAACAGTGAATTAAGGAAGGAAACACAGTCACTTGTCAAAGGCCCCACAGGAGCGATGTGGTTTGGCTGGGATTGGAGCACGTGGCCTTTGGTGCTTTACAAAGATGTGCTGGGTGAGGGGCTGGGTAGGAGCCACCCCTGAACCCCCTGCCCTGGGCTGAGCCCCAGCAGGGGCAGCAGGGGAGGGGGATTGTGCCCCTGTGCCCCTGTGCTCAGGTGAGACCCCACCTGCAGAGCTGCCCCAGCCCCGGGGCCCAGCACAGGAAGGACCTGGAGCTGCTGGAGAGAGGCCAGAGGAGGCTCCAGGGGGATGAGAGGGATGGAGCAGCTCTGCTGGGAGGAAAGGCTGGGAGAGCTGGGATTGTTCAGCCTGGAGAGGAGAAGCTTTGGGGTGACCTCAGTGTGGCCTTGCAGGGCCTGAAGGAGCTGGCAGGAAAGATGGAGAGAGACAATTTCCAAGGGTTTGGAGTGACAGGACAAGGGGGAATGGTTTCAAACTGCCAGAGGGCAGGGATGGATGGGACATTGGGAAGGAATTGTTCCCTGTGAGGGTGGGCAGGCCCTGGCACAGGGTGCCCAGAGCAGCTGGGGCTGCCCCTGGATCCCTGGCAGTGCCCAAGGCCAGGCTGGACATTGGGGCTTGGAGCAGCCTGGGACAGTGGGAGGTGTCCCTGCCCATGGCAGGGGTGGCACTGGGGGACCTTTAAGATCCTTTCCCACCCAACCATTCTGTGATTTACCATCTCTCTTTTCTCCCTAAATGGGAAATAAGAGAGACGGTAAATCATAGAACGGCTTTCACTATTTCTTGCTTACACTCTCATACTTTCTCTTTCCCTGGTCTATTCCCTCTCTGCTCTACTGGCAGGAATCCCATCCTTGCTGCTGGCAGCCTCAGTCAGCCTCGCTGACCAAATCATGTGCTCTGCTCAGAGCATGACTTGTAGCTCTCCAGAGTACCAAGAGCTGCACTAAATTATCACAACAGGAAGATTTTTAGCAGTGTCATTGAAATAATAAGAGCTGGCTGTATTTTTGGGTGAAAAGGATGTTTCAGATTACCTGGGGCCTGAGAAAATAGTTTTCTTTCTTTGGTCTTATTTTCTAAAAACCCAAATCTGAAATGCTTTTCCTGGAGAGGTGGGGGAAACCAAACCTCTCTGACTACACAAGCGTTCAAATTTCCAGCCTGTTTCTCTACGCAGGGAAAAAGGAGAAGTTCCTGCACATTACTGTGTGTGCAGATACACATCAAAGAAAGTTTCTGTTTTAATGAGAACTTTCCTGGGGACAAAAAAGTCCAATTTCAGCAGTCTGGGTAAGTCTAAATGGCAACATCTCCATGCCAAGCACTTCCTAAATGACTGGATTTCCTTGTGGAGAATGGGCTGGCAGAGCAGCAGGGAGAAAGGAAGGAACTTTCCTGGGATACAGGAGCCCCTTGCAGCTGGACATCAGCTGCCAGCAGAGCTTGTTCCTCCTGGTTGTGCTGCTGATCAGCTCCAGAGGATGAGCAGCCCCTCTCTATCGGGGATAGAAGCTGTCAGTCAAGTAAGATTGACATCGTTATTCCAAAATCACACTTTTCCAAGTAGCAATAACAGACTCCTGTGACAGCACAATTTTTTTGTTAAGGTTTTTAATTAAGGTCATTTGGGAGAAGATGAGCCCCAGAGCAGACAAACTTCCGATTTGGGGCCTAAGCCCTGACGGTTTGGTGCAAAAGATGCAACGTTGAGCAACGGGCAGCCTCTTGTGAATTCTGCTAGAAAGGAGGGATGAAGCAACACTTCAGAGAACCGGACCCCTTCTTTGGGGTCACTTGCTTCATATCGTCTCACCTTCCCCAAAAGCCTCTTCCCCTTTCTCTGGGAAAGAAGAAACTGCCGGGCTCTGCTTGCCTCTGCCTCTCTCCCCCCCTGCTTCTCACTTTCACTCCCATTGGTTTCATGTTCCCCGTGCCACGCGGAAAAGCCTGCGAGCTTATCCAGCCCAGCAGCGGGGTTCATCCTGGTTCCACCCACTGGGACTTTCCTGGCTTCCTTCTGCACCGAGAGGGGGGAGGCAAAGCCGTCGGGAGGCAGGAGCCGGCCCCGGGCAGCGCGGGGAGCGCGGTGCTCCCGCTCTCCCTGCCGGGTTTCTATTGTAGGCGGTGCATTCCTCGGGAGGGAGGGAGGGTGTGTGTGTGTGGCGGTGCCTTCCCACACTCGGGGCAGCTCTTATTTAATGGGGGTCTCCATGCAGGCCAGGCACCACAAGAGGATTGGCAGTGCCCGGCTCTCTCGGAGAACGAGCCCGGCGCTGCTGCCATGGGGCGTGTGGTGGAGATCGGCCCGGAGGCTGCGGCTCCCGGCATCGGCCAAAGCGCCGGGATGCACCTCCGCAAGGATTTGAGGAGGATACGGTGCGCGCTGCTGCTGTGCCTGCTCGCGGTGCTGCTGCTCATGCTGCCCACCGCTTACCTGCTGATCGGGAACCTGCGAGCGCCCAGCTCCTGTGGCAGCCAGGTAAGGCACGGACGCACCTGAGTCCTGTCCCGCGCCTCCAAACGGAGCCTTTGTGGAGCTCTTTGAATCCTCGTGACGAACTTACCGTGTTTAAGAGACTCGCTGTTACATTCCTTCTTGCTTACGCCGAGGATAAACCTGATGGTTGCTCGTTCTTTTTAACTAACTGTTCCTTACTTTCACTGAGGTCACAAGTAGAGTACATGACTCGAAAACTTTTCTTGCTGTGCTGCAGGGAATGCTTAAAAAAATCACTGGTTGGTGGGAATCAGTGTCTGTGCACTGATTTCTGCCAGATTTTTGGCATACTTTCCTCCCTTCTTTTGGCTTAAATCTGCGGTTTCCCCTCCCAGTGTCTGATTTCAGGAAGATCTGCTGATGCCAGTGGGTCAGTCACCCGTCCCTGGGCTGACAGCTACAGCTCTGGTGGATTATTAATTATCATTAATGCAAACTTCTGCAGAGATCTGATTTGAGACAATTAAGGGAGTCAGACCCTAAGTTTTCTATCCTGTTTTTCACTCCCCATTAAAACTTTCTCTAGACCTAGGGATCATCTCAGCTCTTCTCCTTTGCCAAACAGCTGCACTCACTTTGCTCCCAGCCCTACAAACTTGTGCTGTGCTGCTTGTAACCCCGTTCCACGATGCTCCATTCCTCCTGCAAGTGCCGATTCCCATGGGAGGCTGTGCATTCGGCAGGAATGCCCCATGTTCTAGGTCTGGAGAAATAAGCTTTGAATTTTAGCTTCAGGTCTGCAATTCCCGAGTTAATCAGCGAGGAAGGGCCTGAGAAAGGGGGCTTGGCTTTTCAGTGGCCTCGGAGGCAGGTTTGTCACCTGGCTCACGTTTAGCCCAGGGGTGTTTAGGGAGGTGCTGGCCCCTGGGTGACCCCGAGGCTGCGCTGCCCGAGTGATGCCGAGTGCAGGGTACAGCATCCTCTGTGGTACCTGGTTCTACCTCTGTGAAGCTTCTCAGGCTGTTAAATCTGGCCATTCCTTGAGTGTATGAGGGGTGATGCTGCCCTGACCCTGTCACTGCTGTCGAGCCCAGCTCTAGAAACCCAGGCTGTCCTACCTGCAGGTGCCAGAGCACAGCTTTCCTCAAGGGCTGGGCACGTTCTGAGAGGATTCAGGGACCCTCAGTTCCAGAAGTGTGGAATTACGGCAGAGCAGAGGCTGAAGGTGGAGGAGCTTGGAAAGCTGGGTGCTACTCGAGATTAGGGGTAAAAGACACTAAAAAAAGGTGTTTTGGGGATTGTCTGCTGCTGCTCTGGGTTTGTGTCCCATGAGAGTTCAGTCTTGAAACAATCTTGGAGTGAAAGAATAATCAAATGTTAACTTGTTTAATCCATCCAATGGCTTGTGATCCTATTGGCAGGGTTAGCAGAGAAAAGCATTTTTATGAGTGGGTTTGGCTTCTTACGAGGAAAAGCGCAACGTAATCCATCGGAATTGCAACACCAGTGTGCATTGCTGTGCTCATGCTCCCAACCAGCAGCACGTAATGTTTCCACAGTGATGTAACGAGGTGATCAGAGGAGTTATACAACCTCTTCCGTGCTCCTGTTCCCTATTAGCAGCACGTAATGTTTCCACAGGGATGTAACGAGGTGATCAGAGGAGTTACACAACCTCTTCCGTGCTCCTGTTCCCTATTAGCAGCACGTAATGTTTCCACAGGGATGTAACGAGGTGATCAGAGGAGTTACAACCTCTGCGAGTCCCGGGGAGAAAGAGGAAAGTCATCGGGGCTGGCCAGGTGCCCGGGGTGCCGTGGGAGGGGCTGCACCTCGGCTGGGCCCTGCCTGTTCCCGATTTTTCATTCACCCTGCTGCTCTCTGTGCCGTCGGTGTTGTCCGGCGGGACAGCGCAGAGGGGTGGATGTGTCTGCCCGGGTGCCTTGCTCTGAGTTCCCCAGGGAGATGTGTGCCCAAGGAGCCTGCAGGTTCGGGGCGGTTCAGTCCCTGGGAATGTTTCTGGGCATGAAAGCTCGCAGGAAAATGTCTTTTGCATTTCCTTCTGCATTCGAAGTTTACTAAATGACTCCGTCCTCATGTGCCCCATTGACAGCTCAGAGGAGGACTTCTGGGACCCGACTTGTGTGGCAGAGCTCTTTGGGGCACTGGTTTTGGGGTGTGGGTGCCCTGGGCATACTGGGATGAGTGGGCTGCCCTGAGCTTGCCCCAAATGAGTATTGGCCTCCTGACCCTTGCAGCCCACGGGCAGAGTCCTCTGGTTGCCCCACAGAGCTCAGCCCACACACAATTGTCACCTTCTCACGCTCTGGCGACAGTCCTGGGAGGAGGGAGGGGCTCAGCAGGTGAGGAGCAGATGGAGTAAATTCCTGAGCGCGTCCTTCCTGGAGCAAAGAGGAGAAGGGAAGCCCGGGAAGGTTTGTGCAACAGGGGTGTGACCCTGGGCACGCTGCCCACGGGGTGAGGCGCTTTGCTCATCCCTGCCTCGCTGCGGGTGCACGTGGTGTCACCTGGTGCCTCTGAAGGGATGCAGAGTCACCTCTTCCACTGGAAATGTCCCTTCAAGGGAAAAGCAGGACAAGTTATGTCATTACAGCAACACGAGTGGGCCACCAGTTTTCTCTCTGTGTCATGGTACGATGCATCTTGAATGAATAATTCCAGTCTGGTGGTGGTTTCTCCTGGACACCTTCCAGGCTCACTCCACTGCTCCTTTGGGAAAGAGAAATCACTTTCTTTTGTGCTTCAGTCCAGAGCGAGGAGAGTTCTTCAAACCACGACACATGGCTTGTGTTATTAGCAAGAAATCTGTATAAAGGCCATAGTGGTGCCCTGCCAGAGGAAGGGCCATCCTTCCTCAAAGGCAAGCCAAGTTTCAGTCTGAGTTCCCAAAACCATCACTGGGATGGCACAGGACAGCAGCTCAGGCTGCCTCAGCATCCCACTCAGCAGAGCATCAAGTCCTGTGGCCTGGAGAAGTTGGTATTTGGGTTTCTCTTTCATGGCATTCTTGGCATGTCAGGGCCACAAGGAGCATGAAGAGGAGTTCCAGATGGGAATTCCAAAGGGTTGGACATGCCCCTGTGTGCCCTGGCTGTGCCTTGGCAGCCTGGCAATGGAGAAGGGACCTGGTGCAGAGCAGGAGGAACTTGAAAATCCCAGAGACTCCACCTGGATCCTGCCCCAAAGGATGAAGCCAGAAAGCTGGCAACAAATCCCAGGAAAGAGCTGCCCTCATGGCCTGCTCATAAAGGAAGGAGAAGAACCTCAAAAGGCTTCCTGATCTTTGGGGAAGGAGAAATCCCTGGGGAGGAGCAGCAAGCACAGCTGGATGGGCCCAGGTGTTGGGATTCTGCTTCCAAAGCCAGCACCAGTTAAATCCCTGCCTGGCCACTGCTGCTGGATGCAAATGTTCCTTGTGAGCACATGCCTTGGGTACAGGCTTCCACCAGGCAGCAAAATGTTCTTATTGAAGCCAGTTTTTAGTGGTACAGGCCACGTTCCTACCAAAAATTCCTGGCCCAGACCATGCAGCATCTCTGGAGTTAGAAAAATTTGGGTTTCTGTACTGGCCATGACCTGCAGAGACCCTCCCTGTGAAATGGTGCTGACAATGGAGTGGATGGAGGAGCTGGGGATATTTTGTTTATCAATCCCTCTGCCTGCAGTGCCAGCTGCTCTTCCCATGCCCATTGGATATCAGCCCTTCTTTTTGAGTGTAGCACTGTCTGGATATAAACGCACTGGGGCTTTTGGACGTTTTTGGTACCAGAACCATCCAGAAATGTCCTGCACACAGCAATCCCCAGGGCAATTAGAGCTGCCTGTCCAAATACCTGTGAGTCAGCTCAGGGTGGGATTTTCAGCATCACCCAGTGGTTGGGCTCTCCACAGTAGCCAAAGGGAAAACTGAAGCTGTGAACTTTTCAGAATCACAGCTGAGCAAGAAAGGGAAAAGAGAGAAAAGCTCTAATTGTGTAAATGTTCTCTCTGCTGTCTCGTGCTGCTCAGTTCTCCCTCCCCATCCGTGCACAACATCTGTGCCTGTTCAGGACAAGCATTACTGACACCTGGTCATTATGCAGCATTGTCTGCCACTAAAACATTTTCTAGAGGAGATTTATATTTATACTCTTATCAAATAGCACAATTAGGGGGAAAAAAAGAACAGCAACACCTTTGCCAAGCAACAGAATGATTTCACACCTTGCTCTATCCCCCTGCTGTATCTGCTGCAGCACTCTGTCCTTCAGCACCTCTGCTGCATCACTCTGTCCTTCAGCATCTTGTTTCCATCTGGCTTTCTTAGGAAATAAGTACATTTAGGTTTAAAAAAAACACCTTTTTTTTTTATCTTTTACAAAGAAGCAGAATTCTTCTTGCTCTCTTTCCCATTTTCCTGCCACCTCTTGTTTGGATTGCAACATCCAAGTTTAAACAAGGAACTTCAGCAGAAATTGGGCTTCAAGTATGTAAACCGTTCTGCAGAAGTTACATCCTTAAATGTAGGTTTGGGACTAATTTTTTAGCTGGCTGTAGAATCGTTAGAGAATGGGATCATTTGGGAAATAAGAGAATTAGTCACTTGGTAAATATGTAGGGAATGTCACACAAGCAGTGTGTAAATTTACTCCTAGGTGAATACTCAGGGTTGAAAGCAAGGGGAGTGTGAGGGAAATCCTTAATTCTGACCTCGTGCTTCCCACCGGGGCAGGGACAAAGTCTGACTGTGTCACTTCACCGGGGCAGTCGTGGTTAGTCACTGCAGAAAGCAGGACTGTGAAAGTCCTTACACATAATGAAAGGCTCGGAAATCTCCTGGACAGCACAGCACCAATTTTCCCTCAGCCCCACTCTGGAATTTCACACCAATCTCTTCCAGGAGGCTGCTGGGGCTGGGCATTTGTGTACAGGTGGGCAAGGGGGGAGGGGGAAGGAGAATTTTCCCTACAGTTTTCCTTCTCCATTTTTTCCCAACACACTGGAGCAGCTATTTTAGAAATGGCTGTGTTCTGCAGGAGCCCACGGATGTTTACTTCCAGTAAAACATTAAACTATCTTTGGGTTTACTGGAGCAGCCAGCAGTCCCCAAATCCAGGCAGGCAGACTCTCCTTCCGCAAACATTCTCCTTCCCCAGACAATATAAATGATCTATTTTCTCCTTCTCCTGCGGTGTTTGAAGCTGTGTGAGGCACAGCCGGCAGGAGACAGCTTCAGCATCTACATATTAATATTGTTTCAGCCTTTTATTGGACAAAGTGCCTCAAATCCTTCTCTAGGAGATGACCAGGGGCACTTTATTCAGTTTATTCAGTATATTTTTGGTGACTCAGGAGGCACAGCCCCGGCAGGGCAGGCGTGTGACAGGCACAGTCCCTCTGAACCACTCGCCCTCAGGGCAGCAGCACTTGGCAGGGCCCAGGGCCATGTCCTGCCCGAGGGGAATGGGAGCGTTCAGCTCCAGAATGGAATTCCAGGGGAGAGGAAGGATGAGCCTTCCCCAGTGCAAGCTCAGAGCAGCAGCGCTCAGCCACTGCCAGCTGCTCTCTCAGACCTGCTCAGCTCCTGTCCCCCCAGGAAGTCACCCAAAATTCCAGACAGACCTAAGGAACAGGCTTAGTCTGGAATGAGACGGGTGCAGGACAAAAAGCAGGTGGAGCTGATCCACCTCAGTCTCTGCTCTCTGAAGGGATGCAGAGTCACCTCTTCCACTGGAAATGTCCCTTCAAGGGAAAAGCAGGACAAGTTATGTCATTACAGCAGCACGTGTGGGCCACCAGTTTTCTCTCTGTGTCATGGTACGATGCATCTTGAATGAATAATTCCAGTCTGGTGGTGGTTTCTCCTGGACACTTCCAGGCTCCGAGCTGGTGGTGTGGGTGAACCTTTGCTCCTGTAAAGGCTCAGACCTGCCCTGCCTTGAGGAGAATCACTCCCTTTGCTCTGCTTGCTCTGCATGGATCGGGGGGCAGGAGAGGCTCCAGGCAGCAGAGGGGCTCTGGCAGTGCTGGATGGTGTCACCATCCCACGCATGGCTGATTCCCACTGGCCACTCTGCCACTGCCCTCCCGGTTATGCCAAGGGCTTGTCCAGCTGCAGAGTTTAACACAACCTCCCCCAGGGTCCTGGAATCCTTTCGGAGATGAAGGCAGTTCCAAACCAACAGCAGAAATGTCTTGCAGTTGTCAGGAAAATTAATCCACAAACACCAGAGGTTTATGTCCAAAATAGAGACAGAGGAGTCCTGTTACTTTATTTGAATAAAGGGAGAGGCCATGGGGCATTCCCGTGGGGTCTCTCAAGTTGTTGGAGGACACAGCCACCTATTTATCCCAATTTCCCAGCAGCATTTCCCTCTCTCTTTCCCCATTGGCTGAGGTATTGAGAGGTACAGACTTCCCAAATCGCCTAATACAGACCCCCTTCTAATGTGTACCTGCCCTCCTTTTCTTCTTCCTTGTATCTCTGTTCTTTTCTCTAAATCCAGGGATTTAGCACGGCCTTAGGTGAGTAACAGTCTGTGCCAATCAGTGGAATTCCTATGGAATTTATGGTTCCTCCCATTGCTTCTTTCACCTCTCAGTATCTGGCTTTATCTCTCAGCAGGCCCACAGTTTGTTTGTAAAGGCAAATCCCTCTCATTCCTTTCACAGTGAAGCAAAGACTTGTCAGGACTCACCTTTTTGCCGAAAAGCTCCAGCTGAGCTCACTGATGTCCCTGCCGCGTGTTCCATGTTCTGGGATAACTCACACAACCCCCTCTGCGGGGTACTGGGCACCCTGAGCTGACTGCCTGTAACTCTCCCCTGCAGGTCACAGAGGAGAGGGGCTCTCACTTTCTGAAGCAACGAGCAGTAGCTGCCGGTGAGTTTGCCACCCTTTCCCCCACGCTGGCCCCTGTGGGTGCTGCAGTCCCAGCACACACCTCCCCACCTCCCCTCTGCCCTCACCACCCCATCCCTGCCGAGACAAACCTGCCAGGGCGCACAGAGGCAAACCCGGCTCAGAAGATGCAGGGAGGTAAGAGAGTGAAAAGGGAGCATTTTTAACCGCAGAGCTGTGAAAGCTGTGCAAGCACCGGCTTCCCCCACAGCCCTGCAGGGTCACTGGGGCTCCCTGAACAAGCGAAAGCAGGGATTTGGGAGCCCCTGCTCCTCACATTTCCCCTCTGTTCACCCTCCAGCAGTTTAGGACGCAGCCACAATGCGCCCTGTTGGTGCTGCAGCAGCTCTGACTGATGCCTTTTCCTGGTCTTAAAATCAAGAGTCAGACACGGTTAGAAGGGGAAAAGGGATTTTACCTTGGTATTTATTGTAAGGATCCTTAGGTGCACACGGCCAGGTCATATGCATCAAAATGCACCCCGCCGAGTATATCCCAAAAGATCGGGTATGACACCATAGGTTCCACCAATTAGCACATCCATCAAAGATTCCCCAATGAGAGGCCCGAGCAAGTCCCTCAAGGAGCGTCCCCCCGGGATGGCTCCATCCTAGCTCACAGAATGCGCTCTGGAGGGGACCCTGGGGTCCAGGGCACACCGATCCCCAGCCACAAAGCCTCTAAAATGTTCAGTCTCCTAGCCTGACAAACTTAAGTCCAAGAATGCAGGGAAAAAGCACCAGGAATACAGAAGTTGCAGAAAGGTACAACAGGGGTATAAAAGAAAAGGCAAAAAATCCTCATGGGATTCCAAAACTTCCTCGTTTGCAGTTTATTACCTCAGGGGTAACAAGGGATCCCAGCAAATAACTCCTGTCTCAGACCTCTGCAGAAATGGAGAGGGCGTGCACACATTTCCTCACAGGCATCAACCACCACTCACGTTTTGTTGACTTAGGAATAAGTTCTTCCCCCAGAGGGTGCTGGGCACTGCCCAGGCTCCCCAGGGAATGGGCACGGCCCCGAGGCTGCCAGAGCTCCAGGAGCGTTTGGACAGCGCTGCCAGGGATGCCCAGGGTGGGGTTGTTGGGGGATCTGTGCAGGGCTGGGGCTGCACTGCATGATCCCTGTGGGTTCCTTCCAGCTCAGGACATTCTGTGATTTTATTATTGAACAGCAGCAAACATCCTCACACCATTTTTTTTCCCTTTTCCCTCAGTTACAGACACACTTTCCAGCGCAGAGAAGCCACGAGCTCACCTGACAGGTAATTCTTGTTCAAAACTGAAGCGTTTTTACAGCAGATGTTGTGGTTCAATAACCTTTGCCCACGTGGATCTGACAGGAGCAGAACATGGAGAACATAATACTCAGCTTTGCCTTGTTGGCCACGCCAGATTTGAGGGCATTGTGTCTGTAGAAAAGGGCCCACTAAGGAGGCAGGACAGAAATGTCACCACTTTTCCAAGCTGTTTGCTTTATTGAGTGACCAGCTTTTGTAACAGAACTGAAATAGATGCCTGCTGTCTCAGTGATCTGCTGAATCCTCCAGAAAAGGCAGGGGAAGGAGCTCAAGTGAGCCCTCGTGGAGAAGTGAATTTGCAAGAATTACAAGTTTTGGAGCAAAATCAGGTCAAATCAGGCCAGTTTTATTTTATTTTTCAACAAGGCCTGACTCAGGCCACACACAGCATATTCCCATCCAACCCCCCATGTTTTCAGTGAGATCATCTCTGACACATTTCAGAGCAAGCAGGGGAAGGGTAATGCCAAGCTGAGCCCTCCAGGCCTTTATGTTGTGGTAGGAAGGTGCTGTCACAAAGTCCTGTCACAGGGTGGGCTGCCAGGCCTTTCCAAGAGGCTTCCAGGCCTTTCCAAGAGGCTCCCATGCCTTTCCAGGGGGTGCCAGCATCTCCAAGGTCCCTGTCTCACCACCTCAGCCTTGAAGTCGTCACTACACCAAGGACACTGCCCTGAGACATCCCCCACCCTCGCCAGCTCCACCCACGCAGAAAATTTGAGGTATTCCCAGAGAAAAGCTCCTGTGTGGCTCCAGTGTGGATGGAGTGAGTGCCAAAGCGTTTTCCAGCTGGCCTGATGCCATTTATCCCTCCCCAAAGTACAGCTCACTGCAGAGGCCTCCCCAGTGCCTCGAGTGTTGCCCCAGGGTGCACTTTGTAACTTGAGAAATGCAGGAAGTGCCGGGGCGATTCTCTCAAATCCTCCTGCAGAGCTCAATCAAAATCCACCTCCAGGGTTCAATCAATCTTCAGCTCAGGGCTAATGTATTTCCCAGCAGAGTTTCCTTCCCTGATGCACATCCTTGGTGCCTTTCCCTTGGGCACAGGGGTTTCTGGAGCTCCAAAACTGACCTGTCCTTGTCCAAAATCACATCTTTGCTTAAGTGCACGTTTTAAAGAGCAAGAGGACAGTGTCTGCTCCTGGAAGGTTTTGTTTTCCCAAGTGCCCCATGGCAGAGAGATCCAGAGGCTCCAGTAACTCAGAGGAGCAGCCAAAGCTCTGCTCTGCTGGTGGGAACTTCCCTGGGCTGCACAAAAGCCCAGTGGCCACAGGGAAACACCTAACAGTTTTCTCCGAATTTCCTCAGCCCCCATATTTACAAAAATTCCTTTGCCATCATTCCCAGGCCACTGTGCCCATCCTCTTTGGCATTCTGCTGGGGCCAGTCACTGTTGGCCATAGAAAGGGGCAAGAAAAGGGGAAAGTTAAGGGAATTTTTTCTCTCCTTGCTGTGCTGTGCTGTGCTGTGTAGTCATCAAGGAACCCAATATCTATGGATTATCTTTGACCCTTGTTTTAAGCCTGAACATATTCCTGGTGCTTCTCCCTGTGGCAGGGAGTTTCCAAGCACTTTGCAGGCAGAAAATATTTCCTGTTATTTTCAACCCCGTGCAAAATCATTTCTTGGGTTCCACCCTGGTTTTGTCTTCTCAGAAACCACGACTTGTGCATAGAAAGTGTAGAAGGAATAATTATTCTCCTGATCTTTGTTACATTCCCCCACCTCAGGTGCCTTTTTCAAAGTGAAGGTGGCAGACTACAAATCCTAAATTGTAGGAAATCTCTTCCACACCTTTGTTCTGTCTTCTTCTAGTTTTAGGCACATATATTGTGAAGGTGAGAGCAGAGGAGTGAGAGGAATGGGAATTAGCCAGAGTTCTTTGGGAATGCACTGATTAATTGGCAGCAGCAGAATAACTCCATGTTTTGGTGTCTGTTCCTTTATGATAAATCTCCCAGCTGCTCTTGGCCTTTTTAACTCATGCTGAGAATTTTTATTTATCCAAACTGGCATCAAGCTCTCCCCTCCCTGATGACTTTACCTATTGAGATGTGCCAATACCCAGCTCAGCCTTTGCTCCATCCCCGTTTCCTCCTGTGCATTAGTGTTTATTTGGGGCTTCTCCTTGCCCTGCCATCATCCCCTCTCCACTTATTTGGTTGGATTTGGGGTCAGGCTGCAGAGCAGTGCCTGTTCCTTCTTTTCACCTGTGGCACAGTGGATGACCAGTGTTGCAGGACCTGGCTCGTGCTCCTTGTGCTGCAGTGGTCCCAAATCCACCTCTAAATTTGGGCAGAGCATCTTTTCTGCTTTCAAATTACCTTTATTAAATCCTCAGGGCACGAACTTGAGCACCAGAGACCCTGCAGACACAGGACCTTGCACCCTACAGGCTCCAATCTCTTGCTGAGACTCAGAGTTCAGGATTAGGCTCTCCCACTGGTGCTAAGAATTGCAGAAACCCCACAAATTCAGCACAAAATGTACCCCAAACCTGACAAGCAACAGGGATTCTCCAGCAAGGGACTGAACCAAAAGGGCTTTGGGGACAGGAGAGTTAAGGGATGCCAGGAATTTGTAGTGTGTGGGAAAGTGGAAGGAACTGTGGCAATGAAGCCTTTATTAAAAGCAGATTTTAATTACTTCAGGAATTAACATCCTAGGTGTATTTGCAGGAAGTAGAGCTCCAGAATTTAGGAAATAAATAAATAAATGACAAGTACAAAGTACAGTTACTTCTAGAAAAGCAGCTGTGCTGCACTGAAAGGCACTTGAACGTTCTTTTTTTTTTTCCTCCTGACTGTTATTGAAAGCACGGGGAAAATTAATTAACTTGAAAATAGAGAGCATCAATAGAGAGAGATTCATCCTAAAAGGGAGGTTAAAGCTGTGAAACTTGACTAATTCTAGAAGTCAGGAAGTCATGTAGTTCATTGGAGATCTTATCATATTCTATAGCTAATAAAATATATTTTTTAACTAATATAAAAATTCATTGAGGAATTGTCATTGACATTTTAAGTGTGTCATTCTACAAGAAAAGAACATTTCACAGGCAGCTTCTCTTCAAGTTCCCCCCAAAATTCCAGAGATGGAAAAGAGCCCAGGACATTTTCTGGAAATACTTTGATCTTTCCTCATCCTTCCCATCTCAAACAAGATTTCCTCTGCTCTCTGAGACGTGTTGCTCCAAGCTCTTGCAAATCTTTGGAGTGATCCAAAGCTACCTGAGCTTTTCCCAGGATTCAGACCAGTCCCTAACCTGAGAGGTGGATGAGGGTGAAGGCAGCCCAGGAGCACTTTCACTTTCTTTTATTCCCCTCTCTGTATCAAGCTCCATTGTCTCAAACCTTATCATACTTCTGTAATTTATCTTTCCTTGCTGCCACAATCCCTGTCTGGCTTCCCCTTCCCAGAAATACTCCCCTCATCCACTTTGCCTCCTGGGAAAACATCAGAAGGATTTGGTACTTCAGCAGCACTAACATGAAAAAGGCCATTATTTTGTTGTGCTGCTCAGAGAATGTTAAAGGAATTGCACTCCTAACACCTTCCTGCCTTCTCATGGATTATTTATTGCTGGAAAAGAGGGAAGCAGATGCCACTGGGAGACGAGCACATTCCTTTTTCTGAATCTCATTTCACCCAGGATAAACCTGAAGGTTATTGCCAAGGGAATTTCAAAGCCTTCCCTCACCTTCATTCCGTTTGCCACCCTTCCCATGCACACACCCCCCTTCCCCAAATACTGAATCCAAATCAACTTTAAACATTAACACAAGCTCCTTGAAAAGGTCTCAGCTCCTAGAACTCCGTCCCCTCAGTCTTTTCTCAGCATTCATCATTCATTTTCCAGGTTCATATGAATACCTGACAGAATCCTCACGGGTTTTATTCTCTTCTTCCCACTGCTGCTGCTTGAGCACAACAATTTTATGTGGCAGTCAGTAAAGAGCGGAGACAACTCTCGCTTCCCTGCAGAAAAACGTGCAAGGGCTGGGGTTTATTCTCCTGTCTGTTGTGTGTGAGAAATCAAAGTGGTGGGAGATGAAAGGAATAGGGCAGAAATTCCCTGATTTTCCCTCTGCAGCCTGGGGAGCGTCCTCAGCTTAGATCAGACTGATGGAGGGAATGGAGCTCTGCTTGTAACCACAAGATTGGGGTGAAAAAAGTCTGGAGGAATGTTGAGGCTGACTCTAAGCTTAAGTATTTTGTTCCAGAAAAAGCATTAAAGAAAGAAACAAGGGAAAGAGAGAGATAAAAATGGTTTAAAATATAATGTGTTGCTTTGGAATTGGACCTCTTGAAGCACAGTGGGGTCTTTGGGGTTTTTGCTGAAATCCAATGACCCTGGTAAACCAAAAGCAATTCTGCAAAAGATGTCCTTGAGAGCACTCAGGAGGAGGAGCTCAAGACAAGGGCTGAGAAACCCCCACCCCCTTCAGAAGCAGCTTGGCAGGAAGTGAAGTTCAAGTGTCTCAGTGCTTGGTGACACATCATGGTGAGCTGTGTGGACACTTTGCAAGCACAGCAGTGTCTCTCTAAGAAACAGAATTGCAATCCACCCCTACTGAAAAAAGGATGGTTTAGTGTTTCCTCTCGCTGTCCCAACCGTTATGTACAAGCCTGGTACAACTGTCCCAGTGTTGGTGTCACTTAAGGACAGGGTTTTCACTCTGGAAATGGGTGCGATGGGAATCTCCATTGCTTCCCAGTGCCAGAGAGTGAGCCTTGAGGAAGGACAGCTCATCCTTTGGGGTCTGACCCACAACCAGGACCCCCAAGCCCAGCTCACACTGCCAAGGTCCTCCTAAAGCATCCTTGGTTTCAGTCCTGACAGCTCAGATCTGGACACCCTGTGGGCACCTAGGAAAATACCCCTGGGCAGTTGTCCTGCAGCCCATTGAGCTCAGTTTTCAAGCTCTGAAATAAGAACATTTCTGCCCCAGCATTTTGCTCACCTTACTGAAATTCCTCCCCCTTTGGAGCAGAGCTCTCGTGTTACCCCCACACCCCTGGCAGGACCAAACTCACCCACCCTCCTCTCTCTCTCCCTTCCTCCCGCAGTGAAGAAGCAGGACCTGGCCA
The DNA here is from genome assembly GCF_000738735.6 of Corvus cornix cornix. Taxonomy (NCBI): domain Eukaryota; kingdom Metazoa; phylum Chordata; class Aves; order Passeriformes; family Corvidae; genus Corvus; species Corvus cornix. The sequence continues at coordinate 8,619,110 of NC_046346.1, forward strand.
GCACCGTGGGGAGCCACCTGCCCATCCTGCAGTGGGAAGACAAGCGAGGCCTGGCCTTCACCAAGAACAACCTGAGTTATTCCAGCAACGCTCTGGTGATTCCTGTGTCTGGGGACTACTACGTGTACGCTCAGGTCACCTTCCGAGGGCCCATTGAGAGTAGCACCAAGCCCAACTCTGTCACCGAGATCATCACCAAGGTCACCGACAGCTACCCCGAGCCCACCCAGCTGCTGACGGGCACCAAGACCCTCAGTGAGAACAGCAATGGTTGGTTCCAGCCCATTTATCTGGGCGCTGTTGTCTCCTTGGAGGTGGGAGACAAGCTGATGGTCAACGTGAGTGACATCAAGCTGGTGGATTACACCAAGGAGCACAAAACTTTCTTTGGGGCCTTTTTGCTGTAGGGCTCTGGCAGCAGCTGGTGGGGATCCCTCCAGGGTCGTTGGGGGGACCTCGTTGGACTCTGGCTTTGTGGGCGCGTGTTGGGGTGAGATCTCTGCTGTTTTCCTTCTTTTTCTTCTGTACCATCACTCCTCTGCAGCTCGCTAGAGCCTTAATTTAATGGGTAGGGAAAGGTGAAGCTGTAGGTTGAAGTGAAATAACCCCCTCAAAAAAAACCAACAAAAACCAACCAAAAAGTAACTTAAAAAAAACTCCCCCCCAAAAAAAACCAAAAAAACAACAAAAAAAACCACAAAACAACAAAAAACCCCAAAAAACAACAACAAAAAAAACTCAACCAAAAAAAGTCCAAAACAAACAAAAAAAGAAAAGCCAAAACAGAAAAATGAAAGTCCTATTGGAGGAAAAAAAACCCGTTATTTTTGAAAGTAAAAGTTGAAAGTTCTTCAAAACTTTGTAAGCTAAGGAGGAATGGCTGATACCTGTGGGTAGGAATGATGCTCTTGAATATTGAGCTAGGCTATGTCACTAATTCCACCTTCAATGTACAACTTCCTCAACTCCAAAACAACAGAAAAAAGGGGTTTTGAGCTTTCTCCAGCACTTCCAGTGTAGTTCTGCATGACCCTTCTTCAGATTCTCGTTCTAAAAGGCAATTACTTCTCATAACTTTATTATGAATAGATTTACTCAGTACTTTGCACTAACATAAAGTTCAGGTTAATAATTAACTGCTTAATTAATCCCTTCCAACTTCCCTGTAAAGTAGATTAAAATTGTATCTTGTGCTTTGCAGAAGCTACTTGAGATTTTTGGTTTTTCCAGAAAATTGTTTACAGTTCTCTAAGTCCATATACAGCCTCAAAATGTTCTGGAAAAGATCTAGGGAACACGCAAAACACTTTCTGTTTCAGCATGAAAGTGGAATGTCCCCTCCAGGTCCTAATTTTAGGATAGCAGAAAAGAAAAAAACAAACAAGGCAGAGAGAGACACGGAGCAAAATTTTGCACACTTTTAAATCAGCCCCCAAAATTTTGGGAGAAAACCTCTGCAGTGTTTTGCTTTCCTTTACATTTAGTGCAAAGCAAGTGCAACTAAAAAATCCCTGGCTTGGTGCTCCAACCATTGCTGATGGTGGCCTCCAACCCCAAGGGACTCCCCAGCCTCGCCCTGGGTGAAGGTTGGCCACCAGTTGTCCCCACACAAGGTGAAAAGATCCAAAGACACGACCCTGCTGGAGCTCAGGAGTGTTTAACTTCCCACCTTGCACTTACTCATATCTGCAGACCTTTCTGTCTCTCAGAGAAATTCCCTTTTTTCCCTCCCCTCCTTCAGCAAACACATTTCCAGCAATGGCTCAGGTCATGTCCCCATGGACTGGGACTTTACATCCCGAACAGCCCCGAGGTCTCACAGCTGAGCACCCACCACCCAAGCACCAGGCTCCCCTCTCTGCAGCTCTTCCCTGCCTCACCTCCTTGGATTTCCTCCATTTTTCCACTTCTTGCCCAGCAATAACAGCAAGGCTTTGTTGCCTGAGCTGATGTTTCCACCCAAAGCCATGGTGGAGCCCAAAGTCCCCCCGTTGGCGCTGGGGAGACACCGAGGTGGGGAATTGCAGCTCTGGGGGTGAGGGGTTGTATCTGCAGAGCTCAGCTGGGCAGAGGCTTTGTAGTGGAGACAACCCCATGTGTGATCCTGCAGCTTTGTCCATGGCAAACCTCTTCCCACCAGGAGATCATTTATTGCTCTGAGAAGATCTGTTTGAGCTGACAAGAACTCAGTGGAGCAGCTGGAGCAGGGAGAGAAGCCAAGGAGGTTGGGAAGGGAGGAGAGGAGCAGAGCAGGAGGAAGGATGGTCCAGGCAGCAGCAGGATCTCTGTGTCTTCATGTCTTGGTGTAAGGACCTTCCTGCTGACATGAAAACTGGCCCATATTTGTAGTAAACCATCTCAAAAAGGCGGCTTTTTGCCCATTCTTGCCTATCCTGCAAATCCTGGGTCCCGCAGTCTCAGTCCTTCCCTGTTTTATCTACAGAGCCAGCATGAGGCACATCACAGCAGCCAGGAGTTTGCCACCCTGCCCTGCCCTCTTTTCCTCTGCTTCCAGATTTTCCTTGAGTGGCATCATTGAGTGTTGGCCCCGGGCACAACTCTGCCCATTTGGAGACCTTGACAAATTCCCTGCATCAAAACCTCATCCCAGTTCAGCTTCCCATCCTTTCTTTGACTCATTCTTTGCTTCCCCCACATCCACATCTCAGCTGTCCTCTTGATCCCTTGCTCCTTCCAGCCTTCCTGGCCCTGTCCAATAGGTGCCAGGACACTTCTTTATCCAAATGCCATTTTTTACACTCAATTTCTCCAGTGCACAAAGGAAACTGACATCTCAAAATAGGGTTGGAGAAAGTAAATTTAATGATCCTGCAGGCAGATGGAAACACTCTGAGTCAAGGGATCCTCTTACGTCTTTATTATCCAGATCAATTCCATCTTGGAGTCCTTATTCCTATTTTCTCCACCTGCTCAGCCTATTTTTTAAGCTGAGCCTGGAGCAGTTATTCCCAATTATCCATTCAGTGCTTGGCACACACGACCTCAGCCTTGTTACTCCTCAGAAAGCGGTTCTGGTGACCCAGCTCCTTTTCAGGGCTCTTCTTCCTGCTCAGAGACCCCCCCACCAGGGTAAAATCTGGTGAAATCCCTCCACTCTTGGCACTTCTGGACAAAATTATTCCCTGTGAAACCCTGAGACTTTCCATAGCTCAGATTCTCTGCTGCGTTCCCTCAACACCTCACGTTGAGTCTTTGATCACCCGGTCGTGTGCCCCGAACAGGATCTGAACTCATGAAAACACAAAATCCACAGCTTTTGGAACATGTGGAGCCCTTCAGGTGACCAGCACACGAAACAACGGGGTCAGTCTCATAAAGGAAGATTTGAAATCATCTTTCCCAGACAGGTGATTCCCAGCAATTAGGGCAGGAGAGCCTCTGCGAGGTGCAAAACAGGGTTAATTTGGTTTATCCTTGGTGGAAATTGGAGGGGAAATTCTCTTTTTTTCTGGGATAATTACAGTAATTCAGAAAGCTTCTCTTTACTGTGAAAGAGCTGATTGTTCTGAGGGCACAAGGCGATCCTGATAGGCTGCGACAGCAGATTTCCAGGAAAACTGTATCCCAAGGCAGCATCACTCAATCCTGGTGTGTGAATGATGGGAATTGTGAGGGCTGTGGGAGAGGAGTGGGGAATGCAACATCTGGCATTCAGTCAAAGAGCCTTCTGTGGGATATTTACACACAGACAGAAATATATTTTTGTGGATATTCCATAGACATTCCAGGAACCCCACTGGCAATAATGAGCCTTTTTTAGCACATAATTTGTGTCCACTGCACACTAAAGATGAATTCCACCAGCAGAAAGTTGCCTGCTGCAGCTCCATTCCAGGTGTGATTCTCTTGATCCATTATCCATAAAAAACATTTCTTTTAGTCCAGTTAGAGCTTTTGCACCCCATGACCCACACCAGCTTTGAGCACACTTAGCACACATTTTATAGGACAGAAACCAATATATGTGGCATTACTTGTTTTAAAGTGGTGCAGGCATATTGATCCCCACATGTATCCTCATGGAAATTCTCTTTATTCCCTTTTCCCCCCTTTTCAGTGCTAATAATGTTACTGTACCAGTGACCAGCACATAAAATAAGTGTTCGGGGGCTGATTCTAAACCTGTTTTCTATCAGATATTCCTCCACAGAAGTCAAAGGCACAAAGTCAGAGTAAAGCCACTTAAGTCAAACAAAAATCGAGCTTAAAGGGAAATATCTCCAACAGACTGAACCTGAACTGTGGATTCTCAGATTGGTTTGGTTTTTTTTTAAAGCTAAATAAGGGCACGAGTGTTCCCCGAAATTTGTGTTTGTTGATTTAGAAAATGTAAAGCATTTCTGGAGATGTGAAAACGCACAGGAATCAGCATTTTTGATTAAATGAGAAGCTGATGAAATCTGGTCATGGGAAGCACTGACCTTAAAGTCTGTGGTCAAGCTGAACACGTGCTTTGGTTTGGGTGGCCATGAAACCAAAACCATTATCAGGAAAAATAAATGGAATCTGGAGGAAAAAAGGGTGAAGTAGGCAGCTTGGGCTAAATAAGGTAAAATGATGATTTCAGGTTCTGACCCTTCCATTTCTTAGGAAAAAGAACCCGAAAGCACTTTCCAGGACAAAACCACTGAAAGAAGCATCATCAAATTATGATTATTATTTTTTAACAACTGCTCAAAATATTCTAGATCTTAGGAGTTGTCTTCTTCCCTAATCTCTTTCATCCCCCAAAAAACTAACACTAAGCACAACCCAAATTCATAAGAGTTCATTACCTATCGCTTCCTTTCCCCTTAAAAACTGAATGTTGATAAATAAGCATTAACTTTCTCTCCATGTACATGCAGAAGTAAATTTTAATCAAGTTATAAAGAAAGCAGCTCCAAATCCTACCAACATTTCTTTGTGCTGAACGTAGCCCTGAGCATGTGGCCAAAGGGGACTGTGGTAAAAACCAGCTCCTCTTTGGTGAATGGGAGGAGTAAAATCTGCATTCCTCAAATTAAACATGGACAGAAAGTCTTAGTTGTGTTTCTCCTCAGCTCCATCGTGGTTTGGAGCAATCTTCCAAATCGAAGAGTGACTGCAGGGACTGTCCAGCACAGGGGTGTTGGCAAGATTGGTGTCCAAGGGTGTAAAACATCACCCAAAAAGATGCTGCTGAGATGATTTTGGATGTGGCAGGGCAGGGGATGTGACGTGCAAACCCCTCGACAAAGGGGGTCCCAGACCAAGCCCAACAGATTGAGGAATTCACTCGAAAATTTCAACACAATATTGCAGAAGTTTGAAGGAATCTTGGTTTTTTCACCCCTCTATGGCACAACTGACCACCCTGTCCTTTGTGTTATTTACCTTCTGAGTGGCCCATCATTTCAGGTGAGAAATGAGGAGAGAATTCATTCTTTAGAAGAATCAGAAAATGTCAAGGATCTTTGCCCACATCTGGGTGTTACCCACCAGTAATAGCATTTTGCTATTGTAAGGGATTTCCTAGAAGGGATTGTCTTTTATCTTGTGCCTCAGCACTGAGATGTATCTTTACCACAAGAACTGACTTAGCTTCTTTATTTTTTTCCCAAGTTTTATGATAATAAAAATGCAACTTAACAAATGTGACCACTTTTGATGCCGGTCCCCTTCCCAAAACACTAATCACAATTAAGAGTGACCAGCTAAAGCAGCCAGGTAGGGCTGATGTATAAAAAACCAGTTTGATTGTGTGTAAACGTGTGAATAATCATTATTTTATGCAGTTAGAGGTCCCTCAGCAGAGTGAAGTTGGGTCCAGACTTTCCCCTGGGAATTTAGAGACACTTGCACTTCATAAGGCAAAAACCATACACTAAAACACCTCAGCATTTTGGGAATTCCGTGTTCCCAATTGCTCAGCTCCTGGCTGACAGGCACTACCCAAGCAGGAAATTTTGGGCAAATGAGAGTCAAAGTGAAGGCAGCAGAGCTCTGGGCACCCCTAACCCTGTTCTAGCTCCAGCTTTGCTGTCCTCACCCTTCCAGCAGAGCAGCAGCATCCCCTGGATGTTTATTCCTCATCCTGGCTGCTGTTATCTCCAATTCCTCTGCTGCCAAGAATGCAAATTCTTTTATTTCCCCCACCAGAACTGAGAAACATTCTCCCATTTGCCATATTATTTCTTATTCCCCGAATTTCTTTTGCTTTCCTGGCTTGAACTCGGAGTATCACATTTAAATTGCTTCAGAAGAGGTTTCTGGTGAAGGGCTCTGTGCCCTGGCTCCAGGAAGGTTTTCACTGGAATGCTCTGGTGGAGGACATTTGTTTCCCCTGTTTTTCATCCACTTGCAAATCCCTGAGAGGTTTTGTTAACAGCCTCTGTAGATCAGCCAGGGGTTCATTAGACAGTGGGAATCAGGCTGCTTTCCTCTGTGACACCAAAAAGATGTCATTTGCTGTTACGTTGGGTTTTGCTCTTTTTAATCCAATATCTACCTCACATTTAGCAAAAGCAAACCAGATTTTTATTATTATTATTATTATTATTATTATTATTTCCTATTTTAACTTGAGCAGAGCAGAATTCAATTTCACTGCCATTTTACTCCGTGCTTTGCACATTTAGGGTAATAACTTGAGATTTTCTGTGGTCTAAACACACTGAGTGTGAGCACTGGGCTGCATTTTGGCTTCCTTTAATCAGATAAAAGGTGTCTGCTCTCAATAAATCTCCAGGCTCCCTCTCGAGAGTGGAGGGGGAGAGAGGCACATCCCTGAGAGGTCCTTGGGAAGGTGGGGATAACGGAGGTGCTTCTCTCCCCGGCTGCAGAGGGGGTTTCGTGGTGTTTTTCCTGGGTAAAGATGACCCAAGCACCCGGTGAAAGGGAGAGACCCCTGCTCTCACTCTGGGGTGGGTGGATAAACCTTTGTGGGGAGGATTCCCACGGGGTTTAGTGTTGAATACACACGTGGACATCAATCCTGAGGGGAGGCAGAACTTCCCTCTCACCCTAGAAAGTTACTCCATGAAATCCATCCTCCAGAGCAGGACGCTCCCCACGGGAGCTGAACGTTCCCAGCTCTCACCTGTTGGCTGTGATGCCCAACCACAGCTGGATTGAGCCCTCTCAGCTTTGTCCTCGCACAAAGCCTCCTTTTCCCAGCTGGGGACAAGATCCCAGTGGGATCCATGCAGCTTTGGGGTTTACCATGGCAGGGCTTTTGTCCATGTGGAGGATGCAGCATCAGCTGCCATGAACTGGAAGTGATTTTCCCTCCCAGGAAGGTCCAACGCTATAAAAATCCCAGCTGACGGACAGGGATGTGTTTCCCACCCCCTGTCAGCATCCAGACAGGTTCCCAAAGGAAATGAGAGCCCCACTTCCATTTCTTTGCGAGCCCTGGTGCTGCAATTCTCTCCCGAGTGTGAACTTTGCCATGACACTTCCAAATCCCTGCTTCTTGGTTGTTAAATCCCTTGGAACAACATGAAAGGCATCGCCTGGGAGATCATAGCCCAGTTTATTAAGGAACATAAGTCAGCAGCATTAGGGGTTTTTGGCTGAATTATGAACTAAAATAGCTTTCCAGCTGCTCTCATTCTTGCACAAACCTCCTTAAGTTCTGCCATTGACTGTAGAGTTTTATATTAAAACGTCCAAAAAAGGCACTGAAAATGTTTGCTGCATATTTATTGGTACTGTACATAGAGATGTCTTGATTTTATGGGAGAGAAATTGTGAAATTCATGGTATAAAGTTTAGATCTATTATACTTGATGCTAGTTTTTTGGGAAATTAAGTTTATAGATAGTTCTTTAAAATGTACTTTGTGTCTTAAAGCGAAAAAATAAAATTAATTGGATTCATATTTATTCCTGAGTGGTTTTTTATTCCAATAAGCACCCACCAAGTGCTCTATTCACAGCTGGGAAGGGCAGGCATTTCCCCCTGTCAAAGTTTATTGTGTGTTATAAATGCATAGGGTTGAGGGGTTTTTTATATAAACTATTAATTCCATTCAGAATACACACAGAAAATTATTAATCCTGGCATTTCCAGAGCAGTGAAATTAAACCCAATTCACGTGAGGACAAGGCTCAGACATTTCCAGGAGCCTTTAAGGGCTTTGGAGGATTTTGTTCATCTGTCTCATCTGATTGAGTCATTTTCAATTCCACAGGTTTCATTTTTAGTCTCTGGACACAACTGAATCTCACCTGCATTTTTAAGGTGGTGACAACATCCCCTCCAAAAAAACCCCAAAAAATTAAACAGTGCACTCCAAAGATAAGTGCCCTGCTTTTGAATTAAAAACTCCCATTTAGCTGCTTTTTACTCAACAATAAGGAGATTACTTGGTAAAACCTTGCCGTGTTTTGGGATTTCTTTAGAATTTCAGAACACTAGAACAGAACAGGATTTATGATTCAGAAAATAGGCCTTTATGGGGATTAAACAAATTGCTAATTCTCACAATTGGCTCGGTTGGACCGACACCATAAATTGCTATTTCTGTAAACAGAAGCCAAATAACAAAGGGAAAAATTAATTCTGTTTTCTACGGTAACAGATTTGGCTGCTGGGTGTCAGCTGAAGGAACAGGCGTGGCTCCCACCTGCAGCCTGGAATTTGGGTGTTAGTCTGGATCCTTCCAGACTCCAACAGTGATGGGTTGACTCTGTCAGGGATCTTCTCCCTCCCTCAGTTAATTCCAGAGATCCTAGAAGTAGGAATTGCTCCCTGACCCTCATTTCTGAGCTGAACCAGTGGGTGGGAAGATGTTTAAAGCAGAGCCTGAAGTTGGCTCCTGCACCAGCCCTCAGGTCTGTCCCCTCTCAACAACTGGCACAAACCACCCTCCCTTCCTGCCTAATTTGATGAGAATAAACTCATTAATTCAATGTGAGACCACTGCCAGGAGGGGAAGGTATTAAAATGCCCTAGGGTACATCACCGTGTCCTGTGGCCATAGGGAGGAGGAGGAGAAAAGATCCAGCAGGCAGGAATTGTGCAGCAAGATTTATTCATTTAATTATTTTACAAACTCTTTTATAGACTTTTTCTTCATAGTCTAATTGGACAAAGGACCAGCCACCCCTTGGGGGTGATTGGCTAAAATCCTAAAACATCCATTGTCAAAATATTTTCCTACTGTACTCTAAACAAGGTATTTGCAAGGTCACAGGTGTTCATTGTTTACAGAGCTCTGCTACATCTTCTGTGAGGGAGAAAAGTCTCTCAGGGGCTTAGAAAATAGCCAGAAAATCCTTACTAGCAGCACTTTTGTATCCACAGGGAAGGGGCTCAGCATTCCCTGCTGGTGGCCCAGGCTCCCAAGGCACACGAGCATCTCCCCAGGACTGAGCTCATCCCTGCAGACAGGATGTGAAGGCACGATCCTGCCCACAGGGGAACAGATGCATCACCGGGCAAAGCTGTGCCCCGTGGGGAATCACACAGAGCAGGGCTGTGCTCACTGCCTGTCCCTGCTCCCGGCCCTGAAACCCTTCCAAAGGGGCACTGCTCGTGGCCTTCAGCAAGATGACTTCACTGGGCCAAGAAAAGGAAGTGGGGCATCTGAATGGAAATCAGGGGAATCTCTAGAGCAAAACCAAGGAGATATGAAACAGCTTTTTGTTCTAGAAGTTGGGCTGTTCCTCCCTGCTGCCAGATTATCTGGTGAGAAATGTGTTACAGCATGGGTAAAATTCCAGTGTCAGTGTGCAAATCTGGAACCACACAGTCCCTAAAACTCTCCCTACCTCACACATGGTGACATCTCAGTGGTTTACCTCCAGAATTTTTCCCTTTATAATTCTTTAATAGAGGAGATGGGGTAAGGAGGATGGAAAAGGATCTTCAGCCATCAGCTGTAGCCAATTCTCACATTAGTTAAAAGCGTTGGAGCCATCACTGTGTCACACTGTTGGCCAATCCTGTCCTGGCCTGTATCAGGAATAGAGTGGCCAGAGTGACCAGGAAAGTCGTTGCCCCCCTTCCTGGGCACTGCTGGGGCACCTCGGGTGCTGTGTCCAGTTCTGGCCCCTCATGGCAAGGGGGAGGCCATTGAGGGGCTGGAGCATGTCCAGGGAAGGGAACAGAGCTGAGAAGGGGCTGGAGCACCAGGAGAGGCTGAGGGAGCTGGGAAAGGGGCTCAGCCTGGAGCAAAGGAGGCTCAGGGGGGACCTTGTGGCTCTGCACAAGTCCCTGACAGGAGGGGGCAGCTGGGGGGTCGGGCTCTGCTCGCAGGGAACAGGGACAGGAGGAGAGGGAACGGCCTCAGGCTGGGCCAGGGGAGGCTCAGGGTGGACAGCAGCAGGAATTTCTGCATGGAAAGGGTGGTCAAGCCTTGTCAGGGGCTGCCCAGGGAGGTTTGGAGTGCCCATCCCTGAAAGTGTCCAAGGAACGTCAAGGTGGCACTCAGGGCTCTGGGCTGGGGACAAGGTGGGGATCAGGCACAGGTTAGATTTGTCGGCCTTGGAGGGCTTTTTCAACTTTAATAATTCTGTGCTTATTGACCCTCTCTGCTCATAAACCAGAGTTCAATGTTTATTCACTGGGCAGGTTCTGTTGAGCAGATCTGTTATCCCTTACCCCAGCTTCTAATTTACAATCCCAGTTTCCAGAAGACATTTACCCATCCCTCCAAAGCCGTGTGTGCAACCACAGACCATTTTTTTTGGCAAGCACGGCTCACTCTGGCAGGATTTTCTTGCCTCTCTGGGGTTCAATGGGGTCAAGCTTTCGGGCTGTAATTGTAGCAATGACACCACAGTTATTCAGAGAGGTCTGACTTTATTCCTGCGGCAGCTTCCCAAGACATAGCTGAGCAAAGCCCCACTATTTTTAGGAAAACTGTTGGGTAAAGAAGAGTCACTCTTACACTTGCAACAGGGAATTTCCATATCCTTCCTTCCTTCCTTCCCAGAGAGGTCTGACAGCATCACTGGGTGGATTTCCCAAGGCATGAGGCAAATTGTCCTGCTCCACCAGCTCCTGCCCTGCTCATCCTGGAAAATCCCAGAGAAGACACGTGGGCTGAGCATGGCAGCAGGACAGCAGTGCCACCAGGGGCTGCTCCCACCTGCACCCCCTTTTCCTCCATTTCCATAACCCAGGGCAGATCCCCACTCACCCAGAGCGAAGGAGACACCAGGAAGGTTCCAGGGCCTCCCTCAGCCCAGGTTCTGAGCTGTGCCACTTCTTCCCCTCCCCTCTAAGCAAAGCTCCAAGTGCTAAAGCTCAGTGTCTTGATTTCATAATTAACGGGTTTATGCCCATCCTCTGCTAGGATAAGATCAATAATTCCTGTGTTGGGACTGTGGCCCCTCAAGACCATCTCTGCTCAGTTCTCCCTCTGCTCTCCCTGCAGAAGGAACTGCATCCCCAGCTTCCCAAGGTCCCTCTGCTCCCACCCAGGACACCTTTCCTTTGCAGTAGATGATAAAAATTAGATTATTTTACCTTCATTTTTGCATCAGGGCCTGTCCGATGTCAGAGCTGGTGGAAACTAATCAAGGCTCATTCCTTTAGGTTAAATTTTACACAGCTTGGATATCAGCAGAACACAAAGAACTTCAGCTCAAGCTTCACCAAACACACCCAGTCCTCTCTGAGGGGCTCTGAGAGCCTTTACCAGCCTCAGTAATCACTACCCAGCACCCAGGAATATTCCACCTCCAGTGGCTCTTCCCAATTTGTGAGCAAGCAACTGTGGATACAAAAATGGTGCTAGCAAGGATTTTCTTGCTATTTTCTAAGCCCGTGAGAGACTTTTCTCTCTCACAGAAGAGGCAGCAGAGAATGTAAACAACCAAGCCACCTGCAGCCTTGAAAAGTCTTGTTTAGACTACAGTAGAAAAATATTTTGATAATGGATGTTTTAGGATTTTAGCCAGTCACCCCCAAGGGGTGGCTGGTCCTTTGTCCAATTAGACTACGAAGAAAAAAGTCTATAAAAGAGTTTGTAAAATAATTAAATAAATCAATCTTGCTGCACAATTCCTGCCTGCTGGATCGTCTCTCCTCCTCCTCCCTATGGCTGCGGGACACAGTGATATAACCTAGGGCATTTTTTTTAATAAGCAACTTTCTGCCACTCAGAGCCAAAAAAACCTCCAAGAATATTTTAGTCTACTACAAGTGCAGTCCTGGAAGTGGGCAGCACATTCAGCTCCAAAGACACCACCTGGGCCACATCAGAGGCTGGTGTGAGGAGAGAGCAGATTTAATGGAAAAAATCTTTCCTGGGACATATTTTTCTGCTCAAGAACAAGGTTTGTGTTCGACATGCCTTCGACAGGGATCTCACAGAGCTGGTTGCTCTGCACAAGGGGCCCTGGGTGCACCAAAGGGGGCACTGGGTACCCTTTGCCAGGCAGTCCTGGTGGCACAATCAGCCTGCTGGGACTGACACAAGCCACGCTGCCAGCCTGACCATTCGTTCCCCCAGCAAATCAAAGACTGAACACCCTTAAAGACATAGGGAACATCCTCTAATATCAGGCCAGGGGAACATCGAGGCCAGGACTGGAACAGCAATGGCAGGAGATGCTGTTTAAGGAAAACAGGAGGGTCTGAGGGCTGTTTGCTTCATTTCCCTCCTGTCCTGTTGCCTCCACGCTCACATCTGGCACAGCAATGATTCCAGAGGGTACATCCATACCTGGCATTAAACCCCCAGCTACCAGCCTCACCACTTCCTAAACAATCTGGTGTTATTTGTTCCTCCTGCTTCCTGGAACGGATTCCTCAGATTCTTTGCCCCCTGCATGAGAACACTCTCACCTGTTTGAGCCTGAAGATGGGAAGAGCCCTGGAGCCTGGGGCTGCAGCCCTCACCTGGAGCACAGGAGGCTTGGGAACAGTCTGGGACGGGTTCTCCCTCTTGCCTGCAGCTCTGGAACATGACAGCTGTTGTTCCCCGTTGTTCATCACTCAGCAGCCTGTACCACATGAAAGAAACCTCAGCAGAGCCACAACGAGCCTTCTCTCCCTCCCATATGGTTACAGAGACCAACCTGTTTGTGCTCTTGGCTACCAGGTCCATCCTGGAGCCGCAGGAATCAGCGGGGATGCCAATACCCCCCAGACCTCCCTCCCTGCACTGCCTGAGGCCATCCCCCCGTGAGCAGCTCTGGGTCAAAGGGGGATCTTGGAACACCCTTAGACTTAGGGATGAGTAAGGGACAGCAGCAGCCAGTCCCAGACTCTGATAAATGACACTGCACAAGACATTTCCTCTTACCCTGCCATCACCCCATCGCTGGCATTAATCTCTGCTCTGTGAGACAGAGAGAAAAGAGAGAGCAGCCAGGACATCGCTACCCTGTCACTCTTTTCCCCTTTGGTGGCTTCCCCAGCTGGCTCTGCAGCAGAAATAAATATTTCTTACTTGCTTTCCCTTTTTCCCTGCTCACAGAACCAGGGAGAGCTGGGAGCCCACCCAGTTCTTGGAGAGCCACCTCCAAGGATTAGGGAGGAGCGTGGCAGGAGGCTGCTCCCAGCACAGCTTCCCACAGCAGTGATTTACAAGGAACTCCAGAAATGCCAGCAGCTGGCTCAAAGAATAGAGCCACAACTCCTGACCCTATTGCTATTTAACTGGAAAGGGACATGGGGAAGTCTTTGGCTGCAGCAGCAAAGCCCTCACTACAGTCAGAGGCACAGGAGACAGGAAATATCAGAGTCATGAGCCTGAACTGTTGTTGTTGGCGTGAATGGGTTTTATCTGGGTACTTGAAGGAGCCAGAATTGACTAAACAGCTAAAAAAAATATAAAAATTGATGACCATAAGGAGTCAGGGTCCCTCAGCTTCCCTCACAACCACCCCAAACAGGGCATTAACAAACACTGGTTTGGGTTGGAAGGGACCTTAAAGCCCATCCAGTGTCACCCCTGCCATGGGCAGGGACACCTCCCACTGTCCCAGGCTGCTCCAAGCCCCAATGTCCAGCCTGGCCTTGGGCACTGCCAGGGATCCAGGGGCAGCCCCAGCTGCTCTGGGCACCCTGTGCCAGGGCCTGCCCACCCTCCCAGGGAACAATTCCTTCCCAGTATCCCATCCAGCCCTGCCCTCTGGCACTGGGAAGCCATTCCCTGTGTCCTGTCCCTCCATCCCTTGTCCCCAGTCCCTCTCCAGCTCTCCTGGAGCCCCTTTAGGCCCTGCAAGGGGCTCTAAGATCCCCCTGGAGCCTTCTCTTCTGCAGATGAACACTCCCAAGTCTCCCAGTCTGGCTCTAGAGCAGAAGTGTTCTGCCTCAGTTTCCCTCTGTACCTTCAGGGATCAGCACATCCAGAGCCCCTCTGCACCCCAAAACACCTCCTGGGCTGCAACACCCCACCCCCAGCACTCTCCCCTTCATATTCCCTCCGGCAGAGCAAGGCTAATGGGGTCAATTAGCTCTCATTAATGGGGTCAATTAGCTCTCATTAACACCTTCTTGACCAGAGCAGCTGTCACCCCCTGTCAGCCCCCTCGGATGTGTCCCTGCCCTGGCAGGATTTCCCCAACTCAGCTCATCTCTGCTCTGCACCCTCCTTGTCAGGAAAACACGAGGATGACAAAACCCCACTGAAATGCCCAAACACAGCCTTGGCCTTTCCATGCTCTCCTGAGGATCCAGGATGACTCTCTCCCCCTGCACGAGCTCATTCCAAGCCACATTAGTCAGGCTCCCATTCCCTTCGTTGCTTTTCTGCCTCCACGTTGGCTCTGATTTGGGTGAGGTGAAGAAGGAGCTGCCTGGAGACCTCTGCACCCTCCTGGGGAACGATGCCCTGATCCCATGCACGGATGGCAAAAGGCTCTCCCTGATCCCCGCACAAGGGCCCTCACCAGGAATATTTACTGCTTGCACTGAAGAACGTGTTGGGATTTACTCCTCGTTTCCTCTGCCTTTCCAGCCTTCCCTTTGAGTATCCAAGGCCTCTAATACTGCCAGATTCCAATGTCTTCTCTGTGACAAATGGAGTTAGTTATCAGGAACAACTTCCAAACATCCCTGTGTGCTCGGATGCAGCCACACAAAATACTCCTGGTTTTCTCAGAGATAACAGATGTGTTCCCAGAAAATCAGGATCTTTCCTGTCTGTTTGCTTAGGGGAGGTCCCAGCTGAACCAGCCTCGTCCGGGCTACATCAAGAGTGCTCAAGGCTCGCTGGTGTATTTATCCCTGTAACATTCCTGGGAGATTGGGAAAGTCCGTTTTTGCAAATGGGGAACCGTGGAGACATTAAATGACTCGGTGGAGTCACACAGGAAACTTGTGGTGGGGAAAGAAAAGGGAACCAGAGAGGTCTTCCGAGGTTCCCCCACTTGTCCCCTGACCTGTCACCCATCCCCTGTCGTGGGTTGTTGGTCAGGGCACAGCGAGAGCCCCCAGCTTCCCAGAGCCTCTGTGGAATTCCCCCTCCTCCAGAGCCTGAGTCAGGTGGACACTGCTGTCACCCTGCCTCGGCTGCCCATCCACCTCCTCTGGCCACCAACAGCATCCCTCGAGCAGGACACAGGAGCAGGAGGTGAAGGAGCCCAGGAAAAGCAGCCCCAGTCTCCTCTGGAGCCAGCACAGAGCCTGGGCTGTGCCTCGGGTTCCCTCACAGCCAGCCAGTGAGATATGGAATATGTCCCTGGGACAGGGAAATCTCCAGCCCAGCTCCCTGGCACCAGGATGGGGCTGGGACCAGCAATGTCCACAGTCTTAAGGCCAAATACACTGGAACTGTGTGTTGTCCCTGGAAAAGGCTCTGCTGGGGGAATGCTCTGTGCTCAGGAAAACTGTCCTGCCTCTCCCCACGCTCCTGCCCACTCTGTTGGCTCTCTCCAGAGAGAAATGTTGGCAATGTTCCTTCTTGGAGGAAGAAATCCACCCCCTGCTGCATCTCCTCAATTAGTGAAGGGGAGGGAAAAAAGAAAACAAACGAGTTTTCAAAACCAATTTGTTTCTAACCACTAAATTCTCAGTCTGGAGGGTTTTACTTTGAATTAATAGGGGCTGTCTGTGCTCTAGGATTAAAGTTATTGATCCAGCCCTTGATTACTGTTATCTGTCTTTGTTCCTGCACTTATTATCATCCATGCAGGGTGACAGTCTCTAATTTATGTTCTCACTCCAGAGAACCATCAGGAAGATGCCAGGGAGCAGCAGCACTTGGGAGCCTGCAGGTGGAGGGACGTGTGGAGCTCCCGAAGCCTGCAGGGAGGGTGAGCCTTCCCAGGGTCAGGGCTTCCCCAGAATTTCCCCAGAGGTTCCTGCAAAACCACTGGAGTTGGTGGTTGGTGGTTCTTCAGTCAATAAATCCCACTTGCAGTTTCTTAGTAATAAATATCCGCCCCGGTGGTGACTCTGCTTGCGAGGGGAGGGAATTTTAGGGAGCGTTTATTGTCTAGCCAAGCAGCTTGGTTTGATTTTAGGAATCCACGTCCTCTCCTGGTTATCCATGTTGGCCATGGGAGCAGCACAGAGCCAGGAGACAGAGCCTGCTGTGCCATGGCAGGGCCTCCAAGGAGAAACCACTGGTGGGAACCACCTTCAACCCGTTGTAACAAGTACAAGAGATGGGTGCCAGTGCATAAACACCAGGGGCTGTTCCAGAAAGCCGAGTGAAGTCCCCTAAATGTCATTCCTATGAGTATTCCGAGTTCCTGCAGGTCCCCCACCCTCACCCAGAGAGCTGCCAGAGCCCACAGGCGGTGCAGAGAAACCCAAATCCCTTCCCAGACCTCACACAATCCCCTGGCATCCCCATGGGTTTGGTGGGACACCTCATGACATCCCATTTTTCCCCATTTGTCCGCGTCCCCATCCGAGGGAAGCACGGTGGTTTTGGTTAGACACAAGGAGTGTTTATTCCAGGCTGGACTCAACCCGGGATGATCTCAAGGCGGGACTGGGTTACACCCTTGGACTCATTAATGAGATGAAGCTGATAGACAAGAAATGCAGTCATGTGGCAAAAGGTCAGCTCCTGTCAGGCTTTAGGGACAGGGGGAGGTCTGGCAACGCGCGCGCTCCAGGAGAGGAGCTGACTCAGCACCCCAGATCCTGCAGTTTGCCCAACTGAGCTGGAAAATCCAGTGTTTGGCTGTTCTTGCTCATAAAGAGGGGTCGGAATGAGGTCATTTTAGGGTCTCTTCCAACCCGAACCATCCCATGATTGTGTCATAAACTCTCCCAGGAGAGCAGCCCCTGCAGCCGCTCTGCTGCTGGTTCACTGTGGCCAGGAGGAGAATCTGCCTTGTCCAGGCACCACCAGGGAGATGAGAGGGAAAATCACTCCAGAGAGCCTGACTTCAGGGCTGAGCGTGTGTCAGGACAGACTCATCTGTCTCCTGGGAGTTTTATACAGACTGTACTCTGAATTTTCCAAGTGATTTAATTTTTTTTAGGAAGCTTCAGGATTAAGCATCCAAAGTATTTTTCTGTTGATCTTCTTTTATTTGCCCAACCTCCCTTAAAACAGAAACTACCTGAACATTATTTGGCAAAGCCATAAATCCTGCACACGTTCAGCACGATGTTAAGGTTGTTGTCCTTTTGGGAGTTTGGGATGTTGGGCCGAAGCTCTGTTTTCAGCAGGATTTGCATCAGGCCAGACCGTGGAGTGCAGGGAATAAAGCCTGGATGACTGCAGAAGGGCTGGGGGGGTGTCACAGCACAGCTGGTGGCCCTGGGCCATCCAAAGAACCCCTGCACTTCAGCATCTGCCCTGATGCTGGGGGAGATGCAAAATGGACCTACAGAGAAGGTCCATCCAGCGAATATTGCTCTGAAGAGAGCATTGCTGAGCCTCCAGGGCAAAAATGGTGTGCAAAAGCTGCCAGGTGATGGACTGGCTCAGCAGGGCACAGCTGATGCTGTAACAGAGGTGAGGATGTGGGCGGGATTCCTGTTTTCCTCCTGGATTTAGCCTAAACTCTCCAGGAGTTCACTCACAGAGGGTCATAGAACATGAAATGGTTTGGGTTGGAAGGGATCTTTTAAGGCATCCTCATTCCAGCCCCTGCCATGGGGAGGGACACCTCCCACTCTCCCAGGGTGATCCAAGCCCTGCCCAGCCTGGCCTTGGACACTGCCAGGGGTCCAGGGGCAGCCCCAGCTGCTCTGGGCACCCTGTGCCAGGGCCTGCCCACCCTCAGTATAAAAAACTCCATAGATCTAAATTGTTCCTATTTTAGTTTAAAAGCTAAAACCCACCACCCCTTGTCCTCTCACAGCTGGCCCTGCTCAAAAGTCTGTCCCTCTCTTTCTTACAAATCCTCTTTAAAGCCACAGAAAGATCTTCTTGGAGCCTTCTCCTGTTATAGAAATCTCTCCTTGAGCAGCTCCTTCCTCAGTTCTGTCCTCAAATGTGTTTTTCTTAAAGGATAAAACATCTCCAGGCATTCATCCCCAGGATGTCTGAGTTTTAACTCAGCCACTAAACAAACAAAGAGTGTTGAGGACACGCAAAAACCCAAGGACATGAAAACTCTGGGGCTGTGTCTGTCCAGACAGACAGACAGACATTCCCTGCAGTTATTCCAAGGATTGAACACTCCAGACGTCACCAGAACCTCTCCCCCAGGACCCCAATGTGTCCTTTTGAACACTGCCCCTTCCCCGAAGCAAAATTAAGGAGTTTTTAGTGAAATTTGGAGTCAAGAGAAGCAAAGGAGGAGGAGAGACAGGTTGAGCCCAGCACAGAAGCACTGGAATGGGTGGAAAAGGACTGGAGCACCCAGCGGGAAGGACCTGGGAGCTGGAGGTTGAAGCTGCTTCTGCTCCACAAAACAAACACAAAGCAGAACCAAAAGTTGAGTCTGAGTTCAGGCTTCTCCCTCCAGAGCAGCGTCCCTGAGCAAGCTGTGATTTTCATGTTTGTTTTGGGGTTTGCTGGGGATTTTCTTTCGGTTCTTCGAGATGGGCAACTTTATCCAGCTCCAAACGCGTGGTGAACAATTGCATCAGACTTTCCAAAGGCAGCAGCCCCCTGTGACGCTCCTCAGGTCACCGAGCTGGTGAAAAGGCCAAATCCTGAGGTTTCTTATCAACTAAAGCCTCTGGAAACCCGTATGAGGGCAGATTTTGGGATGCTGCTGTGGCTGGAGCACCTCACCCCCACCAGAGCAGGGCAGGGACCAGGCAGCTGTGGCTGGACCCTGGATTCCCCATCCCTGGAGGCAGGAACAGCTGGATCACAGTGAATTCTGTAGCCAGAGTTCCAGAACAGCTTTTTCTCCCAGGAAGTCACCTCTGAATATCCCTGCCATGCTCAGGGCTGGTTCTGGGGTGATTTTAGTCCAAACCTGACATTTCAGATGTCAAGGCTTGGGAAAATATGCTGTTCATGGAAATCTCACTGTGCTGAGCTCAGGAATGCCACGTCTTTGCCCTCTAAAAATCCTGTGCAATCTCCACCTGGAGCTCCCAGAGTTTGCTGGGGATCTTCCAAAGCCAACTCTGAGCAATACAGGAGAAAAAAATCAAATTAACCCAATCTTCCTGTATTTACTCCTCAGGTAAAAATCCTTTGGAACCTTTAACCTTGGAACACACGATGCTCTTTTAGCAGGGAGGGGATGAAAGGTTGATTTCTCATAAAGTTTAAGGTTTTTCCCTGAGCAAGTTTGACAATGGCAACACGGAGAGATTTGTGGCTTTAAAGTCCTGGTCTACCACAGTGGAAAACAGAACTTGCACCCCAGGGCAATTTGTGACATTTGGGTTGGGTTTTCTTTGCTTTAAAGTGAGATGAAAACCAGAAATATGGAAATTCACTGGATGAAGATGCCCAAGATTTTTTGATTTTTTTCTTGGGGAAAAAGGTGAAACAAAAACTTTTGTAATTTCTAAAGAAATGTATTTCCTCTCTAATAGCTGAAAATGCCTCCCCTGTTGATATTTCTCTGTCTCCAAATGAGGTTTTCCTCTAAAACATAAAGCTCCCATTAAAAACACCCAATTCCCATTAAAAACACCCAATTCCATTTCTCATAGATTTATTGTTTTAAGTGAACACTCATAACACTCATAGAATTATTGTTTTAAGTGAAAAGGTTTTGCCCAACCTCCAGTTCAACAGCAGATCCTGAACCCTAATTAGCGACTTTCTTTTAATAAACATTTTCAAACCACTGCCCAGAAGCAGAAAACCTGTAATTATCATTATTTTGATTCCCTCAAAATGTGTTTTTATTTTGGTACCACAGTGAAAGGAAGAGGAATGAGCACTACAACCCTCGAAGGCAAAGGCATTGCATCGTGCAGGAAATATTTGTGAGCTTTGCACATACTTTTGCCACTGACAAGAAGCCAAAAAATGACTCAGACGATTTGTCAGAGGAGAAAATTTGCAGCTGAGAGCCTTGAACGCATGAACTATGAAATGAGAGAACGAGAGAGAATTGGGAAACGTAGCAGCAAGCAAAGAAATAAATTTAAAAATCAGAAAAACCCTCCAAATTTTACAAGGTGGTTTCCCCCAGAATAGCTTTTAGGTCATCAAAAAGGCGAACAAAAGATAGAAGAAGCTTAGGGAAGGTGAATGGCAGAGGAAAAGTCACCCACAAAATTCCTCGGTTTGTCTTTCTGCTTGATTTGCATAAAGCAACATCACAACTCCCAGCTGTAAAGGGACCACAGGGTGAAATTGTGGTTAAAAAAAATGAGGCAGACCAAGCCAAGACTCACAAAAACTGGACTCATTCCAAGCACAGCAAATTATTGACACTGGCTGTAAAGTCGGGAGCTTTTCCTCCCACTTTTTGAACAGCCAAATTAATGTTTGCCTTGACCTTTAGCAGAAAACATCTCCAGCAGCCTCCCAATCTTCAGGGACCACGCAGCAACATCACCACATTTACTTTCTTCCCTTTTTTGGGGTTCTTCTGAAGCCTGTAAGCCAGAGCTGCTCCCTGGATTGAAGCCTCGACAGGACCATAAATAATTCCCTTGTCTCGTGTTGCATTTCCCATCCCTAATTGCCTTTGGCTTGCAAAGGACACGATGCTCTTTCCATTACTCCTGGCTGAGGGTTTTTTTTTTTGCTCAGTGAGATGTTTCTGCAGAAAGATTGCTGGAGGTAACGGGGCCTTGGGGAAAAGCTGGGAAATTCGGGGGTTTCCTGCTATTTACTCTTCTCCTCCTCTATCTCACCGATGAGATGGAGCAGGGGTGGATTTATAGTGCCTGGAGATAAGAGCACATCCCTCTGATGGTTTCCATCAGGGATGCAGGAGTTTGGCAGAGCCCTCCAGGCACTGACAGTGTCACACCCCCTGCCAGGACACACCAGGGAAGTCCTGCAGCAGCAGGAGCCAAATTTCGGGGCATGCTGGAATGCAGAAGTGGGGTGTGCCAGCCAGCAGGGCCAGGAGACAGAGGCACCACAGACCAGGGCTTCAACAGAGGAGTTTCACTGACCAAAAACTCCTGAGGTTACAAATTTGGCTCATGATGTTAAGCAGAGGGGAGGCGTGGAGCTTTTTTGTTATTATTATTTTCTATTTTTCTCCTGTGTCAGTGAAAGCAAAGATGGAAGCACTCAGGGTGTGACCTGAGTCCTGCCAAGGACAAGTGTCCCCTGCCCTGCTGTCCCCTCACCAGGCAGGATGGAGTCCAAAGAGCCCTGGACACACTCTCAGCTTGGCTTTGTCACCTTCAGCCAGGGACACAGAGCTCCGGTGACACCAGAACCAGGGCCTGAGGCATGGGCAGCACCAGCACAGTCCCCAGGGGCACTCAGAGGGAAGGTGAAAGGACAGTTGCAGGCAGAGCAGCTCTCAGGAGGCACAGCCAGAGGAATTCAGAGCTGGGAGATGATTTGGGGGCTGCTCAGCCTGGAGAAGAGAAGGTTGCACGGCGACCTCACAGCAGCTGCAGTGTCTGTAGGGGCTGCAAGGAAAGTAGAGAGGGATTCTCCATCAGGAACTGCAGGGACAGGACAAGGGGGAATGGGAACAAAGTGAAAGAGGGGAAATTTATGTTATATATTGGGAAGGAATTCCTGGCTCAGAGGGTGGGCAGGCCCTGGCACAGGGTGCCCAGAGCAGCTGGGGCTGCCCCTGGATCCCTGGCAGTGCCCAAGGCCAGGCTGGACATTGGGGCTTGGAGCAGCCTGGGACAGTGGGAGGTGTCCCTGCCCATGGCAGGGGTGGCACTGGGTGATTTTTAAGGTCCATTCCAACTCCAAAAATCCCATTCTATGATTACCTTTAAGACCTTGGAAAACAAATCCTCAATTTAAGATTCTGCCAGTGCTGCACATCGGATCTGTGGTACCTCTGGAGACATCTGGCTTTAAGAAATAAACACCCAACCCTTGCTCACCCTCAGCCATGTTTTCAGGGCCTGCTGAGCTCCCTCCCTAATTGCCAGTGACTTGTTCACAGCCCCAGAAGTCAAAAAGGTCAGAAACAACCAATTCATGGAGCTCATCCATGCCAAACCTGGGTTGGCAGTGAGAGCTCGTGATTTGCAGGTTCAATTTCCAGCACCCCTTTCCACTTCTTCAGCTTTTAAAATATCCCTTTTTTCTGCCTCTCTGCAGCTGGTCCTGAACCCCCATCCTCAGCAGGGAGGAGGAACTTGCTAAAGCTGATGCCATGATAAAACAGGAGTGCAAAAGGCTCCCAAGAGCACCTGAAAGAGACAAGGGAGGGGGAGAAGTTTTGAGCAGCTTCAGGAACATTGCAAAATATGAGTAACTTTGGCCTGGAGCGTGGAGAGAGGGACTAAGGAAACCCCACATGGAAACATGAGAACACATAAAAGCACCGGCTCTCCCTCAGGAGGGTAGGAAACAAACACGAATGCTTTCTTTGCTAGGACAAGCCAAAGCAGCTCTCCACCAGCCCTTCCAGAAGAGTTTGTAACTCTATTCAGTGAGTGATGCAAACCTGCCTGGGAGTTGACAGTGCTTAGAAGGAAAGCAGGAGGATGCTGGCGGTGGTTTAAAGGGAACAAAGAGAGGGTTCCCTCCCCACTGCCTCTTTTGGGTGTCAATTTCTAGTGAAAAATCTTCCCAGAACAAAGCTGAGTCACGAAATAACATCACTGTGAGCAGGGCTGCTGCACGACACCAGAGCCAGAACTTCCCACTGTCCCATCCCCCAGCAGAGCCCCTGGATGCTCAGGGATGTGACAACCCCAATTCTCTCCCCCAGCACAGCCCCTGGATGCTCAGGGATGTGATAACCCCAATTCTGTCCCCCAGCAGAGCCCCTGGATTCTCAGGGATGTGACAGCCCCAATTCTCTTCCCCAGCAGAGCCCCTGGATGCTCAGGGATGTGACAGCCCCAATTCTCTCCCCCAGCAGAGCCCCTGGATGCTCAGGGATGTGATAACCCCGATTCTGTCCCCCAGCAGAGCCCCTGGATGCTCAGGGATGTGACAAGCCCAAATTTTTTTTGTCATTCCATGTCTGCTGAGAGGAAAAAAGCACAGAACAAGGTTTGCAAAGAACTGAGTATTTGCTCAGTGCAACCTGACTTAAAGATTGAGTTGGATCTTCCACCTGGAGAGTTCAGTTTGTGAGAGAACAACCCCAGAAGAGCCGTGATTGCCTGTGACACAAGGAGAAAACCCTTCCTGGATAGCAAATGGCCTTTGATGTCTCTCAGATCTCTTATCAAGTGATGGGCAGAGGATGTTCTTATCTTGGCTGGATCATGCCCAGCGTTCCTCCACCAGTCCCAGGACCAGCTGGGTTTCCCCTCAAGTGTTTCTGTTCAGGCTGGGTGGGAGCAGGAGACCCCATGCTGTAATGGTTAAGAAACCTAATTCCATTTCCAATTTAAATGCTAGGAAAATCAGCTGATTTTCCTTTTGGTTCCAAGGTCTCACCCAACTCCAAAGTGCCCAGCTTGCACTGCCAGGGGTTGAGTTTACAGGAGGAGAGGGAACGGCCTCAGGCTGGGCCAGGGGAGGCTCAGGTTGGACATCAGCAGGAATTTCTCCATGGAAAGGGTGGTGAGGCCTTGGAAAGAGCTGCCCGGGGAGGTTTGGAGTCCCCACCCCTGGAGGTGTCCAAGAAAGGCCTGGATGTGACACTCGGTGCTCTGGGCTGGTGACAAGATGGGGATTGGGCACAGCTTGGACTCTGATCCTGGAGGGCTTTTCCACCCCCAGTGATTCCATGACTCTATTCCTCTGGAGAACCAGCCTCCCTGACTTCACAAACAGGGAGTTCATCATCCTTTATGAATTGTTTCCGTGTCCCCTCACTAAATCCTGCTGTGTGGGGAGCCCCAAGCACACCTTGCCCCAGGGGCCCTCCCATTTCCTCAACAGTACAAACAATTCCAGAGCAATTACACACAGAAACCTTGAAATGAAACATTTCCCCATCCAAGGGCACAACATCTGCACTCAAAGAGCTCCACAGCCTCTCCCTTCCTGCACAAACAGCATCCCACATAGGGATTAATCATTCCTCAGGAATAGCACAACCAATTTTAGGGTTGTTGGCACCTCTCCCACCTCCTCCAGAGCAGGGAACTCAACACAGCTTGAGTCAACTTCCCAGGAGCTCTCTTCAAGCCCGTACTCATCACCTCCCAGGTGAGCAGACTTTTGGTTTTTCAGCTCACAGCACTTTCACTTTTCCAGCCTGGGCCAAATCAAACTTAAAGAGGAGGAGAAGAGCTGGCACTGGTTGAGTGTAAACCTCACCCCACCCCGAGCAGCACAGCTGATCAGGGCACAGCAGAACAAACTGATTTGCTCCCTTTTGCTGTAACAGCAAATTTGATTTGTTCTCCCATTCTCGGGAGTTAAGCGACGTTCTTCAGCATTTAAGAGTAAGAATACCAAAAATAAAACCAGGAAAAAAAGCAAAACACAACAAAATCAGATCACTGGTTGAACTCACATTCCTTTTTTAGCACAGAATCTCCTTTCTGAGAACTCCCCTGTTAAATAAAACAATTTTCTGGCTTCTCTGTCTGTTTTGGATATGAACTTGCAAGGAGAGAAGTGGCAAAACACCCCTGAAGCAGCAGCACTGCCCTGGCGCTTGCCCAGGAGCTGCACTCAGAGCTTCTCAGGTGCAGAGCAGGTCAGGCCAAAAACTGTTTAAAAAATACCACATTTACAATGAAAAGGGCATAAATTCACCACCTATTTTCTTTCCTTCTGCTGCAGAATTGGGGTTTTACTTGCATCCTAGCAAGGTGCAAAAAAAGAAGGAAACACAATCCAACAAAAAGGAGGAAAAATTAAATGAGGCTTCAGCAGTGTGTGGAGCCACCTGACATTAAACACAATTTTAACCAAAAGACCCCCACTTTTCTGTGCAGAATCAAACCAGGAACTGAGATCTAGACCAAGTCTGAACCCAGATACATGTTCTGTTAAAGACACCAGGGTGGTTGGGCAGATGAACATATCTTTGCTCACTGATTTGTCCCTCAGCCTTACACGAGCTGGGTGTTCCCGTGAAATTCCCACAAGTCTCCAGATCAATGGCACTGGAGCAAAACACGTGGGGCTTGTCCTTCAGGGTTGGGTGACAACAACTGCACAGCTGAAATCAGATCCAGAGCAGCTGTGAGCATGAACTAAAGGTGAGAAATAAATCTGAGTGTTGTCCTCAGTGAAGCTCCATCAATGATTCACCCACGAAAGAGAACCAAAGGCACAGAGACAGAAACAGGGATTCAGCTCAATCCCAAAGTTCTGCTCACATCCATAACCTAAATCAGGATCTACCACAAAGAAAACTCCTTCTGGTGGCACTTCTAGTTTCCAAGAGTGGTGGGAAGTTTTCAAGCTGCCTTGTACAAGCAAGAATTTCTCAAAGTAAGTTTGTGTCTGCTCATCCCCAGCATTAACTGAATGAAATGAGCATTTTCCCTTGGCTTGGCCTGGCTCTGGCATTGCTGCAATTATTCATGAGGCAACAGCTTGAATTGCTTCCAGCTGAAATTATATAAAGCTGTGGATAATGAAACCTCTATCAGCTCTAAAGCAAAGGATTTAGTCTTTATTATACCTGCAGGGACTTGAAGTTCTTTACTGAAACTTAGAGAGGGGGATGGGCTAAAGAAACTCTTGATGAACTTGAAAATGTTTCCGAGGAGTGCGGAAAATTCCTTGTGTCCTTCCCTAGAACACCCCAAACTAAGCTCTTTTGGAAGTAATAAAGACTTCTCTTTAAGAGTATCAGGCTCTGAAAGAAATCTCAGCAGCATTGATGGTCTCATCAGGATTTCCATGAATTCCTGACTGCACAAGGTGCTGCCATGTGCTCAGCTCAAGGATTCCAGCAGAGCCCTGCAGCACGGCCCGAGTCAACTTCAGGGGAGGCATGTCTCAGAACATCACTAAATGCAGCTTTCCACTCCCAAGCTGAGAGGTTTTGTGGTTCCTGTAACACCATCACCAAACCCAGGCTTTTTGCACACGTGTAATAACCCAAAAAGCAACGTCAGGTATGGGAGCAGAGCATTTCTAGCTGTGGTCTCCCGTCTGATACTCTGTGGGACACATTTCGTTTTCCATTCAGTGCCAAAGGCACATTTTATTTTCATAAAGCTGTTCAGCCCAATTGCATAGATTTAAAATATCCTACAATGATGATAGACCTCAACAAATGAGCAACTAAAATACACATCCTTAATTTTCCCACCTCACTGAAGACCTGCACTGGGCTTTTAAAGCAGGAAAGATTTCCAATGGCAGATGCAAGAACTGAAACAATTCTATCCTCTCCTCAAATGTTATTCAGCTTTGAAAATCCCATGGATTAAGTGCTGATTTAATGTTGTTTTCTTTGTTCAATGTTGATTACTCATCGGGAACTGCAGTGATAAGACAAGGGGGAATGGGTTCAAGCTGAAACAAAAGGCAGGGTTAGATGGGATCTGGGGAAGGAATTGTTCCCTGGGAGGGTGGGCAGAGCAGCTGGGGCTGCCCCTGGATCCCTGGCAGTGCCCAAGGCCAGGCTGGACATTGGGGCTTGGAGCAGCCTGGGACAGTGGGAGGTGTCCCTGCCCGTGGCAGGGGGTGGGTTGATATAAACTTTGAGGTCCCTTCCAACCCAAACCATTCCATGATTCTGTGATTCCATAAATCCTGCAACTGCACACTCCATCCTGCTGGAGAATCTCAAATAAATTGGCTTTTCCTGTTCATATCTGCATGTAGCCAGTGGGGTTTCCTTAACGAGGAAAATTCAGTGCACAGTAAATGAAATTCACTCCAGAAAGCTCCAACACCCACCCCAGGATGGAGCAGGCACAGAACTCCTGGCTCATGGACTCCATTCCCTGTGGATGTCCCACCCTGTGCTGGATAAGGGCTCGAGCTCAGTTCTGCTTTAGCATAAGGGTGAAAAATCACATTTCTCACCCTCCTCAGGGGACTTTTCCATAATTAAACGAAAAGCAGCACTAAATAACCAAACACATGTCTCGTATCTGTTCCTTTGGCATTGACAGATGTTCCTGTTTCAGTCCTGGAGTGAAAAGGAAGCCAAGCTCCACTCAGATTTTGTTCTCTAAATGCCTCACAAACGCCAACAGATGCCAATGCAAAACTTCCCAGACCTTTCCTGCGGGTTCCCTTTGTAAACAGCTCCTTCTGGCAGGAATGTGGGCATGAGATCAGCAGTGCTGGGAATCCCCACATCAGAGGGAGCTCAGTGGCTGTTCCCCAGCAGAGAAACATAGGAAGGGAGGAGGGATATGTGAGTTTGGGCTGATAGGAAGCCGATTCCTCTTCCCAGAACCCACAGAGGGAAGAGAAGACAGGTCCAGGGAAGAGGGAAAGGCTCAAAGGGAGCCCAGAGAAGCTGCAACAGCAGCAGAGCAGCCGATGTTGTAATCCAAAAGCTGCCTTGCCTTTTACCTTGCCCTGGTGACATCCACATCCCATGGTGTAATTTCCACACTCCTCGCAGACCAAGCTGAGATTTATATCCCCAGGGTTGAGTCTGCAGGAGAAAGCTCATGGAAAATGTGAGTTTCTTGCCCACAAGGAAGAAAGCAGACTCATTTAGGGGAGCGGGGTGGGAAGCAGATAAGGCTGCCCTAAGCAATGAGTGATAAAGAGGATGTGCAGAGACAAATATTTGGAGCTTCTCAAACAGGAAAAGCAGGGGAAGGTTGGAAAGAAAATGATACATTTGAAATGAGGTGGCTTTCTGCTGTGCTATTTGAATAATTTTCACATGATGTAAGGCAGAAATGATGTGTTTTGCTCTTTCTGGGATGAAGAAATTGTGTTTTTCAGGGTGACGCCCCCTGTTTGTTGCCATGTGGAGTCAGAGCCCGTCATTGAAGGTGAGGCAGAGATATGAAGGCACTGAGAGGATGCAAAATTGCCGTGTTCCAAAGCACAGTGATCACAGACAGGGTGGTGCAGGGCCAGAGCCACAGCCCCTCTCTCTGGAATAAGCCCTTTCCACCCAGATTTCTGTGCAGGATGCGAAGAGCTGGCTGGGGGTGACCGCCCTCAGCCACAGCCAGCCCCTCCTGCCCCAGCTGCACAAGTACCACAGAGGTGCTTCGGTCCAAACAGTGAATAAACCATGGGAAATGGGGGAGATCAAGGACCTCTCCCAGGCTGTGAGTGCCCAAGTGACTCCTGCAGACCTTTCAGCAAGGTTGAGCTGTTCAGCCCCACCTCATCCCTGAATCCTCCAAACCATTTCCCTCTGCTCTGGGGCTGGCTGTGTGACACCAGCTTCCATCAGCAGTGTGGTCACTGCCACACAGATCCCGGGATGCTGGGATTTCCAGGCACTGCCCAGGAGCTGGTCCTATCCCAAGGGTGTATTCCCAAACCTCAGATGTGCCCTGAGCAGCCAGCAAAGCCCAGGCTCCTGAGCTACCCACCATGAAGTACCAGGTCATGCTTGAAAGAAACACCACCAAGGAGCTTCCAGTAAATGCTGGGAATCAGCACTTCCCAAAAAAAGTCACATTTTCCTTCCCTTGCCCCCCAAATAACTGAGTGGTCCCATGCCTTTGGAGTCAGCAATTGGTGGCAGAGGAACAGAAGGGTGAACCATTGATCAGAGACCTCTCAGATGTCCCAGGAAAAACAGTCCTGGGAGATAGAGCTGTGCTCCTGGCTCAGGGATTTTGGACAGCTGGGAACCTGGGATGCAGATCCAGGCTGTGGCCTGTTCTTATCTGCTCTCCCATTAATCCTTCTGGCCAGGGGCTGCCTTTGGAGCCAAGGTGGGAAAGCTTTAATGGGGATCCAGCTGCTGTAGTGGCTCTGAGTAATAAAGGTCTAATTTTGTGTGTTCCAGACAGAGCATCCAGACACAACAGAGCTGTTCCTGCAGGACCTCAGGAAAGGAGGAAGCACAGCACGATGGGAGTGATAAATCTTGTGAAGGAGTCATTACTGTAATGAGATTACAAAACAACCCAGCTGGTCCTTAACCTTTAATCCCAGCTGAGGGAGGAACACAGACCGTGGGCTTTGCCAGGAGCTGTGCATGCTCTGGGCTTGTGCCCTGACATCTGGGAAGAGGCATGACATGTGATGCAGGACTGGCCACAGCCTGTTCTCCCTCAGAACGAGGGATCCCAGCCTGGAATCCACCTCACAGCACACCCCAGAGTGAAGAAGAGGATGAGCTGCTCCTGTCTGACACAGCTGCCAGTGGGACGTGGCTCTCACTTTCATCCTCATGGGGAAGGAAAGAGGAGACTGGAAAGGTCCCCAGCCTTTGGTGTGATTCATTCCCAGCGTGGTGACATCACCTTGCCTTGGAAGGGTCAGATCAGGTGAAACAGAAGCATCCCGAAGTTGGGATGTGTGGCAAACCCAGGCAGCCACAGGCATGCCAGGAAATCATCTCCAACTGGGGAAGCTTGAGTTTTAAAATAACTGATATTGCACCAGGCCCACAGACTGCCATGGGCAGGAACTTCACAGCCCGGCTCAGGCAGCACACAAGTGAGGAGGTGACAGATGGACTGCCTTGTCACAGGCACCATCAGGACACCGAAGAGATGCTTTGTTCCCCTTGTTCTCCATTTCAATCAGTTCTCTTCGGGCCCACCCACAGACACTGTTCAGCCATGGCTCTCCCTCATGTGCCACCATCATCCCACTGGATTTAACTCTCTGCAGCACCGGCTTGTCCCACCATTATGTACACGCTGCCACAGGGATTCCCTGCAGCCTGAGGCCTGTGAGGAGGAAGAAGATGAGATTAGGATAGGTTCCAGCCCAAATAATACCATGCTTATATGATAGGAGGGAAAATATCTGGTGCAGACTAGCAGTAGCTAAACCTAAACCAAACCCCAACCCTAACACTAATCCAAACCCCAACCCTAACCCTAATCCCAACCCTAACCCTAAACCTAAACCTAACCCCAACCCTAACCTCAAAACAAACCCTAACCCCAACCGTAACCCTAAACCTAATCCTAAACCAACCCTAACCCTAACACTAATCCAAACCCCAACCCTAAGGACGAGAGCTGCAATGTGAATAAAGGCTCCCAGACGAGGACGGGTGCCAGCCACGCTCGTGGCCAGCGCTGTCACAGCAGCTGCACCTTGTCCCTGCCTGCAGGAAGGAACAGCTGTGAGGAGCAGGGTTGCAAAAGCCCTGAAGGGGAACTGCTCTTTTCCCGAGCGCATCCGCCAGGCATCGAGCACAGAAAGGGGAACCTGGAGAGAGCAGGAGCCTGGCAAACGCAGAAATGCCACAGAGAGGGGGAGGAGGTGAAGCTGAGCCACAGCCACCCTCACTGTGAGTGTCCTGGTCCTGGGGGAGGAAGAACAGCACAGCTGGAAGGGTGTGCAGCCAAGGAGGGGGTTAGTCCAGGACTGAGCTGGGTTTTACTGATCTGGTCCAACACGTGACGGAAATGTGGAAAATGTGGTGCCCTCACAGCCAGCACAGCAAAGGAGTCACTGCAGAGGTTCAGCAGGAGATGCAATCAGCCACCGGTCAGCTCAAGGGCTCAGGAAGCTGATGGAGGTGGACGTTCTGCAGACTAAGGAGAGCTAAATTAAGTCATCTTTTTGACATGTGGAATGACTTCCTGAGTTAGCAGGACAGGCTGGAGGTTCCAGCAGTGTAGATCTGGCCCAGGAGGAGTTGCTAGGAAGAGGAATCTGCCAGGAAAAGGCTGAGTAAAACCATCCCCAGGTCAGGCATTTTCAGGCAGTGGCTTCCCAGCTGGGAATGTTGGAATGTTGGAAATGCCAAGGGCAAGGGTGTTGCTCTCTCTATTAGTCACACCTCCAGGCAGGTGACAGAGCACAGGCACCCTCTTGGAAGGACCTCCATGGTTTCAAGGCAAAAACTGCCGGGAGAGCCACAGTGAAGTACTCTGGACCATATAAACCCTGGAGCCATTTATCTCCTTCCTCCCTGGATCGATCCTATAAATGCTGGAGCCTTTATACCCCTTTTCCTCTGGACCATATAAATCCTGGAGCCTTTTACATCCTTCCCTCTCTGGATCACATAAATCCTGGAATCTTTTATATCCTTCCCTCTCTGGATCATATAAATCCTGAAGCCTTTTATCTACTTCCTCCCTGGATCAATCCTATAAACCCTGGAGCCTTTTATATCCTTCCCTCTCTGGACCATATAAATCCTGGAGCCCTTTATTTACTCCCTCTCTGGATCATGTAAATCTTGGAACCTTTTATATCCCTTCCTCTCTGGATCCTATAAATCCTGGAACCTTTTATCTATCTCTATTTCTCTGGATCATATAAATCCTGGCAACCTTTCATATCCCTTTTTTTCTGGACCATATAAATCCTGGAGCCCTTTATCCCTCCCTTGCTCTTCCCAGACATTTGTGATGCTCCAGCCAAGCTCCCAGCTCAGCGTGGGGCACATCCCTCACAGTTGGTGCAACACTTTATTTCATCTCCTCCCTGATTTAACACCAGCACAAACCTCTGAAACAACTCAGGTGGCCAGAGAAAAACAGAGGCTGCTGCAACTCCTTCTCCTACTCCTGATGCTCAGCTCATAAATTGGCTGCAATAATATTTTAGTTATAAAAAAGAAGTGAAAATAAAGCTTTGCCATCGATCCCAGCACTGTTTTTCTAAGCAGTGAACTGAGTTTTGCTCAAGCCTGCCACTGAGCAAAATGGGAAAAACAATCACAAGGCTGAAGCCTGGGCGAAGCTCCCGGTGTCAATATTTCTGATGAAGATAAATTCTGTTGGTAAAAAGCAAAGTTCCAGGCCTGAGAAAAAGGAGCCCCAAGCCATCAATATTGATAGAAATTGGGCCAGCAGCCCAATTCCTGCAAGGGAAGGGGGATTCAGGAGTGGGGAAGGATGGGAGGTGGAGAGGCTGGAAGTGAAGCTCCACAGGTCTGTAGGAGAAATGAAGAGAAAGGGGAGGAAAGGAGGGGGAAACAGTGTTCAAGGGAAGAATTTATGGGGATTCTGGGGGTCAGCCCCTCCTCAGGCACCTGAAAAAGGACTGAGAGAATTAAGGCAGTTGCCAAGGCTTGAAAATCAGCCCCTCTCTGGGTCAGTGAGGTGCAGGGGCTGGGCTTTTCCCCACGGGCTCCGAGGCCAGGTCACAGCCCAGCAGCAGGGAGAGACCGTGCTGAGAACCCGGACTCAGAGATGTTCCTGCCCTTTGGGAAAGAGCAAATCAAGCCAAGCTGTGCAATCCTGGTTCATCCCTACATTTGTGCACCCAGCACAGGAGATGATTTCAGCTCTCACTCCTGTGTGTCAGCCCACCACTCCTCCATGTGGTTCCCCTGCTCTGCCTCCTCACTGGATGGTTTTTGCTGCTGTTCCTGGGATTTCACCAATTAACACCAAGTGAAAACCTGTCCCGTGGCAGCCAGGCCTCGTTCATCCCATCTGCCTGGGGTGAGCCAGAGGATAACAGGGTTAAACTCCAGCAAGGAGATGCGAGCTGGGCATCGGAAAATGTGCTGGTGGTAAGAACAGGATGTCCCCAGAACTGGTTGATCGGGCAGGATGAATTCTCCTGCAGGCTGGCCCTGAGGTTTCTCACACCAAGGCACAGAGGATCCATTTGCTCTTCACTATTTTCCTCCCTGGCAAAACCACTTTGGGCACCCACCCATCGCTCTGCTCCCTGCCCTGCAAGGTCGGGCACTGGATCCTCCTCCAGATGGGATCCACTCCACCTGCTCCAAAACCAGCTCCCATCCCTGATGGCAGCAGGAGCATGGGGTCACTCCTGTCCCTGCCAGGACTATGCCAGGGTCCCCTCCTTTCCCTGCCCCTCTGGTTTAGCCAGAATTATAAAAATCCATGAGAAACCTCTGGATTTGCACATTTATTTTTCAGCTTTAGATAGCGGCACTGGGAAACAACTGCATTTGTCACTCACTGAATAAATTTCTATTTTCCACCCGTTGTAAAAATCAAACCCATTATAAACTTTTTTTTCCATCCTCAACACAGAGTAAAAAATTGGCAGGGGAAGGTTGTGGTGTCAAATTAAATCTTCTCATGGAGATTAAACTTTTTTTTTTTTTCCTTTTTTAATCAAAAGGTATCTAAATTTAACTTTAACTGGAGCCTCATTTTGAATTGTAACATTGAAACAGTCCACACTGGAAAAATGTTGACATGCAGCACTCCGGGCTTCAAAAAAGAAAAATGAGAAAAACAATGAAGAATTTGACAGATTGCTTTGGTTGTCCTAAATTTGAAATTTCAATGGATAAGCTGTTGATAAAAATATCTTGTCCAGTTCTAATTAGCACCATCACCATGAGCCAGGGGCCATCACTACAGTCTTGGGTTCTGAATAAAATGTAAGAGTGAAATAACTGCTAATGCAAAGAACTTTACAGTCTCCTTGCCAGGATGTCACAGTTTCCATAATTCTCCATCGTTTTTTGCCTTCCCAGAGTAAGAGAAAAGGCTGCAGCAGCAAAGAGCAACCCAATTTTCCAGACTCGATGAAGACACAAGGAAGGACCCATGTGCTGAGGCTTTTCCCGTTTTACCCACGGAGGGAGGGAGCAGGATGAGAGCAGAGCCTCTGGAAAGGGGGCACTGGTTGTCAGCTGGAAAGTGCTCACAACACCCAGTGTGATGCTCACTCGTTGAATTTAATCAGTCTTGTGTCACTTAATTCAAGGAAATTTAGTTAAACCTCAACTAAATCGGTGAAGGCCAAGCAAGCCCTAGAAACAGGGTGGGGAGCTGACTCTGCTGAAAAATTGCTGATGTCTGGAACCACTCAGAGTTCATAAGCTCATACATTTACACCTGTGAGGCTGCCTGTGGGGGCTGCTTAATGAACTTGACTAATTAAAACCAATTCACGTTCAGGAGGGATGTGCCAAGGGGGGCATCGTGGGAAGGCAGCACCAGCTCCTGAGAGAAACCCCTGTGGATGGGCAGGACAACAAGGGGATCATCCCAACAAGGAGATTTTCCTTCCCAAAGCAAAGCTCTCCAGTTCCATCCTCTCTCTGAACTAATTAATCTGGACACAAATTAACAAATGGGGCTCTTATTGCCCATGTCCTTCTCACTGGTACTTGCTCTGGCTTCATGGGAGGTGAGGTGATTCAGCTCAGCCATGTGCCAGTCCCAAAAGTCCCTCCCTGGTTCTCCCTGGCTGCTCCCCCCCTCCTGCAGCAACAGGAGCCCTCCAACCTCTGCATCTGCTCAGCCTCCTGGGAGAGGGTGAGCTCAGATCAAAGGCTCGTCCTCATCCCCAGGACATCTGGGAACAGATGGGCCATGAACCAGCTTGGATTTCCACCAGGAAAAAGTGCTGGAGATCCCAGGGAATGAAAGAGGAGAACCACACGCAGTCCTGGAAATATTTCCTTTCATTCCTCAAATGCCGGGAAATGCAGGGACCCGTCCCATCCACACTGCAGGCTGCTGAGGAGATGTGTGCAGACATGAGGGAGTGGTTCAGGTGAAGCATTCCTGAATTTTCACTCTCTGCAGATATTCCAGGCATGTTCCCGTGCACGGATGTGCCAAGGGAAGGAAACCCCCAGCGCTCCTTGCCAACCATTCATGGCAAAGTGTTTCCCTGAATGACCTTTGGGCAATTTAGCTTTTGATTTCATATTTACTTATAATATAAATGAAAGAGGAAATGTCATAAAGGAGAATAACCTCAGCTAATTGGTATGTACTGCTGTGGGAGTAAATCCTTGTTCTCCATTATTGAAACTTCCATATCTTACTAGAAATTGAATATTTAATCTTGCCAATCCTAACAATATCTTCTCAGAGTGGTGGGCACACATCTCTCACACACCCACCTCAAAAATGTTTTGTTAAAAAAGAGTAAATCCATTATTTGCTCAGCTGTCCCATTCCCTGGTGGGAAAAACCCTTTTTTCTTAAACAATCAAACCAGTGTGGTTTGCAGTGCATTTTAAACAGTAAAAGTGTAAAAGGAAACCAGAATTTGGGGTGTAAAGTCCAGCCTGCAGACAAGGAACACCTGAAGTGCTGACTCGGGTGAGTCTCTCCCTGGGAAAACCTGCTTCACACCTGGGTTTTGTTCAAGCTGACAAAGCCAGACACTTAAAAATGAAAGAATTGCCTCTCACACTTGCTTTTGTGGGTGAGAAGGGAAAGCAGAGCTGGTCCTGTTCCCTGCAGTGGCTTTGGGAGTTCGTGCTCCAGCAGCTGCTGTCGTGTGAACGCTCCCACAGCTGCTCCCTCCTCACCACAGAGCAAAAATCCTCCGTGCAAGGAGCTCCCGAGCCGGCTGAGCCTGGCTGGATTTCCTGCTTCCTTCATCCCGATGGAGTGAGGAGCTGCTGGGGCACCCCGGGGGAAAACAGCTCTGCTCGAGCAGCAGCCTGGAGGGAGAAGCGGAGAAACCTCTGCGGAAACAGCTCCAGAAAGGGAGGCAAGATGCCAAAGGGGCGATGACAGAACAGAGACCCTGTCCTGAAGGGTTCCCTGTGCCTGCACAGCACCAGGGGACAGCGGGAGGACACTGCAGTGGCATCCCTATCCCCATTTCACAGGTGGGTTTGTGGAAGTTAAACTTCTCCCTGTCACTCACTGAGGCTGAAAACACCTTGGGAAGACAGGCACCTGTGCAAAAGCAGTGTGAAACCCAAGCAGTGGAGCATTTCTGCTGCTGGGAGAGTTCTGCACTCGCTGCCTGCCAGAATCAGCCAGGGCAGATGGGCAAAGTGCTGAAATCAGGTTTAATTTTCCCTGTGGGGTTAAAAACTCACCTGCAAACATGTCTAGGGCTTGTGCTTTGTGTGGTGTGGACAGCTGTGTGAGCAAGAGCTTTTTCTCCCTGAAGAAAAGCCTGAAGCACATAAGAAAGCTGCTCTGAAACAGCTCCTTGTGCTAATATTTGTAAAGCATTTCCAGCCCGCAGGAGCTCCCAGAATCCATGGATCCCACCACAGGAAGCGGCTGTTTCCCTCTGGGACAGGGCAGGTAGAGTTTGTGCAGCTCAGGATTATTCCATGCTGTTTCTAGGCATGGAGAGGAGGCTGGTGTCCCCCCCCAAAAAAACCACTTGGTGTTATTCTGTGTGGAAAAGTGCATTTTAAACAAATTTCCCTCCACCCTCCTGTTCTGCAGCTTGGGCATAGCCAAGTGTGAGCTCTCCAGTGCTGTTTGAGGGGTTCTCCTTCCTTCAGGAGAAAACTGGAAGCTGTATTTGCTTATATTCTAAAGAGGCAGAGCGCCCAGCAAGCGGAAACAATGAGACAGAACTAATTAAATTTTAAGATTTATCAGGATGGGCTTTTTTCCTTGCATCCTGCTCTGCAGTACCACCTGCCCCAGCACAGCAAAAGCAGCAGTGGGATGTTCACCGAGGCAGCAAACCCGCCCTCCCAGACTGCAAAACCCCACAGCAGCCTTGCTGCTGTCCCCAGTGACATTTCACCACCCACAGCCTCAGGACAACCCTGCTCCCAAACAAAACCTTCCCTCAGGGATATCTGCACGGCCACTTGGATGAGACGAGTTCAGAGTCAAGTGAACAGTGGGTGCCTCTTGTAATGGAAAGGACATTTCTCTCACTGAGAGAGTTTCCTGGCTCTGACGTAACTGGGAGATGATTTCTCTGTGTGTCAGCTTTACTGTCAAGCCACAGCCCTGTGCTCACCATGAGGGCTCCCGTTTGCTGTGTCCACACCAGGTTTTTCCAGCTGGCATTTCACACCCGAGTGTGAAACCACTCCCTGAGTGCCCAACACCTTCCCAATCCCAGGCTGTTCCTGCATCTCCATCCCAGATGATGCAGCCAAAGGATGCAGGGACTGCAGGAAATGGGTTCTTTTCACTCCAGCCACCTCCATCCCAGATGATGCAGCCAAAGGATGCAGGGACTGCAGGAAATGGGTTCTTTTCACTCCAGCCACCTCCATCCCAAATCCTCGGCCTTCCATCTCTGTTTGTTGGGGCTAAAGGTCAGCAGAGGTGATGGGAAGTGAGGAAGAGGTGCAAAGCACTCTGCGTGTTTACCTGAGCACCAGAATCTTCTGGAGTTTGCAAAACCAGGCCGGAAATTGCTCAATCACAAAATTTCTATTCTTTCTCCTTCCAGTCAGGCTAAAAATAAAATAAAACTCTTGTGCCAGGCTCATTTCTGCTGCAACCACACTCTCTCAGCTGAGTTAATGGGTGAGGATGGGCCTTTACCATGTTGTTTTTCAGTGGTGCAACTTCCAGTCACAGCCAGAGCAGGGAAACGGAAACCAGCGGTGAGTGAGCCAGCCCAGCACTGCTCCCCTGGGCTCCTCACCACCACCATCTCCCCAAAATCCACCTCACCTTCTGCTCAGCACCAACACCGAGGTGTCTGCAAGGCAGCTTTTAGCTGGAGGGAATTAGGGCAAGATCCAGCTCAATCTGATGCCTTAGGTTTTAACTTTTATATTTTTCAAATCCTGCACTGCCTGGTGTGTCACTCTGGAGTTTCTTGGAGCCTGTTCACTTCTGCTCTCTCGTGCTGGGCAGACATAACAAAGCCTCTCTGGCCCTGCTCTCCAAGGACACCCAGACTGCCCTAGGCCCAAAAAGTATAAACCAAAGAGCCTCTAAGGGGGGCAAGCTGAGGGGAAATTACGTCATTAAACTGAAGCTTTAATTGGAGAATTAACCCTGCTATGCCAATGAACCAAACCTATAAAAGTGTGAAGAACTCGTGACCTGGGGTCCATCCTGGCAGTGGCCTCTGGCTCCCCACAGGTACCTTTGAAGGCCTTTCAAATAAATACCTGCCTTTATTCCTTACTCCTGTCTAGTCTCTGTTTTTGGGTGGTCTCTCAAGGCATCAAATCCCACTCCTGTGAAGTCCAGGCTTTGTGTTTAGGCTGGATGCAGCTTAAGGAGGTTTGAGGCTCCTACAGCCTTTCCCTTCCCGATCTTTTACAAAATTGGCATCTAATTTTGGGTTTGTTTGCCTGGAGATGATGTATTTGTCCTGGAAGTCCCATGAAGAGCAGGGAAGACAATTTGTTATTTCACCAAGAGTGAGAAGGAGCATTCATCAACCTGATGGACAAATAGCCTGTGCTTCCACCCCAGCAGGGCTACAGCTGCAGGTGCTGTCCATGGTATTCCTGCCCATCCCAATGAGGTGTAGGAGACAGGAATATGGGATACAGCCAAGACATCAGGCTTCTGCCTGGACACTTTTTCCAGTCATTTCCCCATTCCAGTGCAGTGAGCTCCCACACAAGGGTATTTTTTTGCACCTGAATGCCCATCCCAGCATCACCCCCCAGCTGAGCTCAGGGGCAGGGCAAAGCCCACAGCATGGGGACGTTTTGCTGTAGCAGGTCACAGAATCACAGAATATCCTGGGTTGGAAGGGAGCCACAGGGATCGTCCAGCCCAACCCCTGGCCCTGCACAGACCCCCCAACAGCCCCACCCTGGGCATCCCTGGCAGCGCTGTCCAAACGCTCCTGGAGCTCTGGCAGCCTCGGGGCCGTGCCCATTCCCTGGGGAGCCTGGGCAGTGCCCAGCACCCTCTGGGGGAAGAACCTTTCCCTGCTCTCAGCCTGAGCCTGCCCTGGCCCAGCTCCAGCCATCCCTCACATCCTGACTCTTGTCAGTGTCACAGATCAGCATCTCCCCCTCCTCTTCTCCTCACGAGGAAGTTGTAGGTCCACAGACAGCGACATCAGCTCTGGCAGTCCTGAGCTCTGCTGGGAAGAGCACCTGAGCAGCCCAGGGCAGGGCTGGCTGTCCCCCACAGCAGCTGAGGACGCTGCAGAAGCCACAGGATGACCTGAGATGCCTCTTGAGAGAGCCTGGGTTGTGCTGAGAGGTGGCTGTGTCACTGGTGGTGTGAGGGGAGAAGGGAATAGGGTCCAGCTCGGGGGTTTAGAAACCAGCAAGTCCCGAGTGCCTTTGAGGAACTTTGTGCATGGCCCTGAGCCCGGATGTGGCTCTTCCTTTGGAGCACCCTGTGAACTTCCCACCTCCCCCCACGCTGCCTCCCATCCTTCAAGGATGTGTCTGCACATCTAAGGGATGCCAGAGGGCTACACTCAAACACCAAACCTGGCAGAGTCACTTCCAAACAGACCTTTCGGAGCCCCCGTGCTCTTGCCACACACGGGAGAAGCTGCTCCCATGGAAAAGTCCCACTCCAGCATCGTCTGACATCCACAGCTCCCTCCACAGCCACAGCCGTGCTCACAGAGACATCTCTGAGCACAGCAAAACAGAAACCTGTCCCTGCACAGCACCACTCCAGCCTGTTTTAACACAAACCTCTCCAGCTCCTGCCAGGTGAGGGATGGGTTCAGCCGAGTGGAGAAGGTTTGGGTCTCCCTTTTCAGCCTGCTGCAGAGCAGCGTGGATCAGCCCAGGGCCAGCTGAGGGGGTGGCTCAGGCAATCACGGAAGGATCTGGCTGCATTCCTGCAGGTTCCATGCTGAGCCTTTCCCAGGGCCATGGAAACGTCTAATGTGAGCAAAAGGAATCAGCTGCAGATGGTTTCTAACGCAGTGGAACCTGTTGCTGTTAATAACTGCAGGCTAAATCTTACCTGGCTTGGAGCAGGCACCTGCCTTCCTTCTGCTTTTAAAATAGGGTGAAACCACCAACATTCTGGCATTGCAGCTCAGAGCTTCAGCCAAGAGGTTTAATGGTTATTCTGGTCCCAAAGCCACAGCCAAGCTCAGAAATCAGAGCAGCACCAGAAGCCTCAGCTTCCCCCGGTGTCTGTTTTGGGTGTGGACTTGCTGCTGTAGGTTTAGCTCAAACAAGAGGGACGTGCCTAAGCAGGGCTGGATTTTCACTCTCTAATGAGCATTTCAGTGAGAGGTTACTGCTCTGCCCTGTGTGACGGGAGGGTGAGAACTGAGGCAATGAGGTGACAGGCGAATTCCTTCTGATAAACGGGAACAAGGCTCCGTGGGCTGTGCTGTCACAGGCTGGAAGGAGATAAGGCTCAGCTCCCACTGCAGAGATTTCATGAGAGTTGACAATTTAAAACCCTTGCAATGTCTAGCAACAGTAATTACATTTCATATCTCGGATGAGTAAAAAAGATTCTCCAATATCTTATGGTGTCTGTGACGGGGAGAATGTGGAGCTGAGCATTCCCTTGGGACAGGACGTGCAGATCACTGGGGAAGAAAAGAGTGGATAAGGTTAGATTGATGTGCAGATCCTGAAGTTTCTCCAACTTTTGCCTGTTTTTCTAAACAGTTCTGAGCTGGGGAAGAAAAAAAAATAAAGTTCAAGGACACTTCATTAATGCATCCAAAACAACAGAGCTGTGACCTTGAGTTTCTGACCTCTTATTCAGTTACCGCAAATGACTTCAGCAGCCACCTCTTAAATCATCTCAGAAAATGCGTGGAAATATTAAGCAACAACAACAAAAAAAAAACCCCACCCCATCTTTCCATTCAGTCAGAATTCACACATTTACAAACATCTTTTGGGCTGAACCAAAAGCGAATAACAATGGCTCCGAGCGTCATCCGCAGCTTTGCGGTCCCGGCAAAAGTCCCCCGGCTCTCGCTCTCCTCTCTCGGTTACAAGTTCACAGAGAGCAGGTACAGGGGACAAAGCTTGATCAGGAAACAAAATATTGGGTGGAAGGGAAATTCAACAGCCGAGGGCCCATGGTTGTGCTGAGGTCGGGACCACTTCCCAGCACCCGCACCGCTGTGACCTTCACCCCAACCACACGAGAAAGGGCTTTTCACACCCTTGGGCCTGAAATGACTGACTGCTGACTCAGGCAGCAGCCGCTGGCACAATTACTCACTCTGTCCCTCCTGCTGGTTTCTCTGCTCTCGTTCTCTCTCCCAGGCACCGGGAGGCTCCTCTGGCTCTGTACCTTCACCACCAGCTCCTGCCAAAGGGCACAGCAGTCAGAGGGGACACAGGGGATTGAGCCCAAAACTCTGCGGGACGATCAAACTGGTCTGTGTTGGCTCACGTGGGGGGTTTTTTGTGAAGATGTTTTGTTTTCTTGGCTGTCCTTAACAACTCTTAGCATTCATCCTTTCCCAAAAATCCACCTGGTCAGAGAAATACCCACGGTCCCTGCAATAAATGCCAATAAATTTGTCTCTTCAGCATCTCTGTGAAGTGTGAGTCCCTCTAGCATGGAAAAGGAAGGCCAGAGCTTGGGGGATGGGGAATGGGGTGGAAGAGCAGAAATGAGCCTTTTGTCAGACATCCCACCCCATCCTTGGCACTGACCCCAGACCACTTCATGGACCTCGCCTGGGACCCACCAGGGCACTGTGGGGAGATTCCCCTGCCACAATCTGGGTGAGCTGCCAGCTCTCGAGCACATCTGGGATTTTGATGGATGTTCCTCTCACACCACTGCGACCCCAGAGCTTCTCCTGCTTGACAGAGACACAGGAGCCTCCTGACACTGAGGTCCCTCTCCTTGGGACCCCCAGTGCTGTCCTTGCTCTGGGATCCTCCGTGCTCTGCTGGCCCTGACACCTCCCTTTCCCTTCCCACTGCTCAATTTCCAGCAGGCTCCTTTTTTCCAGGAAGGTGGGCAGTGGTTTCCAATCAACCAGAGCCCCAATGGCTTCATTAAATTAATTATCCCTTCAAGACCATCAGGCCTGAACCTTCTCTCTGGGTTCTTGTTTTCCCTCCTGTCACTGCTGTGCCATGCCTGACCCTCCTGCTGGAAGGGTTTCAAAAAGGCTGAAAAGGGTTTTTGGAGATGCATCCAAAGGGTTGTGCTCCCACAGGTGCCCCAGGGTAACCTCTTGGCAAGGCTGTGTACAAAGCCGTAATTAATTTATGCTGCCCCTGAGCCAGCTCTGCAGTCCTGCAGCGCAGAATTTTCCTCTCACTCAACTTTTAAGCTCTTAAAGGAATTGCCTGAATTCAGTGCTGAGCCCAGCAGAGACATCCTGTCCCCCAAAGCAGCATCTCTGGGGGATCACACTCCCTGAGGAGCTCTGCAGACCCCTCCCCACCGGCCCTCCACCCTCCCCTGCCTGCACAGGGATGTCTGGAGGAGTTTCCTGCCCCATCCCTGGGCAGGGAGGGGAATTCAGCCCCCCACGGGGGCAAATTCCTATTTCCCAGTGTGTATTTCAGCTGGTCCCTCTCACCCCCCTCTGGCACCGATATCCCATCACATCCCACAGCCTGCCCCAAACAGATCAAACCTGCCTTGAATCTTGAATTCCTCCAAGCATCTTGGGACCTGCACCAAATCCATCCCCTCAAACCCCACAGCAGCCCCAGAAACCTTGTGTCTCTTCCCTCTTTTCCACACAGCCAGACAGTTTTGCAAGCAGGAAGGGCTGATCAGGACGATCCTGCCAGTTCACCTCATCACCCACAAGATTTTCCTGATTTTGCTGAGATT
This sequence comes from Corvus cornix cornix, assembly GCF_000738735.6. NCBI lineage: Eukaryota > Metazoa > Chordata > Aves > Passeriformes > Corvidae > Corvus > Corvus cornix. The sequence goes on from NC_046346.1 coordinate 8,661,866, forward strand.
TGGAACCACCCCAAGAGCCTTGAGAGGCTTCTTTGTTTGGCTGTGAGTGCTGGCTCAGCTTCTCTACTCCCCCACCTGCTTTGACACGAGCCAGAGGTGCGTGGACGTTTGCACAGGAGACACCTGAAAGGTGGATACACCAACAATCCGTGATCTCAGATATAAATCACACCTGGGTGCTCTGGTGCCTGACAGTGGCAGCTCTATCCATCAGCAGATCAATTATGCTAATCACCTTCATAAATAACTCTCCTGTTGGTATAATTAGGTCCAGCTGTGAGTGTGACTTGTCTAATGCGCTGAGGGGCAGGATCGTTCATCCAGCATGAACTTGGGTAGAGTTCTTAACCCTGATTTTTAACCTGATAATTTCACCCAGGAAAACTTGTTCACCCATTTGCCTCTATTGTTCTGCATCCACTGTACATTTTGAGAAACTTCATGCCTGCCCTTCCCCTTCTGAGCTTTTCCCCATCCCCAAATGCTGCGTTATCAAGCAGGACCCACTCAAACACCCAGAAACCACTGGAAAGCTGCTGTTGAAAAGCGGAGATGCTCGAAAATCCTGCAGCTCACTGTGGGCCAGGCCTGAGCTCCTGCTTTCATCACCAGCTTCCTCTGTGAGCACAAACTACGTCTGGCTCGCGGTGCCCTGGCTTTGCCCACAGCTGGGAGAAGGAGGTGACCTGGTTTTGTCACTTGGGTGACTCACATGTGGTGAGTACTGTCGGGGCAGGGAGCTCTGTTTGCTGACAGGGCACTGGGACTCATCCAGCCCTGCCTGGGATGGGAGCAGGGCTGCCCACGGTCCCCACAGCTCCCTGGGATTGTCACCAGCAGCGGGGGAACGACGTTGCAGTCGTGTCTCCTGTCAGTGCTAAGAGCTCGGGGCAGAGGAAATAGGAAGGTGAACAGCCCAAGCAGGACCAGGGCCCCCATCAGGGTCATCTCCTGAAGGCCTGGAGATGTGGCAGACCCTCCAGGCCAAAAGCTTTTCCATGCTTGGAGTCCAGCCCAGCAGTTGTACCTAAGAAAAAGACATCCTCCTTTTGTACTTAAACTTTTTTGGGGATTGGAAGGGTCCTTAAAAACCATCTTGTCCCATCCCTTGCCATGGGCAGGGACACTTCCCCTATGTCAGGTTGCTCAGACCTGGCCTTGGACACTTCCAGGGATGGGGCACTCTATAATTTTAGGATGATCCCATGATTTTCTGCAGACCCAGCTCCCCCAGACAAGCCCTAGAGCTCCGTGCAGGGAAGGGCTTAGGCTGGAGCAGCTTTATCAGCACGTCCTGATCCGTGTAACACCGCAGGGCGAGGTTGTGTCAGCGCTGCTCCCTGCACGGTGATAAGGCTGTCACAGATCCCTCACGGGCTGCACACACCCAGGGATGCCTTTATCACCCATTTCCTACTGATAAGGAGCTGCGACACAGATAAACCCGGCCTGCACTGGAGCCCCACGTGCATCACTGAGTGTGGTGCTGCTCTGTTCGAGCGGTGACTGCGCAGCAGCTCCTTTACAGCACGAGCCTGAGTCACTGAGAGCACGCAGCCAAGTGTCACCCATCCCCGGGGACACACGGCTTTTCCAGCCAGCCATCCCTCAGAGCCAAGGCCTGAGGAAAAAAATGTTCACAAGGATGGCTTTGCCCTTGGTGTGTGGAACGATCGGTGCTGCTGACACAGAGCTGAGCACTGGAAATCCTGAGCTGGAAGGGACCCACAGGGATCATCAATGCAGCCCCTGGCCCTGCACAGACCCCCCAACAGCCCCACCCTGGGCATCCCTGGCAGCGCTGTCCAAACGCTCCTGGAGCTCTGGCAGCCTCGGGGCCGTGCCCATTCCCTGGGGAGCCTGGGCAGTGCCCAGCACCCTCTGGGGGAAGAACCTTTCCCTGCTCTCAGCCTGAGCCTGCCCTGGCCCAGCTCCAGCCGCTCCCTGGGTGCTGTCCCTGGCCCAGGAGCAGAGATCGGAGCTGCCCCTCGGGAGGAGCTGCAGCCCCCGGGGAGCTCTGCCCTCAGTCTGCTCCAGCTGAACAATCCCAGTGCCCTCAGCTGCTCCTCACGGGCCCCTCCAGACCCTTCCCCATCCTCCTCTGGGCATTCCCTCACAGCTTTAGATCTTTTTCTGATATTGAGACACCCAAAACTCCCCCAGCACTCGGGGTGAGGCCACCCCAGTCCAGAGCAGAGCAGGACAATCCCTCCCTGGCCTGGCCAGTGCTGCTGTCCCTGATGCCCCCAGGACAGGGATGTCCCTCCTGGCTCCAGGGCACTGCTGACTCAGCTCCAGTCAGGGCAATGCCCAGGACCCCCGGGCCCCTTTCCAAGCTGCTGCTCGATGTTTTGCCTTCAGCCTTTTCCCCTGGCTCAGTTGTTAAACTGGGAATTCCCACTAAAGCTCAAGAGCTGTAGGAAACCGGGCTGGTTTGCTTTTCCAGCCCGTAAATAACCCTCATTTCCCAGACTGCCAGGTGGAAGCAGCTGTTTGAGCAGTAAGGTGCTTATCTGGAAACGTAAAGCTCTTGAATGAGCTGTTCCAGAGCGGGCAGCTCAGATCCGGTAACCCGGGCTATTTTTAGGTCATTTGTTTTATTCAACGCAGTTGAATTTCCACGCTAGCCCAGTGCTGGATGTGGGATAAAAATAGAAATTAATCCAGGCCTGGTCACAGTTATCTGCCTGCAGCCCTCGCTCCTGGCACGTGGACAAGGGAGGAAGGACCCGGACGTCACTGGGAACGTGACCCCCCCCTTGGCCCTGCTCACAAAACAACTGGGATGAGGTCACCTCTTTCTAAGGAAAAAATGTCCTACAAAGGGCAAAGAGAGGCCTGGAAACTCATCCCACACACAGCATGTGGGGAGAGAAGGATGGTGCTGACAGCCAAGTCTGCTCTGTTGCTGCTCCAAGCTTCTTTGGGCATCTCTGGGTGCTAAAATGGGGTGACTTCCCTGGCCAGGGATACTCTGGGAAAAGGATGGTGGCAGGAAATAAAATCCAAAAGCTAGTGCCAGGCATAGGGAAAGAAAAGATATGATAATTTATATATTACATATGAAATATAATATTCTATACAAATAATCTATACAAATACAAGTAATTCTGTATGAATATAACCTTAGAATCTTGTTCCAAGGAGTGTTGTAGAGCTAAATCATAGACTCACAGGTTTAGGTTGGAAGGGACCTTAAAGGCTCATCTCACTCCATCCCTGCCACTCTATACCTCCCACTGTCCCAGGCTGCTCCCAGCCCCAATGTCCAGCCTGGCCTTGGGCACTGCCAGGGATCCAGGGGCAGCCCCAGCTGCTCTGGGCACCCTGTGCCAGGGCCTGCCCACCCTCCCAGGGAACAATTCCTGCCCAATATCCCATCCAGCCCTGCCCTCTGGCACTGGGAAGCCATTCCCTGTGTCCTGTCCCTCCATGCCTTGTCCCCAGTCCCTCTGCAGCTCTCCTGGAGCCCCTTTAGGCCCTGCAAGGGGCTCTGAGGTCTCTCTGGAACCTTCTCCTCTCCAGGTGAACACCCCCAGCTCTCCCAGCCTTTCCTCACGATATCTGTTATATAACAGATATATAAATGTCAGGCTACAAGAGAATCACCAAATTCCAGCATTTTCCCCAAAGCCCTGGCTATTCCCACAGCAGGGGCTGCTCAGAGGATTTGTTTCCCTTTTCCCAGCCAGAGTAAACAAAGGTGCTGCTGGCTGGCAGGCGAGGAAAAATCTCCTCAGGGATCCATCCAGCAGCACCCTCCAAGCCAGCTGCTCTGCAGGGCACATCTGGGGGACCTCCACACCTCACACCCCTCCCTGCCAGCTGCCAGCACATCTGTACCAGCCCTCCACAGCACCAGACCTTCCCCCTGCCCCAGAAAGGGCCTCTGGGGTGGCTTTCCTGGCTCGCCTCCTCTTGCTCTGCCAGGTTTCAGAGGTCTGGCCCATGGAAGTGGCTCTGATCCCTGCAGGAGGCACAAAGTGTCCACAGCTGGACTGGTTTAACTCCTTCTGGACAAATTATTTGAGCAGCCTCTCCCTGATCCTTCTTTGAACTGGCAGCTCCCAGCCCAGCACAATCAGCTTTAGGGAAGGGGTTGCAAAGCAAATTTTGGTTAAAATAATTAAGGATTAATATTTCATAGCTAATAATTAATCAGTAATAGTTAATAACCAATCATAATAAAGTTAATAGTTACAAATCGTTTAAAAAGGGGGATTTCTGCCCTTGTGAGGGGGTACAGAACCCTAAAACATGGGAAGGGCTTTGAGAAGGGCTGGCTCCAGTCAAGGAAAAGCCTGGGATAATGCCCAGCTCATCCCCACCTCTGTAGCCACACGAGTCTGAGTTCCCTGGCAGCAGCAGCAGCTTCCTTGCCACAGTAATTTGTAACACGGATTTTCCATGTTCTCCAGGAGCCAGTGGATGTGACACCACAGAGCTGCTGGAATGGATTAGGGACAGAGCTTTTGCCAACAGAAATACGGATGAATTCTAATTTATAAACCCCCTCTATCTCCCAGCTTATCAGAGGAAATGAATTCCAAACTGTTCTCCAGGAAAACACAGCACTGGCAAAATTCATCAGGACAACGTTTCATCTCTCTGGTGCTTTGTCATTTTTTTTTTTTTTCCCCCATTTCTCAATTATTTTTTGGTAGGGTTCCTACAAAAGAAGAATAAGAACAACAGTGTGCAGTGGCCAAGGGGAAATAGGAGCTGGCTGGGGTTATTTCTAAGAGGCACTTATAGAAATGGGTTTGAACATCCAGGGTGATCAGAGGAGACCGTAATTCTTAACATGTGAATATTCAATAATCCAGAGTCAGGAAGGAGGTGATGAATTGTCTTTTTAGGGGATTTTTTAATTTAGATTTATACCAAGGAGGAAATAACATTTTCCTGGAATCAATGCACCTTTGCTTCTAAGCTAGAAAACTGAAATTAACAATTTTTGAGATCTTTCTTTAGAAAAAAACTCCGAACAGCCCAAGCCCCTCAGCTATTTAACTCCCAGCTGAGGCCTCTTCCCATCTTCCACCCAAATCCTGCCCTATTCATTGTTCCTGGCAATATCCAGGGCATGAAGAGAGTGGCAGGGCTGCACAGGGAGCAGCAGCAGCCCAGAACCCCCAAAATCCCGGTGTTTGGGGTCCCACTGCAGGCTGGGTGTCACAAGGCAGTGCCACATGCCCTGGAGTGAGCTGAGGGATCCGTGATGTGCTGTGGGATTCATCCCATCCCATCCCATCCAGCCTCTCTCCCAAGGCTACTTTGCCCAAACAGCACCAAGGGCAGTCCCTGAAATGGGAGGAAAATGCCTTGGCTGAGCAGGAGGTGGGAAAATGAGAAATGAGGAGCACGGGGAGAGCAGAGCCTGGAGCAGAGCTGGTGCCTCCTGCCCTGCTCTGGGCACCTGACTTGTTCCTGCTGAGGAAATGTCCCAGAGAATTCCTGACATCCTTCCCACCTGGCCTGGCTCCCAGGGAAAAGCGAGGACTGACAAAGAGGGATTGATCCTCAGGAGGCTCCCTGGCTCCACAGGGAGGGCAGGATGGCCCCAGTGGGGCCCGTGCCCAGGGATGAGGAGGCATCACCTGTCCCTTCCAGGGGGGACTCCTGGAGAGCTCTTACGCCTGCATTCCCTGCTTCTGGAGACCCCTTCCACTTCAGAATATTCTGGGATTCTGTGACCTTCCCCTGCCTGTGCCAAGGCTGATGAAATCAGTTTGCCTTGCAGGGGTGGCTCAGGCCTTTGTTTGGGATTTTCCAGGCTTCACAACCCACACCACAAGTCCCACTGCAAATCTGTCGTGCGGTTCTCAAAGCCCACGCTGAGATTTCAGCATTGCAGAAATTTTGGCTGGCTGGGCTCTTTGCAAAGACATCAATTTCACCCTCTAATAGGCACAGCAAACTTGATTTCAGCCCCACTTACAATGCTGTAAATCCAGGCTAACCACATTAAACTCAGGGCAGCTGATGCCAGAGACTTAAAATCACCACGAGTAAAAGTTACCTCAGGTGCATGCAGCCAAGAGCCTGCCCTGAGGCCACCCTGGGCTGCTTTGTAAAGCAGCCCAGAGAAATTCCTCTATAAATGTTCCATTAATATTAACAGCTAAATCCCTGGCCTGCCTTAAAACCCTCAGCCCCACCTAAGTTAGCTGCAGAGTTCTGATTTAGTTTGCTCCCAAGACCGACAGAGCACAGCAGCAGTGGCTGTGGAGTTAATCACATTTATTTCTGTCTCTAACAGGGGTATAAACACTGCCCTGGCTGAGGACCAACCTTTTGCTCCATCCCTTTTCAAGGCACAGGAGAAAATCTCAATGGAAACCACCAAGTCCTACAACTTCTCCTTCAATTTTTCACCTAAACTTCGCCTAGTGAAAAAATTCCCCAGGAGTATGAAATCCACTGGGTTATTTTCTCCTTCAAGAAACGATTTTTGAGGCTTTGTAGAAATCTCCCACCACGAGGAAGAGCTTTAAGTAAAACACACCCTGGAGCTGATGCATCGATCCTTGAGCTGTGCCCAAAATCCAGGATACACCAGGCAATATTCACTTTTTAATAGGAAGAGAAGGCAGGAAGAGTAAGGAGAAAGGAGAGTAAGGAATTTTTTTCCTGAATTAAAGGTAGCAACAGCCAAGCACGGCCCTGGTCCAGCCTGCCCCTAATAAATCCTTTGGCACAGATTTCCCCATGGCTCCAGACAAGCTGGGCTCAGCAAGGCGCAGCTCAAATCTTAAACTTTCCCCAATCCCTGATTAACCACGCCCCAAACCAATCCCAAAGCAATGGTTTCACTGAGGCGAGGAGGAGGAATTAAACACAGTTTTATTAATTAACAACTATTTAAGCAGAACAGCCTGAGCCAGAGGCAATTTCTTGCCAGCTGCTTCGCTGTCCCATGTCCCACTAAACCCAGCCTGAGCACTGGTTTGTACTGGTGTGGCTGTACTGGTGCCCACGCCGAGTGAAAAACACAACCACAGCTTTTAGAGAGAAGGCAAATTTTGGCTTTTAAATTGTTTCAGATCATGTGAACAGTCGGTTTTAGTTTCTGTTCATAACCTGAAGGGACTGAAACCTGAAACCAGAAAGAAATCAGAGAGAAGCAGAAGAGTGGGCAGCTTGTAAGAGAAAAGAAAGGCTCAGTAGCAAAGCTCCCCATTCAGAAAAAACAGAAAGTGTCAGGAAGAACCAGCAGAGCAGCAAAAGAAGACTTTCAGAAAATCAGAATGAGAAATACAACACCTAGAGATGAAGATATCAGGGTAAAAACCATCTGAGGATTTAGTGATAAATGTTAAGATGTAACCTGAGATGTAGATAAAAAGGGTTAAGAGAGATGCCCCAAAAAAGGGGTTCTGCATTCATCTGAGCTAAGAGAGGAAAAGGAAACACGGGGAAAGCTACAGTTCCAAACACCCTCCTTGTTTCAGTTTGCTGAGAAAAAACAACGTGCTTCATTCTCCCCAGCTGCCCAACAAGGAGGAAGGAATAAACTAGAAAATAAAGGCTGTGTGTAATACATTTATTTATTTACTTACTTATTTACTTATTTATTTATTCTTTATTTTAAAAGGCATCAAATACTCTGGTGTTGAATACTCTGGGATTTAAAGGGTGAAAGATTCCAAGATCTACCAGCCACCCCAAAACCTCCTTGCAGACAGTGGAAGGGGGGATAGAGGAAGGGGAGTGATGAGCTGGTCACCCAGAGGGAAGTGCAGCAGGGATGGTGAGGAACATCCAAAGAACACTCTGTACATGAGCCCTCTGATGATGCAATGGCAAGGGACACCCAAAGGGCCTTTTTCAAGTGCAAATTGTGCCACATAAAATTCTTTCTGACGCACATCTGGCTGTGGGGATAAGAAGGAAGGTGAACTATCCCAATCCATCAGGGTTTTGATGCCTTGAGAGACCACCCAAAAACAGAGACTAGACAGGAGTAAGGGAATAAAGGCAGGTATTTATCTGAAAGGCCTTCAAAGGTACCCCTGGGGAGCCAGAGGCCACTGCCAAGATGGAGCCCAAGATGGACCCCAGGTCATGAGTTCTTCACACTTTTATAGGTTTGGTTCATTGGCATAGCAGGGTTAATTCTCCAATTAAAGCTTCAGTTAATGATGTAATTCCCCTCAGCTTGCCCCCCTTAGAGGCTTTTGGTTTACAGTTTTTGGGCCTAGGGCAGTCTGGGTGTCCTTGGAGAGCAGGGCCAGAGAGGCTTTGTTATGTCTGCCCAGCACGAGAGAGCAGAAGTGAACAGGCTCCAAGAAACTCCAGAGTGACACACCAGGCAGTGCAGGATTTGAAAAATATAAAAGTTAAAACCTAAGGCATCAGTTTTGAGCACTGTTTTCCATGTAGGCCTGGTTTGCCTGGGGTTTTACATGGCACAGCTGCTGAAGAAGACCCACAGAAGTCCTTGAAGCTCTGAGCCATTTGTTCCCTCGTTTCCATCCCTCCAGAGGAGCTGCAGGGCTCTGGGATCTTTATCCGGTGTTCTGCAGGGAAACATCCCAAAATACTCTTCCTTCCGAGGGTGCCAGTAATTGCTAGAGGTGCCCTGCCAAGGCTGACAGCAGCAGGGAGGCTGGGCCAGGCTTTGGAATGACTGGCAAGCAGCAGGGATGGAACACGCCCCGAGGGAGCTCCAGTGCCTGGGGACGTGCCAAACCCGGCTGGCATCGCTGCCAACGCCTGCCCGTGCCCCACAGGGGACAAACCAATCTGCTGGCTCAGCCTGGGGCTCTGACACAGCCCCAGACCTCCCTGGGTTGGGCATTTTCCGTGGCGTGGCTGTCTGTTCTGAGCTGTGTTGGTGTCTCTCTTCCCTCCCAGCAAGGACGTCACCAGCCAAGGGCTGGCAAAGGCACAGGGGAATTATTTGGGGGGTTTTGCCATAAAAATCTTGGAATCACCTTCATCTCTCCCCTCAGATTTGTGAGTGTGGGGATGGATTACTCAGAAATACCCTGCTTCCAATGACGGGAGAGGAAGAGCTGGGCTGGGCTGGTGGCACCAAGAGGCCACCAAGGTGACAAGAGCCACAACCAGCTGAAGAATGTTTAATTCAACAGAAATTCCCCACCATCCACGCCAAGAAGGAAGCATCCAGAAAAAACAGTGCCAGCTTTGGCTCCAAAAAAATCCTTTTCTGTGTCTTGTCATCCACAGTCATGGATTGCCATCGCAAGGGTCTCCTGGGCACGGAGACCCCTCTGTCCCCTCGTGCCAGGCCTCTGCAGGAAGCCCTGTGGGGACACTTGGCTTCCTTCTGAACTGGAGCAGATCCCTGAATCCACTTCCCCTGGTTTGTTCCCTCCTAAGCGAGCTGGTGTGCCATGAAAGGTGTCACCGTGGAGCTAACCTGGAGTTCTGGGAGAAGGGCAGCTGTGGCAGTGCTGAGGGTAAAATCCACCAACAAACTAGGAAAATTTGGGGCATTTCTCTAAAATGGGAAAAGCACTGGGAAAACTGCTCCAGGGGAGCTGGAGAGGGGCTTTGGACAGGGGTCTGGAGTGATGGAACAAGGGAAAATGGTTTTAAATGATGGAGAGCAGGACTAGGTTGGATTTTAGGAAGAAATTCTTCCCTGTGAGGGTGGGGAGGCCCTGGCACAGGGTGCCCAGAGCAGCTGGGGCTGCCCCTGGATCCCTGGCAGTGTCCGAGGCCAGGCTGGATGGGGCTTGGAGCAGCCTGGGACAGTGGGAGGTGTCCCTGCCCATGGCAGGGATGGCACTGGATGAGATTTAAGGCCCCTTCCAACCCAAACCTGTAAATCCATAATTTAGCTCCACAACACTCCTTGGAACAGCTCTGAATGAATTCTGTACAGAACCCACAGGTCACAGAGAGGGTCTGAAATGGCACCAGGCTGGTTGGTGGCTGGAGATGAAGTCCCTCAGGAGCTTCAGGTGATGTTCTGTGCTCATGGGCAGTAGGGATTGGAATGAATGACAGAAAGTTTGCAGCCCATGCATCAATGTGACAACCGATTTTTTTGATATTTTTTTTGCACATCTGGAGTAGAATCAAGAGGCTGGGGAGTCTCTTTGTCAGTAAACTCTGGTTTCACATCAGCATTGGGAAAACTGCCCTGCTTTTCCCAAAATGTGGAGCTCTGGGTGATGCTCCACAGAAAACGTGGCCTCGAGCAGGCCGACACAAACCACAGAGTGCTGAGCACTCCTGGCTGTAATTTGCTGCTTACAAGGGGACTGAGCTGTTTGGAAAACCCAGCCCAGATAATGGGTTTCAAATGCTAGAAAATCTGTCCCTGAGCTCTTAATCCAGTTTATGGGTTCATCAGAAGTGGAGCCAAGGCATTCTTGGAAACAAAACTTGGCAAAAGGAATCTTTCTCCACTGTATCAGTAGAAACCACAGACAAAGCTCAGGCCAACCTATCTAGATGGGGGAGATTTAATTAAAATATGTCACAGCCTCTGTCTGTGATTAAGGGAAGTGGCGACAGCAGGGCAGCTGCCAGGGCTGAGGGCACAGCACAGGACTGACACCAAAACCCACCTGGACATTGGGCTGTGGTCACACACAACCAGAGACTCCTCAGTTCCAATCCTGCTGGTGCCAAGGAGATCCCTGCTGCAGCCATTCCCACAACTGCAGGGCGTAGGAAATCATCACCCTCTGCAGAAGGCACCGGGAGAGGAGCTCAGTTCTCCTGCTTCAGAGCTTCACAGAGTCGTTCTCGCCCTTTTTATACTTAATGGGAAAAAAGCCAGACCTGAATGTTGCTATTCCTTTTTTAAAAGTCTCTCCTAACAGCAGCTCTCTTTCAACAGCTGATTTACTGCCCGTGTGGGACTCCAGAGTGAAATGTGCTCAGCCGTGGATCTAAAAGACTTCCCCTACCACTAATCCTCAATGATCCTTGCTGTTCTCTGGCAGCCAGGCTGGATTCTTTCTTGATTGCCCACATCAATAAATCACACATTATCTATGCTTGAATTTGGTTAAGATTCTGGTTAATGATGCATGAGATAGAGGAGGACTCAGCTGATGAGTTGCGCTGCTCTGTAAAAACTGGTTGAAGTGGAAAAAACCGGCCAAGATGGATTTTTGCCATTAAAAATGCACTTGTCTGGTCTCGTGCATGGATAGGAGCAGATGCGCTGATTAAAGTCACGATGGATTTGTGGAGTCTCATGCACCAGCAAGGGGAATTGGGAGCAGAAGAAGAATCTGGGATGTGTTTGCTGCAACAAGCAGCACAGGGGAGCACCTGCAGGAGTGGGAGAACACGGAGAGGAGATGATCTCGCCCAGGAGACCTCGGGCAGTGCCCAGCGGGGCAGCCTCTCCTCCCAGGCCTCTCACCACCCATCTTTTCTCTTTATCTTAGCACCATCTAGAGGGATGTGCCTGCACACCCGGGGCAGCCGCTCCACGGTGAGGAGAACACCCACACACGGGGTGTGGAGTCGGGGGGAAGCCAAACCTCAGAGGAACAGTTCATTCCTCCAGCCACCTTCACTGTTTGCTTCAGCACAAGCTGCAGTCATCCCCCTGGACCTCTGGGAACTGGAACGGTGGGTCCTCCAGAGGGATTGGAGGTTGGGAGGGCCAGGGGGGAAGCCTGAAGGGTCTTGCTCAGGGTTTGGGGGTTTTTCTTGATTTCTTTTTTTTTTTAACACCTACAGATCTTGCATCACCTACAGATCTCGCAGGCTTCAACAGAGGTGCAGTTCTGTGTCCAGTTCTGGTCTCCCTGGAGTGGAACCAGTGGAGGTTTTGGAGAGGAGGAAGGGCCTGGGGCACCTCCGTGCCCAGGAAAGGCTGAGGGAGCTGGGGCTGCCCAGCCTCGAGGGGAGCCCGAGCTGAGAGGGGCCCTCAGCCCTGGCTGTCCCTGGCTGTCCCTGGCTGTCCCTGGCTGCAGGGAGGGCTCAGGGCAGGGCCCAGGCTCTGCTCCGGGGCCCAGCAATGGCACCAGAGGAACGGGCAGGGACTGATCCCAGGAATTCCCCTGCACAGGAAGCAGAACTTCCGCCCTGGGCAGTGCCCAAGGCCTGGGCAGAGACCAGAGAGGCTGTGGAGTCTCCCTGACTGGAGATATTCCACTGTCAGGGGCAATTCCTGCACTCCATTGACCCCATCTCTGACCAGCCTCACAATCCCAAAGCAAGGCCATGGAAAGCAAAGTCCAACCTGCCTGGAGCAGAGCCTGGTGCAGAGATAGGAAGGGAAGCACCTTGCCCTGGCCAAAGAGCACAGCAGGAGCTTCCAGAATTCACCCGAGTGGGATTAAGGAGCACAGAGGAGCACAAATGGCAGCAAGGTCTGTCAAAGGATGCACTAAACTTCCATTTCTTCAGTAACTGGCTTTAGTGAGGACTAAATCAGTGCTCCGGAGGTGGAATGGGGTGAAGACCCTGGAAAAATCAAGGACAATCTTCTGCCTACATTTTGTCTGTTAGGGATGTCACCCTTACCTCCCCCCTCATACAGTGGGTATAAAAGGGTTTGAAGGTCTGACCGGGGGACAAATAGTGGAAGGTGTCCTTGCCCACAGCAGAGGGGTTGGAACTGGATGATCTTTAAAGTCCCTTCCAACCCAAACCATCCTGTGATCCTAAAACTGTCTCTGCAGCATTGAGAGAGCAGCAGCAAAGGAGAGGAAAGGGCACCAGCACAAGCTCAGTGCCCACTGCAGGGACCCTCTCCAGCCCAGTTCAGGATCACAGCACAAGGTTCGCCTCCCACATCCCAAATCCAGCTCCTCCAGCGCCCACAAAGCAACATCAGCAACCCCTCCAGCCAAGGCCAGGTCACCTTTTATTCTTCCCTCGCTCAAACCTCGGAGCAGCTGCCCTGAGCCATCACTGTGAGCGCTTTCTCCTTTCCGGGCGGAGCAGGGTTCCCATTCCCGGGCAGGGATCCCGGGGGCAGGCCGGGCTGAGCCGTGTTCCCGCATGTGACCGGGCGTTCCGGGAGCAGCATCCCCGTGGGAGGGAGGCAGGGAGGGACGGAAGGAGGAAGCCGGGCTGTTGAGTCAACACTGCAGAGCTGCCTGCGAGAGGAGAGAGAGGGAGAGCCGGGCTGGTTGCGAAGGACAGATTTGCTGAGCCCACGAGAAAATGGTTTGAGTAATAATCAACGGTAAGGAAACCTCTGGTTTGAGGAGAGAGCTTGGAGGGTAAATACTCTGCATATTTCATGGCCTTGGCTCGTGGGGGGAGCCAGGCTGGTGCTGGAGGGGTTTGGAGCACAGCCAGGACGGCAGGCACAGAAACCAGTGGCGTTTATCCTGGTAAATCCAGTCCCCTCCACTCGCTCTGCTGCGGGTCCCGCTCCGGGCTGGCTGGGGAGGCTGGTTTGGGGTAGCTGCTGTTTCCCAGTGCCGCAAGGGTCTCCCGTGTCCCCTTCCCCCCCAGCCTGCCGTTATGTGGCCAGGAAGATGAGGACCCTGTGCAGCCGGGAGCCCCGGGAGCCACCGCCCTGCCCGGAGCAGGCTGCGCCCCAAAGCCACCACCGGAGTAAGTGTGGGCTCGTGGGGACAGGGACATCCACGCCCCTCATCCCAAACCTGCTGGGATGGGGGGCCCAGGACCCACCCGGGCTCAGTCAGGGGTGGGGGGCACCTCCCCATTCCCCTCTGAGCACCCAGGACCGGGTAGAAGTTGCAGAAGTTTCTGCTCTCCCCGCGCTGGGTTTTGTTGTTAAATGTCATTACAGCCCCTGGCAAAGGGGAGGAGCGAAGAGCAGCCTTTGGGAGGGGGGACAGACGTGCTTTGGGGTGGGATTAGAGGAACAAGAGGATGTCACCTGCTCCCACAGAGCTCTGTGTCCCTGGGACACTGTTTGTCGTTCAGGCCCCTGCTAAACACCAAAATACAGCACCCCACACCCAGCTGGCAACCGGAGAGCCCTGTCCTTGCTTCCCAGTCTTCCCTCCCTGGCCCATTGAAACCACACATTTAAACCAGGATGACTCTGCAGATACAGCAGAGCCCAAATTTGGCACGGTGGGTACAGCAAGGATCATCCTGGCTCCTCTCCCTGCCTCAGCCGAGACATGGAAATTTCTCCAGCATCACCTGACTGCACTGCTCAGGTGTCAAAGCTCCGTGTCAAAGTGAACTCAGCTTTGAGCAGCAGGCAGAGCAATCTCAGCATAGCAGGAATCTGCCCCGCCGGTACTGGTTGCACTGGTTCGGCTGAGTCACTCCCGGTGGCTCCTGAGCAAACATTCCCAGAGCTGCAGCCAGGCGGGAGCACATCCCGGGCAGCTGCCACGGCGGTCAGGGTGTGCCCGTCACCTCCTGCCTCTGCCAGCAGCTTGGAGCTGGCCCTGGAGACTCCAGGGAAGGTGTAGGGCTGAGCCATTCCCTTCCTGCTGCTTCCATGAGCTGTGTGGGACGGGAGGAAAGGGAATTGTGTGCTCAGGGGGTCCTATGAAATATCCAGAATTTCACCTGTCCCCTAAAGTAAGAGCTGGATCCATCATGGGGAAGGGAAGGGGGATGTCTCCCCTCACTAATGCCTTCATTAGGTGCAGGAGAGGAGAGGAGGAGAGGAGGAGGAAGGAGAGGCAGGAGGAAGGAGCAGCTCCCGCCTCTCTGTGGGAGCCAGGATTTAGCAGAGGCTCCAGGAGGATCAGGGCAAGCACTCGGATGTAGCAGCGAGAGGAATCAAACTTCTCCTTTGAGCAAAGTTCAGCTCCTTTCTACAGTTAATTGCTGGGTGTTTAATTGCAATCAGGGTAGCTGAGGTTTTCAGAGGACCTTCCTGTACCTCCCAGAACCTTTCCCCTTGGTTAATCCCGAATCCCTCCCTTTTCTCCCATCCTTGTGCATTTGCAGATGTAAAGGCAGAGCTTCCAGCACCCCCTGAAGCAACAACCTCACTCCCCAGCAACACCAAACCCATCCAGTGCAGGTCCTGACAATAAAAGCCCTCGTGGTCCTCCCATGAAGGCCACAAGATTTCTTCCCACTGATTTTGGCTGGAAACCCTGTATCCCAGGGATTGGAAAACATCAGCAAATCCCTGCTGTATCTGCTCTCGGCACAGAAGCCCATTGATAGAAAATGTCCTCGTCAGTCTCTCGTGACCAGAATTTTCTAGCTGGCAGGAAAAAAAAAAAAGAAGATTCCCAAAGTGTATCAGATGCTCCTGGCACCTGTGGGAATGTGGGAACATCATGGAATATCAGGGGAGGAGCAGGAGCCATTGCATCCCAGCAGCAAATCGCATTTTTTTACTGTGAGCCCAAACTGTGCTCCCAGTGACATTGGTACAACTTCAGGCAATTTCCATGAAGGCAAAATCAGTTCCTGAGCTGGAATAAGGAGTCTCGGAGCTGTGGTGTGTGGGAATCCCTATCCCTGTGCCCAGCCAACACCCAGGGGATGTGCAGCACCCCCAGAGCAGAGGCCGCAGGGACCACAGCAGGATGTGCCCCCAAGCCCTGCACAGTCACAGAGCAATGACAGCAGAACCCCAAACCCCACACATGTGGGGGGGACTCTGCCCGACCCCCTCCTGTGACAGCTCAACCACAAGTAAAGGTGGATGGAAAGCAGCTGGTTGGGAGTGTGGTGGTTTTTCTCCTGGAATGGGTTTGGTGTCACTGCAGTGCTTGGGATCGTGTGTTGGCAGCGTGGGGGGATAAGGGGATCATGTGTTGGGGGATCACTGATAGGGGATTATGTGTGTTGGGGGGGTCACTGATAAGGGGATCATGTGTTGGGGGATCACTGATAGGGGATTATGTGTGTTGGGGGGGTTACTGATAAGGGGATCATGTGTTGGGAAGCCACTGCTGAGGGGATGGTGTTGGGGGCTCAGGTAGGAAGAGATGGATCTTTCTCACCATTCCTGGTGACAGAAACAACGGGAGAGGGAGCAGAGTCATCCTGCCCCCCTGGGAAGAGCCAAATGCAAGTTCCTGCTGCTCCAGGGCTCGGCCTCTTGCTGCCACCTTTGCTGGTACGAGGTTGTGTGAGGGATGATGGTTGGTGGCAGGAGGGTTTGGACACAAACGAGTCCCAGGCTGTCCCTGGGTTCTGTCTGACCCCTGGGGCAGCTCCTCCACGCCGAGCTGGAGGGCAGGAGGTCTCCAAGGGGAGCAGCTCTCTGGCATGTTTTATGAGAGCCCTGTGTCCACTCATTCATCCAGGACAGGGAATTAGAGCTCTCTCCTCCGCCCCACAGCTTCTCCACCCTGGTGTGTGGGGACAGCTTTATTTTGGTGTTTTCCAGCCCCCTCTGGTCACCTGCCCCTGACCCAGCTGTGGTGGCTGTGGAGCACCGTGGTCTGGATGAACTGGCAGAGACAGGGAATGCTGCTGTGCTCCACGTGTCCCCCTGCCCCGGCCCGAGGGAGCCGGCCCGTGACCAGGAGCCGGACGTAGCATCCACTGAAGATCACCAGGAGCTGCTGGGCCATCGCCTGGAAGGAGCAAGAGAGAGGTCAGAGCAGGGCATCCCTGTGGGCAGGGCAGAGGAGACATTAAACACCATTTTCTCCCTGCTTCAAGGACTGCCCAGCTCTGCCAGGAGCAGGACAGCAGCCAATGGCACGGACAACTGTCCCAGATCCCCTTCTGGCCAGCAGTGCTGTCCCCACAGGGGGGTGACACCGAGTGACCGCTGGCCCGCAGGTGGCCCTGGGGACCTGCCCGCTCTGTCCCTGCCTGTAGACAGCCAGAGAGCCTCAATCTGCAGGGATGTCACCTGCACTGAATTCACTCAGCAACAGTGACAGGAAAGCTGCAAAATAAATCAAAATCATCCCTTTGGTAGCTCCATGCTGAGCGGGAATCAGGACACATTTGTTGCTCAGCGTGGCACAAGTCTTTGAAGGCACTTTCCATGGAGGAGACAAAGGCTGGGCACACCCAGGGCTCAGCCCCAGCCTGGCCAGGGGCATCAGGGCCCTGGGTAGAGGTTTTCTACCAAACAGGACCTTGGGACCAGCAAGGAAAAGCCCAATCCATGAATTCCTCAAGGATGAAGCCCCAGCTGCTCAGACTGCTCGGCAGTGCCAGGGCTGGAGAAGTGTGTGTGGACTTCCAGGTACTTCTGCCAGAGAAAAAGGTGTCCCCTGTGGCTGGGATGAGTTTTGGAGCTGAGATACCTCGGGGGGGTGATTTGGTGCCTCTGTCAGGGGGATATTTGCCCTCACCTCGGGTGGGCCCTCGGGGATGAGGCGCAGGAGCTCATTGCAGGTCACAGGATCTTTGTTCAGGGTCCCCCCGCTGGATAAAAGAGGGGACTCTTCACATGGAGCCTCCTCCTCCCTCCCCAGCTCAGGCTGAACCACCACATCCATGACCACACAGAGCTGGTCCAGGCTGTGCCTCAGGCCTGCCTGGAAGAGAAGGAGATTTTGGGGCTCTCCAAAGGCAGGCAGCACTGGTGTCCTGAGGAGAGCCTTTACAGGGCACCAATTCCTCCTGCATGGATTTAACTCCCGGGATTTCCCATCCCAGGCAGCAGTGGTGCCCTGAGCACTGAGTTTAAAAGGCACAATTTCCTCCTGCACATTTTTCACTCCTGGGATTTCCCATCCCAAGAATCGTGCCTGGCACTTGGAGCTGGGTGTCCATCCCATGGCCTGGCTGCCCTCAGCTGCCTCTTGTGCCAGTGACTGCTCCCAGCACCACGGTCACAGCCTGGCATGGAGAATCTTGTCTTTAAAAACGGAGCTCTCTCACCCCCTGTGTGAATCAGGGCATTGCAGTCCATCCCTGAGCTGCAGCTTTCAGGGAGATGAGCAGCCTGGAGATTTTTGGAGGGCTCTCACCTCTCATCCCACAAAGGCAGTTCACTGGGTATTTATATGCCCACAGTATATTTT
Organism: Corvus cornix cornix; assembly: GCF_000738735.6. NCBI lineage: Eukaryota > Metazoa > Chordata > Aves > Passeriformes > Corvidae > Corvus > Corvus cornix. Next base: position 8,679,706 of record NC_046346.1, read on the forward strand.
CTGAATATATATTCTGAGTATATAACATTTTCTGAAGGCCAAGAGGACAGAATTTTTATAGAATTAACTCAATCCAGCACTTCCTGCCCCTCCAGGCTATCCCATTTATTCCAGGAGGACAGCTCAAGGTGTCAGCTGTTCCAAGGTGTGCCACGTGCTTCTAAAATTTGCCTTTCATTCCTGATGACTTTCCATCATTAAAGCTGTGCAGTTAATTATCCAGACACCCACATTCCACAGGGTCTGGATGAATTCCTGCTGGGCTGGGCATGGACAGGTGCACTTTATTCACCTCCCAGTCTGCCCAGCTCCCAGGGCACAGTGGGAGAACCTCACCAGGGCACCCAAACACTCACTTATCCTTTCCCACCTCCATCCCAGCAAATCCAGGGCTTAGGGAAGGCCCTGCCTGTGTCCCCAGGCTGTCCCCACTGTCCTTTACCTGTGTTCCCTGCAGCTGAGTGATGTGGGCTGCCAGGGCCTGGAGGCAGCGCTCGGGGCTGAAGTGCACGAACCACAGCTGGAAGGGGCAGGTCAAGGAAGGAATCTCTCCATGCTTCCCTCTCCCAGCCCTGGGGACGGTGGGATGGGCCTTGCAGGGAGCAGAGCTGAGGCAGGTGGTGTCCATGGGGTGCTCAGGGCAGCCAGGACCCAAATTACAGGTTTGGAGCCAGGAGGGTCTGGGCTAAGATGGGGAGGAAGGGAAGGGAAGGGAAGGGAAGGGAAGGGAAGGGAAGGGAAGGGAAGGGAAGGGAAGGGAAGGGAAGGGAAGGGAAGGGAAGGAAGGGAAGGGAAGGGAAGGGAAGGGAAGGGAAGGGAAGGGAAGGGAAGGGAAGGGAAGGGAAGGGAAGGGAAGGGAAGGGAAGGGAAGGGAAGGGAAGGGAAGGGAAGGGAGGGAAGGGGAAGGGAAGGGAAGGGAAGGGAAGGGAAGGGAAGGAAGGGAAGGGAAGGGAAGGGAAGGGAAGGGAAGGGAAGGGAAGGGGAAGGGAAGGGAAGGGAGGAGGGAAGGGAAGGGAGGAAGGGAAGGGAAGGGAAGGGAAGGGAAGGGAAGGGAAGGGAAGGGAAGGGAAGGGAAGGGAAGGGAAGGGAAGGCCCAGAGAGCAGCCAGTCCCTCTCCCTCACCTCCTGCAGCCTGGGATAACCCTGGCTCACTGCCCATCACTCATCTCAGTGACCCTCCACCTAAATAAACTGTGGGGCACAGTGACTTAGCTGCCCTAAACCCCTTCCTGCTTTCCCTTTATTTCTAGGGATTCACTCCATTTATTTTTTACAAAATTGCTCATGCTTGGTGCTGCTCTGAGGACAGAGAGTTTTCCAAGAGCAACGTTTGTTGGGGATGTGAGTCCTGCCAGCTGCAAGGCGGCCAGAGCTCTGTCCTTGTGCACCTGCTGCACCTGCCAGCAGCACAGGGATCAGGGAAATGTGAAATCCAGAGGGTTAGAACGGATCTGACATTGGAGCAGACAGAGCAATTGTAAATCCCTGGCTTATTTGCTGCTCTCAGGCAGTTTTGGGACAGGTAGGTAAAGGTGAAGGTTCCTTGGATTAGTCCTCTAATGGACTCTGCTGGCCTGAATAAATGTGGAATTCAGGTTTATAAACATGGAATTCAGGTTTATAGGGGTTTCCTCCTCATCCTGAATGACTCTGCCCTCCTGCAGTGCTCCCTGTCCCTTTCCCTGCTTCACCCTGGCTTCCCTCTCCATTTGAATTTCAAGCCCCTCTCTGTGTTTCTCTCACCTTCCTTTAACACCTTCACAGAGTCTTAAAAGTCTCTTCATTCCCTTAAATCCCTGTCTAGTCCAGAAAAATCATCTCTGAAAAGCAGCAGACGAGCCCAGGGATGGGGATTTTGGTTTTCTCCACATTCGAGTTTTTGGGGGACTGTTTGCTTTTTCTCCCTCTTGGTTCTTTTGGGGTTTGGTTTTTTTTTTTTGCCATAGGAACTTTGCCATCACTCTGCCTGTAGGCAGAATCACCAGCGTCACAGGAGTATAACATATTTTTAGGAATAATTGTCTGCCCTAAGGAATCCCATTTCAATCCTTTAGACTCATTATTTCCAGTCACCTCTGGGCATATCTCAATGCCCACTTGCAGGAGAAATAAAAACTTCCCAGTTCCTTGTGCCATCCCATAGGAGACAAACCAGATCCTAGGAATCCCAGCCTCTGGATCACAACAGCAAGAAATACCTGCAGAGCAGGAGGGATCTGACCAATTCCCAGCAGAAAGGATACTTGAAGGATGTTGTGTGGCCCATCCAGGACACCTGTAATGCCCAGGATTATGCTGTGCTTGATAAAGATTTCATTGACAGCTGCCAGCCTCACGTCTGTGTTCACGTTCAGCTGTTAAGAGAATGCGAGGGAAAATAACCCAATCCACAGCAAAAGTCTACAAACTGCAGCTGGATAATCCCAAATACTGCAGCTCTGAGAGGAAAAGGCTGGAATTGATTTCCAGGGTCCTGTTCTCCCTTCCATGTCCCGGCAATCTCCTTTCCCAAACCTCTGCAAACCCCCACATTTGCCTGGTTTCCTCTTGGAAGAATCATTTGCTCCAAATCCCCCTCTGGATTTTGAATCGAGCCTTTCCAATATTATTCTTCAGCCAAATAAATGGTGCCAGTAATGCCAGGAGCAGCAGGGAATGCAAGGAGGAATCATCAGGAGCAGGGCAGGAGCCAGAGCTGCTGTGGGAGCACAAACCCCACTCTGCAAGGGTTGGTCTGTGGAGTGACCTCACTGTGGCCTCTCAGGGCTTAAAGGGGCTCCAGGAGAGCTGCAGAGGGACTTGGGATGAGGGGTGGAGGGACAGGACACAGGGAATGGCTTCCCACTGCCAGAGGGCAGGGATGGATGGGATATTGGGCAGGAATTGTTCCCTGGGAGGGTGGGGAGGGGCTGGGGTGGAATTCCCAGAGCAGCTGTGGCTGCCCCTGGATCCCTGGCAGTGCCCAAGGCCAGGCTGGACATTGGGGCTTGGAGCAGCCTGGGACAGTGGGAGGTGTCCCTGCCCGTGGCAGGGGGTGGGATGATATAAACTTTGAGGTCCCTTCCAACCCAAACCATTCCATGATTCTGTGATTCCATAAATCCTGCAACTGCACACTCCATCCTGCTGGAGAATCTCAAATAAATTGGCTTTTCCTGTTCATATCTGCATGTAGCCAGTGGGGTTTCCTTAACGAGGAAAATTCAGTGCACAGTAAATGAAATTCACTCCAGAAGGCTCCAACACCCACCCCAGGATGGAGCAGGCACAGAATGGGATGAGCTTTAAGGTCCCTTCCACCCCAAACCAGTCTGGGATTCTCTGATTCCCTGATTTCCAGCAGCAGGAGGTCTGAGCCAGCCTGAGAAGCTCCAACACTTCCATGTCAAGCATTCCATCCCCTCCCTTGGCTGCAGAACATCCCTTGCCTTCCCTGAGTGCTCTAAAAATATTGCTTCCTCCCTGGATCATGTCATTGTTTGCCTGCAACTAGGGAATGACCCAGCAGGAGGAATCCTGCTCCCCTCTCTCCACGTCCCCACACCAGCAGCCTCCCCTCACCTTCCTCTGGTGGTGATCAATGACCAGGATCACCAGTACAGTGACAGCCAGGGCCACCAGGGTCACCAGCACGCTGGCCCCCCAGTAGCGTCCCAGGGGACTCAGCTGGAGCGTGGAGTAAAGGTTTGTCCAGAGAGAGATGTAGAAAACCTGGGAAAAAATAGAGAGGCTGGTGAGAGTCACAAAGCCATGAAAGTGAGAAAAGTCATGGGAAGAAGAAAATAACAGTCCCTTCTCCCTCATAAATTAAGTCCCACGAGATTTTTCAGAGGGTGAGAAAGGACAGAAGCTCTTTCCAATAATAAATAGAGGAAAGAAAGGACTGGAAGGACTGAGGGAGCCCTAGTTTATTTTAAAAAAATCACCACTCACCAAAGAGTGAATTATTAATGATGATTCAGCCCTAGGAAGGATTTCAGCGGAGTTCTTCCACTGAGATAAGAAATGCACTCACTGAGGCATATTGATAATAATTCTCAGAGTCCCTGGATTTAGAAGTTCCTATTTCAAGGTGGTGCAGAGACCACTCCTTTACAAGACTGACACAGGGCTCAAGGGCTGTGTTAAAGTCAGGGAAAACTGGATTCCCTCCCTTCCCAGAGCATGGATTTGGGCAGGAGATTGCCTAGGAGCAGGTGGGGGACATGTAGGGCACAGCATCATCTCATAAGGACACAACTCAGGTGCACCAAACAGGCACCAAACCCCTCACAGCACTGAGCACCAATTCCCACAGTATCAGTGAAAGGAGATTTGTATAATGGCTATCCAAAACTAAAAAAGGAATTAAAACAGGGATTTGGGTTGGATCACACCCTCAGCACACTGCAAAGCACCAGCCTCACAGCAGATGCTCATGGTTTGGTCTCTGGAGGAGTTTCTTTCACCAGAAGAAGACAAACAAGACCAAAAGTTGACTGATTTGCTGGTCTAAATGAGCATCAGGACTAGAACACCTTCAGATCTTTAAAATCAAGTTACAAACCAGGTCTGGTTTAGGTAGTGCCAGCTCAGCATGTGCTGGTCACCGACAGCCTGCTCTGCTGGGACTGCCAGCAAGGGGGTGGAGAGAGGGCCGTGCCCTCCATCCACAGGAATTCTGTGAGCTGGGATTGCCAAGGGAACCCACCAGGAATGCGTCAGAAGCAGGATTTGCTCCCCAGCCAAACCCCGCTCCCCCGGTGGGCACGAGAACCCCGGTGCCAGGCCGGGCAGCCCGCGGTACCCTCACCACAGCCATGGCAATCTGGAAGGCCCTGGAGCTGTAGAACAGGTACCGCCTCACTTCGGGCCTCAGGACACCCTCCTGGAGCAGCCTTCTCCACGGATCCGCCGGCACCTGCCCGGGAGCAAACACAAAACCAGAGCCACCCTCCAGTTTGGGCTCCAGTTCCCAGCAGAACCAGACCGGGCAAACCTCGTGGGGCACTGCAACCCGAATCTGTGTCCCAGAGCTCCCTCCCACAGGGAGCACCTCCAATCCCACCCACAGAGCTGCCACAGAGCCAAAACTTGTGTTCCTGTCTCAGGTGCAGGGAGTAAAATCTGCCTGGGAAAGTCACAAGGGGAAAAAAAAAAGCCTTTTTGTGACAAAGGACATGACAAGACATTGCCCCAGGGATGCTCCACCCTATCAGAGTGAATTTCAAGCAAAATTCACTCCAAACTATCTTCAAAGGGTTTCTTCACTGAGGTTTAAGCCGAGTTCATCCCAGCTGACTTCCAGCCCACTGGGAATAGACTTAAGTTGGACTGAAACAAGCGACAGCAATGTGCCTTGGTGGCCAAGAAGGCCAACGGCATCCTGGCCTGTATTAGGAATTGTGGGGCCAGCAGGAGCAGCGAGGTCATTCTTCCCCTGTACTCGGCACTGGTGAGGCCACATCTTGAGTGCTGTGTCCAGTTCTGGGCCCCTCAGTTCAGGAAGGACATTGAGATGCTTGAGCGTGTCCAGAGGAGGGCAACAAGGCTGGTGAGGGGCTTGGAACACAAGCCCTGTGAGGAACAGCTGAGGGAGCTGGGGCTGTTTAGCCTGGAGAAAAGGAGACTCAGGGGTGACCTTATCACTCTCTACAACTCCCTGAAAGGAGGCTGCAGACAGGGTTGGTCTCTTCCACCAGGCAGCAACTGACGGAACAAGAAGACACTGTCTCAAACTGCATCAAGGAAGGTATAGGTTGGATATTAGGGAAAAGGTTTTCACGGGAAGAATAATAAAGTACTGGAATGCCCAGGGAGGTGGTAGAGTCACCATCTCTGGATGTGTTTAAAAACAGACTGGACGTGGCACTTGGTGCCATAGTCCAGTTGAGCTGTTAGGGCATGGGTTGGACTCGATGATCTTGGAGGTCTCTTCCAATCTCGTTATTCTGTGATTCTGTGACCCTCAAACCAAAAAAACCCCCAAAGCCATTTGCTGCATTTGTGGGTGTAAATGCAAATGATGCAAATCCAGCTGGAATTACCTCGCAGGGGAGCTCACCTGGACGCCGAGGGACTGCAGCTTCTCGGCACAAAGGTCCATGTCGAAGGAGGAGCTGGGGCAGGTGTTGTCCATGCTGAGCACCAGCAGCACCCGGCCTTGGGGGGGTTCTGCAAGAGCCCAAAGGAGCTGTGAGCACAGGACTGGGGGGGTTTTATCCCACAGCCAAGGAGCACCTGGCAAAGGGGAGGCTGAGAGCACAAAGCACCCTGGTGTGTTTTAAACAGCTCCAGAATCCCTTCCTTGGACATTGCTAAGGAGCTCTGGAAGCAGCCTGAGACCCCCCCTGTAAGGAAACAAACTGCAGAGAGGGAGGAAACTCCAAAAACATCCCAGGAGGGAGCAGCCAGAGATAACAGGAGATAACACCATGCTCTGTTCTGCAGCACAACCATGTCCTGCCCCAACAACCCCTGCCTGGGAGGACAACAGGCTCAGGCTGCTGGGTGATGCCAAGGCTCATTTCCCTCTTAGAGACCCCCCCATTGCCCACCCACCACAAAAACCAACTTCAGCGATTAATTAAAGAGCTTTCCAGAAATCCCATTGCTTAGGAATGTGGCAGGACTGCCCTGGAGCACCCACAGATCCTCCAGCAGCACTCCTGGAGCGTGGCTCTGCTCAAGGCTCCTCCAGTGTCAGCTTGGGCCAAAGATGCATCCTAGAGACTCACTCATGTTAGGAGCCTGAAAAGTGTGAGGACAGCCTGTCCTAGATTTGAGGAGCAGCACAGGAGAGCTGTGATCTCCAGGCAGCCCATCTGGCATCACCTAGAGCTTACACAAGCTGTGCTACAGCGAGAGGAAGAGTTTGGGTCGAAAGAAGTGGCTGGTTCAGCTGAGATCCTGCTTTGCTGAAAGGTTTCACCCAAATTTCCTTCCCCTTTGCAGCTCCAAGGTCAGCCAGGTGTCCCTGGGCTGCTCCTGGAGACACTTTGGGCAAAAAGGGGCCCTGCTGGAGGGTGCAGGGGGATGTGAGTGAACAGCCATCCATAGCTCTGCCTTCTGCCAGGCTGCTCCAAGCCCTGTCCAGCCTGGCCTTGGGCACTGCCAGGGATCCAGGGGCAGCCACAGCTGCTCTGGGCACCCTGTGCCAGGGCCTGCCCACCCTCCCAGGGAACAATTCCTTCCCAATGTCCCATCTATCCCTGCCCTCTGGCAGTTTGAAACCATTCCCCCTTGTCCTCTCACTTCAAACCCTTGGAAATTGTCTCTCTCCAGGTTTCCTGCCAGCTCCTTCAGGCCCTGCAAGGCCACAATGAGGTCACCCCAAAGCTTCTCCTCTCCAGGCTGAACAATCCCAGCTCTCCCAGCCTTTCCTCCCAGCAGAGCTGCTCCATCCCTCTGATCCCCCTGGAGCCTCCTCTGGGCTCTCTCCAGCAGCTCCAGGTCCTTCCTGTGCTGGGCCCCGGGGCTGGGGCAGCTCTGCAGGTGGGGTCTCACCTGAGCACAGGGGCACAGGGGCACAATCCCCCTGCCCTGCTGCCTCAGCACAGGTCAAGTTTCCCGAAGATTTCCCGACTTCAAAGGCCAAGAGGAGAGGACTTGCAGGGGGCTGCATTTCAATTGGTCAATTCACTCATTCCTGCACATCAGGCATTCCAAAAAAAACCCCAAAGCATCTCCATCCCCTTCCCAAACTGCTGAAACATCCACAATGTTTGGGTACTTTGGCAAGTGAGATGCTGTTAAAGAGCGTCTTTGATAAAATCTGTCAGTGGTTATTTTAGGGACACTGAGCTCAGATCTGCCTCTCCCCTTATCAACACGCTGCTCCCTTACCTGTCACCCACTGCAGGGCTCCTTCCTTGAAATCCCTCTTGCAGTAGGGGAGGGAGGATCCATTCTTCTCAGTTCCACCAGTTTGGCTTTTCTGGGCCATGCTGGAGGTGCCTCTCCTTGAAGGCTTCTGTGTTGTCTGGCCAGAAATTCAGCTTTGATGTCTCTAATTCAGCATTTCTCTCTCTTCCTGCTGGGAAGCAACAACCAGCCCCACAGCACCAGAGTGGGGAGCAGATTGTGAAACCCTCACTTGCACTCCCACTGCTGCCTTCCTTGGGATCCTGCTTTCCATGAGCCACGAGGCATTTTCAAGCCCTGAAAAGCGAAGAAGAAAATCCCAAATCTTGCAGAGATGAAGGATAACAGCAGTGACTGTGGTCCTTGGGGATGTCAGCACCTGGTGTTGGCCAGTGTGAGCTCAGTACACACAGACTCACTTTTTATATTTGGTTTTTGTTGAGAGCTGGAAAAGTCACCCCTAAATATTCCTTAAATTGTCCTGACATCCCTCAGCATTCCCATTTTGTAAGCAATTAGCAAGGAACAGGCAAGACTTCTCCTTGCCAAGCCTCTTTGCCATCACCTTCAGAAGAACCTGGAGCTGGTGTAAATGTCCCTCCCTGGAAGTGCCACTCCTGCTCAGTGACACAGGGACAAATCCTCACCACAGGAAGGGAGAAGTGCAGATAAGGAAGAAAAATGCATCTGCTGAAGGCAGAGTCAAGCAGGAGCTCCCACCCAGCAGCAGTGAAGCCTTTGAGGGTCTCTGCTTTCCTTTCCCCTCTCCTCTCTTTTCCTTTCCCCTCTCCTCAGGGAAGTTCTCACAGCAGGCACCCTGCCCAAGGTTTCCCAGGTGTTTCTTTCCCTGCTGACAAAGCTCTCTAACCTCCTGCCAGCACCTGTGGGCGGCTGTTAAATGCTTGGAGGACTCTGGAGTTTACTTTTCAATCACCTTCCACTCCAGCTCTCCAAAACCACCATTTACTTTTTAACCTCTGCTCAAACCAGGAGCCTCTTGCTGTCTCCTGGTGGGAGGATCCCTCACGGATCTCACCCACTCTCCCTCCAAAGAGGATTGGGGTTTTTTCTGACCTTTTTTTCTGTTTTTTTCTAAGCTTTTTTCTGTTTTCTTTCTGATAGTTGCTGCAGTTTCCCCCTCACACAAAGCCAGGACAGTCCCTGGTTGAAGAATGTCCAAAAGGAAATGGAGGCAAGACAAACAACACAAGACAGTCTTCTGATCACAGAGAAAAAAAAACATAAAAGGGATAAAACCTCCCACTTAAAGGATCAAAGCACAGAGGGTGAGCAGTGAGTGTGGGCACACAGCACCTGCTCCTCACCTGCACAGCTGAGGAGAGATTCCCCTGGGCACAGCTCTGCCATGAGGATCATGGGCAGCCACGTGTCACAGGGCACATCCCAGCACCAAAAGGTGCATTCAGACTGAATTTTCTCCCTCTTTTCCATCAAACACAAGGGAGTGTAAAATCAAGACAGAAAAGCCCACAGAAGACAGAAGCAAAGAGTGAAAAACCAGAGGAGACTGAAGAAAAAACTAATTAGAAACTGAAGAAAAACCTACTTAAAACCAACCACCCTGTTGCTGCTGCTGGCACATCCGTTTGGAGATGAATCAAGGCTCTCTGGCTCACAGGATGGGAATTTGGGGTCGCTGGAGGACAGTCCCCAGGAGGTGACAGCGAAGGTGCAGCAGGCCAGGGCAGCTCAGCCATCCCCAGGAGGGAAAGCCTTCCCCCAATGCTGGGAGCTCCTCAGCCGAAGCAGCTTTGCTTTTACCTCTTAGAGCAGCACAGTTTGGCTCTGTTGCCTTTTCCTGAAGTGCCCATTTTGGGGTTTGGATCCCCCCAAACCTTCCTCTGCTGCCTCCTGAGCTACCTCGAGGAGCAGCCTCTCCTCTCCTGCACTCCTGGGCTCCGTGTCTCTCCACATCTCTTATTCTTTATGCAATGCCAACATCCCTCTGGTGAATTCGCTTCCTTCTTTTTTGGACACCTCCAAGCCCTCACCAAACAGCAGAGAACACCCAGCAGGTCCTTCTGCCTCATTCCCAGAGCAGCCAGCAGAGCCTTACCTGGTCCAGCTCACTCCAGGCGCCGGGAATGCAGCTCAGCTCCCTCCTCCTACTGCTGCCTGTCCTGTATGTGCCACTGTCCCACTCTGCACTGCACGGGTGCCACACTGTGCCACCACCAAGCAGGAAGGTCCCAGCCTGTGCTGGAGAAGGTCCCTGTGTCCCCTGCGCCTCCTGGAACCAGGGATTAAGCGGGCCTGTGCCCCTGCCTCCCTCTCCTCACCCTGAGCTGCAAGCACCGACTTGCAAAATCTCCCCGGTGCATGTGACTCTTGCCCTGGGCTGGGTTCAGAAATGTGGTTTTAACCCTCTGTAGTTCCTCAAAAGTGTTCCCGCACCGAAGGCACAGCCACAAGGGGAGATTCTCCCCCCTCCCCAGGAGTTCCCTCACCTTCGGCAGGGCGGGGGTCCGGAGCTGGAGCCTGAGGAGTGCGAAGGGCTGAAGAGCGGCACAGACACGACGCTTCCCCCTCCTCCTCCTCCTCCTCTTGGATCAGCCAGTCAGGATTCAGGAACTACAGATCCCACAGTTGCACCCCCTCTGTTCCTGGGAGTGTTTCCGTCAAAGCCAAACACCCAAGACAAGGCTGGGGAGGGACATCAGAGGAGGCGAAGGAAGATCTCAAGGCTGACAAGAGGTCGCTCTCTCTTTATCAGGTCATGGAAAGCACACAGGAACAGGAATAACAGGCAGGGCAGGAGTTGGAGCCCTCCTCACAACAGGAGGCTGTGCTGATGTGGAGCAAGTTTCCCCTCCAGCAGCTCCAGAAGAAAAGCAGGAGGCTCAGGCACAGATGGATCCTCCAGAGCGGCTGCACATGCTGGAGCTGTTTACCTGACAACGCTGAGACACACCATGAAAACAGAACTCCTTAGCCTGGGAATGGTGGTGTCAGAGCTCCCCAAAAGCTGCAGGATCCGTGGAGGGTTGGAACAAAGCAAATCCAGTGGTGAATGGTTGAAAAAAAAAAAAAAAACAAAAAAGGAGCTCCTTGCAGTGCCCGTGTGCATTTCCTGGAGCAAAGGCCGCTCTCCTCCCGGAGGGATGGGTTCTGCAGCCCTGCCTGCTCCAGGCATTGCTGAGCTGTGGGTTCATCCCCTCACGTGGCTCCACAGGCAACGGGAACAACTCCAAAGCCACTCACCCTCATGGGATGAGGCAACACCATCCAGGTACCAGGAAAAATCCCATAAATCTGTCACCAGCTCAGGGCCCAGCTCCAATCCCCACCCAAGACAGGGCCGTGGGAAGCTTTGGGTTCTTTTGCAAAGGCTGCTCATCAAAAGTTTTGGTTTTGTTTGCTCCTCACCCACACAGAGATGCTGACAGGGAACATGAGAAGCCAAGAGCACTGGCAGCTGTCCACGGGGAAACACCCCAGGCAAATCTGTGTGGGACAATACATTTCAAAGAATGTGGATAATGAGCTGCAGCACATCCCCTGCACTCCTCTTGTTTGGCAAGACATGCAAGGTCTTGGCATCAACGCCCCCAGCAGAAAACTCCTGCTCATTTGAGAGAAGTGTTGGGATCACCAGAGGCTGGAATCCCAGGATGGTTTGGGTTGGAAGGGCCTTAAAGGCCAGCTCATTCCACCCTCCGGCAAGCAGGAAACATCCCACCAGCCCAGGCTGCTCCAAGCCCTGTCCAGCCTGGCCTCACCCTCCCCTTTACCGCATTTTCTGCCTCTGGGGGAGTTCCCCCCATCCCGTTTTCCCAAATTCCTGCAGTGCTGTGCAGCTGGTTATGGATTGCTTGGAGTTGATGTATTTGATTTCACCTTTCTCAGTTTCTCTTCCCTGCAGGGAGTCGCAGGCTATTGGTTTCAGATCATTTCTCCCACTTATCAAGATCATTTGGAATTGTGATTCAGTGCTCTGTACAGTTTGTATCTCTTCCCAGCTTGGTGCCCTGGACTTACATTGTACTCCCTGTTCCACCTGCTGCATTAATGAATATATTACAGGGAACCTGATTCCAGGGAAAAGAAAAAAATCTGCTGTTTGAAGACAGAAGAAGTTTGAGGACTGTCCCAGGCTGACAGCGCCCACCAACCCCTCCCGGCCTCAGGAATAACCTCACCCTCCATCACGTCCTTAATGTCATTTCTGAGGTCACTCTTCAGTCCCTATTTGAAGTCTCACTGCTTTAAATAATCAGACATACACTTTTAGTCTGCTTTTGCCTATTCTGACCATGTTCTCTCTATATTTACTCCATGCTTTGATAAACTGAGCTCTTTTGCAGGATTTGGAATCCACAGCCCTGTGATTCCAGCTTTTTTGGCCACAGTCTGCATATGGTTGCAGTTTCTCCCCACGTCAGCCTCGTTTGGACTGTGCACACTGCAGCCAATGCCGACACATCTCATTTTCTTTTGATGAAACTGCATTTTCAGGGGAGAACTGTGCCATTTTCTCCTTTTTTTTTTCCCTAGTGAGCCTTAATTAGGAGAACAAAGTTGTTGAAAGCCTTATCTTGCCCTTCTCCTCCCTTCCTGCACACAAAGTCCTTTTGCTCTGCGTTGTTGGATTTTTTTGTCAGCAAAGCTGACAGATTGACAGTCATTAAATATAAAAATTTATTTCACACTACCCATAAATTACAAGTTTCAAATGAAGAATGACAGTTGCTTAAGGCACGAAGTGTGGCTCTTATCTTTTTTTTTCCTACTTCTGCCTTTTTCCTATGAAGACTTAAAGTATTATTCTTTTTACTATGGTAATGCAAAAAACTCTTTTCTTGAATCTCAAATTAAAAGAGGGAAAGCTCACTGTGTGCCTGGGATAATGATTCAGCTATTGATCCAGAAGATGCTTTATTAGATTATTTTGAGGCAGACGAATGTAATTTAATACCAATTTATTTTCTATTCCTATGCCGGCCCAAGATACAATCTCTTCTGCATGAAATTAGCACTTTCTCCTTTCAACCTCAAAGAAAGATTACACAGTGCTCCTTCCTTGGATTAGTTTGGGAAAACTTTTTCAGCAGAACATTGATCTGGAGGGTTCTTGATAGTATTTTCTGTTAAGACTTTAAAGCCAAAACCTCAGCTGGGATCAGCAGGTTCTTGGCTTGTCTCTCCCATTATGCATTAATGCAAGAACTAGTGAAGAGAGATAAAGGGGAAAGAGATTCCAGATGAGGAAAGCAGAGGGAAAGAGGGAAAACAGAGCAGGTTTAATGCAGGCAGAGAGAAAGGAGAGGAGCTGCACTATTTTTACACAGTCAGCTGTCACCTACAGGGGACACTGCAGGGTGGTCCTGCCCCACAACAGCAGGACAGCACCCGGGATACCCCATCCTGCTGCTCACACCTCCCAGGAGCTGCCCCAGGGGCCAGAAACTGCTGCATTTTCTGTAGGGTTACCAAATTCTGTCTGCTCCGGGGTCAGCTGGGCTCCAGGGTGGGAGAAAACAGCAGGAACCCAAAGCTGGGGATGGTAGGAAAGGGATAGAGAGACTGCCAGCAGCTCACTGGGCTGTATCTGGCATTAAAATAGCTCCAGATTTAATAAAGATCATCAGGAAATGTGTAGTGAACTCACAAAAGCAGAAGAATGAGGAATTTAAGGTTGCCAAATGTGGACTTGCCCCCTGGAAGACCCTGAACAACTCCCTGATGCTGCCATCCAGCACAACCAGCCTGGCAGCTCGAGGCAGAGAGGGGAAGGAGCAGGAAAATGTAGGGTCCTCTCCCTGTTTCTGAAACTGCCCAAATCCAGCTGTCAGAGGAGTTCCTGCTAAAGCACGGCCAGCCAGAATTGCTGCCCTCCTCATGAGAGCTCTCTGGACTCCAGATCTGGCCTTAGAGGTGATTTCCCTCCCTTATTTCACAGGATCACAAGATCACAGAATATCCGGAGCTGGAAGGGACCACCAGGATCATCCAGTGCAGCCCCAGCCCTGCACAGACCCCCCAACAGCCCCACCCTGGGCATCCCTGGCAGCGCTGTCCAAACGCTCCTGGAGCTCTGGCAGCCTCGGGGCCGTGCCCATTCCCTGGGGAGCCTGGGCAGTGCCCAGCACCCTCTGGGGGAAGAACCTTTCCCTGCTCTCAGCCTGAGCCTGCCCTGGCCCAGCTCCAGCCGCTCCCTGGGTGCTGTCCCTGGCCCAGGAGCAGAGATCGGAGCTGCCCCTCGGGAGGAGCTGCAGCCCCCGGGGAGCTCTGCCCTCAGTCTGCTCCAGCTGAACAATCCCAGTGCCCTCAGCTGCTCCTCACGGGCCCCTCCAGACCCTTCCCCATCCCCGTGTCCCTCCTTTGGACACTTTCTCCCATTGTAGTGCCCAAACTGCCCCCAGGAGCAGGAGCCAGGTGGAATTTCCAGGGATGGGAGCCCAAATCAAGGGAATCACAGTGGTGTGTGTGCCCAAAGCAGCTTCTGCTCTTTCTGTGGTACACGAGCAGGCTGTGGCTCAGTCCTGAGGGATCGTCACAGACTCCCAGACTCGCTTAGGTTGGAAGAGACCTTAAAGATCACCCAGTTCCACCCCCTGTCGTGGGCAGGGACACCTCCCACTATCCCAGGCTGCTCCAGCCTGGCCTTGGACACTGCCAGGGAGCCAGGGGCAGCCACAGCTGCTCTGGGCAGAGGAGCAGCAGGAAGAATTCAGATACAGATTTGTTCTAACAGCTGGTGTGGGCTTCACTCCTACTCCTCAAACTTGCTGCAAAATGCCCCAAAAATCAGATTTCAGGGGCAGGAAGCAGCATGTCCCACTCCATCCCCATGTCAGGACTGTTCCCTGGCACAGCCTGGCTTAGGCACACAGGGCTCCCTTTCCCAGACCATCAAAGGGCAAGATGAAAGAATCTCAACTGGAAATAAAATCTCTGCACTGCACTGCACAAAGCCAGCCTTCCTGGAGAGCAGTAAATGGAAGTCCTTCAGTGCAAAGTTGGAGTCATTCTCAACAGTTAAGTTTCGGGGAAGTATTAACAGAAAATTATTATTCTTGCAAGACATTGCCACTTCTGCATGTTCTAAAGGGAGCTTCTTCACAGCACATTTGCCAAGGAGAAATAATCAGAGAGGATTTTTTTCTTCCCCTTTTTCTCCTGCCTGTTCTAAAGAAGGATAAAAGTCCTCATTAACCACGGGAAACTTATGAACCAATATGAGTAAGTGGAGCACACACTTCATTTTTTTCTGGACAGAGGCTCAGTCTGTCACTGATAAGAGAGGGAATGAAATTGCTAATTACAGCCTGCAGCAAGGAGGGCTTTGAGGAGTGTCCTGCTGGAGCCTGAGCACCTGCTCTCAACAGGGAGAGATGTCTCATCTCCAAAGGACAGAGAGGAATTAGCATGGCTGCAACCTTTTATGAGGCCATAACACCTCTCCACATTACAGCACACGGATTAAAACTGCTTTGATCCTGTTCTGCTTGTACCCACCTGGCTTCTCCCCCAGCCTGGCACATTTGACTTTGCAAGCAGCTTTTGTTTCAATTTTATAACCCGTTTAATAGCTTGAATTCCTGAAGAGATCTTTTCAGGAGTACAGTGATAAAATATGGCAAGAGGAGACCCCGCAGCTGTCTGCTCCTGCCTGCAGGATTCACATCCACATCCATCCTGCTTTTTCCCCTCCCCATCACAACTCCAGAGGCCCAAGAGGCTTTGCAGTGCCTCACTGAGGGGCTGGGGAAGTCAAGATGTTCTGAGGAACAGCATCCATGAGACTCCTTGCGAAGATGCCAAACTGCACAACTCCTGGGCCAGATCAGGGACACGCTGAGGTCCCTTTTCCACAAAAAGCCTGGAATTGAACTCAACAAAAAAGCAAAGCTGCATTTAATGTTCTGCTGGTGAGAGGAAGAAACCACTGAAACATGAAACCCCATGATGTATTTGTGTGTATTTTCGATTAAAGAGCTAGAAAGATTGATGCAGACAACTCCAAAACTCTTCTTTCCCACTGTTCCCAGGCAGGGGATGCTGCAGGATTCAGGATGACCTTGGTATAAACACACAGTGACCAGCACTGGACCCAAGGAAGGGTAATTACTGTGCAGCACCTGGCTATTCAACTATTCCAATGAACTGGCACCATTTTATTTCCCCTAATGGTCACAAGAACATTTGTTCCTGAAGGTTTTCAGAATGATCTGGCAGGTGAAGCATCAGACTGGAGCCAAGAGGAGGAGCTCTGTAATGGGTTTTAACTTACCTGCTGTGACCTTCAGATATTGGCTGTCTCTCTTAAACTTTCTTTTATCAATACTTGATGGTCACTCTGCAGAGTCTGGACTCCCAAGGTGCCCAGTGAGACCTGCCAGCACTCCCAGAACAGGTCAGCAGGAAGAACCAGACTGAGCAGAGGCTTTGGAGTGAAGTGTTTTTACTTTCAGGTGTCATAGTGCCAGGCTTGTACCTCAAGCTAACAGCAGAATATACAGAGGATTCAATACAGAGAAACTCAAGCACCTGAAAATGATCAGCCAGGACTTGCACAGCCAGGGAATTCTTCTTACAGGGTTTAAACCCTGTGCAGAGGTTTAACAACACACTGGAAAATGCAGTTTGGTCAACAGGAATACAGGTACACAGGTTTAACAATTACTGACACAGGCCAGCAGCTCTCTCCCTTCTCTATTTCACAGAGGGAAGCCTCTCACTGAAAATTATCACCATAAAAAGGGAGCATTCCTGTGCCAGCTGGACTATCTATTTAATAACTTAGCACAGATCTGAGACATGGCCACTTCATGTTTGAATAAGCTCTGAATCCATGTCAAAAGGGAAACTAAGAGAACTCCAAGAGCTCACTGAAATAATTTAACACATGTACAAGGAGGACAGGTAAGGTATGGCTAAGGGCTGTACATTCCACCTGAAGCTCAGACTTTACTCCCAGCACTCCCAGGACATTCCTCCCTCCTCCCAGCACTACCCATTGATGCGGTAATTCACATGGATCTCGGGTTTGATGTCACACACCAGTGACAGCAGCTGGGACATCACCACCTCCCGGTTCTTCTGGAAGTTCTGCTGGATTACGCTCATCTTTTCCTGAGTCTCCTTCTCAACTTCAGTGGTGCAGCTGCCATGGGAGCCAAGGGCCTACAAACAGCAAAGGAAAGAGGAATTACCATGCCAAGCTCTGTATTTTGTTATTTTGGACCATCTCAGCCATTAATCTTTGTTGAGGGAAGATTAATGTTAATGTTTATGTCAAAGAGACAAAAGTACTGCTGGATTTTTTCCTCAGATTTCACCCTAAACTTGTCCAAGTATTTCATCCTCAGCCCCTGCCTTTTATCCTCTTTTATAGAATCATCAAATGCTTTGGGTTGGAAGGGACCTTAAAGATCATCTTGTTCCAACTCCCTGCCATTTATTCATGATCCACCAGTTTAGACCATGAGTTTCTAAGGAGTGCCCAAAACAAAGGTGCTGCTGTACAGACAACTGGAACCCCATGGCACAACTGTACTAGAGAGTGCAAGAAAAGTAACACCCAGGAGTCAGTTTAAGCACAATTCCCATCATCCCATTCCTTCTACCCTTGGAGAATCTTTCTAAAAATCTTCCTTCAGGCCTCCCTTTTGGTGAGCAGGGACAAGGCAAGTGGCCTCTGCCACGTCAGCACCATGGAAACGAGCCTGTGACAGGATGAATGAGCCTGGTCTCTTTTGGACACTGCTACACACAGCACAGTTTGGGGAGGCTGTCACCCCTCAGGGCACCCAGGAGCTTATTAAGCTGTTTCCCTGCTTGTTGAGATGCAGCACACCGTGTCCTGAGCCACTTCCACGGGTTTTTCTGGGACACGTGGCTGTGCCTCACAGGAAGGCACTTGGGGAAGTGCTCCTGCTGTAACTCACTCCACCCTGAGGGTGCTGCCAGAGCAAGGAATCCCCAGCACAAGGCAAAGGGGCTGGAAATAAGTGAACGATGGAGGAAACCAACCGCTGCCTCCTTGGCCTTGAACTCCTTCTCCCGCTGCAGGCGGTACTGCTCGATCTCTGCCTGGGCTTCCTCCTTGGCCTGCTTCAGCCTCCGGTTCTTCCCTGCTCCCCAAGGACAAACCAAGGGAAAGAAAGAAGAGAAAGCACTGAGAGCTTGTTTTCCTGATGCCCAGCCATCACCACAGTGTTTGCTCCTTCTGCAGGAGGGATCGGCCAAGCCCCCTCCCAGAGTTCGCTGATCTCAGGAGGACCCCAGCAAACCACGGCCAAGGCCACCAAGCCTTGAGCTTCCAGCACTGAGCAGTGGAGAGCATCTCGGAGCATGTGGATGCATCAGGCAGCATTCAGGTCTGGCTTTAGTCACAGAATGAATCCCAGACTGATTTAGGTTGAAGGAACCTTAAAGATCATCCAGTGCCACCCCTGCCATGGGCAGGGACACCTCCCACTGTCCCAGGCTGCTCCAAGCCCCAATGTCCAGCCTGGCCTTGGGCACTGCCAGGGATCCAGGGGCAGCCCCAGCTGCTCTGGGCACCCTGTGCCAGGGCCTGCCCACCCTCCCAGGGAACAATTCCTTCCCAATATCCCATCCAGCCCTGCCCTCTGGCAGTTTCCATATAAGAAGTCCCTCTCCCTCCTTTTCAAAAGCCTCTTTAAGTCACTGGAAGGGGCTCTGAGATCTCCCTGGAACCGGTTCTTCTCCAGGTGAACACCCCCAGCTCTCCCAGCCTGGTTCCACAGCAGAGGGGCTCCAGCCCTCAGAGCATCTCCATGGCCTCCTCTGGACTCTCTCCAGGTCCTTCCTGTGCTGAGCCCCAGGGCTGGGGCAGCTCTGCAGGTGGGGTCTCACCTGAGCAGGGCAGAGGAGCAGAATCCCTCTCCCCTGCTGCCCACGCTGGGGCTCAGCCCAGGATGTGTTTGGCCCTCAGGGCTGCAAATGCACTGCAGGCTCATGTCCAGCCCCTCGTCCACCAGAACCCCCAAGTTCTTCTCTGCAGGGCTTCTCACAGCAAGTTCTTTTCCCAGTCTGTACCCACTTTTGGGATTGCCCCAACCCACGTGAGTGTGCAGCTTCTGAGAGATCCCAAAAAGAGCCCACAAGAAAGAGCATTAAATCTTAATGTTGCCAGACCAACTGTGAAACCAAATGCACAGCTGGCCACTGCCTCAACTTCCCCTCCTGGACTCCCTCCACATTCTCCCCTCCAAGATTATCATCACTGCTCCAAAACTCTGCGTCTTGCAACATTGTCAGGGGGTTGAACCGCAAGCCAAGGCAAATATAAAAATACAAATATAGATATATGTATTTGTTTGAAGCAGAAAAGGTTTGCAAAGCTGGGGGTCTTTGCAGCCAGAATTTCTCTTGCTTAACAGGAAAAGCTACCTTAGATCCATAAGGAACAGCTCTGTAATCACCGATGTGGAAACACGCTGTTTTCATCAGGAAAAAAGCGGCAGAAGGTAGGAAGGGCAGAGAGAAGCACAGCCGTGCCCCAAGCGAAGGCCGGGTTCTGGCGGTGGTGTCCTACAGAGAGCCCGGAGCTCCTGAGCCCTGCGCTGGGCTCTGGCAGGAGGCTCCCGGTGCGGCTGCGACCCCTCACACCGCACTCAGCCTTCGGGGGGAGCCTCCAGCGCTGCTCTCCCGAAGGCCCCACCGAACCCCGAGCACCCCCGGGGCAGGGCTGGGGGATCCCCGCTGCCCCACCGCCCTCAGCGCCGGGCCGCAAGGCCTGAGGCGGCCGCGCCGGGATAGGCCAGACCGGGCTGGGCCGGGCTCCCCGCCACCACACCCCCCGCGGCGGGGCCTGGCGGAGCCGGGCCGTGCCCTACTCACTCTTGCGGGCTTCGGCCACCTTCTCGGCGGCGCGTTTCTCGGCCTGCAGCAGCTGCTGGATGCCCTGCGACTGGCTCGCCATGGCGCCCGCTCCGTCGGGCCGGGCCGCGGCAGCGTCACTGCGTCAGGCGGGCCACGCCCACACCGCGCAGGCCACGCCCGGGGCCCGCCCCTCGCGCTGATAGACCCGCCCACATGGGCTTAGCCCCGCCCACAGCCCCGCCCCTCCTCTCGGCCCCGGCCCCGGCCCCGCCCCCTCGCCTGGGAATGGCCCCGCCCCCACCGCCCCTGGCCCCGCCCCCTCGGTTTGTGAGGGGAGCCCCCCCCCCCCCAGTCCCGCTCCCACCGCCCCGTCCCCCGTGCCCGAGCCCTTTCTGTACCCCCTGCCACAAAACCCACTTAAAAACCCTGAGGAAGGCGCTGATGGGGTTTATTTTTGTTTCTTTCGTGGTTTGTAATCGCTGGAACGGCGGCAGCCCCCGGATGAGCAGTGACATGAGCGCCCGGGGTGCTTCGGTCCCTCCCGGGCTGTGGCGTCTCCTCCCCACTGCCGGCATGCGGGGTGGCACCCCCAGCACGGAGCCACCGATGCTCGGAGGACTTTACAGTCATCCTGGACCACCTTTTCCAGGGGCTCCCAGGAGAGCCGAGTGTCCCCCGAACGCCCCCACGCTTCACCCCATCCCACCCCACGCTCACCCATCACATCCCAGGGCCCATTTAAAGCCCTGAGCGCAGCTCCCCCAGCACTTTTGGAGCATAAATTACAATTATTGTCAAATAATATCACTCTGATGAAGCCTCAGAGCCAGGACAGTGACTCATCGCTGCCGGGAGAGGCGGGGGGCTGCCGGTCCTCCTCCTCCTCCTCCATCCCCCGTGATGGAAGGGACAGGAGACAATGAATCAAATGTGTATTTATAGTGCTGAATAGGAATTATGAGTGTTTTCAGGGTGACCTTCAGCTGGGCCCAGCGATTAAGTAAATGGCCTTAGTGTGCCCATCCATTCAGGGGGATATTTTCTTCAGTGAGAGATAAAAGGAAAGATGGGGAGAAGAGCTTGGACCATAATTCCGGGGTTTGAAGCAAGGCTGGGATGCTGGGATGGGGCACTGGGAGCCACTGGGAGCAAAAGGATGAGCTGTGGCATCACATCCAGGCTGTGCTGGCAGAAGGGAAACCCAGGAAATCTGGTCCTACATCATCTGTCATGGATGGGGCAGCTCCAGCCAAGGCGACATGGCTCAGGTGCTGTGCTGGTTATCAGGGAGCCAAGAAATCATAAAATGGTTTTGGTTGGAAGGGGCCTTGTTTAGTTTAGTTCCAACCCACCCTGACATGCTGTCTCTATTCCAAAATATGTCACAGCCAAAAAAAACTGGTGGGGTCAGCTGGGGTAGATCCAGGCTCCTTTACAGCAGGAACAACCCAGAAATGAGGTTCTTCTCATCTCATCCCAAACCCCGGGAGCCTCTGCCCTCCTCCCACCTCAGACCAAAGGCACAAAATCATTAAACTCTCCCTCTGACTCCCACGACCCTCAGATGATGCCCCTCAGCCTCATTCCCACCTAGAAACCCACCATGCTCATTAGCTGCTCCCGTGGTTTCAGGAATGTTCCCTGTTAATTAAATCGAGCTGAACCCAGAGATGACCCCAGAGTAGGATGCTCTGAAGGGGATACCAGGGATCAAACAGGGTTTGGAGCAAAGGGCTCCGAAGGGGTCTGGCGCTGCCCTGAAGTCACAGGCAGCACTGGGGTGTTGGTGATTTTCAGACTCACAGCTTCTGTCTGTAAGGTGATAATGATAGCACTGCCCTGTTCTGCCCCAGAAATACTTTGGCTCTAATCACACTACATTTTCAGACAAAAATCCCTCTGAATTTCAATTCTGGGTCACTTAAAAAAACACGTGATGAGTTTGTAGCAATTTCATTTTGACAGTTAACAAATGAGACAGTAACAGTTTGTTTTTAAAACAATCTTTTGCTTGGTTGTGTTGCTTTCTAGTTTACAACTGCCCAAAAGCTAATTGAAACCTCACGGTATGTGTCACATGAAAGACATGTGAATCCAAAAGCTGTTGGAACAACTTCCCCATTCACTTAACGTTTGAAAAAATCGCTTCTTGCTGGTTGCAAAAAACAAAAACAAACCAAAACCCATCATTTCCCATCCTCGGACTTGCACAGGTATAAATAAAAGCTGCTGGAACCACTTGAATTCTACGAGCAATGGGTTGATAATTAATTAACATCAGGAGTACTTGGCTTTTATTCCCCCAGATTCACGGAACATGAGCTTGTCACTCGCTGTTAGAGGAGGCAGCTCTTGCTCACGCTGACATTGGCATCCCTTTCTTTGTCCAGCACTGGGCAAAAGATATCTGAGAGTGATAAACTTGACCAATCCTAAATTTTATGCACCTCACATTCAACGGAGGCTGAGGGAAGGATATTTATAGGAGACTGAGGCTGGTCCTGCTCACTAGGATGGGAAAACAAATTATTAAAATAAAGAAATGAAAGCATGTTCTTTCTTTTTTTAGCCGTTTCCACAGATCACGAGAATGAAAATTAAATTAAACAAATTTCTTAATTAATTTTCATTCTTTTTCCAAAACCTTTTTTACTTTCTTGCAAGCATTAAATACTTCTTTTCATTTTGGAGCTGCATCTTTCCTCGCTCTGCTTTTGTTCTATGCTGGGTCACAACTCCAAGCATGTGTCACACAGGTTCCTGAAATACCAGCAGATACTTCTAGAATCAAGGAAAAAAAAATACAGCTTGTTTTTGCTTTTCTTTTAGTTCCCAAGCCCACGCAACGCACTCCGTGTCTCATGATCCTGCTGTCATTACAGATTCCCAGACATATTTGGGAAGAATGAGATTTTAAACAGTGTCTGGCCCCTTTCCAGAGCAGGTAATTACATTTTTCCTCTCTAAATTCCCTTGCACTTTCAATTGGATCCGTTATTATTCTCCATTCCCCAAGTTAAACTGTTATGCTGTGCAATTGTCTGTTCTTTCAAAGAGGTTTTGTGTTCACCCCTGGGAACTGAGCTGATCTCTCTCTTCTGAGGTTTAATTCATTAACAGGAATGCATTGAGGTGATGCAGCTGTTGGATGTTGATAAAAGATCATTGGTTGATTATTACAGGATGATCAATGAATGATTATTAATGAGCATTCATATTTTGGAGGGATTTTTAAATTTATAAACAGAGGATTAAAAATCAAAGTACAGCATAGCAGTAGAATTTACATAGAAAAACCAATTAAACCCTGAAGTTCACAAGTTGGTGCCACTTGTCTGTACCTGACCTGCGCCAAGAATTTGGCCCAAATATCCCAAAAAAGAGAAAGAAAGCTCCATTTATCATTTGGAGTTGCTCTGTGATCAAGGACAATTTAAAGCCTGGAGTAACCCGATTGCAGTGATGGAATTACACCAGAATGGACTTACACTGATGTGGTAAGAATTGATTTTTGTAAAAGCAGTTTAAGAAGCCATATTTCTGTGTCAGCCCCTGTTATCCTCCTTCGGGATAAGAGAGCTGCTTTGGGGTGATGCTTGGCTGTGCCAGTGGCTCACATCACCCACCAGGCTCGGTTTCATATAAATCAGGAGCTTTTGTAAGAGCCAGCTTGGAAGTTCTGTTTGTTTATTCTTCTGTTGTGATGAAGTGTCAGCAGACCTTATTAATTCCTTGTCCATCAAAGGAAATCTCCATTCCTGTTTCCTTGACATCTCCTGGCGTCCATCCTTAATCAGAGGTCAAGTGTCCTTTGCAAAGGACGTGGCTGGGAGGATGAATGGACACGAGACTGAATGTTCCCCATGGGGCATCCGTGTGTCCCATCCCTTGGGATCCCTCCATCTGGGAACGCCCTGTCAGGGCTGTCGTGGACTCAGCACAGGCTGTCTGGACCAGGATTTTTGGATCTGACAGCCAAACAAAGCAGGTCCTGGAGTACAGTAATAAATAACATCTCCTGTAATGGGCTGCACCAAAGTTTTGGCTGCTGAAGGCAGCTTCCAGTTCTTCACAAGAGCGTTCCTCCCGCTCCACTGGCAACAAACACACAGAAAATCTTATTTTTACGCCACCATAAAAGATCTCTTGTCTTCTCAGTTCCGCTTTCTCTGCCCCAAACCACTGAGTAATGTCACTGTGCACCGTGGTATGGGCGCTGCTGACTTCCAGTGATGGATGAGACAATCCCTGTGCACGGAGATTGTTCGGTGCTCGGAGCTCTTTGAGTAAATGACACACGGCAGCACAAGCCTCATTATCAATATTGCCTGGAAATATCAGAAACATCAGAGGCCGCAGTTTAATTTGGATGCTTATCATAAGCTCGGGAGAAATGGAAATGTGTGACAATAACAAAACACTGCAGCAGTGATGCCAAGCAGCCCCGAGCAGCTGATGAATTTCTAGGCCACGGGGGAAGGAGCTGTGGGTGCTGGGGGATCCTTCTCCAACACTTGTTCAAACAAAAGTGATGCCAGGAAGTGACAATGTCTGGAACTCCAGCAAATATCCCTGCAGCCTCAGGGGCCTGAGGAGATGTAGAACAAGAGCTGCTGATGTGCAGCTTCCTCATGGGACTGCTCACATCACTCAGCTCCAGGGCTCCTGCCTGCTAAATGAAGCAGCTTTTTCTCCGTAAAGGCAGTGGAGCGATAGAGCCTTCACTGCACAAGTTCACCCAAACACTCGGAATTACCCCAGGAAGGTGAAGTGAACTTCCCTCGTTCCCAGCTCAGAAAGTTTGGATCCTGAAGCCAGACAGCAAATAGCTCCTCCAGGAAGGTTTTGCAGAGGTACATAAGCACCTAGGCATGCAGATAGCTACCTAGTGGAACTAATTTGTTTACAACGTTCATGGAAAAATCTTAATAACCAATTTCTATATTTAGCCTAAATGCCTTTGAAAATCCGAGCTCTGCATCCCTGTGCTCACTGTCCCCATCCACTCCTGTGGGGCTGCGGGAAAAAGCCAAAAATAAACCCACAGCCAGCATGACCCTCTTACAGTCCTGATTTTGTCAAAACCAACCCAAAAGCTGCTGCCCTGCTGTGGCCACACTGCACCCCCAGTTCAGACTCCTAATTACCCAGCTCAGTGCAGAACCAAGCCCACTCAGTTTACCTGAATTACCCCCTCGTTCTCTCACTGCTCTCCTCTCCCCAGATCAAACCCCTGCTTCATCCCGCTTGATTTCCATTGCCATTTGCCACACAGCTCTCAGCTGCAGGGAAAAATAAAATCAATCAATTTTTCCACTCCCTCATCCAGCAGCTTCATGCTCCACCCGGCATCGAGCTCCGTGCTGGCAGGATGAGCTCCCCAGCAGTTGGCCACCACCAAAGCAGCCCAGGGCCATTTGGTCACCGAGTTGCAGAGCTGCTGGAGCAGGGGCTGCAATGATCTGCCTGACTGTGCCACAGGCAGGGGCACAGGAGCAGAGTTTGGGCTCTGTGTAATGGGATTGCACATCAGTGGTTTCGGGATATTAATAGCAGGATTAACCTGAAACGGCTGCGGTAACAAATTGATTATCAAGAACAATAAATCATCTCACACATGCAGGTAGCCCGGGGGTTTTTTGCATTGTAAAGCCATGAGTTTGTCTACAGGACTGTAACAACCTCCAGCATGGAGCAATACCCAGGAAAAAGCCAACCAAAATATGATTAAACTCTTTTGGGAATGCAGAAGGCAAAGAGGGAGAAGGCTGCTGGATTTTACAGCTCTAAGATATGGACACAAGCAATGTGAACTTCTTTTGCTGCCCCTCCCCACCTCCACCTGCTGACCAGTCCTTTCCAGAAGACTTTGGGAATTACTTTGCAGGGCCTGGAGCCAGGACAAGATGTGGCTGCTCTGGGCATGAAGGACATGGGAAGGAGTGTGGCTACTTCAGCATCCAGCAGTTGAGTGATGGCCAGCTCCCCCTGCATCCCAGAGCCTTGAGCTCCCTGGATTTGCTCATGCAATTTTCCATACACAACCCTTGGAATGCAGAAGGGTTACTGCTAAAGGCTCAGCCCCACTGGATCCAGCTGCCTTCCCCCTACAGGAACAGGGATCCAACAGAGCTGCAGTGTTTGAAGGGCATCGAAGCACCAGATACCCAAATCCACCCCACAAAATCCACAGCTGGAATGTGAACTCTCATTTCCTTGGAGGCACGAGTGAATAACTCCTGCACGTGGACTGGAGTCATCTGCTCCTGATGCAGACAGGAAACATTGAGTGAGCCCCAGGAAGGGCCCTGCTCTCACCCAGGGAGGTGAATTATTCCTGCCTTGGGGCAGATTCCTTGACCATGTCAAATCCACATCCCCGGAGCTGGAGATGAGCATGGCTGAGAGGGAAAAAGGATGTGCCTCTCAGCCTCTGAAGCACGCTATTTATAACATCAAGGAACATTTCAGGGGGTAATTTTAAAATATTCCACAGGCACAGAAGCAGAAAAAGAGCCATTTGGTTTGGGATTGGAGTCTTCTTCTGCTAAAGCCAGTCCCTATCCACACAGCAGGACTTGGAGCTCACCAGTGCCAGGGCTCATTTCACTTCCAGCTGTCTCCGGGGTGCTCTCAAGTGCAGTTCAGCTGTAGGAAGGTGCTCAGGTATTTCTACAGCTCAGAAGGTCCCCGTCCCTTCCATCAACTCTCATCTGCACTGGGAATCAGACCCTTCCCAGCCCTCTGGCTCTCCAGTGCTTGAGGAATTACATCACAGCTGCTCCTTGTACCGAGGGTGAGAGCTGAGCAGGAGTCTTCACAGAGACAGATGGGACAAGAAGTGCCAACTGCTGCCATTAATAAGTCAAAGCAAGTCCATCCATCCAATTCAAACTGCTTTAGTTTGGGAATTATTTACAGCTAGTGACAAGTGACAGAAATTAGATCCAAGTCAAGGAGATCACTGAGACACCCAGGGATTGGGTCAGCTGGTACCATGGAATCTGCTGACCTGGATTAATATTGGCATCAGAGGAAGAACACCCACAGGGCTTGGAGATTTATTGGGAACTGCAGCAAGGCTCCCCTGAACCCCCAGAAGGAGCCTTGTAGAGAGCCATGTCTGGGCCAGGAGGAATCCAGAGAGGGACTGGCAGAAGGGGTGTCCCAAAGCCTGGCACACATTGCAGTGGTGGTGGAGTCAGGGCTTGGGGAGTCAGGGCTTGGAAAGTCTGGGATGCAGGTGGGAGAACTGGTACCTCTTCCAGCAGAGCTCCCAGACTCCCTTTCCCATTGCTGCAGCACACGGAACACGGAGCTGATCCACGCACCCTCAGTCCCCACTTCTCCCGGGAGCAGCAAGTAACAGTGGACAAGCTGCTGCTTTCCCAGGTAACTCAGCCTGGGCTGTAAATCAGCTCCAGGCTGCCAGACCTTCCCTGCAGAGCCCCAGAGCAAGGTCAAAGTGAGCCCTGAGTGCTGCAGAATTCCCTCCCATAGGAAAAGTCCATCAATATCCCATCCTGTATCCCTATATCCAGCTCACACTGATCCTGTGACCCACCCCTTGGAGCAGCCCAAAGCAGTCCCTGTGGAACACTCTCAAGCCCACCTGGCACCAGCAGCACAGCTCCTGCCTCACTGCCTTGGTTGTTGTGCCCACCTCAAAAATCAAATACAGTGAATTTGCAATAAAAAGGGGAAAAAACATGTGGAGTTTCCCTTTGCCATCTCATTCTGCTGCTGGGTAGGACTCTGGCAGAGTCCAAACTCCAGCTCCATTCCAGCCAGCCTCACCATGGGAATGGGACCAGTTTTGCTTGTTCCTACCACAGACACCTTGTCCATCACTCCAGGAAACCTGGTTTTACTGTTGTCCTACAGGAAAACACATTTGTGATGGGTAAAATGCCCTCTCCAATTCTGATCCTGGTTTATTGGTACAGGAGGCCT
This sequence comes from Corvus cornix cornix, assembly GCF_000738735.6. Classification (NCBI taxonomy): domain Eukaryota; kingdom Metazoa; phylum Chordata; class Aves; order Passeriformes; family Corvidae; genus Corvus; species Corvus cornix. The sequence goes on from NC_046346.1 coordinate 8,707,315, forward strand.
AAATCCTGGGATTTTGCTCAGGAGGAATTCAGCTTGTCTATCTCCAATGCTCCAGCAGATAAGATCCAAAGCAGCACATCCGCACATCCACAGCTGGAATTTTCTTCACCAGTGGCCAACTCTAGCTCCCTGGTGTTCCTCACGTCAATGCGCTGAGGTTAACTCTCAGTTTTGTTTGTTTTCTGTGTGATTTCCACCACTTCAATAAAGCTGTTTGTCACCAAACCCAAACCTTTCATATCTATCAACTGGACATACACTCTGAACATCCCTTTCCTCCTCTCCCTCTTGTTTAGAGAGCACGTGGAATTCAGGGCTGGATTCTCTGGATGGATTGCACAGAGCTAAGAGAGACACCAGATGCACATTTCATTGCAAAAAACCCAAACTTCCCTGTTTAAATCCCTTTGCCATGACTAACCCTATCTTATCAATGATCCTAATTTATCAATGATCACTCCTCACCCTTTTTTTTGCTGCATCATGTCCCATACACAACCCTGCTCCTCAGGGCGTGACATTCCTGCTACGGCTCTGGTGGGAACAGTAAAAAGGAGTTGTTGTTCCAGGGAGGGTGAACAGGGAGCAAAGGGCAGCACCAAGGAGAGCACAGCACCTTTGTGAGAAGGAGAGGAGCTCTAGGTTGAGTAGGAATCCTTTTATTTCCAGGCAGATTCCCAGGGAACCAGTCAGGAACCCAAGGAACAAACCCACGCATGACAGCAGATACGCATTTCATTGCAAAAAGCCCAAACTTCCCTGTTTAAATCCCTTTGCCTGACTGACGGTATTTAAACAAGCACATCGCGTTTCGTGAAGCATTTTATCCACTTTAATTAAAAACTAGGATTCATAGAGCAGGACAGGTGTGCTGCACAGCAGCAGGGAGTTACAGTCCCCACTTTGGCTTGCAGGTGGCTTTTTGCAGTACCCAGCACACAATCACTGCTGAACTGGAATAAGCACCATCGACTGCTGTCTCTAATAGAGGATATGATTTTAAAGAGCTCACAACACCAGGCTGTTCAAGCTTATTGTATTTATTGACTGAGGCTGTGAGGACCATAATCACGTGTGAAACACCAGGTTATTCATCAGCTGTTGGCTTTTCAAAAGGAGCACCCAAAACTGGCCAAACAGCATCAAACAAGTGCAAGCGCTGCTGTGGGAGGGCTTTGTCACCATCCCATGAGCACAGAGGGAGTGGTGGGAGTGCTCCAGGCAGCAGCCACCAGGCAGAGCTGGCTCCTGACCTCTCCTGGGCAAACAGCAGAGCTGGAAAAGCTGAGCCCCACAGCTCCCACAAAGCATCTCACCGCTAGGAACAAGAGGGGAGGCAGCCCCTGGCCTCAGGTGCCTGCACAGCAAAGCAAAACCAGCAGCCAACAGGTTGGGCAGCTTCCCATCTAAATCAGAAGTCAGGAGTTTCCTCTTCAAACCTGAACGTGGCTGCTGGCAAACACTTCATTTTCATGCCCTTTTTAACTTGCCTCTTCTCATCCAGTGACTTCTGCTGTTATTTCCCAGGCTCCGGAACTGGAATGTGACAACACAACTTAGCAATGATCACTCCTCACCCTTTTTTTGCCATATCATGTCCCATACACAACCCTACAGCCCGGGCACGGCATCACAGCTCCTCAGGGCGTGACATTCCTGCTACGGCTCTGGTGGGAACAGTAAAAAGGAGTTGTTGTTCCAGGGAGGGTGAACAGGGAGCAAAGGGCAGCACCAAGGAGAGCACAGCACCTTTGTGAGAAGGAGAGGAGCTCTAGGTTGAGTAGGAATCCTTTTATTTCCAGGCAGATTCCCAGGGAACCAGTCAGGAACCCAAGGAACAAACCCACACATGACACAGCACAAAATTCATCTCCTGAGCCCTCCAGTGACAGCCAGGGGTGAGACCCCCGAGTGGGGCTGCCAGAGCCAGGTGGAACGCAGAGATGGAGTTCTTTTAAGGACTCATTTTGCTTAATAACTCCTAAATTAAGGGTAGGATGTGCAGATGAAGTGTCTTCCCTGGCTTTGGTACTGCCCTCCCTGTGTTCCTTGCACTCAGCAGTGTCAGTGGCTGCTGCCATCTCCCCTTGCACCAGATCATCTCTTTGTTCTCTTCGTCTCTGTTTGCCCCAACTTCACTCAAACTTTCCCACCACAGCCTCATTAGAGATGCTTTTCCCAAGGAACACCTACATGATTTAATGCCTTTCTGGTGCCTAATCAAGCATTCCACTTAAAGAAGTCCCAAATTAGCCTTGCGTGTTCCTTGTCAGATCATTAGCCACGTTGGCTTTCATGCTATTTTCCACTTAAATCTGGGCTTTAAGTGTTTTCTCTCTCCAAGTTGTTCTAAAGCATCATGTGCTATTTATCAAATAAAAGGTCTCAGTGGTTGTTCTGGTGCCACGACCCCCCAGTGCTGGGGATTTCTGCAGTGTCCTGATGTGACACCTAGACTTGAGCTCCTGTTTACTGGGTGTTGCTGTTTATAGCAACAGCAAGCACTCAGCCTATTAAAATTTGTGTTTTTCTGCCTGTGCCTTCAGAAGAAAGAGGTGACCAGAGTCTGGTGCTTGGGGAGAGTGGATCTTTGGTGTAGCTGGTTAATAGTTAAATGTGCAACACTACAGACAGGCTTTGTTTTGGAGGATATGCCCCAAATCAGGGAAAGGACCTGGTTCTTAGAAAGCCAAAGGAAGTTCAGTGGTGTTTGCAAAAAAAAAAAACCAAAGTCCTTTACAATTTGCTGCAGGCTGCATAGTCACCCATGTGAGAACAAGCCTTGCTTTTTCTAGCATTTCTTGTTAAAACCCCTGCCAAGTCTCCTGCCTAAAGTGTAATTCAGAATTTCCAAGCTTAACAATGCAGGCAGCCTCCTGGCCTATGGGTCTGCATTTTGATACATATCCCAAATGCATCTCATTTACCACTTAAATGCTCTTGTTTGTACCAGGAGGGGGAAAAGCTTCCAAGATCAAACACTAGGCAGTGTCTCCTAATAAACTCTGCTAGAATGCTGTGGAACAGGGCTCATCCTGCAGGGAGAGCAGCTCCGGGAGCTGCAGGAACAGCAGTCGTGTGTGGTGCAACCAAAGCTGCAGCCTCAGCCACACACTGACCCCTCACAGAGAGAAATGAATTTAAACAGCAATTACTTGTGCCAAAACTCAGCAAATGTCCTGTCACCAGAAACTTGTTTGCAACTAAAAATTTCCCTTTTCTTGGGGAGGAAAGGCACATCCTGAGCCAGCAAAGCTGTGGACAGTGCAAGGAGACAGCAGGAGGGGTGGGAAGCTGAGGTGGCACTGGGGACTCTGCCCTTTGGTGTCCCCAACAGCCCAGAAGGAGCTGCAGATGGACCCACTGAGCCTGAGGATCCTCTGCAGCTCTGAGAGCCTCTCTGAGCTAAGGGAGCGAAGGGAAAAAGGGAAAAAGGGAAAAAGAACCGTTTCCAGAAAAGCAACGGAGCAGGGTCCATCCAGCTGCATCTTCCCCCATAGAAATCCTGCAAGGAATGCAGAAGGAACTTGGAAGAGGAAGACTTGAAACCCTGGGAGTGTTTATTGGTGGCAGGAAAAAGGGGGCTGGAGGGTGTGAGAGGGGAGGGCAGAGCTCAGGGAAGAGAATTTGGCTGCACCAGCCTGAGGCTGAGTGGATTGGAAGAGCTGGAGGTTTGTAGGCAGCAGTAATAAAGAGTAATAACTTACAAATTAGTGGGGAAACGCTGGGATCTGGGACAGGCACTGCTGGGAGAGCAGGAATCAAGGGTTAACACAGCCCCTTTGGGCTGGGGAGGCCTGAGGGGATGTGAACACAGACCCCAAGGGCTGCTGGAGCCCCAAAGCAGCAGCCTGGTCGCCTTCCCAGCCCCTCCTGCGTGTGTCCAAGGGGAGGGGGGGTGTCAGGAGGTGTCTGTCTCTCCTGCCTGGCAGCTGGCAGCTCTCCTCCTCCTTTATCATCCTGCCCAGCTCATCGCCAAGTTTTTATGCAAAGCAGAAAAGCCTCATTAAGCGATGCTGAAAGTGCTCCCCTCTTGGAGTTAAATGTGACACCCATCTAAGTGAGCAAAATGTTCTGGCTGGGTGAGTGCTTTGTGCAGGTACAAAATGACTCGGGAAGGTGCAGAGTGGGGAGAAATCGGGCCTGGGGAGGAAGGGGAACTGACTGAGCTTGCAAAGTGTGTCAGTCTCAAAGCTGGGAAACAAGCCCAGACAGCCTCATTGTAAGTCTGATATTCAGCTGCACATGCCAAATGCCTTCTGACTTCCCTGACAGAGCTCCAGGGAGCAAATCCAGAAGGACAGTGACTTCTCCTCTGGTTCATCAGTGTTTCCTGCAGTCCATGGACAGGCAGAGCTTGGTTTCATGCTCCACGCCCTGTCCATCCAGCCTTTGGAGTTGCCCTGTGGGATTCCTTGGGGTCTGGTCCTCAGGGGTTCAAGAAGTGTTTAGACAATGCCCTTGGGGCTGCCCTGTGCAGGGCCAGCAGTTGGACTTTGATGATCCTTGTGGGTCCCTTCCAGCTCAGGATGTCCTAAGATTTTAAATCAGGCAGCTCTGTTGCAGCCAAAGGAGCTGTTGTGATTTATACCCGGTGAGTTTGTCCTGCAATTCCTCATGGCTGGAAGTCCCTCTGTCCATCACTTTCAGGAGCTTCTGACCCAAAAAGCATCAGCTCAGACCAAATCCCTGTGGAAGGTGACTCAGTGTTGTGTTCACAGATAGGATGGGGACTGGAGCACCAACAGCCTTGAGCTGGGAGAGTCTGAAGTCATGACCCAGAGAGTCTGAAGAGAGCAGGGCACCTCTGGAAGGGATCCCAAGGACCAGGGCACCACAGGGGTTTGGCTTTGATTGTTTTTCTCTGAAAAGTGCTGTGCTGATGGTGTGGTGGGAGCAGAGAGCTGGGACAGCACCTGTGCACCTCCAGGGAATCCTCCCTACCCAGGCAGGTACAGGGAGCACCAGCACCTGGAACTGCTGGCAGCCTCCATAGCAGGGGGAATGGCAAATTCTGACTCTTCAGCTCTGGATAACAGAAAAAGAAGCACTGAGATGGAGAATCCCAAATTAAAGCCACTCTGGGCATTGCCAGTGGGGGGCTGGGAGAGCAGGGGTGGTAACAGCACTGTGCACAAAGAGCTCCGAGTTCTGCTGCTGAAAGTCAGGAACTTGGAGCTGCTGGGGGAAGATTCTCCTGGACTGGTGCCTGAGTGAATCCCAAACACCTCAGAGCACCTGCTGCCCGTGAAATGGTGTCAGACAAGGATTATATCTTCCCTCTTTTTGGTAATTCCTTAATTATGGAGGTCTCCAAAGGTTACAGAGGTGGCACCTGTGCAGCTGAGTCTTGCACTGGGAGCAAGAGTTCGATTGCTTCTCCTCTGCTTATGCCATGTAAAAATTGTTCTCATCTGTCTGCTGGAAAGCAGAGTAGAGGATGTGAAACTGCAGAATTTGTCAGATAAACCAGAGTTTAAAGTATCCCTCCTCCCTGCATCCCATTCCATCTCCTCTCGCTGTCGCTTGTCTCATTCAGGGTATTATTAACTCGCTCTCTGGAGCCGTGGCTCTGCTCACAGCACAGCATTAAACCAAACAGAGCAACAGCTGCTTGAGGTGCAGCAAAATTCATCTCTCTGCTCTCTGAGCTGCAGGCCTTGGCCCACACCAGGGAGAAGGCAAAAAGCAATTCATACAAGAAAGCTGGAAAATTCAATCTGTTGTACCTGAGAGAGGGGTTTAGGCCACATGAGAATCCTGTTACTCCAGTATTCCCTGCTGGCATTCCTGCTTTCCAGGAAGGACACGGTGACAGGGAGATGTTGGCTTGGAGTCTTCATTCAGCTGCCCAGGTAAGCAGCGACTCAAAACCTACTATGAATGCAGTTATCTTAATATAGTTTAGGCTGAATGAAGATATTTTTATTCCAGGCTAAATGAGGTGTTTTTAATGTCAGCTACTAAATTATCTCGTGTAATCTGCTCGCCGCCTCCTGCTGAAGCAATGAGTGTCTGTGCTTGGGAGAGGCAGAGTAATTTCCCTGCAAATGTCTTCAGACCAGCACGACTGTGACCTTACTCTGGGACTTGTGACAGAGGGGCTGCTGAGCTGCCTTGAGCAGAAATCCCTCCCGAGCCCAGGGAGGCTCCAAGAGCAGGAAAAAAACTCCAGGAGAGGGCTGAGACTTGTTGCTGGCTCTGTAGAGGAATCATTTCCTCACTCACCATTTAGATTTTTTTTATTTATTTACCAGCTTTTATTTAATGGGAGTCTCGTTGATGGTATTTAGGGGCAGAAAGTGGATGATGGGGTGGGCAGCTCTAGCTCAGGTTGTACAATCACAGACTGGTTTGGGTTGAAAGGGACCTTAAAAACCATCTTGTTCCACCCACTCAGGACACATTCCCCTAGACCAGGTTGCTCCAAGCCTGATCCATCCAGCCTAGATCCAGGTCCAGGCTGGTAATTCAGGCATGGCCACTGTGCCCATGGACTGAGGTCAGCTTTCCCCTCCAGTGTGTTTGGCTCCTGATGGCAGCAGGAGGAAGGATGAGCAAGCCTGAGGCTCAGCCCCTCTTCTCCTCTTCCCAGCTGGCAGCATTTCCCTCTCTTGCCAAAGCGATTCCCTGATTCATTCCCTGTGTGTGTGGATGTGTGTGTGGAGCAGTGGTTCCTGCAAACACTTCATCCTCTGCTGAAACCACGGCCACTTATTTTGTGTCTCCAGCACTCCCCGTGTCCTCGCAGGGAGCATCTGGGATCAGGGCCTGGAGCTCCGGTGTCTCTGTGCCACACCTGTGGCAGAGCTGGAGTGTCCCCACGTGCCCAAGTGGCTGCTGTGCCGTGCTGGGGTGAATCTCTGGATTATCCACGTCATGGCCCTGCAGCAGCTTTGCTGCCTCTTAGCACCGAGTTAAATCCCTGAGGGACAGACCCCTTCTTATTCCCTTTTGCCTCCACGCAGTGAGGTTGTTCTTCCACTGAGAGAAACGTGGCTGGAAACACGCTGGGCATGTTTTAGCCTTTGGAAGTGGCTCTGGAAGCACCTTGGGCTGAGCAAAGCAGGGAACTCCAGCACCTGGAAAGAGATTCCAAGTGGGGTTACGCAAAGGGTGTTTAACATTCACGGCAGTGCTGGCTGCAGGGTGAGCTGCTCCTCCTGCATCGCTGGGAGCTCGGGGAGGGACACAAAGGCAGCTCCTGGAGAAGGAATAACATCATTCCCTACAATAATCCTGCTGGCTTTACCTTCTGCATCTAAAGCGATGAGATCAGGTGCCATCTAGTGTAAACCCTTCCTCTTAATGCACATCTGACTCCATCCAGCTATTTCTGTTATTTCTTCCTTTCCCGGCTTTCATGTGCAAGCTCTGAAACCCTCAGCTGCTGGAACAAAAGCAATTCAGCCCTTTCCCAGGAGATTCTGCTGCAAAAACCTCACCAAGCCCTCCTGGTGCTGTCTGCAGTGCTAAAAGTCCCAGAGCTACACCAACACCTATTCCACAACCAAGCTGAGGAAACCAAGCAGCAATGGGATGGGATGGACGGGCTGTGGGGTTCAGTCTGTGCCTGTGGGATGGCACAGCTGCTCTGGGCTGTCCCACGTGCCCCTGGACAGGTCTTCTCCCTCTGAGGAATCTGCAAAATCATTGTGGAAATGGTTTGTTTCAAGGGAGAGTGAACGGGCCTGATGCAGCCTGTGCTGAACGCAGGAGGAGACATTCCCTCCCCTTGGTCAGGGTGTGTTTGTGACCATTTCCATGTGCCCTGCCCCCTGCCAGGGCATGAGGGCTGATTTCACAGCCCTCCCACACCTGCTGCTCTCTCTGCTGAGTGTTCCTGGCTATTCCCTGGTCAGAGTTGGAAGGAGTTCCAGCCCTTCCAACCCACCCATCACCAGCAGGTCACTGGGCAGCGAGGGCAGAAGGCTGAAACCCACCTCTGAGAGCTGATACAAATCCAGTTGGCACAGATCAGTGCAGGATGTGGCTGTAAATATTTATTCTTTTCCCTCCTGCCAGCTGACTCACAAGAACCATTGACTCCTCCTGCTGCAAAGGTGTTTTGTGCTTGTTGGAGTGTTCTTCCTCACACACGGCCCCAAACTCCCTCCTCGTGCAAAGGTGACTGGAAAATACTCAGTTTAACTCCAGGTGTAAAGTCATGTGGAAAATTAGGGGAGCACGAGCTGATGCCTTGAATGTTTCCAACACGGGATTCCTCTTCCCTGAGGATGCGGGGAAGGGCTGGGGCTCAGTCCTTGAAGCGAATCTCGGATTTGGAGCTGCCAGGGCAAGGCAGCCCTTCCTCGGGGGAGGAGAATGAATATTTCAAAATGCGATCAGAGTCACTGGGGAAATGCGACAGGATTTAAACGATGACATAACACGCTTGTCTTGTCTTTGCTGCCGGTGCTAATGAGCATGAATTGAGAGCATTAGCGATCTATCCACGGGCATTAGCGCGTGTGAGGCAGGGGATCGCAGCCCTAATTAGTCTCATCCTCTGCTGCCAGCGCAGCCACTTTGCCTGCCCGCTGCTCCGGAGTTACTCAGCCTTTACCACAGCACTGCCCATCACCAACACCTGGTTGTAGCTGGGTTTTAGCACCTTTCTCTCCCTCAGAGAAGCTCGAGCGCTTTTTCCTGTCTTCTGGCAAGTTTCAGAACTGTGATGACATCTCGGAGAGGGTTTTTTGATCTGTTTTCTCTTGGCCACTTGTCACTTTAGGAGAACTTTAAGCATTCAGAACAGATTTTCTTCTTTTTTCTTTTTTCTCCTAAAACTAATATTTGTTTTCCCAAAAGCCTCATTTCTGCAAGAAAACAGGAGGGGTTGGGCTGGAAGCAAACAAATAAAAACCTGCAGAGAAAGGACCCAGGATTCAAGCTCGTCCTGCCTATTTTTCCTATCTCTCCAAGTTCCCAATTCCTCACTGTGGGATTTTCAGTGGAACCTCACAGAGCCTCATCAGAAGGTCTGGGCTGGCCACAGTGTGATGGGTGCTGGGAAGGAATGGAGCCAGCTGAGCTCCTTGGGCAGGAGATTGGGCCTCTGGCATCTCCCAGCCTCTCCCTGATGGCAGGAAATTAATTTTGGAAAATCAAATGGCCAATGTGATGGATGAGATGTCTTTGCCTCGCTACATTTAATCAATGGCAGTGAGTATTTATTGCATTATATACCACAAATCTATAACGATTAGTACCTCATTTACCTTTTCTTTTCTTTTGATTGTCTTCCTGCAGTGTTGGAATAAGGGAGCCCAGAGCTCTGCATCCCTCTCCAGCCTGGCAGGGATGGGTTTGCAGGCTGGAGTGATGCTTTGGATGAAGAGTGTGACACTGCAGCCCCATCATCCTTGGAGTGAGTGGAGGAATCTCGGTGTAAATCATCCCCACCAGCAGAGATGCTCATGGGGAGGTTCCACCACCTCCAGGCTGGCAAAGATCTCAGTCCTGTATTCCTGTGGCAATGGTTGAACAGGGAGCAAAACTCCCAGCAGTGCAAAGCTGGGGTGAGGAATTGAGGGTGAGAGAATTTCCTGGTGCTCTGGCAGCATTGCAGGGCTGTCACAGCAGGCGTGAGCTGCTCCCTGGGGAATTTTTGGTGCTGCACTTCCCCCTGGGACACGGACAGTCTCTAGATAGGTGCACAGGGAAAGGACCAGCCTCAGTGAGGAGCTGTAAGTGATGCCTTGATGGGGCTGCCTAGAAACAGAGGCCAGACAGAATTAAGAGAATAAAAGCAGGTATTTATTGAAGGGCCTTCAGGTACATTTAGGGCAGACAGAGCCCCCAGGGGCTACACCCAAAATGGATGACGGGGTCACAGGTTTTCATACTTGTATAAGTTTGGTCCATTTGCATATCGGGGGTTAATCCTCCAATTACAGCTTCAGGTAATGAAGTCATTTACCCCAAGTTTGCTCCCCCCTAACCCACTTTTGTTTACATCTCTCGGGGTCTGAGACAGGAAGGTGTCCTTGAGTTTCAGGCCTAGAGAGGAATTGTTTTGTCTCCCCAAAACGGGAGAACAGCAGCTAACAGGCTGTGTGGAGTTCAGAGTTACACACTAAAGAATTGCAGGATTACAAATATATTAAAAATATAAAAGCTAAAATCCTAAGACACCATAAGGAGCAACCCCCTTCCTGCCCTGGAGTTTGTCCCCCCAAATCTGTGCAGTCAGACCTTGGAGCTGAGTTCTCCTGCTGGCAGGGCTCACTCGTGCTCCTGATGCAAACCTGCAGGGATAGTTCGTACCACTGCAGAAATGCTTGGGAACCTGGCCCGTAAATCCTGCCAGACTGACAGGCTTTCACAGCCAGCAGACTGATAAATGTATTTGAATTAGATAAATGTTTTCAAATGAGATAAATACCTTCCAATTAGATTAGCTCTGTGTGTGTTTGTCAATTCCCAGTGTGAGTGAAGCCCCTGATTTTCCCACCTGCTGGGAGGTTGAACTTGTGCAAATGAGCTCTGCAGTGCTCAGGTCTGATGTGAAATTGTTGGATATATTAACAGAGCTCTTCAGGAAGGGACTGTGCTTCCCCCAGATTCATTTGGTTCTCCCCAGTCAGCCCCTGACATAAGAAGGACATGGAGCTGCTGAAGTGAATCCAGAGGAGACTGTGAAGGTGCTCTGGGGGCCAGAGCCCCTCTGTTCTGGAGATGGAGAGAGCTGGACTTGCTCAACCTGGAGAAGGCTTCAGGGGGACCTCAGAGCCCCTTCCAGTGTCTAAAGGGGCTCCAAGAGAGCTGGAGAGGGATTTGGGACAAGGGATGGAGTGCCAGGACAAGGGGAAATGGCTTCCCACTGCCAGAGGCAGGGATGGATGGGATATGGGGAAGGAATTGTTCCCTGGGAGGGTGGGCAGGCCCTGGCACAGGGTGGGCAGAGCAGCTGGGGCTGCCCCTGGATCCCTGGCAGTGCCCAAGGCCAGGCTGGACATTGGGGCTGGGAGTAGCCTGGGACAGTGGGAGGTGTCCCTGCCCGTGGCAGGGGGTGGGATGAGATGGGCTTTAAGGTCCCTTCCAACCCAAACCGTTCCATGGTTCTATCAGTAAAGCATCACAGCCTGTGTGTGAGGTGCTGCACTCCAAGAGAAGCCAAGGCTCTGGTGTGCCAGCCTCCAGCAGGGTGAAGTCCCTGCTTAAGGAGAATTCAGGGTTGGAGGCATCAATCTGCACTGTGCAGAAGGCCAACCCCAAATCCTGCATAAAGGCGACACTGAGCACAAAGAGTCTGTGCTCCCCCTTCCACCTGCAACTTCCCAGCCCATCCTCTGCCATCCAGCTCATCTGGGTGGGAATACTGGACTTACTTGACAATTTCTACAATGGAAATAAACCCAGCCCTGTGGAGTAAGTTACTTACAGCCCTAAGGCTGCCTCCTTCAGGTGCTCCCTATGGCATGGCCCCACAATCATAAAATCATAGAATGGCCTTAGAATCATGGAATCAGAGAGTGGTTTGGGTTGGAAGGGACCTTAAAGCTCATCCAGCTCCAGCCCCGTGCCACGGGCAGGGACACCTCCCACTAACCAGGGTCACCAAACTTCACCTGTCCCATCCGAGGACAGTCAGCCCTCGGGAACAGGCTCTGTGTCCTTCACCACCAAATTTAACAGCCAAGGTGCCCAAATCAGACAGCAGGCACTGAGCTGATCCTCTGCCAGTGTCAGCTCTGCCTGTCCGTGACACCCAGGCCCACATCGTGACTTAGCCATGATTTGTGCTGGGCATTAAAAGAAAAAAAAAGCTGATGACGCAAGTGGCTTTTTCTTTCAGGCATTTCAAGCAGGACTGGAGAGTGCATAAGTGCAAGAAATTGCCGGAGAGGGGAGGAGGATTGCAGCTCTTAAATCATCTGGCTCTGCGATGCAGGGTTACGCTCAGTGGTGTTGGCACAGTGGAGAGATCACTGCAGGCAAATTGGGGGGGGGAGAGCTTCTACTCCTTGGAAAGGCTTTTTCGTCAGAAAATGGGGCAAATGGAGGCTTGTTTGAATGTGAATTGCTTTGATTTCGGGTTTTAGGAAGTGTCACAGCATTCCAATGGCTTGAAATCAAAATATGGCTGGGAATGCAGGTGAAACAATTGCTGTCTGTTTGATTTGATTAAGTTTTTAATCCCTACTATCTAAATGACTGATAAACTCTAACCCTGTGGTATCCACCCCATGGAAACATTACGGTTTGGAGCTAAAATTCTCATCTTTGGCCTTCTCTTGCACAGTGGAAACCACCAAATTCCCACTCAAATGAAGCTGTTTCGGGTTGGCTTTGCTCAGGTACAGTCTGAGGGTGGCACTGAGCTGTAGGAGATTTGAAGATATGCAGATATAGAAGGGTTTAAGAATTGCCAGAGTTTCCTACCCCCTCTGCCTGCTTGGACCCTGCTCTTCAGGATCTGCCCCAGCAGGGATGTGTCAAACCGAACTTGGTCTGATTAAGCACAGCAACCTCCACTCATTGGAAACATTCCTGCTGCGAGTGGTTTATGCTCATAATGCAGAGCTTAAAAAATCTCCCTTGAAATGATGATTTCTCACTGCTCCTACGGCTTTCCTTCAAATCCAACTTCTGCCTGTTATATCTGCAGCTGAAGAGATGGAGCACGGGCCTGCTCCCTGCACCGTGGGGAACTTGTGCCTGAACTCTGCTGGATTCAGCTTTGCTGCAGCAGGAATGGTGCTGGAAGCCAAAGCACTCAGGAATTCTGCTGGAAAACCCTCTGGATACTTTTCCCTCTGCGCTGGCTCCTTCTGTGAGCACTCAGCTGCAGCACTCAGCTGATTCCTGCACATGTCCAAGCTGTGCAAACCAGCCTGGCCAGGGACAGAGGATTGGGAGCCAATCTGCTAAACAGGGATTTAGCCAAGAGGCAGCCCCGAGTGCCAGTCCTCTCCTAATACTCTCTTAAGCTGCACAGGCAGCTGCTGCTTCCTCCCTGGCCCTCCTCACAACTCACCTCAGTCCTCCAACTGCAGCAAGGCATTTCCAACCAGAATTAGGTTTTGTTGGCTTCTTGCTACAGTGCCTTTTAATTAGGAGCACAGCTGCTCTGGAAACACGGAGCTCACTTTTCAAAGAGCACCTCTAGAAAGTGATTACAGCAGATTAAAGCAGAAAGGTTAGGCAATTTATTCAGGTGGCACTTACCAAACGCATCGGATTATTTTGTGCTGCAAGGATGATCTTAAAAACTCACATGAATAACACTTTTTGGGCTCCTGCTGGCCTGGAGGGACTCTGCGGGCAAGGCAGGTGGTGGAGCTGAAAGGCTGTTTGGGAATGAGCAGTGCTCAGCTGCTCTGGAGCTCTCCACTGTGAGTGGGTGCTGAGGCTCCATTGCCAGTGTCTGTCGGGTCCTGCCAGTTAACAAAGGTCCAGTTCAGCCAGGAGCTGTCCCAGGAATTATTGTGGACTCTCAGTGTTAATTAATCTTGCCTCCAGAGGATGTTTGCAGGTGATGCCATTTGTACCTGGCATTGATCTTCCGCCTTGAGCACTTGCCGCCAATTCCCCCTGGCAGAGCTCCCTTCCCAAATCATCACAGAATCACTGAGGTTGGAAAAGACCTCCAAGATCATCAAGCCCAACCTTTGACTGATCCCCACCTTGTTACCCAGCCCAAAGCACTGAGTGCCACATCCAGGCCTTCCTTGGACACCTCCAGGGACTCTACCATCAATGGTTTGGGTTAGGAGGTCCTTAAAGATCACCTTGTTCCAATCCCCAAAAGGCTTTAGTGTTTACAGCAGTGGAAAGGATAAAGCCCCCAGAAATCCATCAGATTTCACTTCAAATCTGGGGCTCCATGAGAAGATCTCCATCCTTTTCTTCTCCAAAGGAAAAGCAGTGGGAGCCCCTGTCTGGAGTGTATGGTAAAGATCCAACTTGCCAATGTGTGAACAAACTAAATGTAAAACTTCTCTGAGGAGAAACTAAAACAGGGATCACACCCAAAGGGGAGCCTCAGAGCTGTCCTGTGGCAGCAGCAGGTGGATGGGGCATCCCAAGGATGAGCAGTCCCTGCTGGCAGGGCTGTAGTGGCAGCAAGACAACAGAATTATTCCCAAATGCAGCTACCCTGTGGATGCTGTGTGTGTTTCTGCTGGGCAGCATTGGATTGGAGTTGTCCTAGGACTGGGAAACTGGCTTTGTGATATTCTGGAGTAGTGGTCTAAAGATCCGGGACCGCTGGGCAGCTCTGGCCATCGAGCAGCCCTGCCTGGTGGCTGTGCTTTGGGCCGGGCTGTGCTCTGGGCAGGGCTGTGCTTTGGGCAGTGCTGTGCTCTGCTGAAGAGGGAAGCCAGGGATGTGCTGCTCCAGCCTGGAGCTAGCGCAGAGCAGGGGCAGCTCTCGCCGCATCTGCTCGTGTTCACACATTCAGAACCTTCTGTAGGATTAAAAAAGGCTGGAGAAGCTCAGACACTGCGCTGGTGGGAACAGCAGTGCTTTAAATAGAGGAGTCTGAGCGGGTTCTGAGCACTATCGTGTTTGAGTGCAATTCAAAGACTTGCAATACCTTGTTTGCCCTTCTCTCACTTTGTTTGGCTGATGTAGGCGTATTTTTGTTTTTACTCACTTCTCTGTCCTATATTGTCCCTTTTCTTTCCAGTAATGTTGACTGTTCCATCTGCTTATTTATCACCCACAGTTCGAATGCGAATTTCAATTAGCAATCTGCTTTGTTTAGTTTTGTTTTAAACAAGGCATTGAGAGCTCCAACAAAGCTTTAATACATAAAGCTACTTGTAATGCAGCTGTTTAAGCTCTTCTATCATATCCATGAACAAAATGAATTCCACTGCTATCAAGATGCATCTGATGAATTAGGTTTAATCCTCCTCTACTGTAGCAGATGGAAGGCACTTCAACAAAGACAGAAAGATTTCAAATGACTGAGATGGAAAATGGTCTTTGCTCAGTGCGCCAGAGACATAAAAGAAACTAAAACCTCATGTATTAGGAAATAATTCATTCAGCAACCAGAAAAGCAGTCCCTGGATTTCTGCACCGATTCCTGGTGCTTCTCTTTTGGGTCTGAGGTCACAAGTTAAGGGTGTGGACGCAAGAGGGTGGCTACTTGTGCAGCAGCATCCCAGGTGGGAATGTGCTTCCCTGAATCCCACCTGCCCAGGTTTGCAATACCGTGTGCCTGAGGCCCTGCCAGCTTCTGGATCACCTGATCTGGATCACCAGGATCCCTCACAGGAAGGGCTTCTCGTGGGGGGGGCTGTGTTTGCTGAACGAGGAGGGGTTAATTGCTGTGAGTTTGGTGCGGACTCCAAGCCCAACATCACAGAGTGGTTTGGGTTGGAAGAGACCTTAAAGATCATCCCATTCCACTCCCTGCCAAGGGCAGGGACACCTTCCCCTGTCCCAGGCTGCTCCAAGCCCTGTCCAACCTGGCCTTGGACACTTCCAGGGATGCAGGGACAGCCACAGCTTCTCCGGGCACCCTGTGCCAGGGCCTGCCCACCCTCACTCAATTCTTAAGAACAATTTCTTCCTAAGATCTAATCTAAATCTCTCCTTTTCTAAAAACTGTTTCCCTAATCATAAATTCCTTCAGCACCGTGTCAGTAACAAATGTGTCTGAATTTCGCTTAGGTGTGATTAAAACAAAGCCTGAGCTGAGGTTCTGGGCTGAACGGGTGCATCCCCAGCGCCGTAACTCTGCAGTTAACGTGACCAGCGCTGTGAGGTAACAACAATCCCACACCTGGCACGCCGGGCAATGGAAAAACAGCCCCGCGGGTCAGGTAACGGCTCCGTGTGCCGGGCCAGGCTGTTCTCAGGTGTAAGCCGATCCCTGCCGAGTGTCCTCTGCCATGTGTCCTCCATCCCGAGCGTCCTCGCCATGCTGGGCTGGCGGGAAGCTGAGGAAGCTCTGAGATGGACGCGATCCATCCCGGGAGCGCTGAGGAAGGGTGGCAAGACTTTCCATCCTGCGCAGCTCCCACCTGCGCGGGCTCCGCGCTGCGCCGAGCCGCGGGCAGGGCAGGGCAGGGCTCGGCCCGGCGATGAGCGCTGATGAGCGGGCGCGCTAATTGCGGGTCCCGCGGGGGCGGGGCGCTGGGGCGGGGCGGGGGGGTCCGGTCCCGCCGCCGGGCCGCTCTGTATAACCCGTCTCCCGGCAACAGCGGCCGCGTCACTTCCTGGGGAGCCGCCGGCGAGCGCACGGACAGGTGGAGCGGCGGGGCCGGCCGGCACCGGAGCTGCCCGGGGGGCTGCGCTCCTGCCCCGCCTGGCTCTGCTCCGGCGCGGCGCCGGCGCGCTCCGGCCGCTCCATCCCCCGGTGCGGCTCTGGTGCCGCCGCGATGAGCGCGGAGCTGGACGGCGTGTCCGTGCACTCCTCCTCCTCCTCGTCGGGCTCGCTGGGCTCGGCGGCGGGGCCGGCGCCGCGGCCGCTCTCGGCGAACGTGCGGCGGCTGCACCAGGCGCTCACGGCGCTGCTGAGCGAGGCGGAGCGGGAGCGCTTCATCCTCTGCCTCAACGCCTACCACGGCCGCCGCAAACGTCTGCGACCTGGTGCGCTCCCTGCGCGCCCTCCTCGACGGGCCCCGCCGCCGGCAGCTGCTGCCGCTGCTGCGCCTCGTCCTGCCGCGCTCCGACCAGCTCCTCTTCGACCAGTACACGGCCGAGGGGCCCTACCTGCCGCCGCCCGGCCGCCCCCCGCCGCCCCCTGCCCCGCCGCCGGTGGTCCCGGGCGAGCTGCGGCAGGTGACGCTGCGCCGGAGCAAAGCCCACGAGGGTCTGGGCTTCAGCATCCGCGGCGGCGCCGAGCACGGCGTGGGCATCTACGTGTCGCTGGTGGAGCCGGGCTCCCTGGCCGAGCGGGAGGGGCCTGCGCGTCGGCGATCAGATCCTGGGGGTCAACGGCAAGTCCCTGGACAGGGTGACCCACGCCGAGGCGGTCAAGGTAAGGCTGCTCCGCACCGGGCTCCGGTAGGTGTTTCCTCCATCCCGCCTTATCCCGGGCTCTGCTGCGCGCCCCGTCCCGCTCTGCCTCTCCGCTGCCTGCCCGTGTCCCCCCGCTGCTGCTTCCTTCCCTCCCTGGCTCTTGTCCCCGTACGCCCCGTCCAGCCGCATCCCTCCCCGGCTCCATCCCCGCCAGCCGGTGGGACCGGAGCCCCCAGGGGCCGCTCTCCGGGACGCGGTGCTGGGACCCCCGCAGCCCTCGGCGGAGCGGAGCAGCTCCGGGTTTGCATCGCGCCGGCGACATCGTGCGGGACCAGCCGTGCGCGGAGCCCGGCCGCAAAGTTTGCGGTGGCAATAGCGGTGCCGCTGATGGCCCGGCAGGGACCGAGCTGCCGGGGTGGCTCTGGGCACGGCGGGCTCGTGCTGCGCTTCTGTCGCGCCTCTGAAACGCAGCGATGCTGCTCGTGGCTCGCTTGCAGCCTGAGGAGCTCGTGGAACCTGGAAATCTGCGTGAGCCGCGTTTTAAGGGATGTACTCCAGCCGCTCTAGTGGGCTTCTCCTCGCAAAGATGGGGAGACTGAGGCACGGAGAAGCAGAGCAGCCCCCTCCCAGGGCTGCATCGTGCCCGGGGCAGGAGCAGATCCCCGATCCCCCCTTGAATGTTCCAGGAGGAGAAGGAGAACGGTTACACAACTGAAGGGCTCCCGCTCTCCCAGCACGGCTCCACATGCCCGGGAGACCTGTTGTGGTCCGTACCAGCATGGGGGCTATCGATAAAAGGTTTAATGTGGGGGGGGAGAACTCCATAAACTGTGAGATTTTTCAGCTGAAACGCGGGGTTCTGAGGCAAATCCAGGTTTGAGTGTCCCAAACCATTCCCAGAGCTGATCTGGGGGCTGGTGGGCTTGGAGCGTTCCCGAGGCACAAACCCATCGAGCTGGAGAATCGACTTCTAGAGGAGCAATTTGTAGGCAGCGTATGGAGAGCTGGGATCTGGCGTGACAAGGCTGTTCTCCAGCTGTTTGTGCCTTAATTTTTCCGTAATAAGCTAAAGTGGTTCTGTTGGGAGCCTGTTCCATGTGGAGCGTTCCTCCAACAGAGCATTAATCTGTCACAGCTTTGAACACTTCTTCCCTGCCTACCTGTGCTCTAAATCAGTGCCCTGGGCCAGGGCACGACTTCCAGGCTGGAAATGAGTCCCTGGTAACCAAAGGAAAGGTTTGTAGGAATTCTTTTTTTCTTGTTCCTAATGACAGGATAACAGCAGGGCAAGCTTTCAGTTGTTAGTCTGCAATTTTGTGCCTTGGAGATTGCAAACACCCCCATATTTTGGTTATGGCATTGGGATGGAGAGGAACCAGGTGTCAGGAATGCTCTGCTCCATGACTTCATCTCCAATTCATCCCACTCTGCTGGGTAATTCACATCACTTTCTGTTTGTTCTCTAATAAAATGTAATTGATGCCTTTTAGACATTATTAATTTTGAGTGAAACTAAGTGCTTCCTGCACAGAAATAATTCCTGGAGGATGTGGCTTGCCAAGAGCTATATTTTGTTAATATGAGCCTGATAGGAAAAAGCAGCTTAGAAATTGTCTCCTTGTGAACTGAACTTCTTTCAACAACAAATTCATCACTCACCCTGTGCTGGCACCTTCTTGAGCTCCTGGGTTCTTTTCACAGCTGGGAAGGGTTTTTATGACCCACGTCGTGGTGGTGGAAACATTTTGCTTGGGAAGAGTGGCAGAGTGATTTACAGTACAGCTCCAATAAATCCTTTGGAGATTCTAAAATTCAGTAAGTGTTAATTTGCCCTCAGGTGCTGCTTTTGGGAGGGGGGAAGAGAAGAGATCATGTTCAGCAATACTCGAGGGCAGCATTTGAAGGTTTAAGGTGCAAATACCTCAGCCCAATGTTTGGGGTGTCGTTCAGAGTGTCAGAGCTGCGGGGACAAGAGGTGGTGGTGGGTGGCTTGGTCCTGTGCTCTCTGCGTTCCCTTGAAACCTGGGAGATCTGGGGCTCCGGCTGGGCACACTGACCGCTCTACAAAGGCCTCTGGCTGTGGTCTGGTGTCCTCAGGCAGAGCAAACCTCGCTGTGTCCTGCCCTCCTCACTGGTGGCTCTTGGTGTGCCCTGCAGTGGGTCAGTGGGCAGGGAAACATCAGCTCAGCTGGTCAGAGCATGGTGCTCATAACCCCAGGACTGGGGCTTTGACCCCTTTATGGGCTGTTCACTTTAGAGTTGGACTCGATGATCCTTGTGATCCCTTCCAACTCGGAATATTCCGTGATACTGTGGTAAACCAGAGCTGAGTTTGGTCCTGGAATTCGTGCGTATACTGTATTCAGGATCAAATAGAGAGAGAGAAAGCTGAGGAGAGAGACTCCGTTAACACAAGCCCCTGGCTGTGTAGCTGATCTCTCAGACGCTGCCTGCTGCTTCAGAGGAGGGGCTGTGCGAGCTCCCTCAGCCAGAGCGTGTCTGATCAAAGCTCGGCTCCTGTCCCTGCGCGTGCAGTGATGCTCCGGCTGCTGCTGCCCTTCCCTCCTGGCTGTCCTGCAGCACGGAGCTGTCTGGCCAGGGCAGCCCTGCTCTCCGTCACAGGCACAACGTGCTGCGCTGACAGAAGTTGTCAGAGCTCCTTCTTGCAGTGCCAGGCTCGGGAAAGCTCCCGGGCACATCGTGCAGCCTGGGCTGAGCGTGACAAACTTCCTGAGCCACAGACCCACTCAGTGCCTGCCGGGGTGCCCAGCTGTGGCTGTGGCAGCGAGGCAGCTGCTCAGACAGAGCAGAGAGTAAATGCAAGGTCTGGATTTGTTTGTGCAGCCTTGGATGAGCGTTCCCACAGCAGCCACTGCATTCCTTTTACGAGTCGTGGGAGCTCTGTTGCCTTTCCGTGCTGGAGCAGCCCAGCTGCTTTTATCCCTCCTCTCGAGGAGGAGAGAGGCACTGGCTGTGGGGTAGCAGCAATTTCTGTTCACTCCTGGAATTTTCAGGCATCGCTCAGTGATGCACCCAAAGTGAAACGGTGGCAGCAGATGAGACCTGCCACAATGCTGGGCAGAGCAACCTGCGTGATGTCCCAGCTCAAAACTCGCTGGTGGCCTCTGACCAGTGCAGCGGTGCTTGCAGATGTTTTAGTGAAAATTAGATAAGAAGTGGCGCTCTGACTTCAACCACGAGATTACCTCAGCACTCCAAATCAATTCCCTTAATGCCCAGCTTCTTAACCTTTCTGTGAGCACGGCAGTTTGATGCCTTGTCTGCTCTGCCCTCAGCTGTTTCATCCAAATCCAAATTAAATGACTCCATTACAATTACAGCTCCATCATTGCAGCATTCAAGAGTGCGCTTTAGCAAAAGATCACCAGCATTTGAATTATGGGGTGAGTGGAGAAGTTTGTGTTGTCTGCCATATTTTTAGAGCTCGCTTGGCTTTTATCAGCCTTGCTATTTAGGACATTATATTGTGTCTGTACACTATATATATATTTCTTTTACTATTTATAGCATATATACCGTTGTGTTTTAGTGTATACTGCTGTATTTTAGCAGTGGTGCTGAGAGTTTGTATTGATAAGCTGTCACATTTTATCCAAGAGGATTTAAAATCGACGTGTTCGTGGCTTTAGACCATCAAAATGTTATCCAGGGAGGTGTTTCCCCAATACTCTGGGGTTGGCATTAAATTCACACTCCTTTCTTCCCCACCCTTTACTTTTCTTGCTTTGCTGTAGGTTTTTGTGTCCTTTGAATAAAAGGACGTTTAAGGAGGGGGGGGATGAGAGAAAGTGAAAAGTGGAAAAATTCCTGATTTAGAATTTGGCTTAATGAGCTACACCAGGCTCCAAGAGCTGCACTGGTTCCACCATTGGCCCTGCTTTTCCTGCTGACAGCTGGGCAAATCTGGATCAGCTTGACCAAAACCACGAGAACTCCACTAATTAGTCTGTGCTGGGCTTGGGGAGTTTGATTCTTCGGTGTTGGTGTAAATGGGTGGTGGCTTTGCCAAAGTCACCGGGCTGGAATTGAGTTTATTCTGGAGGAACTGGGGTAGTTCAAGTGTTCCAGTGCCCTGTTTTGGGTTTTCCAGCTGTGGAGAGGCGCTGGAGGGATTTGGGGAGAGCTTGGGATGAGGCAGAGCTGCGGGTGACAAGGCAGAGGCGTCCGGAATATGGCACTGCCGTGATGCCCTGTGTGTCCCTGGGACAGCCCTGCCTGGGGAGGGAGGGGGATCACATCCAAAGGGATCCCATCGCCTCCCTGACCTGTGGTGGAAGAGGATTGCATCGGGGGGGATCACATCACACCCCACCCCAGGATGAAGGGGGATCCCATCCCCAGCCACCACCATCTCTCTGGTCCAGCAGGGCTTTTCACTCCCTCCAGCCTTTCCATCTCCTGCTCTGATGGAAGTGTCAAGTGGGCATTTAAGAATAATTAAAAGGACACTAAAATTCCTTTTATGTCCTATTACTATGGGTTTTCATGCTGGCAAACAAGGAAATCTCTTCAGGGACCTTAATATTTCATAAGAGGCAGAAAGGGCCTCCCAGGTGTGGGATTGCTGAAAGACCTCTCAGAAATGACAGCAGAGATGTGCAGCCCTGAGCTTCAGAAACATATTTAGAGCCATTTTTCTTTCCAGACAGCTTACAGTAAAGCAAATTTCATTTCATTGTTTCTTGTGATGCCTAATTAATTGATTTTCATGACCTGACACTGATTATTTAATCACCACAGCACTGTGGGCATGGCTCAGAGGAACGAATGCAGCTTGGCTGGGTTGGGTTTTGACCCTTCCAAGTGCTTGGAGCTGCGGATGAACACCCTGAGCCACAGCTGGGATGGCTGAGGAGTGAAGGGAATCCATTGATCCCTGATTCTGTGAGGATATCAGCCGTGTTCCTTTAACTGCTGTGTGCTTATCGCCAGCTCTGTATTTTTAGAAGGCACTAAAGAAAGAGGCTTGAAACTTCTCCCCTTCCCAAGGGAGCTCAGGGAGCTGGAGCCTGGAAAAGGAGGATGTGGCTCGCATCCACCCCAACAGTTAGACTGGTAATCTCTTCCTTCATCTCTGGATCTGCTTAGAAACAAAAATCCCAAAACTGCGCTCAAAAAAAGCGCTCCCAGCTTAAAAGGCAGGTGCTGTGCGATGCCAGGGGCTCCTGCTGGGCCCTTCTGTCCTGCAAACGGATTCCATTTCAGTTCCTGTGGTCAGCTGGGCTTGGAGGGAGAGGGTGGAAAGTGTAAAGGCACCGGGATCTCCCTCTAGGAAAAAGGGGGAGGGAAAATGGTCACTCTTGAGCTTGGAGGTATCCGCATTTAAAATGATTTTTAAAGCTCCTTAAAGGGGGAGGGCTGATGGCAGTGGCAGAGCGTGGATGGGGCAAGGGATGCTCCTGGTTCCAGAGGCAGATCTGGAGCTGTGGTGGAGCAGCTTTGGGCACTGGAGCTGCCCACAGGGCCCAGGTGCTGCTGCCCTGGCACTGTGAGCTCCTCTGAGCTTCCACATGAATTCCTCGTGCGGCCTGGGGTGGGGTGAACCTGCACACCCAGCCAGGGGCTGTGGGAACGGGGGTTTGGCTGCTCCACCTGGGTTAGGAGTTGTATTTGCTGCTCTGCCACTGATTTCCCTCAGTGGGCAAGTTCGTTACTCATCTGTTTCCCTTCATTTCCCCAGCAAATCACAATCGGCCCTAATGAAATCAAATGACTTTATACTGATGCAAAAGATTGGAACGAGGGCCTTAATCTCTCCTCTCCTCATAATGCAAGGATGATGGGACTTGGCAGCAGGACTGGCTTGTTCATCAGGGTGAGCATTGTCAGGGCATCCTGGAGTTCTTGCAGCATCAATGGTATTTAGTGGGCTCCTTGTAAAGAAACAGTTTTGCCTCAGCTGAGAAATTGATAAGATAACCTGAATAAATGCTTATTTCCTTCTGGTGGCCATTGGAAGAAAACAAAAGTGTCAGAAGTGGTGAATTAAAATATCCTTTACCCAGTTCCCCTGTCTTCGGGGAAGAGGATGGGTATTTATGGACACTTTCCTCAACGCCAGGGAGAATTATTCAGCTCTAAATGCCTTCAGTTAAAGTGACAAAGCACTTGATTTGCTTTGGGTTCTTTTGACTGGATGCTCTGTGAGTTCTCCCTGTCACGAGCACCAAGTGCTTGGTAAATCCAGGTGAAGCCGAGCCCTGGAGGAGCTCTGCTCCTGCCAGCTGCTTCTTGCTGGGCTCAGGAATTGCCTCGGAGCCCCTCGGGGTGGGAGGTGCTGGCAGGGAAGGCTGGAGGGGGCTCTGCTCTGTGCAGGCTCTGCCTGCGTGTCCCTGGTGCTTAACCCAGAGTCTTCCTCACTTCGCCCCATTGATCCTTCCGAAGTTTTTCCACCAAGGGATGAACCCTGTTTAGACAGCGTGCCCTTGGTGGTGCTTCACATCGCTCCTTGCAGCAGTGCTTGGTGTGGAGCAGAAAGAGAAGAGCCCAGGAAGCAGGAGGGAGCTTTAATCTACATTTCCCTCATGCCTTCCCCCTGCACTAAAAGCACCCAAACAGCTTTGGTTTGGTTTTGTTTCCACAATTATGTGGCGTTTTCTGCTCTTTTTAGAATTGTCCTGGGCTTGCCTGAGGGCTGCACCGGGCAGGGACCGGCTCAGAGGGGCGGGAGGTTGCAGAGTGGGCACGGGGAGGTGTGCCAGCCCTTGGAGGGCCTGGGGACAAGGTGCTGGAGCTAAGGTTTCACTTGACCTTTCCCGGTGAAAGGGACGTGGGCTTCCCGGTGCCGTGGGGCTAAATGTGTGCAATCACCATAATTATACATCGATTTGCATTGATTTGCATAAGTGCCGCTACTTGAAAGCCCAACTGCTGTCCTTTGCCTTGGGAGAGGGGGGGAGGTTGGACTGGGCCTCCTGCATTTGTCTTCCTGCAGGGAGGCTGTGTCACCCCTGCATCCCCCTGTGTCACCCTGGCACCGCTGCCATCCCTCCATCTGTGCTTCCCTTGATGCCTTGAGAGGCCTCCTAGAAACAGAGACTAGACAGGAGTAAGGGAATAAAGGCAGGTATTTATCTGAAAGGCCTTCAAAGGTACCCCTGGGGAGCCTGAGGCTGTTCTCAAAATGCACCCCAAGATGGAACCCAGGTCACGAGTTCTTCACACTTTTATAGGTTTGGTTCATTGGCATAGCAGGGTTAATTCTCCAATTAAAGTTTCAGTTTTCCCCACAGCTTGCCCCCCCCTTTAGAGGCTTTTGGTTTACAGTTTTTGGGCCTGGGACGGTCTGGGTGTCCTTGGAGAGCAGGCCTGGAGAGGCTTTGTTATGTCTGCCCAGCACGAGAGAGCAGAAATGAACAGGCTACAAGAGACTTCAGAGTGACACACCAGGCAGTGCAGGATTTGAAAAATATAAAAGTTAAAACCTAAGGCATCACCCTCAGCATCCTTCCGTGTCCTGCTCTCCCCACCTCCTCTGTGTCACCTTTTCCCTTTTCCTCATTCCAGTTCTCGTTCCCACTCAGGGATGAGTTGTTTGACCACGTCAGAGTATTCCAGGCTCCCCTTTCCTCTGCTCAGATCCAGCTCCCTGTGCTTTGTCAGGCAGCACGGGCATGGGATAGACTTAAATTCATGGAATCCCACGCTGGTTTGGGTTGAAGTTCATCCAGTGCCATGGGCAAGGACAGCTCCCACTATCCCAGGCTGCTCCGAGCTCCATCCAGCCCGGCCTTGGACACTTCCAGGGACACAGGGGCAGCCACAGCTTCTCTGGGCAACACTTGATCCAAAACATCTTATTTACATCTGCAGACTGCGGCAGGGGACAGTCTCTGCCTGCTTCACCTGGCAAATTTGGCCTTAGCCAGGTGTGCAGTGGGAGCTGCCATGGCCTTTTATCCCTCCTGCCTGCAGCTGATCCCTGGAGCAGACGTTCTGCGGGCAGGAAGTGCCCGTGCCTGCTGTCCTGTCTCTGCAGAGGAGCCTTTTAGCTGATGTGGCTCAATCCCTCTCCCTGTAAAAGCTCCTGTGGTCCTGCCCTGCAGCCCCCTCCCTCTCCAGCAGCCACAGGGAGCTGCTCCATTCCCACGGGCAGTAGGGTTGTTTTGCTCAGTCCGTCTGATCCCACAAGCCTAAACCCACCTGAGCCCCTCGGTCCAGCAGGAGCACCCTGGGATGGAGCAGGAAACAGTGGCTGGACAAACTCCTGCGATCGCTGCCTGCACGGTGCCGGAATGTGCTGGAAAAGCTCCCTCTGCCTCCCTCCTGTGGTATCTCAGCAATTCTTTCCCTTTGCTGCTTTATTCCAAGCCTGTGCCTCACTTTTTTTGGGACGTGGTGCCAAATTCCTGATGCTTTGCTGATGGATGACCTCCGCACTGACCTTTGGAGCTGGCCAGCAGAGCAATGCCCATTATCCCATGCCCATTATCCCAGTGCCCATTATCCCTGAGCCAAACCAGCTCCAGCGGGGCTGTTCCTGCCGGGAGGAAACGCAGCTTGAGGCTGTGGCAAGGGGGAGGATGGGTCCTAGTTAATGCTCCTGGTATCCAGCTGGGATCTCCCCACTCCGGCCTCAAGGGGAGCTGATGGCTCCTTTCACGAGTAGGGAAGGTGAAGGGAGGGGGCTGCGTCCCTGCAAGAGGCAGGTTTGGGCAGGCTGCCCCAAGGATGCCGGTGATGAATTGCCATTGATTTCTGACATCTGTGCTCCTCCCGGGGGGATTTTTGGAGCTGCTGTTACACAGCCTCTCAGGGCCCTTGGGAAGTGGGGAATATGAGGAGGAAAATGGGGAAGATGGGAAAGGAAGGCCCTCAGTGATGTGAGACTGGCGGGGTTTCAGAAGGGTGGTGGCTGCAAGGCTGGACCCTAGGAAAGGATATGATGCACTGGGAGCTGTTTGGGTTTTATGGGGTTTTTTTTAAAAGTAATTGTGGCACATGAGATGTGTGTTGCCTTTTTTCATCACTTTAAACGGTCTCCTTCCCTCTCAGAGGGCTCGACAGATAATTAAATGGAGTGTTGTTAGGGGATCAGTGGCCTCATGGAATCAATCTGCCCCTCTGTCTGGCACTTGCTGCTTCTGATGACATTTCTGGGCACTTGGTGACTGCTTCCCTGCTAAAGGTTTTGGCACTAATTCACATCAATGATTTCTTTGAGCTGGGCTGCTGGCAGGTGAGCTTGCACGCTGTGGTGCCAGCCCTAAACCTTCCACCCCTCGGTCCTCAAACACATCAGAGATGGGGCACAGCCAAATCTTATCTGAGGCTGGAGCAAAACCCAGCAGCATTGAACAACAAATCCCTGGAATGGCTTGAGAAAGGAGATGGAGATGCAGCCTGCGCTGTGTGATTCTGCACACAGCATTAAGGAGGTGAAATTTGGTATTTCACGGTGGCTGGGTAAGGTTCAGTGTGCCCATCAGATAACCTGATATCCCAGAAAACTCGCAGGATGAGTTCTGCTGTGGGTTTGTGGGGTATCTCTGCAGTCACTGTGCACAGGACAAAGTGTGGGAGGAAAAAATTCTCCCTTGTAGAATTCCCACCCAGAGCCTGTCCTTTGTCAGTGTCCCCCTGTGCTGGGCACTGCTGGGGCCACCTCAAATCCTGTGGACAGTTCTGGTCTCCTCAATTTGGGAAGGACTTTGAGGGGCTGGAGCGTGTCCAGGGCAGGGAACGGAGCTGGGAAGGGGCTGGAGCCCCAGGAGAGGCTGAGGGAGCTGGGAAAGGGGCTCAGCCTGGAGCAGAGGAGGCTCAGGGGGGACCTTGTGGCTCTGCACAAGTCCCTGACAGGAGGGGGCAGCCGGGGGGGTCGGGCTCTGCTCGCAGGGAACAGGGACAGGAGGAGAGGGAACGGCCTCAGGCTGGGCCAGGGGAGGCTCAGGGTGGACAGCAGCAGGAATTTCCCCATGGAAGGGGTGGTCAGGCCTTGGAAGGGGCTGCCTGGGGAGGTTTGGAGTCCCCATCCCTGGAGGTGTCCAAGGAAGGGCCGAACGTGCCACTCTGCTCTGGGCTGGGGACAAAGTGGTGATCAGTCAGAGCTTGGACTTGATGGCCTTGGAGGTCTTTTCCAACCTCAGTGATCCTGGGATTCTGTGATAAGAACTCTGCTGAAAAGCTTCTCCTTTTGTTCCCAGGGAGCTGGGATGATCTGTGTTGTCTGTGTGGGCAGGTTCTGGCCCTCTCTCTTGCTGTGGTGGCTTCATAAGCAGGGCTGGCAGCAAAATCAATGTTGGAGGGCTGGTGCCAGCCTGGTGGCATGGTGGCATCTCACTGGGAATGGGGACAGTGAAGTGCTCAACGCTTGAGCAGCAGCTGGGCACAGGGACCAGCAGGATTAAGGCTTCCAAGAGGGAGGACACAGTGGTGAAACCTTCTTTGGGCTCCTGTCCCAGAGCTCGGTCACTGCCCCGGGAAGAAGTTCTTCCTCATGTCCAGATGCAGCTTCCTGGGATCAGTTCCTGCCCGTTCCTCTTGTCCCATTGCTGGGCCCCACAGAGCAGAGCCTGGGCCCTGCTCTGAGCCCTCCCTGCAGACAGGGACACCCAGGGGTGAGGTCTGGCCTTGGTAAAACCTGAGGGGAAAAAAAACCCGAAAGAGAGGGGAAGTGCAGCATTTCTCCCTGTGCGGGGAGATGGATGGAAACTCTGCTCTCCCGGAGCTCAGCACAGCAGCTGCTGGTGGATTCTGTCCTGGTTTGGATGCAGGTGGAAGCTTCTCCCACTGGGCTCACCTGGTGCCTCATCACTCTGCAGCTCCTGGTGCCAAGCGCTTTGTTAAAGTCTGGTTCAGAGTGTGGCTGCACAAAGGTTTTGCAGATCTGTGCCAAATCCTGTCCCCGTGCCTGCTGTGCTTCAGTGTGGAGCACATGCCGTGCTGTTATCCCAGCGAAAGCGAGGGAAAGCTGCTTCCCTCTCATGTCCTCTCACAGCCGTGGCAGCTGCAGTTTGAAGAGCTCGTGCCTGGTGAACAAAAAGCTTCCTGGAAGCTCTGATGTTTGAGCAGAACTGACTTTAGTGGTCACCAGGTTGGGGAACGGGTTTGCACCCCTCACAGGAAAGAGTTCCTTCCCAATATCCCTTCTAATTCCGCCATCCCTCAGCGTGAAGCCATTCCCCCTTGTCCTATTACTGCATATCCTTGTGAAAAGTCCCTCTAAAAGTCCCTTAAAAATCTTTCGTGGGTGTCACTGTCCTCCCCGGCCTGGGATCACCCAAAGGGTCTCCGAAAGATGCAGGTCAGTAAGTGGCCAAGTCCAAAAGGAGCTGGTCACTGAGCCAGTGCAGGTGGCTCAGAGGCCACCAGAGCTGTGTCCTGAAGGGCTCCTAAGGACAGGAGGGTCTCTGATGGGCTCCTCTTCCAGCCGTGCCCTGGGCTAAGGGTTTTTTGGGAAGGGAACTCTGTGCTGGGCAGGACACTGCTTCTCTCACTGAGTGCTGGAGAGACCTCAGTAAATGTATAAAGGACTCCCCAGAGTGTCACCAGCAATGTCCTGGTGGGCACTGCCAGCTTCTGTTCACTCCTCCTTTTGTGTCCCCTCTTGTTTGGAGGCTGCCAGGGAGCCCTGGCCGGTCCTGCTGCCTCCAGCTGTGCAGCTGCTCCCCTCCCCTGGGGCTCTCTGCTGTCACCTTCATGCATAAAACATCTCCCTGCGCCGAGATCTGTGCTCATGGTGGCCCTGTCAAGGGAGCTGCAGGGGGACATAAAAATCCCCGTGTAAATCTCTGGGCTCTCATCCCTGCTAACTTCACTGTGCCTGCAGAGAGCAGCTCTGCTCTGTGCCTGCCCTGCCAGGGGCTGGCATTTGGCTGAGGTTAAGTGGCTGTGCCAGGCTTCAGCCGCCACCTCTGCCCTGTCCCCGGGGCAGGCTGTGATGCTCCATGGTGCCCAGCGTGGAACCCCTGCCTGTGCCTGGTCCCTTCTCCTGTGCCCGGTGTCTCCCCTGTGTGGTACAAAGCCCAGAGGGTTTCCTTTGCTCCTTCTCTGCCCTGCCAGGATGGATTGTCTGAGGAAGGGAGGGGATTCCTGTGCCGTGTCCAGTCTTTCCTTAAACACCTCCAGGGATGGGGACTCCAAACCTCCCCAGGCAGCCCCTTCCAAGGCGTGACCACCCCTTCCATGGGGAAATTCCTGCTGCTGTCCACCCTGAGCCTCCCCTGGCCCAGCCTGAGGCCGTTCCCTCTCCTCCTGTCCCTGTTCCCTGCGAGCAGAGCCCGACCCCCCCGGCTGCCCCCTCCTGTCAGGGACTTGTGCAGAGCCACAAGGTCCCCCCTGAGCCTCCTTTGCTCCAGGCTGAGCCCCTTTCCCAGCTCCCTCAGCCTCTCCTGGGCTCCAGCCCCTTCCCAGCTCCATTCCCTGCCCTGGACACGCTCCAGCCCCTCAATGTCCTTCCCAAATTGAGGGGCCCAAAACTGGACACAGGATTTTAGGTACAGGGGTACGATGATGTTATGCAGACTCAGAAGAGGTTTTATAGAGATGGCTCCAGTTTGGGTGAACAAAGAACATTTCAGGGGGTCCTGTACCCCATCTCACAGGGATCCCTTGCCCTGGTAGCTCTGGGGTAGCTGAGAAGGGTCCCTGCCACCCCCAGTTCCTTGATTTCCATGGAGTTCAGCCCATCCTGAGCCTGGCTGTGCGGCAGCTTTGGCTCAGGAAGCTGCTCTGTGCCCTTGAAGCCTGGCACGGCCACAGTGCCCATGGGAGAGTGGTCCCATGGAGCGGGCAGAGGGTTTAGAACTTGCTCCATCATCCCAGTGAGACTGGGCATGGTGAGCACCTCTGCCAGCCCAGCTGGGCTCCGTGTGCCTGCAGGGAGGGAGGAGATCACAGCAAGGATGTGTTTGAGGGATGGGAAGCTGCAGGAACAGGGGCTGGAGCTGGTGAGCAGCCCAGGGGGGTGAAGCGCTCTGCAGGTATCCTGATGGGGCTGTTGGCTGGGCAGCCCCTGTGCCAGCCCTCTGGGCACACGGTGACCTTGCCAGCACGTGACAAGTTGGCAGCCAAGTTGCTCTGTGTGATGGAGAGGCTGCAGTGAGGTTTGAGCTGGATCCTCTGTGGCTCTGGCAGGGAGGGACAGGAGCTCTGCCAGCTCAGGGCTGGGATCCAGCCAGCCCAGTATTACTGACAATTTCACCCTTTACTGAGGAGCTGCTGGTTTTAGTTCTTCCCAGCCACAAGCTTTGCTCAGCAGCTTCTCTGCTCAGTGGGGACAGGAGACCTTGCAGGAGCAGCTCATCAAAATGATGTATATATGGGGAAAAAAACCCTAAACACCTCCTTTCTGAGAGCAGAGCTGCAGTGCTGACGTTCCCGAGGCCTCTGGAGGGATCAGCGTTTACAGCTGTCCCCAGGGAGAACTCCTCTGTGTTAATTTAAGTTTCCTGTGTCAGCTGCTCACAGTGGAAGCTGGAGGGGCAGAGGAGTGATTGCAAATCACCTCCTCTGGGCCCCAAGGTCATCTCTGTGCGTGCTGGTGTAAGTGTGTGTGCGCGTTTAGTAATTATTGCACTCGTTAATTGACTGCTTGTGCCGGGGAAGGCAGCTGGTAACTCCGTGGCTGAATTTCTGGGAATGCTGTCGATGTTCCCTGAAGGCATCAGGAGCTGTTCCAACGGCTGGAGTTGTGGGGACAAAGCTGGGGCCGAGCTGAGGCTTTTCCCACACTGGCTGTTGTTTGCTGCCAGCACGGTGACTGAGAGGCTGAAATCCATGTTCAGCCTGGAGGGGGAGAAGGCTCCAGGGAGATCTTGGAGCACTTTCCAGTGCCTAAAGGGGCTCCGTGAGAGCTGGAGAGGGACTTTGGACAGGGACCAGTGCTGCTTTCCTCCAGCACTGCTCCCTGTCCTGCTCTGACTCCTCTCCAGAGCTGCGGAAGCTGCTCAGTCCCGGGTTCCGCCCATCCTGGGCACAGCTCTGCCCACCTCACCTCCCCACTTTGCTTCACTCTGTTCTTTCCCTGGCTGACGGGAAAGGTTTTCTCCATGTTTCCCCAGCAGCAGCAGCTTTGCCTTAACTCTGTTGCCACCAGGAGAGAATAGAAAAATCCCAGCTTTTCCCACCACCTCTTTATGCAGCTCCATCATTCAGCTGGTGGCTGCAGAGGAGCTGGAGATCTTTGAGCCTCAAGAAGTGCAAAGCCGTGTCCCCCTGAAGTCCAGGTAGGCATTAACTCCTTGTCCTTGGCTTGTCTTGCAGGTGCTGAAGGGCTGCAAGAAGCTGAACCTGTCGGTGCACTCGGTGGGGCGCATCCCCGGGGGTTATGTCACCAACCACATCTACACGTGGGTGGACCCGCAGGGCCGCAGCGTGTCCCCTCCCACGGGGCTGCCCCACCACCAGAACAGCTCCCTGCGCAGGGACAGCGAGAAGAGGAGCCACCTCCAGCTCCTGCAGGAGGGCGATGAGAAGAAGGTGAGCAAAGAGGGATCAGACACAGCCCTGGGGGCCTCTTCCCATGTAGATCCCAACCCTCTTTGTTCCTCCTGGGTTTGTCGTCTGTGTGATTCTCCATTGGGATGGCCTGGCTCTCCTTTAGCATCCTGGTTTGGTCCCTTGGGCTGTAGCTTTCCCCTGTGTGCCCCGAGGAGTGCAGTAGGATGGGATGGGTTGGCTTTGTTCCCCTTTGACACAGGGAGAAGCTGAGCTGGAGGGAAGGAATTGTCCAGCCTGCTCTGGCAGGGAGGGTCCTGCCAGGAACAGCCACCAAACCAGGAGTGGGTTTTAAGGCTTTTCCCAACACGTGGATGTTTGGCTGGACATCGAGGGACTGACATCCATGTCCCGCCTGGAGACAGGAAAGCTCTGGGGAGACCTCAGAGCACCTTGCAGGGCCTAAAGGGGCTCCAAGGGAGCTGCAGAGGAACTTTGGGCAAGACCTGGAGTGCCAGGACAAGAGGGAATGGCTTCCCAGTGCCAGAGGGCAGGGCTGGATGGGATATTGGGAAGGAATTGTTCCCGGGGAGGGTGGGCAGGCCCTGGCACAGGGTGCCCAGAGCAGCTGGGGCTGCCCCTGGATCCCTGGCAGTGCCCAAGGCCAGGCTGGACATTGGGGCTTGGAGCAGCCTGGGACAGTGGAAGGTGTCCCTGCCCATAGCAGGAGGTGGCACTGGGTGATCTTTAAGGTCTCTTCCAATCTGTGCCACTCATGGATGTGGAGGGCTGGATCCCAGAGTGCATTCCTGCCTTTCCTCCTGCATTCCAGATCTTTCCTCAAGTGTTCCTGTGAGGCTTTCTTGGATCTCTTGGCAATTTTGTCTAAGTAAAAAAAAAAAAACAAAAACCCTCACCCCCAATTTTTCTCTTCCAAGAAAGCTCTAAAATAAACCAGATTATTTTCCTTTTCCATTTGGGGAGAGGCAGCCTGAGGGAAAACCCCGGTGAGGGAAAAAAGGAATGTTTTCTGTAGTGACACCAGGGGAGTGTGGCCAGTGCTGGGCCTGCATCCCGGGCCTCTGACAGAAGGGAACCATCAGCACCTGGAATTTCCAGCTCTGCTCTCTTGCTGTGAGCTGCCCTCCTTTAAACAGACCTCGGTGTAAGGGAAGCCAGCACAGGGTGTCTGAGCTGCAATACCTGATCTCAGGGATTTGATGTCTCCTCTCCCTCACAGCCAGGCCTGCAGGTTGTCACTGCAGACTGCTCCAGGTGCCCGTGGAGCGAAGGGACGGATGGACAGGGAGCCCCAGCCTATACAAGCAGGATGTGGATTTCCTCCTTGCCACCCATGGGATATCAAAACACTGTCCCAGGAGGGAGCACTGGCTTCCCAAAGACACAGAATTGCTCAGAGCCCCGACTGTTTCCATCCTTTTATCCTGCTGTCGCTCTGTCTGTGCCCAAAATGTCCTCAGCTCCTGGAAACGCTGTGGAAGGGTCTGGGAGCTTCCCATCTCAGCCAGAGGGAGAGAAAAATCTAATACAGGATGAGGCAGTTTGCTGATGCAATATTCATGTGGGCCACAAGGGAGAAGGGCCTATTATTTTTACTTTTAAGGAGAGGAGAAAAGCAGGCGCTGCTGGCTGGTGTCCCCCACCCCCTGCCACCCCGTGTCACCTTGACAGAGCAGCAGCAGCTCTGCAAAGCTGTGGGGAGGAGTTGTTTCTGTGCACAGCATTCCTTCAGTCCTCGCTGTGTGTGGACATGAAATGCTCAAAACCCTGCAGCTGAGTGTCCCCTGCCTCTGTCTCAGCCTCGTGTGGTCCTGGCCACTTGCAGAGCCCTGGGAAGATGTGCCAGCCCTGGGTGTGCTCCTGCTCGTCCTGGTGACCTCCTGGCCTCAGCAGCCTTTGCCCAGGTGTGAGGAGTGGCTCTTCAGAAATCTGAGCTTGTGTCCTTCCATTCCTTGGTGCTGCTCCACGCAGTCAGGCGGCCCTTTGGCTTCAGCAGAGAATCCCAGACTGGTTTGGGTGGGAAAGGACCTTAAAGCCCATCCAGTGCCACCCCTGCCATGGGCAGGGACACCTCCCACTGTCCCAGGCTGCTCCAAGCCCCAATGTCCAGCCTGGCCTTGGGCACTGCCAGGGATCCAGGGGCAGCCCCAGCTGCTCTGGGCACCCTGTGCCAGGGCCTGCCCACCCTCCCAGGGAAGGATTCTTTCCTAATATCCCATCTAACCCTACTATCTGACAGTTTGAAGCTCTTCCTCCTTATCCTGCCACTCCATCCTTTGGAATTTGTCTCTCTCCAGGTTTCCTGGTGGCTCCTTCAGGCACTGCAAAGCCACAATGAGGTCTCCCCAAAGCTTCTCCTCTCCAGGCTGAACAATCCCAGCTCTCCCAGCAGAGCTGCTCCATCCCTCTGATCCCCCTGGTGCCTCCTCTGGACTCTCTCCAGGAGAGGATCACGCTTTGACCCCAGGACAGGGACTGGAGGCCCCTCTGTTAACCTGGGAAGAATCCATGAAAACTGCAGGAAATATTTGAAGCTCTCAGGGATGGGATGCAGAGGGAATGTTCAGCCTTCTGCTGGCCCCACTCCTTGGTGACATGCCAGCAGGGACACTGGTCACTGCTTTAAGTGCACAGGGCTTGGAATGCACTTTGCAATAGCCTCCACTCCTGATTTCCCATCTGTAAGACCAGAAAACAAGAAAATTACTGCCTGCCACAGCTCTGAAATGCTCAAGGCTGCCCAGACACCTCCGTATCCAGAGGTGCCTTGCTGTGCCAGCTGATGGGGGAAGCAATTCCCCCCGGTCCAAGGCTGCTGGCAGCAAGCAGAGCCTGCCCTGGCTGGTGGTGCAGAGGGGTTATTTGCTGTGACACTCTGTGCACGCAGCCTGCAGGGCATGGATGAGCTGAGTCGCTGTGTCCTGAATTACTGAGCCCCATGGAGGGGTGAGAACGTGTCCC
Source organism: Corvus cornix cornix (assembly GCF_000738735.6). Classification (NCBI taxonomy): domain Eukaryota; kingdom Metazoa; phylum Chordata; class Aves; order Passeriformes; family Corvidae; genus Corvus; species Corvus cornix. The sequence continues at coordinate 8,741,617 of NC_046346.1, forward strand.
AGAGCGGGGGAACAACCTGCCTCCAGTTTTCTCTCTTTTCATTTGTGTGTGTAGATTTATAGGTAGCTACAGAGATGTAGTTAACTGCTGAAAGTGGGGTTATTCTGTTCACAAAAATGCAAATAAATGCAACAAATCCCTGGTTAATGCAGCCCAGTCAACCAGAATTGACAGGCACTGAGGCCTGTTTGATTTGTGGGCGGTTTTACACTCTGAAGGAAGAATTAGTTGGTTGGTTTTTTTATCCCCACTCTCTCCTATTTCCAATCGATCTGAATGTCCTGGAATGAATCTGCCAAAGCTTTCAAACAGGCAGGGTTTGGGGGAGCACAGCAGAGCAGCTCCAGCCCTGCAGCAGGAGGCTGGAGCGAGCGAATCCACTGCTGCAGCTCAGCACGGCTGCGGCACCACCAGAGTCTGAGGGATATTTCCAGCTTTTCCAAGGTTAAATTCAAGGCTGGTGGAGGCATCTGGCATTCTTCAGGCAATGGAAATATCCCTGTGTGGCTGCCTCTTCCTGCAGTACATCTGCATGCCTGGAAGGACGGGTTTGTCATTTGTCACCAAGTTTAATAAAATGATTATCCAGAAGTGAAGGATTTGTTATCCCAAGGTTTGAAATGGAAGCCACCACTGTGAGGTGTGTGATGGTGTAACTGCTCTGTCCAGGGATCTGTGGGAACATCCTGGTGGGATGAGGTGTGAAACAGGGTGGTTGGGGTCTGGCTGAGCTCGAGTGGCTTTGGGCAGTGTGGTTCAGCTCCAAAGGAAGCTTTCCTGCCCTGTGGCTTTGTCCACATTTTCCTGTGGACACTGGGATTCCTTCACCTCCAGCTGCGGAAGAATCCACACCGAAGGGATTTGGGGATTGGGATTTGGCAGCTGGCTTGGCTTTGCCCATCCTACCCTGGGCAGAATCCAGCCTGCCCCGAGCTCGGGTCAGAGGCTGTTCTGGGTGAGCCAGGGGGTGCTGAGATCTGGGCCAGCTTTTTGGTGCAGACCTGACCTACCACGAGTGATGGCTCTGGAGACGGGATGTGAGAATACAGGGAATGCAAGGCTGAAGGAGTTGCTGGCAGGTTCAGCCTGGGGCTGTGCAAGGTGTTACAGATCCTTGTTTTCCTTGTCTGTGCTGTGTGTGGCAGGTGCCGTATTCTCCAAATTTAGCATTTTCCTGTGGTTGGAATTGGTGAATCCAGCGTCTCGTCAGAGCCCTGTGCCCGCAGATGGAGTGGTCAGGAGGTGTGAAAGGGAGGGTTTGCACTAGTGCAAAGCTCTGGGAAACGTTGCTGGAGCCAGGCCAGCCACAGCAGGTGTCAGACACACAGGTGACAGCCCCCAGCCCCATCCAGGATGTCACTGCTCGCTGGAAAGCGGGGACCTGCTTCCCTTCTGCTCCCCTTCTGCTTCAGAGAACTTGGATTTTTATCATCTCTCCAGGCTTAAAGTCCTCAGGATTTGTCACAGCAGCAGCAAGGGCCATTTGTGCTGTGAATTGTCATTGATGGACTTGGATCAACAGCTGATTTCATTAGAAGCACTTTGGGAGCCCTCAGACAGCGAAAACTCGGAGGTGCTGCTGAGCTGGGAGGAAGATGAAGTGTGCAGAGCACTCTGGCAGTGCTGGGCTGCGAGTTCTCTGAGAAGCACCATTCCATCAGCTGAATTGGTGCCTTAATGTCCTTATTGCCAGGGGAGCTGCTTATTCCTTCAAGCTCTCGGTGCAGCAGAAGAAAGAAAACGTCATAAAGAGAGTGTGAACATCTCCTCTTCTTCAGGCAGTTCTGCAGCCAAAAGTAGCTGTAATTATTATTAAAAAAATATATATATATATAAAATATCCACGCTAATATTGCGTGGTTTGAATGTTTGAGACACTGCTGGTGCCTACTTGAAGGATAAGAGATGCAGGAGAAGGAAAGGAAGGATTTCTTTCTGTTGGTTTGTGATGACATTTTCAGTGTGGATGATCCAGCTCCCCACATCTCTTACGGTTTGCTCGCTCTGACCTTGCTGGGGGTTGATTTTGTTTACAGCTTTAAGGATATCCACGCTGGTGGGGGGCTGGTTTGGTTCCCTCTGGGATTGGGATATGGGGTGTGAGCTACTGGTGCCTTGGGGATTAAAGGCGTGGAATGATTCGGGTTGGAAAGGATCTTTAAATCCTATCTAATCCAACCCGCTGCAGTGAGCAGGGGGCATCTTCAGCCACACCAGCTTGCCCTGAGCCACACCCACCCTGGCCTTGAATGTTTCCAGGAGTCATCCTTCTGCCTCGGGCATTCTGTAGCTCTGTCCCAGCAGACTTACCCCAAAATGTCCTTTGGATCACACCTCAGCTCACCCTGAGGGGCAGCAGTTCCATTTCATTGCGTTTTTAGGCACTTTGAGCAGAAAAAGCACCCAAAAGTGGCAATTGCTGGGTGAGCCATGCCTTGCCCCATGAGGAGGCAGTGCTGGGCTCAGCAGGAGCTGGACTGAGGCTTGGCATGGGCAGAGGATTTGATTTGGTCACTGTCCCTGTGCTCTGGTGTCACCTCTCAGCCCTGGGAGCTGCTCCCTGTCCCCAGTGGTGCTGTTGAACACCCTTGGAAGTGGCAGCCCGAGTCCTGGTGTGGCCTTAGGGAGCTGCCCTGGGCAGGGGGTGACACTGGGACAGCTCTGGTGGCTCTGGCACCCCCCAGCTGCTCCCAGGACTCAGTGAATGGCTGGGAGCCAGCTCTGCCTCCCCGCACTCGCTGTTTGTAGGATGTCTAGACACAAACTGTGGGGTTTCCTCAGGAAGCAGGAGGAGGATGAGCCCTGCCAGCCTCCCGAAGTGCCGTTTGTGTTGTGTGGCAGCAGTAATGGCCTGGAGATAGCTGTCAACGTGGCTGAAAGCTCCTCAGCCACACAGCCGTGTGCTGAGCCGTACTGGGGCAGGCTAATTCCTGTCTGAAAGGCCTTTTTCTAATGGCAAAATTGAATCTGTCAACAGGTAATTCCATAAACCCAGACAGAAGGAATCCTGTGCAGGAATCAGCTCGGAGCAAATGCCTCACTGATTATGGCTTTTTTTTTTTTCCCCCTTCATTTCCTGCTACAGGAGATGGCAGATGTTTCAGTGTTGAGACAGAAATTAAAACTGTGACCTTGAACTTCCCAGTGTTCCTGTGTGATGCATGCAGGAGTCGCCTGGGGCTGGGCACAGCCTGGGAATGGCACAGGGAAGGAGGTGGGCACTGGGCAGTGATGGTGCCATGGTGAGCCTGGGAATGCCTGGCGAGGTGTGGGGGGTGACCTTGCCTGGATGTTACTGTGCCTTTAGTACCCAAAGGGGCTCCAGGAGAGCTGGAGAGGGACTTGGGACAAGGGCATGGAGGGACAGAACACAGGGAATGGCTTTAAGCTGAAGGATGATAGAATTAGATGGGATATTGGGCAGGAATTGTTCCCTGGGAGGGTGGGCAGGCCCTGGCACAGGGTGCCCAGAGCAGCTGGGGCTGCCCCTGGATCCCTGGCAGTGTCCAAGGCCAGGCTGGACACTGGGGCTTGGAGCAGCCTGGGACAGTGGGAGGTGTCCCTGCCCATGCAGGGTGGCACTGGATGGGCTTTAAGATGCCTTCCAACCCAAACCATTCTATTACTCTCCGAAGTCCTCAGTTTTCCCCGCAGAACAGCTGCCCTTGTTTGCTGCCTGGTGTCAGCACAGTCTGGATTTAGGAGCTCAGAGTGATCCCAGCTCTCCCTGTGGGGTGTTACAGCTTCTCACCCTCGGTGAGCTTCAGCCAGGGAGGAGGGAAGAAGCATGAAGTGGAAATGGAACCAAAATGCCCTCTTTGGCCCGAGCCTTGGCACCAGAGGGTTCATCACACGTGTGCCAGCCTGAGTGGAAAAGCCCAAGCAGAAGGGCCTGGCCCAGGGAATGCTGTGTCGAGGGTCTGTTCCCAGAGGGGCCCTGGATCATCACTGTCCACTGGGAACCACTGGGAACCACTGGGAATATCAGCCTGGTCACCGGCTGAGCTCCCTCCTTGGGCAGCACAGCTGCGCTCGTGCCTCAGTGTCACCGCAGAGCCGTGTGTGGGGCCAGGCTGGCAGGAGTGTGGCACTGCTGTGCCTGGGACAGCCAGCATGGCAGGGCCACCCCTGCCGTCACCACGCCTGCGCTGTGCCCATCCCTGGAGACAGAGACCCTTGGGAAGGGACTGCAAATTGTCCCCTGTGATCCCTAAGCCCTTGGCATGGAGCGGCTCAGCCTTCGCTTCATCCCGGCCATCAGCTTATCCCTCCATTCCTCCTTCCCTCCCAGCCTGACCCCCCTGAGCCTGCCAGCACTCACTCCCTTCCCCAGCCCTTCCCAAAACCTGCAGTGTGTCCATGAGCTGGATGCTCCCTGGCTGTTTCCCTGCCACTCTGTTCCCGGCAGCTCCTGCCGCAGGGCTCATTCAGGGAGCTGTAGCTATTAGCTGATTAAGAGATGCAATTAAGCCCTCAGCAACCCGACTTTCTGGGCTGCCAGCAGCGATGTATTGTGCAGGAGTGCTGAGGTTTTTCCACGCTGCTCGGGTTTGCTGGTTTTCGTGGCTCCAGGCTTTCTGTAGCCGTGGCTTTCCTGCCTCTGGAAGGGCAGGTTTGCCCGGTGCAGGGGTGAACGAAGCTCACGTGGCAGCACCTCAGCTGCAGAGGGACAGGGGGTATCTCTTACTCCATCTGATGCTCTCCCCATGTGGGGGGAGCAGCTTCTCAGCTTACCAGGATAGTGTTAAAGGGAAATGGAAATGTCTGGATGCAGAGCTGCCCCTCCTGTTGCTAAGCCCAGCACATAAAAATGTCATGCAGGGACTTAGAGAGAGAATGTTGTCATTCCCAGTGTATTTTGCCCTGATCTGTGATTCCAGGCACCTTGCTGCATCCCTCCTACTTGTATTTTTCTCGACATTGGGGAATTTTTGAGAGCTACAGCCACAGTGGGGTGAAAAACTTACAGCACGGAAATCCCAAATGCCATCAGACAGATCGGGAGGGAACAGCCCTTCAGAAAAGTTGAATATTTTCCTAATTTTCAAAACCACTCAGCAAAGTGTTCTGTGGTCCAGAGTAAGGTTTCTGTGTGAAGAGAAAACCAAACTGCCCTTGGATGTGACAGGCAGCTGCTCCTTGGGGTGGGTTCAATGCCCTGCTCATCTCTCCAGCCTGAAGCGTGAAGGTCTCTACAATTCCTTTACAATCCTTCAATGCTAAAATTGTTTCCAGCACTTTCTGCACTCTAAAGCAGGGAAAGGAAACCAGGGAACATCAGGTTTTTTTCAGAGAAGGATGCTGGTACAGGTAGTTGATGTCTGACAGTTCTCATTCCAGCTTTGCATCCATTTCTGTAAGTCCAAAATGTGCAGCCTTAGGTAGATTTGTGTCCTGCTGCTGATTGCTGTGTTTCTATCACCAAGACAGAAAATGGGTTTTCAATACCAGCCACTCTAAGACTGGCCTGAATTCCCTCTGTGATGCTGTGTCCTCTAGAAAGATGGATTAATTACTGACTTGAGGCTGGGAATTATTTTTCCATCCAGGTAAATGTGCAAGATTTTGGGTTGACTGCAGTGAAGGAGTTTCAGTATAAAAGCCCTTTACGAACAGCCTGTTCCTGGTTGTTTCTATCAATGTGAAACACATTTTGGCTTTTCTCATTTGTTTTTATTCCCGCTGTCTACTTTTCTCCAGAAGTGACTTAAAACTTGGGAGCAAAGCAAAAAAACAAGCCTGGAGTTATTCATTTAGAAAGTGTCATGCAGCGAGTGAACAAAGGCCATTTTAAATGGAGAGTCCTCAAGGGAGCAGAGCACAGGCTGGCTCATGCACTCAAAATTATCAGCTGAACCTCCAAATATTGTCAGGCCCTGGGAGGAGGAGAGGGTGGAGGAAGGCAGGTGGGAGCTGGGTTTGCAAATCAGCATTTGGTGGGGAGAACATCTGTGCAGGTGCTGCCTGGCAGGGTGTGGGAAATGTGAAATATCTTCTGCAGTATATGCTGGATGTTTGTTTGATGGGAAGTTTGTCCTGGCATTGTTAATTGGAGATAATCAGGCACATGCCCCTGTGGGGAGAGCACCTGGAGTGGCCCTGCACAGCCAGCACTGCACCAGGAAGGGCAGAGGACTGGGCTGGGCTCATTCCCAGTCTGGGTGGAGAGGGATCATGGCTCTGTTTGCACAGGGCAGGGGTGCCAGAGGGGGAATTCACAGCCAGTGCTGGCTGGCATCACCCCACTGGTGCTCTTGGGGTTTTGGGGGTTGCTCTCAGGTCGGTCTCTACCCCTGAGAGATACCTGTAAGAGGAGAGAGAGGAAAACTGCCGTGGATCTGCTGATTTATGGCTGAAAATCCACCGATATTTAGCTGAGCCTCTCAGCCTCCAGAGCTGGCTTTTCCTCCCGGTGTCCCTGCTGCCCCCTCAATCCCACAGGAGCTGCTGTCCAACCCAGGGCACAGCAGGGGTGCAGCTCTGTGGCTGTGTCCCACCTCTCTTTGGGGCAGCACTTGGACACCACATAAATGTCCCTTCCTCTTCCTCTGCAGGTGAATCTGGTCCTGAACGAAGGCAAATCCCTGGGCCTCATGATCCGAGGAGGAGCAGAATATTCCCTGGGCATCTACATCACGGGTGTGGACAAAGGCTCTGAGGCAGAGAGCACTGGCTTGAAGGTGAGAGCGATCCCAGAGGGGGTGGGCAGTGACACAGGAACGTGTCCAGGTGGGTTTGGGATGTCTCCAGAGAGGGAAACTCCACATCCTCCCTGGGCAGCTATTCCAGAGCTCTTCCACCCTCAGGGAACAAATTTCTTCCTCATGTTAAAGTGGAACCTCTTGTGTTTTAGTTTGTGGTGTTGCTGCTTGTCCTCTCACTGAAAAGAGTCTGGCACCATCCTCTGACACCTCTTGGATATATTTATATGGATTGATGGGATCTCCTCTCAGTCCTCTGCTCTCCACACTAACCAGGCCCAGCTCCCGCAGTCTCCTCATCACAAAGTCCCTCTCACCTTGCTGAGCTGGCAGGGAGGAGTTTCCCATTAAAGATCCTGGTCTGGTGCCCTCTTCCTTCATCCTGCATCCAAAGCTGCTCGGTTTGGAGCCAGTGCTGTGCTCGAGGTGCTCTCACTGCCTGCAGGGCACGATTTTAGAGGCCAGCTCTCAGCTGGGGTGTGCTGGCTCCTCCTGCAGCACTGGCATTCACAGGGATCCTGTGTTACCGAGCAGAACCAGCGGGATCACCCTCGGGATAGGGATGCCTTAAGAACCTATAAATGAAACAACACACCCTTCCCAGGTAACATCAGTGGAGGAGGTCATATAAAGGTTGGTCTTTACTGGAGGCCTCTGGGGCAAACATGGAAAATGTCCACGAAAGCCCACCCACACGGGGTGAGCACAGTTTTTATATGTTTAACAAATTAGCATAATTGACAAAAATCCCTAGTTAGTAGCACAAGAGGTGATGCAATTTCCCCCCCAGGTCAAAGCCCCTTCTAAATCCTCCCCCCTCAGATGGGACTGAACTTTGTTGATGAAAATGTGTCTGGAAGAGCTGGTTTTGGCTTTGGTTCCCGAGGAGAACCAAGATGGGATAGGGGCTTTGGAAGGTGTTTTGTCTTTCTGCTTAGGGAAAAAGTAGGGAAAAGCACCGGGAGAACTAGCCATGGATACACCAGGCTACAGAGCTCCAAATGTATGTGTGAAGAATACAGAGGATATATAAGAGAAAAAAGACAAAAAACATTAGGCATCAACAAAACAGGGCTGATCCTCATCCATCAGCAGGCTGGCCTCGGCTGCATCCACCTCAGTCCACACTCAGGTTCCTCAGCGATGCTCTGGGGTTTGGCTGGGCCCTTCTGAGGCTGCACTGCTCAGAGTTGGCTGCAGAGCTCTTGTGAAGGGAGATCTACACCTCACTCACCCCGTCACGTGCACACACATCACCCCGAGCTCCTCCAGCCTTCCCTGGAGATCCCAAGATGTTCCCTTCTCTGAACAGCCTGGGGTCACAGCTGATCCTGGAAGGGACATTTGGGGTTAAAATTGTGTGTGTTCACCAGTGAAATGAGTTGGAAAGGGAGCCACTGGAGGGATCTGTGTGCCACTCAGGGATGGGGCACGTTTGACTCCTCAGGCTGGATCATTTTACTTCAGTCAATGTTTCTTTTCTGGTGTGTTTTTCTCTCGAAATCACCCAATTCCCTGCAATGATATCCAATCACTGCTTCCTCCAGTGCAATCTCATGGGCTCTGAGGGTCAGTTCTTTCCTATTCCTTATGTCAGTCGACATCTGATGGATGTTAAACTCTGAAATGTTCTCCCAGTCCCCTGGGCTGGTGCTGGGCTGCTGAGGGTGAGGGGTGATCTGCTCTGATTCCCTCTCTGTCTGTGCAGGGAGGCATTTCTTGGACTCACTGATCCTAAAGGTGTTTTCCAACCTAAAATTCTGTGATTCTGTGATTTCTCCATCGATCAGCCCTGGCCTGTTTAGGGCTCAGCCTTAGCTTTGTTCAGTGGCCCCATAAAGTCCCTTAAATCTGTCAAAGCTGGCAGCACGAGCTGGGGCCGGTCTGGTGGAGAGGGCTGGGACAGACATGATCCTGTCCCTCAAATTGTTGTGGCACTGAGGTCACCAGGGTTCCCTTCGTAGCCAAAGAGACTTTTAGGGGAAATGCAGCCACTGCTGAGCTGTCCTGAGCGCTGCAGACTCCTGTTTCCCTTTTTGTCACAGAATAAAAACGCTGCACTTGGAGGTTTGGATCAATCCAAGTTTTAATCTCTCTCAGGTTCTAAGCAGGAAAATGGACCCTGGGCCATGAGGGGGTCGCTGGGGCATGGGACAGGGACTGTAGGAGCATCCTAGAGATGGCAGAGTGCTTTTCAGGCAGCAGAAGTGCTGCTGGAAGCTCCCTGCAGATCCTTGGTCTCTCCCAGAGTGCAGGATGCTCCTCTGGGCTGGCACCTCTGCCCACACCCCTGGCTGGCTGCCCAGCTGTGTCCCAGGGATGTCGGTGGCAGTGCTCTGGGGCACCAGGATTTCAAGGCAGGGACAAAAAGAGGCACAGGACAATTTGTTTCTGCTTGGTAGAGCTGGAAAAGGGAGGGACTGGCTGGAGGTTCCATGGGTGACCTTACTGATGCCACCATTTGTCCCCTGTGCCAGGGTCAGGATCCATCTCCTAAACACCAGAAGCCTGAAGGTTTAAACACAGGATAAGAAAAAAGAAGCTGCATTGTTCTCCTTGGGGGTTTTTGTTCCTGTTTGATTCCGTACTGCTCCAAATCCCCGGTTTTGCTGCGCTGGGGAAATCGCTGCTTTTCTTTCTTTTCCATCCCCCTGCCAGTGAGCTCAGCAGAGGAGATGCCACAGGGACAGTCCCAACAGCAGAACACCCAGCTGAATCCCTCCATCCTCATCCCATACCTGCTTGGAATGCCAGGGAATAACCACACTCAGCACCCAGAGCAGTGCCAGTTCCCTGTCCCTGTCCCCCCAGCTCCTGCCACTGTTGTTTGCACACCTGAGCCTCTGCTTGTTGATTCTGGAGATCTCCCTCCTCGCTGCTCTGTTCTCCAGGCAGTGATTTGTATGTCCAGCAGGCTCCTGCTGTGCTCAGTGTCAGCCTTGGTGTGATTTCAGGTCCTCACAGGCATTTCCCACCCTGATTTGTGTGTGCTACAGGCTGTAAATTTAGTGCTGCCTGGAGGTTTGGGGGCACAAAAGGCCTTTTATGTCCTGCTGTTAGACATGGTTGGGTGTAGATTGCTGCTCCAGGAGGTGGTGGAAGGGATGTGATGCCACAAGGAAGCAAGAACTGGTGGATAAATGTGATTTCCAGGTAATTTGTTGCTCTCTAAAATGGAAAAATTGGGGGTTTGTTCAGTGTGGGCTCAACACAGCCTCGCTGGGTTGATGGGGAGGTTCCTGCTGACTTCCCAGGAGTGGATCCTTCTGTGGGGTTTGCTGCTTTCTCTGAGTTCGTTACCAGAACTGAGCTCGTTCTGAGGTGATGTTTAGATGAGACACAAGAATTCCTTCCCTGGGAGGGTGGGCAGGCCCTGGCACAGGGTGCCCAGAGCAGCTGGGGCTGCCCCTGGATCCCTGGCAGTGCCCAAGGCCAGGCTGGACATTGGGGCTTGGAGCAGCCTGGGACAGTGGGAGGTGTCCCTGCCCATGGCAGGGGTGGCACTGGATGAGCTTTAAGATCCCTCCCATCCCAAACCCATCTGTGATTTTGCCACACATTCCATTTTTACCTCCTGGTGTCTGTGGCACCAAATCAGAATTTTAGACTGTTTTAATAATAACTAAAATAAATAATCAATATTTTACACTTCCCTTAAATTTTGCTCGAAGGGCAAACAAAAGGCATCGAAAGCCAGGCAAAACCAAGGGACTTTCTCTGAGGCCCAGAAGCTTTTGCCAGCTCTGGGAACAGGGACCAAGGTCCTGGATGAGGGTCCCAGAGGATCTCCAGCCCTGCTGTGCTGGTCCAGGTGCTGCTGTCCTGCTCCCTCAGCAGGCAGAATTCCAGCAGAAACCAGGCTGGGTCTCTGCAGTCAGTCAATAACTAAATATTCATAGTCTTGGCCTTGGCCTTCTTGATGTTTATTCATTCATGAAACTTCTGACAATGTGTTCTTCGGGCATGTTTTAAAATCTGCTGCCTCCGAGGAAGTTCTGAGAGTGAAAAGTGGGGGTTAGCAGAGAGCTGCAGAGGAGGGAGGTGAGTCAGCCTTGTTTGCTTTCAGCTTCTGTCCTTCCTGCCTCCTTCATGACATTCCCAGCGGTGCCATGCACGAGCTGAGCTCCTGATGCTGTTCCTGGCTCTGCTGGCCCTGATTTCTTCCTTGTTCATTTTTCCTGGTGCTGTTTCTTGTCAGTGGGGTTGGGGTTTTTTTTCCTTCTTAAGCAACTTTTGTTTTCTCTCCTTGACCTTTAAATCAGAAATAGTGGATTTCAGGGAGCTTGCTTTGAGCAAACAACTCAATATTGAGTTCCCAGAATGAGGGCTGGGGTGAGAAGGGCTGCCACGATCCGTATTTATCCAGATATAAGAGGAGGGGGAAAGGGAGACTGTAAATAGGGAGAGGTGGATGATTTTACATCAGCAGTGGCTGTCACAGAACAGAGAGTAATTTAAGCTGGAGAACATCTCCAAGATCATCGTGTCCAACCATTCCACCACTGACCCATGTCCCCAGCTGCCACATCCACACGGATTTTAAATCCCCCCAGGGATGGGGACACCACCACTGCCCTGGGCAGCCTGTGCTGGACAACATTCTCCTTATTTTCCCTAAGATCCAATCTAAACCTCCCCTGGCCCAGCCTGAGGCCGTTCCCTCTCCTCCTGTCCCTGTTCCCTGCGAGCAGAGCCCAACCCCCCGGCTGCCCCCTCCTGTCAGGGACTTGTGCAGAGCCACAAGGTCCCCCCTGAGCCTCCTTTGCTCCAGGCTGAGCCCCTTTCCCAGCTCCCTCAGCCTCTCCTGGTGCTCCAGCCCCTTCCCTGGACACAATTTGGTGCCATCTGAAAACTCCCTGGGGGTGCCCTCAATCCCCTCATCCCAAAAGCCTTGAAAGCTGCTTTGTGTTTGAGGTCTGGACACAGGAAAAAAATGAAGTAAAAGCCTTGTGGCTCCCTCAGAGTGTGGGGGATGAGCTGCACAGTGAGAAAGTCACCGAGGAGATTCGTGGTACCCAAGATATGGCATTTCTCCTGGTCCTTCCAATGTTGTCACCTTGATGGGGACAGAAAGCTGAGAGGCAACCAAAATCCTCCCCCCAGCAATGCCACAACCACTGCCACGCCCAGAGAGCCCCTTCCCTGCCTGGGCTTTCATCTCCACTCTGTGCCTGGACTGTTCCTCCTCTTTGGGCTGCCCAGTGTTTGGGGAAAGGGCCCATTTTCAGACAGCCACGGCACCCCTCATTCCCTGCCTTGCTCCCAGATCTGTCCTGGATCCTGTGTTGGACATGGATCATCTGCCCTGACCCGTTTCCCTCCTGGAAAAGCTGAGCACTGCCTTATTTTTCCACAAGCCTTAATTTGGTCAATTCCAAATTGATCCATACATTTTCCTGCCCGTATTTTTAATTTCTTGAGGGGCTTTTGGTAATTATTTGTGCTGGAGAGAGGCTCCTTCTACTTTAGTGGTATCTCCAGCATCATTTAGCCTCTCTCCTGGCCTTTTAGTGGCATTAAAGAGGACTGATGCCAGTGCCAACCCATTTGGCATCCCCTTGGACCTGTTATTCCCAGCTCAGTTTGGTGTCATTTAACATCAACTCACATTTAAAATCTCTCGCCTATTTTTCTGTCTGTGTGATTGAATTTCTCCCAGAGCCAATTCTGATTATTTTTAGGAGCTCAGAACCCTTGTCTGAAGCCCATTAAGTTTCTCTTGACTGCGCCTCCTCTTCCCCACTGTCTCCAGAAGGAGCAGGAGCCAAGGCTGTCATCGAGGTGTTCTTTCCAAGCTCTCTTCCTGTCACAGTCTGTCACCTTTTGCGTGTCACGTTCAGCCCCTGCATTTCAGGCTACATTTTTCCCTAGGAAATGAGAATAATCCACATTTTCCGAGGTGTTCAAGCATTCAGCGTGTCCTGGGTATCCACCCACCACAGCTGAAAAGTAATTCCTGAAATATCCACGGCAATAGTTTTCCTGTGTTTTATTGTGACTATTTTTTTTTTTAATGTCTTATTATTACTTCTTTTATTCTGTGCCATTTTGGAGCTGTGAATCCAGCAAATCATTTCTCAGGGTCAGCTTTTGCTCTGGTAAATGGTTCTTTTTCATCTCTGCAGTTTTTTTGTTACTTCTCCACTTGTCTTTGACTTTGGGGCTGGGAAAATATAATTATTGTCTATGTTAATTAGCAAAAAATCCCGGACCCCTCTGGTCTCCCTGATGTTACAAGAGCTTGCCAAGCTCCTCCTGGTTCACTCTTAAAAGGAGAAATTAAAGAAAGATTATTAAACCTGTGTAACTGTCCTGAACCAAAAAAATCATGAAAATTTAATCCCTGCTATGGAACACTATTAAAGATACGTAATTGCAATAAAACTGCCTAATCAAATTGGGATTTTTATTGTTTTGGTGCTGCAGTGAACCAGCAAAAGGCATTTCAGGGCACTGCCTGATGGATCAGAAAGACCTGGAGATGATACTCCTTGCACCTGAGCGGGTGTTTCTCTTGGCAGTTTTTAATTTCCCTCCCGTGTTATGTGAGCAGTCAGCGATTTTCTGACAGGGGATTTAAAGCTGACAGAGCTCCAAGGGAACCTGAGGTATTTGTGGAGCCGCATGGCTGGGAATGTGGCCATTTGTGTCATTTGCCTTCCCCTGGGCTCCCTCCCTTCCCATTTCTGGGTGTTTTGGGTCACTTCCAACACAAAGCGTCGTATTTTATGATGGAGAATGAGGCAAAGCCACTCAGGGTCCCTGGGTGGAGCTGAATGTGGAGCTGAGCTCTGCTGCATCTGGACTCAATGATCCTAAAGGTCTTTTCCAACCCAAATGATTCCATGATGCTCCGTTTTTCCCCTCAGGACCACTCTGAGCATCCTCCCAGCCTCACTGCGCCTCCTCTGCCCTTTGAGCAGAGGGAAGGGTGAACAGGAGCCCTTCTCTGGCCTCTCATTATTGCCAGCAGTATTTTGTAGAGCTCCATCCAGTCCCACCCCCATCATCTCCTCTCTAAATTTAACAGGCCTAATCTCTTCCATCTGTCCTTTCACAGGCACCTTCATCTGCCTCTGATTATTTTTGTTTCACTTCTCTGCAACTTTTCCCTCCCTGTGTCTCCTTGCTGGGAGGGCAGAGAAGAAAACCCCACTGTGTTTTGGTGGAGCTGAGCTGAGGCCTGTGGTTAAGCAAAGATAGGAAAGGGCAGTTTCAAAACTGTGCTTTATCAGAAAAAGGGTGAATTGTGATACGGGAGTGAGGAGGAGCAGCTCTGGATGCCCTGGAAGCGCAGAGGAAGAGGAGCTGGGATGAAGGGTGAAACACCAGATGGGTGCTGTGTCTCAGACAAGGCCTGGCTGTCAGGGAAGCTCCTCATTCCAGCAAAGGCCTTGCCCACAAAATGAAATCTCTTAGGAGCAGCTGGGGAGGAAACAGGAGAGGGGAGATGGAATGCAGCTGTCGCAGATGCTGCAGTTTGCAGAGTGCTGGAGGCTGTGGTGAGACCCTCCCTGCTGCATGCAGAGATCTGAGGTTTGGGGCTTCCACAGAGGGTTCCTGGCCTCCCGGAGCAGCAGGAGGGACTGGGGCTGGAGGCCTTGATGTTCTTTGGGGTTGGTCTGGTTGATGGAGGAGACTGGGCAGATCAGTCTGAGTTGAGATCCTCAACAGGCTCCTCCAGGCATCACAGACTGGTCCTCACTGGCTCCCAGCTTGAGGGCTTGGTCTCCATCCAGCAGCATTTTTTTTTTTCCCCTGGTCCCTCCAGTTGCTGTGTCCCTAATTTGGTGCTGGGTTAGACTGGGCAGCTCCTCCCTGCTGGGAGAGGAAGGTGTTATTCCCAAGAGGAAAGCTCCATGGACTTGCCAGGCTCCCCCCATCCTGATTCCACAGGTGGGAGACCAGATCCTGGAGGTGAACGGCCGGAGCTTCCTGAGCATCCCCCACGACGAGGCCGTGAAGCTGCTCAAGTCCTCCCGTCACCTCATCATGACGGTCAAGGACATCGGGCGCCTGCCCCACGCCCGCACCACCGTGGACGAGACCCGCTGGATCACCAGCTCCCAGCTCGGAGAGACCCTGGTCAGCTCAGCAGGGTATGTGCCCAGGGAGCTTTTTGAGGGGGGGTCTGTCAGCTCAGAGTCCCTGGGGGTGCTCGTGCTTCCCCGGGAGGGTGGGGACCCCCAGCCTGTCCGTGGAGCTCCCAGTTCTGGGGTCCATTGAAGCATCTCTGGCCTGTAAGGTGGAGCAGGTCTGGACAATATTGTGCTGTCCCTTCCCCTTCTCCCAGGCCAGAAGCTTTTGGCTCTCCAGAGAGGAGAGAAGGTGCCAGGTGTGGTGCCAGGTGTGGTGCCAGGTCTTCTTCTTCTAACTGGTCTTCTCCCTCCTCGCAGGGCAGTGGGTGACCATGCTATGGACGTGGCAGCCAGGGTAAGACATTCCTGATGCCTTGGGAAAAAATCTCATTGCTATTGTGTTTTATTTTCTGTGGGAGGGAGGGATCTGTGCTCCTGGTTTTAGCAGGGTTTTAATGGGCCTTTCTGCTCCCCGCCGCGTGTTGGGTTAGGGTTCTGCTGGGTTCTGCAGACAGTGACACAGTGGTGTCCCCTCTCCTGTGTCACTTCTGAGCACATCTGGTGCCCTCTGGCCTGGCAATGAGCACCTTAATGGGCAAGGGGCAATGATCACCCATGGGCAAGGACCGTGGGCACCCCCTCCACCCTACCATGATTCCTTCCTCATGGTGGCTGTCTCTGGGCCCTGGCAGCTGCTGGGATCTGTCCCAGCCCTCTGCAGCTCACCAGGCACAGGGACTCATCCCGTGCTGTGCCTGCAGCCCTGTGCCAGCATCTTCTCTCCACACCTCTTTGCAAAGCACATTGCTTTTAAATGGAAATGAAGCAGGGAGGTTTCACAGGTGGCTCTCGATGATAACAGCTTTGTACTCTTTGCTGGCAAAACATCTTCCCCAGCCTCAGCTCCTCTCTGTCTCTGGGATAGTCAGGGTCTTGTCTGGCTCTGTATCCCTGTGCCAGCTCTGCCTGGGAGGAAACAGCAAGCATCTCCCCTCAGAAATCCCTCTCAAAGGAAAAACGTCTTTCATATGCAGCCAGGCTTGTCTCTCCCTGGGGCTCCTTTGGTTGCCAGTGGCTCTTTCTTCACCGAGGTCTGCTTCAAGCTGGCAGTGGGGGTAAATGTGCCTTTTCCACAGGATGGGGAGCTGGCATGTCTCCCGTGGCCCCAGTTCCCCCAGCTCTGCCAGGGAGGAGCACAGCCTGGGGTTAAATCAGTGCCTGGGTGGGGGACAGTTGCTGAAAAGGGCTGGGAAGCTGTTTTGTTTTTCAACTGGTGCTCCATGAACTCAGAGAATCAGAGTATCACAGAGTATCCTGAGCTGCAAGGGACCCACCAGGATCATCCAGTCCAACCCTGGCCCTGCACAGACCCCCCAACAGCCCCACCCTGGGCATCCCTGGCAGCGCTGTCCAAACGCTCCTGGAGCTCTGGCAGCCTCGGGGCCGTGCCCATTCCCTGGGGAGCCTGGGCAGTGCCCAGCACCCTCTGGGGGAAGAACCTTTCCCTGCTCTCAGCCTGAGCCTGCCCTGGCCCAGCTCCAGCCGCTCCCTGGGTGCTGTCCCTGGCCCAGGAGCAGAGCTCAGCTCCTCTGATCATGGCTCTGCAGCTACCCAAGAAAGTGGTGACACTGAACAGCCTTGCTGATGAATTCCTGAGGATACCTCCTTCCAGTCATTCCCAAAATCCTCCTTCCAGTGTGATTCCCAGCTCTGCCACAGGCAGTGTCTGACACACAGGCACAGAGGGCTGGTGGGCAGAGCCCAGAGCAGGGACACTCCTTGGTCCAGCCCGGCTGTCTGAGCAGAGCACTGCCCTCCTTCCCACTGCCAACCCCTTGGCCTCCCAGCCTGTCCCCTGTCCCCTGCAGCCCGTGTTCTACCGGGGGCTGGCCGGCTCGCAGGTGACCCTGAGCACCATGGTGAGCCAGACCCGCGTCATGCTGGAGGAGCAGGCCCGGCACCTGCTCAACGAGCAGGAGCGGGCCACCATGGGCTACTACCTGGACGAGTACAAGGAGGGCAACATCTCCGTGGACGCTCTGGTCATGGCACTCTTCGAGCTGCTCAACACGCACGCCAAGGTGAGGCCCACGCCAGGGCAGGGACGGCTTCTTGGGCCTGGTGGGCTGAGCAGAGTCACTGGCACAGTGTGGACATGGTCACAGTGTGGCCCAGTGATCTGCTCAGGGAAAGGGGGAGGGTATGGAAGCCAAATCCACATTATCATGGAACCATCACAGATTCCCAGACTGGTTTGGGTTAAAAGGGAGCTTAAAAATCATCTCTTTCCACCCCCTGCCGTGGGCAGGGACACCTCCCACTATCCCAGGTTGCTCCAAGCCCTGTCCAGCCTGGCCTTGGACACTTCCAGGGATGCAGGGGCAGCCACAGCTGCTCTGGGCACCCTGTGCCAGGGCCATTCTGGGGGATGCAACCTGGTGTTCAGTGGCAGAGGAGCTTCTGGTCACATTTAGGACCAAACCTCCTGCATTACCTGCCAGTAAATCTCACTGCCACTGCTGCCCATGGTGGGAGGGAGGTCTCCAGCTTCCCAGGAACGTGATTGTGCTCCAACCTGTCTCTGGCTGTGTGTGCCTGGCCAGTTCTCGCTGCTCTCCGAGGTGCGGGGGGTGATCTCCCCACAAGACCTCGACCGCTTTGACAACCTGGTGCTGAAGAGGGAGATCGAGTCCATGAAGGCCCGGCAGCCTGTGGGGCCCAGCACCGACTCCTACTCCATGATGTCCTACAGCGACACCGTCTCGTCCTCCAGCAGCCACTTCACTGCCACCACCGTCAGCTCGGCCCGGGTAGGTCCCTCCTGCCTGATCCCGCTCCTTTCAGCACCTCCTCCTGGCAGTCCTACCGCAAACTGCTTTCCCTGGAGCGGTGTAAAGGCATTTACCCCACAGGGAACCCTGTCGGGTCGGTTTCCCCTATGGACTCCCCCAAAGGAATTTTTCCGTGCAGTCTGGGTGATTTGTTGGCGATGCCATGACATGTGCTGGGTATCTCTGTGCTCCTGACACTGAGGTGCTGCTGTCCCCTGCTTGAGGGCTGCGTGTCCCTTCATCCCAGTGAGGGATGGAGCCTGCCTTGCTTCCAGAAATCCACTGGAGCTGCACCCACACTGAAATCCCAGCAGTGCACCGCTGCCATGCCGTGCCTGCTGCTCATCACCAGCTCTTCAGTCACCTCCCTGAAGATGCTGCCTGCCTGCTCCCCATCCCAGTGGGAGCCACAGTGGCCAGGCAGCTGCATCCCATTCCCAGCCCATTCTCCAGCACTCGGCAGCAGCAGCAGCAGCAGCAGCACTCCCACGTCTCTGCCAGGCCCCTGTCTCACGCACCGTCTAATTAAGTTACTGTAATCACCTCAGACTGTGCAGGCACTCAGCCCCCAAATTAATTTCCTCGCCATAAAATGCCTTTCATCATAAATGCATTAGTAACCTTGGAAATTAAACCCTTCGTGGAAAGGAGGAGGAACAATGGGCTCTGTGCTGGTTCCTCAGCAAGGAAAGCAGCCCGCGGTGCTGGGATGGGGCTGGGGAGGGTCCACCCTGAGGAGGGGGCTTTCCTGGGCCTCTGCCTGCCTGTGAGAGGCCTCAGAGCATGTCAGAGCATCAGAGCTGTGCTTTTGTCCTGTTAAATCCACAAGTACCCATAGCAGAGCCACCTGCTCTGGTCAGGAGGGATTTCGGTGAGATCCTTTCTGGATCCACATAAACAAAGTGAGTTTGGCTCTGCTCTCCAAGGAGCTGCTGGGAAAATTCTTCTGAGGGCTGGCACAGGTCTGCCAGGACTGTGTGCTGAGTGTGACACCCTGCTCTCAGGCTGTGCCCGTGCCCGGGGCTGGTGCCACGTGCTCCCAGGTGTGCTTCCTGCTGCTCGGCATGTGCCAGGCATGGCTGCTGGGTCTGATGTGTGAGCAATGGCCTGACCCCACCTGGCACATGAGCCCAGAGCTCGGGGAGAGACACCAGGGTGCTGCTGCGGCACAGAGAAGGGAGTGGGCACTGCTTTAAAAGTTTCCTTCAAGAGCAGTGTCCCTCAGTGCCACTGCAGGGCATCCCTGGCTGTGTGGCACCTCTTCCCATGGGTGTGAGAACACACCCTGCTCCAGGCGCTGCCCGGTGATGGGAATGCTGGTGCTGCAGATGGTTGTGCCCACTCGTGCTGAAACAGCTGCCAAGCACCAGCTCACGGTGGATGGGTGCTTGGATAGCAGGAGAGATGCAGGGCAGGGCTCCCAAACTGCTCTCTCTGCCCTCAGCCCCTGCTGCTGTTCCCCTCCCCAGCACCCCTCTCAGGAGGGGCTCACTCCAGCCTTCCCACCCAGCCCTGGATGCCGCTGGGTGTGGATTCTGCAGGGAGGCTTTTGGGGTCGGGATTTGCTCAGCTCGCTCGTTTGTTCTGCGCCTTCCCTGACGTTACATTTTCGCTTTTTTGCTTGTTTTCCTCTGCCCTTCCCCTGGCACATCCCCAGGAGCGGCTCCTGTGGCTCATAGACCTGATGGAGGTAGGGGCTGCAGGGGCTGGGTCAGTGTGTGTGTGTGGGCAGGGGGAGGGCCGGGCTGGCCAGGGAGGGCTGCGGCTCCTGCACGTGCACGGCCACCTCTTGCCACCCATCTCTGCTTTCCTCCCGTGGCTCTGCTGAGGAGAGCTCCTTCCCCCAGTCCTTGGCGCTGCAGTGCACACAAGGCTCAGCTTGAACCAGACCCAGCTGCTACCTGAGGGCCACGGACACCTCGGGGATGGGGTTTTGGAGCCTGTCAGAGCCCAGCCTGCCCTCCCTGCCCTGCCTGCTGCTGGGCTGTGTGGGCACCCTGGCTAAATACCAGTAGAAAAATCATAGAACACAGAATGGTTTGGGTTGAAAGGACCTTTAAAGTCCATCTAATTCAACGCCGCTGCAGTGAGCAGGGACATCTTCCACTATCCCAGGTTGCTCCAGCCTGGCCTTGGATGTTCCCAGGGATGGGGTAGCCACAGCTTCTCTGGGCACCCTGTGCCAGGGCCTTACCTCCCTGTGAAAAAAACATTTTCCTTCTATCTAATCTAATCTAATCTAATCTAATCTAATCTAACCTGCCCCTATTTTAGTTTAAAACTATTCCCCTTCGTGTTATCACAACAAGCCCTGTTAAAAAATCTGTCCCCATCTTTCTTAGAGCCCTCTTTCAAGTAGTGAAATGCCACACAAGGTGTCTGCAGAGCCTCCTCTTCTCCAGGCTGAGCAGCCCCAGCTCTCTCAGCTGGCTGCTCACATCCCAGCACACCTCAGGATGGGGCAGAATTTTCCTTGTGGGCTGTGAGTGTGCAGAGATCCGTGGGCAGTTCAGTGCACTCGCAGTGCGTGCGAGAAATCCTCGCGTGGGCTGCAGCAGGGACGTGGCAGAGCCCCAGGAACCCCAGTGCCCATCAGGGCTGGGGGGAGCTGCAGGCTCCAGGGTGTGCAGCTCATTCCCTGCTCCTCGGCCGGGAGGAAATCACAGGGTCAGCGGCAGCACAGAGAGCAAAGGGTGGAGCTGAGAGCTGGGAGAGAGGAGCTGCAGCTGTGAGCTGTGGGAATTCCCTGTGGGAATGGCGCTTATCCAGCTGTAGCATTCCCAGGTGGAGTTTATCCCAGGCACCCCAAACCGTGGGACACTGATCTTTTTGGCTTTGTGACACCAGGCCAGGCCACCTGTCCCGTGGGTTGGCAGGTGAACTTCCACCAAAAATCAGCAGGGTGAGGCTGGGCAGGCCCTGCTGCGGGATAAGGGATTCCGTTAAGGAATGCTTGAAGGATTCTTGGGAATGAGACAATGCTGTGGTTGACAGTGCCAGCCACGGATGCTCAGCCACTGTCTTGAGTGTCACCAGCACCTCCTGGAAATCCTGGGACTCGAGATGAGTCCTGCAGGGCAGAGATTGGCTGCAGACTGCAATAAGCAGGTGCAGCATGTCTGACCAGAGCAGTGGGAAATCCTGGTTTTTCCTGGCATTCCCTTTGTCCCTGCCTCCAGCCCAGCCCTCAGTGTTGGGATGAAGGAATTGATATCCCTGTAGGTTTTGTTTTTCCTCTCCACCACCTCCTGGCAAAGCTGCTGCCATCCAGAGGTGTCTTCTCCTCCCAGGGCTGGTTCCAGAGGTGCTGGCTTACCCCATCTCCCTGGGATATCCCACCTGGAGGGTTCCCACGTGCTGGGAATGATCCTCTCAGAGGATGAGGATGGAGACAGTGAAACCATTGCATGGGGGTCATTGTGCACCCTCAGAGCCCCTAAAATCTGGACCAAGGGCTTGGGGCTCCTCCATCCATGTGGCTGCATTCTGGAGTGGGAGATGGAAGGGAAGAGAGGAGGAAAGCCAGGCTTATTCCCAGGCTGGTGCAGTTGTTCAAAATTGAAACCCCGCAGGACTCAGGCTGAGTAGCTCAGCAAAGCTCTCGTTAGCAGTAACTGGAAATTAGGGGACTGATTTGGAGCTGAGAGGTTAATTAAAGGTTGGGCTTCGTTCCCTGGGGAGGTGTCAGTTTCTCCACCCTTTAATCTGCAAGTGAAAACTGTCTGCCTGTCTGAAAGATGCTCTGCAGCTCCCTCACTCCTGCTGGGGACTCTTTGTAGGATAAGAAGGACAAACATTTCCCAGCTGCTCTGAGAAGGGGCTGGAACGGCCTCACCTGGCCCCAGTTTCTGTGGAGAACTGGAAAATAGATGGGGTAGAGGAGCAGCAGGGAGCAGTTTCCTCAATAGAGACTCATTTTTCAGGGCAGTGGCTTCCATGAATCTTTCCAGGGAAATCCAGGAAGGCACAGCCTGGAAATAGCCAGTTCCTGAAAGCAAATGTGCTTAAAAGCCATCGTGTTTTATGGCCCAGAGCAATCACTGCTTAATTGCTTCTGCCCCCGAAGAACTGAGCCTGGGGAAAGGCAAATCTCCTGCTCACACCCTGCAGCAGCCAGAGCTGCCCCGAGGAGGAGCAGCAGCATCAGTGTCCCTGGCAGTGGCACTGTGGGCACAGGGACAGCTGCTGTGCCCACCCAGCATCTGCAGAGGAGCCACAGCTCAGGGCAGACTGGTCCTTGCTGCCAGGCCAGAGCTGGGGGACGTGGCCTGTGATGGGCACAGGGCTGGGGGACATGGCCCTGGGAGGTTTTAGGGGGACATCGGGCAGATTCTTCCCTTTTTAGTAGTGACACAACTGTGACAGTTTGGCTGCTCCCAGTCCTATTCCCCAGAGCAGCTGTGGCTGCCCCTGGATCCTTGGAAGTGTCCAAGGCCAAGTTGGACAGGGCTTGGAGCAGCCTGGGACAGTGGAAGGTGTCCCTGCCCATGGCAGGGTGTTGGAATTAGATGATCTTTAAAATCTTTTTCCAACCCAAATCCTTCTGTGCTTCCCGTTTAAAAGCCACCTGCCCTTATGTTGGAATAATTGAGGATGAAGCCACCCTTTGCCCGAGGAAGGAAAGTTTCCCAAGCGAAGCCTTTACCTGTCACTCCCTGAACAAGCTGTTTCTTTGTGTTCCCATTCTCCAGGGCTCCTTCAGAAGCCACGGAGATAAAAGCACTTTGCATCAATGTTTTTGCTGTTCCTCTAATGGTCTTAATTGTCTCCCATGTCTATTTTGGGAGGCGAACATCTCACAGGCACAGCAGCAGCCTCCAGCAGCTGGGGGGGATGCAGATGCAGCGGCGTTTCAGCTAATCAGCTGTTTACCCTGCAATAAACAGCAGGCACTCACACACAAACCGTGCCCTGCCCCATCCACACAGCCCTGGGAGCGTGACAGGAGCCGAGTTCAGCCTTTCTGAGCAGCAGCAGCCTCTCTGCAGAGCAGGAGTTGCTGCGGGAGGGGGGCCTGAGGCTGAGTTTGCCCTGGCAGGGGGAGCTGGGGATGTCCCCCCGGCAGAGGATTCCCTCAGCAGGGCCAGGCACAGCTCTGCTGTGCCCCGCACTCTGCCGCCCTGACTTAGCCAGGTGCTCGTTTGCTCTCCTTGGCTGCATCCATGGCCTCTCCCTGGGCCCAGCCCTGCTGACAGATTCCCACAGCCCTTCCGGATTGCTGGAGCTGTGAGATCCTCAGAACGGTGGTGTGGCATTTCCTGGTGACGTTTTTGACTCATAAAGCAGTGGCAGTGGCTTCTCTGTGTCTCAGACCCACTGCTTTGGATGCAGGGAAGGGTTTTAAATTTCTGTTTTCCTTCCTCGGGGAAAAAAATCCAGGTATTGAACCTGCAGCCCTCAGGTTCCTGCCTTGCTTCCAAATTCAGCAGGAGGAGCTGATTTGGGCCTAGACGAGCTCACCCCAACTTACCAGGTCCACAGCATGCTTGGGAGGGCTGGGGGTCTCCAGGGAACCCCCAAGGAGGCAAAAACCTTTGGGTGAGACTGGCCCTGCATGGGGAGGGGTTTGGAGCATCCCTCTGCCCGTTCCCTGTGACGCTGGCACTGCGCTGGTGGCTCTTGCTGCTGTGCCACAGCTTTCTCTTCCTTCTCTGCCCTCTCAGAACACGTCAGAGCTGGAGGGAGCTGGGGACTGCCACCAGAGCAGCATCAACACCCTGCCAGACGTGTCCCTGGTAAGGAAAGCCCTGCGCGGAGCTGGGTGGGAGCAGGAGGCAAACTGGGGGGTACTGGGATGTGCCTCAGCTTCAGCAGCTCTGCCGTGTCAACCCCCCAGGGCCGTCACTGAAGCCAGCTGATCAGATGGGTTTAGGAGAGGGATTCTGGCTGGGTAGGAACAGCCTTGTGCAAACCAAAGCAGAGGTTGGGTGGTTTGTCCTGTAATTGTGCTCATCTGTGAGTCATGTTCTTACGGTCAGAAGGTCAGGAAGGTGTTTCTGGAACATGGTCAGAAGGTGAGGAAGGTGTTTCTATAACAACCAGCTCCTTTAGCCATGGTCAGTGTGAAAAGATGAAGACACTGAGCCTGGGCATGGCATCCTAAAAACTGTTCTTGCTTTGGCAGGATGATCTCTCCTCCTTCCCAGAGGAACCACCCAACTTCAAGCCTCCTCCTCCTCCATCAGCCCCCCAGACCCTGGACCCCTCCTCTGCCCAGCACCGGATCCCAGGGAAGGACAAGCCCAAGCGCCCCTCCTCCGAGTCCTCCCAGTCTGGCCTTTTCTTCGTGGCCCCCCGAAACCCCTCTCCCCCTCCCAACGCCCCCGAGAAGGACACGGTCAGCGTGACCTCCGCGGCCTCCACGTCCACCGAGGATTCCGCCCCCAGCGCCATCTACGCCACCATCTCGCCGTCCCTGCACAGCTCCCGCCGGCCGGCGGACGCCCAGCTCTCCGTGGTCAGCCAGCACCCCATCGGGCCCTTCCCCAGGGTCCAGTCCCCAACCAGATTGAAGAGCCCGTCCCCTGAGGGGCTTCAGAGCCCCCCATCCCCGTCCCCTCCTCCCCCGCCCCCGCACCCGGCGCCCCCTCCCCCGGACAAGGGCAGCCCCCAGGCCGTGGCCAACCAGCATTTCATCATGGTGGAGGTGCACCAGCCCAACAGCGAGCCCGACGTCAACGAAGTGAGGCCCCTACCCCAGGCCAGAGGTGGGTGTCACCTTAGCAGCCGGGAAAAACCATCCCTGGGGTGTTCCGAGAGAGAGGAATGGGACAGGAGGCAGATCTCAAGGTTTCAGGTCTCATGATGGATCTCATGATCCAAGGGATGGAGCAGCTCTGTTATGGAGACTGAGAGAGCTGGGGGTGTTCAGCCTGGAGAGGAGAAGGCTCCAGGGAGAGCTCAGAGCCCCTTCCAGGGCCTAAAGGGGCTCCAGGAGAGCTGCAGAGGGACTGGGGACAAGGGCTGGTGGGACAGGACACAGGGAATGGCTTCCCAGTGCCAGAGGGCGGGGCTGGATGGGAGATTGGGAGGGAATTGTTCCCTGGGAGGGTGGGCAGGCCCTGGCACAGGGTGCCCAGAGCAGCTGGGGCTGCCCCTGGATCCCTGGCAGTGCCCAAGGCCAGGCTGGACATTGGGGCTTGGTCTAGTGGGAGGTGTCCCTGCCCATGGCAGGGAGTGGGATAAGAGGAGCCTTAAGATCCCTTCCAACCCAGGCCATTCTGTGATCTCAAGGACCAGAAATAATCCTGGTCTTTTCCAATTAACTGTGTATTTTTGGGGGGAGGGGGGTAAGAATCTAATTGTGCCTACACTCAGCTCGGGAGTCACGTTTATCCCGGGAAAAAGAAGTGGAGGTGAGGGAGCAGCGTGCGGGGCTCCATGCGTCCCTCGGAGATGGAGAGGGAAGGGAATCCGGGGGGTCCCTCGGAGATGGAGAGGGAAGGGAATCCGGGGGGTCCGTCGGAGATGGAGAGGGAATAGGGGTCCCATGGGCTCTCGGAGATGGAGAGGGAAGAGGGGTCCCATGGGCTCTGGGAGATGGAGAGGGAAGAGGGGTCCCATGGGCTCTCGGAGATGGAGAGGGAAGGGAATCCAGGGGAATCCAGGGGGGTCCCCGGCCCCCCGCGCTGCGGGGCCGACACGAGTGGCAATGTCGCCCTCGTGTGGCACGGTGCCGTCACTGCAGGTCAGTGCGGGCGAGGGGCGGCGGTGCCGCTGTGCCGGACCCCCGGCTCTCCCTGCAGGTGCTGCTGCGCCGCTGCTCCTGGCATTTCCAGTCTCCATCTGCACTTGGCCTTCATCCTCAAAGGGCAGAAAGCTCCTACATGGCAGCGCCTCTTCGCTTGGCTTCGTGCCTGTCTCCTCGCTGACCCTGCTGTGGAGCATGGGCTGCATAAACTGGCCTCTAGCAGGATGCCTGAATTCAGCACTCTCTCCCTCCATCCCAGTTTGGGGTCTGGGTTGGATCCCAGGCGAGAGTTTGAGGCCACTTGTCCCTTGATGCTGCCTGTGCACAGCTCTGCTCTTCTGACTGGGGGCTGCAGTGAGGTTGGGGTCAATCTCTCCTCCCAGGAAACAAGGACAGGACAAGAGGGAACGGCCTCAAGCTGTGCCAGGGGAGGTTCACGTTGGATATTGGGAAAATTTCTTCACTGAGAGAGTGGTCAGGCAATGAGAGAGGCTGCCCAGTGGTGGAGATCCTGTCCCTGGAGGAATTTTAAAGCCGTGTAGATGTGGCACTTGGGGCCACGGTTTAGAAAGTGGCCTTGGCAGTGCTGGTCTTGTGGTTGGACTCAATGATCTGAGAGGGCTTTTCCCACCTAAGCAACTTCATGGTTCTGAAAGGGCCTGCTTGGGAACCTTGCCCTGCAGCCCCGGTGTGAATCCCAGGGAAGCTGCCCAGCCCTGGGAGCAGGAGCTGCCCTCGCTCCGTGGCCCAGGGGCGCTCGGCCGGCCCCGGCCCTGGCACTGCCCGCCCGCTAACGCCGCGTCTCTCCCCAGCCTCCACGCTCTCCCAGCTGTCGGACAGCGGGCAGACCCTCAGCGAGGACAGCGGGGTGGACATCGGGGAGGTCGAGACAAGCGGCAAGGACAAGAGCCGGCAGCCAGGCCCCGGGAAAAGCCGGAGCCTCAAGGAGGCCGCGAGGAGCGAGGGGGTGCCAGAAGGGGCCTCCAAGCCGGTGAGGGGGGCCTGGGGTGCTGCTCTGTGTGGGAGGGGGCACCCGGGGCTGTGCCCCACTGCCTTGGCTGGCTGTTCCACTCCCTCTGCCCACAGGCAGCAACCACTCATTTGTGCTTTGCTGGGATATTTATCCTCTTTGCTGAGCCCAGTCAGCTCTCTGGGGGGGGCTGAGTTGTGGGGAAAGGGGTCAGGAGTGGATGAGAAGGGCACTGTAGGGCTGATTCACTCTGTCCTGGGTAAATCCCATCCCTCCCAGCTCCAGCAAGCAGCTGCCTGGGGCATGGGAGAATTCCTGGCTCTAAAGGGACATCCACGGGCCACATGAGTGAAGTCACCCATCGCCCAAAAGGGAAGGTGGCAGCAGCTCTCAGATATAAGCTGGGTGTTTCTGCAGGTGGTGAGGCTGAGGGACACAGGCAGGCAGGCAGAGAGCTGCTCTGCTCCTCCCCAAACCCTTCCAGACCTGCCCAGAGTTGGGGTTTTGGATGTCAGGAGTCAGAAAGCAGCTGCAGGCTGTGTCTGTCCCTCTGTGGTGGCAGCCAGAGTGTCCCTGCCTGCTGTGGTGCCCTGGCCGAGGGAGCACGGCTGGCACGTGGTGTCCAGGCCCCCTCAGCAGTGCTGCCCTCTGTCCCCACAGCCAGGACTCCTGGAGCCCACGTCGTGTCTGATCCGGGTGTCCAAGAGCGCTCCCACCTTGGGCATCGCCATCGAGGGCGGCGCAAACACGCGGCAGCCGCTGCCCCCGCATCGTCACCATCCAGGTAGGGCGGGCTGGGATGGGAGAATTCCATGCCCATCCCATCCCATCCCATCCTTCTTCTCCCTGGACCGGCTGGAGAAAGCCCTTGAGCTGTGGCCACGGGGATTTTGGAGGTTTGTCCCCCACTACAGCCCTGCACCTCCACAAGCACGGTTCTGCTGTGCCGAGGGATGGCATCCATGTCCTGTGGATGATCCCATCCCAGAACACACCTCCTGCGAGCCAGCTATTTGCTCCAGACATCTCAAAGGGGATCAGGGCAGCCCTGAAAGCTTGGCTGCTGTCTCCAGATGTCTGGAAACTGCCAGACAGAGGATTGAGGAGGGGGAATGGTGGATGGGAGCCAGAGAACTGAGCCCTCTGGAGCTGTCCCCCTGTTTGCTGTTTACTTGGGGCAAAATTCAAGTTACTTACGGCAAAAAAAAGCAAAGCCAACTCTGCCTTGGTTATTCTTGGCCACCCCAGCTGGCTTCACGCTCCAGGAGCGAGCAGGGGGGAGAAGCCAAATTCATCCCCTCTCTGCAAAAAGCAAAATATTTCACATCCATCATATCAGATATGAAATATTCCCCATTTTTCCCCTCACCCCTGCTTGATGCAGGGAGTGGTGGGAGCATGAGCTGACACCTCTCTCTCCTGCAGCGGGGAGGCTCAGCACACAACTGCGGGAAGCTGAAGGTGGGACACGTCATTTTGGAGGTGAACGGCACGGGGCTCCGAGGAAAAGAGCACCGGGAAGCCGCCCGGATCATCGCTGAGGCCTTTAAGCTGAAGGAAAAGGACTACATCGATTTCTTGGTCACAGAATTCAACGTCGCCCTTTAGGAGCGGGGCTTTGGCGGATGGGGAGCACTGGGATGGGGATGAAGGACGGCGCCGAGGGGTGACAGCAGCGTCCCACCGCACGCAGCCCTCGCCCGCTGCGCCACCCCGCACGCGCAGACACCCCCGGCTTGTCCCCAACTGTCCCTGCGCCCGCTGCAGACTCGCTGCCTGCATAGGGCAGGCTGAGAACGGGCAGAGATCAGTGCACGTCCCTTGAAGTCCCCATCCCTGTCCGCTCTGGGGCAGGGAACATCCTCTCCCCCTCGGCCAGGCTGGGAGCGGGGTGGGAGGGCGGCAGAGTCTGGGTGTCCCCGCTGTCATTTGAGTGCCACACACAGAGCGAGGTGGGCCCGTGGCTCAGGCTGGAGGGGTTTTTGGGGGGTTGCTGCTCCCTTGGGTGCTCGTCCCCAAGGTGCCCAGGTGGGTGGCACCGGCCATGGGTGGGGATGCAGAGAGAGCAACCGGAGGCCTTGTAAATCGCTGGCAATGTCGTCGTATTTATATATACAGAGCTTGTGCTTTTAATTTTTCAATAAATCTATCAGGGTAGAAAAAAGGCTGTGCTTGGGGGGTGTTCCGGGGCTGGGATGAGGGGATGAAAAGGGGCAGGGGTGCCAGGATATTTTCCCTAATATCCTGGGAGTTGCCCAGGGCTGGCAGGGCGGGTGGGAGTGCAGTGGTGGTGGTGGTGGGCTAGGAGGGGATGCTCTGTGTCAGCCCCATCTCATCCTTGACCTATCCAGTTCTTATTCCCATCCTACCCCATGCCCCATTATCCCCATGTTGCTCCATCCCATCTCATTCTTTCCCATCGCATCTGCTCCTCATTCCTACCCCATCCCTTCCCCATTCTCATTTCAATCCCTGCCAAGGATCCCCGGAATCGGGGATCCCATCCCATCCCATCCCATCCCATCCCATCCCATCCCATCCCATCCCATCCCATGGGATTCGGGGAATGGGCAGCGCCCCGCCAGGGGGTGCCCGCGCTGCATAAATTATGCCAATGAGGCCGCCCACCGCGGCTCTGATTGGGTGCCAGCCGCGGGCTATGCAAATATAGAGTGGGCGGCGGTTATGCTAACGACCTCCCGCTCGGGGCGCCGATTGGCGGAGTGCGGCGGATATGCTAATCAAGGGAGGCCACGCCCCCTGGCGCCGCGGGCCGCGCTTTTGTCCGGCGGGGCCGGGCCGGGACCGGGATCGGGACCGGGATCGGGATCACAACCGGCACCGGGATCGGGATCGGGACAGGAGCCGCCCAGCGCCGGCCGAGGAGGCGCCCGCCGGGCTCTCCCTACAGGTGGGCAGCGCGGGGCGCTCGCGGGGCGGGGGGTATCTCTCCAGCGGTGCCCTCGGGCCAGATGTGCCCCAGCTGTGCCCGGGGGGGCCGGGAATGGCTCGGCTGCTCCCTGCAAGCCGCCTGCTGCAGCTGGAAGGAAGGAGAGGGGCCCCGGGGCGCCGCCGGAGCACAGCTGGAGACACAGCTGGAGGCACAGCCCGCGGGCCCCGTTCCGGGGCCGCATCCAGAGCCCCCGGCTCTGCTGAGCGCGGCTCGGGTAGGGCTGGCCCGCAGCCGGGAGCTGCTCGGGGTCCCTGGGTGGAGGAGGAGAGCCCCCAGCCCTGGCGGGGTCCCTGCGGCCGAGGAGATGGGACACACCGAGAGGGATGCGGAACACGCCGGGAGGGATGCGGAACACGCCAGGAGGGATGCAGGACACGCCGGGAAGGATGCGAGACACCCCGGGAAGGATGCGGGACACGCCGCTCCTGGCCGAGGCGTGCCCTCCCCACGCCATCGCAGCCTTCGTGGCCCCGAGGAAACTTGTCATAACTTTTCTCCTGGCGGTGCCTCCTCCCCGCCGGGGCCGGAGGATTCCGGGAGAGTTTCGTCAGGGGCTGCGGAGGCGGCTCGGAGGCACGGCCGGGGCTCGGCGGAGGCTGCGGGGCCGGGTGGCTGCCGGCGGCTCCTCCGAGGAAGTCGCCGGGGCAGCAGCGTTCAGCTTCAGTTCCGTGTTTTATTTCAAGGGCAGCCGTGTTCCTGGCAGCCGGCGGGTGCCCGCGGGTGTCGTGGGTGTCCCGTGCTCAGCCGCAGCCTTTCGGTACCTTCAGGGCAGGGCTGAAATCGGTTCTTAAAGTTCAAGGGCTGCCGGAAAGCACGGCAGTTTCTGTACAGGCTGGGAGAGCTGGGGCTCTTCAGCCTGGGGATGAAAAAGCTTCAGGGAGCTCTTAGAGTACTTTCCAGTGCCTAGAGGGGCTCCAGGAGAGCTGCAGAGGGACTTGGGACAAGGGCCTGGAGTGACAGGATGCGGGGGATGGCTTCAAACTGACAAATGGCGGGATTAGATGGGATATTGGGGAGAAATTCTTCCCTGTGAGGGTGGTGAAGCCCTGGCAGAGGCTACCCAGAGAAGCTGTGGCTGGTTCACCCCAGCACAATCTCCTCGGCCACCTGCCCTGCCGTGTCCCCGCCGCCTCTCGCTGCCCTGTGCTAAGAAGGGATCTCGGTGCCACCGGCTGTGGTGCGGTGACAGCGGCAGCGCTCTCCAGACAGGGATTAGGGCTGTCCTTCACGGGAATTATGGCCATCCAACCCTGGCTGTGCTGCTGTGCTGGAGTTCAGCCCTGGGGATGCACCCAGAGTGTCCCCAGCGAGGACAGGAGGGTTCCTGTGCCAGGGGGAGGTAGGAAAGAGGAGCTCCCTGTCCTGCTGTGGGGCTTTGCTTCAGTGCAAGTGATGGGAAAATGACATTTCCACGGGGTTTTGGTGCCTTTCCATGGGGGATCTGGGGGGGACATGGCCCCTCCAGCCACTGGAATTGAGGTGACACGTGGGCGTCGCAGTGATGGTGACAGGCATGTGCTTCCAGAGGACCAGGGAGGTTTGTCAGGGTCTTCCTCGCTGCGATGGTGCCTCTCTTGTTCTGGTAGGAAATAATGCAAACTCAGAACGCAGCGTTTCCGCTTCTCTGCCCTCTTTCATGCCTATAAAAACGGGACTCTGTGGGCTTTAAAAAAGGGTTTATACACCACGAATTCCTCCCTCCTTGAGCGCAGACGCCCCTTGCCAAGTTCCAGCCCGAGGCCGTTCTGGCCTCCTTCAAACCTCCTTAAACGAGACTCAAAATATCCATCCTTTGCTTGGGACGGGGATTAAGCTCCCTCAGCATCCCAGATGTGCAGAGGGGCTTTAACCCCTCGCAGGCAAGTGATTTTGGGGGCACAGGGAAGGGGGGTTATTTCCCGTCCCTCAGGGGTTGTGGGGATGGAGGTGCGGGGTTTAGAGCCCCCCCAGCCCCGCCTGCTGTGCCCAGGGTTGACAAGGCAGTGAAGGCAGAGTGACAGCAGTGCTGTCCCCCCCCTCCCTGTCACCGAGCAAGCCCTGGGGTGGAGGATGCTCCTGTCTCCTCCGCTGTCACCGCTGATAAACCCAGGAGCCACGATGGCTTCGTGCTGGCCTTGATTGCTGCTGCCTCCCTGCTGCACACGTGTAACGAGCTGAGCGGGCTCAGCCTCGCACCTCCGCCTTTCCCATGGGGCAGGGAGCAGGATGGGGATGGGATCGCTGCCCCCGGAAAGGATCAGGGGTTTGGAGCTGAGGGCAGGGACAGGCAGAGACCTGGCAGCCCTCATCACTGCTGGGAGCATCCCTCCCTTCACAATTTGGGACAGCCCTGGCTGAGATTTGTGGGGCAGGAGAGGGGCTGAGGGGCTGTGGCACAGCAGAGTCGGAGTTTTCTAGCTGAGGCCTTTACATTTCTTTTTAGCTCTTCTTGCAGTTGCCCTGTTGCAAAAATCCTGGCTTTCAAAGAGGAAAATTAAAATATGTGGATGTATTTATGCACACACATTTGGGGTTGTTTGTGTTTGCTTTGTGGCTGCTGAGCACAGAGCCACATCATTTTTCAAGCTTTTCTGTGCTCCCATAACAGTGAGAAAATCACTTAGAGGGGGTGAAAAAAATCCGAGATTTTTCACTCTTGCCATTCCGTGACCATCAGCAGAGGGACTTTCTGGGAAAGCCATAAATGTGGCTGGGTCTGGAAGTGGGTCCTGCAGACTGTGGCTGCTGTGGGCTGTGCACGTGGGACCGCTGCTCAGAAATGGTGTGTGGGTGAGGCATGGCCTCCTTCAAGAGATGCAAAATCTCTTTAAAGAACCACCAGAAATGGGTAGGGAATGTTTTAACCCTTTATGCCAAGATAAAGGGATAAAACAGCAGCACAGGCTGCTTTCACCCAGCACTCTCCTTCTGGGAATGCTGGGGGTGCTGTTTGGGGCTCCCCATCGCTCTGGGATCCTGCAGGGCTCAAGGTGGGATGGGAGGCACTTTGCGGGGGGAGATCTCTGGGATGTGAGTGAGGACGTCGTGCTGGAAACATCCCAGCTCAGGGAGGAGCTAAAGCCAAAATCCCTCTTTGGTTTCATTAGCTCAGAGCCCAAAGCATCCCACAGGCAGCCCCGTCCTTCCCGGCGGCAGGAGAAGCTGTGGATCATCTCCAGGTGTGGAGAATGGAGTTACCCCCTCGGTGTGTGGGGAAAAACCTCATGTAAACCCCATCCCCCCAGGAGGTTTGCAAGACCCTAAGGGATGCTTTGGGCTTTGCTCCTGCCTGGAATGCCCCAAGGATGCAGGCAGGGTTGGGAGCAAGGCAGGTGCAAGGACAATGCCCTTGATGCCAGGTGCTGCTGGAAAATAACCCCAAACCTCACAAACACCCAGGGAATTTGCAGATCTGAGGCTTGGGAGTGGGTTAGAGGACTTTTCCTGGAGCATGTGGGTGCCATGGATAGGTTTACACCTCATCACCACCATCCCTGAGGCAGCAGCACCCCAAAATCACCGCAGCACTCTCTGGCTGAGAGCAGCCACCCCAGGCCCTGTGCTGCGGTTTCATTAGCTCGTCAAGCTGTCCTCTGCGTGCCACTAATTACACAGTAACGAACTGCCTTAATTGTCTGCCTGCAAATGTGCCAGGACGGGCCTCAGAGCCTGGGTCCTGCCACAGCACCCCTGGGATTGTGAGCAGTGTCCCAGGATGGGGCCAGCTGGACCCCAGCCTTGGAAATTTCCCCAGATTTCCAAAGGGAGGCTCCACCTGGCTGAATTTTGGCGCTTTTAGGCTTAATTTTGGGTCTCCTGGAAGATCCCCATGCTGATGTCTTTAGGACCAGCTGCTGATGGTCCCAGGGATCTCCCTCCCCTGCCTTCCCACAGCATTTTGCTCTGAACTGGATTAAAAAACAAAGGTTTTGGTGGAAAATGCTGCAGGAGGAGGGTTCAGCCCCCACTGCGCAGGGCCGGATGGGGTTAAAACTTTTGTGGCCACCTGCAAACTTGCAGGAAACATCATTTCCTCCTTCTGCAAAAGCTCGGCTGCCTCACAGGCACAGGAAGGTTTTGGGGTGCTCGGAAGGACTCCCCATGGGGTCACAGTGATGGGGGTGTCCTGGGGATGCTGGTACAGGGTGAGTGTCCCCTGCATGGGGCTGGTTGAGCCTGCTGTGGCCTTTCATGGCCAAAATTTGGGCTTACAGGGTTCAAATCTTGCAGAGGGGACATCGCTGGGAAAACCCCGCGGCCTTTCTTGCCACACCCCACATTTGGGGTTTCAGCATCCGGCGTTCCTCCGGCTGCTGCTGGAGCTCCTGGGAGGGGGTGAGGGGGGAGCTCCTGCTTTGGGGTCATCCGTGGAATGAGTGTGCCAGGTCTCTGCTGGGATCCCTCTCACTGTCAGCCCCCACAATCCAGAGGGGTCTTGGGGTGCTCCTGCCCCCTCCCCATCAGCACTGCTGGTGATCACCAGGGTGCTGCGGCTGCCCAGCTGGGGTGACATCCACAGGGTACCAGCACGGGCTGGCTGTTCCCTGTGAGGGGGACAAACCTTTTGGGGTGGCCCTGAGAGATGGCCTTTCCCCACGAGGACCTCACAGCTGTGAGCGATGTGGCAGCTCCAGCTTCGTGGTGGCATGCAGAGCCACGATGGGGGGGGCCTGATCCGAGGGCGTCCCCCCCCCATCATCGGGGATTGGTGTTGTCCCCGCGATTTGGGGGACACGGCAAACCCCACCAGCGTGGGGGAGACACCTCAAGCAGAGCCCACCATGTCCCGCTGAGCATCCCTCCCTCTCCCCCGGCCCCCCCAGGACGCGGCGGCGATGCTGTGACCTACATTCGCGACAAGGAAGGTCCCCAGCCCGCCGCCACCGCCGGGGCCATGAAGCGACACAAGTGACGGGGCCGGCGCGCCCGCGGCCATGGCCAGCCCGGCACCATGGCTGCGCTGGACACAAACAGAGCTGACGCGCTGGCACGGCGGGGAGGAGGAGGAGGAGGAGGAAGAAGACGACTTTGAAAGGCGGATGGACGAGGATGGGGTCATCGGCCTGGGGGAGGCTGCCAGGAGCCCACCGTGGGGTGAGTCCTGCCCTCCCTCCTGCCCAAAAGGGGTGGTCCCAAATGTCCCAGGAGGGGCCTGCGAGGGGGACGGGGCCACCGGCTGGGTCTGGGTGGCGACAGCCCCGCGGTG